>NC_142874.1:75568439-76823439 GCF_051225735.1 Oryctolagus cuniculus | reverse complement strand
AATATAAAAGGACTTTCAAATGCTTGATGGAGAGACGCTGCAAACCTCAAACATTGGCTACCCATACAATCATTGCTGGGGACTCTCCTGACACCCTCTGATTGAATTCCTCTTCTTAAGACTAAAGTCTTCTTAAAACTCAAAGCACAAGTAATGATTTTTCTTGTGTTTGTGTAAAACACATAAGAAAAATTGTAGCCATTCACAATTTATATAATAAGTAAAAGAATATAACTACTACTAGTATCTCCATTTGGTAGATGAAGTAATTCAGGTGAATATTAGCTAAATAACTTGCTCAGGAAGGAAGTGGGAGAGAGAGAATATGAGCCTCCTCAGCCCATGCTCCTGATTTGAGTTGTTGCTATTTTCGTTTGTTTGTTTTTACTTTTGAGCATTTTAGTGGTCTCATAAATGTCGTCTCTGTTTTGCTGAAGTTTTGAACCAATAAGAACTAAGATGAAATAGCATAAACAAATGGGAAAGCAATCACTGTACAACCCTTTAATGCTGTGTCTCACAATAATGTGAACTTGAAGCTATCATGATTGGTGTTTGGCTCCCTTCCTCCTTTGACTAAACACTGGGATGATGTAATGTTTGAATCATTACTAAGAGTACTGTTAGATGGGTACTATTATCACTAATTAAAACATGAGGATATTGTCGTTCCTCCGCGAAGAGGGGGAGCAACATAATGGTGCCATGACTCGGATAGGAAACCTAGGAGGGAAGAAGCAGGAAGAAGTGGGAAAATACCGGAGAGAGAGACTAGCAAAGAGCTTAGGGGAAAGCCGGATGGAAAAGGTGCCAGAAGAAGCTATCGAAAGCCTAGGCATAGACTCGGATACGGACTGTGGGAGAAAAGTTAAGAGAAAGCTATGGTTGAAAGCGAAAGTGAAAGCTAGAAGAAACAGACTGGGATACGGACTGTGGGGAGAAGCCAGGAGAAATGAGAGAAATATTGTTGGAAGAAACTTAGGGAAAAGTACCAGGTAGAGAAAGATATATGTTAGGGAAAATGAAGCCACGGGGGCAGGCCGGAGCGGGGACGTAAGCTAGGTTGGGATTCGTCAAGTCAGCCCGGGGAGCAAAAGGCGAAAAACTAAAACCAGAGGCGGAGACGTAAGCTAGGTTGGAATCTGTCCGATTAGCCCAGGGAGGAAAAGACGGGAAGCCAAACCAGGAGCGGAAACGTAAGCTAGGTTGGATTTCATCAGGTTAGCCCGGGGAACTTAGAGTGAAAACCGAGAAGCAGAAACGTGAGCTAGGCTGTGGTTCGCGGAAGCCGCCGCGCGCAGAGAGAGCGCGCGGGACACGAGCGGAGAGAGCGCACGGGTCGCGAGTAGATAGGAAGTGCGGGGCTGGCGCGGAGACCGCGGAGCGGGCGCGAAGCCAGGAAGCCGCGCAGATGAGAGAAGCACAGGCTGAAGCCACGCAGAGCTGAGAAGCTGCCTCAGGGCAAGCACCGGGAAGCCGCGGGGATAAGAGAAACAGAAGTTTAGAAGTGAAATGAGAGAAATAGGAATGCTGGCAGATAGAAGTAAAGTAGGAGAAATAGGAATGCCCGGAGATAGAGAAATAGAGAAAAATAAGGCCTCCCCACAACATGGCAATGAGAGGGCTTGGATTCGGTCTGCCTGATTAGTAAGACGATAAGCACCTGCAGGCAGTATGCGCCGCAGGTCACTGAAGAAAGGCACGAATCAACATCAATAAGTCTCCCCACAATACGGCAATGAGAAGGCTCGGATTCGGTTTGCCTGATTGGTAGGGCTTGTAAGCACCTGCAGGCAGTTCTAGCAGAGCAGAGCATGCGCTGCAGGGCACCGAACACAGGCACACATCAGCGCCTAAAAACCTCCTCACAACATGGCGAAGAGAGGACCCGGATTCGGTTTGCCTGATTGGTAGGGCTTGTAAGCACCTGTGGGCAACTCTAGCAAGCAGAGTGGAGTGTGCGCCGCGGGGCACCGAAGACAGGCGCGTATTAACGCCAAAAAATAAAAAGAAAGGGGGAACTGTGGGGAGCAACTCGGACTAGACTAAGTTACTGGAATTAAGACTTATTCTATGCATCTGCTCTCCCACAATATGGCGCTGGGAGAGGAGTAAACAACTTCTACACAGCTGCCTCCAGTTCGACCAATCCTGCAGGAGCTGATCCTGCTCCTGATTGGAGGAGAGCAGCGTACTCGGCGTGTGGGTAGCAGAGTTGGGATTGGTGGAGGAGGACTATAAAGGAGGAGAGAGACAACATGCATCTAAAGGGAACATCCGGATAACACCTGTGCAGCCCCCGAGAGAGCCGGCCGGCGGTGTGCCGCTCCCCCGTGGAAGTGGGGAAAGTGGCAGGGGGGCACGCCCCTCCACGGAGGTGGAGGGACGGCAGCCAACCTGGGAAGAACCAGCAGCAAACCCAGGGAGGGCCGAGCAGACAAAAGAACAGTGCAGGGTCTAGTGTCCTTCCTCTGCGAAGAGGGGGAGCAACAGGATATCCTTAAGAAATCTGACCAAAGTCACATTTCTTATATGAAGTAAGCTGGATTTTTGCATTTGAGGACAGGTATATCCAGATTCAGAGTCCATGTTCTTTCCAATTTGTATAATTTCTTTTGGTTCTTTGAAAATAATGGATTACTGCTATTATATAAAAGTTTTTTCAAACTTTGTTAGGGATCATGTAATATATTTTATAATTTGCTTCTCATCTAGATGAAACTAATAACAAATTTTGACTATAATTTCCTGATACAATAAACTTTTACAGGGCCAGCATTGTAGCACAGCGGGTTAGGCCACAGCCTGAAATACCAGCATCCCATATTGGCACTGATTCGAGTTCTGGCTGCTCTACTTCTGATTCAGCTCTCTGCTAATGCACTAAAAAAGCAATGGGAGATGGCTTAGGTGCTTGGGCCAATAAACTCATACTGAGACCCAGAAGAAGCTTCTGGCTCCTGGCATCAGCTTGGCCCAGCCTGGCTGTTGCCACCATTTGGGGAATGAAAGGAGGAATGGAAGGCCTTTCTCTCTCTCTCTCTTTCTCTCTCTCTTTCTCTCTCTCTCTTTCTCTCTCTCTTGTCTTTTCTCTCTTTGTAGCTCTGACTTTCAAATAAATTAATTAATTAAATTAAATAAAAATTTTTACTTCCCTTCTGCTCTCCTTAATACACTGTTTAAAGAGAATTAGTCAATAAATAATTTAGAAATTCCTTGGAAGAAATGTAATTTACTTTTACACATGTAGAATTCTATACTTAATTTAACAATTCAAAATAAGTACTTTTATCAGAAATATTTCATTTTAATGATTTTTGAAGATTTCTTTGCTTATTTATTTATTAAAGGCAGAGCAACAAAGAGAAGAAGAGACAAAGAGACCTTCCATCTGCTGGTTACTCCCCAAATTGCCACAAAAGGCAAAGCTGGGCCAGGCTAAGGCCAGGGACCAAGATCTCCATCCTAATTTAAAGGGACAAATTAAAGGAATAATGGCACAATCAGCCTGATAAAGTCATGAGAATGATTCCTGAGCATCTGTGTGCCTAATCTGAAGAACTAAATTTATGAGACACTGACAATTGCATTTAAATTTTTTGATAGTTACTTTTATGGTCACTATTTCTGATTTTTGTTTGCAAGAAGGTCCATTAATTTTATTTCTGTCTGCACAGCTCTGAACAGGCCTAGTATTACAATATCATAAAACTATAAAACTACTCTAATCAAATAAATCATACATACATACACACAAAGTTCTGGCTGAATCCTGAATGACTATGTCATATAAAACCCTTTTTTTTCTCTGTTACACATTTCTTTCTCCTGCCTCCAGCACCCCTCCTCCAAGTCATTCTGCCACTTTTCACCTAAAGCATGTCTTCCCATTTACTACAGTTTAGATACATATGGTCTTGAAAAAATTGTTTTGAGAGAATATTAAGTTAAAGAACAAAAGTGAAATCGGACTTGATGGTTATTACTGAGTAGCACTAATAAATAGTTCAGATTTTTAATAAATAGTTAATAAATAGTTCAGATTTTTAATTTTAAAACAATACATTAAAAAGTATTTTCCCCCTTTCCCCTAGAAATTATCCAAAATAGTAAGGAAGATAAAAAGAAATAAAAAATGTGCTCAACAAAACCAATTTTTACCAATCAAGCTTCATAATCTGTTGAAGTGCTGTTAATTGTAGGAGGGTCAGTGAGATACCAAATAGCTGGAGAGAATGCTGGAAACAGCTGAGACACAGCCTCGAACCACACTTCTCTAAATAAGGGGAACAATTGATGTGCAGTCAATGATGTCTCACTGGCAACAGCAGGCACACAGTGTGATTGAAGGAGACTTCCTCGGTCAAATTTGTCATAAAATTTTAAGAATCATGGTGCTTGTGTTTGGTACAGTGCTTAGGATGCCATTTGGGAGGCCCACATTCTTTATTGGAGTGCCTGGATTTGGGTCTTGGCTGCACTTCTGATTCCACTTTTCTGCTACTTTGCACTGTGGGAGGCAGTGGGTGATGGTTCAAGTATGTAGGTTCTTAACACCCACGTAAGAGACCCAGAAAATGCTGCTGTGTCCTGGCTTCAGCCTAGCCCAAACCTGGTTGTTGCTGGATTTGGGGCACTAGATCAATGAGTTATCCTGTATCTCTCTGTGTATTTCTCTACCTTCTGATGGTTGAACAGACGTAAGCCTCAGCCATTCTCGCTCATTGCCCAAAAGATAGATAATATCAGAATTTATCTCTCGTCCCTGAATCTCAATTCAGTTTCACATCTTATTGTCTCTCTACCCTTCCCCCCACCGCATTCTTCTGTGCATGCCAGCAGTTGGTCACTCACATTTTGGGCCTTCTGCTGCGTGTTTTGTCAATGTGCATGCTGGCAGTTTGTCACCCATCTCTGCAGATTTATTTTCTCTGAACAAATACAGTCTGGCTATAAATTCGTACCCTGCCTCCCCTCTGTTCTGAATAAATAAATATATAAATATTTAAGAGTCAGAGAAGATGGAGCCAAACATGGATCCACATAATGAAAGCCAAATTTCCAGAAAGTTGATCGTTAATTGACAGGAAAAAGGGAGACTGCATCATGAGGAGAATAAAATGCAGAAAACAGTAAGTTGGAGAGAAACAAAAGTAAAAAGAAATAAATTGCAAATAACACCAGGTCATGATTTATCCTACTAGCAATAGGAAAACCTTGGCTCCATCTCTACACAGCCATGTTACAAATAGCTAACTCAGAAAGATTACTCATTAAAACAGAGTAATCATCAAAATATTATATACTATATGAAGATTAAAAGAATATTTAGAGGAAAAAAGAAAGAGAGAAAATGTCAAACAAAATGCACTTACCTACAGAGTGTTATCAGGTTAATAATGGAAATTGTAGCCAATGATAGAGCCACAAGTTTAAATAACTTTTTGAAATAGGGACATCAATAAGATAAAGTCTCATATCTTTGGGAAAAACGTGGGATACAGGGAGATAGAATTGTAACAAATAAGAGTTCAGAGAAGAATGAGTGAAAAATATTATAGAAAGGTGGGCAAAATCTGAAATATCATGAAGAAAAATGACTTATAAATACAGTGAAAATGTAATATTTCCAGTATTTTTTCTGTAAAATTAAAAGAGTTCAAAAAAACGAAGTACATAAATATTTTTAAAATATTTCTGAGGGGCCAGCACTGTGGTGTAGCAGGTTAAGCTGCTGCCTGCAATGCTGGCATCCCATATGGGCACCGGTTCTAGACCCGGCTTCTCCACTTCTGACCCAGCTCTTTGCTATGACCTGGGAAAGCAGTAGAAGATGGCCCAAGTTCTTGGCCCCTGCACACACGTGGGAGACTCTGAAGAATCTCCTGGCTCCTGCCTTCAGACCAGCACAGCTCTGGCAGTCACGACCAATTGAGGAGTGAACCAGCAAACGGAAGACCTCTCTCTCTCTCTCCCTCTCTCTCTGCTTCTCCTTCTCTCTGTGTGTGTAACTCTGACTTTCAAATAAATAAAGAAATCTTTTTTAAAAATCTCTGAAATATTCACAAAAAAATTTGAAGATTTTAAAAAACCAACATAATGGGATGGAAATTAAATCTCATCAACATGACAAAATAATTTACCATCTCTGATTTTTAGCCTTATTTTAGAAGTGCTATCCAACAAATTGAAAGAAGCACATGAACCATAAAATTGGACAAGAGGAAATGAAACATTGCTGTTTGTAGATAGTATGATTACTTGCTAGGAAAGTTCAATAAGATAACTGAGAAGCTAGTAATAATTTTAAGAGAAATTATTAAAATGGTTGCGTTTGCAAACAACCAATTAGGAGCTAAGGAAATAAAATTTCACTTATAGTACTATCAAAATGGTAAAACTCCTTGAAATGAAGTTGAGAATAAACAAGATCTGAGTAGAATGATAACTTCACTTGCATAAAAATTTGTATTTTCTCGGAGCTATCATTGTAGCATAGTGGGTTAAGCTGCCTGTGACACTGGCATCCCATATGGGTGCTGATTAAAGTCCCAGGTGCTCCACTTCTGATCTAGCTCCCTGCTAATGGCCTGGGAAAATAGCCCAAATGCTTGGCGCCTTGCACCCATATGGGAGTCTTGGAAGAGGCTCTTGGCTCCTAGCTTTGGCCTGTCCCACCCCTGCTATTGCAGCAGGGGTGTGAACCTGGGAGTGAACCAGTGAACAGAAGATCTCTCTCTTTCTCTGTCTCTGTGTCTGTAACTTTACCTTTTAAATAGATAAATAAATTTTTAAAATATTTAAATTTTCTGCAAATACTATAAATATTAGAAAACAAACAGAAAAAACTGCAACTTTATCACTGACAAAGGACTAATTTGCTTATTTGAAAAAATTTTATAAATCATGAATGAAATTCAAATATAACTTCTAAGACTGAAATTTAATAAAATTCTAGGAATAGAAATTTCACAACCTTTGTCAAAGTTATAAATGGTCTGTCCCTTTATTTCAGAAATTCTATTAGAAATTCATCCTAATGAGGTGGTAGCAGATCTACAAAATGAAATACATAGAAAGATATTACCACATCATTTCTATTAGCAAACAACTGCCAAAAAATGCTGAGATCTATGTTAAACTTCCATCCTGAAAGGTGGTTAATGACTGCTATACAAACTTTAATAATATTAATTCTATTATGTATATTTTACCATGAAAAAATCTCTATGAAACCTTAAGTGGAAAAACAAGATGCAGAGATGAAAGAATATTGTGCACATTTGGTTGATATTACTGATTACATATTGGATCTCTTACATGAAATACGTGTTATGACTATGCATTACATATATTAATATATTATGATACATATTGACATATACTCTATACATATTCACAGTTGTAAATTGTATTAAGGTTCTCTACAGGGCCAGAACCAATAGAAGACAGATGATGATAGGTAGGTTGGTAGATAGATATAGATGAGGAGGGATTTATTAGTAGAATTGGCTCATGTAATCATGGAGGCTAAGTACCATGATGTGGGTATCCTTGCGCAGTCCAAGTCTTAAGGCCTCAGAACCAGGGAAGCTGATGGTGTAACCCTCAATGTGAAGTTGAAGGACTGAGAACATGATGGGCTGTTGGTGTAAGCTCTGGAGTCCTAACACCAGAGAACTTGGAACTTCAGTGTGGAAGGACAGAAGTATCTCAACTCCAGGAAAGAGAGGGAGAAGAACTCACTTTTCCTCTGACCTTTTCTTCTATATGCGCACCCAACCAATTGGATAGTTCTGTGCACATTTGTGGTATCTCCGAAGGAAGTACTTTGTATTATTCACATTAATTATACTACAAATAGTTAAAACTTTTAGTTACAAATTGAAGTTTTAATTAAACAAACATAACTGAAAAAAATTATTCCCTTTGGATTTTCTTTCTCCTCTTTCTGTGTGAATGAGTAGAGCAGTATGAAGCTGATTGGGATGATAAATATTCTGTTTTAGGCAGAAAGAGATCAAGTGTAGAAATAATAAAACCATAAAACGTATTATTTTCTGGTGAGAGCTCTGCCAATCTACACATTAAAGGAGGGGTGGAGTGGGGGAGGTGTTCCTGGCCTCAAGGCCAAGATGAGACACAGAAAAAGGAAAAGTTGGGAAATTTATATCTGACACAGACTCTTTATTAATTCCTCTGGCTCTTTAAAGTGCACATCAGCACTTTCCCAAGCCCAGCTGCCACCCTTTTTGAAGAAAGCAGAGGAATTCCAGAATGTCCAAGTGCTGTAAGTATCGCTATGGGAGTGACTCCATCTCTATTCTCTTTCACTTCCAAAGGCTCACTTTAGTTTTCTACAATTATCAACAATGCCAAGTCCTAACTTCTGAAATTCCTCTTTTATGGTGAATCAATCATGAAAAATAAGAAGTTCTCCATAAATAATAAAATCATGTTACTATACCAGTCCTAAGGCAGATAAGTCATATAAAAATCTAAACACATGTATTTACAGAAATCTAAACACCTGTTCTCCCCATTCTCTGCAAGGGAGTGAAATATGAGTGGAAGATTCAGTTTGCGTGAGGTCATAGCTAAATGTTTGAATCAGATTTATCTAAGTTTGCTTTTCTCCCAAACCATGACCAGAAACAAGGACCTCAATGCAGGTAGCTCATGGAAGTGAGAAAGAAAGAAAACCAATTAAGAGTATATGACTGGCTGGGTAGAACTTAGGGCAACTGGGTATAAATTCCTGCTGAGATCTTCTGAGTAAGAGACAGCAAGTGCTTGAGACAGGAAGCTATGAGTATGCAAGGGAACTTTCCACCACAGCTGCTACTAAAATCACAGGTGGGCCAAGGGAATGTGGTGTATGGTACAAAACCTGTCTGCTTTGGGAAAAAAGAAATGAAAGTGAAAACTGGAACAAAAATGGAAACTAACCACATACACATATTTACATCATGCCATATGTTATATCTGTGAAAGTCTTAAGGGGTTTTTAAAGTTTCTCTTAATGTATATAGTCACAGTTAACTAGCAAGATTTAAGTAAGCAAGAACTAGAGGACTTGTAGAACCAAAATTAAAAAAAAAAAAAAGCCTTTTATTTTGGAACACATTTGCAAATTCTGTCAATTTCAACCATTGTCATCTGTCAAAATGCCCAAACTAAAATACTTTGATTTGGGAGTTTCCAGTGAGCAACAACAACAACGAAAGCAAAAAAACAAAAAAATCAACATTATCTCCACACCACTCAGTCATTCATGACATTCTTTAGGGTTAGTGTTAATCATAATGAGGCAGAGAGAATGCATAATTCAGAATTCCAACCTGCCTTCCACCAAGCAGCTGTCACTTCTAGCCAGTGAGGAGGTGACATTTCCCAGCCCTTCTTTGCCTCTACTTAGGAACATAGGACTGTGTGTCTGCATCCAAAATCCCTTGGGTTCTTCTCTCCAGAGTTTCTGCTGGCATGGGGTAGGTCACTCACCCATTTTCCAAAGTGTTAGTTATGAAATGTAGGGTCTAGTGTTTACATTGCTTATCTTTTTGTATAGACTTTCAAGCAGCCCTCTTGATTTTAGCCCCTCCTACCTATCACCATCACCCATTTTTCAGAGGTTCTTGCTATTGGCAGCTCCTGAGAATTTATGGCATTGCCTAATCTTTTGTAAAAATGTTGATGCATTTATTTTCAACCCTTCAGATAAGCAATCATGAAAAGGAACCTAGTTAGCAATGTCCAAAAGTATCGCAAGCACAAGAGTTCCTTGTCCTTGAGTTAGGACCGACCCTTGGTTGGATTCATCAACTAAGAAACTCGCCAAATCTCATGGTTCAAGAGTTTTTACAGAGCTCAATTTCCAGCATGCACTTCTTCCCCATTATTGAGCATAGATGGTTGGAGATCAAAGTTACTCCATAGCCAACTCAGGTTTTATTTTACTTCATTTATTTGTTGGTCAGCTAAGTTAATTTACCACTTGTCTATTTTTAATGTTTGAAATCTCTATTGTTTGTCTTCTTCTGTTCTAGCTTTCTTGTAGCTTTAACTTTCCTTAAATGTCATTTTAGTGTAGTTTCAAGAGTGACTTGATGCAAATACATGCATTCCATCATGCCTAACCTTTATTATTCAACCAAAAAAACATATGTGTCAACTATGAGTTGATGATTTAAAAATTATTATAGCCTGGCCAGTTTCCTACAGGGTTTCTTCATAGAAAAATAAATGTAAACTTAACGTAAGTAAGATAGTCTTCTGAAAACTTGCTCACTCTCTCAATCAAGAAAATAACAAATTTTATGAATATAAGAAAACCTCATGTTGTTTTAGACCACTTTTATATCATTTCTGAAAAACCTCCATAAATAAAAACTTAGAAGTATTGTTGCCTACTACTCTATTTTTTTGTATTTTCAGAGGTACTCAAAGTAGTGTACACAAGCATTAGATGATTCATTGAGACATCTTCCCTAAAACTAATCACTTTCCACAGTTGTAGTTCAACCTGTTGAAAGGAAAGCCAGTCAGCACCAAGAAAGGGATCTTGGATGGAATTCCAGAAATCTGTGAGGAGACAAATATGATCTAGTTTTCTTGCAAAAAGGAAAGGCTGTTAGTGAGAACTGACAAACAGCTGTGATAAGTTACAGAGGATATAAGACACAGACACAAATCAAAAAGACAAAGATTTAGGGTACAGGAAGGAAACCAACACAGGAAAATAGGATGAGGAGTTTTTCAATGTCATTCATTTACTTGATTGCCATTCTCCAAAGAGATACATACACATAATGACGTTAGAAAGCAGCAAGAGCTGCATGAATCAATTGTATCATATTTTACCGCCTGAACACTGTGTGCTGGTACTTCATCCAAGCAATTCCTCTTCTATCATTGTGCTGCTATTGATTTCTGCAGCTTTGCAGCAATTTTCTAAAAGAAAAAAAAATATGCTAGAAAAGGATTTCCTACATTTCAGATCCCTGTTGTTCATGCTTTAGATTTCCCTCCCACTCAGCCTTCTCTAAAGGTGTTCTAAAGTCATCAGAATTTTTGGTCTGTCTGTCAACAGTTTTTAAAATACATATTCTCCTTTGACAAAGAAAATCATATCCACTTTACAGGGAAATAATGGGGAAATTGATTTGTAAGCATCATTGATGACACCACGTTCTGATTGTTGTCTAACTTCAAAAAAGCTTTTATTTTGGTCATATGGAAACAAAAATAAAATATTGAAGATGATAATCTGTCATATAATTGGAAAAACACACTTCCGACCCTAGCTGTAACCACATGCACATCTCAGTCAGTGAAAGAGAGAAGATGAAATGGAAAAAAAAAGAGGTTCTGACAAGATAAATGTCATTTATCTCTGTCGAAAGTATGCTGGCACTGCTCTTCCCATGGGGAAAGTCTTTTTTTCTTCCATTTGAAGAGTTTTTTGGAAGTTAATGAATTCAGTGGATGGGAGACAGCTGCCGAAACCAAGTATAGCAAGTGGCAAGGATCCTCTTTCCTTTGAATAGCACCCGTTTTCCAGGTAACCGAACAGAACTAATGGGTTACCCAGGACATTTGTGCCAGGATTTGGTTTTAACAGTTAAAATATTTGGCTATCTGTACTTTCAAATGACTGAATGCCACCCCTTACTTTTAGATTACTATACTAGAAATTACTTTTAACATTTCCATAATTTATTTTAACTTTTTGAAATGTTGATAAATCATTTCATTTAATGTTAATTTCTTCTTCAGTTTTACAATAGGAAAAAAATTCTAGTTTAGTCACAAGAAACTAGGCAAGGGAAAAAAAATGCCTAAGGTCAATAGCATATAAGTTTTCCTCTGTGGGGATGTCACCATTGAGCCTTTGGCCTATATCATGAAAACTACATGTAGCCTAAAAAGTCTTTCGAAACAGAGATTTCTTTCTTTCCATTTTCTTGTTCAATCCATTACTTAGAATTAGAGGGTATCATTTATATTCATCCAAATTTGTTTTCCTTTCTTCTTTTTCTTTTCCAGATCCCAGTTCTCAGACACAAACCTACATGGACTATTCACTATTATGTTTCTGATGAGAAGATATATTCCATCTGCCAGGGTTTTTTTTTTTTTTCTTTTTATTTATTCACACAAAAGTGCTAAGGAAAGAAGTTGAGTGAGAAAGTAAGATCTGAGGGGCTTTTTCTGTTTGTCCCTGGAATAGGCAGAGAAAAGTGGTCTATTCCTTTTTTTAAGATTCATTTATTTATTTATGTGAAAGTCAGAGTTACACAGAGAGAGAAGGAGAAGCAGAGAGAGAAAGAGAAGAGAGGTCTTCCATCCACTGGTTCACTCCCCAGTTGGCCACAACATCCAGAGCCATGCCGATCCAAAGCCAGGAGCTTCTTCTGGGCCTCCTACACAGGTGCAGGGGCCAAAGGACTTGGGCCATCTTCCACTGCTTTCCCAGGCCACAGCAAAGAGCTGGATCAGAAGTGGAGAAGCCAGGACTTGAACCAGTGCCCATATGGGATGCCTGCACTGCAGGCAGCAGCCTAACCTGCTACGCCAAAGCACTGACTCACAAAGTGGTCAATTCTAAAGACACTTCCAAGAAGATATGAGGACAGCCAAGAACACTAAGGAAAGTAGGCCTAGGATAGACCATGGACATTAAGAGGAATACCAGCATTCACCAAGGTACATAATCTGCATGGCAATGGGGAATACCAGTTGAGGGAAAGGTGCATATATAAATTTTTTAATAAAGAAAATGTTAACACCCAATAGGTTGCAGGTGATATGCAACATTCGCAAAGATGTCAAATTTCCGAGTATGGAGAATTTGAAGTGTGACTAGGGTTGGAGGCCGTAGGGTAAAAATGATATTAAAGGTACAAGTTTCAGAATAAACCACATCATACTTCTGTACTTCCAAAAAAGATGAAACCAACAAAGAATCAAAGTATTGAAATATTCTTATCTGCTCACTTGGTACTGTGCAAAGATTAATGACCTCCCAAGTAGAAGGGCACTGACAATTTCTTTTGGAACATTTTATTATAAATGCATAAAATGTGCCTTCTGCATCCATCACAATATCTGACACATCAAAGAGCACCATTGATATTGGAGGAAAAAGAAAAGCATGAAGGAGGGGACAGGGAAATAAAAAGAAGAAATGAAAGAGATAAAGAAGTTATAAAAATGGCAGGAAAAGTGTGGAAAGAAAACAGATGGACTGGAGTTGTGGCATTACTTGTGAGGCTGGCATGCTCCATCAGAGCTGGCTGCTCCTCTTCTGATCCAGCTTCCTGCTAATGCTCCAGAGAAACCGACAGATGATGGCTCAAGTACTTGGGGCTCCTGCAACCCATGTGGGAGACCTTGATAGGATCCTGGGCTCCTGACTTCAGCCTGGCCTAGTCTCAGTCATTGTAGTCATCTGCAGAATGAACCAGTAGATGGAAGGCATCTCTATTTCTCTCTTTCTTTCCCTCTCTCTGTCACTTTGCATATCAAATAAATAAACAATATACCTTAAAGAATATTAAAGAAACAGAAAAGGGAGAAAGCAAAGGAAAGAGGCAGGAAGAAATAGTCATTTCCTTTCGTTCATTCTTAGCAGCTGGATCAGTGAAACTTTTTGTCATCTTAACTCCCATAAAGAGAAAACCCGGGCCGGCGCTGCGGCTCAATAAGCTAATCCTTTGCCTGCAGCGCCAACACACAGGATTCTGTCCTGGTTGCTCCTCTTCCAGTCCAGCTCTCTGCTGTGGCCCGGGAGTGCAGTGGAGGATGGCCCAAATCCTTGGGCCCTGCACCCGCATAGGAGACTAGGAAAAAGCACCTGGTTCTTGGCTTCGGATCAGTGCGGTGTGCCAGTCTCAGCGTGCCAGCCACAGCGCGCCAACCGCAGCGGCCATTGTGGGGTGAACCAACAGAAAAGGAAGACCTTTCTCTCTGTCTCTCTCTCTCACTGTCCACTCTGGCTGTCAAAAATAGGGAGGAAGGAAGGGAGGGAGGGAGGGAGGGAGGGAGGGAGGGAGGGAAGGAGGGAGGTAGGGAGGGGGGAAACCTGAGGTCAGCTAAGAAATTTTTTTTCTATGATTTCATGGTTTTTTTTCTAAACTTTTATTTAATGAATATAAATTTCCAAAGTACAGAATATGGATTACAATGATTTCATGTTTTTTTTAAAGATTTATTTATTAATCTGAAAGTCAGAATTACACGGAGAGAGGAGAGGCAGAGAGAGAGAGAGAAAGAGAGAGAGAGAGAGAGGTATTCCATCTGATGGTTCACTCCACAATTGGCTGCAATGGCCAGAGCTGTGCTGATCTGAAGCCAGGAGCCAGGAGCTTCTTCCGGTCTCCCACACAAGTGCAGGCGCTACTGCTTCTGAGGCCATAGCAGAGAGCTGGATCAGAAGTGGAACAACTGGATCTCAAACTGGTGCCTATATAGGATGCTGGCGCTGCAAACCAGGGCGTTAACCCACTGCACCACAGCACCTGCCCCGCCCCTCTATGATTTCATGTTTTCTAGGATCACCTGAAGCCTAATACTATCTACCCTATTTTTTTCTGCAGTTGTCACATGGGAGTAGCCCAGGCTGAAATCAGAAGCCAAAAACTTCATTTGGGTCTCCCACATAGGTTGCAGGAACCCAAGTACTAGGTCCATCACATGCTGCCTCTCAGGTTCATCAGCCAGAAGCTGGATTGGAAGCACACATTAGAAATTACTTCAAGTCACTCCTATACGGGATGCATGTGTCCCCAGTGGCAGCTTAACCCATGATACACGACACCTTCCCTTGTGATATGTCTTACTTTGTCTTCTTTCTGTCCCACAATATCAATTTAGTGAGGAAATTAAAACCAGAAAGTGAATTTTCAGTGTCCCACCCTTATACCTACAAATTAAGTGGCATCCACATCAACGTTTAACATTATGTCCAGAGTTTCTCCTTCTACTTGAGTTCATGTCTCTTACCATGTTCATTTCGAGAGCATCTCAGGGAGTCTGGCCAGCAGACTCAACCCAGGGCCCACGATGACGGTTTCTCAGGTGAGAAAAGAACGAACGGTGCTTATCGGTCTTCTGTAGACTTTTTATTAGAGAAAGTAGACATGACAGAGGTTTAGAAAGGAAGGAGGACCTGCCATAGCCTTGGAAACTCATGACTGGAGCATAGGGAGATTACTGATGCCATAAACAGGAGTGTCAATTTGTGAAGTCAACGGCAGGAGTCACTGTGCACTTACTCCTCATGTAGGATCTCTGTCCTTAACGTGCTGTACACTGAGGCTTAATGCTGTAACGAGTACTCAAACAGTATATTTCACTTTGTGTTTCTATGGGGGTGCAAACGATTGAAATCTTTACTTAATGTACACTAAACTGATCTTCTGTAAAAAAAAAAAAAAATTATCAATTCCCAACTTGACTCTCACTGGGATTAAACATGACAATAGGTCTGATCTGATTTCATCATCATTTAAAAAAAATCATCTATTATTTTTCACTTTATGTTTCTGTGTGGGAGCAAACTGTTGAAATACTTACTTAAGGTATGCTAGGCTGATCTTCTGTATATTAAGATAATCAAAAATGAATCTTGACGTGAATGGAGGGGGAGAGGGAGTGGGAAGGGGGGGGTTGTGGGTGGGAGGGACGGTACGGGGGGGGGAAGCCATTGTAACACATGAGTCGTACTTTGGAAATTTATATTCATTAAATAAAAGATAAAAAAAAAAAAGTCATGGAAAAATTGAAAAAAAAAAAAAAGAAAGGAAGGAGGAAAGGAAAGGAAAGGAAAGGAAAGGAAAGGAAAGGAAAGGAAAGGAAAGGAAAGGAAAGGAAAGGAAAGGAAAGGAAAGGAAAGGAAAGGAAAGGAAAGGAAAGGAAAGGAAAGGAAAGGAAAGGAAAGGAAAGGAAAGGAAAGGAAAGGAAAGGAGAGGAGAGAGAGAGAGAGCTTCCTCCTCACACCCGCGGCTTATATACAAAATGTGACCAATCAGGAGCAAGCTAGAGTCCATGCATCAGGCACACCAATCCAGTCTCTATTCACGTGAAGGGCACGCGTCCTTTGGCCAATCAGGTGAGGTGTCACGCAGCAGGCAGGCAGGCAGACTCACTGCGGGGGTCCTGGCGCCATCTTGTTGTTTACCACGACCTCGATCCCTCCGCCTCAGGAGAGCCCCGCCCGTTGGAAAGCCCCTGGTCAAAACCAAAAGTAAAAACCTCCGCCTAGCGATGCCGCCGCGGACTATTCCCCAACAGTTCTTCAGTGTAGCTTCTTTTGTCCCCTACCTCTTTCATGTGTCGTTACTAACTCTTTCACTTATGTTTTCTCATGTCTAAAAACAAACTGAAGTGCTGCTTATACTAAAAGAAAAATAAAAATCCTCTTCTGCTATTTTCTGTCATTTATCTGTTCCCAGTTACTTGCTCTCCAAAAACCATTTTTGCATTCACGTTTCTGGAAGATGGCTCTGCTTCCTCTTTTATATCCCATTTCTCACCACCTTGTTTGTAACTTTCTGTCCCTCACAATATTATTGGCTTTCTAATGATTTTGTAACTGCTTCCATGAGTTTGAATTTCAATAGACACATACAATTGAGTTTCCCTTATTAATCATCATCTCATTGACCTTCTCTGCTCTATCTTGACACTGAAGAAGGTGATCTACTTTTTTTAAAGATTTATTTTTATTTATTTGAAAGACAGAGTTACAGAGAGAAGTCCAGCCAGAGAGAGAGGTCTTTCATTCCACTGGTTCACTCCCCAAAGGACCGCAATAGAGCTGAGCTGATCCTAAGCCAGGAGCCAAGAGATTCTTCTGGGTCCCCCATGCGGCTGCAGGGGTCCAAGGAATTGGGACATCTTCTACTGCTTTCCCAGGCCATATCAGAGAACTGGATCAGAAGTGGAGCAGCCAGGACTTGAACCAGTGTCCATATGGGATGCCAGCACTGCAGGCTGGGGCTTTAACCTGCTGCGCCACAGCGCTGGCTCCATGATCTACTTTTTACACCCCTCTTTCATTTTTATTCCTTTATGTTACAAAAATCTGACCCTCTTAATGATTTGTTACTTTCCTGCCTTTGTGAGTTCTCTGACTCTGCCTGCTATCTCAACATCTGTGTCCCCAGTATTCTATCATCAACCTGGTACACCATATGAGTGATCTCCTTCTCTATTTATTTACTAACGACTTCCAAATATACATTCTCCCATCTCTTCAAACTCAAATATCCAAATTCTCTTTGGAAATTTAGGTCATATTAATTCCTAATACTCTCAGATTCAACATATCCAAAATTACATCCATCATCTTTTTCAGACAGGGTCACCACAAATAATTGCCAATACACTTGAAATAGAATAATTCAGAGATTCCAAGATGGAGGATTATGGTGAGACCTGCTACATGGGCTAAGGATAAACAATGAAGAGAAAAGTGAAGGAAGTGCACTCTCAGGGGAGAATTGGAAAGAAAACATCACTGGAAGTCCTACAGGAGGAGGAATGCCGTGGACTCCTGTGGAAGGTGCAGACTCGCAGCAGGAGCATGAGCACAGCTTCAGAGGCTGAGAGTGGGGTGGGCAGCAGTTTTCAGACAGAGATGAGACGGAACTGAAGCAACCTGTGGTGATATAGCTGGAGGGAGAGCGTGATGTGGATCCAGACTGGAGCCCTGGGGGCTAGCAGTTGCTGGCAGTTGCCCATGGACCCAGTGGAAGTGGAGGGGTAACGTTTATCAAGCCTCAACTTCCCCACAATAGTGCCCGCTGCCCAGCTGAGAGAGGATGGGCGCCACTTTGGGTTAGGGCAGCAGCTATTGGAAGCCTCTGTGCACGTGCACAGGAGCTAAGGCAGATACCTAATCAACAGTGCTAGCAGCAGTGGCAGGCAGACAGCAATGTTTAGCCAGTGGTTCTTGTGTGCACACATGATGCAGAGATTCTAGCAGAGGGAATGGTCTGCAGTCCCCACTGACTTTGAGCCTGGCTGGAAGGACGCTGGGCAGCCACATGGGATGATGGGGTGCCTGCAGCAGCCCGAGGTCAAAAGCCTAGATGGAGCTGTCTTGAGGAACATCAATGTCTCTGTTCACTGGACAGGCTGGCAAGGTGGAGAAACACCTCTGGACCCGTTGATTACAGGAGCCTTGTGTGCTGAGACCATGGGAACTCAGTGGTTACATGAGAAGGTGAGGAGTATAGCTGTGTATTGAGATCTACCATGCCAAACTTGGGTGTTACCCTTGATACCCACCGCACCCTGGAATACTGACCAGAGCTCCCTGGCCACAGCCACCACACACTTCTTGGTATTCACTGAAAATATAAACATTCCACTAAGCCATGGAGGCATAGCTCAAAGATAAAAGCCATCAGAGAAGAGAACAAAAATTAACTCCACATATACCTAAAAAAAACTGCAGAAATTCAAAAAACAAGATTAAGGAAGACACCATGACACCCCCCCAAAAAAAAGAACACAACAGCATTTCAATATTAGAATGCAAACATGAAGAGATTGAGGAAATCCAAGAAATGGAATTCAAATAATAAATCATAGGATTACTCAAAAGCAATCAGAAGTAAATCCAAGAACTAAAGAAAACCATATATGACATGAATGAAAAATTTTCCCATGAAACTGAGATGTTAAAGAGAAATAAAAATGAAATATTAGAAATGAAGAATTCAATAAATCAAATAAAAATATGATGGAAAGTCTGGTGCTGTGGTGTAACAGGTAAAGCCTCTGCCCACAGTGCCAGCATACAATATGGACACAAGTTCGAGTTTGAATTCCAGCTGCTCCTCTTCCAATTCAGCTTTCTGCTTATAGCCTGGGAAAGTAGTGGAAGTTGGCACAATTCCTTGGGTCCCTGAAACCACATGGGAGACCTGGAAGAAGCTCCTGGCTCCTGGCATCAAATAAGCCTAGCTCTGGCCATTGTGGCCATTTGGAGAGTGAACCAGCAGATGAAAGATCTCTCTCTCTCTCTCTCTCTGCTTTTCAAATAAATAAATACATCTTTTTAAAAATGCAGTGGAAAGTAGAACAACAGCAGAACTGTTGAAGCAAAAGAAAGAATGTCCAAACTGGAAGACCTATCTTTGGAAATCTTACAAAAAAAAAAAAAAAGAAGAAGAAAGAAAGAAAAAGAAAAACCTCAAAGCAGTGTTGAAGATTTACGGGATATTATCAAAGGACCCAACTCCCAAGGTCTTAGGAGTTCCTAAAGGTGTGGAAAGAAAGAATAGACTAAAAGGCCTATTTAGTGAAATAATTAAAGGGACGTCTAAGTAAAGGAAGCACATAGAACTCTTAACAGATATGACCAGAAAATACCTGCACCAAGACACCTTGTAGCCAAACATTCCACAGTAAAACATTTGATAAAAACACAACATCCCTTTCATGATGAAACCTTATGCAAATTGGGCATAGAGGGAACATTCCTCAATACAATTAATGCAATGTATGACAAACCCACAGCCAGCATCCTATGTAATGGGGAAAAGCTGGAAGTATTCTCCCTAAGATCCAGAACCAGACAAGGATGCCCACTCTCACCACTGGTATTTAATATTGTCCTGGAAGTTTTAACCAGAGCAATTAGGCAGGAAAAGGAAACAAAAGGGATATAAACTGAAAAGGAGGAAATCACACTGTCCCTCTTTGCAGATGACATGATTCTATACATAGGGGATCCAAAAGAATCAACTGAGAAACTTTTAGAAACATAAAAAAAATGGACAAAGGACTTAAAAAGGCATTTTTAAGAGAAGAAATTCACATGGCCAACAGACACTTGAGAAAATGCTTAGGATCACTAGTCACCAAGGAAATGCAAATCAAAACAACAATGAAGTTTCACTTCACTCCAGTTAGAATGATTCTCATACAAAGATCAACAAACAACAAACACTGGTGAGGATGTGGGAAAAAAGGTACCATAATCCACTGTTGGTGGGAATGTAAACTGGTGCAGCCACTGTGGAATACAGTATGAAGATACCTCAGAAATCTGAATATAGACCTACCATATGGTCCGGACATCCCTCTCCTGGGAATTTACCCAAACCAAAAGGAATCAGTATAGTAGAGTCATCTGTACTCCCTTACTCATTGCTGCACAATTCTCAGTAGCTAATAGAATCAACCCAGATGTCCATCAAATATTGACTGGCTAAAAAAATTATGGTATATACACACTGTGAAGTACTACTCAGCTATAAAAATGAAGTCCTGTCTTTTGCATCAAGATGATTGCAAGTGGAAACCATCATACTTAGTGAAATAAGCCAGCCCCCAAAGACAGATATCATGTGTTTTCCCTGGTCTGAGATAACTAATAGAGTACCTCAAATGTAGTGTGTTGGAGTGAAATAAACATTTTGAGGATCAATGATTATTTATAGATTTTGTCTCTTCCATTGAGGAGCATTATTTTTGTTTATTTGTTGGTTTGTTTTTTCTCTTCATGCTGTTTGTCAAACTGTGTTACTTACAGTAGGATTAACTATATGATCCTTAAAAATACTGAGAAGGCTTGGGAGGAAGGGTTGGAGCGTGGGCAGGTGGGAGGGTGAGGGAAATGCCAAAATGTTCCTAAATCTGTACATATGAAATATATGAAACTTGTATAACATAAATAAAATTAAATTAAAAAATAAATAACTCAAGGAATGATTGTAATTAAGACACTCTTTACAAAGGAGCAACAATGGGGCTCACCATCAAAAGCCAAAAGGAATTTGGAAAGGCTAATAAATTCTATAAGAGGAAAATTTCTTCAATCATGAGAAAACAGATGTCAATAAAAGCTAGCCACAAATGACAGAAGGAAGAGGAGAAAGAAGAAGAATATTTCCAACACAATGCATTCCTTCAGCTGTTTAGCATCCACTCTTATCCTTTGGGGGGAATTCAAGAAGTCCCAGCAACTAATGAAGGTAGTATCCATTAGGTCATAACTAGACCTAGTGTTTGCTAACAGTAGACGCAATTTGTATCCTTTACATAAGGTAGTAGGGAAAGAAACCCCACAAAAAGGAGGAAAAACCAAGTTAAAAAATGTTATTACAGTCTAAAAAATCTGTAACTTGCCAAGAAGGCAAATTTGGTAATTTCTACTCCTTTTTCCGACACATATCTCAGATTCCCCTTTCCCTTTGCCAACATTTTATCTGTGTGAGATTCTTTGCCTGCTACTTTATCTCTACAGAAAACCAGCCTGTGATGTTCTTATCTTTTTGAATTCCTATTGTTTTATACTACTACAATAGTTGGGTAGGGGGGTATTATGTACCTTGAGAAGCCCCTTGAATCATGGATTTCAAAATATTTTTGCACAAAAATAATCTTATATTTCAATTTCATTGTCCACAGAATTTTGGAAGGGTCATTTTCACAACTGTACAACAAAGTCTCAAAGATCTAACATATGAGCTTTCTCTAAAATTAAATTCTGATTGGGTTTGCATTAAATCTATAAATTTTTTGGATAGTGCAGATATTTTGATGATATTAATTTTTCTAATCCATGAACATGCATGATTTTTCAATTTTTTGTGTGTCTTTTCTATTTGTTTTCTTTTTTTAAGATTTTATTTATCTATTTAAGAGGTAGAGTTAGAGACAGTGAGAGGCAGAGACAGAGAGAAAGGTCTTCCTTCCACTGGCTCACTCCGCGGATGGCCTCAACGGCCAGAGCTGAGCCAATCCAAAGCCAGGAGCCAGGAGCTTCCTCTGGGTCTCCCACTTGGGTGCTGGGGCCCAAGACTTGGACCATCCTCCATTGCTTTCCCAGGCCATAGCAGAAAGCTGGATTGGAAGAGGGGAAGCAGGGACTAGAACCAGCCCCCATATGGGATGTCGGCACTGCAGGCAGAGGATTAACCTACTGTGCCACAGCACCAGTCCCTATTTATTTTCTTAATGGTTTGTAATTTTTATTTTAGAGATTTTTCATATCCTTGCTTTAATTTACTGCAGGGTATTTTAAATATTTTGTAGCTATTGTGATTGAGACAGATCTTACAAATTTTTTTCTCAGCCATGGCATTATTTGTGTATACAAATGCTATTGATTTTGTGTGTTGATTTTTATAACCTGCAACTTTTTTATAACCTGCCAAACTCTCTTATGAATTCCAATAATCTCTTGGTAGAGTTGTCTGGTTCTCCTATGTATAGCATCATATCATATGCAAACAGGAATAATTTGACTTCCTATTTTCCAATTTGTATACTTTTGATTTCTTTTCTTGCTTAATGGCTGTAAAACTTCCAGAACTAAATTGAATAGTAATTATGAAAGTAGGCTTCCTTGTCTGGTTCTGGATCTTAGTGGGAATGCTTCTAGCACTCCCTGTCAATATGATGCTGGCTGTGGGTTTGTCATATATTGCCTAGATTGCGTTGAAATATGTTCCTTCTTTACATAATTTGCTTAAGGTTTTTATCATGAAAGGGTGTTGTATTTTATCAAATGCGTTCTCTGTATCTATTCAGATAATTATGTGCTTTTTATTGGTCAATTTGTTAGTGTGATGTTTCATGTTTATTGATTTGCATATGTTGAAATATTCCTGCATCCCTGGGATAAATCCCACTTGGTCAGGGTGGGTGATTTTTTTTGATGTGTTGTTGGATTTAATTAGCTAGTATTTTGTTGAGGATTTTTACATCTATGTTCATCTTGGATATTGATCTATAGTTCTTTTATTTTGTTGTGTCTTTTACTGATTTTGGAATAAAGGTGGTGTTGGCCTCATAGAAGTAGTTTGGAAGGATTCCCTCCCTTTCAATTCTTCTGCATAATTTAAGAATTGGGATTAGTTCTTCTTTAAATTCAGTAGAATTCAGCAGTGAAATCATCTGGTCCTGACTTTTTCTTTGTTGGTATAGTCTCTATTATTAAGTCAATCTCTGTCTTTTTTATTGGTCTATTAGGTCTATGTCTTCACGCTTCAATTCTGGTAAATTGTATGTGATCAGAAATCAATCCATTCCTTCTAGATTTTTCAATTTGTCAGCATATTGCTATTTGTAAGAATTCCTGATGATTCTTTTTTAGTGGCATCAGTTGTAGTATCTGCTTTTTTGTCTCTGATTTTACTAATTGGGGTCCTCTTTTTTTTTCTTTTTTGGTTCATTGGGCCAATGGCTTATCAATTTTATTTGTTTTTTCAAAAAAAAAAACAGCTCTTCATTTCATTTATCTTTTGTGTCATTTTTTAAAATTTCAAATTTATTCCTTTCCAATTTTTTATTATTTCTTTTATCCTATTAATTTGAGGTTTGATTTTTTTTCTTGTTTTTCTGTGTCCTTGATATCCACTGTTATATCATTTATTTGATATTTTTCTAATTTCTTGATGTAGGCATTAACGGTTGTAAACTTTTCTCATAAAACTGCTTTTGCTGAAGCCCATAAGTTCTGATATGTTGTAGTGTCATCTTTGTTCAGTTCAAGTAATTTTTTTATTTCCCTTTGGATTTCTTCTTTGACCCATTGTTCACCCAGGAACATGTTATTCAGTCTCCATGTGTTTACATATTTTTCTAGAGCTTCTTATGTTGCTAATTTCCAGCCTCATTCCATTGTGGTAAGAAAATTTATATGGTACGACTACTATTTGTTTTTAATTTGTTGAGACATTTTTATGGCCTTGTATCTTGTCTTCCTTAAAGCATGTTCCATGTACTGTTGTGTCTTCTGCAACTGTGCAATGAAACATTCTGTAGATAACAATTAGATTCATTTCCTTGATAGTGTAGATTAGCTCTGTTGTTCCTTTGTTGATTTTGACCTCATTGATTTGTACATTGATGAAAGAGAGATGTTGAGATTTCCCATTGTTATATTATTACAGCATATGTTTCCCTTTAGATCCATTTACATTTGTTTAAAATAGCTGGGTGCTCTAACATTGGGTGCATATATACATAAGGAGCTCAATAATAAAAAACAAATCCAGTTAAGAAATGGGTATGAGAAATGAACAGGCATTTTTCAAATGATGAAATGCAAATAGTTGATAGATACATGAAAAAATGGTCAGGATCACTAGTCATGAGGGAATGCAAATAAAAACCACAATGAGATTTTACCTCCCCCTAGTTAGGCTTGCAATCATCCAAAAATCAATAACAGATGCTGGCAGGTATGTGGAGAAAAAGGTACCCTTATATATTGTTGGTGGGAATGTAAACTAGTACAACCAATATGGAGATTCATTCTTCAGATATCTGAAAATAGATCTACCATATGACCCAGTCAACTCACTCTTGGGAATGTACCCAAAGGAAATGAAATAAGCAAATGAAAGAGCTATTTGTACCTCTGTGATTATAGCACCTCAATTCACAATAGCTAATATATGGAATCAACCCAGATGTCCATCAACTACTGACAGGATAAGGGAAATGGGATATATGTACATGATGGTATACTACTCATCCATAAAAAAGAATAAAATCCTGTCTTTTGCAACAAAATGAATGCAACTGGAGCTCACATTTCCTAGAAAAATAAGCCAGTCCCAAAAATATAACTATCATGTTTTCCCTGATATGTAATAGTTAATATAGAATAAAAAAGCCACAGCATATGAAACTCACCTCTTATGAATTGATTATTATTTACTGCCCTTGCCTATATTCCTGTGGAACAGTGGTCTTTATTCTTCTTGTTTGTTTAAAATTATGGTTAGTGGTGAATTAAATGTGTGATTATAAAATAAATGGGGGCCAGCACTGTGGTGTCGCCGGTAACGCTGCTGCCTCCAGTGCCAGCATCCCATATGAGTGCCAGATGGCGTCCCAGCTGCTCCACTTCCAATCCAGCTCTCTGCTATGACCTGGTAAACAGTGGAAGATGACCCAAATCCTTGGGCTCCTGAACTCACATGGAGGCCCTAAGGGAGCTTCTGGCTCCTGGCTTCAGATCGGCACAGCTCCGGCCATAGCAGCCAATTGAGGAATGAACCAGCAGATGGAAGACCTCTCTCTTTCTCTCTGCCTCTCTTCTTTCTGTGTAACTTTGACTTTCAAATAAATAAATAAATCTTTAAAAAATAAAATAAAATATATGGAAAGTTGCTATTACAAAAATTAAATGAAAAAAGTAAAGGAAGGAAGAGGGATTGTGGATGGGGAGGGCACGTAGGGAAGTACGGCTGTCTCTTAAAATTGTGCATTTAAAATTCATGAAAATCTATTTATATTAATAAAATATAATCAATAAAAGTACAATTGAATTTTAGCAGTTTATTCCATTATTCTACCATGTCAACTCTTTCTGTGTGAAAAGGAATGTGGTAAGACCCCTGAAATCTTTGGTAATGAGCCCATTACCATATTCCTCTATAGTCACAACAGACCTTTACTTAGAGATAATGAAGTGTAGAACCCTATCATATTGGTAAGAAATTTTGAAAGTGTAAGAATGATATTTCAAACAGAAGGCTAGAGGCAGGGAAGATAAATCAATGTTAAGAAAACGTGTTCATGCCGGCGCCACGGCTCACTAGGCTAATCCTCTGCCTGCGGTGCCGACACTCCGGGTTCTAGTCCCGGTTGGGGCGCCGGATTCTGTCCTGGTTGCTCTTCTTTCAGTCCAGCTCTCTGCTGTGGCCCAGGAGGGCAGTGGAGGATGGCCCAAGTGCTTGGGCCCTGCACCTGCATGGGAGACCAAGAGAAGCTCCTGGCTCCTGGTTTTGGATCGGTACAGCACGCCAGCCATAGCAGCCATTGGAGGGTGAACCAACGGCAAAGGAAGACCTTTTTCTCTGTCTCTCTCTCTCACTGTCCACTCTGCCTGTCAAAATAAATAAATAAATAAATAATAAAAAAAGAAAACGTGTTCATAAGGTACTATACCTTACACGATGCAAATTGCTCAATGTAATCAGCCTATCAAAAGATAACTGACAGATCCTGTCAGAATATATTTGCCTCTATTGCTGACAGCTTGGACACTAAGCAGTGGTAATATTTATAAGTACTGTTGGACCCACATACAATGGGTGTTCAAAAGTTCAATGAAAATTGTGTATTGCTGTGTTGAACATTTGACCTAGTGGTTAAAACACTGCTTGAGATTTTGATATCCCTTATCAGAGCTCCTGGACTCGAATTCAACTCCAACTTCCTGCTGATATATGCCCTGGTAGGCAGTAGGTGATTTATCGATTAGTTGGGACACTGCCATCCATGTGGGAGATTTGTATTCATTTCCATACTCCTGGATTCTGCCTGTCCCAATGCTGACTTTTGTGAGTATTTGGGGAGTGAACCAGTGGGTGGGAGATATTCTCTCTTTAAGTATAGCCTCCATTCTGATGTCTTGGTCAATGTACTAAGTAAAGTCAAAAGAGAGCTGAGGCATGTCCTTCCTGGAATGAGGGACTCTCAGTGCTGGCAGAAATAATCTGCTAATTGCTATCCACTAGGTTTTATGTTCTCACCTCCTTATCAGCACTTCTTAGAATCATATCTGAACTACTACTTTTATTCAAGCCATCACACTTCAATAGGCAGTAGTCTCTTTTTTAAAAAAAGATTTTTTTATTTATTTACTTGAGGGGTAGAGTTACAGACAGTAAGAGGGAAAGACAGACAGAAAGGTCTTCCATCTGCTGGCTCACTCCCCAAACGGCCACAACTGCCAGAGCTGGGCTGATCTGAAGTCAGGAGCCAGGAGTTTCTTCCGAGTCTCCCATGCCAGTGCAGGAACCCAAGCACTTGGGCCATCTTCTACTGATTTTCCAGGCCATACCAGAGAGCTGGATCAAAGAGGATCAGCCAGGACTAGCCCATATGGGATGCTGGCCCCTCAGGCAGAGGATTAACCTACGGTGCCATAGTGCTGGCCCAGCAGTAGTCTCTTAAAATGAAAATCTGGGTGGAATTTCTTCTACCCAATTGACAACAAGGACCACATTCCTAGACCCCCTGTCTAGCATATTTTGATGTGGTATGGTGTTAGAGATATATATGTTAAATAAAAAGAAACTCCCAAAATTCGGATGACTACAATCTCATACAGTACATGCCTCCTGCCTTCCTTCTCAGCAGCCTTCTCTACCAAATATTGTGGACTGATTTCACCACTACAAAGGCACCAAATCCTTTCTTTTGCTTCTTCTCTTTCAAACTTAAATCTCCTCATTCATTGCTTAGTTAAATCCTACTCATTCTGCAAATCTCATTGTAAATATGTCCCAGAATGATCTTCCCTGACACGCCATCTAAACTGTCTCCCAATTATAGTAGTTCATAACATCTTATATTTTCTCTTATCTCTTTCACAATTTGCAATTCTATATGTAGTTTTTGCATCTGCTATTATGGTAGCCTCTAAGTTTAACAAGTTGAAGATCACATCTTAAAAGTTCTTCAACACAGATTCTGTTGCTTTGTCTGGCATATGGGAAGTAACAAAAGCATATTTGACAAATAAATGAATAAAGAAAAATATGAATGAATGGAACTTTAAAAGTCACCTTAATCTTGATATGCATTGTCTAGGCTGGCTATCTTGAATGGAAGAAGTAAGCATGCTTTTTATTTTATTTTTATCTGTTTTTGTCAGGACTGTAGTACAGAATATATTTTCAAATGCAATGCATAAAATATTTAAATTTCACAAACAAGCCTTTCTCCTCAATTTAGTTCTGCAGTCTGTAAATATTTAGTGCTTTATTCACTTTCATATTTTCTAGCATAAGCTAATTTCTCCTCTCTGCAAACAGATAAGCTGTGTTAGAATCTGTGTAAATAGGTAGCATTAGCATTTGTGCTTCCTAATCTTAACTAAGCACTGACATTCATTAAAGCCATTGGTCTCCATTTTTCCTTTAGCCAATTCTTACATTTCCTTTGTTTTTATTTCTTTAGCTTACATTTTTTCCTAGGTAGAGGCAAGAAAACACTATTGTCTCTATTGATTTAAAGCTTTCACAGTGCAAATAAAAAGACAGTTAATTCCTTCTTTTTTAATGATTTTCTTCTATGCTCCTTTCTTCTTTGGTTTATATTGTTTTACAATAAATTCCATACATCTGTTATCATAAATTCCTTTTTTCTTTTCTTATCTGCTATATTGAGTAAATCTCCTTCATGCCATCTAAATGACTTAGTCATCAACAAAGAGTTTTCAAATAAATCAGAAAATCAATTTAATTAAGATTCTTTCCTTCAAAAAATTAGTTCAACAAATACTCACTGAAAACCTACTCTATATTAGACACTCTTAGTGAAGGATCTAGCAGAGGAGAGAATGAAGTCCCCGCCTTCATGATGTTTAGATTTTCTGCATAATTTAAGAAAAAGATAATGTAAGTAACCATTTAAACATATGAAATATATATGCGCTTTGGGAAAAAATAAAATAGTATAAGTGGAATAGAAATTGTTATAGAGCAATTATATGGGAATGGTTCCTATTTTGAACAAAGCAAATATTTTAAAGAAAAGGTGACTATGTTAGAGTTTTCCAAAGAAACAGAACCAACAGGAAAGAGAGTAACAGAGAGACAGAGAGAAAGAGAGTTGTTAAGGAATTAGCTAGTAGGAATATACTAGTAAGTCCAAAATGTGTGAGGCAGGCCAGCAGGCTAAATATTCCAACAGGAGTTAATGTTGCTTTCTTGAGTCCCAACGCACCTTGATTGCAAGAATCCTTTTTCCTCAAGACTTCAGTTTCTTCTCTTAAGATCCTCAGCCAAATAAAGGAGGCCCATCCACATTATGGAGAAGAATCTGCTTTATTCAAAGCTTACTGAGTGAAGTATTAATCACATATAAGAATATCTTCACACCATGGTGGAGGTATTTTTAGATTCATATTTCAGTAAACACTGGAGTACAACTCAGCAAAGTCAGCATATAAAATTACTAATCATCATGACATTTAAGAAAAGCTTGAAGCAAGTAAGAAAGATGTTCATGTGGTCATTAGGGAGAAGAGAGTGAGAATGCTTTCTAGGCAAAGCTCTGAGACAGAATGAGAAAAAGGGAAGAAATGATTGTAGATGAAGCACAGGGTGCATGTGAGGAGCTGGGAGAAGTAGGAAGAGAGGAGTCCTCAGAGGTAGTGAAGGGTCAGATTATGAAGACTTTCAAAAGAATGACACCAACTTGGATTTTTACCCAGGGCTATGAACAGAGACATAACATGATTTGAATTTTTAAAGCTGTCATTTTGACTGCTAGGTTAAGAATAAACTATAGAGGAGCAAGTGTGGAGGAGGGAGATAAAGGAGCAAAAATACAGGAAGGAGATGATAGTGGTTTTGATGGATATAGTGAGAAACACCAGATGCTGAAATGTATGTACAGCCTTCACTATGCTATTCTGTTCAATTCCTGAATTCAAATTGATTACATACTTGGATAACAAAAGATACCATGTATCCAAATCTATTCAGTAACAGAACTTTGGAGACTGACAGTTTGGATAAAAAGTGTTACTTCCATTTTGAGGCTAGATCTAACAGACTCTTCCAATGGAGAATATTCAGGTCAGGGAGAGGAGGCAAGGCAAACTCCAGTTGTCCAAGCAACTGGAAAAATGTTGAATTGGCCTGATGTAAATAATTGTAGTAGAAGCAGTTAGGTTTTAGATGTTTATTGGATATCTGAGTGGCAAAGTCAAAGAGCAGATATACTACTCTGGAGTTTGAGAAAGAGATCTGGGCTACAGACACTAAATTGGACACTGTCAAATTATCTACTGAAATCTGTTTTCCTAAATTCCCTTCCCTGTATGGTTCTGTTAGGATGGGTCACACAAGACATGTGTACAGGGTTTGGAAGGTGGAAGTATATCAGCATACATTAAGCTCTGGAGGGTAGGGCACTAGGCATTGCTTTAAGGCTGCACATGTTGTTGAAGTTTTGCTTGCACAGATTAATGGCATGGACAAGCATGCGGCAAAATTTCCACAGACTCCCACAAAAATTCTTCCTTCAGCTCTTTTAAGACCTAAGCTATGATAAATGCAGTTCCATAATGGATTACATTGTTCTATTTTGTACAAGTTTAAGGGAATTTCCAGTTTTTCCTCATTTATTGAATCTGCATTGTCCTCACTCTTCCAAGCTTCACATACCTATTTTTCTTTCATTTTGCCATTCCTCACTTATTTACAATGACCTCAAGCTCTTACCTAATGTGCATCTGGCCATGTTGTTCTTCACCAGTAAACATAGCAGTTCTTGGCCGGCACTACAGCTCACTAGGCTAATCCTCCACCTTGCGACGCCCGCACACCGGGTTCTAGTCCTGGTCGGGGCGCTGGATTCTGTCCTGGTTGCCCCTCTTCCAGGCCAGCTCTCTGCTGTGGCCAGGGAGTGCAGTGGAGGATAGCCCAAGTACTTGGGCCCTGCACCCCATGGGAGACCAGGAGAAGTACCTGGCTCCTGCCATCAGATCAGCACGGTGCGCTGGCCACAGCGTGCCGGCCGCGGCGGCCATTGGAGGGTGAACCAACGACAAAGGAAGACCTTTCTCTCTGTCTCTCTCTCTCACTGTCCACTCTGCCTGTCAAGAAAAAAAAAATAGCAGTTCTTATTGCCCATAATTAGTCTCTTATTCCATATCACTCGTGAGGGTTCTGCTTCCCTGGTCAAATCCTCACTTATATAGATGGAACCTAAAGCTGTGAAACTAGATGAGATTACTTAGGGATTTCAGTATAACCACATAAAATAAGAATTAAGGGTTGGTCTGTGAACTAATCCTTCCCTTAAAGGGCAATTTTATGAGCAGAAACACACCAGAAAAACTTTGAAATAGTAATCAATATAGTAGGTCAAAAAAAGAAAAATTTTCAAGATGATGAGATCAATGATACCAAATGTTATTCGTAGGTTAAGAAGGATAAGCAATGAGAGTTGGCCATTGTACTAGACAGAGTAAAATAAACAAGAAAGATTGTATTCATGAGTTTTGTAGTATGGAAGACAGACTTAAGTCAATTCCATTAAATTAGAATGTGAGAAGATGGCATAAGTTAAAAAAAATTACTGAAGGACATTGGCAGAACCAGTCAAATATTATTAAGCCCCATGTGAGCTTGTGCTTGTTTTCTATTAATTATAATCATACCTATTTATGGGGTAAAATGCATAATTTTTTGTTTATGCTGCACGAAGTATTTTTTAATTTACTGTAAGATTTAGCAATTTTTAACATTTTGCCATATTCACTTCATATGTACACATGTGCATATGCATATGTACTGTTTTTCCCTGATAACAGGGCTCTTAACAACACATAATGTGAGATTTTTGACAATGATCATAAAGTGAGGAAAGACAGGTATACTATCATGCTGATTGTATAATTAAATGAAGACTTAGTTATAACTATATACAAATATTGTGACATACACACAATTTTTGGTGGGAATGCAACTAAAACCATTATGGAAAACAAATCAAATATGGATCTACCATATCTCACTTTTGGGAATATATCCAAAGGAAATGAAGTCCGTATGTGAAGAAGATACCTGTACTCTCATGTTCATATCAGCCAAATTCATAACGTTGATGTCTAACAAATGACTGCATAAAGAAAATGTGGCATGCATATATATATATGTAATATATATGTATAATGGAATATTACTCAGCCATATAAAAAGAATGAAATCCTGACATTTGCATCAAATTTATGAAACTGAAGATCACTATGCTAAACGAAAGAAGCAAGACACATAAAGATAAATATCACACGTATAAGTTAATACATAGAGAAAAGCATCTGTGCTTGTTAATTAGTACTTACCCAAGTTAGGCTCCTACATACCACAGACTGAAATACAGAGGCACTATTTGTCTTGACAATTACATTTCAAATGAATAGCTCCAAGTCTTCCAGGAAGTCAGTCTTGGGTTATAAAACTGGCAAGAGTCTGGGATAAGTCTGGGGAAGAAATAGAATTTACAATTGCACAAGAGAATATAAACAGCTGTTAATAAATTTTGCTGTATAGGAAGAGGACAAGAAAATGGGAAGATGTATTGGTGAGAGACCGGAAGATCTCTTAAGTTTCTTCAATGTGAAGGCAAATTTTCAGCTAATCATAAGGATGGGAGGGAAATTGACAAAGGATTAAGAGAGGAGGAAGAATAAAATAGTTTTCCATGTACAATGGAAAAGTGGATGGCCTAGGGAAGAATGTGTTGTCCAGATGACATTAAGGGTCAACTAAAGATGAGTACCCGTGAATTTAAACCAATACTGACTGGTGTGATTATGTGCTTTCTCCAAATATGTTAAGCTCCACAGGTGCAATTAAAGAATCAGTGGAGAATGAGGTTTCACCTGGACTTGATATTAACCAGGTGAGTACAAGGAAAGAAGAAACATTGAAAAGTATGTATTTTTGACTAGGTACAGAATCAGTGGCTTCTCCATGTCATTACTCACATTAATCCATATTTTATAATATATAAAATAGTAACCTATTAATTTTATAGTATTACTTCCCTGTTTACAACTATTAAGTATGTGTTTCGTGCTAATAACAATAGCTAATACTTGCAATTTAAATATGGTTTAGGAACATTTCTAAAAATCTTTGCCACTATTTTTTTCACTTAATCTCCATATCAACTCTATGAAAGATGTAATATTATTATCTGCACTTTCCAGATGAAGGCACTGAGGCAGAAAGAAATTAAATAGCCTGTCCAAGATCAGACAGTAAGTAGCTGAGATACAAATCCAGTATGGGGTTTCACAATCTGGGATCCTAATCATTACATTACAATTGTCTATGGATTAATTTGTCTGCCAGCAGTTATACAGAATGAAAAGTAGATAAGGTTTAATTAACAAATTAGTTGAGAAAACATATACCCAAGAAGGAATGAGAAACAAAGTTGATATAATCATCTTAATGCAGAATATTTGCTGAAAGGCAATTCACACATAGACTAAGGCATTGTCGGAATGGATTTTGTAAAATGAGTAGGATATGAAGACAAGGAAGAAAAGCACCCGGATAGTGGAATAGCAGAAGTCAAGTATGGGAGATGAGCTTGAACCTAGTGCACTGAGGAAAACAGTGAAGGGTATGGCTCTATTTGTCTGAGATGAATTTGAAGTAAAACTTGGGAGATGGGAGCAAAGGTAAATAAATTTGTGGCATGCAGGTTTTGCAGAGGATGCCTTAGATGCATGTAACAAAGTTTAAACAGCTTTATTGGTATTATGAGCTCCTCCTGTTAAGTCCTATATAAAGAACAAATCACACTTGATCACAGAGCTTGGAGGATACCAGCAGTATGGACATTAAGGTTACAGCCATATGGCATTCACTTTCCTATCCTATGCTCTCAGCCTGTTTTCTTTGCAAATTGGCTGTAAATGTTTAATCAATAGTAAATGGAAAAATGAATAAATAATAATGGGATTCGATTATTAACTTTAAGAGAATAAAGAAGATAATTTCTGTGTTTTAAATTTTTCCATAGACCAATAAATTATCAATGTTAATGACAATATGAGAATATTGAACAGGGAAAACAGTTTATAAAGAATAAAAGTTTCAGAGCACCAGAATAAGTATAAAACTGAGAGTTATCAGCAATTCACTCATGTGTGTCAGAGTTGCTCATTAGTTACCTAAGAGAAGTCACATTCACCACCTAAGATCTGGTTTTTAAAAAATTGCAATTTCTGGCCCAAATTCATTGTGTAGCAACAGAAGAATAATGAAGAGAGGTGTGTCCTTCTGTTTTCTTGTTCCTCAGTGGAAAAGCCTGAGAGAGATGCAGTAACAACAGCAGCTGTGTTTATAAATATGTTCCTCCTACTAAAAGTGGGTTGTTCAGCAAGATGCAAACCTGGTGTGTAATTGTATGTTTACAAGATATATATATAATAATAGCTGGGTGGTAAATACTAAGGAAGTAAAACTAAAACAATGAAATAGTGAATGCAGAGACTCTAGGAATATCCTGCTGCTCAATGTTTCTTACACAGTCTTTTGTGAATAAATTTCATGTGTGCAAACGAAGAAGAGAAGGAAGTTTGACAGCTAATAATATCAAGTGAAAAATTACCTTTTAGCAAACTGGTGTGAATTTAGATTACCACCTCCCCCAATTTTCTCACGCTTTGGTGAATGGAATACTTAGACTTGGACAGTTCTTGCTGCTTCTTTTTTTAAAGATTTATTTATTTATTTGAACCTCAGAGTTACAGAGGCAGAGGCAGAGAGAGAGAGAGGTCTTCCATCTGCTGGTTTACCCCCCAGATGGCTACAACAGCTGGAGCTGGGCCGATCCGAAGCCAGAAGCCAGGAGCTTCTTCTTGGTCTCCCACGCTGGTTCTAGGGCCCAAGGACTTGGTCCGTCTTCCACTGCTTTTCCAGGCCATAGCAGAGAGCTGGATGGAAAGTAGAGCAGCCAGGACCCAAACTGGCACCCATATGGTATGCTGGCGCTTCAGGCTGTAACTCTACCCACTATGCCACAGAGCTATCCCCAGTTCTTGTTTCTAAAAGTAGCTAATACTGATTCATGGTCACTGCAGTAGTTTGTATGTGTCCATTTTTCCAGTATTCCCTTCAGATTATTCTGCAAATCAGGAATATGTACATTATTTGAAAAAAACAGAAGTAAAATGGCAGCAACTAATCTCTGAAACTGTTATATTTGGCGAGGAGGAAGGTGCTGCTGGATATAACTTGTCCTCCTTTTCTCTAGCCTCCCACCCGTCCATTCCTTTCCCCCAACCACCAAAGCTGCCCACCAGTAATGATCCCCAGGCTCATGTTCAGACTGTGGGTTGTGGGGTTTTATAGGTAGTACTCACTTTCTTCTTCTTCTTCTTCTTCTTCTTCTTCTTCTTCGCTGACATACAGTAAATTTTATTCAGAAAGTTAGAATGTGAACACACAGAGGTTGGCATTATGGCATAGTAGGCAGTGCCTGGAGTGCCAACATCTCATGTGGGTACTGGTTCATGTCCCAGGTGCTCTACTTCATATACAGACCCCAAATCCTCCTGCTCAGTATCTCTTACTTCAATTTCTAGGGAAACCAAGGAGCTGGCAGTTCTTTCAATACACCACAAAAAAGACTGCTTAATAAATGCTTGTTTAATAAATGGCATACCTGCTTTTTTGGTGGGGTTCTGATCTGGTTCTAAGATGGAGTTAGTCTGGCCTTTCATTCCTGAGGGTGTTGGGGTCCCTGGTACTAGTAGATGACACAAGTAGAGTTATAAATCTATTTAATGACTGCCACAATTAGGTGAACATAAAATTTATTTTCTAAGACAAGTTTGATCATGAAGAGGGGGCATACTAATAATTACAAAGGGATGAAATGTGTATACACATTCTCAAAAAAATTTCCATGTATTTTAATTCTATGTGAAAGATAAATAGATGATGATGATGATGATGATGAAGAGGAGAGATAGATAAGTGTGAATACATAGATACGTAGAAACATGGACAGACATACAGACTGACAGAAGGATATCTGGCATTTACTGCTTCACTACCCAAATGCTGCAACAGCTGAGGCTGAACCAGGCCAAAGCAGGAGCCAGGAACTCACTCTGAGTTTCCTAAGTGACTGGCAGGGACCAAGCACTTGAACCGTCAAGTGCATCCTCTCAGAATGCACAGTAGTGGGCAGCTGGATCAATCCGGGATCTGGGACTCCCATCTAGGCCCCCTGATACAAGATGCAGGCATCCCAAGCAGTGCCTTAACCCGTGCACCAAACTTCCTCCTCAGACTTAGCTTTGTTCATTTTCTCTGTAGTCTATTTTATATTTCATTTGTTTCTTCTTTCTTCCATTCATTTAGAGTTTGACCTTCTCTTTAATTTGTGAAAGTGTAAATTTAAATAATTCATTTAAACTGCACCTCTTTCATAATAAAGTCTTTTAAAGACATAAATTCTCCTCTTAGACTTATTGTAATGGTGAATTTTAGGTGTCAACTTGACTGAACTAAGGGATGCACAAAAGTGCTGGTGAAAACTACTCCTAGTGTATCTGTGAGAATATTTCTCACAAAGTCTAGCATTTGAACCCATGAGCTGAGTACAGAAGATGCATCCTCAGCAGCCTGCCGAGCGTCAGCCAATCTGTCCAATCCTCTTTTGACTTTTACCTACTTGGATCACTTTATGTAATGTGCCATTCACATAGACAATAATTTGTTGGGTTTTGTTACTTATACATTTAGGCAATCATTGCATTTTATTTGGAATGCTTAGTACAAGTAAAAGTAATTATTGATATATTTAAGTCTACTATATTAAAAGTGTTTCTATTTTTTTCCAAATTGTTTTTTCTCTGTTGCTTTTTTTTTCCCATGCTGACTTTTGGTCTAATTAAATGTGTTTTGTAAGTGATTTTATTCCCCATATTGGTGTTTTAGCCATACGTATTTTCATATTTAATATTCTCTACCTTTAACTATACTCATGCTCTACCAAGAAAAGCCTGTTAGTGTTGTTTTACCACTTCATAGTCCCACTTTACAAGTATGAATCTCTTATACAGTATAATCCATATACCCTCTTCCCCTTATCCAGTAGAATATTATTAATTTCATTTACTTCTGCCTATATTATAAATACCTCTTTACAGTGTAGCTATTTTTGTTTTAAGTCATCAGTTGCCTCTTAAATAAAGGAAAAGAAGAAAATTACCTTTTACATATACTTGCATACTTGTAATTTCTGCAGTTCTTTATTTACATAGATCCTAGATATTACCTGGTATCTTTTCCCTTCAGCTGAATGAATGACTAATTTCGTGTTCTATTTCTTTTAGGCAAGTTTGATGGAAATTAATTCTCTCTAATTTCATTTACTTAAATATACTCCTTTTTTAATATACTTTCATTTTACCTCAATTTTGACAAACATATTTACTGGATGTAGAAATCTGAATTATGTTATTTGCAACATGTTAAATACATTTGTCCCATTATCTTATTCCTTGTTATTTTTATGTGAAATCAGCTATCATCCTTAACATTCTTTAATGTAATATAATATTTATTTGCTTTGCTGGTTACTTTGAGGGTTTTTATTTTTGATTTTTAGCAATTTTAGCATGATGTGCCTAGTCATATTTAATCTGCTAAGATTTGTTGAGCACCTTTTTTAAAAGATATATTTATTTATTTATTTGAAAAGTGGAGTAACAGAAACAGAAATTTTATATCCTGAATCCAGGAGTTGGTAACTCCATCTCAGTCTCCCACAGGACAGGACTTGAACCAGCACCCACAACCCACAGTTCATCTTACTGCTGAACCACAATGTTGGCTCTTTGTTGAGCATCTTGAATTTGTAAGTTGATATATTTTCACCAAATTTGGCAAAGTTGATACTATCATTTCTTTAAATATTTCTTCACCTTGGAACTTTAATTACTCACCAACCAGGATTTTGAAACTTTGTTCGAATCGCTGAGTCTCTGTTCATTCTTAAACCATTTTTCTGTGTTTTCCTTATTAGGCAATGATTATTGATGTATCTTCAAGTCAGCTTGTCTTTCTTCTGATGTATTCAATCAGTCAAGGGACCCAAAAGATTTTATGAATTTCTAAAAGATCCACTTACCTCTGATAGTAAAAGATCAAGATTTGTGAAAAAACAAACCAAAGTATAAACCTAAGAGTGTCAGAACATCTATTTATGTACAGCATGTTAATCCCAAGGCACAAAGAACATATTATTCTCAAAGTGCAATCTGAGATGTGATCACTGATTTCAATATGAAGTACTCCCCTCTCAGTTATTATTATGCCATTCTAATTCTTATGCAAAATTATTACCTAATGGTTTAAAGTTACAAAATAAAATTATTGTTTTACCTCTACTTTAAAAATGCTCAAGTTCTTTCTTTGCCCATCTGTTCTATTTTTTTTTTTTTTTTTTTTTTTGACAGACAGAGTTAGACAGTGACAAAGAGAGAGACAGAGAGAAAGGTCTTCCTTCCATTGGAGAGCTGGACTGGAAGAGGAGCAACCGGGATTAGAACCTGGGGTGCTAGTGCTGCAGGCGGAGGATTAGCCAAGTGAGCCACGGCGCCGGCCAATCTGTTTAATATTTTGAAAAATTAAAACTTGCCATGACTGCGAGTTTTTTTCATAGGAGAAAACTAATATAACTTCTAATTCTATAAAATTAGCTATAACCTAGTTTTATCTACTTATAAACATAAGAGTATAAGTAAAAGACCAACAGGTAAAATTGGGAACTATTGCTTATTTAAATTCTGTTTGGAATAAACTTCAACAAAATTTAGAAACAGAAGACTAAATGACTGGCTTAGAAATTCTTTTTTGTAAAACCAGTGATTCTTAATATTTGTTTTAAAAAAAAATTAAATGTGAACCAAATCAAGTTATCAAGTAACAAAATAGTAAAAATAACCTATAGATTACTATACAATATTTATTTAACAAAAAAATAGCTAAAAGAATTAGTGGCATTGCTAATGCAATTCCTTAAATTTCCATATGTAATTTCAATTCACAAATATATTTTATGTCAAATAAATATGAAAGAATCACAGATAAAATTCATCAGTGTTACTCAGAAGTGAATCAGAAATCTAGTTTAAATAAAAACTGAAAAAATTTCTATTAACAAATTGTTCACATGATTTACATATAAATGAAAATGTTTTAAAATCACAATGCTATTTAGATAATTTTAAGGTATTTAAAAGTTGAAATTAAAGATTTATTTTAATGCTAAAGTACAAAACCCATGTACCTATTATGAATTTATAAATTTATTATAAATTTGTGAATAATGCTAAAGTCAGAAAACCTGTGTGGCTGTTATAAATTTATTGCCTCTCAGTTCCAAATGTACCCATCATTACTTGTTCAGTTCTAATGGATTTAGATCATTAAGCATTCCTCCACTGGAACCCCAATAGGTTTTATCATTGGAAGAAATGAGGGAGGACATTACAAAAGAAGTGTCTCTTTTTTTTCTTGCTGCTAGTTTATAGGAATATCAGCTGCTGTTCATGGGGTCATACAATGTCTCTGCCCCAACTCCATGCCTAGAGTGTGCAACTGCCCGCTGAGCTCAGGATTCCAGGCCCAGCCTAGTGACCACTTCATCATGTTCTGACAGTGCTAGTGCACGTGCCCGTTTTTGCACTGCGATATCAGCAGGCAAGCTATTGACTCCATGATACTCCTGTGCATCCTCCCACCAGCACAGGGCTCCAGCAGAGCACTGTTTCTCTGGTGCTGGATTCCGAAGGTTGCAGCTCTCTATCTGCATCTGGCTCCTGAAAAGCTCTTTTTTCCAGTGCTGAGTTCCTGCAGAACACAATCTCCAGCACCGGACTCCCGCAAGGGGGATTTTCTTCTTCATCGGACTCCTACAGAGTGCAACTTCCATTGTAATGGTCAGTAGTGTCCTGCTGGCAATCCCTCCTGTGTGTTTATGGCACTTGTGAGATATAGCATGGACCTGAGAAAGCTTTCCACAGAACCCTAGAGAGATTTGCAGCAAGTATCACCAACACAGTACCCCAATTTCTCCACTATTCAAAAAGCACACTGTGCCTCCTCCGAAGAGGTCTGGTTCCTGGCTCTCAGCCAAAGCAGGGAAAAGGCGTTAATTCTTCCTCTGTCTCAGCCTTGTAAACAAGAGATGTCCGTTGTGCATGGTATTCAGTCGTTTCATAGGCTTGTTTTTCTTTTTACTTCAAAAAGAATATTTCAAAAAGAGTTTGTGGTAAAAAGAATTAAAAGATGAGCTGAAATCCATGCACAGTTTTTCATAATTTACACTGTCCAGGAATATTTTGAAGGCCTGTCATCGGCATGGATTCAAATTTTTTGCCTCCAAATAAATTTATCTTATAATTTCTTTTCCATAAAGTTTTTTAAGTCCCTGGTACTAGAGTATTCTCTAATATCATTTAATTTTAAGCATACATTAAAAAATAAAATTTTAAGTGCAATTCCTCAGTCATAACACTTGAAGTTTCAATAGCAATATGCAACCAGTAGCTACTATATTTGACAGCGATAATAGACATCATCAACCTAAATATATAGTGCTGTTCAAGAGAGATCAATGAAAAGGAGAGAATTCTCCCATCTACTGATTCACTCCTCAAATGCTTGCAACAGCCCCTGAAACCAAAACAGTAGGCTCCTTCCCTCCCTCAAATAAAATACACATTTTTAAACTATACTAGCTATCTACTATTTTTCTATTAGTATAGTTTGTTTTTTCATTTAATATTGTTTTTTTTCTTTAATTTTATTTTGTTTTTCTTCAATATTGCTTTTCTTTCTTTTTGTTTGAAAGAAATTAGAGACCTGAAAATACTGTCTTTACCCATGAAATGCGATTTTGTGGAAAAAAAATATTTGAATTCTAAGATCCCTTCTTAATGCTCATTCACACATAGAATGAAAATAGTAATTAAGATTATAAATAAGCAAAAAGACAAAAAGTCACATAATCAGAATATTTGAATTGGGACACGCTCAAATTTGTTTTAAAATTGTTCATAACATATTCAGTAAAACAGTGTAACATTATCACTGAAAATATTCTCACAGGAATATTTATTTGAAAAAAATATTCTGAGACAAAAATAAAAAGAGTATTTCTTTGCTAGAAAAGTCCAGTTACTATTAATAACAATGGAATGACAATGATAGAAAACTCTAAATGTTTTCTCTTAGAAATAAAGTCCATACATTTATCCATAATGAAAATTGATACAGAGAAGAACAGCAAACATCTTTTTATCCTCTCAGTTTTTAACTCCAAAGACAACGTTGCCAGCATTCACTTCGTTTTTCAGGTAGTACTTCAAGGAACTGAATACACAGCATACTTGCAGATTAATCCACTCATTGGAAAACTGTTTTCAGAATGAGAGCAACTTGCCTGGTGTAATGGAAGAGCATAATCATTAGTGTCAGGTGGGGTCTTCTCTGGCTCTGGTTCTACCATTTAATAATCTTAGTCCTGGGCATCATTTATTTTTAGTCACCATAATTAATTTTATACATTATTTTTGTGACATTACAATAATTCAGAGAAGTACAGTTCACTTGACAGCACATACTCCTATAAGCATTTAAAAGTTAATTTTAATTAAAAGTCATCATTTTAAGATTTGATGTTTTAGAATTATTCTCGTGTGTTTCAATCCAATTGAAAATTGATCCCTGTTAAATATGAGAGTGGGAAGAAGAGAAGGAGGAGATGTACAGTTCGGCACATCGGACTTACCTGTAAGGGTGAAGCTGGAAGCTTGCCATGGGACTCCAAATCCCATTAAGTTGGCAAGTACCAATTCCATCTTACTAGTGAAGTGATCAGCTTAAGTTCATAACTGATCATAAAATAGGATTGAATGTCAAATGGATCACATAAATAAGACCAAGTGTCTGCTGATTATAATTGATAGAATTAAAAAGGAGAGAATGATCCAACATGGGAAGCAAGACACACAATAGACTCATAGAATGACAGATGCCCTAAACAGCACTCTGGCCTCAGAATCAGCCCTCAAGGCATTCAGATCTGGCTAAAAAGCCCATGAGAGCATTTCAGGCATGGAAAGCCAAGACACTGTGGCAAAAAATGACCTAAATGAAAGATCTCTCTGAGTGGGATCCCGGTGGAAAGAAGGGGTCATTAAAGAAGGAGGTACCTCCCTTTGAAGGGAGGAGAGAACTTCCACTTTGATTATGACCTCATCTAAATAAGGTCAGAGTTTGTGAACTCAAGAGGCTTCCATGGCCTTGGCAGCTCATGACAAGAGCCTCAGGTGATCACTGATGTCAATCAGTATCAATAAGAGATGTCAATAAGAGAAATGTCAATATGAGTGTCAAATATTAAATCAACAAGAGTCACTATGCACTTGCTCCCCATGTAGGACCTCTGTCCTTAATGTGTTGTGCTATGAGAATTAATGGTAAAACTAGTCTTCAAACAGTACTTTATACTTTGTGTGTCTGTGTGGGTGCAAACTGTTGAAATCTTTACTTAGTGTAGAGTTGATCTTCTGCGTATACAGATAATTAAAAATGAAACTTAATGAAGAATGGGATGGGAGAAGGAGTAGGAGGTGGGATGATTTGTGGGTGAGAGGGCAGGTATGAGGGAAAGAACCACTATAATCCAAAAGTTGTACTTATGAAATTAATATTTATTAAATCAAAGCTCTCCACAAAAAAATTGATTCAATCAATATTCCTAGGTCAGTGCTACCGAAGGATGGAAAATGACTGAATTACACTGCATAAAATGCATTCCAGGTGACATATCACTTAAAGAAATAGTAGTAGTAAGACAGTGTGGAACTCATTTCTTCATTAATACAAGCAAGATACTCATTCTACATAGCATTCTTGTGACGGAAGACCTGATGTGCGTGACAGCACCTTGAGAGCCGCATTGTGACTTAGTTGCAATTGTGCATTAGTCTATGAGTCAGGACTCTCTGATTTAGTCCTAGAAGCTATGCAGTCAGTGATGTAAAATGGAAATCTATAGAAATGATCTAAGTTGGGTTGGTAAGGATCTCCTACATTTACATTAAAGGCATAGTAAAATTTTAAAAAATGCTTTTTTGGTCTTCAGAGTCAAGAACTTAACAGATGGGATGACTTACATATTTACAGTTTTCCCTGTGTTCTGGAAGTTGCAACACTCCCTTTTCTTGTGACAGATATCCTGTTTAGCCTGTAATTCATACAACAACTATAGGATGTTAATGGGTGCTAATAATAAGGAGCTGTCCCCCACAGCCATTTATTATAGGAATTGTGAGAAATCAGTCAATTTTCCAGACACATGAGGTGCTTTTACCCTTTATTCCTTCTGCAAGCTTTGCTGGAGTGACAGATGAAACTAATAGAATAGCAAACTGACTGTTGGACTTGTTTATAGAAAAGCATGAATACTGTGGTTGGGGCTTCTAATGACCTACTAAAATCCACTTTCCTCTTCCTTAGACATAGAGTTGTAGAAAGGCGAGACTCGTCAGAGGTCACGTTCCCTTCATCCCTCATGCCAAATTTGGCTGAGTTCTTACCAGTGGACTGCTACTATGGATCATGCGTGTCACTCCCAGTCTGGCTACCTCGGGCACATATTGTAAACTGTTCCCCCACTCGCAGGTATAACCCATGGTGAGTCAGGGTGGATCATTTGATGGCAATCACAGGATGGAAGGAAGCATCTGAATAGGGGTGGAGCTGGATATTGCTCTGAGTCACTCATCTCAGTGAGGAAATAAGCTTGATTTTTAGGCCATTATCATGTTTTCTCTTTTTGTTACAGTAGCCCCTCTTTTCTCTTTTTTCAGATAGCTCTGAACCTGGGCATCTTGGAAATAAAGCACTGTGTAAGGGTGGCGGCAGGGGAAGGAGTAACCAAGACTGTAGAGCTTGTGAAGAGATTTTTCCCTTTGAGCACAGAGGGGCAACCAAAGTAGAAAGCCTGCTGGCTGGACTATGTGGCTCCTTCACTGTCCCTACCAGTTTGCTGTGTCCAGTTTTAGGAGGGACTGACTTCTCCCTGACACTGGCAGCAGTCAGGAAATGGCAGCCTAAGAGAGTACAAGCTCACTTGTACTTGAAACACAGAAAAATTATTCTCAAAATAATTTTTAAACGATATTAATTTATTTGAAAGAGTTGGAGAGAGAGAGAGAGAGAGAGAGAGAGAGAGAGAGAAACAGGAGACAGAGCTTCCATCCTCTGATTCAGTCCCCAGATGATCACAGTGATCAAGGCTGGTCCAAGCCAAAAACAGGAGCCTCAACTGGGTCCCCCATGTGGATGGCAAAGGCCCAACTACTTGGGCCACCTTCTGCTGCTTTTCCCAAGCCATTAACAGGGAGCTGCTTGGTAAGTGGGGTAACTGGGACACAAAATATGGGATTCCAGCTTCACAGGTGGCAGCTTTACCTGCTACTGTACAACACTGGCCTCTCGAAGTAAAAATTATTTTAAAGATTTTATTTATTTGAGAGGTAAAGTTACAGACAGTGAGAAGGAGAGATAGAGAGAAAGGTATTCCATCTGCTGGTTCACTCCTCAAATGGCCACAACTGCCAGAGCTGCGCCAATCCGAAGCCAAAAGCCAGAGTTTCCTCTGGTGTCCCACATGGGTGCAGAGGCCAAGGACTTGAGCCATCTTACACTGCCTTCCCAGGCCATAGCAGAAAGCTAGATTGGAAAAGGAGCAACCGGGACTTGAACTGGCACCACAGGCAGAGGATCAGCCCAGTGCGCCACAGCACTGGCTCCAAAAGTAAAATTTTAAAGAGATTTATTTTATTTATTTGAAAGACACAATTACAGAGAGATAGATGGAGAGACATAGAGAGAGTGAGCCCTTCTGTCTGTTGGTTCTGTGGGGAGCAATCCGGACTGGACTAAGTTACTCGAATTAGGACTTATTCTATGCATCTGCTCTCCCACAATATGGCGCTGGGAGAGAAGTAAACAGCTTCCGCACAGCTGCCTCCAGTTCAACCAATTAACTGTAGGACTTGCTCCTGATTGGAGAGCAGCGTACTCAGCCGAGTTGGGATTGGCGGAGGAGGACTATAAAGGAGGAGAGAGACGGCATGCACCAGGAACATCTATGGGGAACATCTAAGGGAACCCGTGCAGCCCCCCAGAGAGCCGGCCGGCGGTGTGCCGCTCCCCTGCGGAAGTGGGGAATGTGGCCAGGGGGAACTGCCCTTCCACGGAGGTGGAAGGGATAGTAGCCAACCCGGGAAGAACCAGCAGCAAACCCGGGGAGGGCCGAGCAGACGAAAGAACAGCGCAGGGTCCTGTGTTGCTCCTCCATGAAGATGGGGAGCGAGATAATGGTGCCGTGACTCGGATAGGAAACTTAGGACGGATATGAAACTTAGGAGGGAAGAAACGGGAAGAACTAGGGAAAATATCGGAGAGACTAGCAAACAGCCTAGGGAAAAGCCGGACGAAAAAGGAGCCGGAAGAAGCTATTGAAAGCCTAGGCATAGACTCGGATACGGACTACGGGGGGAAGCTGGGAGAAATCTCTAAGGTCGAAAGCGAAAGTGAAAGCTAGAACAAACAGATTCGGACGCGGACTGTGGGGAGAGGCCAGGAGAAATGAGGGAGGAATATCGTTGGAGGAAAGCTTGGGGAAACATACCGGGTAGAGAAAAATGTTAGGGAAATTGAAGCCGCGGGGGCAGGCCGAGGCGGAGACGAAAGCCACTTTGGGATTCTCAAGTTAGCCCGGGAATAGGGGGCGAAAAGTTAAAACCAGAAGCTGAGACGCAAGCCAGATTGGGATCCGTCTGATTAGCCCGGGGAGCAAAGGACGGGAAGCCAAACCGTGGGGCGGAGACGTACGCTGGGTTGAATTCGCCAGGCTAGCCCGGGGAACTTGGATTGAATGCTAGTGGTGGAGACGCAAGCTACGCTGTGTTACTCGCGGAAGCCGCCGCGTGCAGAGAGAGCACGGGGCGTGAATAGATAGGGAACGCTGGCGTAGGCCGTGGTTCAGACACGAAAGGGTTAAGCGTGGAGACCGCGGACCGCGCAAAGCCGGGAAGCCGCGCAGAGAGGCGCGCGGGCTGAAGCAGCGCAGAGCCGGGAACCCGCCGGCGGGGCGAGGTGCCGGAAAGCCGCGGGGATAAGAGAAACAGAAGTTTGGAAGTGAAGTAAAAGAGAAATAGGAATGTTGGCAGACAGAAGTAAAATGGGAGAAATAGAAATGCCCGGAGATAGAGAAATAGAGAAAAATAAGGCCTCCCCTCAACATGCCAATTAGAAGGCTTGGATTCGGTCTGCCTAATCAAGTGAGGCGATGAGCACCTGCGGGCAGCTAGCAGCTTATGCGCTGCAGGTCACCGAAGACAGGCACGAATTAACATCAGTAAGGCTTCCCCACAATACAACAATATTAAGCTTGGATTCGGTCTGCCTGATTTAAGGCGGTAAGCGCCAGCAAAGCTCGACCAGAGTATGAGCTGCAGGTCACCGAAGATAGGCACGAACCAACACTAATAAGTCTCCCCCACAATACGGCAATGAGAAGGCTTGGATTCGGTTTGCCTGATAGGTTTTGTAAACACCTGCAGGCAGTTCTAGCAGAGTAGAGCATGCGCTGCAGGGCACCGAACACAGGCACGCATCAGCGCCTAAAAACCTCCTCACAATGGCGAAGAGAGGACCCGGATTCGGTTTTCCTGATTGATAGGACTTGTAAGAGCCTGTGGCAACTCTAGCAAGTAGAGCAGAGTGTGTGCCGCGGGACACCAAAGACAGGCGCGTATCAACGCTAAAAAATAAAAAGAAAGGGGGATCTGTGGGGAGCAATCCGGACTGGACTAAGTTACTCGAATTAGGACTTATTCTATGCATCTGCTCTCCCACAATATGGCGCTGGGAGAGAAGTAAACAGCTTCCGCACAGCTGCCTCCAGTTCAACCAATTAACTGTAGGACTTGCTCCTGATTGGAGAGCAGCGTACTCAGCCGAGTTGGGATTGGCGGAGGAGGACTATAAAGGAGGAGAGAGACGGCATGCACCAGGAACATCTATGGGGAACATCTAAGGGAACCCGTGCAGCCCCCCAGAGAGCCGGCCGGCGGTGTGCCGCTCCCCTGCGGAAGTGGGGAATGTGGCCAGGGGGAACTGCCCTTCCACGGAGGTGGAAGGGATAGTAGCCAACCCGGGAAGAACCAGCAGCAAACCCGGGGAGGGCCGAGCAGACGAAAGAACAGCGCAGGGTCCTGTGTTGCTCCTCCATGAAGAGGGGGAGCGACAGGTTCACTCTCCAAATGGCCACAATGGCCAAGGCTGGGCTAGGCCAAAGCCAGAAGCCAGGAGTCTCTTACATGGGTGGCAGGGGCACAAGCACCTGAGCCATCTTCTGCTGCTTTTCCAGGAACATTAGCAGGGAGCTGGCTCAGAAATGGAGCAGCCAGAACTCAAACTAGACAGCACCAGAGACAGTGGCTTAACCCACTATGTCACAATCCCAGTTCCTCAAAATAAATTTTAAAAAATCCAAGGTTGTCAACTGGGATAACCCAGTTGGATATCACACACACACACACAAGCAAAATTCATTTTTGTCTTTCACTTTCTTTTGTCTCACACTGCCAAAGAAACTGAACACAGTCTCACATAGCTGTTGTGAAATCACACTAAAGGGAGGTTATAGGGGAAAAAGCCACAACAATGCAAAAGTTGTACCTTATAAATTTATATTTATTAAATTGAAAAATGAGTAAATAAAAACTTTAAGCCATTTAAGGGAAACAATAATTTGGAGAAATTGGAACAGACTCAACCAACAAAATGAGGTCATCCGCATGACACAGAATTCCTAAAAACTATACAAGGGAACTGCAATATAAATGTTATGAGAATGGATAAGCATTTATAATTAGTAAGAGCAAAAAAATTTAAATTAAATATGATTTAATAGTGCAATTGAAAAAGAGAATGGTCACTGCTAAACATTAGTATGCACAATATTTGCATAGAAAAATATGCCATAACTCAAAAGCAAAAATAAATACAAAAGAGGATGAATGAAATATTCAACCATAAGGATAGATTAGAAGACAGATTACATAAATAATCAAGTAATAGGAATTTCAAAGAAGAAAGAGAATGGAGTACAAAGTAATGATAGATTAATTACCTCTCTAATTTAAAGACCTCACCTGTTCTCAGACATGATTAATTAAGGTAATTGAGAAAATTTCTGACTTTCTGGACTTCATTTAAATCCAAATCTTAAAAATAGAGTGGAGTCCTTCCTTCCCCCTCTGTATCTCCGTTTCCCTCTCCCTCTTCCTCTCAAGTAAATAAGTAAATAAATGCAAAAGCATGCAGGCATTGGGAACAGCACTTAAGCCACCACATGGAATGCCCGCATCTTATATTGGAGTGCCTGAGTTTGAGTCCAGCTCTGCCTTCAATTCCTGTTAATGTGCACTGTGGCAAGAAAGCAGGTGATGGCCCAAGTATTTGAGTCCCTACTACCTACATGAAAAATCTGAATTAAGTTTCCCACTTTTAATAATTTGGGGAGTGAACCAACAGATGGATAATCTCTCCACCAATCTGTCCCTCTTCATTTCTGTACTTCTCAAGCCAAACTAATTAATTAAAAAATGTTTTAAATATTTACATAGGAAAGTAACTAGTGATAGAGGGGCAGGGAGTTGAGATCATATCTAAATGTGATGATTCCCTGTGATAGTCTGCACTGGAACTTCCATTAGCAAGTGTTGACAGAGCCGCATATGTCTAGCCAACTGCTTATCACTTCCCCTTCACCATCTGGTATTCTGAAGTTCTCTCTATTTCATGTTCCATTTTACTACTCCAGATAGCTCTATAGGAATATCTCTTACTTTTCCAATTTTGATAATAATTTGAAAGTTCCAGAAAGAATTCTAACTATGTAGTACATATCTGATCCATAACTTCCAATTTGGCCCTTCCCTTTCCTCTGCTCCGCTGTTTTGGGACAACATAAAAAAATAGACACAGCATTTCAAATTAGCCCTTATAGTCTCTTAAATTCTGAGAACACCTGTTCATCTTTCTGAATAGTTATCTTGAAGCCCTTTTATTTTAACAGATAAAGTGGAACAAACCTGTGTACTCTTCACCCATAGTCAGAAGTGGGAGAAAAATGCAGGCTATGTCATTACACTCCAACAATGCTCTATAATGGAATCTTTTCCATACTGTTATCAATCTGTTATAGGATCAAGTTAAAGGACTTCTAATTTTGGTAGAATCCCTCTTACAGACTCAACCCCTGGTACCTAAGTCTTTAGGTTATGTGCATTCTTGCACATATTGCATGATTTTTTTCGGGGCAGGGGAGGGTAAGAGGCTTTAATGTCTCAACTGAACTAAGAAGAGAAAAAGATCCTATTTTAACACCATAGAATAAAAGTGAAGGAAAGTGAAAACAGCTCAGTTGAGTGGACAATGGAAGATGATCTGCAAAAGAGAAATGTTTAAAAGAAAATGAGAAAATAGGCAGAAAGTCTTTGGTGGATATGCATCCAATGTATTTGCTAGAATTTCCACATAAACTTAGAAAGATAGATGAAAAGAATATGAGATGTTTGCATATCAGAAACAAGATACAAGAGAAATTATGGATACAGCAATTTCATTTATTTATTTATAACTATTGAATAGACATTTATTGAATGCCCACTATGTTTGACAAAGGAAGTACGTGGTGAAAATGACGCAACACTTGCTTCACACAAAGAGTGGATAATTCCATGACCGAGACAGACTTGCAATAATATGTACCTGCAAGTAAAATGTACAGGAGAAAGAAATAGAAGCTTCAGTGATTGGCTTGCATTAAAGATTAGCAGTAATAAAAATTGACATGAAATGGACTGAGATGAAACAGAGACAATTGAATAATTAAGTGATATTTTAGTGAGTTCTACAAAATGAAAAGGCAAACTGCCCCCTCCACACATGCACTCATCCTCCAATAATAGATTTTGTTTCACTTTAAGTGCTATTAAGATTCTTCTCATTTTATTTTTTAATAGAAATTCTACTCAAACAATAAAGGAGAAAATGAAAAACAACAGATGTATACATTGGGAAAGGGGATACAATTATCACTAATAAAGCAGAAAGGTACATGCATAAGTGTATTTGCTGCATTATTGTTTAACAACAACAATTGCAACAGGGGCCAGCATCATTTTGCAGCAAAGCTGAGGCCTGCTATGCCAGAATCCCATATGAGCACCAGTTTGAGTTCCAGATGCTCCATTTCCAATCCAGCACCCTGCTAATGCACCTGGGAAAGCAGTAGAAATGGCAAAAGTGCATGGGCCCATGCCATCCACATGGCAAATCAGGATGGAGTTCCTGGATCCTGGCTTCAGTCTGGTTGAGCCCCAGACCTTTGCAGCCATTTGCAAGTGAACCAGCAGATGGAATATCTCTCTCTTTCTCTCTCTCTATCTCACTCTCTCTCTCTCTCTTGCCCTGACTCTCTGTAATACTGCCACTCAAGGGGCCAGTGCTGTGGCATAGTGGGTAAAGCCACTGCCTGCAGTGTCAGCATCCCATATGGGCGCTGGCTCTAGTCCCAGCTGCTCCACTTCCGATCCAGCTCCTTGCTATGGCCTGGGAAAGCAGTAGAAGATGGCCCAAGTCCTTGGGCCCCACACCCGCATGGGAGACCTGGAAAAAGCTCCTGGCTCCTGGCTTTGGATCAGCCCAGCTCTGGCCGTTGTGGCCAATTGGGGAGTGAACCAGCAGAGGGAAGATTCTCTCTCTCTCTGTCTCTCTCTCTCTCTCTCTCCGCCTCTCCTTCTCTCTGTGTGTAACTCTGCCTCTCAAATAAATAATTCTTTAAAATAAATACTGCCACTGAAATAGATAAAATAAATCTTAAAAAACTGGAAAGAATTAGAACTAATCAAGATATCAAACAATTAACATGTGAATTTTATCTTTGAAAGTTTCTACTAGGGAATATTTCTCATGTATACCTTATACAATAGAAAAAAATCCAAATTTTCAAAGTTTATTATGGGAAGTGAAGCATTCTGAAAAATATATATACAGTTGTACCTCAACACAGTTGGCTCCACATTTATATAGAATTTACACTTCATTAGGTTTCATAAGTAATGTAACGATAACTTAAGCTATACAGGAGAGGGCAAGAATTTAGCCTGGTAGTTGAGATGCTGGTTCAGACATTTGAGTCTTATGTCAGTTCTCGGGTTTGATGCCGGGCTCCAGCTCCTGAATCCAGTTTCCTTCAAATGAAGACCCTAGGAGGCAGCAGTGATGGCTCAAGTAATTGGGTTACTGCCATGCACATAAAAGATCTGGATTAAGTTCTCAACTGCCAGCCCCCCTCAATCCAGCATTTAGAGAGTGAACCAGCAGATGGCACTTGTTCAATGTCTATCTCTTCATCTTTTTCTGTTTTTCCCTGTGTGTCTGCCTCTAAAAAAAAAAAAAAAAAAAGTATGAGGGCTAAGGATGTGCAAAAGTCATCTACAAATACAACACCATGAACTGTCACAAATTTTGGAACTCACAGAGGATCCTTGAGCCAATCGCCCATCAGATGCCAAGGAGCGGTTGCATATACAAACTGTAGATGCTTTACCTACAACACACACAGACTGTATGTAACCTAACTATTCTACATCTTGACCTAAATTGACTAAAGAATTAGAGATATATTGATAGGGATGAAGGAATGAAAGAAAACTTACCCTGTTCCAACCTTGAAATTCTGACCCATAAAATATAACTAATTGATCATGTTTTAGTTTTTCTACTTCCTCCTACCTAAGTTTGCTAAATAGCAAGTGTAATACTAACTAGAAATACAGTAATCTAGTTTTTATTAATTGGATGTAAAAATAGTTGTTTGGAATTAAACAAAACTTAATTAGTAAACTGCAAATTTATCTTTGATGTTAGTATAAATATGCAGATATTTTCCAAATAGCCTTGCACTGGACAGCCTGACCCAAAGCAATGTTGCTGCTATTATCTTGTCATGTTTCTATCACTCTGGCTGCCCCCAAACTCCAATTATTTTGTATTTTATGCTTAAACTTGGGTTCAAACCAAAATATTTCTATGTGTTATTCAGATCCATTTCCTTGAACTAAATTTATCTAGCTCTAAAAAGACCAATAACCTTATTAACTAACACAAAGGTGAGATGAAATGTCTATTTTTTTGATAAATTTCTGTCCCAATGTGTCAGCATTTTAAACAATGAAATTCCAAAAGGCAAACTTTTGCCAATATATTCGAAAATATAGGGTCTTTTCTGGCCAAATTACCACAAACGTACATACACACAAAATATGTAAATCCACATTATTTTGACATAATATACCTCTGTAAATTACTCCCAGGAGATGGAAGGGTGCACAGGCCAAACCACCTCTCACTGGCCAGCAACCCCCTCGCCAGCCCCTGTGACTCAGAGCTAGTTTCTAATGACTCATGGCTCCCCCTTCCTCCAGATAACGGTCTGTACCTGACAGGAGCTCAGAAAAGTTTATGCCCCACCTTACAGTGCAGCCATGTACACAAACTCCCAGCAACGAACAGCTGACAACCATTCCCTGGCTTCAGGGAAGGGTGGTGAACGTGAAGTGGACTTCATGTTACAATTTATGCTCTTGAACCTTCCCGTGTGGACCCAGTGAGATAAACCAGATCCTTATTTAATTCTGTCCCCCTCCTCCAGGCTTCTTTCCCTTCCTTAAAAGGTTTTCTTGAACCACATCACTCCCTCGCTGAAGCATATGTACCCGAATCTCTTGTCTCAGTCTCTATGCCTGAGTAACCCAATCAAAAACAGTATATGAGCTGCTTTCCTCTAGAGGAATTGGGCACTTAACATGATTAATCCCTAAATTGACTAGCTGGTAAATGCATCACATCCACTTGTCAATGCAAATAAGAAAGAAATGAAAGCAAAATAGAGGGAGGGATGGGAAATGACTGTTTTCAGATTTTTTTTCTTTAAATAAATATATCCATTCCTGAGTTATATAGATGACACTTCAGGCCTGGAACAGCTTTCCCCTGTACCAACTCCCAGATCAATATTAGTCACAACCTTCATGCCTGTTTTCAAAAAATCATCTTTGAAAAGGCTGGGTTTATGAAACTAAATGCACATTTTTACAATATTTAGCTGTGTCTATAAATTCATACTTTTATTAGAGGACTCATAAATTAGTTACATATTTAAACAGACTGCATAAATCTAATTCATAAAAGCACTAAGATACGAAATAAAATATTTGCTTAAAATATCAGCAAAAGCAAAGCAACCACGTGTATTTATAATCCATTGGGGGAAAACAACTCAACCAATTCTATTTAGACGAGAAGTGCACATGCAGCTTCAATATTTTCAGAAATATTTTCCTCTGTTTTCAGCTTCTTTGTTAATGAGCAAATAAAGCATTCTGTCAGCTAAAACATAAAGGTAAGGAGTCTGAGAATAAGACATGCCATATGACCACTTTTTCTTTGCAATGCCAGAGCGGAATCTATAGAGAAGAAAGGAGGCTTGTAATGAGACATAAGTAGTTGTGAGAAAAGGCATCACAGGCGGTTTCCTGACAGAAAGACTGAGATGTAATCACCCCAAGCTGCTTTTGCAGCCGCTCTGCGGCACGTTTGCCTCACTGTCAGGAAGCAGGACGCCCGTCAAGACCGCAGACAGCAGCCGGAATCGCTGCCAACGCGCTGCCTACCGACGACAGATGAGTCTCACGCGCCATTTATTTTACTTGTGCACATTTTGATCTTGTGTTGTGTTATCTATAGAAAACACTGAGCCTGTATATCACTACAAAGGGACATGGAGAGAGAAAAGATTGTTATTCAACCTAGGAAAAGGGAGAGGGGAGAAAAAGCTTTGAAATTCATTTAAAATACTTGACAGAATCTTCCTGCTGAGCAAAGCAGAGATTCGTTTTAATCATAACTTCAAAAGATATTACATTTTACAGGCACATAATTAAAAATTTTGACTTGGGAAGAGGAATGGGATAATGAGCTTTATGCAATTCGTGTGTTATAGGTATAATTCTGTATATAGGAATGTCCCTTAAGTGAGCTAAGTCACATACACTGCTTATTTGACCTTGAACAAGAGCATTTACCCATGTGTTAATCTGTGTTGAAAATGGCTTAGTGGGTACATCTTCGATTAATAGAAGAGCAAATGAGATAAAATATACTAATGTCAAATAGATCAAGTTCCCTCGATTCCACAAAAATACAGTAAATTCTCATATTATCACATATTACAATGGTATCAACTTCCCATTCAGTGCTAACATCATAATTGACCCTTAAATATTTATTAAAGTACTACATAAAATTTAAAATAATGATTGTGTGTTCTAATATGTAGGGCTACATAGATGCCTGTGAGAACACAAAGGGAAACATGTTGACAGTATTGAAAAAAGTACTTGCCGGCGCCGTGGCTCACTAGGCTAATCCTCCGCCTTGCGACGCCCGCACACCGGGTTCTAGACCCGGTCGGGGCGCCGGATTCTGTCCTGGTTGCCCCTCTTCCAGGCCAGCTCTCTGCTGTGGCCAGGGAGTGCAGTGGAGGATGGCCCAAGCACTTGGGCCCTGCACCCCATGGGAGACCAAGATAAGTACTTGGCTCCTGCCTTCGGATCAGCGCAGTGCGCCGGCCACAGCGCGCTGGCCGCAGCAGCCATTGGATGGTGAACCAATGGCAAAGGAAGACCTTTCTCTCTGTCTCTCTCTCTCACTGTCCACTCTGCCTGTCAAAAAAAAAAAAAAAAGTACTAATTAAATAAATAATTGTCACTCATTTCTGAATGATTCATCTTGATACAATGTTGTACCTACAGAAATGGAATTACATGAAATTGGAACCATTCAATTGATTATTACAGAAGTTACTTTTAACCCTAATGAAATTATAAGGTTATGACCATAATAACAGCTGCTAAGTGTTGAGTGATACTGTGTGCTCCCTAAAAGTAGTACTCATGGGTTTAATGATGGCAGCCTTCCACCTACTTGAAACCTCCAAAAGCAAACTTATTTGGAAAAAGGGTAAAGACACAATGAAATATCTTCAGACAAGATCATTCTGGATTAGGAAAGGCCCTGAATCCAGAGACAAATGTCCTTAGAGAGAAAGAGCAGAGAGAGATCAGACAGATACACACAGGAGAAGGTCATGTAAAGACAGACAGGATTGGAATGCTACAATCCCAAGGAATCTTGTTCACCACCCGAAGCTAGAAGAGGCAGGGAAGGATCTCCTAGAGCCCTCCACAACAAAAAAAAGCATCCATGGGAGTGGCCACCAACACCTTGATTTTGGCCTCCAGAACTTGAGAAAATGCGTTTTTAAAAAGATTTTTAAGCCTCTTTGTGATAATTTGTTATAGCAACCATGGAAAAATAATACATTATTCTCATATCATCTTCTTAGTAATTATAAAAGTAGCTACTACCGTCCCATTTTCTGTGTTAAGAAACTACCTTGGAAAGGAAAGTCATTGATCAAAATCTGTGAGCAGGAAAGTGACTAAAGCAGGACAGACATCCAGATCTATCCAGGAGGTCCTTTCTTTTAAAGCCAACTTTAAGCATTTTCTTGAAGACACCTTTCACTCTTCTAACTCATGGATTCTCTCTCCTAACTCCATGGCTTTTCTCTGACCATTTACTTACCATTTCCTGAGAAAAGAAAGTAGGTTTTTGCTATGCATGCATTAAGATGATTTAATTAACACTAAGAAAAGATGCTCCCAAAGTGGGTTAAGGAAGAAAGAAATTATTAAAGGACCACTTGTTTAAGGAACAAAGCACTGTAAGCTCATTCCAAGCATTGGCTTGGGGTCTCAGAATTTAAGGAGACAACACTTGCCTGGCTTTCTGTGTGGGTGCTGAACCTCAGTAGCGGCTTAACTCTACCGCTTATTTATTCATGGTTCCTGAAAGGAGCCTCTAAGTTCCTAGATGATAGTTCCCAAAGATCTCAGAGATGCAATATCATCTTGGAGAAAATACTAACTGGTCCCACTGGAAACATGCCTCTTTGTACAAAGTGACTGCCAGAAGATAGCCCCAAAATCAGATCCAGCCTGGGACATCTATGTCTACTTCCCAGTGGTCAACTGCCATATATCCACAAGGATGAGTATGGAAATAGTTTCCCTTTCCTGTCCACTGTATTATTTTTTCTTAATATTCTCTTAACATCTACTTTTTAGCAGCTTCCTTGAGGTATAACTTAGATACAATGAAATTAACCCATTGTAAGTGTGCATTTCATGCAAATTGGCAGTGTACACAGTCCACCACAGCAATCAAAAAAGGAACATTTTCGTCACTACTAAATTTTTCCTTGGGCCCTTCTGAAGTCAGTCTCCTTTCTCCACAGCTATCCTCAGGCATCTATTATCAATTTTCTCTATATAGTTCTATCTTAGAACTTCATATAAATGGAATTATCACAGCATATAGTCCTTGGTGTTGATTTCTTTCACTAAGCATAGTGTTTTTGCAATTCACTCAAAATTCAAATGTCTTTTCATTGCTCAGCTTATTCATACTTATTGCTGAATTTCTATTATATGGCTGATGTACCATGATTTGTTGATCTATTTACTTGTTGATGGATATTTGGATTATTTTCAGTTTGAATATATTATGAATAATGCTGCTCACATCTGATTTTATTTATTCACTGCATTTATCTTTCTTTTCTGTTCTTCTTCCATCCTTTCAAAATGATCTTCCTCTTTCCCATCCTAAACTCCCCAAAAAATAAAATCCAAGGGGCCTATGACAGGGTTCTCAACTATGGATGATTTGGGTCCCAAGGAGATATAGGACACTGCCCACATTTTTTATTTTCATGATTTAGAAAGGGAGGTGGTCCTGGCATCTAGTGAATAGAAGAATGCAAGGATGATGTCAAACATCCTGAAATACTCAGGGCAGCCCTCCACAACAAAACAATAGCCAACACACACTATCCATAGTGCCAAGGTTGAGAAGTCAAGGCCTACAGAATGATATTAAACAAAAGGACTTATCACAAAATCTAGTACTCTGGTCTGATTGTCAGCTTCCCCTCAATCCTCATATGACAGATTCTAACACTCAATGTGATAGCATTTAGGGGTGAGGCCTTCTATGAGGGCTTCACACTTGTAGAACCTTACAAAAGAGGTTGAAGAGAGCTGCCTTTCCCCTTTCTGTGCATGTGGGCATAGCAATTAGTCCCTGCTTTCCCTCTTCCAATCCAGCTTTCTGCTATGGCCTGGGAAAGCAATGGAGGATGGCCCAAGTCCTTGGGCCCTGCACCCCATGGGAGACCAGGAGAAGCACCTGGCTCCTGGCTTCAGATCAGCAAGGTGCGTCGGCTGCAGAGGCCATTGGTGGGGGTTGAATCAACGGAAAAGTAAGACCTTTCTCTCTGTCTCTCTCTCCCTGTCCACTCTGCCTGTCAAAAAAAAATTTTTAAAAAAAGAATAAACTTTATTACTCATAGATTGTTCAGTCTATGGTATTTTGTTATAGAAGCTCAAATAAAACAAACTATTGTGAGGCAAGAATTTTAATAAAAATATCTTTCATATTTCTGAGAAAAACTACCCCAGAATACAGGATAACTTTTCACTTTTTACATATATAGGCTTTAGGTGGCAAGTACGTTGACTTCCAGGAAAAAAAAAAAAGAAGGTAAGATCTGAAACACCGAAAAGTTTAATAATTCTGTTTAGGAAAACCACACAATGGAATCACCTAGCTCCCTAGGAGAATCTTTAGGCTATTTATATCTGATCAAAAAGATCAAGTATGTTAGGATTCACCAACAGGCAAATGTCTATTATACCCCTGGCACCCACCAGCCATAAAGGGTAGCAGTGTTATGATATCCTCTTTCCTTCCCCAGAGAAATAATGCTTTCTAAATCAGAAACTCCTAGGCATCTCAACAATTGATGGCCTCAGCAAGGTGAAGGCCAGCAAATGAAATAATTCTTATCCTGAGGAAATGACCAGTCATGATAATGACTGACTCAAATTTTAGAATAATCTCATTTTAGAAACAAATTCAAGGAGAACTTGTACTAAAAATTATCTGAATTTAGCATAAAATATTTAATTCATCCAAAAATGTTATTAGTCTTCAAATCTTTTTGATAATATTCTAGAAAGAACATAGATATCAAGCTAGGCAGTTTTGAAATTTATTCAAAGCTCCAGGACTTGCATTTTATAAAAACAAGGCCAAATGTTTTAAAATCTCTTAGCCAGGGCATCTTCATCTATGAATAAAGGAAACAACTAACCTAAAGTTTGTGTAAGTAAGGTTCTAGTAATATATCATATGTAACAGGACTGGTACATGTACATTTGACAATGGTTGATTTCCTTACTGGTTTCAACTGTCAGCTTCAAACTCAGTAAATTTTTAGAAAGACTGGTGTCACCTTCAAAAATAATAATTATTAAGATTTTAAAATAAATATTTAAATATTATATTTATACCATACTTAAACAAGTATATTTCTTATCTAGTAGTCATGAAATCAGAGTAAAACTGATAGTACATAGGAAATTTCATGAACCCCACCAATGAAGCTAAATAATTCACAAAGGAAAACAATCATAAGATCATACTATTTGGACCTAGCTGAAGTCATGTATATATATTTTAAGTATAAATTTGGCACAGCAGTTAAGATACCACTTGGGATGCTGACATCTCATATCACAGTTTGGAGGATTGAGCTCCATCTCTGCTTCTGATTATAGCTTTCTGCTGATGTGCGCCCTGGAAGCAATACAGGATGGCTTATATACTTGGGTTCCTGTTTCCTCCCCACCCTCAGTGAAAGACCCACATTTAATTCGAGTTTCTTGCTTTGATCTGGCCCAGCCCTTTCTGTTGCAGGCCTTTGGAGAGTGACCCAACAGATAGAAGATCTCTTTTTCTGTGTTTTTCACATAGAGATAAAAAATATAAGTTTTAAATAAAGAAAATTATCTGTTTTGTCATTTGTAATTTATTAGTCCCTTTTCTCAATATGGTCATAATTTGGAAAATGTACTTCATTCAAAATAAATTATATAAAAATTGAACTAACCATACTGCTTGTGAGACAAATTATATCACCACTTTTTTTCTTGTGTATTATTCTCTCATCCCTTCAAATAAAACCTTTTAAAAGTTTATATTAATACTTCTATTTTGAGCTGTAAAATTGTCTGCAACATGTTATTTGTAAGATGTTATAGAAGCAAACTTATGCTATCATTTTCTAATTTAGAATGTGAATATAAATTCACACTTTCAATGGAAGTAGTATGCCTCTGTCTCTTCACTAATTGTAAATAAAAAGCGAAGGAGAGGAGAGAGATCAAAGAAGGGGAAAAAGATAAAGGATAAGAACCGTGTCCCCTTCACAATGAACAGCAGCCACAATAAGGAACTCCATTGTGTTTGTAAAGCACTTTCCATCCTGTTCTCTGGGGACCTGGTTACTTCTTGGTCTTTGAGCTTGCACCTCATGGAAAGTGCTAACACTCCTGATAATAATCTATTCAATGATGTATGGAAATCCTGTTCCTGGTTCTAAGAAGAAAATGGAAACAGATGTCTTTCTTTATGCAAGGATTCCTGAGGGAATTACATCACTAAGGAGCAGAAGGACTGGAAGAGGTGGAAGGAAAAAAAAGTCCATGCTTAGAGGCAAAAATGTGGAGTGGGACATTTATTTGACAGTCTCCTAGAAATTAAGTGCACCGTTGGAGTCCTGGAGACACATGGTTCTGTTACAATGGCTTTTCCAAACACATTTCCCAAATAGCCAATTCCATATGTATTTTTTGTTACGTTAGCTTGAAATAGGACTGCTGCTTCTTGATTGGAAAATTGACACTGGCTGTCATACGTATACATTTCAAAAATTAGTTTCTTATCTAAATAGCTATGACAGTTTCATGTGAAATTGAACTATTAAAGAAATATGTAAGAAAAGGAGGGAGAGCATTTGAAAAAAATAGAGAAATGAACTGGATCAAAAGGTGCTGAGATATATACCCATATACACTAATATTTATTATATCTCAAAAAGTTACCAAGATGATTTACATGAATGAAAATCTATTCCTGTTAGTTCTTTGTTCAAACTTTTTCATTTGCTTCTGATAATATAGACTCTGTAGTGGCGTAGAAAATCATTTCACTACAAGTGTCCTTAACATCTATCCAACTTCATCCTTTTCCATTTCACTTCTATTGGAAACACTCCAATAATTTAATCTCTTCTGTTGTTCACTGGCAAATCTCTTATATCTTAGCATGGAACTCCCCTTCACTGTGATCACCTGGATACTAACTCACTTTCCTTTATGACTCAGGCCTCACCTTTTGCAGGAGGTCTTCTTCCTTCACTCTGTCCACGTGACTAGAGATCCTCTTCCTCTGCACTAATCTTCTTTTACTGTGCATATAATTCCATTATACACTCCAAGATATTATAATTACCACTGTGATTACTACTAGATCACAAACTCCACATTATGAGTGTAGCAATCATTGTGAGCACCCAGTAAACATTGGTTGTGAGAAAACCTGAATGAGCAACTGATGAATGAGTGAATAAATTGACATCAATTAGAAATAGAGGAAAAAGGCTCATGAGCCTTGAAGAAGAAAAAGTTAAAGTCAAAGCAGAATCACATTAGTTCTTAATCAGAATTAAATAAATGTAAACTGAGTAGGCGTAGGATTCAGTCCTATCAAAGCAATAACACAACTATTATATAACATGCAATGTTTAAATATTCTCTTCTTGTCCCCACATAGGTACAAATCTCCAGTCTTCTGTAAGGTCTGTCCTCTAATATTCTTTGAGCTTATGTCAGTTCTCAAACCTACATTTGTACCTCTTCCCTTGACCTTCCTTTGCTGACCTGTTTTCTTCTTAGCAATAACTTTTGTCCCCACATCTGGTTGAAGGTGCTTACTGATGCAATATCTGGTGATGCCTCTCATGAGAAATCAGCACAGATACTGTCCTAAGAGTCCCAAATCCATGGGACTCAAAAAGGCACTAATGAGAGTGCTTGTTCCTGTATTTATCATTTTTTTGCTACCTAAGTGCTTCAAGTTGAACTATTGTGCTGGCTCCTCATCATATCTGGAAATGTTTTTCATGAAAAGAGCACTTCCTCCCCTACATTTCCATGTAAATGCTCAAGAAAATATATATGGAGTTTGAGAGAGGACCTGACCCCTAATGAATCCTTGGTTACATTCTCTCATTTCTCAAAGATCCTGTGCACCAGTTTTCCTTTCCTTACACAGCCAAAATGATGAGACTGTCATGTAAATAGACCACTGATTGCCTGTAATAACCAATTCCTCAAATAGACTAAGGAAATCTGAATTCTGTCTGGGTTCAGCAAGGATTCAGGCTACAAAAAGATTAGGCTGATGTCATAATTTTAGAGATGATGCCCCTCAAAAAGCACCAATGCTTCTTTTATGTTTTCTCCATGTGAGAGAAGAAAAGGAGCAAGGGTGAAATAAAAACATAAATCATCAAGATTTGCCTATGAAGTAACCAGAAGACACACTAGCATGATACTGAAAAGCAGTTTTGTATTGTTTTGTTTTGTTTTTGCTTGTTTGTTTGAAAATGGAAAGCTAAGTGAGACAGGCCACTCCAGTAAAGAACATTCACAATCACAGAGAATAAAACTTTAGAAGTTCTCTAAAGTCTTCCTGTGAAGACTCACATTCTATATAGTACACTCAAAAACAAAGAGATCCCAAAATGGGCTTTAAATTAATCAATGACAGCTTACTTCACGGAGCACTCTTCTGCAAACCAACTAATCAATGACAGGCCTTAAGTTTTGAAAATTTGTCATTTAAGAATAATCTCAACCCAATGAATAAGCTTCTAAAAGTCAATCTACGAAATATACTCTTACCAAGTGCCCATGTTTCTATAGCTGACATCAGCTCATCTCTAAAACTCTATTTAGGCTCTGACTCTGTATTTCCCAAAGACCAATCAGTGCCCTGCTATGCTCAGAGAGGATGTACTTAACCACCACAACTCTCCATGACTTGAGTAAACAACAAACTCAGCAATGCATGTACGTATCTGTTTTCAGATATGAATATTAAATGTTGCTGTCTTCTGTTGATAATACCAAAGTTAAAATGTGACATGGAGTCAAAAATCTATTACGAGGAATTTTAAGAGGGGAGGCAATAACTAAAAAAAACAGGTTGGACTTAGCATTGGACCTAGTCAATAAGAACAGCTATGCTATTCCCACTAAATGCCTTTTGGGGTCACTTTCTAATTCTGATCCAAAAAGCTGTTTGAACTTGCACACTCAGAGTCCTTCAAAAAGTTTGTGAAAATTGAATAAAAATGTATTTTGATGCACACATATTTTGAAATCTATGAATACAAATCGTGTATTTTTTTCCATAAGACAGATTTTTCTTAAACTTTTCTTTTTAAAAATCTATTTATTTATCTTAAAGTTAGACTTACAGAGAGGGAGAGGGAGAGGCAGAGAGAGAGAGAGAGACAGAGAGAGAGAGAGAGATCTTCCATCTGCTAGTTCACTCCCCAAACTGCCACAGTGGCCGGGGCTGGGCAAGGCAGAAGCCAGGAGCCAGGAGCTTCATCCAGGTCTCCCATGTGAATGCAAGGGCCCAAACACTTGGCCTATTTTCCACTGCTTTTCCAGGCACATTAGCAGGGAACTGGATCAGAAGTGGAGCATCCAGGACTTGAACCAGAACCCATTTAGGATGCGGGTGCTGCAAGAAACAGCTTAAACAGCTATGTCAGAGCACCGCTCCCCCTCCTCAAGAACTTTTAAATGAGTATGACTCAATCTCTCTGTATTAATATAATTTTCAAATTACATAGTAATATTGCTATAAATGATAAAGCGTTCACATATTGGTAGGCACTAGTTATCAATTCACACATCTTCACTCATACTTTGAGCAAGAAAAATGTGTGAAGAAAGATAACTCTTCCACCTGGTTCTTCTCTTTTCTTCTGTGCTCCAGATGCAATACATGCCATCGGTTTCCATGAGTTCTCCAGCTGCATTCCTATACTGACAGAAGTATGTGCATGTTCTTTTTAAAATATTACACAAAAATTTACACATATTATGAATTTGTTCCATTTCTAACAATTTTTCATTTTCTGTAGTTCTTATAGCTCATTTTATAACAATATGTACAGGGTCACTTTATTTTTTTAATGTCTGCTTAGCATTCCACATATAGTGTTTCATACTTTATTTATACAATGATCAATATGGGTATGTAGGTAGATTTCAATTTTCACTGTACCAAAAATTCTTCCACTAATGAAATTATACATAAATATTTGACACATACTGGGCTGCATATACAAGCTGTTGAAATAAATTATGAAAATAGAATTGCTTAATAATATAATATATACCCTTTGAATACTTTAATAGATATAGTCTAGTAACTCTCCATATAATTTTCACCAATTCACTCTCATCAGAAGAAAGAATAAATCTCCCTCCAATATATTTATCAATTTTGTTACCAAAAATGTTCTCCATCTAAAATATGAAAAGGTTTTTGAAACTTAAATTTATTTTGTTTAAGATTTGTTTTATGTAAAGTTGAATGTCTTTTATTTAAAATTCATTTTGATTATTTTCCTATAAAATCTGATTATGTAATTCATCCAGATTTGAATTATGCTTATATATCCTTTTAATTGATTTAGAGAAGCTTTTTATTTTTTTATTTTTTAAAAAGATGTATTTATTTATCTGAGAGTCAGAGTTACACAAAGAGAGGAGAGGCAGAGAGAGAGAGAGAGGTCTTCCATTTGCTGGTTCACTCCCCAGATAGCCACAAAAGCCGAAGCTGTGCCAATCCAAAGCCAGGAGCCTGGAGCTTCTTCCAGGAGTTCCACGTGGGTGCAAGGACCCAAGGAATTACTTGGGCCATCTTCCATTTCTTCCCCAGACCACAGCAGAAAGCTGGATTGGAAGTGGAGTAGCCGGGACTTGAACTGGCACCTTTATGGGATGCCAGCACTGCAAGTGGAGGCTTTACCCGCTATGCCACAGCGCCAGCCCTTAGGAGCTTTTTAAATTTTTGATTTATTTTTTATTACCTTTCATGTATGAGAGAAAATACATGGTATTTGTTTATTTTATCTAGCTTATTTTACTTGATATAATGATTTCCAATTTGATCCATTTTGTTGCAAATGTCAAGATTTCATTCTTTCTTACTGCTGAGTAATATTCCATTTTGCATACATATAACACATTTTCTTTAACCATTCATTGACTGATGGGCATCTATGTTGATTCTGTATCTTTGATACTGTGAATAGTGCTGTAAAAATATGGGAGTGAAAGTACCTCCTTAATTTGCTGATTTTCTTTCCTTTGGATATATTCCCAGATGTGACATAGCTGGATAAAATGGCAGATTTACTTTTATGTTTTAAGGAATCTCCAACTGTTTTCTGTAATGGAGGTAGAAATTTGCATTCCTCCAAAAGTTTATTAGGTTCCCTTTTATCCACATCCTCATCAGCATTTATTATTTATTTACTTTTTGAAAACAATGTAAAAGGAATGAGATGACACCTCAATTTAGTTTTGATTTGCATTTCTCTATGGCTAGTAACACTAATAATTTTTTCCTATATTTATTAGCCATTTATATTTCTGATTTTTAAAAATATTCAGACACATGGGTCATTTCTTAACTACACTGTATATTTTTTGTTGTTGAATTTCCTGATCTCCTTATACATTTTAAATATTAATATTTTATTAGATGCATAGTTTACAAATATTTTCTCCCATTCTCTTGATTGTCTCTTCACTTGTGATTATTTCCTTTGCTGTGCAGAAGAGTCTTAGTTTGACATAAACTTTTTTTGCTTTTATTGCCTATACATTAGGGATTTTATCCAAAAAATTGTTGCCTATGCCAGTAGTGTTTCCCCTATGTTTTCCTCTAGTACTTTTATAGTATCAGATCTCACCTTTAGATCTTGATCCAGTTTGAATTGATATTTGCATAGGCTTATGATAGGAGTCTTAACCTCAAAGCTCTTCATATGGAAATACAATGTTCCTAACACCATTTATTGAAGAGCTGTGGAGTCAGGCCTTTTTCCTGGGAGTGGTATAGTACGTTTGCTAAAGATAATTTTGTTGTAGATGTATGGATTTATTTCTTGAGTTTCTGTTCTGTCCTGTCAGCCTCTATGTATATTTTTATGGCAGTACTCTTCAGTTTTGGTTATAATAGCCTTGTAGGATGTCTTAAAATTTGGCATTGGGATGCCTCTCTTTTTTATTTGTGTTTTTGTTTTTAGTTGTTTTTATTTTGTTCCAAATTGGTTTGGCTATTCAGAATATTTTGTGCATATTTCACAAATAGGTCTTTGTTTACACATTTTCCAAATGTTTTCCCTTAATTTATTTACCTTTTGGTTTTATATATATTATGTTTTAACTAAGATACATTTGCATTTTGTAGTGATATTTTATGGCTTTTGAGTTTTTATATTGCTCTTCTTATCTGAAGTAATATGTTTTTGTTCTAAGTTATATTCTAATGCATTTTAATGTTTTATATGGGTTTGATGTAAAGGATGAGACAGAAATTTAACTATTTTTCCACATGTTCTTCAGTTGTCACTTATTCATAATTTCCACTTACATGGAATGCTACATAAAATTCTTGTAAATATCATTCATTGCCTATTTTTGTTAGTTCTATAAATTACATTAGAATCATGTTGGTTTAATTGTAGCAGTTTCATAACATGCTATAATAGCCAATGCTGCTAATCTTCCCAATTGTTATCATAACACAGAAATAAAAAGTATAACCAGGAATTATTTAAAAAAATAGCTAAATTCCAACAAATTATAAAATATAGAAGAAATGGATAGATTTCTGGACACATACAATTTACTAAAATTGAGGTTTGAAGACATAGAAAACCTAAGTAGAACAACAACTAAAATACAGATTGAATCCTTAATAAAAACCCTTGTTACAGAGAAAATATCAGGACCAGGCAGGAGTCCCCCTAAACTCCTATTATGAGGCCAGCATCACCTTAATTCCTAAACCAGAAGATATAACAAAAAAGGAGAACTAGACACCAATATCCCTGATGAACATAGATGAAAAAATTCTCAACAAAAAACTAGCTAATAAAATCTAACAACATATTAAAAATATCATCTACTCAGACCAAGCACTATTAATCCTTGGGATGCAGGGATAGTTCAATATTTGCCAATCAATAAACATGATACAACATAATAACAAATTCAAGAATAAAAACCATATGATTATCTAAATAAATGCAGAGAAAGTATTTATTACATCCTTTCATGATGAAAGCCTAAATCAAATTAAATATGAAGGAACATATCTAAACACAATCTGGGCAATATATGACAATCCCACAGCCAGCATCATATTTAATGGGGAAAGGATGAAAGATTTTCCACTAAGATCTAGAAACAGACAATGATACCCACTCTCAAAATTACTATTCAAATTCTTCTAAATGTTTTATCTAGAGCATTTAAGCAAGACAAACAAATAAAATGGACACAAATTGGAAAGGAGAAAGTCAAATTATCCCTATTTGCAGATGATACAATCCTATGTATAAGGGAACTAAAAGACTCCACTGAGAGGCTATTGGAACTCACAAGAGAGTTTGATAAAGTTGTAGAATATAAAACCAGCACACAAAAATCAGTAGCATTTGTGTGCCTAAAAAATGCCATAGCTGATAAAGAACTTGTAGCATGAGTCCCATTCACAATAGCTACAAAAAATTTATATACCTGGGGATAAATTTAACTAACCAAAATCATGAAAGGTATCTACAATAAAAATTACAAAGCATTAAGGAAACAAATAGAAGAAGATACAAAAAATGGGAAAAGTCTTTCAAGCTCATGGATTGGAAGAATTAATATAATCAAAATATCCATACTACCTGTCGCTCCCCCTCTTCGTGGAGGAACGACACAGGACCCTGCACTGTTCTTTCATCTGCTCGGCCCTCCCCGGGTTTGCTGCTGGTTCTTCCCGGGTTGGCTACCATCCCTTCCACCTCCGTGGAAGGGCAGTTTCCCCTGGCCACATTCCCCACTTCCGCAGGGGAGCGGCACACCGCCGGCCGGCTTTCTCGGGGACTGCACAGGTGTTCCCTCAGATGTTCCCCTTAGATGTTCCTGGTGCATGCCGTCTCTCTCCTCCTTTATAGTCCTCCTCCGCCAATCCTAACTCGGCTGCCCACACGCCGAGTACGCTGCTCTCCTCCAATCAGGAGCAAGTCCTACAGTTTATTGGTTGAACTGGAGGCAGCTGTGCGGAAGCTGTTTACTTCTCTCCCAGCGCCATATTGTGGGAGAGCAGATGCATAGAATAAGTCTTAATTCCAGTAACTCAGTCCAGTCCGGGCTGCTCCCCACAGATCCCCCTTTCTTTTTATTTTTTGGCGTTGATACGCGCCTGTCTTCGGTGTCCCGCGGCACACACTCTGCTCTACTTGCTAGAGTTGCCACAGGTTCTTACAAGTCCTATCAATCAGGCAAACCGAATCCGGGTCCTCTCTTCTCCATGTTGTGAGGAGGTTTTTAGGCGCTGATGCGTGCCTGTGTTCGGTGACCTGCGGCTCATACTTTGGTTGAGCCGCCTGCTGGCGCTTACCGCCTTAATCAGGCAGACCGAATCCAAGCTTTCTCATTGCCGTATTGTGGGGGAGACTTATTAGTGTTGGTTCGTGCCTATCTTCGGTGACCTGCAGCTCATACTCTGGTCGAGCTGCTTGCTGGTGCTTACCGCCTTAATCAGGCAGACCGAATCCAAGCCTCCTAATTGTTGTATTGTGGGGAGGCCTTACTGATGTTAATTCGTGCCTGTCTTCGGTGACCTGCGGCGCATAAGCTGCTAGCCGCCGCAGGTGCTCATCGCCTCACTTAATCAGGCAGACCGAATCCAAGCTCTCACATTGCTGTGTTGAGGGGAGGCCTTTCTATTTCTCTATTTCTCTATCTCCGGGCATTCCTATTTCTCCCATTTTACTTCTATCTTCCAGCATTCCTATTTCTCTCACTTTACTTCTAAACTTCTGTTTCTCTTATCCCTGCGGCCTCCCGGCGCCTCACCCTGCCGGCGGGCTCCGCCCCGAGGCTGCTTCTCGGCACCTCGCCGGCTCTGAGCCGCTTCAGCCCGCGCCTCTCTCATCTGCGCGGCTTCCCGGCTTTGCGCGGCTTGGCTTTGCGCGCTCCGCGGTCTCCACGCCCTTCGCGTCCGCACCACGGCCTCGCGCCAGCCCCGTTCCCTATCTATTCACGCCCCGTGCTCTCTCTGCACGCGGCGGCTTCCGCGAGTCACACAGCGTAGCTTACGTCTCCGCCACTAGCATTCAATCCAAGTTCCCCGGACTAACCTGGCGAATTCCAACCTGGTGGCCCACGTCTCTGCGTCTGGTTCCAGATCTTCGCCTCTTGCTCCCCGGGGTGACTTGAAGAATTCCAAGGTGGCTTACGTCTCCGCCTCGGCCTGCACTCGCGGCTTCATCCTCCCTAACATTTTTCTCTACCCGGTATGTTTCCTTAAGTTTTCTTCCAACAATATTCCTCTCATTTCTCCTGGCTTCTCCCCACAGTCTGTATCCGAGTCCAAGCCTCCTCCAGGTTTCACTTTCGCTTTCAATCTCCTAGCTTCCCCGCCATAGTCCGCATCCGAGTCTATGAAAGCTTTCACTTTCGCTTTCAATCCTAACTTCTTTCCCACAGTCCATATCCGAGTCTATGCCTAGGCTTTCAATAGCTTCTTCCGGCACCTTTTCCGTCCAGCTTTTCCCTAGGCTGTTTGCTAGTCTCTCTCTCCGGTATTTTCCCATTTCTTTCCTCCTAAGTTTCCTTATCCGTCCTAGGTTTCCTATCCGTCCTGGGTTTCCTATCCGAGTCACGGCACCATTATGTCGCTCCCCCTCTTCGTGGAGGAACGACACAGGACCCTGCACTGTTCTTTCATCTGCTCGGCCCTCCCCGGGTTTGCTGCTGGTTCTTCCCGGGTTGGCTACCATCCCTTCCACCTCCGTGGAAGGGCAGTTCCCCCTGGCCACATTCCCCACTTCCGCAGGGGAGCGGCACACCGCCGGCCGGCTTTCTCGGGGACTGCACAGGTGTTCCCTCAGATGTTCCCCTTAGATGTTCCTGGTGCATGTTGTCTCTCTCCTCCTTTATAGTCCTCCTCCGCCAATCCTAACTCGGCTGCCCACACGCCGAGTACGCTGCTCTCCTCCAATCAGGAGCAAGTCCTACAGTTTATTGGTTGAACTGGAGGCAGCTGTGCGGAAGCTGTTTACTTCTCTCCCAGCGCCATATTGTGGGAGAGCAGATGCATAGAATAAGTCTTAATTCCAGTAACTCAGTCCAGTCCGGGCTGCTCCCCACACTACCCAAAGCAATTTACAGATTCATTGTGATCCCAATCAAAATAACAAGGACATTCTTCTTGAATCCTAAAAGAAGGATCCAAAATTCATATGGAAACACAAGAGATTCTTAAATCTTAAACAGTAAAAACAAAGCTGGAGGCAACACAGTATCAGATTATAAGACTTATTACAGTGGGGCCAGTACTGTTAACTCTCTGCCTGTGGTGTCAGCATCCTGTATAGATGCTGATTCCAGTTCTGGCTGCTTCAACTCTGTTACAGCTATCTGCTGATGGCCTGGAAAAGCAGTGGAAGCAGGCCAAAGTGCTTGGGTCCCTGAACCTACTTAAGAGAGGCAGAAGAAGCTACTGGTTCCTGGCTTCACAGCAGCCCAGCTCCAGCCATTGCAGCCATTTGGGGAATGAACCAACAGATGGAAGATATCTCCCTGTGTGTATCTCTCTCTCTCTCCCTCATTCTATCTCTCTCTCTTTCTCTCTCTGTAACTCTGCCTCTGAAATAACTAAATAAATCTTTTAAAAAATATGGAGGTATTTCAAAAATCTTAAATTTGATCTACTATGTGATCCAGTCATCCCAAACCTGGGAATTTACCCAAAGGAAATGGAATCAGCATATGAAGGAGTTATAAACATGTACCCCATGTTCATTGTTGTTCAATTCACAATAGCTAAGATATGAAATCAATCCAGATGTCCATCAACTGTTGACTAGATAAAGAAAATGTTCTATATATACATGATGGAATACTTCTCAGCTATAAAAAAGAATGAAATTCTATCTTTTGCAACAAAATGGATGCAATGATAGATGATTATGCTTAGTGAAATAAGACAGGCCCCAAAAGAAAAATATCCCGTTTCCTCTGTTTTTTAGTAGCTTATATTTACAGCACAAAAATAGCAATACATATGAATGAAATTAACATCTTGAGATTTGATCATTGTTTATAGTCCTTTTCTATACTCCTTCAGAATAGTGGTTTTTTCCACTCGTTGAATTCTTTATTTAGTAGAGAATTAAGCATGTAGTTATAAAGTAAGTTGAAAGTATGCTACCACAAAAATCGAAGAAAAAAAAGGAAGGAGGAAGGAAGGAGACATGGTGGGTCATATCATTACATGCTTAAAATTGTATATATGGAATAGATGAGACCTATTCTCTTTATATAAATAAAGAAGTAACAATTCAAGTTCCATGAATCCAACCTCTATTGTAAAATCATTATATTTGATTTTTGAAAGGAAAATCTTTCAAAATCCCTAACATTATTTTTTTAATGTTTTAAGTTTTCTTTATTAAACAGAGTGGAGAAAATATTTCATGATCAAAATTATATATGCCCATATGTTATTCTATGCATTTGCAGCTCCCATCATTTCTCGTAACTTTATCAGTGCTACAAGTATTTGCAGAACTTAGCTTCATAATTTTTAAAAACAAAATGTACTTATAACTTGTGATATTTTTGAATTGATTATCTGAAGCCAACTATAAAGCTGACAAACAACATTATAACATTGAAAATGCACAGAAATTTCAAACAGCAAATATATATTAGAAATGTCTTAAGGGATAAATACCACTTGTTCTCCTTGATAGGTGACAACTAACTGAGCACCAAAAAGGAAACCTGTTAAAGTGAAATGAACACTATGAGAAACGGTGACTTGATCAGCCCTCACCCTGACTGTTCATGAGCAACTTAATATGTTATCCCTCTTAGTATTTTTTTGTTTGTTCTACTTAATACGTTTAGTTAAATACTATAATCAATACACAATTCTTCTTAAGTGCTGAAACTTAACTGAAAAGTGATCGCTGTTAAATATAAGAGTGGGAATAAGAGAGGGAAGAGATGTGCAATTCGGGACATGCTCAAGCTGACTTACCTCAAACGGTACAGTTAGAAACATACCAGGGGATTCCAATTCAATCCCATCAAGGTGGCATGTACCAATGCCATCTCACTAGTCCCAGTGATCAATTTCTGTTCACAATTGATCATAATGATAGGACTAAGAACCAAAGGGATCACATAAACAAGAATAGTGTCTGCAAATACTAGCTGATAGACTAAAAAAGGGAGAGAATGATCCAACATGGGAAGTGAGATACACAGCAGACTCATAGAATGGCAGATGTCCTAAACAGCACTCTGGCCTCAGAATCAGCCCTTAAGGCATGCAGATCCGGCTGAAATGCCCATGAGAGTATTTCAGGCATGGAAAGCCAAGACACTCTGGGAAAAAAAAAAAAAAAAAAAAAAAAACCTAAATGAAAGATCTCCGCGAGTGAGATCCCAGTGGAAAGAATGGGTCATCAAAGAAGGAGGTACCTTTCTCTGAAGGGAGGAGAGAACTTCCACTTTGACCATGGCCTTGTCTAAATATGATCAGAGTCGGTGAACTCAGGGGGCTTCCATAGCCTTGGCAGCTCATGACAAGAGCCTAGGGTGATTACTGATGCCATAAACAAGAGTGTCAATTTGTAAGTCAACAACAGGAGTCACTGTGCACTTACTCCTCATGTAGGATCTCTGTCCTTAGTGTGCTGTACATTGAGATTTAATGCTATAACTAGTACTCAAACAGTATTTTTCACTTTATGTTTCTGTGTGGGAGCAAACTGTTGAAATCTTTGCTTAATGTATGCTAAACTGATCTTCTGTATATAAAGAAAATCGAAAATGAATCTAGATGTGAATGGAAGAGGAGAGGGAGTGGGAAAGGGGAGGGTTGCGGGTGGGAGAGACGTTATGGGGGGGGGGGAGCCATTGTAATCCATAAGCCATACTTTGGAAATTTATATTCATTAAATAAAAGTTAAAAAAAAGAAATGTCTTCTCAGGATATATTTGAAATAACTGAAGAAGAAAATTGTTCTTCTCTCCTATAGCAGTTTGAAAAACAGTCACTTATACACCTGTCTGTCTTCATCTTCATAACCACAAGGCAAAACTCAACAGGATATGGTTTTTTGGTTTGTTCCCCTTCTTTTGAAAGGTTACTGCCTTCGTCCAAACATGGCCCATGGGTCCCAGATAAACACCAGCATCAAAAGTAGAGAGATGTTCTGTGGAAATATTTGTAACTTTCTAAAGAAACTTCAAGAATATCCATAATGCAGAAAGAAAACATTTTGCCTCCATAGCTGACTGGTTAGTCAGGCATTTAGGTGGCCTTGGGATAAAAGAAAATAGATTGAGTCAAAAGAATATGCTATAGATTTTAATTATTCCTTTGCGAACTACACCATGAACAGGAACTATAAAAGTTTATCATCTGATAAATTTTCCCTTTTCATTGAAGTATAAACCCAGCTTTAACAGCCATTGTGTTCTAAGCTATTGGCTCCAAATGGTTAGAAAGCAAAAAACTGCAGGCAGAGGCACAATGTTTGCATATGCTGCACCCTCTACATTTTAGCAATCTTGCATTTGTAAAGAGCCATCCTGAAGTGTCTAGCAATGCTTAATAAACTCAGATGGGAAAAAAGCTGCAACTCCCCTTTTAATGTTTCCTGTAGTAATGTTGACATTGCCTCTCCAAGTGAATGGTCTGTATAAATGAAAATTGGCATTAAAATGTGGTACATAAGCAAATCCAAGTGGACTTCTGGTGACACTGGTTAGAATAGCTGTTCTGTCTTCCTTTTGTTTTCATGGTGATAGATGTACACAGATTCATTGGCATTCCAGAATACACACTTGGGTAACAATATGTCAAGGGTGAGAACCCATTCATTAATTCTACAGAATTTATTGAAACCCTACTCTAACACAAGGCAGAATAATATATATTATAAAAACTATGCCAGTAAGTTACCTTATAGGGAAGACAAAATCAGCTATACTTCATGAAGGTATAATTTCATATTGTCAATGTATAGTCAACTCGATCAGATACTGGTTTATGTAACAATAAAAAAGAAAAAAAAATACAGTAAGGGTAACCACAGTTGCCAGTACTTATTGAACCAGTGACCACTGTAAACCAGTAACATTGCTGTCCTAAAATATGCCAGTATACTTCAAAAAGCTCCTGAAAAAAAATGGAATTAAAAGGTAATTCAGGAGGTGGAATTGTGGCCCAGTACATTAAGCCAACACTTGCAATGAGGATATCTTATATCAGAGTGCTGATTTGGGTCTCCACTTCCAATCCAGCTTCCTGATAATGAACATTCAAAGACAATACAAGGTGTTAAGTATTTGGAACCCTGCCACCTTTTTTTTTTTTTTTTTTTAGATTTATTTATTTGAAAGGCTAAGTTATACAGAGAGAGAAAGAGAGGCAGAGAGAGAGAGGTTTTCCATCTGCTGGTTCACTCCCTAATTGGCCGCAACAGCTGGAGTTGTGCCTATCCAAAGCCAGGAGCCAGGAGCTTCTTCTGGGTATCCCACACAGGTACAGGAACCCAAGAACTTGGGCCATCTTCTACCGCTTTTCCAGGCCATAGCAGAGAGCTGGATCAGAAGAGGAGCAGCCGAGACTTGATCAGGCGCCCATAAGGGATGACGACATTGCAGGCAGTGGCTTTAACTGCTATCGCACAGTGCCAGCTCCCCCTGCCACCCTTGTAAGTCACCAGGAGTTCCTAGTTCTCAGTCAGGCTAGCACAAATCTGGCTGTTGCTGCCATTTGAGGAGTGAATCAGTAGATGAAGTATTCTCTCTCTTTCTCTCTCTCTCTGCTGTTTCTCTTTCTTTTTCTGTCTCTCTCTCTGTCACTCTGCCTTTCAAATAAATAAGTAAATATTTTAAAAATATGTGCATTTTACATGAGCTTTTTGAAGATTCCTCATACATGCATATATTTGGAAATATGTATATAGTCTAATTCAATATAATTTAAACTTAATTTTAAAGCTATTTAAAGCTATGTATTTAAAGCTATGTTATTCCATAACATCAATCCAAGTCTCTCCTCTGAATTAGCATATCCTTGATAGCTAACTTATCTTGTGAGATGTCCTCTATTACTTCCTGGACATTCACACAGTCAAAAAGATAAATTCAAAGTCATCCATGAAGGGAGAACTCACACACTGCCACTCATAGTCAGAAGACTGTGTACCAGCTTTCCCAGGTAACTGGTGTTCCTACTCACTCACTACCCATGAAGACAGCAGGAGTTGACCCAGGACGTGAAAGTTGTGATGGGAAATCAAGATTGCTCTCTGATAAAGAGCAGGCAAATGGCAGGGGTGGTCCTTTCTACTTTGGGAGTGTAAGACCATGATTCAGGACTTCCCAAGGCTGTGGAGACTCTGACCCCAGATAGTGGTCACTTCTTCACCCCTCTTGCTTAGCATTTGTTTATAGGTTTCAAAATTCAGAGAATTTATTCTCAAAATGTACTTCAAAGAGCTGTGAGACTCCAGAAAGTTGCCTCCAGGAACACCCAACACAGACTTGACAGGATGAGGTCCTGCAACAGGCAAGTGGTCTTTGGCCTGTCCCTTCCTTTTCTCAACAGGACAGCGCCACTCTGTATTGAGACTTTACATTTGGGGTAAAATGGTTTGACTGTTTAAGAATATTTGAAAATCATTTACTTAGGAGCAATGTCATTAGTAAGGTTTTTGGAAATGAAAATATAGATCCCGTGGCACACATTTTGTTAATAAGTTTTTTGTATCATTTAGTATAATGAGTCATTCCAGCAATTCCTGAGATTTTATTTATAAATCTCATGACAGCTGTAGGTTTGAAATTATATACACTTATCTGTTAGAGAAGGAGAGAGAGAGAAAGAGAGAGAGAATCAGACCTCCTTCTCAGGAGATTGTGAATACTCTCCATCATTTTGGGTAGGTTGTCTTACAACAAAGAAGGGAGGGGGAAGGATGAGGGGAAATGGAGGTGTTTAAGGCCTGCCAGTGATGGTTTGCTTTAACAAATAACAATAAGTTGTTGTGTCCTTGTGGAGATACAGCAATGTAAAAGGCATTTATGCCTGTGCTATAAGTAAAAGACAACTCTCCCAAGAATAGAATTGTGAAGAACTCTCACTTGTGAGAGCTAAATTGTGAAGAAGTGAAGGAAGCATGGATTATATTTCAGAACTAGGAAGAGTTGTTTGAGGGTGCAGGAGAGGAATTAATATAAAATGGCAACAGCATCATTCAGATGTATGTAATGGGTTTATTCGGATTACCTCCAGTAATGAAAGCTTTATTGTAAAGATAAGTGTTCATATGAATACCACAGAAATGTCACAGGAATTCTGGAGCACAAAACATCACAGAAACCGACACACAGTTTGGATACTGGAAGCTCCAACAGAACTCTGGAGAATCAATAGATTTTCTTTTTACCTGTTGAGAGGCAGGAGTTTATTGCTACTCTGCCTGCATGATATTGAGCTGCTGTCTGTTTTTTGTTTCACAAACTGTCAACAAGAGCACCCATTCCTTTTAACTCTTTTTTTTTCTCACAGGTCTCTATCTCACTGCTTCTCTAAATGTCTTTTTCACCTTCTGCTTTTACTATCTAATATCCTGGCCCATGTTTCTAATGGAAGAGTCTAATTTTCTTAGCTGATCCTCATTTGGGCAGAGTTGTCATGTGTCAAGGTGCTTCCTGGGTCAGCCTATGCAGTGGTCAGGTGCACAGCCCATTGAAGAGTGAAGGAGTCACATGGTACAGAGCATGGCCACCCCATCTCTGAAAGTTAGAGCTCCTCATACAGGGGCTGTGGATGAGGTGATTCCCTTTGGACAGAATAATGTCATATCCAACAGAGGCACGATTGGAAACAGAAGAAGGGAACAAATTTAAAGAGGAGGATGGCGGAACAGAGTATGGAGAGGATGAGGAGCAGAGAAGTGGGAGCATGCAGAGATGGGGCATAACGGGACCCACATCAGGATCAGGGGAAGAATCGATGTGCTCTGGGGAACATTTTTTAAAAGTCCTGAATTCACGAGGAATATGACCATAAAGTCAGATCTGTTAGTTGATAAAAAAAATAGATAATAGACGATACTAGATTAGATAGGTAGATGATATAGATAAGAGAGGGAGAGAAACAAGTACAAATAGAACCACAGCAAAAGTAAGGTTGAATTTTAGTCCTAAGAAACAATGAAATTTCCACCAAATTCTTTGTCTTCAGCCTGTGTAGCTACTTCCATTAGCAGTGCTTCATTAATTTACCACAAGGGCCTGACTAAAGCTGATATCATGCATATTAAATAAGAAAATAAATAAGGTAATCATATAAAATATGAAGATTTGGGTATAATTAGCTAGTTATTTTGTGTAACTTTTAAATGAAAGCTGTTACATTAAATAGAAAAAGTATTTAAAAATGAACAAACTGCCCAAACTGGACAGGACACATTTATTGTTCCAAGAAAAGAAAGCAAATAAGGAAAGAGAGAGTGAAAAATGCAGTATTGAGGTGATTAAAAATTGCAAACTTCAAAATGAGACACACACGTGCATGTCTGTTGCTGAGATAAAAACAGTGTTCCTGAAGTGCGTGGATGTCATTTTTCTGCATCTACAGTAGCACACAGGCACCATGGCAGGTAGCCCTGAGAGGGAGGAGGAAAGAAGCAGAGAGAAACCTGGGGGAATCCTTTGTAGATATTAGAGGGAGGGCTCTGTACTTCCACGGACTTCACTTTTATTGGTGAGTGGAAAGGCAGAGATTTGTTGTAACCCACCAGATAGCCCTGGTAACTTTGACATACAAGGTATAGAAGCCAAAGTCATTTCCTATTTCCATCACTGAGACTTAGTGGTTTATATTAGTATTCCACATTCATACATGTGATTCATATTCCCATATTCACTTTGGACTCGGTAAGCATTTCTACCATTTCTGCCATTTCCTCTCAAATCCCTGGCGGCACTAAACACCCCATTGCTTGTGAAGAAACATTCACTTTGTATCATATTCACAGCAACTAGACCTACACTAGGCACCCAGGAGACATTATTTCAATGACTACTGAGTGAATGAAAGGTTGTTTGGTAAGTCCTATTATCTAGAAACAATGTAATGCAAAAAGCTAAAAAGAAAATAATAACTCCAAAAATACAAAATAAATTTTAAGATTTCATATCAGTAAAGGAACAACAGTTCCTTTAACAAGAGTTGTGACCAATAGGCTACAAATCTCAGAATGGTGTCACTGTCTTTAACTTATTTTTAGACAGAGAAAAGTACTAAACTTCGGCAAGCACCGCGGCTCACTAGGCTAATCCTCCCCCTTGCGGTGCCGGCACACCGGGTTCTAGTCCTGGTTGGGGCGCCGGATTCTGTCCCCATTGCTCCTCTTCCAGGCCAGCTCTCTGCTGTGGCCAGGGAAGTGCAGTGGAGGATGGCCCAAGTCCTTGGGCCCCGCACCCCATGGGAGACCAGGAGAAGTACCTGGCTCCTGGCTTCGGATCAGCGCGGTGCGCCGGCCGCAGTGCACTGGCCGCGGCGGCCATTGGAGGGTGAACCAATGGAAAAAGGAAGACCTTTCTCTCTGTCTCTCTCTCTCACTGTCCACTCTGCCTGTCAAAAAAAAAAAAAAAAAAAAAAAAAGGAAGAAAGAAAGAAAAAAAAGTACTAAACTTCTCCAATGTTGAAACAAAGTGTTCACTTTAAGGCATAATACAACTTGGCAAAAATATTCCACAGATTCTTTTGTTACATATACTGCCAAGTAATTGAGCAAAAATATCTTTTTGAATACAAAAAGTGAACGGCAAAGAATTGAATCAGTGTCACTTTTAATAAATATATTTGAAAAGTTGATTCTCTCAATTCAATTACATAGCACACGAAATGACTGGGCAAATTCTAACTTAACTCTGAGAACAATTTCCATATTGTTCTATAAGAAAAATACAATATAATTTACATTACAAAGTATTATTCAAACAGATTACCTTTAACAAAAAGATAAAAATACATTCTGTTTTGCAAGAACACTTGTCTGGATGGTCTAAAACCTCCTCATGAAACAGGAGGACAAGATGACACAATCACTGCTTCTAAGGTTAACATTTATGGCTAAAACACAGAACTATTGTGTCCTTGATTTAGAAAACTAAATCATAATTGCGTTTTCCAAATTTTTATTCTCGCATCTTATAAAAAAATGCTTACACACTAATAACAACACTGTAGTAGCACAGAAATAATACTTCCATCTTTTTCCCATGCTACTACAGATAAAAAGAGTGAAACACATCCTTTCACATTGGAGTATCAATTATAATTCTCTTGATATTTTAAAATGCCCTTCAAGTTATAAACAAGTATCTTTCAAATCATTTTCAAAATCTGTCATTTTGCTCCTAGTGGTTAACAGCTTAATTCACATGCTAAAGTGAGAGTTGCTGAAGTGCTTGTGATTTGAAAAGTGTCAGAATTGCTTGCCACACCCCACTCCCTACAGAAAACCTTAGCAGTCAAAGCTTTTCGATTGCAATGCCCAGAAACCCAACTCAAATCAACAAGTAAAAAAGTGTACGTTGGGGCTGGTGGTACAGTGTAGCTGGTTAATCTGCAACCTGCAAAGCTGACACCTCACAGGGGTGCTAGTTTGAATCCCAGCTGCTTCATGTCCAATCCAGCTCCCTGCTAATGTGCTAGGGAAGCAGTGCACAATGGCCCAAGAATTTGTGCCCCTGTAGGCACATGGGACACACGGAGAAATCTGGGGTAAGCCTGACCCAGCCCCATCCATTATGGCCATCTGGGAAATGAACCTGTGGAAAATCTCTCCCAATTACCCCACCCCGCTCCACTTCTTTAACTCTGCCTTTCAAATAAATATTTTTTCTAGAAGTGTATTGTTTCACATTGAGCAGGATGCCCTAAGAACCAGCAGTTTCAGATACTGCTGCAACTCAGTATCTTGATACCATAAACAAGCCATAATCTCTCTCCTTCTCTCTCCCTCACCTTTACTCTCTCCCTCTCACCTTCATTCTTACTCTCCCTCTCACTGGCTTTTCCCATCTTCCTTCTATTTTCCCCCTCTGTCCCTCTTTTTCCTTTGGTTTTTCTTCTCTGTCTCCCTCCCTATCCTAGCAATGTTGTAAATACCAAAGAAACATAAAATACCCCTTAGAATCATTCAGATTCTTGGAAGATATGAATTAATAAATGCTGCTACCTTGCTCCCATAAGATAAATAATGGATTTAGTATAAAGAGAAAACTGAATCGGGGCCGGCACTGTGGTCCAGTGGGTAAAGCCGCCACCTGCAGTGCCAGCATCCCATATGGGAGCCAGTTTGAGTCCTGGCTGCTCCACTTCCCATCCAACTCTCTGTTATGGCCTGGGAAAGCAGAAGATGGCCTAAGCACTTGGGCCCCTACACCTGTGTGGGAGACCTGGAAGAAGCTCCTGGCTCCTGGCTTCGGATCAGCGCAGCTCTAACCGTTGCGGCCAATTAGGAAATGAACCAGCAGATGGAAGACCTCTCTCTCTGCTTCTCCTTCTCTCTCTGTATAACTCCAACTTTCTTTCTTTCTTTTTTTTTTTTTTTTTTTTTTTGACAGGCAGAGTGGACAGTGAGAGAGAGAGACAGAGAGAAAGGTCTTCCTTTGCCATTGGTTCACCCTCCAATGGCCGCCACCACCAGCGCACCGTGCTGATTCGAAGGCAGGAGCCAGGTGCTTCTCCTGGTCTCCCATGGGGTGCAGGGCCCAAGCACTTGGGCCATCCTCCACTGCACTCCCTGGCCACAGCAGAGAGCTGGCCTGGAAGAGGGGCAACCAGGACGGAATCCGGTGGCCCGACCGGGACTAGAACCCGGTGTGCCGGCGCAGCAAGGCGGAGGATTAGCCTAGTGAGCCGGCGCGGCATAACTCTGACTTTCAAATAAATAAATAATTTTTTTAAAAAGAGAAATATGAGGAAACTATAAGAAATCCTTATGGGAAAAGGCCATTTGAATCGTACGTGGAGAAAGGGTTCAACATACTCTGAGTCAGGAAACTGGAGAAGCAATAGCAATTGCACTTCTGCTCTTGCTTCTCCCATAGTCTCCTGTTGTTGCCTAGGGAAACCAATGCCTGCTCTGTGTGCAGGGGTTCCCAAAGCCCAGAGTACCTGTGTAGGCCATCAGACCAGCGCAATCAGAGCAACACACAGTACGGTGTGAGAGAGGAGCTGAGGAAGACCATTGACAGATCATGTGCCCTCACATTGGGCCCTTCCCATATCCCAGAGAAGAGCAATAGGACATCTTCATGAGTGTGTAACTTGTGCAGTTGAACAGGGTTCTGCACCCAAAATGGCTCTGCTACTCTCTTCTTGAAATTCTTAATGATTTTATCTTTGGCAGGGAGATCAATGACAGTAATCAAAGTTGATAGGATGTAGTGAAATGGATACTCATGTTTATGGGGTTAAATGAATTGTCACAATTGATTTAAAAAGTAGTTTGTTAATGCATTTATACTAAAATATTTTAGGTATCAAAATTCTACTTCATAGAATGTATTCTCAGAAAATAATTCAAGATATTGATGAAGATTTATGCACAAAGCCATGCATTGCCACATTTTCTCTGATCACTAAAAACAAGAAGATCTAAATGGTTAGCAATGGGTAAGTAATACCCGAGTAAATTGTGCTGTATTCCTTAATTTTGTCATTCCATGTCTTTCATGTAATAATTAATTAATTTTGAGTTGATTTTTGCATATGATGTAAGGTAAGGGTCCAACTTAATTGTTTTTCGTAGAGATAAGCAAGTCTCTCAAAAATCATTTATTCAAGGTAATTATACTTTCTTCATTGTGTGTTCTTGATATGTCTGCCAAAAATGAATTAGCCAACTACAAGCAGTATCAGAATGAGGGACATATTTGAAGAAATAATAGAAATGCATTTCCAAAAATTAAAGATGACAGATATAAAATAGAAAGCACTACTTATCAGTAAAATCATGTATAATTGAGGAGTGGAAGCTTACCTACACTAACCAGTTCATGTAGAAATATATTGACAAGAGTATAAAATTTGGATTGTCATGTTTTGTAAAAAACATAATTTATTTTATTTCATTTCTCCATAAAGAATTATCTTTAGACATTTTGTATAGCACTAGTAAGTCAACATGTATATGACATTAGTGAATTTAGTCTGCCAGTCTTTATATTGTATGCTTCAAATGCATTCTTTGTTGCTTAAAGCTAAGAACATTTTGCAGAAACGAGTAACTGTTGTTTTTCTACTTTCTTAATTTGATTTGATTATGCATAACATTCCAGTTTGAGATGTAGCTATGTCTCTCTAGCTAACAGGAATTGCACTTTAAGCCATTAAGATTCTATTGTGTACAGAAGATTTAAAACCATCTTAGCCACTTTCATGAAATTATAAATTTTACTTTGACACTTTTTAACCACTTCCAGTAGCTTGTCATTTTTTTCCCTCCTCCACAGTATTAAGTATTTATAACTCCTCCATCCTGAACATATGCTGATTTTTTTTTTTTTTTGACAGGCAGAGTGGGCAGTGAGAGAGAGAGACAGAGAAAGGTCTTCCTTTGCCGTTAGTTCACCCTCCAGTGACCGCCGCGGCTGGCGCACTGCGGCCGGCGCAGCACGCTGATCCGATGGCAGGAGCCAGGTGCTTCTCCTGGTCTCCCATGGGGTGCAGGGCCCAAGCACTTGGGCCATCCTCCAGTGCACTCCCTGGCCACAGCAGAGAGCTGGCCTGGAAGAGGAGCAATGGGGACAGACTCCGTTGCCCCAAATGGGACTAGAACCCGGTGTGCCGGCACCGCAAGGCGGAGGATTAGCCTATTGAGCTGCGGCTCTGGCCTTGGTTTTATGGAATTAACACATAATTTAAAAGCTTATTGTAAATTTTTATAAATGCATACTTTTATTATTTAGAAATATACATTAAATGTATATTATTTGAAAACTACAAATTTGCTTTTTTTAAAGAATTTTTTTAAAGGAGAATTGAAAGATTTTATTTATTTGAAAGTTATAGGGAGCAAGAGAGAGACAGAAAATGAGATAGGTCTTCTATCTGCTGGTTCACTCTCCAGATGGCCCCAATGGCCAGGGCTGGGCCAGGAGAAAGCCAGGAGTTTCATTCAGGCTCCCACATTGGTGGCAAGGCCCAAACACTAAGGCCATTTTCTGCTGTTTTCCCAGCCCATTAGTGGGGAGTTGGATGGGAAGTGGAGCAGCCAGGACATGAACCAGCACCTATATGGGATGCCAGTTTCGAAGGCAGTGGCTTAACTCGGTATACCACAATGCAGGCCCCTGCAGATTTGTTTTTTAAACAAACTTGACCTATATGAATCCTCTAGCTTTGCTGCTGATACCTATGCACACAGGACAGGTATAGGTTTTCCCAGGCAACAACAGGAGGCTATGGGAGAAGCCAGACCAGTAGTGCAATGATTTTTCTGTCTATCACTACAGAAAGAATTCAAGTTTAATCTTGTGGTTAATTGTATTTCCTTAAAGCACACTTGTGGCCAATATAGAATCCATTTAACACAAAACAGCTTTGTGAAGTTAAAGGGGAAAAACATCTTGTTCCCCACCAGGGACAGAGAGGCAACATGAACCATATTACCACTGGCATAACAAGGATGAACAGTATAAGGTAGGTAAGAAATGGCTCAAATTTTTAAAAATTATTTTTGTTTGTTTGTTTAATGTGAAAGCCAGAAGTTACAGGTGTACAAAGAGGCAGAGGGCTCATATCTATTAATCTACTTCCCAAATGCCCACATAGCAGAGGCTGGACCAGGTGCAAGACAGGAGCCAGGAACCCAATCCCATTTGAGACTCAACTGCTTGGATACTTCTGTCTCCAAGGGTCTGCCTTGACAGGAAGCTGGAAGTCAAAGTGGAGCTAGGACTTTATCCCAGGCACTCCGGTATGGGGTGTATCTCAAGAGGCATCTTAACCAGGGCACCAAAAGTACATCCCCTAGTTCAAGTTCTAACACAAACAAGAGCATTCACATTCACACACTGAGTTGTTTTCCATGGGCCTTCACCAGATGTTATGAAAAGGCTAGGGTGCGGAAGAGGCTGAGAGATACTCCTCAGTGATGCAAATGTACAAAATTCCACACAGTTCTTAAGCCCTTCTCTCATATCAAGTAAAAACCTATAGCTGCTGAGAAACAAGTAGTAAACCATCCCACTCTCAGTGTCCAATCAAAACAGAATCTCCCAGCGGGAGGGAGAGTAGAAAGAAAATTTCTATGACATTGAAAAGTTGTTCAGATCTAGGGTCTTGCGCTGATAGGAAGAAGAAGTCTAACTCCATTAGGAGCACATGGGGAAACTCTCTCCTAGTCCATACATGCATTTATAGAGGGAAGAGATCGATTCATTAAAGGTGATGGAAAGAATGGTTGAAAATTACATACCTGGGTCCCAAGTACCCAGGGCTTGCCTGCAACTGAAGCTGGACCAGGACAAGTAAGAAACCTCCATCCTAATTATGAGGCTAAGACTGAGTAGAAAGCCATTCAAGATTATCATTGGAGGCTGAAGCAAAAGCATGGAGATGGAGCCTCTATTATAGCATTTACATTCAAGGAGTGCTCAGAGTAGAGACTGGACTAGAAACATGGAAAAAATGCATCCAGAACCCGAAACCAAAATCTAAGAACAAGAGAGCAGGAATCTGTATATAAATGAACCTGAAGAGTGTTGGGCACTGAATTTGGATATAGCAAAAGCAAAACAAAACCTAGCTAAACAACTGATTACAGTTATTAAATCATCAAAACCAATGACCAGAAAGAAATTATGAGTATTTCAGGTAGAAATATTATTTATGAAAAAACAATAAATAAAGTATTTTACAGAAAATAATCCAGAGATGGCTGAGATGTTGGAATGAATAGAATCTTCAAAATTACTATACTTATTATATTAGAACTTATGGTAAATGTGATAACATGTGTGAGATACACAGGGAAATATGGCAGAAAGATGGAAATAGTAGGAGTCAGATGAAAATATGAGAAATATGAACATGATATTAGAGACAAAGAATTCTTTGAGCGAGCCCTTCTGCAAACTGAAAAAAAGCTGAGGAGAGAATCAGCAAGATAGAGGCAGGTTGACAGAACGTATACAAATATCAAAAAGAAGTACAAAGTAGATCAGAACATCCAGGAGTAGCAGGACAATCACAAATCGTATAACACATGTAGCATTAGGCTCTAGAAGGAGAAATTAAGGGAAATGGGACAGGAGACATGTTTGAAGAGTTAAGGAACAAAAACAAATTACAGATCTGAGAAGCTTAAAGAAATCCAAGCAGGATATATTTTTAATTAGACATATTGCAGTCAAATTGCTAAAAAGTAAAGAAAAATAAAATCTGAAGACAAGCAAATAAAAAAAGAAATATTGCATTCAAATAAAGACAAGGAATTCAACAGACTCCTTGTCAGAAATACATAATGCAAAACTAGTCAACAACAAAGTATTTAAAGAAAAAGCTGTCAAAACAGAAATCTTTACCTAACAGAAATATCTTACAAAAACAAAGGCAAAATAAAAAACATTTCAGCTAGTCAGATTGGATAAGATGCTTTGTCAGAAGACCTGCCCAATCAGGATATTACAGGAAGTTCTTTAGGCAGCAGATTTGATACCCAATGAAATTCCTATTTACATAAAGAAATAAAAAGTGCTGAGGAGAACATTCAGGGTTTTACACAGGCTACATCTGTTGTGAATTTCAGCACACACTAAGGATCTCAGGCTACAACTCAAGAGTGTAAAATAATTATTAAAAAAAATGATAAGCTGGGAGTGCTAGGATAAAATTTTCATTTAAAATTTCATTGTTACTTCCTAAAGAAAGAACTGCTGGATAGTGCAAAATTAATTCAGTAAGGGCAATTAATTTCATCAGTCTAAGTACCAAACAGCGGTCTTGGTTTGCCTTAGAATGGATGCAAGAGGCAGGGGAGGAAAAGGGGGGTGATGCCAAGTAACTCAAGAGACATTCAGGAAGCAAAATCAACACCATGAAAAGAAGTGCAAGGTGGCTCCAAGGTTTCTTTTTCTCTCTTGAGTATACAGGACCCTTCTACACGGTTTATTTCCCAGGCAATAGAAAGTTAAGAGAGTATTCAGGAAACAATAAAACATTCATATAAAAGTTCCTTAGCTTGCAGGATGGCATTGTGGTGTAGTGGGTAAAGTTGCCATCTGCAATGCTGGTATCCCATACGGGTACTGGTTTGTGTCCCCAGTGCTCCACTACCAATCCAACTCCCTACTGATTGTTAGGGAAGTGCAGTGGAGGACACCCAGGTGTTTAGGCCCCTGCATCCATATGGGGACCCAGATGGAGCCCCTGGCTCCAGGTTTCAGCCAACAGAGTGGACCAGTGGATAGAATCTCCCCCATGCCCTTTCCTAACTGACTTTCCAAAAAAAAAACAAAGTTCCTCAGGTCCAAATATGGGTATTTTAGGATACAGAATACAGTATAATACAGTTTCTCCTAACGCGAACAGCAAATTCATACCATAGTATAGGTATTTCAGATATTTTAATTCCTCTCCATTTAGTCTGATATCTGGCTTCATGTACTGAGCTAGGCTACCATTTATGAAAACAAGTGTGACAAGTATACCTGTGTCAGAACCATTCAACCAAACTGTTTCTTCACAGTACACTGCTGTTAGTCGTTTAAGGACATGTTAACACACCACAGCATTGGTTTGTACAACCACAAAATTTGTAACTTGTGAAAAAAAATTTATCTTGCTATATGATTATTGCTATAGTTTGTTTCCCTCTAAAATGTCTTGAAGTTGCACACAGTAAAATCTATTTATTCATCCTGCTTTACTTGGAGTTCACTTCTACTGGATCTTTAAAAGCAGAGTAACCAAAAGCTCTGAGGTACAGGAATTTCTTTGGCATTCACAAATATATATCTAGACTCCTTTTTCTTAAATTCTTTAGATTATATTCCTCATCCCACAAGTATGGTTCTAAATTGCATATCTATAATATGAATACCAATAATAATGATAATGTCCCTTATATCTACATATACTTGGAAATAAACAAGAATATTAGTATAAACAGGTGAGACAAGTATATAAAAGGTGTTTTTCTCTGAATGTTTCATTCAAAAATTATCACATTAGTTCCATTGTCAACAATTACAATTATAACTAATTTTAACTGTAAAATATATTCAGAAAATATTTGTTACTTTTTTGTTTGATATGAAAGATTTTTTAAGTTTCATCATTTTCCCTTTCTTGGCAGTCTTGCTGAAATATAAGAAAAATAAATGGGAAACGTACCGCATGAGTGCAAGCTCTGGAGGCAGAACAGGATGTTGTAGAGATGACGACTTCTCTGCACCTGCAGTCTAGAGGTATGACAAGCTTGGTAGTGACCACAGCAGAGGCAAAAGTCAACTACGAGTGATCATAAACTTTATCTCACTTTATTTTAAATGCTCATTTATTTGTTTGAAGACAAGGAGACAGAAATTGTCCATCCTCTAATCACTCTCCAAATGCCTGCAACATCCAAGGCTGAGACAAGCTGAAGCTGGGAGCCAGGAACTCAATCCATGTGTTCCACGTAAGTGGCAGGAGACCAACTACTGAGGCTTCATTTGCTCCCATTTGCATCAGCAGGAAGTTGAAATCAGGAGCCAAACAGGACCTTGAACTCAGACACTCCAACATGGGATGCAGGCATCCGAGGCAGCTTCTTAACCACTGCACTGCATGCTCACCCACCATCAAGGCTGTTTTAAAAAGGACCACAATAGGGCCGGCGCTGCGGCTCACTAGGCTAATCCTCCGCCTTGCGGCGCCGGCACACCGGGTTCTAGTCCCTGTCAGGGTGCCGGATCTGTCCCGGTTGCCCCTCTTCCAGGCCAGCTCTCTGCTGTGGCCAGGGAGTGCAGTGGAGGATGGCCCAAGTGCTTGGGCCCTGCACCCCATGGGAGACCAGGAGAAGCACCTGGCTCCTGCCTTCAGATCAGTGTGGTACACCGGCCGCGGCGGCCATTGGAGGGTGAACCAATGGCAAAGGAAGACCTTTCTCTCTCTCTCTCTCTCTCTCACTGTCCACTCTGCTTGTCAAAAAAATTTTAAAAAAATAAAAATAAATAAAAATTTTAAAAAAGGACCACAGTACACTTGCTTAGAGCACTGCCAGATGCTACAGCACTGCCAGATGCTACAATTGAAAACACTGTCCAATTGCACCCTCATCCTCCCGTTCCCCTCCACAGAAGCCACCACAGTCTGGTTCTTTATTTCCCTTTAGCTTCTCTCAAATGTTTTATGATTATTTCTGGTTTATTCTTACTTAACAGAAACTAATGAGCAGATTGGAAGTTCTTCATGAATGTTTAGTGGAACCCTGCCAATTCAATGAGATGTCCCCAAACATTAGTAATCATATGGCTTTCCTCAGGAGCCATAGAGTTTCTCCAAAATATAGTCTTCTGAATAAACTTAATTGTCCTGGAATCTAGTGCCTAGAGGCACAAATCCCAATGGTACAAGAGAGGTGGATTGTCTCGTGATTCAGTATGTGTGTTTGTAACATCAACTTACCTTTGTAGTTTGGCAATGCATGCTTATATTCTGGAATGTCTTCTGTCCCTGGCATAGAGACTCTTGGTTCAATTTCCTTAAGGAAGAAACTTCTAGATTCCTGCCAAAGTCATGGAGCGATAGGTTGATATGAGTATAGAATGCAGCAGGGGGGCAAAAAGTTTAACTGACCTTCTTCAACTTTCAAACATTGCCTTATTTACACTTTTCTGTTCATAAGTATAAGAATTTACATTACAATAATCACCACTACCTTTTAGAGCAAATGAAATATTAGAGGCAATGATTTTGTAATTTCTATGATGATTTTATGCTCTTTTAAACTTTTTATTCATACAAAGGGAATAAACTTTATGTATTTCATATATACTGTATTAAGAGCATAATATTTTCCATCCTACTCTCACTCTCTCCTTTCTCCTACTTTTCTTATTTTTTTTAAATTTTACAATGACATACTTTCAATTTTCTTTGTAACCTAAGCCTAACCTTCCACTATATAAAGAATTCAACAAGTAGTAAGTAGTAAGTAGAAAACCACTGTTCCTCAAGAGTATAGGCAAGGGTTATAAATAATCATCACATCTCAAAATTTTTTTACCCAGTCTTCAGTTGATGGACATCTGGGTTGATTCAATACCTTAGCTATTGTGAGTTGAGTTGCTATAAACAGGAGAGTACAGAGATAGCTTTTTCATATGCTGATTTCATTTCATTTGGATATATTTCCAAGAGTGGGATGAAGGGGTCAAATGGTAGACTGGAGACCCAGAAGAAGTCTTAGCCTGGCTTCGAATTGTCCCAGTTCTGGCCCTTATGGCCATTTGGGGAGTGAACCAATGGATGGAAAACCTTTCTCTCTGTCTCTCCCTCTCTCTCTCTGCCTCAGATAAATAAATAAAATCCTTTTTAAAAGGCTGCTTAAAAGGTCCTCTATCTATTAAAATATCATAACATATAATAAGATACATTTAACTTGCAAAAATCGAGAACTTTCCATTTCTGTCCTTCTTCAATAATTTTATTTCTTTCTTAATACTTCCAGGGTTAGAGTTTTTTCTATAAACATGTAAATAATTGCATATTATAATAGTAATTTATAATTTTCAAAGCACTTTTGCCTGCATTTTCCCTCTAATTGCAATAGTGACATCAAGGAAATTAAAAGAATAGGTGCTGGGTTTACCTTCACTTCCCTGATGACAGTAGAAAATCTCCTAAGTGTCATGAAACAGGTGTGGCAAATTAAGGACTTATAACTGTAGGCCTGATTCCAATATCTTGGGCTACTTTCCCTACTGGAAAGGTTCTGAAGAACACACACACTATATTTGTGTGTGTGTGCCTGTGTGTATCTAACTTATTAAAGGCCAAAATTAGCTAAAGTTTGTGAAACACTAAGCATTCCTCACAGTGTTCACTTCTGATATAACTTCCAGATTTCAAAAGTAATTTTTACTTCATGACAACCTAGATCCACAAATTTAAGCACACTTCTGTGTTGATGGAAGTCAAAACCTATATATGTCATTTTTAATATTCCACAAGCTTCTGAGTGGCCTGCATAGTAAATGCAGCCATAAAAGCTGATGAATTATTCAGAATTATTTGTAACTCTTGTATTTCAGCTGAGCACCAAACTTATATCACAGAGTAACGTTTAGATTTAATTACTTAAACTATCCACAGAGAGCAGTGCATCCTCCCTTTGTAAATTCCAAGTGTTCTAAACCATAAAGGGACACTAACCACTTGTTAGGTAGAGTGCCTCATGTACATCTATCATTTTCAGCACTGGGTGTGTGTCCCTCCATGCCATAGCCACTGCCCTTCCTGGAGTTAAGGGATCCTATACTTTGTTCCCTCAATTACTTCCATTTGGCTTTGAAGCACAAAGAATATTTCAAACTGTCCATGAGGAATGCCCAATTTAGCATCACCTTCATTCCAAATTGATGTGACCCCTGTCCTCAGAATAGGACTCATTTCTTCCAGGAACTTGTGAATGTATTCCAGCTCATTTTAAACTGTCAATGTCACAAAAATGTATTTAATCCAGAATTCACCAAAGCAAACGATGTATAGAAATGGATCATTTCATCCCACCTCCTGTGGATAATTCCCAAATAGGACATAGGTCCTTGAAAAATCATGTCCTTTCTATAATCACATGAAAAATAGGCAATGAAATTTATGAAGTTTTAATACTGTGCTATTGCCTAAGCATTTAGTAAATTTGTTGGCTTACATAACTGAACTATCTAGATATATGACTGATAAAGTGATGATATAATTACTCTGACAATATCACATAGGACCTGTTCTTTTCCAACTCTCTGCTTTGATTTATGGCGATTGCCTGGAGTGTCCTGAGCCTTCTTGGTAGAAAAGTGCTTGCAGGGGAGGAGGGCAGCACTGTGACACAGTAGGTTAATCCTCCACATGTGGCGGTGGCATCCCATATGGGCGCCGGTTCTAGTCCTGGCTGCTCCTCTTCCAATCCAGCTCTCTGCTATGGCCTGGGAAAGCAGAAGATGATCCAAGTGCTTGGGCCCCTGCACTTGCATGGGAAGCTGGGAAGAAGCACCTGGCTCCTGGCTTCGGATTGGTGCAGCTCCAGCCGTTGCGGCCATTTGGGGAGTGAACCAATGGAAGGAAGACCTTTCTCTCTGTCCCTCCTTCCCACTGTCTGTAAGTGTACCTCTCAAATAAATAAAATAAAGCTTAAAAAAAAAAGAAAGAAAAGTTTTTAGGGGAATCACAAAATTCTTATCCTCATGGCCTAGAAAAACTGATCTTCCATTTCATTGGATTATTTACCCACGTCCCAACAGATCTCTATGGAGAAAAATTTGACCAATTCCAAGCCAATTCAATCATATTAAATTAAATGAATATTTTTTCAAACTGTAAATAATATCTTATCTGTGGGTCATACATTCAACACAGTGGCTGCAAGCAGTACTGAACACAAATAGAAATATCAGAGTGCATCCCTATTAATAGTATTGTTTGTTGGAATTTCCATAGTTTTATATAAATACTTATGATTTGGTTGGAAAGGTTGTGATTTTCTTTTGTATAAACCACAGTGGTAAAATGTGAAAGTTAGTATGTAGAGTCAATTGGAAATGGAATTGGTAGCAAATGAAAAATAAGCATATATTGCACAGTATTTATTTGCTACCCATTGATTTATTATCTCTCTAATATGCAAATTACTTGCTTTTTGTTTTCTAACTACAGTTTACTAAAGTTAGAGCAACAGCTGTTTGACAAATGTTTTCTGTGAATTTGGCAAAGCAGTATTTTTTAGAGGCCATTTAAATCTGCCATCTCTGCATCCTGAATAAGAGGTCTATTTCCCCATCTCTCAAGCTGAATCCTCCCACGCTGTGAAGTAAAACCCTTATTTCTAAAGGTCTCCTACACAATCAAATCCTGAATAATTTTCTTACCACTTCCAGTCTTCTTGATTCATGAAGGTTATTTTTATTTTTAATCTGAAGTCTTTTCTGAAACCAGTGTCTGGATAGCATCTAAGTGTGTTTGGAGATAGAGGGAGAAGACAGGACCAGCAATCAGAATTCCCAAGCACTGGCTAGAATCTTAGAACTTCAAGTTCTTGGTGGCTTAATTTCTTTAAATGTTAAAAGAAGTACGATGTTGAATTTCACTCCGAAGAGAATTTTATCTTCACATGACTCATCTGGGGAAAGGTAAGGTGAAGAGGATTATTGAGTTGTTAAGGTGGAAAAAATAACACCTTTTATTTCTGTGTCACAACATAGTAGGAACAAAAAAGTCTCCTTCCATCAGTTACCTCAGGCAAAACACTTCCACCAAGAGGCAACATACAAGAGGCTGCTGTAAAGGGATGAGTTTACTCTCACTATCTGCTCAGTCTGGGGCTATTGCTCCCTATATCTTGCACTGTAACTTTGCTTTGCCCACAAAGTCTTCATCTGTTTTTCTCTAGAATATTCTACAGACCTATGTCTTTATTTTCTTCTTCCCAGATGTTAATCCTGTGGTCTGGAACCTAGGGTGGTAAGAGGTGATAGAAGAAAACAAGTAGAGTTTGTTTTTATACTGGCTCTGCAATTTCTGTTAAGTCTCATGAACATTCAGTTTTAATAAAATAGAGATAACAAGTATTATGTTTATAAAATGAGTTAGCATGTGCACTACATGTAGCATACTGGATGTAGGATCTAAGTAGAAGGGAAAATATCAGTAAAAAACATGGTAAATAATGCTTAATTCTATCAGTAAAAATGCATTATGACATAGTATTCTACTGTTTTTCACCAGTCCTGTTAGCAAAACTAATCAAGGATGATTTTAATTGAAAGTGTTTTAGGTATACATAATCACATAGAGTATGTAAACAAAAACATCTGGAAGAAAATAATATTTACCTCTGTCAAGGCAAGTGTGGGGGAAAAGAAAGTAATAAGAACTTGAAAATATTTTTTAAATAATCCAATATCTTTTCCTTGAGCAACTGCTCCAATAACCCAAACTTGCCTATCGTTTAACATAGCTCTTTGAATCTTACTTCCTTTGTTCAGAACACTAGTGAGAATTTAATCTGGAAATGTTGTCAGGAAATTTTTAAGTTTAGTTTTTGTGTTTGTTTTATTTGAAAGGCAGATAATTAGAGAAAAAGAAATAGAAATCTTTCACCTACTTCCACTTCAGTCTTCAAATGCCTACAACATTTGGGACCTGGGCTGGGCCAGGCCAAAGCAAAAGGAACTCAATTACTTGAGCCTTCACCTGCTACCTCCCAGGTTGTACATTAGCAGGAAGTGAGAATTAGGAACAGAACCAGAGCTTGAACCCAGGTACTCTTATATAGGATGCAGATATTCCAAACAGTGTTTTAACCTCTATAGTAAACACCAGCCCCAGAAAATAACTATTGTTTCTCTTGTGTCCCTTGTGTGTTCAGCCATATATTGTGATGATTTCAAACCCAGAAAATAAAATAAAGAACTATTATTAGAATACACATAAGCATATGAGGATGACAAAGTTTCAGATCAAACAGTAGAAACCTACTCTACAAAGAACAGAAACCTAGAGATAAGCGGCCAATTGTGGAACACAAGCTAAGTGTTGTGGAATTACAAAGAAAACCTGGACAGTCTAAGAAGTCAGGAAAAACCTCATGTAAAACATGGGTCTACTGTATAGTTCTCCAAAGTACTACTTGTGTTTCCTTTGGTCTCTAAATAACATTAAATTTAACATGTATTTCCAAAAGCCTCAGAAACTTACAGAGGTGAAATACATACGGAAATGGTGTTTACAAAATATTGCAAAGTCCCTGCCAGTGCGATCATTCCAGCTAGCATTGCACTCATGTGATCTCCCGCTCTGCAGTTAAAAGATTGTTCCTATCTGGAACAACACTTGCAGGTTACTGGATCATCTGCAGCTGTGAATGAAGCAGTCTCCTCTGTTTTAAACCTGTCTGTGGCTGTCACATGTCAGTTGTTCTCAGATAGAAAATGCTTACACAGAGTTTAGAATGTAAGGCAGTTATTAGAAAGTGCTATTGGGCTCAGCACCTGTTGGAAATAGGGGTGGGAGAAGAGAACAAGACTGGGCAAAAGAAGCTGAGCATCAGTGCAATTTCAGCAGAGACCTCAGCTGGCCCTGTGGAAATGAGGTCCTATGGAAAGTTATAAAAATGAATGACCCTTTGGAGATGTCCTGAGTTAAAGGGATACAGATAACATTTTATATCAAATCAGCCATTGGATGAAGGTCACTCCAGAAATGCAATGTGACCCTGGAAGGGGTGACTTCTCAGCATAGATATAATCTGTATATTCTGTAGAGGCAGGACAGATTTTTTTTTTCGCTTATAACATTTCACCAACTGGGAGATTAAACCATTCGCCTTGCTGCAGTGGAAATTGGGGTGGTACATCATAGTGTTCACTGTGTGGTTCATGCCGTTCTTGCTGTACCATCCCAATAACACAGCACACAGTTCTGCTGTCCATCTCCATGTACATTCCTCTTCTTCTCATTGATGTTGCTTATTAAAGACCCCAAATTATACCCACCACTAGAAAGACAGGGAGAAGAAACCTTAGCATATCTGTCAGAAATCTGGAATTGGAGCACCTCCAGCCACAATCTGATCTATGTGTGTTGCTGGAATTATTTCTTATCCATATCAACTAACCAAGTGAGGGAGCAAGGACTCCATGTTCCATTGGAACAGCGGCATGCCTGCTGTTCTTTATAATCATTATGTTTGAACAAAGTAGGCCCCCAAAATGGAAAAACTGAAATATGTCCTCACACACTATACTAAAGTAGTACTTCTGCTGCTGTGTCACACCCTTCCAGGATCTAGAAAGCAGGAGGGTTCCGGACCCACTTCAGAGGAATGCACCTTTCTTATCCACCCCATCCTCACATTTCTCATCCAATTCTGAAAGAAAAAACACATAATAACCAAGGCATTTCCCACCTCCAACAAAGGTTGAATTCCTTTCCAGTCCAGCAAGACTTCTCACAAGAGATGAATAGGTGCTCACTCTTCCTCTCTAGACCTTCTCAGAAAACACTTCCCACACATTTCAGCAAAAATGATATTGTCATAATGTGAAAACAACACTGCATCTGGGCGATAGAGTTATATGAGGCTACTCTCCTGTACGTGTGGCTGAAAGACTCAGTCAAGAACAGTAGAAATGGAAGAATCTGGAAAATGTAGTTGACGAGCATAACATCATCATTCATTTCAACAGGGCATGCCAGAGATCTGGTGTTACAATCCACCAAAATTGAGTCATGAAGACAAAGAAAACCTAAACATACCAATAACCAAGACAGAAATTGAATCAGTAAGAAAGACTTTCCCAATGAAGAAAAGCACAAGACCAGATGGCTTCCCCACTGGATTCTACCAGACACTTAAAGAACTAACTCCAATTCTTCTCAAGCTATTCAAAACAATTGAAAGTCAGGGAATCCCCCCGAACTCCTTCTATGAATCCTGAATCACCTTAATTCTTAAAATAGAAAAAGATACAACAGAGAAAGACAACTACAGAATAGTACCCCTGATGAACACAGATGCAAAAATTCTCAAAAAAATACTTACAAATCAAATCCAACAACACATCAGAAAGATAATTCACCCAAACGAAGTGAAATTTATCCCTGGTATGCATAGATGATTCAACATTTACAAATCAATAAGTATGATACACTACACTAGCAAACTGAAGAACAAACACTGTATGAATATTCTAGTTGATGCAGAGAAATTATTTGATAAAATAAAAAATCTTCTCACAGTGAAGACCTTAAAAATTGGGAATAGATGAATTAATGCTATAACTAGTACTCAAACAGTATTTTACACTTTGTGTTTCTGTGTGGGTGCAAACTAATGAAATCTTTACTAAATATATGCTAAACTGATCTTCTGTATATAAAGAGAATTGAAAATGAATCTTGATGTGAATGGAAGGGGAGAGGGAGCAGGAGATGGGAGGGTTGCGGGTGGGAGGGAAGTTATGAGGGGAAAATTCACTGCAATCCAAAAGCTGTACTTTGGAAATTCATATTTGTTAAATAAAAGTTAAAAAAATTGGGAATAGAAGGAACATTTCTAAACACAATTAAGGCAGTTTATGACAAGCCCATGGCCAACATCCTATTGAATGAGGAAAAGTTGGAAGCATTCTCCCTAAGATCCTGAACCAGAAAAGGATGCCCACTTTCAACATAACTGTTCAATATAGTCCTGGAACTTATAGCCAGAGTCATTAGGGAAGAAAAGGAGATCAAAGGTACACAAATTGGGAAGGAAGAAGTCAAATTATCCCTGTTTGCAGATGACATGATTCTATATATAGGGCACTGAAAAGACTCCACTGAGAGACTATTGGAACTCCTAACAGAGTTTGGTAAAGTGGCAGACTATAACACCAACACACAAAAATCAATAGTCTTTGTATACAGACAATGCCATAGCTGCAAAATAACTTTTAAGATCAATCCCAGAGAGAGCGGGACGTCCAGCTTCCTGGTGCGATCCTTTAGGGCGCGAGCTACTAACGAGCGAGTTAAAAATGGGTGATGTTGAGAAAGGCAAGAAGATTTTTGTTCAGAAATGTGCCCAGTGCCACACTGTGGAAAAGGGAGGCAAGCACAAGACTGGACCAAATCTCCATGGTCTGTTCGGGCGGAAGACAGGTCAGGCCGTTGGATTCTCCTACACAGACGCCAACAAGAACAAAGGCATCACCTGGGGAGAGGACACGCTGATGGAGTATTTGGAGAATCCCAAGAAATACATCCCTGGAACCAAAATGATCTTCGCTGGCATTAAGAAGAAGAATGAAAGGGCAGACTTGATAGCTTATCTCAAAAAAGCTACGAATGAGTAATAGCTGGCCACTGCCTTATTTATTACAAAACAGCAATGTCCCGTGACTTTTTTATGTGCACCATAATTTAATTCTTATACACCAGAATTCAGATCATGAATGGCTGACAAAATATTTTTGTCCAACAGTCTAATATTGCCTTGTGTGGTTAAATAGGAAATTTTGGTAGTAATTCCAGTTCAGTGAATGCCCTCACTGTTTTCCCCTTCTAAGGATATGATTGGACTTAACTAACAAAACTTGTCAATGCCATCCCAAAACCTGTTGGGAGATTGGATTTAGATTTAAATGCTGGGGAAATTGCCTCACTGTCTCAGAACTGAACGAGATTCCCTTGTTCTTTACCTACCTAAGGCAAGAGCTGAAGACATTTGGAAATGTCTACTTCGTATTTTTGGTCTTAGCTGTGGCAATCTCATTAGAATTTCCTGTATCTAAACTTCTGCCTTTTACTTACTGAAAGGCATTTTAGTGTGGTTTATGCATATCAAATAAAGAATATTTAACACTTCTCACATTTTATAGATGATCTGTAAGGTCAGGTGCTTTGAACGTCAGCATGACCAGGTGAAGTAACAAGTTACACTTGCTGTTGAATTCTGTACTACCTTAGACTGAGTTAGAATTCAGGATTGTCTATAAGCAGCCATTTGGAAACACATAACACTGAGGAGCTACTGTGTATTTGTGTTTAGTAATGGTGCTTTTGCCAGCTCAATGGAAGGACTAAGGTAGAGGAGATACCATCAGCACAAAACCTCTAAAATATGTGATCACAAGACTTAAGAGAATTAAAAACAGAATTATAGATCATGAAAAAAAAAAAAAAGATCAATCCCATTATAATAGCTACAAAATAACTAAATATCTTGGAATAAATTTAACCAATAATGCCAAAGATCTATATGATGAAATTATCAAATGTTAAAGATATAGAAGAAAATATTAAAAATGGAAAAATCTTCCATATTCATGGATTGGAAGAATCAGTATTATCAAAATGTCCATACTACCAAAAGCAATTTACAGGTTCAATGCAATCCCAATAAAAATACCAACGACATTCTTCTCAGATATAGATAAAATGATGCTGATCATATGGAAACACAGAAGACTGAATAGCGAAAGCAACTTTATACAACAAAAACAAAGCTGGAGGCATCAGAATACCAAATTTCAAATCATACTACAGAGCAGTTATCATCAAAACAGCCTGATACTGGTACAAAAACAGACTTGTAGATCAATGGAACAGAATGGAAATTCTAGAAATCAATCCATGCATCTGCAACCAACTTATTTTTGACAAAAGAGATAAAACCAACCCCTGGAACAAGGACACTCTCTTCAGCAAATGGTGTTGGAAAAACTGGATCTCCACATGTAGAATTATTAAACTAGACCACTACCTTACACCTTACACAAAAATCAACTCAATATAGATCAAAGGCCTAAATCTGTGTAAATGGGATTACTTGAAGCTGAGAAGCTTCTGTACTGCAAAAGAAACACTCAGTGAAGAGGCAACCAACAGAGTGGGAGGAAATATTTGTGAAGAAATTGGTTAATATCCAAGAGCTCTAGAAATTCAACAATAACAAAACAAACAATCCAGTTAAGAAATGGGCAAAGGACTGTAACAGGAATTTTTTCAGGAGAGGAAATTCAAATGGCCAATAGACACTAGAGAAAATGCCCAGAATCACTAGCCATCAGGAAAATGCAAATCAAAACCACAATGATGTTTCAACTCACCCCAACTAGAATGGCTTTCATACAGAAAACAACAAACAACAAATGAGGGAGAATATGTGGATGAAAAGTTACCCTAAACCACTGTTGGTAGGAATGTAAACTGGTGCAACCACTATGGAAGACATTATGGAGATTCCTCAGAAATCAGAATCTAGGCCTATCATATGACCCACCAATCCCACTATTGGGAATTTACCCAAATGAATTGAAAACAGCTTATGAAAGAGTTACCTGCATCCCCATGTTCATTGCAACTCAATTAACAACAGCTAAGGACATGGAATCAACCCAGATGTCCATCAAATGAAGACTGAATAAAGACATTATGGTATATATACATTATGGAGTACTACACAGTGGTTAAAAAAATGAAACCCTGTCTTTTGCAACAAAATGTTTCAGCTGGAAACCATTAACTTAGTGAAATAAGCCAGTCTCAAAAAGAAAAATATCATATGCTTTCTCTGATCTGTTGTAACTAATAAGAGTACCTACTCCCTTTTAGTATTTTTTTTTGTTCTACTTAATACTATTGGTTGAACTCTGTAATTAACACACAATTATTCTTAGGTGTTTAACTGAAAAGTGATCTCTGTTAAATATAAGAATGGGAATAAGAGAGGGAGGAGATGTACAGTTCGGCACATGCTCAACCTGACTTGCCCCAAATGGTGGAGTTAGAAATGTGCCAGGGGATTCCAATACAATCCCATCAAGATGGCATGTACCAATGCCCTCTCACTAGTCCAAGTGATCAATTTCTGTTCACAATTGATCATAATGATAGGACTGAGAGCCAAAGGGAGCACATAAACAAGACTAGTGTCTGCAAATACTAGCTGATAGAATAAAAAAGGGAGAGAATGATCCAACATGGGAAGAGGGATACACAGCAGACTCATGGAATGGCAGATGTCCTAAAGAGCACTCTGGCCTCAGAATTAGCCCTTAAGGCGTTTGGATCTGGCTGAAGAGTCCATGAGAGTATTTTAGGCATGGAAAGCCAAGACACTCTGGGGGAAAAAAAAAAAAAACCCTAAATGAAAGATCTTTGTGAGTGAGATCCCAGTATAAAGAATGGGCCATCAAAGTAAGGAGGTAACTTTCTCTGAAGGGAGGAGAGGACTTCCACTTTGACTATGACCTTGTCTAAATAAGATTGAAGTCAGTGAAGAAGTGAAGTCAAAAGGCTTCCATAGCCTTGGCAACTCATGACTAGAGCCTAGGGTGATTACTGATGCCATAAACAAGAGTGTCAATTTGTTAAGTCAACAACAGGAGTCACTGTGCACTTACTCCTCATGTAGAATCTCTGTCCTTAATGTGTTGTTCGAAGTGAATTAATGCTATAACTACTACTCAAACAGTATTTTACACTTTATGTTCTGTGTGGGTACAAACTGATGAAATCTTTATTTAATATATGCTAAATTGATCTTCTGTATATAAAAAGAATTGAAAATGAATCTTGATGTGAATGGAAGGGGAGAGGGAGCGGGAGATGGGAGGGTTGCGGGTGGGAGGGAAGTTATGGGGGGTCAGGAAGCCATTGTAATCCATAAACTATACTTTGGAAAAAAAAGAGTACCTAAACTGTAATTTATAAGAGTGTATTTGACACTTAAAATGTGAAGATTTTGAACAGCCTTTGTCTCCACTGTTTAGGAACAGTGTTTTCTTTTTTTATTCATTCTATTTGTTGAACTATTTACTTAGTGTAGTGTTAATCTTATGAGTATAAAGTAAACTGAAAATAGATCTTTGTGAAATTTAAGAGTGAGAATAGGAGAGGGAGAAAGAAGTGTGGGAGCATGGGTGGGAGAGATGATGGGGTGGGAGGTATCACTTTGTTCCTGAATCTGTACATATGAAATGCATGAAATTTGTATATCTTCAATACATTTTTAAAAAGGAGGGGACCTACCAGCATTGTGGAAATAAGCCTGTAGCAAGGAAAGCAAAGTCCTAAGTGAATATTTTTCTCAATTTGGCAAAATGAGAAAAGCTCCTGCCTCAGAATCATATTTGAGATAAAAGCCCTGCTTTTTGGCTAATGAGTTTTGCTGTGTATTACTGGTTACTTTACCTCTCAACTACCAATTTCAGATTGGCAAATAGAGGGAAATATCATTATCACCATTATTTACAGGATGTTAGTGAAGATCTAATGAAAATAAATAAGTGATACTCCGATACAGCAAATGGCTGATAGTAGACACTCAGAAAACAGGAGCTGTGATTATCACTTCATTTGGAATATGATGGGGCTTGTCTTCTTCAAAGAGCAAGCTTTACTCTGTAATCAAGAATGTTTTGATTTATTTTATGTTACATTTATTTTCCTCTGTCAGCTCTCCCCTATTGAGTAAGATGTTTGAAAAGTTTGTTTTCTGCCTTGCTTTTATATGAAAATTAATATAATAATTCAGGTTCATGCACTAGCCAGATCACTAAAGGAGTTGAATTGCACCCTGTGGTTGGTCACCATAGTGGTTGCACCCATGGTAACTGGAGCATAAAAATACACCAAAAATGTTGAGCCTTGGACTCCAGAGTCTTCTTCATGGGGTATAACCAGGGCTCGCAGTCTGGTTATTATATTAACCATTTTGTTGTTTTTTATAATACCTGTATTATTACATAAAAAATATATCAAAATCTTCTTTGAGAAAATATAAGTCTAATATGACTAAGCATCATCACTCAAATGCCTACAAGGGTTTGGTGGGTAACTTACATAAGTAGAGCATATAAGATGTAAAATAGTTTTGAGAGACAGCAGGAAGTGTTCAGGGCATATTGTGGAGTATAGGATATTAATACAGCATACACTGTACCCTAAAGCAGACACATTAACAGTTTGAGGATATAGACTACACAGTGCTATAGATATATTTTATCTTTAAGGGAAGAGTGAAATAAGGTCTTGTATGTGAAGTTTATCAGTTATTCAAAGTTGACCACCAATTCAAAATTTAAAACTCAGTTCTGTCCAATTTGTGTAAGCTCTAAATCTCACATAAGAGGTAAAAAAGGGTAAGAGGATTGAAGTCATAATATGAACACTCTCATAATTACCTATGATTTTTCTTTATTAATAGTCCTTGGTATTTCATGCATAGAAAATATTCCCTTTCTAATTAAAATCTGGTGGTATTATAAATAAGGATTCAGGAGAGGACCTTGGTGCAGAACATACCAGCCTGGAACATTTAACAAGATCCAAGTGAGTATACATAAGTAACTCCATCAGTTTTCATTGTTAATCATTCACATGTATACTAAATTACATGTGTAATTACCAAATGAAGTCCTCTATGCTGATGTTCTTTGCTTCATGAACATAAATTAGAATTCTCTTTTATTTCCCAACTTTCAAATCTTTACTGTAATTCCATCCATTCTTCAATTGTGACTTTCCAGAGTCAATATTATTGTATTAATACTCCACCACTTCTAATTCTAAGCCAGACAAATGATCAATGGAAAAGGAAAGTTTGCCCAACTCCTTGACCTAGGTTGGGACACAATATAGTAGGTCACAAGACAGCATTTGGGGACAAATTTTCCCCACTGAGGGAATTGCAATGCAGAGGATCATTAGTTTCAGTGATAAGATTCCATCCAGGAGGAAGAATTGTGTCTAAAATAATATAGCCAAGTTAGGTTGATGTCCAAACATATGATGAAGGCTGTTTGCACATGCTACCTCATAGACCTGCCAAATTATGAATGCTGAGCTAATTCCAGCTAGGACTACCTCATGATGGCATAATTAATTATTACTATATAAAATGAACTCCAGGTTTATGATACTGTGTTCTTAGATCTAAACACCACGGAAAATGCCTGGTCTCTGAAAATCAGACAAAAATAACTAAGCAACAAGAGCTGCTATATTTATAGAGTGATTGTTGCATTTTCATGCTGGAGTAGTAATTTTACATGTGATGATATCATTAGTAGATAAATCTGTGTACTTAGATGAATACAGTGATGAAAAGTAAACCACACCAATCCTGAGATCTTGTCTAACAGAAATACTGGACACAATGCAAATGGTGTTAGGGTTTTCAACTGTCTTTCGGTTAGCTATATGAAAATCATGTACTCTCATAGCAAGCAAAGATCTTCCCATGGATTGCAGAAACCATGGTAAACTAGTTCCAGTCATGCCAGTAAGTAGCAAGATCAACATTGTTTAATGTGGGCATCTGTCTCATCCACCCATCCTTATAGAGGGCAGGGGAAGCTGTTCTCATACCTGACTTCCTATACTCTCATTGTTATTTTTCTTTGGGTTTCATTTACTTCATCTCCTCAGTAAGTTTAGCTGAGTTTCAGAATAATGTTATGACTATAAAATACAAACTAATCAAAAAACATTATGAGGCAGAATGCAGTTCGGTTTGAAGGAAAGGGTGTGGGGTATCAGAGAACTCCAAATAGAAGCAGATAGAGCTCTATGGTAAATATACATTAAGGGAGTATAGATGAAGACATTGAAGTACCAGGAAAATTATTTAGATATTATTAAGGTTATCAAGACAGAAGCAACTTTCTAAACTCAGGGTATTCAAGGCACAGCAATTCTCAAGAACAAGTCCAGAGCAAGCCTACTAGAAAGGACCTCAGAGTCCTACACCAAGTACAACATTTATCTCAGAACCTGTCTAACAGGGTAAGCTATGCAAGATTCCTGTTTTATAGAAATGTGGACCTCCCAACTTTTAGAGAGAAGACAAATTTAATGTAAAATTACCCAATATTCAATGTTGGTCACCAATTCTAAATTGAGGCATTGTTCATTACTAAAGGTAGCAGTTAAGAGATTCATCTATACAGACTACACATTCAAGGGCAGAACTTAAGAGAGGTTAGTACATCAAAAAATTAGTAAATTATACAGAAATAGGCTTATCAAATTTGAGGGAAAACAAATTCTTTAAAAATATTTATTTATTTGAAAGGCAGAGTTAACAAGGAGAGGAGGAGAGATAGAAAGATATATCTTCATCTACTGGTTCACTACCCAGATGGCTGCAACAGCCAGGAAACAAGAGCTTCATCTGGGTCTCTCAAATGAGTGGTAGTGGCCCAAACACTTTGACCATCCTCTGCTGATTTTTCCAGGCCATTAACAGGGAGCTAGATGGGAAGTAGAGCAGCCAGGACTCGAATCGATGCCCATATGGCATGCTGGCATTGCAGAGGTTTAACCCACTGTGCCCTAATGCTGTCCCAGAGGGAAAATTATTTTTACATTAGTTTTAGGAGGAAACAATACTTGTACAAATAATGTGTAATTTGGGAAATAAATACAATATATTTCTTTTCATTATGAATTAATAGAAAATATTTTTAATAATAACCATTTTAGATAAGTGGATAGCTAAATAAAAGCAATTAGGCATTTAATACATAAATTATTTAATACATAAAATATTTTAATACATAAAATATTTATGCCACATTTAAGATCATGCCAGACTTGAAATATGCCACTCTTTCCATAGGTTATGGCTTACACATTTCCTGTGAGCTATTAAAATCCACTCTGGGAATAGAATTCTCCAGAGCTGAGGAAAAGTTGCATTGATATGAGGCATTCTCACTTTGTGCTTAAAACTGTCATTCTTCCAGTCAAAAAGAAGAAAATGAACATGCTTCTTAGTCCTAGGTATGGAAGATTGTGTTTTCTTTGCAAATGACCAAAGTATTCTGAGACGAATTTTTTCTACATTTTATGTTATTTCTAGGTCCAGTGTGATACAAAGGTTACACTAAGGAAAGGAAACCAAGTAGAGCAGAGCATTTCCCTTAAGAACATCAACTGAGCCCCAAGGACTGTTTGTATATTGGATAGTAGTTCATTCCCCACTCATTCTGGGTTCAACGCCATATTCCTTTTTTTTTTTTTTTCACAAGAAAGCTTTACTTATTTGAAAGGCAGAGTTACAGAGAGAGAGAAGGAGAAAGAGAGATCTTCTATTCTTCTATGCCCTGGTTCACTCCCCATATGGTCACAACAGCCAGGACTGAGATAGGCTGAAGCCAGGAGCCAGGAGTTTTTTCTGGCTCTCCCATGTGGGTGCAGGGGGCCAAGCACTTGAGCCATCTTCCCCTGCTTTCCTAGGCACATTCACAAGGAGTTGGATCGGAAGTGGAGCAGCCAGAACTCAAACCAATACTGTATAAATGCACTTTTCAAAAGGGGAAATCCAAATGGCCTACAGACACATGAAAAAATGATCAGGACCACTAGCCAAAAATCAATAAATGCTGGTGAGGATGTGGGGAAAAAGGTACCCTAATCCACTGTTGGTAGGAACATAAATTAATAAAGCCACTACAGAAGACAATATGGAGATATCTCAGAAATCTAAATATAGACTTGCCATATGTTCCAGCCATCCCACTCATGGGAATTTACCGAAAAGAACTGAAATCAGCATATGAAAGAGTTATCAGTACCACCATGTTTATTGAAGCTCAATTCACAAAATAGCTAATATATGGAATCAACTCAAATGCCCATCAACCAAAGACTATATAATGAAATTATGAGATATGAACACCATGGAATACTACACAGTGGTTAAAACAAAACAAAACAAAATCCCAGGTGTTTTCAACAAAATGGATGAAACGTAACTGGGAAAAATCATACTTAGTGAAATAAACCAGTGTCAAAAGGACAAATACCATATGTTCTCCCTGACCTGTGATAAAACTAATAGAGCACCTAAAAGGTAATCTATGGAAGTGATATTGACACTTTGAGAAGCAATGACTTTGAACAAGCCAAGCCCTTGTCTTGACTGTTCACTCACTTTTCCCTTTTTCCTCCACTCCTCCACAGTCTCCTCTGTGCTCTCCCCAAACTCCTATCATAAAACTTCCAGGGCTTTGGGGCTTCTAAATAAAACACAATCTTGTTAGCTTCTGTTTTGTGACTATAAGAAAATTTTTCTCCTCACCTTACCCCTTATTCAAGAATCTACAAATATCTTTGGACCTATTTGGACAAAGGGTAGGGGGAGGACATAACAATACAAAGTAATAGCTCAACAAATTATATTGCCATATATGAAAAGTACATGCACGAAATTGCAGGTTGAGAAAAATTATCTCAAATGTTGGCCGAATAAATCAGGATTAAGAGAATTTGGGGCAGACTATTGGCCTGATAATAAGATGCTCATAACCTATATCAGAGTGCCTGGTTCAGTTTCCAACTCTGCCTCCTGATTTCTGTTTCCTGATAATGCAGGTTCTATAAGCTGAGCAAATGACGGCTCAAGTGATTGTGTCCCTGCCAACCATGTATGAGATCTGGATTTATACATTGAGCTTTAGTCTGGTGCAGTCCGGGATGTTGCAGGTATTTGGGGAGTGAATTATGGAGTGGAAGATTCTCTCTCTCTCTCCCCCTCCCTTTTTTAAACTTCTTTGTAAAAAGTCACAGACAATGAATATATCATTCTGATGAAACAAACTCTTTTTTTTTTTTTTAATTTTTTGACAGGCAGAGTGGACAGTGAGAGAGAGAGACAGAGAGAAAGGTCTTCCTTTGCCGTTGGTTCACCCTCCAATGGACGCCGCGGCTGGCACGCTGTGGCCAGCGCACCGCGCTGATCCAATGGCAGGAGCCAGGTACTTCTCCTGGTCTCCCATGGGGTGCAGGGCCCAAGTGCTTGGGCCATCCTCCACTGCACTCCCTGGCCACAACAGAGAGCTGGCCTGGAAGAGAGGCAACTGGGACAGAATCTGGCGCCCCAACCGGGACTAGAACCTGGTGTGCCGGCGCCACAAGGCGGAGGATTAGCCTAGTGAGCCGCAGTGCCGGACAAACTCTTAAAATAAGTAAAATTTAAAGCAAATTAAAAAGAATTTGGGTAATAGCTAAAGGTCATGGAATATAAGACTAAACCTCCTACATAATCCTTATCCAAGCTTTCTTGATTTATGACACTTTTTTATCTCAATATTTTTTCTTAGCACTGCTATACCAAAAGAAATACCCAATACTTCCATTTATTAAGTAATTGGGTTCAAAGGACCTAATTATTTATGTCCTTAACTCATAGTAATAATTTGAAAAACAAATATACAATAAGTGAAATAAGAAATTACATTTTATTTCACTCTTAGGTAACTTCAATTATTCATTAACAAGATGTTTATGCCTACTGGGCATTCCGTAATTGCTTAAACGTCAAAATCAGATAGGACACCACTACCTTAGTTCATGCCTCATGTTGTGTTCTGAGTCCTACTTCCCTTTATCACAACAATTGTTGAAACTTACCTTTGAAAAGACAGGAAGTCATCAAAAGGGATGCAACATAATCAAATGCTAAAACTTTCATCTATTCCAGAATAATCATTTTGGCAGTGTCTGGCATAAGTCCCATGTACTTTCCTCAATTTTTACAAAAAATCTTTGTCATTCCTGTGAATTCATGATGGCATCCTGTGTGCCCCAACATATAGTTTGGGAACGATAGGTTTTGATATGAATTTCCAGTAAAATACAGTGAAGAGTTTTATTTTTGTTTTTGTTTTTATAGCAGAATTACCTTGTGGAAGCAAAGTATTAGGAAGACTTATTGAAGATTGATAGACAAACTAGGTTGGGGAAAATAGCTAAAGAGGAAAGACTCAATAAGATATCCAATTCTGCTAAGACATTTTTTATGTTAACTATTGTTTAATACATGTGAAAACACTTGTAAATGGAGTACTTTTGAGTCAAATGTAAAAAGTAGGGCTGCTACATCATGAAAAAAATCAGAATGTAAATACTCTTGATTTACAGAATGTCATTCATACATAAGAAATGTCAAAAAGTAAATAATAATCCAAATTATTCATTATTCTGAAACTGCAAGATCTAGAATTCGGCATTCTGAAAACTTCCTTCTTGGAATAGAAATCTACTCAGTCAGCCAGGCAGCACAAAAAGCTCTGTTTAAATAGTATCTCATATAGAGATATCTTCTATTTTTACCTTTTTTTTTTGAGGAAACTCCATACTATTTTCCATAACAACTCTACCAATTAACATTCCCACCAACAGTGTGCATGTTTTTCGTTTTCTCCATATCCTCTCCAATACTTGTTAGCTTTTGTCTTTTTTATAACAGCCAATATAATTGGAGGAGTGAGGTGGTATCATATGGAAGTTGTGACTTGTGTTATCCTAACGATTAGTGATGTTTCCATTACTGAGTATATATCTAAGGTAAACAAAATCTGCTTTTCATAAAGACATTTGAACTCCCATTTTTATTATAACACTATTCATTATAGCTAACAAATGGAAACAGTCTAAATGTCTCTCCACTGATGAATGAAGAAAATGTGGTACAGAGACATAGTGGAATAGTATTCAGCCTTAAAAAATTAAAACCTTGTCATTTGCAACAATGTAGGGAAAGTAGAGATCATTGTGTTAAGCAAAATAAGCCAAGCACATAAAGAGAAGTATCACATGATCTCACCCCTGTATGGAGTCTTAAAAAAGAGTGATCTCAGGGCTGGTTCTGTGGCATAGCTGGCAAAGCCATTGCCTGCAGTACCAGAATCCCATGTGGGCATCAGTTCGAGTCTCGGCTGCTCTACTTCTGATCCAGCTCTCTTTTACAGCCTGGGAAAGCAGTAGAAATGGGCCCAAATCCTTGGACCCCTGCACCCTTGTGGGAGACCCTGAAGAAACTCCAGGTTCCTGGCTTCAGTTTGGCTCAGCTCCGACAGTTGCAGCCATTTGGGGAGTGAACCAGACAATGGAACACCCCTCTCACTCTCTCTGCCTCTCTGTAACTCTGCCTTTCAAACAAATAGATAAAAATCTTGTAAAAAAATAAAAAGAGTGATCTCATAAAAGTTAATATATATAATAATGACTGCCTGAGGCTGGGGAAGGAAAGGGAAGAAGGGCTGGGGAAAGTCTGATTAACAAGCACTAGGTTGTAGTTTGACGGGTGGAAGCTAGAGCTCTGTTGAAAAACAGGATAACTCTGGATGGTGTTAATGTACTGTATATTTCTTTATTTAAAAAAATTAAAAGATAGGAATTTGGATGTTTATACCATAAAGAAATATTTCATGTTTTAGGGATAAATGTGCTAACTCCACTGGACATTACACAGTGTATACATGTGCTGAAACATTGCATGGTATCCATAAATATATATAATTCACATGTCTTTTGTGTAGATTATAATTTAAAATAAGATAAGTTAATTAATTGTCTTAAAAGCCAAAGTTATCTATAGCATGGAAACATGATCAAATTTCTACTATTCTATCCGAAGGCTTCTTTTAGAAAGAATCATTTGCTCTAATATTGGCACAATGTTTATAACTCAGGATTTGGGAGTGTTTGTGCATGTGTATGTCTGAGAGATGGGGTGAAGGTGTTGTTGGAAGGAACAGAATGATTTCTGTTTGGCTTCCAGGGGAAATGTGAGGTTTAGAAAATGTGTATATAGGCATATGTAGGAGCATAAAACTAAAATACTCTCTAAAAGTAAAATACTCTCCACAGCTATGAATACCATTAATCCTAAGGACAAAAAATTAAAATCAGTCTTGCCAAAAAAGCCAAGGCCTAAGATTTAAAAAAAAAAAAAAACTGATTCTACGGGAATCTCTGGAAATCATTTGCTGTAATCTTAGACAAGTCACCACACTTCTATAAGTATTATAACTTAATTTATATAATAAAGTAAGATAAAGCAAAACAAAATGATTTGTACTAGAACTAGAAGTTCTGGGCTGATCAAGACTGGAGAAAACATGCAAATAAATAAATGTACTTTGACCCATTATGCTCTCATTTTTTAAGTTGAATTAATTTCCCATGCTAAAATGAGATTTCATATAACATTGTATTAATTTTTTAAGATTTTATTTAATGAATGCATTTTTTCATAGATACAACTTTAGGAATACAATGGTTCTTTCCCCCATACCCACCCTCCACCCAACCCCCCAACTCCCATACTATCTCCCTCTCCCTCTCCCATCTCCTTCTTCATTATGGTTCGTTTTTAGTTTGACTTTATATACAGAGGACCAACTCCATGTTTAACATAGACTTCAACAGTTTGCACCCACGCACACATACAAAATACGAGTACAGTTTGGGAACAAAATTTGCAGTTGATTCTCATAGTACAACTCATTAAGGACAGAGGACCTATGTGGAGATTAAGTGCACAGTGACTTCTGTTGTTCCTTTAACAATTAACACTCTTATTTATGACATCAGTGATCACCCAAGGCTCTTGCCATGGGCTGCTAAGGCTATGGAAGCCTTCTGTGACCATAGATTCCATCGGTATTTGGACATGGCCATGAGCAAAGTGGATATTCTCTCCTCCCTTCAGAGAAGAGTACATCCTTCTTTGATGACCCTTTCTTTCCGCTGAGGTCTCACAAAGATCCTCCGTGTAGGATCATAATACTGTATTTATTGTCTGCCTTCTTTTCAATAGTCATTCTATATTTTCCCAGAGCAACCAGTAATACCCGTCACAGATACTCTCTTTGGATTGAACACAACACTGTAAACAGATCCCAACGAGCTTTGTCTATTTATGCTACTAGTCTGGCCCTCACCAGATTTAAACTTCTATATGCAACCTACATGATCCCTAAATTCCCAAAATGTGTAAGTCCCCTGAATGGACACTGAAAAGCATGGAAGTGATTAGATATGTATGTACATATATGGATGGATTTATTTAATTCCATGAATAATTTATATTTTTGTTGTATATCTTTTTCATTAATTTCATTATCAAATAACATACCCTTGTTCTACAGCTTTAGCACTATTAAATTTAACCATCTATATGATTATATATGTACACACACATATAAATAATTTCATTGTAAGTAAATACAGATGTGTTTTATAAATCTAATGAATTACATGTATATAAGTAGACGAAATCAAGAGAACATATTTTACCAGATAAGCAAATCTAAGTAATGCACTCATACATATCTTCACAGAACACTTCGTAAATCTATCTCATGCTGCATCTGTGTTTTAATGCTTTTTTATTTTAATTTTTCAATTAGTTTTTGATAGATTCAATGTGATTTGTAGATGTAATTCTAAAAGCATAATATTCCCTACCTCCCTTCTTTCGTCCCTCCCTCCTTTCTCTCCTCTCTCCCGCTCTTTCCTTCTCCATTTCTTTTTTATTAATTTTTGAGATAACATATTTTAAAATTACATTACAGTAAAAAAGCCTAATACTTCATTGAATAATAAGTTTAGCCAGTAAAAACCAAAGAGACCCTACCTTAGTGCATCTGTTTGAATATATAGTGCTGTGAATCCATAATGTTAAATTGGAGATGAATGGGACTTAAGGTATGAAATACAGGAAAGTGAAAATTTCATGAATATTTCAATAAATCATCAATAACCCATTAGCTAATTAGTCGCTAAAATACAATATACACATTTAAAAAGTCAAAGCACATTTTCAAAGAAAAAAATCTCCAATTTACCTGTCTAAAACTCTTTAGCTTTACTTTCTTAGCTTATCTTTCTAGAGTATGTCCATATGGACTTGCATTTTATAGTTGAAATATATTTGCTATTCAGTTTTTTCCATTTAACCTGATATCACAAAACTTGTGCATGCTGAAGCATTTTTGTATTTTTTACTTAATGATACCATAATATCATATAAACTTACTGTATCTTGATTTAGCTAATTATTATATTCTGTTTTTAGAATTAAATTTATTCCTGATTTTTAATTATAATCATTGCTATAATGAGCTTCTTTATGCTGCTTCTTTTAAAGAATTTCCTCGGAGTAAATTCCCAATAGTAAAATTATGGAATCAAAGATATAAACTTTTCTATGATTTATGATTTATAGCATCAACCTGTTTTCCAGGCCATATCTGAATTCACATTTAATGTACCAGCTTTATTGGGAACTTGCCAGCATTAAGCTATTATAATTTTTAATGTTTTTGCTAAACTAAAAGTTGTTAAAATTGTCTCATTATGGTTTAAACTTCTGTTGCACTGAATATTAGTCATACCAAAATTTTAACATGGGCCTGGTATACTAGATCAAATGGTTAGATAATCAATTTTTTTGGTCCTAAATAAAACATGGGAGAGAGATATCCTCATAATGAATCCTAATACCAAAGGAACACTGGAAAAGAGAAGGAGATTGAAAAAGAACTGTCTGAACTTATCCCAACATGCAATGTTATAAACACAATCATTTGTCATGAAATCATCCAGCCACATGGAATTATTTTCTTCAATGTAAGTCCTACAAATGAGGCATCCTCATATTCTAAATATACCTATTTACTGAATAACCTGAAGGCATTTTCCTTTAGTTCTGAAATGGTTCTGTTATGTAAACCAAAGAAAATAAGATTCACAGAAAGTTTCTTCTTAAGGCTGCCTTGAATAAACAAAGGACTTTTCTTTTTCTTTTTCTTTTTTTTTATTTTTGACAGGCAGAGTGGACAGTGAGAGAGAGAGACAGAGAGAAAGGTCTTCCTTTTTCCGTTGGTTCACCCTCCAATGGCCGCCACGGCCAGCGCGCTGCGGCCAGCGCACCGCGCTGATCCAATGGCAGGAGCCAGGAGCCAGGTGCTTTTCCTGGTCTCCCATGGGGTGCAGGGCCCAAGCACCTGGGCCATCCTCCACTGCACTCCCTGGCCACAGCAGAGAGCTGGCCTGGAAGAGGGGCAACCGGGACAGAATCCGGCGCCCCGACCGGGACTAGAACCCGGTGTGCCGGCGCCGCAAGACGGAGGATTAGCCTAGTGAGCCGCGGCGCCGGCCAAAGGACTTTTCTTAATGGTAGAGCTCACAAGTAGGAAACAACTCAGGAAATTTTAATAAGGCTTCAACTTTGGAATTGTATCTAAATATTAAATATTCTTAGAGAGTGTATTAAAGATATTTTGTTAAATATTTTTAATGTTGGATTAACATGCAATATTTATACATTTTTATGTAGTATACAGCAGTACTTCAACAGCTATGCACAGAGCAAACTGATCACACCAGGCAATTAGCCTTTTCATTTCCTTATCTTTTGTATTTGGAGCCTATTAGTGCCTCTATTCCAGTTGTTTATACAGAATACAATAGGTCCATTCAACTGTGATTTTGTATCCATTCCCCAGCTCACCACTCCACTCATCCTCTAGTAGTCACCATTCTAAGTTCAGGTATCTATCGACTGATCTATAGTTATCATCTATCTCTATATAGACTTCCACATATGAAATAGAACACATGATATTTGTTTTTCCTGTGTTTGTCCTGTGTCTGGCTTATTTCACTTAGCACAATGTTCTTCAATTTTATGCATTTCATGCAAATGTTAGAATTTCATTTTCAGTGGCTGAATAATATTTTCTTTCTTTCTTTCTTTTCTTTTCTTTCTTTTTTTTTTTTTTTTTTTTGACAGGCAGAGTGGACAGTGAGAGAGAGAGACAGAGAGAAAGGTCTTCCTTTTTCCTTTGGTTCATCTTTCAGTGACCTCCGTGGCCGGCGCGCTGCGGCCTGCGCATCACGCTGATCCGAAGCCAGGAGCCAGGTGCTTCTCCTGGTCTCCCTTGCGGGTGCAGGGCCCAAGTGCTTGGGTCATCTTCCACTGCACTCCCTGGCCACAGCAGAAAGCTGGACTGGAAGAGGAGCAACCAGGACAGAATCCGGTGCCCTGACCGGGACTAGAACCCGGTGTGCCGGCGCCGCAGGCGGAGGATTAGCCTATTGAGCCACAGCGCCAGCCTGAATAATATTCTTGTGTGAGTGTTTGAGTAGGTGAGATGTTTTCTTTATCCATTCATTAATGGACTCCTTTACTGATTCCATACGGCAATTGTGAATGAGCATGAGTGTGGTAGCTCTTTCATATACGTATTTCACTTCCTGGGGAGACATACCCACAAGTGAATTAGCTGGATCATATGTTTAGTTTTTTGAGACGCCTCCATGTTGTTTCCTTAATGATTATGTTAACTTATGTTCTCAAAAAGAGTATACAAGGATTCCAGTTACTCCACATGCTTGCAGTACTTACCTCTTATCTTAAGAAAGAGAGAGAGAGAGAGAGAGAGAGAGAGAAAGGAAGAAAGGAAGGAAGGAAGGAAGGAAGGAAGGAAGGAAGGAAGGAAGGAAGGAAGGAAGGAAGGAAGGAAAAATAGAAGAGAAGAAAAGAGAAGGAAGGAAAGGGAGGGAAAAGGGGAAAAGGGGAGAGGAGGGGAGGGGAGGGGAGGCGAGGGGAGGGGAGGGGAGGGAAAAGAAAAAGGAAAAGAACTCTCAAGTGACCTAAACAGTAAGAATGAGGCCAGACTGGAATCAGGAGGCCAGAACTCAATCCACTTCTCCGTGGAGTGTTAGGTATCCCAAGCATTTGAAACACCACTGCTGCCTCCTAGGGTATGCATTATCAGGAAGCTGATATGGGGAACAGAACTGGGCCTCAAATCCAAGCACTAAGAACTGGGATGTGGGCATTCCAGGCAGAATCTTAACCAACATACCAAATGCCTGTCCCTCCCTTGAGTTTTTAATGATAATCATCCTAACTGGAATGAGATAGTATCTCATTGTGGTTTTGATTTGCATTTCCCTGATGGCTAGTTATACTGAGTATTTTCCCCCTGTATTTGTTGGCCATTTGTATTTCTTCTTTTGAGAAATACCTGTTCAGATCCATGACAAAAGATGTTTTCATTTATCACCAGCAAAGTCCATGTTTTCTGCTTTGTCCTCTTGTACTCTTGCAGTTACATGGTTTTTAAACTGTTTATCTGTGTCATCGCTGTTCTATATAATATCTTCCTCATTTCAACAAAACCTATTTGTCTAATTTTGACTACCACTAATGTATTAGAAGTATGTATTCCCAATAAAAGGATTAGTAACACTAAAGACTATTTGCAGAAATCACAGTTATCTTTCCATACCTTTGTTTTAAACAAAATAAGAAGCAATAGATATTGTATGCTTAGGATATATGCCAGGAAATTAAGTTAGAGTTGAAAAAGATAACTACCCAGGTGTAAATATTAGTTATTTAAATTTATTTCCTATCATTTTTCTTTAAAATTATGCTTTAAAGTGGGCTAATAATAAGTGTCTTTATTGTAATTCTGAAGGAAGTAATTTGAAAGCCTGTTCTTTATTTTTATTTGAATAGATTTATATGCATTTTGTCAAATAAAGAACTGCATTTTGGGAGGTTTTGCACTGCTGCAGAACATAGTTTAACTCAGTAAGTATTTCACAAAATAATTTTACAGAATTTTTTAAAAATACCGTTGAATCAAGGTCCCAATTCATCACAAACAATATTTATAGTTAAAGATGAAAAATATTACAATAAAGAATAAACACTGGGGCCTGTGCTGTGGGTAGTAGGCTAAGCCTCTTCCTGTGGGCGCCGGCATGCCAAATGTGTGCCATTCTGTGTCCTAGCTGCTCCTCTTCTCGTCCAGCTCTGCGCTATGGCCTAGAAAAGCAGTAGAAGATGGCCCAAGCACTTGGGCTCCTGCACCTGCGTGGGAAACCTGGAAGAAGATCCTGGCTCCTGGCTTCCTATCACCCCAGCTCTGGCCATTGCAGCCATTGGGGAGTGGGGAGTGAGCAGATGGAAGACCTTCCTCTCTATCTTTCCCTCTGTCTGTAACTTTAATTCTCAAATAAATAAAACCTTAAAAAAAATCATCACAGACATATATTGTATGTTTACTAAAAGAGGAAGACAGGAAGGCAGTGAGGGGAAGAGGTATTTCAAGAACTTCATACATAATTGATTAAATTAATAGCTTGGGTTTTTAAAGATACACCACTACCTCAGTTTCTGAAAAGATTTTTCTTTGGATTAAAAGGAAAAGTTAAGTTAAACAGCAATAAAATGAGCCATACTCAAACTGATAAATACAACATATCACAAAACATTACCTAATGCCAAATGCCAAAGACATTCACATTCACATAGGGAAAAAGTCAAAGTTATTACCTACCAACACTAAAATCTAATAATTATTCTGCAATGTCTATCTAATGCCAAAAAATAGCTAACATATATTTCCATTGGAAAAGAGAAATAAAAATTATAATTTTGTTATTTGATTGGTTAACTAGGAAACCTAAGATAAACAACTATAAGACTCTTTGATTTAACAAGAAAATTCAAAGTCAATGATAAAACACAAAATTTTATACTTTTGTTTTTCTTATTACAGTATTAATTAAAATTAAGACTGACTTCCACTCTCTTGCAAAGCATTGAGAAAACCCTTAAATACCAGGTGAAAAATGAAATAAAAGCAATATAAATACAGGTTAGAGTAAGCAAATTATTGTCAATAGTTGATTTTATCTTCATTAATAATGAAAAAAACACAAGTAAAAATAACATGGAAATTCCTTATTTTATTTTATTAAATTTCCAAATATTTGATAATTCTCAAGTAATAGAAAAGAAAAAAAAAACTCACTTTGTTAAGAAGACCTGGCACTACTTATTAAAAAGAAATCAAGGATATATCAAAGGTATGTATTAAATATTTTAAAATACTTACCCCACTTGATGAAGTTATACTTCCAGAAATGTGACCAAAAGAAATAATCAAAGATATGAACAAAATTGTATGTATATACCATTACCATTTGTACATCACAAATATCTGTGATGGGAGCAGATATTGAAAACAGTCAAAATAGGCTGGCACTGCCTGTGGCGCCGGCACACCCGATTCTAGTCCCGGTCGGGATGCCAGATTCTGTCCCGGTTGCTCCTCTTCCAGGCCAGCTCTCTGCTGTGGCCCAGGAGTGCAGTGGAAGATGGCCCAGGTCCTTGGGCCCTGCACCCGCATGGGAGACCAAGAGAAGCACCTGGTTCCTGGCTTCGGATCAGCGAGGTGCGCCGGCCGCAGTGGCCACTGGAGGGTGAACCAACCTCTCTGTCTCTCTCTCTCACTGTCCACTCTGCCTGTCAAAAAATAAAAAAAAGAAAATAGTCAAAATGCTCAACAGTACAGAAATAGTCTGTCAAATTCTACTTACATAAAAATTCATTTGTTTTCATGTATGTTTATGTATGTGTTCAAGTACAAATACACATTCATATGTGTATAACATATAATATTTATTTTAATTTTTATTATACATACAAAATACACAGAAAATGGAAGAATAAAGTAAGTCAAAAATTGCCTGTGCTTTTTAATAATTTCTATAACATGTATTGTCTTAATCAGAAAAGCAAAAAGGTTATTTAAATGAAAATTTTAAGTGGAGGTATTTATTGATTTTATAGCATGCTCACAATGTCATAAAGAAATCACTCTCCTTCCTGATTAGAAAAGTCAAGAATTGATAACTTTATAGAATTTATGAAAATAGTAGATAGATTTCTCTAGGTAACTGGAGACAAAGCCAGTATTACTGTGTTTTGATTTAGGAATTATTGTGCCACTTCAATTTTTCTCCCAATCAGAGTATTTAAATTATTGTATTATTTATTTAATATAAAATTTAGCAAGTTATTTGTCTATTATCTGCTATTTTCATTATTAAAATGAGATAAGATTTGGGTAATAAGCTTGTGCTCAATTAGCTCACCTCCTTTCTGCTGAAAAAGGAGCAAAAACTGCTACATCTAAAAAAAATATTTACTGATGAACAAAAAATTTTGGAGGTCTTATTCTCTTGTTTACCTTTTGACCTTTTGATCATACAATCAAATCAAAACTTGTTTTTAAGAAATTTAAAAAAAAATTGGGATCCCGACTAAATTGGCACTTAATATTGCTATATATCTGTAACACAATTTTATTTGAAGGTTTTCTTTTTTAAAAAATATAAACAACTATGCACTTTTCTAGCCATGAAATATGTACTACTTAATTTTTGGAGCAAATATTGCTCCAAAATAAACCTTTCAATAAACCTTTTAATATCCAAATTACTTGTCTTTTCCATTTGACCTTTCTACACATCAGTGGAATCAAACAGGAAAAATCAAAGGATCTCCACAACCCTAAGCTTAAAAGCATCAGAGAACAGATTTTATGCAAAATATTTCCCTGAGGCTAAAGGGTGAGGTCACACAACCTTTCTTTGGCTTCTTAAAAACTCTTAATTCTTTGCCTTGGCACTTTCTGACAAAACAGCAATCAGGCTGTGAGTGATACTACTCTACAGAGTGATAAATTGTAGCACAAGATAGTGCACATTTATGAAGTTAATGATAAATGATCCTTTTCTCTATTAATGCATTACTTTATTCACCATAATTATTGATTGCCTAAAAGCCATTCTTTGTGCTAAAGTACTTTAACCAAAGAGCCTTATTAGAAAGTTCATTAGTGACCTCATAAAATGACACACACAGGCAAAAGGAAAACAATTAAGAGTGTTAAGACACATAGCACAAACTTAACAATGATGTATACCACTGGAAATTTTTCATTAGAAATTACATTTTAACAACTAATACAAAGAGATATCTAAAGCTTGCACATACTGGGTTCTGTCCAAAATGGATTCCAACTCAGATTTCCTTCAGGGAATGATCAATCATACAGCAGGCATCAGAAAGTCAAAAAACAGTGTAATATGTAGAAATATATTCTCAGTAGAACTCAGAATAAGATACCCACATACAGAAATAATGAATCTGGAGGAAGAGAATGTGTTGTGTCCTTACATTATTCTTTACCTAGTAAAGCATAATATGCAAGGAACTATGAAAATCATTTGTGTTTATTCCATTTATATGTGTCCATAGAGAATTTTTTGGACTTGCTGATATTGAAGGAAAGAAATATGATAGCAGTTAGCCAGAGAAATGTTACATTCGATTGTTAAAACACAGAATTCGTCTTTACTGATATATGATTAGCAACATGTTCCAAATGGTTGTTAGAATCAGAAAAATTAGAGATAATGCAACTAGAACTCTCATGCCTAAAAAATACCTTATGATAGCAAACAACATGGCTTAGTCAACACAGTGAAACAAAAGTATTCCAAATTCTGCCTGCTGTAAATTTTCCATTAGGAACATGTTTATTAGAAAATGAAACAAATTCAATTAATTGTTTTCTGTGGAGGAAACTCTTACAATTTCATTCCATAGATAACATATACAATTAGCAGACTATAACTATTTTCTAAGAATTAATAATTTATTTGATACTTGAGTGTTTATCCCCGAGCTCTCTTTTATTGTTCTGTTAGTATACTTCAGACTTCTTGTCAGGCCATTCCTGGGAGATCTATTTTAAAGCTATTATGAGAAGGATCAGAAGGAAATACATTGTAGAAGGCACATGTTTAACAGTATCACAGGTCTGTAAAGAGGTAAAGTGGATTGATGAGTGCTTTAAAAAGGAGACTTGAAAAAATTACTAACACCGCTTATTTATGCAATGTTGCCCTTACTATTATTTGTTTATTCAACCACAAAAAATAATGACATCTAACACTACAGTAACTCTAAAGTTGTTACTTCCTTTTTAAAAACACTTGTTAGGGCCAGCGCTGTTGCATAGTGTGCTAAGCCTCCACTTGGCGGTGCCAGAATCCCATTTGGGTGCCTGTTCCTGTCCTGGCTGCTCCTCTTCCAATCCAGCTCTCAGTTAACGGTTTGGGAAAGCCGTGGAGGATGGCACAAGTGGAGATGACCAAGCTCCTGGCTCATAGCTTCAGATCAGTTCAGCTCCGGCCATTGCAGCCATTGCGGCCATCTGGGGAGTGAACCAAAGGATGGACTACCTTTCTTTCTGTCTTTTCCTCTGTCTGTAACTCTACCTCTCAAATAAAATAAATAAAAAATTTAAAATCACTTGTTATAAGTCAGTATTTAATCAATGATAAACACACTCTGAAATGTTCTCAAAAAAACTTACCATTCAGACTCAAGTTCTTTATTATTTTAACTATACATTTTAGAAGATAAGGAAAATCATTTCCTATTGGAAGCTGAGGATGAAAGCTAAACTCTCGGGGCCAGCGCTGTGGCACAGCAGGTTAAAGCTCTGGCCTGAAGCCTCGGCATCCTATATGGGTGCCGGTTCTAGTCCTGGCTGCTCTTCTTCCAATCCAGCTCTCTGCTATAGCCTGGGAAAGCAGTAGAAGATGGCCCAATCCTTGGGCCCCTGCACCCACATGGGAGACCTGGAAGAAGCTCCTGGCTCCTGCCTGCTAATCAGCCTAGCTCCAGCCATTGTAGCCATTTGGGGAGTGAGCCAGCGGATGGAAGACCTTTCTCTCTGCCTCTACTTCTCTCTGTAACTCTGTCTTTCAAATAAAAATAAAATAAATCTTTAAGAAAAAAGCTAAACTCTCAAATCTAACCTAAGATCTGGGTTCTAGGTTAGGAAAGTACCATACTGCTGGAGAGAAAACAATGACTAATTTCCAGCCAATGCTTTTTACAAATGGTAGGTCTACATATATGACATTACTCCCAAGACAAAACTAAATCTATTTTTCTTTCCTAATTCTGCACAAAGGCCTCAGGCTGCATATCCTGTTTTTATAGCTTTTCCCATTAATACTATATTTGATGAGAAGTACTGAATCTATTCTCTCCAGTGTAATGTGGTAGGCATATATAAAATCAATATAAGATATAAGATATGAGGGCACTGGGGGCATGGGAATAGGTGAACTCATACTCTGATTGGCTCCAGGCCTCATATATTATCTTCAAGCATACTTGATTGCAAATGTACATTCTCCTTTCTTCCTCTGCAAATTTCACAGGGAGTGTATCTATACATAGGAATTACATGTTTTCTCCCTGCGATTCAGTCAGTGGAAGGAGGAAAAAAAAGATGTTAATAAGTGATAATATATTATTTTAAAAATCAAGAGAAAATGCTACTCAGAGGAATTTCAGAAGATGCCCCTGGAGTGTGTGGCACTTACAGAGTGGTAAAGATCCATCATCATCTCTAATTTTAGGACCTCAGTCAATAATTTTATTTTATTATTCTCTTCATCCCTCTTCAAGCCTCTTCAATCATCCCAGTTTTATTTTCAGTGTTTTTCTTTGCACCAAAACCTTGCTGAAATAAAATGTGACTGTGGAATCATTATAAGATTTGTTGGCTGTGTGATGGTTAAGATTGTGTATGCATTTCCTTTATCTTCTTTATATCTTTATTCTCCTTCTAGGGGTGTAACATAAGACTAATATTATACTTCTTGTGGCAACAAATGCTTTTCTGTATGTAATAAAACCAGAAGCAAAGGGAATCACACAGCACTAAATTATTCTGAAATTTTGGTTTGAAAATAACACAGACGAGAAACTAATAGATGGCTACAATGTCTATAAGGTAAGTTGCTAACAATACTCATAGGTCATATTATTTTCATTTGTAAAGATAATAATAATTCAAGCAAAGTAACTACTGTGCCCCCAAAATATGATACCTAACAAATAGAATCAATTGACTTAGGAAATAAAGAGATATTTAAAATTCTTAAATTGCTTATAGCTAAGAGAAATTTAGGAAAAATAAAAATAGAGGATCTCAAACTTTAGCGTGCACAGAAATCATTTAAGAAACATGCAGCTTCCAAATATGTCACCATCAAATATTCTAATTTAATAGATATGGGCAGAATTTTGCTTTTTAAAATTTTTTAAAATTTAAAAAAAATGTATTTATTTGAAAGGCAGGGCTTTAGACAGAGTGAAAGACAGAGGTGAGGGGGGGAACTTCCATCCTCTGAGTCACTCCTCAAACAGCTGGAATGGCCAGAGCTGGACCAGGCCAAAGTCAAGAACCAGGAATTCCAGCCATGAAATGCCACATGGGTGGCGGGTACCTAAACCCTTAGGCCATCATGCCCTGCTTTACCTTGTGTATTAGCAGGGAGTTGGACTGTTTACAGCAGTTGGGACTCGAACTGGTGCTCTGATGTGGGATGCTGGAGTTATACGTGGCAGCTTAACCTACAGTGCCACAATGCCAGCCCTGGGATCTGTCTTTTAGCAAATATTCTCAATGATTCAGACTCCTAGAGTCTATTTGAGAAGCACCTATGCAAAAGCATCCTTCAAGGACTCTTGACTCTAGGTCTAGCATTGTTTCTGATATACTGCAACATCTTTGGCTTCTATGGAATTTTGAAAATCCATTTTAATTGAGAAGCTATTAAAACTGATACTTAAATTGAACATATTAAAACTCCAAAGTGTTCATTGAGTTTTAACCATGAATTACAGAAATTAGCAACTTGTAATGTTATCATTTCTCCCTGGGAGCACTTGATTTTGCCTTCTTTGCTATACAGCAATCAATCTGTCTATTTCCATGTTACTGTGGTTCTAGCTTCAGAGAGGAATGATCAAAATCTGTTTGGTGGTTTCTGATCAAAGATATAGCCAGACTCAAAACATGAATTCTTATTACAATAGACAGTAAAACTCAACAAATTCCAGTTACAATAGCTACAGTATTATTCACATAATAAAGTAATAATAAATAAATCATAATGATAAATTATAACGATTCAGTAACAAGCGATAGAAAGTAAATAAAAATAGCTCAAACTAGATAAATGCTTGTGCTCACATGAGTGCTCCATAGGACCTAGATCTCTCCCAGCTCAATGCCCCATAATGCTGAAGGTATAATCCTCAACTTCCTGGTCCAGCTGATTTCCAGGCAACAAGATGGCAGATGACACAAAAAAAAAAAAAAAGAAAAAGAGGGCCAAGCATATGTCATCTGTCTCTGAAAAGTGTGTTAGTTATCTATTGCCACGTAGAAAATTGCTACAAATTTAGCAACCTAAGCAACAGAAGTTTACTATCTCACAGTTTCCATGGGTCAGGAGTAGAAGTGTACTTAGCTGGTTCCTCTGCTTAGGGTTTCATGATGTTGTCAAGATGTGGGTTGGGCTGCATTCTCATCTGGGGACTCAAATGGGAAAGAATGAATTTCCAAGACGACTGCAATTTAGCAGAATGATTTTCCTATGTCTCTAGGACTGAGGTTTCCAGATTCTGGCTGGCTTTTGGATGGAGACTTCCTTCATATTCTAGAGACATAGTTCCTAAGGACTGTCCACAGTTCCTAAGGATGACCAATAGTTTCTTAAGGCCTACATGAACTTCCCCAATGCGGCCACTTTAGTAAGCCAGAAAGGAGAGCTTCTAGATTTAGTTTGCTAGTAAAATAGAATCTTACATAGTCTAACATAATTAAACCCCTGCCTTTGCCATATTCTATTGGTCAAAACAAAAAAGAAATCAGATGTCCTGTGCACCCTCCAGGGGAAGAGTATTTGACCAGTGTCTAAACGCTAAGGTCTAACACTAAGGAACATGGGAGTTTCTCCAATATCTATGCACCACAGGAATTCTCCATCTTGTTGTCTATTGGCTAGAACTGAGCCACAGTGCCTTAGAAAAAAGTAGGCTGTTTTACAGAACAGCTATGTATTCTGCAATAAATACTATTATGGTGAAAGAAGAAGAGACTGAATATCAGAAGACAATGAGCAGACTGTCTTCCAATTAGGAACCTTCCAATGAGAACTTTTACAGCAATTAAATGAGATGAGGAACATGGTAGCATCTGGCATAGATTACAAAGTGGTCAAATGATGTTGTATTCTATAATTACATCTACTAAATTTATTATTCATAATTAACCAATATAGAATTCACTTTTACATTAAGATTTAAGTCTCAAGTAGTCAATTCAACTTAATATTACTAATTATTTCTGTTCTGTCAGACATGACAAACATGAAAACCCCACCTTTAAAAAATGTTGTGTGTCCTATACAATGTTTTGCAAATTTCATAGCACTTTCATAGATATTTTATTCTCAATTCAACCCTACAATGGGTCCATTGTTCTCATTTACTAGGTGAAGTTAAGTAAACAGTCTGCAGCTAATTGCAAAGTGGCCCAGCCAGAGGTTGGAACCAGGTTGCCTTCCATTACACTATAATATCCAAATTCAATAACGTGTTTTCATTGAATATATATGTATACTGTGAGTATATTAAGTATATTGAGCTTTTGAACAAATATTAAATGATGTTCAGGTCTGAGAAATGTGGAAATATACAGATAATTATTTAATTTTGTTTGTTTTCTCTGCCTTACTCTCTCCTTTTCTCTCTCTTTTTGTCTGTTTCCTTTACCTGATAGAGCTCCAACCAAAAGGAGTGATGAAAAGAAACAAAAAGAAAGAGAGAGAGAGAAAGAAAAGAAAGGAGAGGGAAGGCAGACCAGTAGGAGGTTGCTAAAGGATGAAGAGTCTTTAACATTTGAATAAGTGGCTTGAAGAGAATTTTTAAATGAAAGAAAATGATTAGGTAATAGTGAATCCAACTCTCTGGAATACAATTATATTGGTTGCAACCAATTATATTGGTTGCAATTATATTTGGTTGCAAACACAGATACTAAGTTGTTGCTAGAATGTTGAAATTAAACTCTGTCATGTATATTCTCTACCCATCATTCTCTATTACCCTAAACCTTTTGTGGTTGTGATTTTTATCTGGCAGAACAAAAGAAAAAAATTAGACTAGATTTGATTCATTGAAAGTTAGTCTCACAATAAGTGTCTCTAACCCCTTAACATCTCAAAGACCCCTCATACTCTCATCCTCTCCCAGCCTAAATCAAGTAGCCTGCTACTTACTTGCATTATCCAGTAGTTTTCATTGTGGCACTTACAATAGTAATGTGTTTTAACTCATGCTGAAATTAAATCAACCATGAAATGATAGCTGTTTATAATAACATGAAAATCATGTTAAGGACTTCTGTGTAGCTTGGTAACTCAGCACTGTATTTCTGTAGCACATTACAAGCATATTTACAGAAACTACATACATACTGAGAGCATTCAAAAAGTTCAAGGAATATGTAGATTACAAAAAAACTGTGCACAGATTTCAAAAATGGTTTGCACCAAAATAAACATGTTTTGATTCTTTTTTCATGAGTTTTTTGAAGTAACATCATATTTACTGATATGAAAGTATTCATAAAGCCGCACAGTATTATGAAATGACCCTGTGTGGAATAAAATTCTGACTTTCATCTATTTTTCTTGTCTTTCTTTTCCTCCAACCCACACACCATCCACCTCAAAAGTCATCATTAGTGTTTTTAGACTTGAGAACATTATTGACACTTGCTAAGCCTGGTTTTCTACTTCTACCCAATTATGATAATATACACTTCATTGTGCTCTTGTACAAACCAAATAATACAACACGTACAAAGCTACAAAATATGATGAGTGTTTATTGTGTTATATCTATCATCTCTGTTGCTATTATTGTATAGAAGTTCATTATTACTATTTGTCAAAATGGTTTTTAGTGAAAATTCTAAAAAAAAAAAAAAAAAAAAAAAAAAAGACAAACCAGAGATGAGTACACACATAAAATTACCAAGACTTACATCAAGGAATGCTAATACATGGTTTATTATTAAAAGTAATACAATTTAAATCAATACGGATCTTCTCGCTTCCTCTGGCTTAAATCCTATAGTATACAGAAAGTAATAGGTTTCTGTATTGAATTATAGTTAAGTTCTTTTCACAATGCCAGAAAACTGTTGCCTTCCAGAGTTCTCAGCTTAAATAGGAAGTAATTCTGTTATGACCCCAAGCCCTTAAACTCAATTGAAATTTTTTCTTTTTCTGCAAATACAAAACTATTATGAGTTTTAAAATTGTAGTTGGTTTGTGCTAACCTCATACCCATTCCCTGATCAACAAGAGATTTAAGTTCTAAATGCACAGTTTATATATAATATCATAGTCAAAAACTGCAAAGAGAAACTTTCCACAATTGATTCCTAAATAAATTTTACCTAGGGCTTATGGAAAATAAAATCTCAAGAATAAAATCCATTTGTCCAATCAATTCTTATTTATCTTTTCTATGGGTTTGAGCTATAATTCTGTGAAAGGAAAATAAAATGATCTTGGATCTCAATGATTAAAGTGACATTTTGGAGAAAAATATTTTGAATTTGACCATTAGCTCCTGCAATTTCATTTCATTTATGTCATCTGTGTTTGATTTTATGTGAGTTGTAAGAGAAATGAGAACAAAACATCTGCTACCTTTTCTCCCAGAATGCAAAAGATGCTGAACAAGACAAATTTAGTGCTGGGTGAACAGGGTTTCCATTGTCTATTTCTACCATTCCTACTGAGGGCACTTGATCCCATTTGAGGGAGAAAAAACATATGCATATATTAAATTTTCACTTTATTTTGTACTCACAGTTCTCCTACTCAAATGTTTGGTTGGAGAATTCATCAAAAAGCCTCATGTGTGAGAACACAGGCTTTATCAGTCCATAATATCAGGGCATCTTAATTTTCCCTGTTGTTTCTGTGTTTTCTAACAACTTCTCATATCACAATTTCAAACACATACTTTCACAGGAGCAAGACAAAATTAATTCATATAACCTCCACGTGTTGAATATTTATTATTTTCTTCAACCTCTTGAAATCCTAGGATCAGATATAAAGGAGAAACATACTAAGATAGTAGGGAAAATATTATGGAGTCTTTAGGAAGCCCCTCTATAGACAAATTGAGAGAGAAATCATCCATTTTACTCTCATAATGAATCTCTCTTGCACTATATGGCATGGGGCCAAGCTATAAAATGATGTTTTAATGTTGCAAGCTAGATCAAAGAAACACCTTAATGATGTTCAGTCTTGCCTGAATATTAAGAGATAACTTTGACAATTCACACAATATGTTCTACAATCTGATGATTGCTTGCATTTCCCCTTTCAGATGGAACAAAACAACATCTATTTTAATAGTTTATGCTAAACCTATAGATAGGAAAGTGTTTTTACTGCCAAATAGTCATCACCCAAGGCTTATAATTAACTACAAACCTTATGATCAGTACATAAAAATTTAAACTAATCTCACATAGGGAAAAAGCTATTTTTGAGGATAACAAATTTTAAAATTAAGAAGAAATTGGACCAATGAATGCGTAGAGAGGCATTTCTATAGCTAAGAATTGTCTTTGTAAAAAAATAAGACAGTAAAATAACATGATTTGCTTCTGCAGGGATAGTGTGAAACCTATTATACTAAGAAAATAATTTTTTTCTCTTCTTTAGTGTGTTTTGTTTTTTAAATTCTTTAAAGATTATTTATTTGAAAGTCAGAGTTACACAGATGGAAAGAGAGATGGTCCATCTCTTGGTTCACTCTGCAGAAGGCCCCAACAGCTGGAGCTTGGGCCAGAAAGGAGCCAAGAGTTTCTTCCAAGTCTCCCACGTGGGTGGCAGGGGCCCAAGGACTTGGGCCATATTCCACTCCTTTTCTCAGGTCATTAGCAAGGAGCTGGTTCAGATGTGAAGCAGCCAGGACTTGAACCAGTGCCCATATACTATGCCGGCATCACTGGAGGCAGCTTTATCCACTATGCCACAACACCAGTCCCCTTTAGTGTGTTTTAAATGGTCATTGATGTGCCAAATCCTCAAGGAGGTAAGAGTGCAGGATCTCTTATCCTACTTCCAAATCTTCCTATTTTCTACCATGTAAAAGATTTTATATATATTTGTATTATATATTTTATCATTTAAATTTGATAGTTGTAGAATTATATAGAAATATAAACACAACAAATATAACATATAACTTTATAGTTATATAAGCATTTAAATATTTTATCATATATAGTGTATTTATATATTTATATTTTATATAAGCCATTTTCTATGATGGCTTACATCAATAATTATATAAAAACAATTAAAACATCATGTTTACCATATACTTATTATAATTAAAACAGAATTAGTTTCAGAATCCAAATAATTTATATTGCAATAAATGTTCATTGTTATAGCCTCCTAAAAAGTCACAATTTGTGTTCTCAAGAATGCGCTGATCCAGGGCTCTCCAAATTTATTCTCAGAGAAGCAGCATCTGTATCACCAGGGCACTTGTTCAAATGCAAACTCTCAGGCCCTATCCTTGATCTACTGAATTAGAACCTCTTGAGGATGGTGCCCAAAGCTATGGTTTAAGATTTCCTCCAAGTTATACTGATGCAAACTATAGTTTGAGGATCACTGTTCCAGTGTAGTCTATTAAGCTTTACATTGGTGTTTCATAACGTAAGATGAGACCACTGTACTGCTAATTCAACTTTGTTTTTCACACGCAGTATTTCCAAGGACACCTAGAAGCTGGTAAAATGCATCTTTCTGTGCCTTTAGAGTGGCCTGATTCCCCTTTCATTTACCTTCCTCTAAACTCTTCATTTTTTTCAGATTTGGGTTTTGATCGATATTCACTTAACACTTCTTAAAACAATAAAAAATGACAGACTATATTTCCTTGGGCTGAGTTAGAAGTTGCTAGCTAGAATATGACTTCTGTTCAATCTTCACCACATTACCATTATCTTAGCTTAAGAGTGTTATCTATTGTTAAGTCCATGTTGAAGATTTTTAAAAGTTCCTTTATGTTCAGTGAAGAAGTGGGGGGGGGGGCATTTGAGGGAGAAAGACAGAGAAAGCCCATTAGCTGGTTCACTCCCCAAATACTAGGAAGCTGGAAACTTAATGCAGGTCTCCCAAGTGAATAACTTGACCCAATCACCTGAGCCATTTCCTACTGTCTCTTAGGGTGCGTATTAGCAGGTAGCTGGATTCTGGAGCAGAGCTGGGACACAAACCCAGGCACTATGATATGTAGGGATGCCAAGCAGTGTCATTCAATTGCTGCACCGAATACCTGCCTCCAAACTGAAGATTTTTAAAGAAATTAGAAATACACTTATTAGCTGTTTCAGATAAAAATTACTCAAGTGCTTTTTATAAATATTTGCATTTTAAAACATCATAATATAAAAATATATGGCTTTTTTTTTTTTTTGACAGGCTGAGTTAGACAGCGAGAGAGAGACAGAGAGAAAGGTCTTCCTTCCATTGGTTCATCCCCCAACTGGCCGCTATGGCCGGCACACTGTGCTGACCCGAAGCCAGGTGCTTCCTCCTGGTCTCCCATGCAGGTGCAGGGCCCAAGTACTTGGGCCATCCTCCACTGCCTTCCCAGGCCACAGCAGAGAGCTGGACTGGAAGAGGAGCAACCGGAAATATATGGCTTTAAGCATTGAAAAATAGAATTCTACAAATTGAAAGGAGTTTCTCAAAATTCTTTTATATATATTTTTTTTGACAGGCAGAGTGGACAGTGAGAAAGAGTGACAGAGAGAAAGGTCTTCCTTTTCTGTTGGTTCACCCTCCAATGGCTGCCGCAGCCGGCACGCTGTGCTGATCCGATGGCAGGAGCCAGGTACTTATCCTGGTCTCCCTTGCGGGTGCAGGGCCCAAGCACTTGGGCCATCCTCCACTGCACTCCCTGGCCACAGCAGAGAGCTGGCCTGGAAGAGGGGCAACCGGGACAGAATCCGGCGCCCTGACCGGGACTAGAACCCTGTGTGCCGGCGCTGCAAGGCGGAGGATTAGCCTAGTGAGCCGCGGCGCCGGCCTCAAAATTCTTTTATAATCAGCACCCTACAGTTAGTAGCATGCAGATGAAGACCAAAAATCAAACATTACAAGTCATTTTTAACTTACATGAAGCATAAATTATTAAATCCCTACATCATCATAAGTTATTATTCAATGCCTTTAATTAGAGTGACTAAATATAAGAATTCAATATACTTAGCAGTTTTGCTCTTTTTTCTTCCTTTTAGTTATTTCTGTGGACATTTAATTTATAAGCAGATACTTCTTTTTGTATTTGAAATTTGGATTCCTGAAAAAATATTTCATATTGCAAAGGAATGTAAATTAGTATAGCCATTGTGGGATATAGTATGGGAGGTCCTCAAGAAAGTAAAAACAGAAGCATCATAAGATCTGGCAATCCGGCCGGCTCCGGAAACAGTATGGGAGGTCCTCAAGAAACTAAAAACAGAAGCATCATAAGATCTGGCAATCTGGCCGGCGCCGCGGCTCAATAGGCTAATCCTCCGCTTTGCGGTGCCGGCACAGCGGGTTCTAGTCCCGGTCGGGGTGCCGGATTCTGTCCCAGTTGCCCCTCTTCCAGGCCAGCTCTCTGCTGTGGCCAGGGAGTGCAGTGGAGGATGGCCCAAGTGCTTGGGTCCTGTACCCACAATGGGAGACCAGGATAAGCACCTGGCTCCTGGCTTTGGATCAGCGCGGTGCGCCAGCTGCAGCGTGCCAGCCGCAGTGCTCCGGCCGCGGCGGCCATTGGAGGGTAAACCAATGGCAAAGGAAGACCTTTCTCTCTGTCTCTCTCTCTCACTGTCCACTCTGCCTGTAAAAAAAAAAAAAAAAGATCTGGCACTCCCACTACTAGGTATACATCCAAAGGAAATGAAATCAGTCTGTCATTTGCATCTTATGGCAGTACAGTCTGTATTTGCATTTTATGGCAGCACTAACTACTACAGTCAAGAAATGAAAACAAGCTAAGTGTCCATCCACTGGCGAATGGATAAAATATGGTACATACACATAATGGACTCCTGCTCAGCTATAACAGAATGAAATCTTGCCATTAGCAACAATGTGAGTAGAACAAGAGGCTGCTGTGTTCACTGAAAGAAGTCAAGCACTGAAAGACAAGTAGCACATGATCTCAGTCAGATGCCAAATCTAAAGTAAAAGGTAGAGGCCGGGGCTGTGGCACTACACTTTGGACTGCCTACAGTGTTGGCATCCCATGTGGGCAGCAGTTTGAGTCCCAGCTGTTCCACTTCCAATCCAGCTCCCTGCTCCTGGGAAAGCAGCAGAGGATAGCTCAAGTGCTTAGGCTCCAACTGCAAATGTGGGAGACCCAGATGAAGTTCCTTGCTCCACCAGGGCCTGGTCTCAGCTGTTGTGGCCATTTGGGGAGTGAATCAGAGAATAGAAGATCTCTGTCTCTCTGTAACTCTGTCTTTCAAATACCTAAATCTTTTAAGAAAACAAATAATAAATGATCTCATAAAATTTAAAAGTATAATAGTAGTTACCAGAGGTTAGGGAGGGAAGGGGAGAGGATGGAGTGGGAAAAAGTTAATTAATGGGTACTATGTTATAGCTAGATAGGGTAAGAGGTTCTAGGGTTCTATCAAATAGGGTGACTACAGATCATGTTAATGCACTGTGCATTTTGCTATTAAAAAACAGAGATATGATTTTAGATATTTTCATCATAAGGAAATGTTAAATGTTTGAACAGATAAATATATACACCCTAATTTGACATTATACAATGTCTACGGGTGTGGGGAGCAACCCGGACTGGACTGAGTTACTGGAATTAAGACTTATTCTATGTATCTGCTCTCCCACAATATGGCGCTGGGAGAGGAGAAAACAGCTTCTACGCAGCTGCCTCTTGCCAACTTGAGTGATGACCTCCAGGAGCTGATCCTGCTCCTGATTGGAGGAGAGCAGTGTACTCGGCGTGTGGGCAGCCGAGTTGGGATTGGCGGAGGAGGACTATAAAGGAGGAGAGAGACAACATGCACCAGGAACATCTAAGGGGAACATCTATCTGAAGGAACACCTGAGCAGCCCCCGAGAGAGCCGGCCGGCGGTGTGCCGCTCCCCCGCGGAAGTGGGGAATGTGGCAGGGGGAACCGCCCTTCCACGGAGGTGGAAGGGATGGTAGCCAACCTGGGAAGGACCAGCAGCTAACCCGGGAAGGGCCGAGCAGACGAAAGAACAACGCAGGGTCCTGTGTCGTTCCTCCACGAAGACGGGGAGCGACATACGGGTACCAAAATATCACGTAATACCCCAGAAATATGTATAACTTACATATGCTTGTTAAAATATGTATTTCATATTGTCTAAGGGATTCGCAGAAGTGGACAAAAGCCTGAGCCTCTTCCATTTTTTAAGGCCCTCAGTATTTATGTAAATAGTGGTAATAGAAATGCGCAGGCTGGAAAGCCCTTTAAGGGACTTGGCCAAGAGCTGCATTTGAGTCTGATGCTATTTGCACCACGTTCTTAGTGCAGTTTACTTGTACAGTCTAGTCTTCACAGACTTCTGGAGCTCCTAATTCAAGTCACACTGGAAATCATGAATGTCTTTCCAATAATTCAGGGATTTCTAAGGTCTTTCCATACTCAAGGGAAAAAAAAGCCTCATCAGAATCAGTGGTTAACCAGGAGGCAACAAAACCAAAAAGCACAGTGAATACAAGTCTTCATGTTAGTTTCAACATAGGTTTACAACCAGAAGGATCCAGGGGATAGCTTTGGCTCACCAACCTAACTTTCTAATCATTTATTTCAGTGATGGCTAACAGGTCAGAATATCTTCCCAGGTTCTGGTGTATGTGTGTTTGCCATGAGGAAAATCTTTAAAAAAGTGTACAGGAGAGTATGTTGGGGGTGGGACTGGGACATGGGGAGTGGTATTTCTAGGACTAATATACTGAAACTGATTCAACCTCTCGTTGAATACTGAGTGATTTCAATGGCATGGTTAGTCAAATTCATGATCTTTTGAAGCTTCGCAGATAGGTTGGAGCATTTTATTACGTATTTTACTGTTTAATGTCAACGTGGGCCTTTTAATTTGTAAACTATGGAAATGACTGTGGGACTGTGGAAAAATTTACCTATTTACGTTAAGTTTTAAAAGTCCACTTCTTAGCATGTGTGTTGTGTCCAGCCTGTGGTTGTCTTAACTAATAAATGTGGTTTTTTTAAAATAAAAAAAAAAAAAAAAAAAAAGAAATGCGCAGGGTGGTTACAAAAAAACTATGGATTGTTCCAAAACTTTAAGCTGAACCTATTTAGCTCATCAAGAAATGTTGCATTAGTTCATTTAGAGATGACTAAATTTGAGTTGCTTCACAATTATGAGGCCTTGTACTAGTAGGCCTTCTCCATCTCTACTTGGACATTGCTGCAATTCATTGTTGTCTCTAACTAGTGTTACACTCCATTGGAATATCTCTCTGCGGGGAGGAAAAACTGTTCCCTAGCTTTCATGTCCCTGGAATGGGGAAATAATACAGCAAAAGAGAGCTACAGAGGGCAATGATCATACACTTAGGTATGATTCTTCCTTACCACCTGATAGGTAAGAAGCCCAAGTACGGCTTTTGTAGGCTTCCAGAAGGAAAGAAATATAGGCAACATGTCAATGTGTTACTAAACTGGCATAAATGTTTCAGGCTTAACACTTCCAGACCAGAACTTTAAGATTCTACTATGTCATGGTAAAGGATGGCATAACTCTGTGATGTCTATATTTGCAGATAGATAGTTGGAGGTAGCAGCAGCTGGCCAAGGCAGAATCTTTCTCCCAAAGCAATGAGAAATTTGATCATGTCTCTGGTCCATTCTAACCGAAGAAAACCAAAAAATACAGTCATGAAAACATCAAATACCTTATTCAGTAGAAAAGGTTTTCTAATTTGTTTGGGCCCAGAAAAAAAAAATTTTAAAAGAAGAAAAAGTGAATGCCATTTCTGCACCTGTCAACATACTCTGAACCATTCAAGAATTCCTGGATTTACCGATCTAGTCAGTTCTCTGAACTCTTGTAGAAGACCCTAATCTCCTACCCTTTTATCAACATAGTGTGAGCAACTGAAGAGCAGGGAAATCCTGGTCTTCGTTTTCTTTTCAGCATTATTTAATTTCCAAAGCCATTTAACAGGTGCTTTTTTTTTTTTATGAATAACATGAAGAATGCATGATGCTAGGAAGACAAAGGCTCTCTGGGGTAAGATGTACATAACAAACATGCAGGGTCTTAAAGTTCCTGAAAGGTCCAAGAGAGCTATGGGAGATTCCAACTTAAAAAAAAAATAAATTAGTCTAATACGTGCCATCTGGCTGAAAAGTCTGCTATTCTGACATTTCTGTAAGCATCTAGAAGGAGTAACCCGGTATAGTCACTTTTGTAAACCCTGTTACATGGAGCAAGAGGAATAAAAACTTTGTGTCTTCTTAAATTCCAATGAACTCTTAGAGGAAACTAGGCACTAACTGAAGGTCTTTCTATACATTTCCAATCGCCTTCATACAGTTAATAAAGGACCAAAACCTTTACATTCTGTATCGCTTGGGTTTCTTTTGGTTCCAATTAGTCCACTTCTTAATGGAAGCAAAAACCAAACCAAAACCAAGTCCCAGGACGATCCTCTTTGTCTTGGGCCAGTTATCTGGAGGATAGAATGCTACCGCTGGCTGGATCTGAATGGCAGCCACCCAGTGTGTCTGAAGCAAGTGGGCTGAAGGCTGGGGTGGTAGCTGGGACCTCCAAATAAACACGGGTGTAGTTTCCCAAGCAGGAGTGTGTGCTGGGACACTGCAAGATAGCATTCGTAGACTCCACTTGTTAAAACGCTCACCTATGTTGTGGTGGTGGCCCCCAGAGAGACTGTCTCAGAAACCCAGTCGTTCCTCAGGGAACTATCATGTCGCACCCTGAATCCCAAGCCGCGTTTCCATTTGCTGGCCTCCCGCTTGTCTTCAGGGGCTGAGAACCAGACGGCCTTTCTGTAAGCGGGCAACAGGGAGAACTCTCGTTTTACAGCTCGCAGCCGCCTGCCCTCCGCGGGGCCAAAGGCAGGGGCGCGACCAGACCGGACCACGCCGGGGCGCCCCACCTTCCCAGCGCCGCCTCAGGCACTCGCGCCCGTTTCCCGGGCTGCAAGCCCGGCTGCTCCTTGGCCGCCGCCGTCAACCCGTCCACAGGGCGATCGGAACCGCAGACTGGGGAGCGACCCCCGGGGCCTCCTCCTCCGGGTCGGGCGAGCTGGACGCGCGGAGCCGACCAGGGTGGGAGGCGAGCGGATGGAGGCGGCTCCCGTCCCTCATCCCCGCCTCCGCCCCTTCCCCGGGCGGGCACGCGCGGCCCGGGAGCGGGGAGGCGGCGTGAGGGCGGCGGCGGCAGCGGCGGCGGCGCAGCCGGGCGGGTCCCCGGTTCGCGTCCGAGCTAGCACAGGAGGTTCCCGCACACACGCGGCGCTCGCCCCGCAGCCGCTTCCCTCAGAGCACCGCCCACGCGGTCGGCGCAGCCCGTGTTGCCGGCCGGTTGGGCCCGCGGGGACCCCAGGCGCAGGAGGGGACAGACGACTGCCACCCGGACGCCGCCGAGCGCCGCAAAACAGCCGGGCCACCGCGGAAAACTGCTGCGGTCTTGGCCCCGAGGGTAGGAGGATGCGGGCGAACAGCTGCAGCCCGAGGTAATCACGATGGGTGACGGTGGGGGCCGGTCCTCGCCCAGAAACCCGACCCAGGCTACTTGAAATGCGCACTCCGGCGGTTGCTCACCGCGATCAGGACAAGTTTCTGGAGGCTTGAAATGAAGGGGTACTGAAATCGGCACTTGTTTTTATTTATTCAGCTTCATTTCTACTGTTTAAATAAGTTTATTTAGACAATGAAAAAAAATAGCCTCTTGGGTGACTGTGGGTTTGTAAATATAATCGTAAAAGTTTTCGTTCTGGGATTGTTTGCTTGTGCATCTTTATTAACCTGTTAAGTCGTTGGCTTGTCAGAAAATTGACGTTTAAAAATATTCTTTGAGGAGCATTACAAGTTCGCCGTGGCGTTCGGGCGTCGTGTTATTTATTGGCTTCGTTAGCATCTGTCTTCCCGAAGTGGTACCAAAGCCGGTCCCTTGGCGAAGGGCCTTGCATGTGACACTCTTGCCCTCTAGTGCCTCAGCAGCTCGGTAGCAGTCTGATGGCTAATATTAATAAGATGTTACATAACGCCAGGGTGCTGGGCCAGCTCTGGTGTTGCTGGCACTTGTGAAGCCAAGAAGCTTGAGCTGATGGTAGCCGGTGCTGCTGTTTCAGCTTCTATCTATTCAAAGTTTGTCAAGCCATTTTCAGCCCTCTGAACTTTAATTCCAGGTAAGTGTATCCATTTAATTTACACTGGATGTTAATGACCCACTGATAAATGTAGGGGCTTTTAGCAAGAAATACTTTGTTTTCAACTAATCTAAGTATTTCAGGATTGAACAGGTGCCTCCTTTTATTCTTAAGAAATAGAGCATTTGGATCAAATTAAATGAAACAAAAGACTGTCTTATCATTCAGGGTAATTTTAAAGCTTCTTTTTTTTAAGATTGAAATATTAAGGAGGTGTCTCCTGATAGTTGTTTAAGATCTGCACCACCAACTTTTAATTACTCTGCAGTAGGTTTATCAAACAGACCATATGTCTGTTGCCCTAGTAGAATTTTTAAGTAACGTCAGAGATTTAAATTTTAACACCTACCTGTCTATACAACCATGAACCTCAACAAAGCTTTCTTTGGATGTAATTCATTTTATAAATTCTATTTAATATTGTACAATTAATAAAGTTTAATGTAGCTCTAAAGAAATAATCTGAGTGTTAAATGCAGAAGCTTTAAATGAAAAGAAAATAGAAAAATCTTGTATTTACTGGAGCTACTTTTTGAGAGGGGGCAGGGAAGAACCAAGTTACATTATTTAAAGAGGTTACCCAGATCATTTTCCAACTAGCTTTCTAATATCTGGACACTTTTTAAACCTCAAAGTCATTTAAAGTTCAAATTTTATCTATAATTTTATAAAATACTGGGAAATATCAATGTATGTAATCTGGAAGAATTTTGAAGGTAATACTTTCAAACAGTAAACATGTATTAAAATACAAATCAAATATTAAGTCATGTGTAAATCTAATCTCGAGCCCATTCTTTTTTAATTGTCCTTAGAAAATATATTCTCAACTACTGAACATGCTTTTATCATAAGACAGCAGAATGATATGGAAAAGAAACCGTTTTTTTTTTTTCTTTTTTCTTCAGTTTCTTCAGTTATCTCTCCCTATCAATATTGTATGTAGGAAGTTTTCAAAAATGAGTTTGAAAGAGACTCTTTTTAAAAATAATACTGAATCTATCAAGAAGCTTGCCCTAACACAAGCTCTATTGTTTTATTATTTTTCCTCTCTCTAGTTAATGTAGTATCCTGCCATCTCTATTTTTCTATATGATCTTGATAGTAAAACAGCAGACTTACTTCTTTGTGTAACTAAATGTTCATTTTTAAGTCAGTCACTTGCGTTACTAATTTCATCATAGTCTTCAGAATGAGGTATTCTCAAGTTACTAAAATGTTTTCAATAAAGTAAAACTTTTTTCTAGAAATATCTGCTACAGAGTATGTGGGTTGAGCTCTAATGTACCTTCTCTTTCAATAAATTTTCTTGAAAAAGTATTAACTTTTAAGGATCACAGTAAATATTAGAGTAAATTTGATTGCAACTGAAAAGTTTGTTAAAAAATAGAAGAAGAGATAAATAAACATGTGAGGATCTTTTCCTAGGCCATATATTTTGCTGAAGAAGATAATATAAGCTAGGATCTACATATTTAATGGTTTTCCTATTATTTCAAGATTTTAAACCATAAAGAGATTATAAATTTTTCATTTAATTCTGGGAATCTGATTATGTCATTTTCTTGGAACCTCGTTGAGTCTTAGCTGTTCTTGGGTGACTAGGACCAACTTTTAAACTTAATGTGCTTTTGTTGAGGTATAAATACTTTAAAAGAAAACTGCATCTGAAAACCTTGTGATTTGTATGCAATATAAAAAACAGGGAAATATAATAAAGAATAAAAACACTGTTCAGAATTTTAAGAATGCCTTGGACTTCTAATTGCATGAAAGTTTAGACAACAGAGAGAAGGACTGGAAGTTGACTGCCCATGCATTTGCTGTTGGAGATAAGCGTTCACAGTGAAAAGCCTGAACTCTGAATGCCTGTCCTGATTATGGGATGCTGCCAGGCCACAAAAGTAACAGCCACATTCTAATGATAATTAGTCTGAAGAAGACTCAAAATTATTTTATGACTTAAATTTCTAGGATTGTAAGATTCTGTTAGGATTTGGAATTTGTCAGTTTGTGTGTTTTTAGTAAAAACCTGTATCTTTAGGCACCTGGATATCACAATGAGTGATTTAGCCTTTGCTATTACTCTAAAAATTTCTCATCAACTTCATTTAAGTATGTGACTAGAGAAAAGGAGTCAGGCGCTACTACAATTAATGTCTATAATAAATCATCTCACAAAAATCTCAACAAATTACTGAGGGCTTTTTCTCTCAATTACGTGTTGCAGAACAGGAGCTTAAAAAATCAACTCTTATAGTTCTATCTTAAAACTTCCAGTGAGCTCAGTGATCACTAGATATTTTACGTGTATTTTTATTTTTAATATCTGGTTATGTTTGGATATAGCATGAAAGTACATCTGGATTCTGGGCCTGGTTGTGTCAAGATAGGAATGAGCTTGGACAGCTCCCTTGCTGGCTCTGGACCTTGGTTTCCTCACCTAAAATTGAGGATATCAGAGGCCCTTTTCTATACTGTTTGTTGTTTAAAATTGTAGAAATTTCTCTACAAGATAGGATGAGTACACATGAAAAGGTGTTGTACAAAACTTAACTTGTTGATAAGTGCTGCTGTCTAGACTTTTACTAGTAGAGATATAAGTTATTAAAATAGCAGTTCACATTCATATATTGGTGACCTTGTCACAGCTGTTGTTCTAAACCCTTCATATATTTTTACCTCATGTAACATTCACAAAGATTGTTTATGGTATAGACTATTCCCATTTCACAAATGAGAAAGTCAAGGCACTGAGAGGCTACCATCTTGTCTGCAATCATGTTCCCGGGAAATGGTTTTAGTCTGGCTCAAATGCATGTGCCTTTTTTTTTCTTTTAAAAAATATTTATTTGTTTTTTTTTTAATTTTTAAAAATTTTTTATTTAGTAAATATAAATTTTCAAAGTACAGTTAATGGATTACAATGGCTTCCCCCCCTTAATTTCTCTCCCACTCACACCCCTCCCATCTCTCGCTCCCTCTCCCATTCCATTCAAATGCATGTGCCTTTAATCTCTATTCTACATTGACCTTCAAAGATTGTGTGTGATATGCTTCTTTTGTTAAATGGTTATTGATTTATTGTTATCTGCTACAAAGAGAGAGAGAAAGTCTTCCATCCCCTGGTTCACTCCCCAAATGCCTGCAATAGCCAGGGCTCGGCCAGGCCAAAGCCAGGAGTGGGATACTCTGTATGAATCTCTCATGTGGCTGGCAGGGGCCCAAACACTTGAGCTATCATCTGCTGCCTTCCAGGATGTTATGCATTATGTTATTCATTAGCAGGAAGGTGGATGGAAAGTGGAGCAACCAGGACTCAAAACCAGCAATTTAGTACACTGTGCTGGCATTGCAAGCAGCAGCTTAACCCGGATCACCACAAGGCCCACCCCAACATACCTCTTGATATAATGTGTCAAGGTCATGGACCTCTGCAATCATTTCTACCATATGAAAGAATCATTCCTTTGTTCAAGAGATGTTTATTAAGCACCCACTCTGTACTAAGCATGAAGCAATACCTAGGACAAATAAATGTAGTATCTTTCCTGATGAGAGATATGCAGTTTCATTTAGGTGATTTCTTTCTCCTTTCCTACTACCCAACTTGGGTTGTGTGTCACCTGTTTTAAAAAGTGCCCAAGGTGACAAAGGAGGAATTTATCTGACTTCTTCATTAATGAATCTAGAATAGAGAATGATAGAACCATACTTCCAGCCTCCTCAGGACTTAGTATCATATTTCTTCATTGTTTCTTTCTGGTTTTTGGCAGTGTCTTCTTTCTGCAGATTGGCTGCCTTAACTTCTCTGGTTCATGTAACCTGCCCTAAAACAGCAGAAAATTGATCTGTAACTTTGCTTCTTATGGTCCAGGAAACCAGTGAGAGGTTGGGTTACCACTCTCTTATTCTCATAATTCTGATGATGGACAAAGATCATGAAGGGGTGGATTAGATGCTCAAAGCTGCATTGACATCACCCTGCTGTTCTGCATCCATTCTAGTTTAGTATAAGAAGATATAAACAGATATTTCCCCCCTTAAATCATACAAGCAGAACAAACGACAAACAGCAGTAAAATAGTTCTCTTCTTTTGCCTTGCTGGATGGCATAAAACTGAGGGAGGTGAATAAAACGTATTCTTTCCTTCGTAATTTTTAAATACAAAGAGAAAGGGAACATTACAATAGAAAGTCATTTTCCATGTAATGTACCAAACAAAGCTAATGCCCCCAAGTGCAGCTTTTCCCTCATCCATCTTTTTAAAATCCCAGTTCCAGAGACAGAGTGTATTCTTGGTTGTACTCCATGCTAATCAGCTTCTTACTTGCCTACCACAGCAGGGTTCAATTAACATGACACAGTTTCACACATTCTTTCGCAAAGAAAAGCATGTTCTTTGTCAATTTTTAATATTACTAAATTACTTTCAGCAAATTCATGTAATATATTTGAAGCCTCCAAATGCATTTTTCAACACTATAAAATACAGTTAATTTTGAGAAAGGGGAATCTTGTCAAGATCTCTTAAATATCTTTCATTTATGTGAGAACCTGAAGTTCTTTAGTTATTAATACTCATTTTCCAGATGGAAATTTTTTTCACATTTCTTGTACTGCCAACTTTAAAATGATTCTCTTTCATTTAGAAATTGATTTTTACTTTGGGATGGTAGTGGGTGTTAGTGGGGGAGAAAATATAGGTTACATTGACAAGTAGGTACTTCCTCTTAGAGATACTGCATTACTTTGCAAGTATGTTTGTTATAAATTCAGTTCTTCACTGTGCATATGGAATGGACTGTGATTCCAATAACTAATTGCTCCCTATGCATTTTGTTAATAATTATATAATGACTAATATTTTCTTGGTGGAGCATTTATAAAAATAGATGCATTGCAAAGCAGCTCTAACCACACTGAATTTTGGAGAAACTCAGAATGAAAAAAAAAAAAAAAACAGGTATTTGAGTAAGTGTCGGTGAAAGGCACATTCCAAATGTGCTGATTTATGGCTCTGGTCAAGGTGGTCACTGACATTTGCAATACTTATATTATGGCTCTGACTGTTTGAGGCCAGTGTGAGTGATGGATGGACCTGTTCATGGAAGATGGTTTGACTTGAGTTTGCCCTAGTTTGTGAATGCAGTTGCTATTTATAAAATTTAATAGAGGCTTTGTTTTACTCATTCCACAAGTATTCAGTGGGATATTCTTACCTTCTTTCACTGAGTTAGACATAGGAAGATAGAGGTAAACAAGACAAGGACTTTCAGATGATTCCAGTCTATGGAGAAAGATAACAAAATTGTTTAATTCTAACTAGGGAATGTGCTTCAGAGGTAAGATAGAGGATGCTGTGAGTGTGTTTAACAGGGAGGCCTTACAGACTTGAGGACTCACGAAGACTTTTGTGAGATTGGGACATTTACATTTACAACCATAGGTTTAAGTGGGTGAAACCAAGTGAATTAGTAGAAGCATAATTCCAGACAAAGGGAACAGCATGTGAGTAGACTCTGAGAAAAGAAGTTGGCTCTTTTGGGGAACTGAAAGAGGGTCCTTTCATCTGGAACTTAGAGGGGAGTACATCTAACCAGGCCTGAGAGGTAAGAGTGAGAAGTAGACTGTACTGGGTCTTGCAGGACATGAATAGGAACTTAGATGTTAATCAGCAAGTTAAGTAAACAATACTGATGGATTTTCAGCTGGAAAGGAATAACTGAAGTTCCACTGTGGTGCTGCACTTAAGAAAAGTGTAGACGGAGCCAAGAACACTTGTGGTGAGATTAGTTCAAGTGAGTGATATTGCCACAATAAAAAGATGTGTGCACTGGGTCAACTAATTTGGGGAAATGGAAATAAGAGGACTTGGGTTTATTTAGATAAGCAGGGTTGAACTTAAATAAGGTGCCAAGAGTGAGACACTAGTGACTGTAGGAAGATGAAGATAGTTTTAGGAGGAAGATCATAAATTCAGTTTTGTACAGGTTGAGTTTGTTTGTGACATGACTCCCAGGGAGCTAAACAGTGGCTGGCATGTAATAAGAAAGGACATAGTTAATGTGAGTTGTTGTTGCTATTATATCAAGTTGATAGTTCAATTTGAAGTTCTATGGCTTAGAGGAAGAAGACCTGAAATAAAATACACATTTTGATTATACTGGAGCATAGATGATAATGAAAACCAAGGTGTTCAGGGTGTCTGTGATCTCAACTAAGGAAAGGGGGAGAAATGAGTAGAATCCTGAGGACAAGGTATTTGTTTTGCTGCTTAGTGAGCTTCTTGCTTTGCACCAAGACCCATCTGACTTTAGATCCCTGCACCACAGGTGGACTTCTGTGCTTTCCATAATGTCACTGAAGCTGAAATGTTTGTAGCTGTCTCTTTATAGACCCTTGATGCATTTTTATTAGCCATCATCAGGATATTTCTCTCCTATATTATTTTTGTCATCATCATCCTAATCATGGTAACAGGTAAATTTAGTTCATTCTATGTGTCAGACACTATTATAAGAGCTTTCCATAGCTTATCTCATAGTCCCATTAATATCCTATTAAGTGGTTACCACAGTGTCCTCACATTCTTGGGTGGAAACTGCAGCATCTAAAGGTAATAGCCACCCTATATCCATACTGTTACCTCAATGTTCCTTGCGTGGAAGAGACATAATACTGTCTGTCTGGGTTTTTAACATCTTTGATGCAAACTCTCAAAATTTAAATTTCAGCTCATAATCTACCAACTATGACATCTTGAGCAAGCTTCTTAACATTTCAACATAGTGTTGGCTACTTGTATGTGTTCCTTAATGTTAGCTGTGTTGCTGTTGTCATTCTACCTTCCTCTCTGATGTTATTTCCTCAGTGTGCCTTATAGAAAAACCTGACAAAGTAGTGATGTAACTTTGTTGTGCCTGTGTTTAGTCAAGAACACCTGCCTAACTTGTTTGTTGTTGTTAATATACAGCTTCTTGGTCATTCAGCACAGGTTGAACAGGGAACAGAATTCAGCCACAACCATGAGCTCTATACTGTTGATAAAGATAGCCAGGTCCATGGGAACTCTCCATATGCAAACCAGTTTGCTGCTGCTGTAGTTACTGAGAGAAGACTCCTGGTCATGAAAGTCTGTAATTTTCAATATATTTTTGTGAGAGCACTTCAAGGATACAGTCATCACTATACTGTTACCATGACTATTGATCATGTTAGTCATTAAAAATATTTTATCCTATCATTTGAAAGATTACTGGGAATACCATAGGCCCTATACTTTTGGAAATTTCAGTCTAACAATGAAGGGAGACATTGAACAAATACTTTTGTTAGAACTACTTAGTAAGTGCTGTGATAAAGATTCCAGGGGTTGGTGCTGTGGTGCCATGGGTTAAAGCCCCTGCCTGCAGTGCCAGCATCCCATATGGGGTGTCGATTTGAGTCCTGCTGTTCCACTTTCAATCTGGCTCCCTGCTTTAATGTGCTGGGAAAGCAGTGGAATATGGCCCAAGTCCTTGGACCCTGCATCCATGTGGGAGACCCCGAAGAAGCTCCTGGCTTCTGGCTGCGTATCAGTCCAGCTCTAGCTGTTGCGGCCATTTGGGAAGTGAACCAGTGGATGTAAGATTCTCTCTCTCTTTCTCTCGCTCTCGCTCTCTGCCTCTGCTTCTCTGTAATGCTGCCTTTCAAATAAATAAATAAATCTTTAAACACACACACAGAGCTCTGCTTTAAAAAAATTCCAGGGAAGAGCATGGTCTAAAAGGAGGAAAATGAGTTGGCCAGGAAAGGCTTTTATGAGAAATTGGGTCCCTGTAGTGTGTGAAGATTTGCCTGTGACCCATTGGTTTGCCTACCTCCAAGTGCTTTGTAGAGCATTGTGGTTTTGCTAACTCACATGTATCATTTAGTCATTCCACTCGCTTGAATATTAAGTATGTATCAATAGTTCAAGACAATTTCCACTCTAAGCCTTGCTTCCACTAGTGACACCCCACATCCTTGCCAGCATTTGTTGTTCGTTGATTTTTGTATGAAAGCCATTCTAACTGGGATGAAGTGAATCTCATTGTGGTTTTTATTTCCATTTCCCTGATGGCTAGTGATCCTGGGCATTTTCTCAAGTGTCTATTGGCCATTTGTATTTCTTCTCTTGAAAAATGCCTATTCAAGTCTTTTGCCCATTTCTTAACTGGACAGTTTGTTTTGTTGTTGTTGAGTTTCTTGAGCTCTTTATAGATTCTGGATATTAATCCTTTATCAATTGCATTGTTTGCAAATATTTTCTCCCACTCTGTAGGTTGCCTCTTCACTTTGTTGAGTGTTTCTTTTGCAGTGCAGAAACTTTTCAGCTTGATATAATCCCACTTGTCAATTTTGGCTTTGATTTCCTGTGTTTCTGGGGTCTTTTCCAAGAAGTCTTTGCCTCTGCTGATGTCTTGCAGGATTTTGCCAATGTTCTGTAATAATTTGATAGTATTGGGTCATAGATTTAAGTCTTTGAACCATTTTTAGCAGATTTTTGTGTAAGGTGTAAGGTAGGGGTTTTGCTTCATACCTATAAATGTGGAGATCCAGCTTTCCCAGCACCATTTGTTGAAGAAACTGTCATTGCTCCAGGAATCGATTTTAGCTCCTTTGACAAAGATAAGTTGGTTGTAGATGTGTGGATTGATTTCTGGAATTTCTATTCTGTTCCATTGGTCTACCCATCTTTTTCTTTTTTCTTTTCTTTTTTTTCTTTTTTTCTTTTTTCTGTTGGCTAGTACCAGGCTGTTCTGATTATAATTGCCCTGATCCTTACTCTTCCACTCTTCATTCATGTCCACTGCCCAGTATTATACTCACTCCTGCTTCTATACTGTTCTGTGTGTGTCTCAGATGTCTCAGATGTTTATTCAAGTTCCCTTGTTCTTCATGACCCTACCCAAATCTTGTCCCCCAGAGCATTTGACAGACTCTGCCACTTGCCTGATCTCTTTTTTCTTTCATCATATTGTACTTATTTGTTGCTAGTCCACAGTCCACATACTATCATTCTGGTCATGGTGTCTGCTTTGTGGGTTACAACCTTTTAAAGAAATTCACTATACTGAAAGTTTACATTTTAAATAGAAATATAGTTAGCCCATAAATATTTGAATGAATGACATAGGATATTCAGATACCTCAAATATTTGAATGAATAAACTACAGTATGTAATTTATAGGGAAAATAGTCTGAATATCCTAAAGATACATTCCAGATTATATTATTCACAAAGATAAATGTATTATTCATAATACTATTCACTGTTTATTTCACAGGTGGATTTTATACAACTTTAGTATATAGAACACCACAGTGTTCTTGGTGAACATGTATTATGACCTCATCATTTCATTTGGAAGATGCTTAGGCCAAAATAACACAATTAATAAGAAAGAGAGGTGTAATGAACCCATATGTATGGCAAACATCAAATACAATGTTTTTTCACCAGCACTTTTTATCTTATTAGGTGGCTTTTAGCCTTCCAATAAATAATGAAAATACTCATCAAGACCATGAGGCTTGTTAAATTTTGATTGAAGAAGCACTTTTGTTTCTTGCTTATTATTTTTTACACCTGCTTAATTTTCAAAGGTTACCAAGATATGAAAGGGATTTGAAACTATTGTGTAACAATGCATTTCATGATAGCTCAATGGTTTTCACTATTTATAAAAAAGTTTATTTTTCATATAATAATTGAACCTTCTCACCCAAAGCAGAAATAGAATTATACAAAAAGAGAATCTATTAATAAACATGATATTTCCCAAGAGCACCTGCTTCCAGCATGACATGACCTCATATCAGAATTGAAGGAACCTTGGCAAGTGTTTCACTCCTCATGTTTGTCTCACCACATGACTATCAGTTGGGTTGTGGGACCAAATCTGCATTTTCAAAGAATTATTCTAATGTAAGTAAATATTATAGGGTTGGTTCTCTAATGAATTTGAAAAATATCAAATGACAAAGTTCATTGTCAGCAATTTTTTAGAAAAGGAAAACACTAGGTTTTAATTGTGGTACTTAATTATAATATGTTCAAACTATTATAAACGTTCAGTGCATGTGATTACACGAATAGCCTTTGTGTGTATTTTATGATGTGTACATGTGACTTCTCTGTGATATGATCTTTATATTATCTATAGTCTGATGAAAAAGTCCTCTAGTAAAAAACAAAATCCTTGTTAGTTCAGTGTTTTTGCCTTTTAAGCCAGAGTCCCTGTGCCTGTTGAACTCTTTCCCTTATTCTGTCCCTGTCAGGTACTCATCCAGATCTGAGAAAAATCCAGAAAAGAAAGGAGAGATTTCCTAACATACATCATTACAGTTCATCTGCCTCATAGTCTACCACTTATCCCAGTCAAGAAGATAAAAATATGTTCAAATTAGTGATACAGACTGAATGTTTCATATTCTGTTTTATTTTATTCTATTTTTCAGACTATATTTCCTGTGAGTCCTGATCAATCAATACAAATGTGCTGCAATGGTGACATAAACTATTGACTAAGACTGGGAAAGTAGCTGAAACACCATCTTTTCTTTCACATTTTTTTCATGGTGCTTCCTTTGGAATAGTCAAGGAACATACAGAAGACGTGAGTTTTATCATGAAGCTTCACCGACATTTTCAAAGGACAGTTATTCTGCTTACCACTTTTTGTATGGTAAGCATTATTATTTCTGCTTATTATCTGTATAGTGGCTACAAACAAGAAAATGAGCTCTCTGAGATGGCTTCAGAAGTGGACTGTGGTGACCTCCAGCACCTGCCATATAAACTAATGGAAGTGAAGACAACGAAAGTTTTTGATGCCTCGAGGACAGACCCCATCGTCCTTGTGTTTGTGGAGAGCCAGTACTCATCCCTTGGACAAGACATCATTATGATTCTGGAATCAAGTAGATTCCAGTATCACATAGAGATTGCTCCTGGAAAGGGAGATCTCCCAGCACTTACAGACAAAACTAAAGGCAAATACATTCTCATTATTTATGAGAATATTTTAAAGTATATAAATATGGACTCTTGGAACCGAAGCCTCTTAGATAAATATTGTGTAGAATATGGTGTGGGTGTCATTGGATTCCACAAAACTAGTGAGAAGAGCGTACAGAGCTTTCAGTTGAAAGGTTTCCCTTTTTCTGTATATGGAAACCTTGCAGTAAAAGATTGTTGCATTAATCCTCATTCTCCATTGCTCCATGTGACCAAATCTTCTAAGCTTGAAAAGGGTTCTTTACCTGGAAATGACTGGACAGTTTTTCAGATTAATCACTCAGCTTACCAACCAGTAATATTTGCCAAAGTGAAGACCCCAGAAAACCTTTCTCCTCCCATCTCTAAAGGTGCTTTTTATGCCACTATCATACATGACCTGGGGCTTCATGATGGAATCCAGCGAGTTCTTTTTGGAAACAACTTGAACTTTTGGCTGCATAAGCTCATCTTCATAGATGCCATTTCATACTTGTCAGGGAAGAGACTGGCATTGTCTTTGGACAGGTACATCCTTGTGGACATTGATGATATATTTGTGGGAAAGGAGGGGACCAGAATGAACACCAATGATGTGAAGGTAAGGTTCTGTCATCTCAGAACTTGAAAGTTTAGTTTTTCTCTCAAAGTGATTTATACTAAGACTACAGAGTTTCTCAGGACATGGCAAGCTACAGTAATATGGGTTAAGTACCAAGTAGAAACCATTTTACTTTCCAGACACTATCTACCTCAAAAAAAAAAAAAACTATTATTAACGGAAGATTTATTCCATTTAAATATGAAATCGAAGTTAATTTGTTTTAGTGAATATAAATACTCCCCCAAATTTTTAAGAATTATAGATCTTATAAGTAAGCTACTTCAGATATTTTTTCAAATTAACTCATTTTCTCTTGTATTTTTTTGAAACTGAAAATTAGCATTACTAAATATGGAGATCAATAACTACACACTTAATATATGCATATTAATAATGTTCATATTACTATTAATATATTAATATTTATAACATTAATATAATACTATTTATAGACTATTGTATAGTAATATAGCAATAATATATTAATATAGTGTTATAATATTTTAATAAATAATAGATATATTTATATTTAATATAAGCATATTTATTCAGATATAAATGCAAGGATTTAAGTTGATTACATTGACTACTTCTGGTACACATATGAAGCTCGTGCTTAATTTAAATTGCATTGCAATTGTCATTGTGTAAAACTACTTTATTTAAACTGGTAATATTCATTTAAAGGTAATTTTTCATTATTACAAGTTGATTACATTACATAAACACTCTTGGTTGTTTGCTCTTAATAAAACTTAAAATGATCTACTTTTACCTTAATTGCTTACTCAAAATGTCATGGAATTCTATCTCTGTTATATTACATACTGATTTCTCTTAAATGTGAGAGACTTTTTTTTTATTTTTTTTTATTTTTTTTAAACTTTTATTTAATGAATATAAATTTCCAAAGTACGACTTATGGATTACAATGGCTTCCCCCCCATACCATCCTTCCCACCCACAACCCTCCCCTTATGTAGCTTTTATTTTGTAAATCTTTGAACTTTTGGTAGAAAATCTGTAAGTCAGATGTCAAAAATATGGCTGGGAAATTGTTCTTTCCTATAGTTACTAAAAATTTGGCAAATAATAGTAATGTTCATCACATGAGTTAAATAAGCAAAGGAAACTTGAAGAAGCATTTAATGTTATTATAAGAGTATGAAGGTTAAAAAGGAAAGAAAAATTTTCCATATTCTTGTCATTATTTCAGTCTATTCCTTTAGTTCGATGGGAATTAATAAAGAAGTTCTATTGAAGTTTCCATTAAGTCTTTTGCCATTCACTTTTGAAAGTAAAGCTGAATTAAAACCTGCTAGTTTAAGCATTTGTCATATGCATAAAGATTGCCAACAATATATGATTCTCTTTCCAATTTTTCCTTTTCAAATTATTATAAAATGTTTTTACAATTTATACATATTATGATGTTAAATTATCATAATATGTAGCACTTTAATTATTCCAGATGAATCTCTGAGTTTTGTATGCAAAACCCCTCATGTACTCTAATATTATACAAAATACAATTTCATTTTTTATTGTAAAGGTTAAGCCATTTTTAGGGTATAAAAAATTAAAGGCTTATTGAACACATTAAAGATTAATTTAACATGTGTACTTTATGAGTTGCTCATATTTAAATATTAACATATTGTATAAATCACCTAGAGGTTTAAAAGTACATTTTTAATTATTTGGGTTTTTAAACTACTTCTAAGTTGAAATGTGTGATTGTCTCAAAACACTGATTCACTGCAGACAGTTACCCTGACTGTATAAGCATCCATCCGTTTGTTCTCTACGTAGTTATCAAATTTCTACTATATCTGAATCATAAACTGAGGTCCTGTCCCTTTATAAAGAGATGACAGGGGAGAGTACAGAGAAAAGCTATCATGATGAGCATTTATATCTTCAGTAAGTGATACAGCCATATCACATGCCAGGCACTAACACAGGCACAGGGGATACAAAGATAAAATTCAGCTCCCTCTTAATGTATGTATTGTTTTGTGGGGAGATAAATAAGTAGATACCTTGCAAAATGGTAAGGAGAATACTAAAGATGTCTGCATGTTTGATGTAAGTAAAGCTGTGAGAAACGGTATAGTGTGCACTGTGTCCTAGAAACTATTAAGTACATGAGATGGAGTTATGCGATGATTTGGGAGGGTATATCAATGACACAAACAAAAGACCTCAATTTCTTCAAACACTGAAGGGATAGAGGCAGAAGCCCAGTTGCAGTGAGTTCAGGAATGGACCACAGCTTCAAGAGGAAGAGGAAATAAATATGGCGTCCTCAGTGGAGAAATTTTGATATGAAAGAGAGAAGTAAAATTAGACAGCAGTTGCAGGGTGTACTGGTGTTAGGGTGACCAACCCATCAATCCATGCTGATTTGCTCAGGACTGGGAGTATTTGATGCTAAATCTTAGAGGGTCCTAGAGTTAGTTATAGTGACTCAACTAACCCAGAGAAGGGAAGGAACATCAAAGATCATGAGGGCAAGAAAAGCTTGTGGATTGGGTATCTAATAGTACATAATTAATAAAATATTTTAATCAAGTCCCTTTATTTAGTAATTACTATTTATGAGCAAATATTTTATTTTCTCTATTTGAAGTATTAGGAAAACTGAAAGAATGTGAGAAAATTAAAGCTCACTTAGTCTATTTCTTTCAAAGTTAGAGAGATAACATAAATTTTAACTATGAAAACAGTTTTTGCATAAATGGTTTTTTAATTTCTTATGTGGAACAAAAAATGTTTCCTTATTTAATGGGAAACTTAGAATAGCAATGCACTATCAGCCTTACCTACCTAGCTGTTGAATAATATGAGCATGTTTTAAAGAACTTCAGAGCTATGAAAGAAACTTTGACATAGTACAGAATGTATGACTCTTTGTGCCATAAAAAAAGAAAAACAAACAAACAGAAGGAGGAGCCTAGGGTGGTATCTTCCTTAGTCTAGGAATATGCAAGCCTGCAGGCATTAATATCAAAGAGGAACATTGTTTAGACCATCCAAATAGTCTTACAAACATTTAATTTCAGTTGAATAGAAGTCAGAAAAATGTGCATGTGTGTGTGTATGTTTGTGAATGTGTTGTATGCATGTTTTCTTGGGCTATTGGGTTAGTTTCATGATTTTAGAAAATTCAAGTTCACATGTAGGACCTAACCTTCGTGAGACTAAGCCTACAGAATAGATTTGTAGAAAGGGGATGTGATATTTCTATTGTTAAAAAAAGCTTCTCCCAATAAACCATTTTAGTTGTACATGAAACCACTCCATGACCCAATCAACATTAACAACCCATATTCTCTTTTACATACTTGAATGCACTCTTGGCCTAAGATCCATTATGCCATTATTTCAATGTAACATTGAAGACGAACAAGAAGATCATCCACCTTCTCTTCTATCCGAAGATTCTGTTAAAGGTGGTCATTTAGGGTTTTCTTGAACACTGTAGTTGAATACTCTCAATAAATAAAAAATAAATAATATAAATATGTACATATATTCTGTTCTCTCTCTTTACTCCTCTTCCTCTCTTCTCCATCTCCCCCTCCCTCCCTCCTCATCTCTTTCTGTGATAACTACACATTCCCTTTCTAACTCAGACAAACTTTCTAACATCTACCTGAAGAGGTGCCTCTGACTCTTTCTGGAGGAGACCTCTTTCTGGAAGTACTCAGCTCCCCCACCCCTTATGTCAGGATCCCAGACCTTTCATACTGTTTGCTTACATTTCAATGATTTATACTTACATAACTGTGGATTAGCTCTTTAAAAAAAAAAAAAGGCTATATTTTTAAAGTGGCATCAGAAGAGACAGTAGATCTTAAATGTTTAATATAATGTCATGAGTGACTTTATCATTATTTTCCCTTCTAAAGGAAGGTTGCAGAGTGCCTAGAGAAAAGAAAGTGCTGAAAATAGAAGTAGGAAGCCATAAAACTCTAAGAAGTGGTATCAAGCTAAGAAGACTTGGCTGGCTTTTCCAGTATTGCTTGGGGCCAGCCCTGAGAGGCTGTGACTAGAATGTAGAGAGGTGAACTCTGTGTGCTTGACTTTGCAGGCTCACATGAATATTCACTGCTCCAGCTAAAGAAAACCAGGAGCTTCATAAAACCACTGGGAAAGAACTTACCATACCAAATGTTTAGGGGTGGAGTGGGAGTAAGGCAATGGCAATCAATTATTCTGTCATAAGTAAAAATGGAAGCTCCCAAATATTTCTCCAGGCTGTTCATTATTTACATGCTCTGCTTGGATGTCAAGTCTTGCACGCTGTAAACAGTACTAATCCTTTCTTTTTGCCTTAAATAACACATTTCTGTAACTCCTTTCTAGTGTCTTTAATGTTTCTTATTTTTTATTTGCTGACATCCATTTTAATTGTATTCCACTGTGGATACATGTGTCTTTCTGATAACAATACCATAAATTTGCTAGGATGGCTATATAGTTGTATAAAATATTCCTCATGTATTTAGGAAATAGTCTAAAATTATGGTATACCTATTAGTTTAATTTTGTTAATTGAGTTTATACAAATCTATATTCTTACCACTTTGATTTTTAAAATGAGTGAGAACAAAGAATGGGGTGCTTGTTGTCAGTAAAAGAAGTGTGTTTACTTCAACTCTGATGGTGAATTATAAGTATTCCATTTTATCAAATATTGGCTTATATATTTTGAACCTATGTCAAGTTCATATATTTTAATTTAATATTTCATCATTTTGTGGTTAACTTTTTAACTACAGTAATTTTTTTGCCTTTAGAGTTGTTTATCTGATACTAATACAGCTGTCTCAACTTTCTGTTGGTTACCATTTGAAAATTATGCCTTATTCCATTTTTTTTTCATTTTGGTCACTTTATTAAATGACATTAAATAGTTTTAAGTTTCAACTACTAAACAGCACTTTGAATGGTGAAAACACAGATAGTATATTGTCATACTTGAATGCTTTTCTTTAAAAACACAATTCCAGTCCTTATGTATATTACAAAACAGCCTTAAAGGAAGAAGTGACATCTTTTCTACAGTACTTAAGATACTCAATACAGAACTGAAAAGCAGTCTAACAGAAACAAAGGCAAGGTCTTCACAGCTGTATGATTTCAGCAGCCAAAGCTGGATGATGGACTGAAACATTACTATACAACTGGGACAAAACATATACAGTATCACAATACTAAGCAAAAACGCTTTACACCCAAAGAAATAAAACAGGTTACAAAATGTGGAGAATTTAGCAGGCAAAACTGTATTACAAGCAACATTTTAAATCGTCATTTTTAAGCCATTGCAACTATTTAAAACATCTAAAACAAATATAAAAATGAGCCTTTTAGTATCTTATTGACATGATTTTGTCTTTAAATATTTGTTAAAACTTGATGTTATATTCAAAGTACATATTATGTTGCTAAAATGTCAAGTGAGAAGAGTGTATGCAAAGTGGTCCAAGTTTTATTTCGAACTCTCTGATTTCCAATTAATCCTCCTAAGTATTCTTCTTTATATCATAGTTTTCATCCATGGTGAAAAAGATTTAGAAGACTGCCTAAAATTTTCACATCTATGTCTTTGAGTAAATAATTTAGACCGTGTTAAAAATTCCCAAGTCTAGTAAATCAGGTTCAAAGTATTCTGGACTTGTAGAAATACCAACTGATAACAGTTAGCCAGAGCATACTGCCTTCAAATATTTATCTCATAAATCTTGTCTCTTTTCATCTCTTCTAAAGTAAACACACACAATTGTCCCCCCCTTCTATGTGTGTCTTTGCACTATAAAAAGGTTTTGAGAACAGCCTCCAGATGAATTTCACTTTTTTATCTACTATGTGAATATTTGTCTTTTAATTAACCAGATCAGCCTACACACATTTAATTAGATTATCAATGCATTTGGATTTATTGCAGCTATATTATTTTGTACTATATACTTGACCAGCTACTTCTGTTTCTTTTGTTTCTCTCTTTTATTACTTTCATTTGCATTGTCATTTTCTATCTGGTTTAAAAGTGTATGTTATTTCTTTTTTTTTAACTTTTGTTTATTAAATATAAATTTCCAAAGTGCAACTTTTGGATTATAGCAGCTTTTCTCCCCGATAACCTCCCTCCCACCTGCAACTATCTCATCTCCCACTCCCTCTCCCAACCCATTCTTCATCATGATTCATTTTCAATTTTCTTTATATACAGAAGATCAGTCTAGTATATACTAAGTAAAGATTTCAAAGTTTGCACCCACACAGAAACACAAAGTATAAAGCACTGTTTGAGTACTAGTTACACTGTTAATTCACATAGTACAACACATTAGGGACAGAGATCCTACATGGGGAGTAAGTGCACAGTGACTCCTGTTGTTGATTTAACAATTGACACTCTTGTTTATGGCGTCAGTAATAACCCAAGGCTCTTGTCATGAGCTGCCAAGGCTATGGAAGCCTCTTGAGTTCGCCAACTCCAATCTTATATAGATAAGGCCATAGTCAAAGTGATAGTTCTCTCCTCCCTTCAGAGAAAGGTACCTTCTTCTTTGATGGCCTGTTCTTTCCGCTGGAATCTCACTCACAGAGATCTTTCATTTAGTTGTTTGTTTTTTTTTTTTTTTTTTTTTGCCAGAGTGTCTTGGCTTTCCATGCCTGGAAAAGTATATGTTATTTCTATTCCTATAGTTATTTCTCCAGAAACTTAATTAAACATAGTATGTTACAATAGTGCCAATATTAGTACTTTCAACCCTCAGTCAGAAAATATAAGGCACTTCATCTCCAGTTGTGCCCACTCTCCTTTGCCTTATTGGCCATTCTTTTCTGGTTCTTAACTATGTTGTTGCTATTCAACCCAGTATGATATATTACATTTTATTTTTTTCTAACATTATGCTTTTAAAAGATTTATTTTATGTATTTGAAAGGCAGAGTGACAGAGAGAGGGGGAGAGACAGAGAAAGAGACCTTCCATCCACTGGTTCACTCCCCATATGGCCACAACAGCTGGGTCTGAGCCAGGCTAAAGCCAGGAGCTAGCAATTCCCACATGAGTGGCAGGGGCCCAAGTACCTGTGCCATCATCTGCTGCTTTCTCAGGCACATTAGTAAGGAGCTGGATCAGAAACAGAATGTCTGAGACTCGAACCAGCACTCCAATACAGGATGCTGGCATTGCAGGTCATGGCTTAACCTACTGTGCCACAATGCTGGCTGTCTACCATCAACGTTTGATCAGATTAGCCAGGTGTCTACTGTGATTTTTGCTAACCATTCCTCTTCTTGTGTCTGCTAGAACTCTTTGATTCTCCCCTTATCCCCCTTTTCAGTAGAGTATCCAGAGTGATGGCACTAACATACAAGGGTACTTCCAAAAGTTCATGGAAAAATGGAATTAAAAGATAGGTTTGTTTTGGTGCAAACAATTTTGAAATCTATGAAAATTTTTTTCATAGTCCGCATGTTTTACAAACTTTTTAAAGAGCCCTTGTATGCATTGGCTTCACCTTTTTTTGTCACCCAAATAAACATCCTTTAATTGCATTTTCCATGAACTCTCTGAATTACTTTGTATAATTTATATCGGCTTCTCTTCTGCTCAAAACCTTTCAGGAACTTCTAATCTCACCAAGATTAAAGATCAGAGTTCTTACAATCTTTTATCCTTTCCCCTTATCTCCCTAATCACACATCTGCTCCTTTCCCTCCCTTACTCTGCTACAGCCTCTCTAGTCTCCTTCCTGTATCAGGATTTTATACCTGCTGTTCTTTCTCTCTAAAATGTTCTTTCCCTTTATTGGCCTATGGTTCTCTTCCTCCCTTGCTGACACATCTTTTCCCAGTTTTGGGGGGGAGGGGCAATATTTCTATCTAGGTGGGTTTGTGTTTGTTTGTTAAGATTTATTTTATTTATTTGAAAGGCACGGTTACACACACACACACACACACACACACATGCACTCAGACACAGAGAGAGAGAGACAGAGACAGAGAGAGAGAGAGACAGATCTTCATCCACTGGTTCACTCCCTGAATGGCCACAGCAGCCAGGGCTGGGCTAGACCAAAGCTAAGAGCCAGGAGCTTCATCTGGGTCTCCCAAGTGGATGCAGAGGCACAAACACTTGGGCCATTCTCAGCTGCTTTCCCAGGTGCATAGTGAGCTGCATCGCAAGTGGAGCAGCCAGGACTGGAACCAGCACCCACACAGGATGCCAGTGTAGCAGGCGGCAGCTTTACCCACTATGCCACAATACTGGCCCTGTTTGTTTTTACAGAAACCCATTGTTAAAGGCTTAAGAGCACACTACCAGACATACTGCATGTGAAAAATCTTCAAAAAGTTCCTGGAAAAAAATGTACAATGAAAAAAAACTATGTATCAGTTTCAAATTATTTTACATCAAAATAAACTTACCTTGTAATTCCTTTTTTTCCACAAAGTTTTAAAGGACCTTCACATTTTACTTATTTATTTTGGTTTGTGACTGATTGCTAAATATATCAGGTCCATGAGGGCAAGATTTTCTTACCTGCTTTGCACACTGAAGTAGCCTGCGAACCAACAGTTTGCCTGGTTCAGCATATATTTGTTAAATGAATGAAAAAAGAATGAAATTCTTTTTGAAATACATCCTTTTTTAAAAAAATTTATTTAAGTTATACAAGTTTCATGTATTTCATATATACAGGATTAGGAGCATAATAATACTTCCACCCTTTAGAAGTTCCTCTAGTGAGAATCTATTCATAGTAAACATTGCCCTCATCTCTTATAGCTAGTTTTGTGAAGTTTACAATGCTTATTTAACAATCCCTTCATATATAATGACTTATGTTCATACTGGTAAGATTGATAGCTCATGGAAGCTACCTGAACACTTGTTATAGTAGAATATGACCAATTCCACTGATCCCTCATGGCTCATAATTTTTAAAAGATTAAGAATTTGTGGCTGTCCTTATTACTGTATATGAAATGTTTGCTTTTCTGTCTCCCTTTTTCTCCTTTGACTTCTGTTTTAGTTTGATAGAATATTTATTTCTAAATTTATATGATGTGACAATAATATAAAGGAAAACAAATCATTCTCAATATTATTATCACACCCTTGGTGTGCTAGCAACTATACAACTATACAAAAGTTATTTTTTAGGAAACAATTTTAAAATTTAACATAAAATATTTTAGCAAAAGGAAAAATCTATATTGTAACCATAATCTATTTATACTTACCACGTTGTATTAAATTGACATTGTGAGATGGAATGTATCTCTATTGCTATTAATATTCAAAAGTCATTTGTTATGCAATGACATTCAAAAAGAATGAGTTCTAAATTATTTAAAGCAGGCAAAATGCTGTCACTGAACACATGAATGTATAAACAGAATATCTGGTGACTGGTTACATTTATAATGTACTGCGCTGAATCTACCTCAATTGAGATAAAAAGTAGGTCTGTCGTAGGTGACGCCAGCCCCCGACCAGGCAGTGACCATCAGTATATTGCAAGAAGAGAATTCAAAATAAAGACTTAGGTACTAGAAATATCTCATTCAGTTCAGGAAATTATGTACATTTACTCTGTCAGAGTGCTTTTATAAGATCTTCAAAGGATACATGTATGTTTTTATTTTTATTTTATTTTTATGTATTTGACAGAGTTAGACAGAGAGAGAGACAGAGAGAGAGAGACAGAGAGAAAGGTCTTCCTTCCGTTGGTTCACTCCCCAAATGGCCACTACGGCCCGTGCACTGCGCCATTCCAAAGCCAGGAGCCAGGTGCTTCCTCCTGGTCTCCCATGCGGGTGCAGGGCCCAAGCACTTGGGCCATCCTCCACTGCCTTCCCGAGCCATAGCAGAGAGCTGGACTGGAAGAGGAGCAGCTGGGACTAGAACCACTTGGGCCCTGCACCCCATGGGAGACCAGGATAAGTACCTGGCTCCTGCCATCGAATCAGCGCAGTGCACCGGCCGCAGCGCGCCAGCCGGGGCGGCCATTGGAGGGTGAACCAACGGCAAAAGGAAGACCTTTCTCTCTGTCTCTCTCTCTCACTGTCCACTCTGCCTGTCAAAAAAATAAATAAAAATAAAGATTTATTTATGTATTTGAAAGGCAGGGTTAGAGAGAAGCAGAGGCAAAGAAAGAGAGAGAGAGAGAGGTTTTCTATCCGTTGGTTCACTCTCCATATGGCCACAATGGCTGGAGCTGGGCCGAGCTGAAGCCAGGAACCTGGAGCTTCCTCTGGTTCTCCCATGCAGATGCTATCTTCCACTACCTTTCCAGGCCACAGCAGAGAACTAGATTGGAAGTGGAGCAGCCGGAACTTGAACTGGTGGCCATATGGGATGCCGACACACTTTACCCACGATGCCACAGTGCCAGCCCCAATCATTACTAACTTTTTTTAAAAGCATGCAAAGATAGAAAAAGTAAAAAAAAAAAAAAATCTGATATATTGTCATTCTCTGGGAAACATGAATTAATAGCTCAAGCATTTTTATATTAACTTTTATAGGCTACCATACTTAATGTATACTGAAATACAAAATAGATATAAAAATAAAAATAATTTGCTGCAAAACAAATTATTAGATCTACTTGATATACTTAATGGACTATATGTTACCAAACAAATGCAGTTATCTTTTAATTGAACTTGTAGGTAGACTAAAATTTTAAAATTAAAATTTTATCCATATAGTACATATTAGAATTTTACCTTAAAATATTACTTGCTTTCTTATGTTAATATTAATACTTAATATGATTTTACATGATTATTAATAGTTACAAATCATACAGATTTTAAAAAGCTATGTATTTTGCTATTGCTGTGCAAATTACTGCCAGTTTTGTAGCTGAAAACAACTAAGGCTTATCATTTTATGGTTCTGTAGTGAGATGTCCAGTGTGGGTCTCACTGAGTTAAGTTCAAAGTGCTAGCAAGGCCCCTCTCCTTTCTTGAAACTCTAGGAGAGAACTCATTTCTTTTCCTTTAACCCTCTTCTAGTGTCAGCCCACATTGCTTGGCTCATGTTTCCCTTCTTTCATCCTCAAAGCCAGCAATGTTGCCTATCCCTGTGCCTTCATTCATGGCATATCTTTGTCTTACTAACACAGGGAAACATTCTGCCTTCAAGGACCTGTGTGATAAGGTTGGCCCACTTGGATAATCCAGAATAATATCTCTGTATTAGAGTCCTGCTGTGTAAGGTACAGATTCACAGGTTCTAGGCATTAAAACATGGATATCTTAGAAGGGCAGGTTGGGGAGACATTACTCTGAATACCATAAGCTATGCTCTTCATGTAATCATGCCAGCAAATTTTTGTAACAACTGAACTTTCCAAAAGATTTGACTACTATACAACTGTTTTCTTCACTAGAGAATAAAATTTTGGGAGCCAGCGCTGTGGCACAGTGGGTAACGACCTCGCCTGAAGCGCCGGCATCCCATATGGGCACTGGTTCAAGACCTGGCTGCTCCACTTCCCATCCAGCTCTCTGCTATGGCCTTGGAAAGCAGTAGAACATGGCCCAAGTCCTTGGGCCCCTGCACCCACATGGGAGACCTGGAAGAAGCTCCTGGCTTCGGACCAGCGCAGCTCTGGCCATTGTGGCCAATTGAGAGGTGAACCATTGGATGGAAGACCTCTCTCTCTTTCTGCCTCTCCTCTCTCTGTGTAGCTCTGTCAAATAAATAAATAAATATTTAAAAATTAAGAATAAAATTTTGATGGCATACATGTGATTATATAATTAATTTAGCTCTAAATCAATAGTAATTAATTGAGAGAAATTAAATGATTGTGATCTTAAACTTCCCATAACACTAAACAATGAGTGTTCAAGTATCTATTTCTTCATTGATGCAGTTTAGGAAATTTATCTCTCCAAAGATGCCTCATTTGGAGCAGATGTGTGACTATCATCAGTTCACTACTTTAGTAGCTCTAATGTAATGTTTCTAGCAATGCATATGTTACGAGACTAATTAAAAGACCGTTCTGGGCCGGCGCCGTGGCTCAATAGGCTAATCCTCCACCTTGCGGCGCCGGCACACCGGGTTCTAGTCCCGGTCGGGGCGCCGGATTCTGTCCCGGTTGCCCCTCTTCCAGGCCAGCTCTCTGCTATGGCCAGGGAGTGCAGTGGAGGATGGCCCAGGTGCTTGGGCCCTGCACCCCATGGGAGACCAGGAAAAGCACCTGGATCCTGCCTCCTGCCATCGGATCAGCGCGGTGCGCCGGCTGCAGCGGCGGCCATTGGAGGGTGAACCAACGGCAAAGGAAGACCTTTCTCTCTCTGTCTCTCTCTCTCACTGTCCACTCTGCCTGTCAAAAAAAAAAAAAAAAAAAAAAAAGACCGTTCTAACAACCAGGTGTTCAGGACTCTCACAGTTATATATGTGCTGGTCACCCTTTTCAGTATATATTTCTTCTCTTTTCCATTTTATTCTCTTTGATTTTTCTTCTTGCATCTTCCTCAGCTTCAATCACCGTATTTTCTTTTATTGGCCTTTTCCTCTTTGGAATCACCATTGTAACTGCACCTGTCTAACAACTACAGTGCAGTTCTATTCTTGATGCTTAGTAGTTCTCTGTTTAGCTCCTTTGGTGTCTGGGTTAGTAAAGTAGTGCTTCTTTTCTCCTACATTGATTCTCGCAACTTTATTTTTATGGAACTGTGTCTTTTATTTTTCCTCTCTCTGTTATATGTACTAATTATAATCAGTTTTCCTAAAACAGAGGGAAAAAATATTACGTGTGGAAATTCAGCCAGCTGGTTGAGGCACTGAACAATGATCCATCCAAAAAAATAATAAGAATACCTTCACTGTTCTTTATTTTGGATTAAATAATCTGTATAACACCAGAACAATATACAAGGTGACTTCAACAAATTTATGGAAAATGGAATTGAAAAACAAAAATAAATATTATATAATATATATGCTTTATTTCTAAAAATAAGTTCCATCAAATTTAAGGTGCTTTTCCAAGCGATGATACCCATCATTTAGTCCATCTGTAAAGACATGAGGGTCCTGGAAACTTAACCATATCAATGTAATCCTTTTTTTATTATAAACTGAAGAACAATACATACCCTTTAAAGACAAGTCATAATTAGCCATAATTAGGCTTTAAGATGGATGTCTAATGATTTTCCATTGAAATTCTGGCATAGTTACTGTCCTGCACTGTCCTGGTAGGGAAGCACTCTCTGGTGATGCTTTCCTAGACACTTTCCTGCTAAACTTTGGTTAACTTTCCCAAACCCTCACCTAATAAACAGTTGGTATCCTTCTTTGGCCTTTCAGAAAGGCAAGAACAAATTTCCTTAACATCCACAAAACTGTGGCTGTGACCTTTGCTCTTGACTGGATCACTTTTGCTTTGTCTGCACCACTTCCAACTCTTGCTAACCATTGCATTGATTGTGCTTTGTCTTCAAGATCATATTGGGAAGACATGTTTTATTTACTGCCAGTTTGTCACAGAAATGCATCAAGATCTTGATCCCACTTGTTGAACATTTCTATTGGAAACTCTGCAGATGATTTAGGCACAATGGCTTTGGCACCCAACAAGCATGAAGTTTACTCCACTTTAATTTTTTAGTCAGAATCATGTAGGATGAATCAATTGAAATATGATCTGTGGTGCTGGGTATTTTTTCTGCTGTTAATCATAAGTCCCCTTCAGTTAGATCATGAAAAAGATAATTATATCCTCATAAATTGATGAGGATGATCTACCACTGCTGGCTTCATCTCTAACCTTTTCTCACTGCTTCTTACAGAGTTACCCATTTGTAAATGTCTGATTTGTTTGTAGGCATTGTCCGCATAAACTTTTTGTCTCATAAAACATTAATGATTTTGCCATTTTTTCATCCATATTTCACCATAAATTGGATTTTTTTCTTGCTTCAATTTGATCAGAATTCCCATTCTTTTGATATGGACTGATTTCAAACTCATGTCTTATCCCTTGTGATGCCTCAGACTTGTTCTTGTTCAGACATGTTGTAACAAGTTAATATGAATTTACTATGGTAAAAAAAAAGGGAAGTCAATGCTGTTTTGTCATAATATTAAGCATATGTTAAAGCATAATGTTAAGCATAATGTTAAAGCAAATGTTAAGCATAACATTTTGAAGACCCCTCATATATCAGAGTCATTGCTTTTTTAAGAATCCTAAGTGACACAGTATTTGATTTCACATAGAAAGACAATTTACTATTTTTTTTAGATCTGTTTATTTATTTAAGAGGTAGAGATACAGATGGAGAGAGGGAGAGACAGAGAGAAAGGTCTTCCATCCTCTAGTTCACTCCCCAAATGGCCACAAAGGCCAGAGCTGGGCATATCCAAAGCCAGGAGCTAGGATCCTCCTCTGGGTCTCTCTGTGGGTGCAGAGCCCAAACACTTGAGCCATCTTCCATTGCTTTCCCAGGCCATAGAATAGAGCTGGATGGGAAATGGAGCAGTCGGGACTCAAACTGGTGCCCATGTGGGATACCTGCGCTGCAAGCGGAGGCTTAGCCTACTATGCCACAGCGCCAGTTACCTACTCGACTCTCTTGAGTGAATGAATTGAGTGGTTTTGACAATAAACTCTGAACAAGGTTCGAGTTGCTGTCATCAGAGATAGTTAATATCTGTACCCTGCCAGACTTGGATTTCTGATATATGGAAAAACACCATTGGGAAATTTTGTGTAACATTTTAACAATAATTATTTGACAGTTTTTCCAGTAGAATAAAGGCATTGTAATGAAAACCCATTTTAACGTTAACATAATTGCTTTGACAGATTAGGATAATAGTCAAAAGACTTTTGCACAATTTGCTAATCTGATCTAGAAATGCAAAAAGTATTGAAAGGGAATAAAGAGATGAGAAAACATTTCCCCAGTCTGTGACATTTCTTTTCTGATACAGGGTCATTGTCATTAATTGACTAAGGGGCAAATGATCAATGGAAAAAAGACGTTCATTCTTGCTTTCCCTTAATTTCTAGTGGCATTGTCACTTGTAACTTCCCAAGAACTAATTAGTGCTCGTTTATCATTCTCAGAAGAACCAGCTCCTCTTTGCCCTTGAAAAAGCTCTATTTCTTTAAATGAGATCCATCTCTAATGGATGACAGTGACTAAGAGGAAGCTTGTCAACCTTTTGGAACAGCTCTGAGCCTCAGCATGGGCTAAGGAGGCCATGTTTTGAATGAGCAGTATATAAAAATTGACACAATGTCAATGAAACATCCTCAAGAGGAAAGAGAATCCAAGAGGGTAATTCACTGCATGTCTTTGTTCTCAAGCCATCAACACATTTCATACAGGTTCTCTATTAGGAGCAAAATCATTGCTGAATTTAAACTAAACCTTCAAGTTACTCACCTGTAATATATTCCCTGCTTCGTAACTGTACTTTTATTTTGATAAGCCTAAAATATAGATATTATTTAAAGTCACCAGTGATGAACTGATTTTTAATCTGTGAGTGAACAAAAACCAAGGTGTTACAATAGTTTAAGGAATAGAATTTGCCATCAGCATCATCTCAGTATCATTTCACTCAGAGATATTTAGAGATATTTACTCACTTACCTATTATTTTCATGAGTTTACAAACCACAGAAAAAGCAAGAGAAATCACTTACAGTGTTCGCTTAAAACACATATTGGGGCCAGCACTGTGGCACAGCTGGTAACCCATTGCCTGCAGCACTGGCATCCATATGGGCACTGATTCGTGTCCTAGCTCTTCCACTTAGGATCCAACTCCCTCTAATATGCCTGGGAAAGCAGCAGATAGCCCAAGTGGCTGGGCCCCTGAACCCACGTGGGAGACCTGGAAGAGGCTCCTGGCTACTGGCTTCAGCCTGGTCCAGACCTGGCCATTGCAGCCATTTGGGGAGTGAACCAGCAGATTCATTCTCTCTCTCTCTCTCTCTCTCTCTCTCTCTCTCCCCTTTTCTTGCTGTAACTCTGCGTTTGAAATAAATAATGTTTAAAGAAAAAAATACAGATTTCCCAATATCACATTCACAGATTTTTGATATGGTGGATCTGGAGAGAGCCAAGCTCACCTAAATTATCTGAATGCATTGGATACAACATAGTAATGGAAATAAATGTGTGAAAGCACTTTACAAATTACCAATGATTATCTCTGGGGTTAGAAAATTGGATTTAATCTTTTTTAAGTTCACCACCACTTGTAATTCCGTGAGGTTCTTTAAATCATCACTAAGGGAAGCCTAGCACCAATTGCCTTGAGCAGAGTATTTCTATGGTGAGATAGCATGAGCATAACACCCTCTTCTGAGAAGTGAAATTTCTCCATCACTCCATGTGCTGCACTGTGTCTAACAGCTCTAAGCAGAGGCCCCGTGAGAAGGCTTGCTTGGCCTCTGAGATGTTAGCCTGTTTGGGTCATGTAATTCCAAGACACTCTGGTTTCCATGAATAACTTATTATCTGTTTACTCTATCACTAGTCAGATATTTTGAAGGTATTTATATAGTTGCTTTCAACCATCTGTTATTTTAACATATTCTGTAAACTTAATTCAAAACAAGTGTCCCAGTAATGTCCCAACCTCCATCTCTTGAGAAGTTTGTGATCATTGTTCTACTCTCAGTCTGTAGACTTCAAGCATTCTCCCCTTGACTTTCCCATTTTTATAGACTGGAAAGTCTTTTATTATTTTATCTGTCTGATTATTTACTTTTCCTTACATGGTGAACATAATATTCTTGTTGAAAGAGTTTGGAATTTAAAATAAGGCAGGTCAATGTGTGTCCAAAATCTGAGTATGGTCCTTTCTAGCTGAGTAACCATGGGCAAGTTTCAAACCTCTTGTACCATCAGTTTCTGTATTTAAAATGAGAACAATATCTACTTCATTGCACATATGTCATCACCTGTGAGAATGACAGTCTGTATCAAGTACCTAATACCAGTAGGCCCTTCATAACTTTAAGTTATTTTTATTATGAACATATGCATTGAAAGGAAATATTTGAGCAGCAATTTGGAAGGAATTCTAAAATGCATAAAATCAATTCTCCTAATTACTTTAGGAGCATAAGGTCATCCAGAAGAAAATGAAATCAGATTTGGTCATTCATTCAAAAAATATTAATTGGTACCTACTATGTGTGAGGAATTCTTCTCAGAGTTGAGATTTGGTGGTAACCAACTCAGACAAGTTCACAGGAGACAGACAATAAATACATAAGCAAATGAACAAATAAAATAATCCTAGATAATCCTGGAATGAGACTAGTTCAGAATAGCAGGCAGGGACCAGATTATATAGGATGTGGTAGACCACGGAGGAAAGCTTGGATTTTATGTTAATTGCAGGGAGCAGCCCTGGAGATGTTTGGCAAAGCAGTGCTAAAGATTGATTTAGGCTTTTGGATTTTTTATGATTGTCATTGGGAGAACAGTCTATAGAAAAATAATGGAAGTGACAGCCCAGATGGCCATTGTAGTAGAATGAGCAAATGATAAGGGTAGCATAAAAGAGAGTGGCAAGTTCACAGATGTGATATATAATGAAGACGTAACTGAAAAAACTTGTTAATGGGTGCCAAGTGGGAAGCATTCAGAAAATAGAATCGAGGGTAATGCCCAAGATTTTGACTTGATAGCAAGTGTTTCCTGAATAGGGAAATACAGACAGGGGAGGAGGAATACAGTATATTGCAGTGGTCATAGGCATGCCCTGTAGATGCAGATTAAGTTTTCACCCACTTTCATCCATTGCTAGCTAGTGTTGGCCAGTTTACTTAGCATATGTACCACAGTTTTTTTTGTGAAAAACTAGAATGGTAGTAGTACCTGTCATGGAAGTGTGCCTTAATAATTAGATGATTAAATGCTTACTACAGTGTCTCATCATGGTGTAACTTACTAAGGGAGGAGGAGATCCAAGTGTGACATTTTGTACTTGTGAAGTTTGTGATGCCTTTTAGATATCCAAGTGGAAATGCACAGGCAATTGAGTATTCAAGTCTAGAATTGAGGAAGAAGTCAGGTGGAAAGATATAAATTGGGAACTCATTAGCATATTGATGGTATTTAAAGTACTGGCACTAGTTGGAATTACCTAAGAAAAGAACAGTAAAGCAAATAAAAGAGAACCAACCGTGGGACACATTTGCCATTAAGGTCCTGGCTCAGATATACTTAAATGTCACAGAAAATAGCTTAAGAATCTAAGTGAATTCTTTATCCCATTCGTTTTTTTAGGGAATGCCCTATTCCTAAGTTAATTCATGAAAGTCTCATTTGAAGATCTGAATCACAAACTGTCCTGTATTTTGTAGTTCACGTATATCTTCCCCATCAGATTATAGGATTCTCACAATAAGATTATGTTGCACACAATTTTTTATGTCCTGCACTGTACTTAACACAGAACAGTATACATCAGCTCTCTCAGTAAGTATTGGAATAATTATTTTTTTAATTTTTATTTAATGAATATAAATTTCCAAAGTACAGCTTATGGATTACAATGGCTCCCCCCCCCATAACTTCCCTCCCACCCGCAACCCTCCCCTCTCCCACTCCCTCTCCCCTTCCATTCACATCAAGATTCATTTTCAATTATCTTTATATACAGAAGATCAGTTTAGCATATATTAAGGAAAGATTTCAACAGTTTGCACCCACACAGAAACACAAAGTGAAAAATACTGTTTGAGTACTAGTTATAGCAATAAATCACAATGTACAGCACATTAAGGACAGAGATCCTACATGAGGAGTAAGTGCACAGTGACTCCTGTTGTTGACTTAACAAATTGACACTCTTGTTTATGGCGTCAGTAATCACCCTAGGCTCTTGTCATGAGTTGCCAAGGCTATGGAAGCCTTTTGAGTTCGCAGACTCTGTTATCAGCCCTTAAGGCATTCAGATCTGGCTGAAAAGCCCATGAGAGTATTTCGGGCATGGAAAGCCAATACACTCTGGCAAAAAAAAAAAAAAAAAAAAAAAAATGACCTAAATGAAAGATCTCCGCGAGTGAGATCCCAGTGGAGAGAACGGGTCATCAAAGAAGGAGGTACCTTTCTCTGAAGGGAGGAGAGAACTTCCACTTCGACTATGACCTTGTCTAAATATGGAATAATTATTTTTAACAATTTTAGGTGAATAATATGTCTTTTGCTTGGTACCATATGAAAAGTACCAGATACTGAGGACATAAATCATTTTGCTGTAGCGAGGAATATAAGCTCAACTCATGTTATTGGCAAGAGTTGGGGAGAGGAATGTAAATATAACTCTATTAGAAAACCAAAGATGAAGACAGGAATTCAGAAGTAAACTTCCATTACTGGAGCCTGTCTTCCTCTACTATGCAAGGGACAAATATGTAAAGTGAAAAGATAATGAGTCTTTAGACTTGAGCAAATTTCTGCACAAATCTGATTCATACAACTTACGTGACCTGAACAAGTTACTTAACTCATGTGAATCCATCCTCTCATCTTTAAAATAGGTATGATAATATCACATACCTCAGGAAGTTAGAGAAGTCTACATGAGTTTGTGCCTGAACAGTTTTGGTACTCATATACTGGTTTTCTTATGTCTCCTACAAAGTAGTGTATATAATGGAAGATTGTCTGCACTTAGCTGCTTGTTATTCTCAGTACTCAGATCACAATTACGTACAATCGTGCACTGTCTAGCAGTAGATATACATTCTGAGAAATCCTTCTTTAGGTAATTTCATCATTGTGAAAACATTGTAGATGTACTAATACAAACGTAGATGGTCTAGGTCAGTCAGTCACTCAGGATAACATTTGATGTGGTCGAGAAATGCAATAAACACAAGAGGTGTGATCATAGCTGCTATCAAGAAAACACAGCCTACTCATTTACAATGACTTCTTTTGTGTGTATATATATATATAAATATATATAGAAGGGATATACTCAAGTTATTGAAAAAGAAACATGGTATAGTAAATACCTAAACCAGTGACATAGTGGTTTCTTATAATTGTCAAGTATTATATACTATACATAATTGTATGTGCTGTACTTTCTATTACTGGTAGTTCAGAAGTTTTGTTTACATCAGCATCACCACAAACATGAGTAATGTATTTCACGGTAACATCACTAGAGGGTAGGCATTTTTTCAGCTCTGTTATTATCTTGTGCTACCACTGTGGAATATGCTGTCAGTCATTGACTGAAACACCATTATGCAGCACATGACTGTACCTATAAAACTCAGTTTCTTCTTAAAATAAGACATAAAATGGAAATGGTGAGTTGTGTGAGTGTGTGCATGCATGTGCATGGGAAACAGATCTGTGGATCCAACAGTATACTGCCCTATAAAAATGCGTTGTTGGATTTTACATAAGCTTATTTATTTGTTTCTAAATGAAAATATGAGACAGGATCTTTAACATGCAACAGTAGGGATTTGCTACACTTTGCCAATTTTTGGCTTTTAAACAGAACTAGCAGCATCCAGAGGCAAAGACAGTTATGGTCTCATTATTCCTACTCCCCAGAGGATGTCTGTGTTAATTAAGTACATTTAAAGGGGAAAATACATCTCTTTACTGTGTCCATATAAGCTACTCTTTACTTCTGATGATTGTTACAATTTATTAACTGTGAATTATTTCTATTTTAAATAAACTCTTCTTTTCCCACTCAAGTTGCCTGATATAAAAGTTACATAAGATTACAAACCATTCATTTGGCCTCTTGAGAATATAAATTTGAAAAAAGAAATCCTGCAGCATTGAACCTCAGAAGAATTTAACGGCTTTTGTGAATCTAGTACTGATGCTCATTTTCAAGCCAGGAGCAAACATATAAATCATGTTCAGCACAGTGTACCTGTCTTTAGAAAGCTGTTCCCAGCCATGTATATTTATTAGTTTTTCATGGTTTCAAGCAATATGTTTTCATCGCTCTCTGTTTTTTGTTTGAATGCACACAGACAAATTCCTCTTACAAAACCTCTCTGGTACATCATAAAACACAGCCTTTGGGGATGATTATTTTCCCACTTATGTCCTTCTGCTGTTTCTGCAGATGATACCTTTAAAATGGTGTCTTTTGCTGTCCATAGATGTTTACAAGTTTCCTTTTGCCACTTATCAAGAACTGTGAAGAGTTAGATTTCACTTACAAGCAAAAAATGAAGTCTATCACACTTTTCATTGGTGCTGGCAGAAGGCATAACACTTCTGGGTCAGAGAGGAATGATTTTATCAGAGTACTGATATCTGAGCTGGTTTGCTGAGTTCTAGTTCCTATGAGGTGATATGAAGAAGGTCAGGTGATACCTGCACAGGAAACAAATTACTTTATGAAAGAGAAGCTAAATTTTGGTAAACCGCATCTTTTATAATGGGCAGTAAACTGGAATGACCTTTGCTCCAGAAGTAGTTATTGTCTGTTTGTAATGAAAAGTAAGCAAACTTGTCCTTTGTTCCAATGGAAGACATTATCTTCAAGGCTGTTTAAAAATATTCTTGAAAAAACTAGTCCAACGCAGACAGTCAGTACCTCTGTTCATTACACATACAGAATGTGAGATGGTCATGAGCTGTTTTCCAGTACCACTAGGGTTTTTTCTTCATGGATATGTGTTATAATTTAAGGATGCTTTCCATAAATGAGTGTTTATTTTAATAGGGGTTTATTACTATGTGCATGTAATCCCAAAATCACATTGTTCTCTTGAAAATGTCCCCAATTCTTTTCTTTTAACAAAATGAAAATCATTTTAGTTTGTGCTGAATTTACTTAACTTTTGCATACCTCAGTTTACTGAGTAAAATGAATAAATAGTAGTACTTCAATGAGTTGTTGAGTAGATTAAATCTATTTTTAGGAACTGGCTATGGAATTATGACAGAAAATCCTCTCTACTCTTCAGACCTCATTTGCCAGTTGGAACAATAGGTTCACAGTGTAGCAGAGATTAGGGATCAATCTGAATTCTTCTAAAAATGATATCCATCTCTGTGTATTTGACTTGGGCAGGGAAGGATGGGAAGATATACAAGGATGAACAAGTCTAGAGATGTAATTAAAACATGAGGACTACACTATCTCTTACTATCTCTGGGATTCCTGCTAAATGAGTAGATTTTAGCTACTCTTACCACAAAAAAAGTTTGTTTTTTTAACTAGGTAACTATGTGAGATGATAGATATGTTAATGTACTACCTTATAATAACCATTTTATCATCCACATGCAACTTAGGGCTTAACATGTATATCTTAAATGTATACAATAAAATTTATTTTTAAAAAGTTAAAAGCAAACCTGTTGAAGTGAAATGGACACTATGAGAAACAATCACTTGATCAGCCCTTGTCCTGACTGTTGATGTACAATTTAATACTTTATCCCTTTTAGTATTCTTTTGTTCTACTTAATACTATTGGTTGAACTGTTTAATTAACGCACAATTATTTTTAGGTGTTTAAATTTAACTGAAAAGTCATCCCGGTTAAATATAAGAGTGGGAATAAGAAAGGGAGGAGATGTACAATTTGGGACATGCTCAATCGGACTTGCCCCAAATGGTGGAGTTAGAAATGTGCCAGGGGATTCCAATATAATCCCATCAAGGTGGCATGTACCAATGCCATCTCACTAGTCCCAGTGATCAATTTCAGTTCACAGTTGATCACACTGATAGGTCTAAGAGTCAAAGGGATCACACAAATAAGACTAGTGTCTGCTAATACTAACTGATAGAATAAAAAAGGGAGAGAACGATCCAACATGGGAAGCAGGATACACAGCAGACTCATAGAATGGCAGATGTCCTAAATAGCACTCTGGCCTCAGAATCAGCCCTTAAGACATTTGGATCTGGCTGAAGAGCCCATGAGAGTATTTTAGGCATGGAAAGCCAAGACACTCTGGCAAAACAAAACAAAAAAAACACACAAACAAAAAAAGAGGACTTAAATGAAAGATCTCTGCAAGTGAGATCCCAGTAGAAAGAATGGGCCATCAAAGAAGAAGGTACCTTTCTCTGAAGGGAGGAGAGAACTTCCACTTTGACTATGACCTTGTCTAAATAAGATCGAAGTCAACGAACTCAAAAGGTTTCCATAGCCTTGGCAACTTATGACTAGAGCCTCGGGTGATTACTGACGCCATAAACAAGAGTGTCAATTTGTTAAGTCAACAACAGGAGTCACTGTGCACTTACTCCTCATGTAGGATCTCTGTCCTTAATGTGCTGTACATTGTGATTTAATGCTGTAACTAGTACTCAAACAGTATATTTCACTTTATATTCTGTGTGGGTGCAAACTGATGAAATCTATACTTAATATATGATAAATTGATCTTCTGTATATGAAGATAATTGAAAATGAATCTTGATGTGACTGGAATGGGAGAGGGAGCGGGAGATGGGAGGGTTGCGGGTGGGAGGGAAGTTATTGGGGGGTAAAAAGCCATTGTAATTCAAAAACTGTACTTTGAAAATTTATATTTACTAAATAAAAGTAAAAAAAAGAGATACTTCAAAGGCTTGGCCTAAACACTTAAAAAAAGTTATATTCATAATATACTAGATTTGGTCAATTTTTATGATCCAGAGGACACTTTTTATACCACAATCTATTGCCATATCCATAGATCAATCATAATTGTTTTTCTCATGCTTTCTGAATATATGATTCCTAGGTTAAGTGTGTCTCAAATCTGTCTCAGGAACATTAATGACAATATGACATCTTTGAGAATTGCAAGCATGATTTCTGCTCTACAGTATGTTGGCTCTTACACTAAGAATTACATTGAACAGAATATACCAAGTGATAATAAATGTCAACCAAGGCTAAAATCAACCTAATTGAGAACACAGAAAATTAGATTAACTTGCCGCTAACAAGGATTTCAGTCTGAAAAAACAACAGATTCAAGCATGTTTGAAAATGTTCTATGAGGTTTTACAAATGGTGACCCTATTTTAAACTCATATTTGAATCTCAAAGACATGGTGACTACATCTTTTGCTTTTCAAGAATTTTCATTGGTATCAACAAGTTTCAAGCTATATCATAAGAAAGGATTGGGTGTTGTCTCGATCTCTAGGTAATTTAGAAGAAGCAGAATAGTCTTACAAAATGATTAGCAAAAGCTGTGTGTTGTTTCTTGGCCTGGTCCAAAGGCCAACATGCATCCATGCCAGTGCATGAGAGTGAGGAGTCCAATTCAAAGGCTAAGCTGTATGCACTTAACTGAAACCTGATTTAACATATGCTCCTGCCTCCAATACTACTCCATGTTTATTTATTTATTTATTTTAAACTTTGATTTAATGCATATAAATTTCCAAAGTACGACTTATGGATTACAATGGCTTCCCCCCCATACCGTCCCTCCCACCCACAACCCTCCCCTCTCCCACTCCCTCTCCCCTTCTATTCACATCAAGATTCATTTTCGATTATCTTAATATACAGAAGATCAGCTCAGTATACATTAAGTATGGATTTCAACAGTTTGCACCCACACAGAAACATAAAGTGAAAAATAATAGATGATTTTTTTTAAATGATGATGAAATCAGAGCAGACCTATTGTCATGTTTAATCCCAGTGAGAGTCAAGTTGGGAATTGATAATTTCTTTCTTTTTTTTTTTTTTTTTTTACAGAGGATCAGTTTAGTATGCATTAAGTAAGGATTTCAACAGTTTGCACCCCCATAGAAACACAAAGTGAAATATATTGTTTGAGTACTCATCATAGCATTAAATCTCAATGTACAGCACACTAAGGACAGAGATCCTACATGAGGAGTAAGTGCACAGTGACTCCTGTTGTTGACTTTACCAATTGACACTCCTGTCTATGGCATCAGCAATCTCCCTATGCTCCAGTCATGAGTTTCCAAGGCCATGGAAGCCCTCTGAGTTCTCCAACTCTTATCTTGTTTAGACAAGGTCATAGTCAAAGTGGAGGTTCTCTCCTCCCTTCAGAGAAAGGTACCTCTTTCTTTGAAGACCTGTTCTTTCCACTGGGATCTCACTCGCAGAGATCTTTTGCCAGAGTGTCTTGGCTTTCCATGCCTGAAATACTCTCATGAGCTTTTCAGCCAGATCCGAATGCCTTTAGGGCTGATTCTGAAGCCAGAGTGCTATTTAGGACATCTGCCATTCTATGAGTCTGCTGAGTATCTCACTTCCCATGTTGGATCACTCTCCCCTTTATTTACTCCATCAGTTAGCGTTAGCAGGTACTAGACTTGTCTATGTGCTCCCTTTGACTCCCAGTCCCTTCAGCATGACCAACTGTGAACTGAAACTGATCACCTGGAACAGTGAGATGGCATTGGTACATGCCACCTCGATGGGATTGAATTGGAATCCCCTGGTATACTTCCAACTCCACCACTTGGGGCAAGTCAGCCTGAGCATGTCCCAAATTATACATCTCTTCCCTCTCCCATTCCCACCACCATGTTCAACAGGGATCACATTTCAGTTAATTTTCAACACTTAAGAATAACTGTGCATCAATTACAGATCTAAACCAGTCATATTAAGTAGAACAGATAAAAAAAACTACTAAGAGGGATAATGTATTAAGTTGTTCATTAACAGTCAGGGCTATGCTGATCAAGCCACCGTTTCCCATAGTGTCCACCTCACTCCAACAGGTTTCCCTCTTGGTGTTCAGTCAGTCGTCACCGATCAGGGAGAACATATGGTATTTGTCCCTTTGGGAATGGCTTATTTCACTCAGCACGATGTGTTCCAGATTCCTCCATTTTGTTGCAAATGACTGGATTTCGTTGTTTCTTACTGCGGTATAGTATTCTAAAGAGTACATATCCCATAATTTCTTTATCCAGTCTATCGTTGATGGGCATTTAGGTTGGTTCCAGGTCTTAGCTATTGTGAATTGAGCTGCAATAAACATTAGGGTGCAGACCTCTTTTTTGTTTGCCAATTTAAATTCCTTTGGGTAAATTCCAAGGAGTGGGATGGCTGGGTCGAATGGTAGGGTTATCTTCAGGTTTCTGAGTAATCTCCAGACTGACTTCCATAGTGGCTTGACCAGTTTGCATTCCCACCAACAGTGGGTTAGTGTCCCTTTTTCCCCACATCCTCGCCAGCATCTGTTGTTGGTAGATTTCTGCATGTGAGCCATTCTAACCGGGGTGAGGTGAAACCTCATTGTGGTTTTGATTTGCATTTCCCTGATTGCTAATGACCTTGAACATTTTTTCATGTGCCTGTTGGCCATTTGGATTTCCTCTTTTGAAAAATGTCTATTGAGGTCCTTGGCCCATCTCTTAAGAACCCAGTCCTCATTCAAGCATTCACATTTTACCCTAATAGTTGACTTAGACTCCTACCATTGTTGCACTGAATCAAATATAGGTTAAAACATGCTTTTTTGAATTAGCACCTTGGGAATTTTCTTTAGTATATACTCTGCCCCCCAAAAATCAATTATCCATAAAGTAATATTAAAATCACACTGGGGAAATGATTGCTCCTTAACACTGGAATCAAATATAGATTGATACCAGAATTAAGACCCTGCATTTCCTGAAATATTTATTTATAGCAGCAAATCATATCAAAAATCTTCTGAAAAAATACTTCATGCTCTCTATTGAACATTGAGAGAGCTGCAAAATAAAGGAAAAAAGAATGACTAGTAAGAAGAGTTCAGACAATAGTCTTAAAACTGCCTAAAGATATTTAGAACTCATATATAATCTTTACACAGACATAAAGAGAAAAACATGCTAATAAAAATTGCTCTGACTCTAACTGAAAGTGAATGTACAGTCTCTGTAAATAATAAACTGATAATATAATCAGGGCAAGCCAATCAATGGATATAATATACAAAGTCAGGAAGTGGGGTAAAAAAAAAAAAAAAGTGCAGTCTTTTGTTGAAAACATTGTTGGATCCAGGCACCTACTCTTGCTCAAGTTGGTTGATCCTCTTCATTTTTTGTTTCTATTCTCATGTGTTTGTTTTCCCTTTCTATGGCTGCAAGAAAAAAAGGGCTCTTATATACTCTTGGATTTTGTAATAATTTTACATATGCTTCCTTTTTGGTTTTTTGTTTGTTTTGCCCCATTTCAAATTTTTAGGAGGAAAAAAACAAGATATATAACATGGTCTCATGAGAAAACCAGATCACAAAGCTGTGAAATGAAGAATGTCACTCTGTCAACCCATTCTGCTCTCTCTAGGAGTTCAATTACTGTATTGGCTCTTATCTATTCCACTGAGCATTTACTGAGAATATCAGCTATTATAGACTACTACCTAGCTACATGACCATATTGTTCCTTCACATTTATCTGAAATCCTTTCAAAAATTTCAGTGAAGATTTTTGTTCTGTTCCATACTACTGTCATTTATAGGAAAGCTTTGTTATTTTACTTGAATGTGATAGTGAGTAGGCTTTTTATTTTCTCAGAAACATACTCCTCCCCTGTGGCTATTCTGAAAAGTTCTGACTTTCTTTATAACTTTTTAATACCCATAACTCCTCCATCCCTTGCATACAATGTTCATAATAATTCAATTATAATATCTTACAATCAAATCTCATTCCTAGAGCTTATTTAAACTCTCCACTCTTCTCAAAGTTTGTGAGGTATTTTGGAAACTTGTCTTTACATTGAGTTATGAAATAAAACTAAGACTCAAACAATGTAGTAAAATCTTTTCAAAGTTTGCCTTTAATTCATTGATACGATCCAGAGCCTCATGTGTGCGTCTCCCTAGAAACCTTCATTTTAACAGATTTTTTTTCAGTACTCCTAACATCTTAAAACTTGTTCAGACACCACCCACTCGCCCTCTGACACCTTCTTCCTGATTGAAAGAGGCATTTATGTATGAGTCACCTCCTGCCAGCTTCATAGGAATTACATAAAAGCAGACTGCTAACCATCCTGGCCTAAGGACAGAAGAATCACATTGAGTGTGAAAGAAAAAAATCATTCTTGCAGTGGAGACTCACAGTAGAGCACTTGCGAATCTTAATGCTCAGAGGACATCAAACCTTAATCAACACTCTATATCATGGATGAGTCAACTCTTGGATGCTATGCTCTCATCAGTTGGGATCTATTGCTTGACCTAATCAAAATCCATTTTAAATGTGTTTTGTTGTGTGTGGTAAACAAAAAATGAAAGGTTAATTCACATCCTGGGATGATTTTACATATACTAGTGGGGAGAATATGTTTTAAGAAAGAAATTAAAATGAGAGCATTTCAGAAAGATTTTGTAAAAACAGAAGTAAACCATGCTTACTTTGGAACACAAATTTTGAAATCCATGCATAATTTGAACTTTTTGAAGACCTCTGTATACATGGATTTCAAATTTTTTGTATGAAATCAACATATCTTTTTATTCCACTTCTCACAAACTTAGAAGCCACCTCTTATGAGCAAAACTCATATCCTTTCATGAGGATACAAAATATTAATGTGGAAAGATTTAAAAGACAGGGTTTGTGGCAGAAAATGTTGTTTTGTGTTCTAAAAAATGAATTTAAAGACTTTCCTATATAGTAATTATATCTAGAAAGTATATTAGTCAAGACATTTTTAGTTTTCTTGTATCTAGACAAGAAATCGTAGACTATATGGAAATATGGCATTAAATCCTTTCTTCCTCTTACTGACTGTGTGGGTTTTAGCAGGTCTCAAGATATCTGAACTTAAGTTTCTTTAAATGTAAAGAGTAAAATAGTGCATGTCGTCACTCTCTTGAGTTATTGTAATCATCAAATGAGATGGTATGTTTAAGCTTTTGGAGACTTTTAAGCAATAACATATATAATGTTTTATCATTTTATCTCAAAATCCTATCTGCAGCATTCTAGGATCCTCACTAACTGTTCTTTTGGTGAGACAAAATATGGTGCTACATTGAAGCTGCTAGGAGTGCTGGGAGGTGACAGTTCACTCTTTGCTTTCCACAGGGGTGGTTGTGGGGCTCCTGACTTGACTACTCTTGTGCAGGATCACCAGGAAGGCAGCGCATACAGAGAATCCTGGGAGGTTTCATTATTCCATATATCCCTTTCCTATGCTCCAGCCTTCCCATCCGCGCATTCAGATTCATGCAACTTTGGAGAACACCACTGCATTTCTCCGAACACCATGCCCTCATATCTTAGAGCAATAGGATTTTTCTCAGCTGTCAGTATCCCTAAATCATCAGTATCAGACTATCTTAGGAATTTGAGTGTGACACAAATCATCACTGCCTGTTGGGATTGGAAATTTGGATGACACAGCTCTTCAGTGTTCATACTTGGCTTGCATAATGGCCAAGGTTTGGGGAGGTGAGGTGGGAGTTGACAACATATGTCTGAAATGCACATATATTTGTGCTTCTGAGAATGATAGATTTTTAAAATATTCTCTTCCAGTTTGTGTACTAGGCTTTATGCCTTTCTTGTAAAGGATAGCACACAGAGGACAATAAATGTACATACTTAAGGCCAAACAAAGACTTCTTACACTTTTTCCTGGGGGAAACAGTTTGAAGTCCAGAAGCAGAAATTATAATGCCCAACAAGCAGCCCTAACAGTTCCCAAACGGGACAGGCTTCCCCAAGTAGAACCTGTGAGATGCTGTCAGACACAATCTGAGATTGTCTTTCATAACAAGTGAAGTTTTCTGATGAGGGATGTTAAAGGAGAGTTATAATGTAACACATTTTTTCTTTTTTTGGTTTCAATTCCCAGCCTTGTAGAAAATAATGAAAGAGTTGGCAATATGACCATAGTCCCAACTTGGGTTTTCTGTGAATGTGCCAGTCAAATAACAGGAAGACAGACATCACACAACCCTGGTAATATCTACAGCATTGAGTAAAAATCAGAAGTGGGATAACTTGAAATAATATTTTAAAATGTATTTCCTCAAAATAATCATGATTCAGAATTTGATGAAAGCAGATTTTTTTTAGGGTTATCTAGTTACTCACATTCAAATACTTTTCTGTAATAGAACTTTGGTCCAAAGAGAATACATGTTTTTCCCAAGGCTAGACTGAAAGCATTTAATAGTGGATGAGAAGCATTCCGACATTCACAAAATGCAAGTATTATGACACACAAAATTGTCCAAACCATGTGCCCCTTCTTCTTCTCAACTAAATAAAAATAAGGAGTGTCCAGGGTGTTATTGGATACATCCTGCTGGTAATACTATGCTATCTGAAGAAACAACACCACTTCCACTCCCAGTTTAGTCAGTTTCTTTACAATTTTTCTTGAAACGATGTTAGTTTTTACACAATCCATAAAAACAAGCTTATAAAACAAACAAATGGCGATTTAGTTTTTGTTAATTTTGTATAACTATTTAATCTCTAAAATACTTTTGTTCAACTAACAAAGAATATTATAGCTGTTTTTATGGAAAGCCTTTCAAAAATTCACTTTCCAGGAGCAGGCTCTTAACTAAGAACTAAAATTCCCACATCTCACTCTGGAGTTCCTGAGTTACATTTCTGGCTTCAGCTCTTGAATCCAACTTTCTGTAATACAGACTGTAGTGAGCAGTGGTGATGACCCAGGTAACTGGGCTCCTGCCACCCACATGGGATACCTGGGTTACATTTCCAGCTCCTGGCTCTGAACCCAGTGTAACCTTCCAGTTGCAGGCATTCAGTAAGTAAACCAGTGGGTAGGAACGCTAGCTCTCGGTCGCTCCCTCCCTTTCTCTCTCTCTCTCTCTCTCTCTCTCTCTCTCTCTCTCTTTCTCTCTGCTTCTCAGATGAATAATAAAGCTATCAAAGAGTCCACTTTCTAAAGTACTGTGTATATTTTTAACAATAATTTGGAACATAAAAAGAACAAAGTGGATGCTGACTTCCTGGACAGTTCAGTCATGCCTTAGTTGAGAAGATCAGGTGTGAAGTCACAGCTTCTGTGTCCAGAGTGTTGCTGGTTTTCTCAAAGTTAATCGCCTCTATTATGCTGTTATTATTACATTCCAGTTAAAGGACACTGTAGTTCTTTGTAGGTCTATTCAGTTAAGGCAGTTGATCATCATAGGTAGGTCTATTCAGTTAAGGCAGTTGATCATCATAGGTTCAGGAAATGACAATTTTAACTGTCATTTAGAATTTAGGATGACTGAAATATTTGTGGAAAAGGAACATTTTCTAAAGTCTTTTGCAAATTTCTTAATCTTGTCTGGATTAAATCTTTGTTCTATAATAAACATAGAAGCAGACAAAATAAACTTGCAGAGATACACTTTGGAAACAAATCAAATGATTTGTAAACTCTGTTAGTAATGAGATCTGCATTTCAATGGAGTCTAGACACTAATGAGGAACCTATGGAATCTGGACAATTGCATTATTACTGTATTTTAATCTTAGTTGTATTTGAAGTTATCTTTGTAAACAAGAAAATGATTTTCCCAGTAAGGAATTGAATAGGTGTTATCACAGATCCCTTTTGAAGTAGCTAAGAGACCTTCTTCTGGGTTAGGGGTAGGGAACGTCTAGCAGGCAGGCCGTATAAGGTCCACAAAATCATTTAGTCTAGTCCTGCCAAGCAATTGCTGGCAGTACTTGAAATTCAAGAAATCTATACCAGGCTAATTTTTAAGTTGATATTTTATAAATATCCTTGAGCAAAAACAAACAAACAAACAAACAAACAAACAAAAAACTCCCCACCCGTGTAGTGTAGTCTTCGGTAACTAAAAGGTCATTGACGGACATCTGGGTCACTGAGAGCGAATGACTACCTGGTGGCTTAAACAGAAAAAAAAAAAAAAAAAAAAACAACAAAATACCAGTAATGGCATTTTTCCATTATTAGAATCACCTTACCAACTATAACTCAAAATTTAAATTAAGTCAGTGATTTATTATTAGAGGAAATACTGAGGATGACCTGAGGTTACAAAGTAAAACTTATTTCAAAGATTAGATCACTGAAGTTTATTTTTTATGCTTCATCTGCATAACTGCAATCCCTGCACCAATTAAACATCAACATCTGGCATGTATTCCTGACTTCTTCCCAAAAGAGAGGCCTGTTACCAAGAATTTTATAAATGGTTTTATCTTGAGAATGAAAAGAGCTTCCTGAAATGAGGTGCACACTACTGATCCTGACCAGATGAAAAGTAAGACAGGCTTAGAGAACAAAGTGGAAACCAAGATGATAATTATAAAAGAAAATCTAGTCAAAGAAGAAACACATGCCAAGCTTTCTTCATCATGGAGATAAATCTCACCCCTATTTTTGCTCTGTGAATATACCTGAAAGGAGAAAGCACAAAGTGTTAGAGTACCATTAGGAAGGTTGTACCTGCCACCAACACAAATTAATAAAACAAACACAATCATAGCAGAGGACCATCTGATGCTCATGACATTCTTTTACAGCATGCCTGACTACTCATTAGGAATCAGAAGCCATCTAAACTATGTACACCTTCATCTGTACATCTAGCACAGTCCTGCTGACACAGCCTGGAGGGCACTGAGTACTGCATTGGCTCCTACTTTTCACAAAGAGATAAATAGCAAATATTTTAACAGCAAATTTTGAGAACAAAAGTTTGGTTCTTCTATGGGAAATATATTTTTGTGGCATTTCTATAAATCAGAGCTCATTCTAAAATGGAATGGATTACTCTTATTCAATATAGTACTAAGATTTTAGCAAGAGCAATTAGGAAGAAGAAAGAAATTCAGGGCCTCAAAAGTGGAAAAGAGGAAGTCAGATTATCCATATTTGCTGATGACACAGTGTTGTACATGGGAAAACCTAAACATTCCATCAAAAAGCAGTTAGAATTGATAAATCAATTCAGTAAAGTTTCAGGTTACAAGATAAACATTCAAAAAGAGTAGCTTTTTAATGTGCTAATAATAAACTCACCAAGAGAAAAATCAAGAAAGATATCCCATTCACAATAACTACAAAAAAATCAAATATTTAAGAATAAATTCAAACAAAGAAGGAAGAGCTCTACAATGAAAATTATCAAACATTGATGAAAGAAATCATCAAGGACACAAAAAATGGAAAGAGTCCTTGCTCATGGATTGGAAGAAGCAATATCATTGAAATGTCTGTACTACCTAAAGCAATCTAAAGATTCAGGGCAATCTCTATTAAAATACCAGTGGCACTTAAGAATAATTGTGTATTGATTACAGTATTCAACCAAAAGTATTAAGTAGAACAAACAAACAAAAATACTAAGAGGGATAACATATTAAGTTGTTCATCAACAGTCAGGGCGAGGGCTGATCAAGTCACCGTTTCTCATTGTGTTCATTTTGCTTTAACAGGTTTTCTTTTTGGTGCTCAGTTGTCACCTATCAGGGAGAACATGTGGTATTTGTACCTTTGGGATTGGCTTATTTCACTCAGCATAATGTTTTCCAAATTCCTAACAGGGATCACTTTTCAGTTAAAATTTAAACACCTAAGAATAATTGTGTGTTAATTACAGAGTTCAACCAATGGTACTAGAACAAAAAAAATACTAAAATGTATAAAGTATTACATTGTACATCAACCATCAGGACAAGAGCTGATCAAGTCACTGTTTCTCATAGTGTCCATTTCACTTCAACAAGTTTCCCCTTTGGTGCTCAGTTAGTTGTCACCAATCAGGGAGAACATATGATATTTGTCCCTTTGGGACTGGCTTAATTCACTCAGCATGATGTTTTCCAAACTCCTCCATCTTCTTGCAAATGACCGGGTTTCGTTGTTTTTGACTGCTGTATAGTATTCTATAGAGTACATGTCCCATAATTTCTTTTTTTTCTTTTTTTTAAATTTTTTTTATTTATTTTTTTGACAGGCAGAGTGGACAGTGAGAGAGAGAGACAGAGAGAAAGGTCTTCCTTTTGCCGTTGGTTCACCCTCCAATGGCCGCCGCGGCCAGCTTGCTGCGGCCGGGCACCACGCTGATCCGATGGCAGGAGCCAGGTGCTTCTCCTGGTCTCCCATGGGGTGCAGGGCCCAAGTCCTTAGGCCATCCTCCACTGCACTCCCTGGCCACAGCAGAGAGCTGGCGTGGAAGAGGGGCAACCGGGACAGAATCCGGCGCCCCGACCGGGACTAGAACCCGGTGTGCAGGCGCCGCAAGGCAGAGGATTAGCCTAGTGAGCCAAGGCGCCGGCCTCCCATAATTTCTTTATCCAGTCTACTGTTGATGGGCATTTGGGTTGGTTCCAGGTCTTAGCTATTGTGAATTGAGCTGCAATAAACATTAATGTGCAGACAGCTTGTTTGTTTGCCAATTTCATTTCCTTTGGGTAAATTCCAAGGAGTGGGATGGCTGGGTTGGGTGGTAGGGTTATCTTCAGGTTTCTGAGTAATCTCCAGACTGACTTCCATAGTGGCTTAACCAATTTGCATTCCCACCAACAGTGGGTTAGTGTCCCTTTTTCCCCACATCCTCTCAAGCATCTATTGTTGGTAGATTTCTGCATGTGAGCCATTCTAACCGGGGTGAGGTGAAACCTCATTGTGGTTTTGATTTGCATTTCCCTGATTGCTAGTGATCTTGAACATTTTTTCATGTGCCTGTTGGCCATTTGGATTTCCTCTTTTGAAAAATGTCTATTGAGGTCCTTGGCCCATCTCTTAAGTGGGTTGTTTGTTTTGATGTTGTGGAGTTTCTTTATTTCTTTGTAGATTCTGGTTATCAACCCTTTATATGTTGCATAGTTTGCAAATATTATTTCCCATTCTTTCAGTTGCAAATATATAAGCAAATTAAAAAACTCAAAAACCAAAAACAATCAGTCCAGCTGAGAAATCGGCAAAGGACCTCAACAGACAGTTCTCAAAAGAAGAAATACAAACTGTTCACTAACCATTAAGGAAATGCAGATCAAAATGGCAATGAGATATCACCTCAGCCCTATCAGAATGGCTGAAGCCCAAAACAGAAAGTAACAAATGCTGTGAGGATGTGGAAAAAGAGGAATAGTTATATACACTGTTAGTGGAAATGAAAGTGCATCCACTGTGGAAAACAGTGTGTAGATTCTTAAAAATCCACAAATAGACTTGCCATATGATACAGCGAACCCAATATTGGATATATACACAAAAGATACGAATGCACTGTATTTAAGAGATACCTGCACCACCACGTTCACAATAGCCAAAATTTGGACTCAACCAAGATGTCCATCATCAGAAGAATAGAGAAAATATGGTATATATACACAGTGGAATATTATTCAGCTTTACAAAGAATGAAATTCTGTAATTTGCAGCAAAATGCACAGAACTGGAAGGTGTCATGTTAGTGAAATAAGCTGGACATAGAAAGACAAATACTGCATGTTCTCCCTTATATGTGGGTGCTATCATTTATTTTATTTTATTTTATTTATTTTTTTTTTATATTTTTTGACAGGCAGAGTGGACAGTGAGAGAGAGAGACAGAGAGAGAAAGGTCTTCCCTTGCCGTTGGTTCACCCTCCAATGGCCGCCGCGGCCAGCGCGCTGCGGCCGGCACACCGCGCTGATCCGATGGCAGGAGCCAGGAGCCAGGTGCTTTTCCTGGTCTCCCATGGGGTGCAGGGCCCAAGCACCTGGGCCATCCTCCACTGCACTCCCTGGCCACAGCAGAGGGCTGGCCTGGAAGAGGGGCAACCGGGACAGAATCGGCGCCCCAACCGGGACTAGAACCCGGTGTGCCGGCGCCGCTAGGCGGAGGATTAGCCTAGTGAGCCGCGGCGCCGGCCGGGTGCTATCATTTAAAAAGAAGGAAGGAAAGGAGGTAGGAAGGAGATGACTGTGTATATCAGTATTGCTGCAAATACAGTTTTATGAAACTTTGTTTTATACCTTTGTCAAACCAATGATTAAGAATGTTTTACTACCACAGTTTTAATGATTTGTGATTATTTTAAAATTTACTGCATATGAGTGGGATGGTCATTTTTCCATTCAATTATTATTTATAGCCATTGTCTATATTCCTACTAAGGTAGGGTCTTTTTGCTTTTTATTTGTTAAACTTCTTAGTCAGTGAAGTGTTAAGCCTTTTTACTGTAATGCAAATTTAAAATGTTATCTCAAATACTAAAAAAAGGTAGGGAGAAGAAAGGAGGGTGGCAGAAAATGGAGGGAGGTGGAAAGAAATAACATTAGGTTCTTAGAAACGTATATACAAACCATATTTAATCTGTTAAAAACAAATTAAAAATTAAAAATTTTTAGAAAGAGAAGAGGGATAGGAAAAAAAATGCAGTGGATTGCCCCAGCTTATCAAGGCCCATGTGATGGCTATGAAGTCATCAGCCAGGGCCTTTTGTACTCTGCATTAACTGGCCTGGAATTCTTTAACCTTTAAGTAAACAACAGATGAATAAATATGCTTCAGAAGCTTGAAATTATACAAGCTGGGATAACAATACTACTATTTTTAATTATTAAATAAAAAAACCTGATGTTGAAATTGGGAAACACAATTTCTGACTGATATTGATCTTGTAATTTACTTGTTACTTGTAATAATCAAAGCTTTATTAACTCAAAAGAGAGATCAAAAGAGAGAAAAAAAAAGTCAATAAAGAAGGAAGCTACTTCTCCTTAGGTATATTAATAAGACATAAGTAATTCGCAAATATCTTGTGAACTCATCTTGAGTATTACATGATGCTTGTTTAATTGAGGGGGAAAATTTTAGCAGCTGAACCTCAGGCCAAAATTCTAGACGTTTTATGAGGCAGAAGAGTACGATTAAAGCATATAATAAGCATCTATAAAGAAATAAAATAAGCCGGCGCCGCGGCTCACTAGGCTAATCCTCCGCCTAGCGGCGCCGGCACACCAGGTTCTAGTCCCGGTCGGGGCGCCGGATTCTGTCCCGGTTGCTCCTCTTCCAGGCCAGCTCTCTGCTGTGGCCAGGGAGTGCAGTGGAGGATGGCCCAGGTGCTTGGGCCCTGCACCCCATGGGAGACCAGGAGAAGCACCTGGCTCTTGGCTCCTGCCATCGGATCAGCGCGGTGCGCCGGCCGCAGCGGCCATTGGAGGGTGAACCAACGGCAAAAAGGAAGACCTTTCTCTCTGTCTCTCTCACTGTCCACTCTGCCTGTCAAAAAAAAAAATAAATAAATAAAATGAAAATAATGTACATGATAAGAATTATATTTTGAAAATTAGGCTGGCGCCGCGGCTCACTAGGCTAATCCTCCGCCTTGCGGTGCTGGCACACTGGGTTCTAGTCCCGGTTGGGCACTGGATTCTGTCCCGGTTGCCCCTCTTCCAGGCCAGCTCTCTGCTGTGGCCAGGGAGTGCAGTGGAGGATGGCCTAAGGACTTGGGCCCTGCACCCCATGGGAGACCAGGATAAGTACCTGGCTCCTGCCATCGGATCAGCGTGGTGCCCGGCTGCAGCGCGCCGGCCACGGCGGCCTTTGGAGGGTGAACCAACGGCAAAGGAAGACCTTTCTCTCTGTCTCTCTCTCTCACTGTCCACTCTGCCTGTCAAAAAGAAAAAAAAAATTAACAAATTATTTTTGCTTTTATAACTGGTAAGCAATTAAAAATACAACGTAATCACAGTGGGTAATGGCAAAAACTACTAGGATTTTGTAGATAAAGCAGAAGACCCCAACAAAGTTCTTTTTTTTGTAGGAGCCATGTAAATCTGTAGAACAAGACCCCAGGAGTACAAAGCATAGGCAGTAACATGTTCATCTTTCTCTTAAAAGAGAAATGCACTAGTGCAATAGGTTTGAAATACCAAGGTTAATAATGTCTAAGTTTTATTCTACAACTCTGACCTGCTTCTCTGTGGGTATCAAGGTATAATGACGCACCTTTAGTTCAGTCGTTAACAGAAGACTTTCTAATGAGGTTCCGGATGCTAAGCATCTCCAGAAGATCGTCTCTATGAAAAAACTCCTAAGATCTTTTTCTTTTGAGTTGCATTAATACACTTTCCCTTCATCTCTACCAAAGCACAGCCCACACAAAGTTAATACTACCCATTGTAGGGATGTGTATTTTTTAACTTCATATTGACTATATTTTGTAGCTCCATCTTTTTTCCCTTTTCCTTAATCATTTATATGTAACATTTATAACATTCCTTGTTTAAACACAGCTGTAATAATGTTAAATCTTCTTTTTAGAATTATCAGATATTTAGATTTTATTGTGTTGATTACGTTCTAGCTGGTAGGATTTGCACAGATTATGTCATCCAAAACTTAACAACCCTATGAGGTAAGTATTGTTACCATTTTTATAAGAATAAAAAACTGAGATATAGGAAATTGGCATACAGGATACAGGAACTTGCCAAGGTAAATTCTTACTGTCCTTGGAGCTGAAATTCAAGCCTGGGAAGCCTTCCTAAAGAAACCAAACCATTAATTACCTTATGAATAGCTTTCCAATTAGAATATTGTCAAAAGTCACAGGAAGTTATTCTGGTAGTTTGACTTGGCTTGAAGTCCTTGTCTTATGTTAGATAGCTTCTATTTCTAGCTTCTTTAGATTATTTGGTTGTCTCTGGCTTTCCATCTTAAGGGTCACCATCCTTTTTCCTTGTCCTAATGCCCCTCTGTTTTCCCTCCACATGATCAGTCCAGAGAGCCAAATTGGTCCAAAGAAATCTTTTTCCTTCAATTTTAGTTCCTTTTCTGGCTGCAGAACTAGACTTCAACTGCAGGCTTAAAAATGCCAGCCCAGAATCGTTCATTCATTTGTTCATTCACCAGATGTTTTAAACCTATGAAATACAGGGAATCTCTTACCTTTGTATTAATCAAAAGTAAAAAGAAACAAAGTAAAAAATAAATAAAAAGCACGAGTGTCTACTATGATCACTGGGCAGTTAACAGTGACTAGGAGAGGCAAACTCCCTTTTCTCATGTTCCTGTGTTTAGTTGGAGTAGACAACAATGAACAAGTAAGTATACACGTATAACATATCAGTACTGATGGTGTTGAGGACCAAACAACATAGGGCAAAGGAGAGAGCAAAGTCTGGAAGCAGAGGATAGGAGAGTGTTGTTGCTAAGCTTATGAGGATGTTCAGGGTAAGCCCTCCGATAAGAAAATATTTGAACAAATATAAAACAGAAATGTGAATTTAAAATGTAATCTGTGGAAGAAATTTAGGAGCAGAGAGAAAGAACAGCAATAGCAAAGACCTGGAAGTAGAAATAATCTTGTGTTTCTCTAATAATAAGGCCTTTGGGCTGGAGCTATGTGAGAATAAGTTGATACCTAAAATTGCTTGGCTTATCTATAATTCAGTCAAGAATGTCATTTGGCCTTAAACATATGAGCCACTTCCAGAAAGCTTAGAGTATATTAATTAATATTTTCATGAATTTTATTTAGTGCCTTATAATTTAAAATCATTTTCCCAAATATAACCTCATTTTTCTCCTCAAAACCTCCTGTCACTGAGAGAAGAGTCTAGTGTGATAATCCTGGCTGTGAAAAAAAGACATGACACACGGTAGGCACTCAGTAAATGTATCTTGAATTAATGAGTTGATTTAATTCCACAACACAACTTTTAATTTATCAACTTTTTCACACTGATTATTACTGACTATCAGATGTTATGTTATAATGTGACAGTGCTTCCAAGGCTGTGGAGATGTATGTTGGGCTATTTGCCTCCACCCTAATTTGTGTATGTATTTATTTTTATGGTGCTTCACACTTTTTCTAACTCTTCCATTAAGTTCTGTAGCATTTTCCTGGCAATCAGTTTCTCTAGGCTCCTAATTTATCACTATCTAATCTATTCTATTCTTGGAAACCAGATCACAAAATTTGTCAGACCCACATGTAAAATAAATTAAAGTGACTCCAAATAAGAGCCATGCAACTTTTCTCAAACAATAAATTTGTCTTGGTCCATTTGTGCTGCTATAACAAAATACCATGGAATGAGTGATTTATGAACAATAAAAATTTATTTCTCACAGCTCTGGAGGCTGGGAAGTTCAAGATTAAGATATTCGCATGTACGTTGTCTGGTGAGGATCCTGTCTTTATGGTTCTAAGATAGCACCATGGTGTTACACCCTAGCAGGAGGACGAATGCTATGTCCTCACACACAGAAGGGACTTGGAAAGGGGCAAACCCACTTCCTCTGCCCATGATTGTTCTACTCTTGTGACTTAATTACCCCCTAAAGTCACCACCACCTGAAATTATCACATTGGCAATTAAATTCCAATATATAAATTATGAGGGACACATTAAGGTCACATTACTATTTTCTTCCTAACAACTTTTCTGATCTCATAAATGTTATGCTTATTTCTACATTTGCAATTAGTTTCTAGTTGATTAAAGTTGCTAGGCAAAATATCACCCCTGGGCTTTTTCTTCAGTTGTCTAGAAAAATAAAATTATAAAGCATTTCAGTCCACCTAAAACAGTTTCCACAATCTGATCTGAAGCCACATTTGCAGGTTCTTCATTGAACTAAAACTGATCTCATTTGTCTGTAGTATCCAGAACTCACAGGTTTGTCTGGGCTCTCTGAAGCCAGGACTCTCATCTAGTACTGATGATATAGTCACTTGGTGCAACATGATTATAAATGTGCCTCTTGCAATGCGGTACCCTTAACATGTCCTTTCTGTGGAAGCCATTATATCCACCTGTTTGCTGCCATAAAAGTTTTCAAATATTCTTTTTCTGATTGAGAATTATTATGGGTTTATCACTTACTGATTTCTTATTTCACTCTTACAACAAATAACTATTGGTGGCCTACTGTGTACCAACTGCTGCTCTGGGTCTTGCATATCCAGCCTTTTAAAGACAGAGGTTGTATCTACTGTCTTGGAAAGCTAAATGAATGATTCTAATGGAGAGGGCTAAATGATTGGTTGCAAATAGACATATACCAATAGTAATATAAATAAATTTTATTAATACAAAAGAAAGCAGGGAAAACAGATACAGAGTAATAAGCTAGGTATCTTTTTAAAATAGGGTGGTAGGTGTTGGCATTGTGGCATAGAGGGTAAAGCTGTCACCTGTTATTGCAGGCATCCAATATGAATGCCAGTTGAGTCCCAGCTGCTTCACTTCCTATCCAGCTGCTTGCTAATGGGCCTGGGAAAGCAGTGGAAGATGGCCCAAGAGCTTGGGCCTCTGTACTCACATGGGAGACCCACAAGAAGCTCTGGGCTCCTGGCTTTGACCTAGCACAAACCCAGATGTTGTGGCCATTTGGGGAGTGAAACAGCAAATGAAAGATCTCTCTGTGTCTTCCTCTCTTTCTGTAAATTTGCCTTTCAAATAAATAAATAAATCTTTGTTAAAAAGAGGTGGTAACTAAAAAAATAAGTATGTGAGTCAATGGAAATGTTAATTATATTCACAACCATTTGAAACATGTTGTACACTGTAAATGTATATAATTTGTCATTTATCTCTTAATAAAGCTGGGAAAACTTTTTAATGAAAAAAGAAAGAAGAGAGAGTGGTTAAGGAAGATTTCCCTAAGGAGATTGTGTTTATGAGTATTTGAGGAAAGTATGTTTTTTAAAAATTTATTCAAGAAACAGAGAGACAGACGGACAGCAATAACTCCTATTCAAATATACTGGTTCATACTCCAAATGCCCACAATGGCGAGTGCTGAAGCTGGAAGTTGGGAGCTGAATCCAAGTCTTCCATGTGGGTGACAGGGTCTCAACTACTTGAGCTGTCATCCACTGTGTCTCAGAGTCTGCATTGGCAAAGAGCTGGAATAGGAAGCCAGAGCAAGAAACTGAACACAAGTCCCACTGTGATGTGGGACCCTTAAGGGTGTCTTAACTGACATCTTTACCACAAGGCCAAATACCTGCCCTAAAAGCATATCTTCAGAGGACATAGCAAGATAAAGACCTTGATAGGAGAATGACTTGGTATGTTCCAGGAATAACACTAAGACAAATATGTTTCGAGATGAGTGAGTAGGAAGGAGAGTGTTAGAAGATAAGGTCTGTGGCAAGGGTTAAATAGTGTAGGGGCTTTTGAACCTCAGTTGTTCATGATCTTCTCAACAGTACATGATGTGTTTGACTTGATTTTGTTTCTGTACAATTTTCTGAAAGCCAGTGTGGAGCATCGATGGGAAATAATTTTCATAGGTGTAATTCCTATAGCCTTTTAATAAAGTTCAGGAAAATATATGGATATAGAAGCACTCATAATTGTATATTCTGATTTTTTGCTTATTGAAGTTAAATTCACTTATATAAAATTATCCATTTTAAAATGATTCAGTGACATTTAGATTATTCACAATGTTGCACAACTACCACTGCTATCTAATCCAAAACAAGTTCATCACCCAACACGAACCCATTACCTATTAATCGGTGATAACCCCTCTCTGCTTACCCCAAAAAGTAGCATTCTGCTTTCTGTTTATGGATTTATATACTAAACTCTAGATATTTCATGTAAATGAAATCCTAAAATATGTGAACTTTTATGTCTGGCTTCTTTCACTTAGCATAATTTTTGAGGTACATTCATATAATAATATATGTCAGCACTTTATTTTTATAGTTGACTTGTATTCCATTTTATGTACACACACACACACACATATACACACCACAGTTTCTCCATTCATCTACTAATGGACATTGTGATTGTTTCCACCTTTTATTGTTGTAAGTAGTGCTTACTATGAATGTGTGTGTACAATGTCTTTTTTTTTTTTTTTTTTTTTTTTTGACAGGCAGAGTGGACAGTGAGAGAGAGAGACAGAGAGAAAGGTCTTCCTTTGCCGTTGGTTCACCCTCCAATGGCCGCCGCGGCCGGCGTGCTGCAGCCGGCGCACCGCGCTGATCTGATGGCAGGAGCCAGGTACTTATCCTGGTCTCCCATGGGGTGCAGGGCCCAAGCACTTGGGCCATCCTCCACTGCACTCCCTGGCCACAGCAGAGAGCTGGCCTGGAAGAGGGGCAACCGGGACAGAATCCGGCGCCCCAACCGGGACTAGAACCCAGTGTGCCGGTGCCGCAAGGCGGAGGATTAGCCTAGTGAGCCATGGCGCCGGCCTACAATGTCTTTATGACCAGTATTTTCAGTTCCTTTGGGTATATACCTAGGAATGGAATAACTGAGTCACATGGTAATTCTGTATTTGACCTTTTGAGGAATCATAAAATTGTTTACCACTATGGCTGAACCATTTTATAATCTGAAAATACTCTTATTCTTACATTCTATAAGCACTTGCTTCCTTATACCTTATCTTCCCTAGTTTGGAGCTATTTACTGTAGATATCACATTTTTCCTAAGGTGCAACCTGATTAGATAGTTCTTCCAAACCAACTGAAAGGACTTTTACTAGAAAAATTAAGGAAAATAAAATTAATAAACTATAAAGTAAAACTTTAGAGGCAATAACTTTAAGTTGTATAATTCATAGCCCAAGTGTGACTATAGCCATGATATCAATAGGATACATAGATAGAGACAGTAAATAATTAGATATCTCCTACTGATGATCCTATTTCTCCAGAGAACCCTAAAGAGTAATACTCCATCATGGCTTGGATGGCCGGACGGACAGATAGGGAATTGGCTTATGTGATTATGAAAGCTGAGAAATCCCAAGATATGCAGTCATGAAACTTGAAAACAGGAAAGCCCATGATGTGATTACTGGCCAAGTTCAAAGGCCTGAGAACCAGGAAAGCCAATGATGTGTGTTCCAGTTTGAGGTTGGCAGGCTGTATTCTCAAGAGTTGATGCTTCAGTTTGAAACTGAAGGCAGGGAAAGATCAGTGTCCCAGATCAAGATAGGCAGGAAGAGTTCCCTCTTATAGCAAGATGGTGATCCCTTTTGTGTTTCTCAAGTCTTCAACAGAATGGAGGTCCCGCCTACTTTACGGAGGGCAATCTACTTTACTTAGTCTCCCAATTCAACTGTTAATCTCATCTATAAATGCCTTCACAAGCATACTCAGAATAATGATTTACTAAATACCTGAGCAATACATGGACCACTCAAGTTGACACATAAAATGAACCGTTGTAGAATATTTTTGAATCAACATGGTTTCTAGGACCTTAACTGAATTCTGATGACTCCAAATATTCCATTTTCCTAGAATATTTCTTTGTTCAAGACCCTGATGCTTTTTAAAATTTTTCTTGTTTTATTTGAAAGGCAGAAATAGTGAGAACCATCTATTGGTTCACTCCCAAAATGTCCACAACAGCCAGGATTGGGCCAGGTGGAAGCCTGTTACCTAAAATTCAATCTGGGTCTTCCACATGAGTAGCAGAACCCAAGCGCTTGAATCATCATCTTCCAAGGTCTGCATTAGTGAGAATCTAGAAACCAAAGTAAAGCTGAGACTCAGAGGAGGCATTCTGTCATGGGATTCAGGTGTCCTAATCACTTTCCCAAATGCAGTGCAACCTCTTTCTAGAATATTTCTCATCTGAGAAGTCATAATACACTTTTCTTATGGGGCTCATACAGTCATTTATTAAAATGCCTACTGTGTTACAGGAATTGTGCTAAACACTGGGCAACAAAGATTCCAAACACTTAAAGAAAGAGCAGGCCTATAAATAAATAAATTAGAATCTGTGTTGAACTGTTGGAAATCAAGGAATAGGATGCTGGTTCTTAAAGTGTGGTTTGAAGTCACCTATATCAGAATCACCTGGGGTGTTGTGGTCATGCTTCAGTATTGTTCAGAAACTCTTGGTTGGAACTTAGTCTGTATTGTAAGCCTCTCAGATGATCTTAATGTATATAGAAGTTTGATAAGCACAAAAATATAACATGCTTTATTTTAGCATTTTTGGAGTTACTTAAAATGTTTTTCAAGATATATTTTATTCTTTTAAAGGCAGAGTGAGACACACACACAGACACACACACACACACACACACACACCTAGGGGTTGGTGGGGAGAGATCTTCCATCTTGCATCCACTGGTTCACTCACCAGGCCAAAGAAGTGGCCAGCAATTCCATCCAACTCTCCCATGTGGGTGGCAGGGGCTCAAGTATTTGGGTCATCTTTTACTGCCTTCCTAGGCACAAGAAGCTGGATCAGAAACAGAGTCAAGCTGGGACACAAATGAACCAGCACTTCACTAAGGAATGCCCATGTGACAAGTTCCAGCTTAATATACTGCATTACAATGCCAGCCCCTAAAATAAAAAAATAAAAAATAAAAATTTTATAATTACCTTCTTGAATTTGAATATTTTGAATTTCTTCATCAAGATTCAAGACAGTTTGTAAAAATAAAATAATAACATAATATTCCACAATGTTTATTTTCAAATTTTTATAATTTTATTTCACTATTAGATCAATCAGACTGCATTCCTGCCCTTATTCAGCATATTTCCATTCCTGACATCATTCCAGGCTTTGGGAATGCTACCATGAGCAAGACAGACATAATTAGCACCTCATGTAGCTTAGAATCCAACTTCAATGTCACATTTTGTTTTTAAGGTAGAACACTTTTTTTCTTTAAGATTTTTTTTTATTTATTTGAAAGTCATAGTTACACAGAGGGAGAAGGAGAGGCAGAGAGAGAGAGAGAGAGCTTCCATCTGATGGTTTACTCCCCAGTTGGCCGCAACGGTTGGAGCTGCACCAGTCAGAAACCAGGAGCCAGGAGCCTCCTCCGAGTCTCCTACATGGGTGCAGGGGCCCAAGGACTTGGGCTTCTTCCACTGCTTTCTCAGGCCATAGCAGAGAGCTAGATTGGAAGTGGAGCTGCCAGGACTCGAACTGATGCCCATGTAGGATGCTGTCATTGAAGTTTTGCCACAGCGCCAGCCCCACCACATTTTTTTTCTTTTTGGAGATGGGAGCATTTATGTGTGTATGTGTGTGTGTATGTGGGTGGGTGGGCAGGTGCACATGTATGCGTTTGTAAAGATTTAGCGTTTTCACTTGCTGAGCAAAACAAGTATGCTAACTGAGAGATTGCCAAGTTACCTCTGCAAATATTCAAGGAAATCTAACAGGCTCTGGCATAAGTCTAAGTGGACTGGGGTGCCTTTGTTCCCTCATATGAAAACCTATACCTTTTTTTCCTTTGCTGCTTTGTTGCTGAAAGGAAGTATGTTAAAATATTAAGATCTTAAAATCAGTTATGATAATATATAAAATTCCCTTCCTGCATAATTGAATGAATTAGACATAACTAACAGTTTGCTAAAGATGCTGTATTTTCTGTATTATAAGGAACTATGAACTAGTTTTACATTTATTTCTTCTGAAAAGAGGCACATTAGTATTTTGGCTATTTAAGCATATCAACCATAAGCTAGATAGAACATTTATAACAATTTCAAGCAAATATTTAGAGTAGTACTTACTTAATAGCTTCCTATTTTCCAGTTCACATATCATTATTTGCTGATCTCAGTCCAGCAAATATTCCAGGAAAATCATCCATTATCTGTGAAGTTTAGATGTTATATATAATGTATGTTCTGGACCCATTAAAATATGTCACAAATAATTCAAGATTGCTATGTGACTCCCTTCTCCTTGTCTTTCATATAAAACTTTGTCCTTACTGTGTTACTGCAATACAAACAGTAAAACATAGAAACACTGAGGTAGAGAGTGATGCATTCATTCATGTCATTTAGAAAGAAACACAAGGTACTGTGAAGGTTACTGTAAAAGAGCTGTTCGGATCATCTTCCTCTTTAGTGTTGATTAAACAACCTCAAAAGTATTAAGACTCAACTTGAAAATGTAGTTTAAAATTCTAGGCATATATTTTTTTTTCTTCATACAAGTAACAGGAAGAAATGGAAAATGTAATTTGGTGACAGGACAATAAAGAGCTTTCATGGACAAGAAAGGACAAAGGAATCATTCATAACAAACAGTTTCTGTGTGTTAGCAAAGTTGTTAGGGCTACCCATCTATTTTCATTTTCAGTTGGTATTCATACCAGACCTTATTATTCCTGTTTTGGTATTTGAAAAGATTCTATAACCCGCCCAACCTTATGAAGTAATCAAGTAGTAAAACATCCTGAGTCACTCTGATTGCAGATCTACTGAGCCTTCATCATGCCATGTTGAAGAGGCCATACTCAAAGACTGGACATTCAGCAGTTGGTGTCCGTGGCCTTAAGCAATTTAACAAATAGGAGGATAATCTCTAAGATGACTCACTGTAATTAGCAATTTCCCAGGTGAAATCTCATAATGAACATAAAGAACACACTTCAACCTTTGGTTGCTATATTTTAGGTTGGCAGGAAAGCATCATCTCCGTATGTGTGTAGGTTTGGCATTTAGAATATGATCAGCTGAGTGCCGAGTGATTGCTTCACCATTAGGAATGTTACTAAAGTAGGGAATACATGTCTACAGGTTTCTTGTCAAGAGAGTTCAAATACTGTTGGAAACAGTACCCAAGTATGATACTTAGCACCAGCTTATTCACCTCCCTTGCATTTCTTTCTTATTTCTGTGCTGAATGTCAACTGTGTAGGTTTTCAAATAATAAAGTTGATCCTGTCCTTATTGCTCATTGTTTTCCTCTAAATGTGTCTGCTCCCTGATTGTGCATGATGTCTCCTAATATTAACCAGCATATTGCAGTGTTTTCCTTGTCTATAAGCAAGTCTTATACACCATCTTCCCGGTTGCATACCAGGTCAGAGGAAGATAAAGGTGATCTTAGAGTATTTCAGGCATGGAAAGCCAAGACACTCTGGCAAAAAGATCTCTGTGAGTGAGATCCCAGTGGAAAGAACAGGTCTTCAAAGAGGGAGGTGCCTTTCTCTGAAGGGAGGAGAGAACCTCCACTTTGACTATGACCATGTCTAAACAAGATAAGAGTCGGAGAACTCAAGGGGCTTCCATAGCCTTGGAAACTCATGACTGGTGCATAGGGAGATTACTGATGCCATAAACAGGAGTGTCAATTGGTAAAGTCAACAACAGGAGTCACTGTGCACTTACTCCTCATGTAGGATCTCTGTCCTTAATGTGCTGTACACTGAGGCTTAATGCTATAACGAGTACTCAAACAGTATATTTCACTTTGTGTTTCTATGGGGGTGCAAACTGTTGAAATCTTTACTTAATGTACACTAAACTGATCTTCTGTTAAAAAAAAAAAAAAAAAAAAAAAAGAAACTATCAATTCCCAACTTGACTCTCACTGGGATTAAACATGACAATAGGTCTGATCTGATTTCATCATCATTTAAAAAAAAAATCATCTATTATTTTTCACTTTATGTTTCTGTGTGGGAACAAACTGTTGAAATCCTTACTTAAGGTATACTAAGCTGATCTTCTGTATACTAAGATAATCGAAAATGAATCTTGATGTGAATGGAAGGGGAGAGGGAGTGGGAAAGGGGAGGGTGGTGGGTGGGAGGGACGGTATGGGGGGGAAAGCCATTGTAACCCATGAGACGTACTTTGGAAATTTATATTCATTAAATAAAAGATAAAAAAAAAAAAAAAAAAAAAAGGTGATCTTAGAGCACCCAGAGCCCTTCAGTAATCGGATGTCCAACTGCACACATAGTGCACTGAATGTTCTTTAATTTGAATGATGGGGGGTAAACATTCCTCATTTTGTTGGTACCCTGGTTAATTTTGTGTGAATTTGACTGAACTAAAGGATGCCCGGATGACAGGTAAAACATCATTTCTCCCTGTGTATATGTCCTTGGAAGAGATCAATATGTAAATTGGTAAGATGAGTAAAGCAGAAGGCTTTCCCCAAGCTGGCTATGCCTTGTCCAATACATTGAAGTTCCAAATAGAACAAAAAGGTAGGGGCAGTGTGACTTTACTTGTCTCTGCTTGAGCTAAGATAGCCTTAGTCACAGGTGGTCCTGATTCTCAGACTTTCAGACTCAGAACAAGACTTATCACAATCACCTGCACCCCAGTTTTCAGGCCTGATGATTCAAACTGAATTACAGCACCAGATGCTTCTGCAGTTTAAATCCACAGCCACATGTGCCAATTTCTATAATAAATCTCTATATTTGTGTCTATAACTACCCATCTGTTTCTCTGGAGAATCCAGAATAATATGGCAGGGCATTCACTGACCAACCTAGTATTTCCATTCCTCAGAATTCCAGAAACTAAGAATGGCAGCCAGTTACTGTGGAAAGAAAGTGGAAAGAAGAAAGCCATTTAACTGTCTTAGAGAATCACGCCTACCATGGTTCTGTATGCCAGGGGAGAAGTGTTCAATGTTACAGCAATCTGTAACAATAGAAACAGTGAACTTTGAAGTCCCAAATCATTGTTTAAATCAATTCTTCAGCATTTTATTTGCTTTCTGATCAAATGAAAGTTTCTTAAACAATTTAAGTCTCATCTACCATGTCTAAAATATGAATGCTAATCTCTATTATGCGTATCTCTGATGCCTGTGTGCATATGGATCCATAGGAACAGTAGCTTATAAAAAGCTGTCCAGTTGCTATCGTTTACTTTAGCAGATATAGATATTTATATTTATGCTTGGTAGTATTAGTTGATTAGGAAACATAAACTAAGATTTCTGTGTGCAGACACAGTATGTTTGCCTATTGTTGAAAAATCATAAACAACACTGAAATTTCTTCATTTTTAATATGCTTCACCTGTCTAGTTTTTTCATTTTTGAGATATGAAATGGATCAGAATATAATCTAGAAATCACAAATAAAGCATTACCAGATATTCTACCAAAGAACGTCACATGTATAATGAATACTAATATTACTCTCCATAGAAAACTTTTTACAACTACTTTTTATTTTAATTTTTGTCTCTCTAATTTATTCTATTTGATATATTCAACTTGTTAAAGTTGCAAGAAATTTAAAATTTGAAAAAACCGTTTTGAAAATTTTTGCATTAAGTTCTACTAAAAATATAATTTTATTATCATTTTAATCAAATATTATGTTTTATTTTATTGCTCTGAAATACATTTTCAAATCTGCTGCAAGGTTATTTTGCCTGCTGAAGAATAGTTATTTTCTGCTTTAGAAATGGCTGTAATGCCATTTCAATGCCATGTAAGTAGGTATTGCTACATGGAGCATTATTTGTATTCACCAAAAAACAACCTAAAAATATTGCAATAAAATGAAATTATTAAATTACAGTACACTTATTTGATGTGACATATGTCTACATCCGTTAGAAATTTAGTTTTGGAAGATGAATATGATAAGGGGAAAGCACATGACCTACTGTCAAGTGAAAAATTCAGAACTGTATTTTTAATCCTAATTGGCATAGCTCTAATTTTTACTTTATGGCTCTAAGTTACCTAAATATTTGTATATCTGCATCTGCCTGGGTTTAGTTACTGAAAAAATAAGGAAACATTGCAATATTAACTTATCCTAGGATGAATTTATTCATCTTAATTTTAATTTGAAAAAATGTTATTTCAAAAGTAATTACTGATATACAGAATTGCAAGTTACCCTCATACTGTATACTGAAATGCTTAAGAATAAATTTCGACTTTTCAATAATCAAATCACATTTGAAAGTAGGCATCAGGGCTGGCGCTGAGGCATAGCGGGTAAAGCCGCAGCCTGCTGTGCCTGCATAACAAATGGGCGCCAGATCGAGTTTTGGCTGCTCCACTCCTGATCCAGCTCCCTGCTAATGCACCTGGGATAGCAATGGAAGATGGCCCAAGTGTTTGGGCACCTGCATCCATGTGGGAGACCAAGAAGACGCTCCTGGCTCCTGGCTTGGGAGTTGCACAGCTCCAGCTCTTGTGGCCATCTGGAGAATGAACCAGTGGATGGAAGATTCTCTCTCTCTCTCTCTCTCTCTCTCTCTCTCTCTCTCTCTGTAACTTTGCCTTTTGAATAAAATAAATAAATCTGAAAAAGAAAACAAAAAAGAAAATAAAAAGAAAGTAGGCATCTATGTTCTAAGGGCTCTCAGACTGAAGTCTGAGGAGCTGGCTACATGCCGCCTCTTCTGGTTGTGGTGATTACTCAACCTGTGCCACAGACCATGTATTCTGCATGACAGAGAGGGTCAGCTTGCCCAGAGTAAACTGGTGCTCTGTGATACTGGAGCATTGATTTTTCATATTATAATTAGATTTTTGGATAATACCACCACATTTTAGACTTGTTGCATATAGAGAATAAGGTGTCATTTTAATAATACTTTGTTTACTGTATGAGTAGACTATTATATTTTAAAATAGAATATTGCTGAATAAAATCTTTCTAGGAATGAAGAGTTTGGTGAAAAGGATACAATCTAAGAGTACTTAAGCTTCTTGCACAGAATAGGCCAATGATGAGCATATTTTCAAAACTTTGAGAATAATGGATGAATTTTTAACATTGTTCTCATAGATAGTCAAAAATCTGGTTTATAAAAGCAATATAAAACATGAGAACTATTGCAACTTATCATAAGTATATCAATATGATCTAGAAATAAATCTCTCTCCTCATCATACATAGGCATAATTAGTATCTGCCATCTGTTTCAATGTCTTTTATGCATATAGTGATTGTTTATAGAATATCTAGTAGATGTGTAAAATGCCAACTCAGACCTGAAAAATCAGGGCTAATGCAGTACTTTGAATCAGAGTATTCTAGTTGATTAAGAAGTTAGTTCAGAGGTAATTCACTTAGCTTCAAAGGGTCCAAGAACAGGACAGACTTACTTGTTTGTTTCCTGGTTCAAGAAGCAATCAAGAATCACAGAACAAAGTTCAAAATCAAGTTTACTTAGTACAAAAAGAAAGATGTCTCATTCATCCAATTGTAAGAAGTGTTGAACACACAAGAAAAAAATAAAATGGATTTTGAGTCTGTAGTTTAGCCATGGCTTAAAAAAAATAAGATCTCTCTGTCTCTCTCTCTCACTATCCACTCTGCCTGTCAAAAAAATAAAAATAAATAAATAAGAAGATGCAATGAAATATGAAAAATAGAAAAAGAAAAAAGATAAGATCTAAGGGGAAGGAAAGATAAAAAGAGCCAGCCAGTTTAACTCTGGAGAAGAAATGAGAAAGAAGAGGAGAAGGGAAAGTAGGAGAAGACCAAAGGTAAATAAAATGATGAAAAAGATAAATCTTTTTTTTTTTTTTTTTTTTTTTTTTTTTGGCAGGCAGAGTGGACAGTGAGAGAGAGAGACAGAAAGAAAGGTCTTCCTTTTGCCACTGGTTCACCCTCCAATGGCCGCCGCGGCTGGCGCGCTGCAGCCGGCGCACCGCACTGATCCGAAGGCAGGAGCCAGGTACTTATCCTGGTCTCCCATGGGGTGCAGGGCCCAAGTACTTGGGCCATCCTCCACTGCACTAGGCTAATCCTCCGCCTTGTGGCTCCGGCACACAGGGTTCTAGTCCTGGTCGGGGCGCTGGATTCTGTCCCGGTTGCCCCTCTTCCAGGCCAGCTCTCTCCTGTGGCCTGGGAGTGCAGTGGAGGATGGCCCAAGTGCTTGGGCCCTGCACCCTATGGGAGACCAGGATAAGTACCTGGCTCCTGCCTTCAGATCAGCGCGGTGCACCGGCCACAGCGCACCAGCCGCAGCGCGTCAGCAGCGGTGGCCATTGGAGGGTGAACCAACGGCAAAAGGAAGACCTTTCTCTCTGTCTCTCTCTCACTGTCCACTCTGCCTGTCAAATAAATAAATAAATAAATAAAAATAAAAAAAGAAGGAAATGAAGGGTGGAACTTGGTACAATGGTTACGTGATCCTTGTTACACACAGGGGAGACTTGTAATGAGTTCCTGGCGCCCCACTTCAGCTCCTGTTGCAGGCATTTGCGGAGTAAACCAGAAGATGGGATTTATCTCTCTCTCCCTCCCCTCCCCCATAAAATAAGCAAATATTTGTAAAAAGAAGTAAATGAAGTATAAATGTAGACTGTCTTTCATCTAATAACAACACACACACACATACACTGTTGACAAGTATTCTATCAATGCCTAGCTTTTATGGAGCTGTCAGAATAGGTTTACCAAAGACTCATGATATCTGTCATAATTTTCATAGCAATTCTGTGAGTTAGATCACTGCTTCACCTTACACCTGAGGAAGAAGTTTAGAGCATTAGAATTAATTGTCCTATATCATTTAAAATAAGAACACCATATTAGTAGTAGTAATAGTAGTCATGGCAATGGTAGAAGGGCAGCAGCTAATAATTATTGAGCATATACTCTGTTTCAATCACTATATAGGATAGTTATGGCTTAACTTATCTCACTTAACAGTGCTTGAAGGTAGTTATTATAATTCCTACTTTGCAGATGATGAGGCTGAGACTTAGAAAGTTTAATAACATGGCAAAACTGAACAAGTGCAGTTCCAGAAGTCTTAGTTGAGAAGATCTGACTCCTAAGCCTCTCCTCAGAGCTGGGCTTTAAATCCTGGCCTTCCAAGTCCCTGGCTGATGCTTCTTCCATGAGGGCAGAAAAAGTAAAAACAAAAACAAAATAATCACTCACACCTTGTACCTCTCCCATACCAGCATCCAGTGCATCACCTAGAAGTCCCATTCCTTGAGGACCTCATCGTCTCAGCTGGCCAAATTCTCCACCCTGTACCAACACTGCTTCCTCCTTGTGAAGATAGGACCTAACCTGTCCCCAGTGACATTGCCACCAGTTAATACTTTTACTCCTATAGTTAAATGTGGTTATCCACTCACAGGCCTGTGTTCCATTAAATACCATCAAGGTCCACAGATTCTGTGATTCAGTTATCCACATCACAGAGTTTGTTCCATGAAAACAAAATAGTGACAGAAAAAGAATTGGATACCTAAATTTCAGTTCTGTTCCTCTGTTTACACTCAGGGAGAATCACTTGAGTTTAGATAATGAACATAAGCATGAGTTGTCATTGAAGAAAAACCTCTGTATTTATTCCCCCAAGATACTGGGACCATGAACATGATTGGACAGGACTTCCACATATCAGTTCTACTAAGAAAGCAAGATTTAGTTCTGGGCCCAGTACTACTGAAAATGGATGTGGGACAGGAAAGGAGGATAGAATCTGACACAGTAGAATAAAAACGGCATTTAACTTGGCTCTAGATATTTAATGTAGGACTATAATTTTTACCATTTTTTACCATTTTGATTTGTAAAAATGGGCAATTTCATTTTCCTCAGTTTCTTTACATGAGAACTAAGATCTTATACAAACTTGTGCTATTTTCTATCTAATGGAGTTAGGCACTCAGCTGCTTTAGTGTCTGTGTGCACCTGTGTGTGTAAGACAAAGAAGGAATAAGAATTGCAATTTAGAGGTCAGCATTGTAGAGCAGTGGGTTAGGCCTCTACCTAAAATGCTGCTATCCCATATCAGAGTGCCAGTGTGAGTCCTGGCTTCCAATCCAGCTCCCTGCTAATGCACCTAGGAAGGTGGCAGAAGATGGCCCAAGTGCTTGGGTCCCAGCCACTCACTTGGGAGACACAGATGGAGTTCCTGGCTCCTGGCTTGCACCTGGCCCAGCCTCAGCTGTGTGGCTATTTGGAGAGAGAACCAATGGATGGTGGATGGAGGATATCTCCTCCCTCTCTCTCTCTCAGTAACTCTGCCTCTCAAATAAATTTAAAAAAAATTTAAAAAAATAAGTATTTTGTTTGTGTGCCTGTTTTTTTAAAGGACAAATTAGAGATCTCCTTTATCAAGCCATCTGTGTTTGAGCAACAATCACAACCTTTTGGAAATCAAATTTAAGATTAAAAAGTTTTTACTTTGAAGACCAAAGATGTATCTGAGAAATAACAATCTATTTCTCTCAACATATGTTCTTATATGGCTTCACTTAAAATGAGTATATTTCTTTTGGCAATTGGTGATGTATGTCCCTAAGAGGTAAAAAAAGAGATATATTTTGTGGACCAGATTCTAGTTTCCATGATACACATAAATTAAACTTTACATTTAATTTCCTTTGCCAGATCACACTTTTTCTTGGTTTATTGCAAGCTAAAGGATAAATATATTTATGTGATACAGTTTTCAAAAGTTATCTCTGTATTTTTAAGCTGATAAAAAGATCTACTTTCCATCATGTAATTCTATATTACATGTATATTCTATATTCATGTATAAAAGGAGTGAATTTAGTCTCTGAATGCAAAAAGAAGATATCTTTCTAAAACTTCTCAATGTTTTTTTTTATTATTATTTATTCCAGGCACTGCTTGATACTCAGAATCTTTTGCGTGCACAAATCACAAATTTTACATTCAACCTGGGATTTTCGGGGAAATTTTACCATACAGGTAAGGAAAAGGATATAATTGTTTTCACAAGGCCTCTCTATTTAAAAGTGTACAGTACTCTTGCTCACACTATCCTACATCCCCTTGGTCCCCCCTCCCTTTTCATATTATTCAACTTCATTTAATACATTTTATATAACCTTTATAGAATGTTAATGGTTTGAAAGTTGATGATATTATCTAATGACTTTCTTTTTTATTGAGCTATAATTTACATACATGAATATAAAAGTATACAAATAGTAAGTGTATTGTCAGGTGAATTTTCACAAAGTCGACACAGCTGGGTAATCAGAAGGCAGATTGAGAAAAAAATGCAACCAGAATCTACCTGCCCTACCTCCAACCCCCTGGGTTCACTAGCTCCAAAGAAAACCCGTATCCTAAAAAAAAATAATAATAATAATAATAATATCCTAAAGTCCTTGAGCCTGGGTTTGGCTTGTATATAAAAGACCCCATACAGTATGGGCTTATCTGTATCCACCTTGTTTTCTTCAATATTATTTGGATTTGATAGATTATTGTGTGTTGGTTATAGTTTTTTCATCATCATTGCTGTGTAGTATTTATTTTATTGATTGAACATACTAAAATGTCTTTATCCATTTCATTCAATTTCTTTATTCATTCCATCCCAATGTAGACAATTGGGTTGTCTTCAGTCTTTGGTTTTATTTGTAATATTCCTTTTATGAACTTTTTTATACCTGTCATTTAAAGGACTTAAATATTTTCTGTTGGTTACCTAGTAGCAGTTGAATTGCTAGTTATGTGGCACATTTATGATCAGCTTTAGTAGAAAACACTTGTTTAGAGTAGCTGTAGCCAATTTAGAATCCAAACTGTGTAACTGTTATTACTTTACATTCTTCTTGATATTTTAGGTTTTTCAACTTTTTAAAAAGATTTATTTATTTACTTGATAGGCATAATTACAGACAGAGGGAGAGACAGAGAGATCTTCCATCTGCTGGTTCACTCCTCAGATGGCCACAACGGGGCCACAGGCTGGGCCGATTCAAAGCCAGGAGACAAGAGTTTCTTCCGGGTCTCCCACATGGGTGCAGGGGCCCACGCACTTGGGCCATTCTGTACTGTGTTCCTAGGCCATCAGCATGGAGCTGGATCAGAAGTGGAGTAGCTGGGACCAGTGCCCATATGGGATGCCACTGCTGCAGGTGGATGCCTAACCTACTACACCACAGCACCAGCCCCAGATGTGGGTTAATTTTTAATGTTAGCCCACTGGGTGGGCTTGTAGAGAAATCCTATTATGATTTTCATGTACATTTTTCTGAAGAGTAGTAAATGAGCTTCTTTCATGTTTTTATTGGCTATTTGGATAGCATTGTTTTTAGAAGTATTTGGATTTTTTTTTATTTTAGGATTTCTGCTTTCACTTGTTGATAGTACTGATACTTAGAAATTCTTTGTATGTTCTTAATGAGTCTTTTGTCAATTTCATGTATTACAAACTTTCTTACTCTGTGTGGGTTGTCTTCTCACTTTCTTAATGGTTTTTTTTGATGATAAAAAATGGTAAGGTACTTCAAAAAGTTAGTAGAAACTGAAGTTAAAAGATGCAGAAGTGTTTGAAATCTATGTGTACAAGATGTCAAGTTCGTCGAAATATGTATTGTGAAAAAAACTGCATGGATTTCCAAAAGTTTTGCACCAATATGAACTTATATTTTCCACCAACTTTCTGAAATACCTTCTTAGAGCCTTTAAGAGGTCACAGAAAATTTTAAATGAAACTGATAAGGAAAGAGCAATTGAGAAATGTTTTGAAAAATCAAGATGCAATAAAATTATTAGAACACACTACCATTTACATGAAAATAACAGAGAAGGATCAAGCATTGTGGCACAGTCAATTAAGCCACCACTTTGGATGTCTACATTTCTTATTTGGATGCCAGTTCAACTCGTGTCTCCTCGGCTTCCCATCCAGCTCCCTTCAAATGCTTTTGGGAAGGCAGCTGATGATGGCCCAAGTACTTAGTTCTTGCCACTCAGATAGGAGACCCAAATGGAGTTCTAAGCTCCTGATTTTAGCCTAGGCTATCCCTTGCTGCTGCGGGCATTTCAGAAGTGAACCAGGGAATGAAAGATCTTTCTCTCTCTCTATGACTCGTTAAAATAATTAAATAAAATTTAAAAAAATAGAATGAAATCTACACATCTCTAGATATATTACCATTAACTTATTTTATATCTTAGGAAACTTAAAGAGTAGTTCAGTAACTTGCTTACAGTCATGCAGCTATTAATATAGATAGAGAATATTTATGAAAGGATTTATGATAAATGGTATGAGTGGGCAACTGTTTGAAGAGAATTTGGGAACTGCATAAAAGGAATGAAAGGAGCATTTCCTTTTTCCTGAGCATTTCCTTTTTCCTTTTGCATTTTATATCATTGTTTGTGATCTGTTGAAGTAAGTAAACAAGTAACAAATCTTTTAAATTGAAATATTTAAACAAGTTTATCAAATAGTTCTCTACAATGGAAATGTTTCTATTTAATCTTTAATTTGATGAGGTGGCTATGAATTATCTTGTATGTACTTAATAAATTCCTTCAAGGCTTTAATAAGCTTATCATGATGAGAATCTACCTGTATACCACTAACATCAATGTAATTTCTACATGCACAAAAATAACCTTAATAGAAATTCTGTTTTTAGACAAAATTAATATTGCATTCAGGAATTAATTAATTTTTGTTTTCATGGAAACTATAGAATTAATTAATGTCTGTTTTCATGGAAATTATGGAATCATAACACTTAACTCTAGTGCATTCATATCAATCATTGTGTAATACACTCAATATGTGGAAATATACATCTTCATGTAACTCTGGGTCTCAAATTAAATTTTGTAATTTTAAGAATACCCTTGACATAAAAAGCTCTGAAATCCTCATTCCCCTGAATTACTTAGACCAATATATAAATAAACTTTTTCTGTGGTTATTTTAAGATTTAACAAATGGAAACTTCATAATTATAACTTTGTTTTATGATTGAATACTTACTGTCCTTACTGTAACCTCAAAAATGAAAATAGAATTAGATATATATTCTAAATCCCTTGTTTGTAAGAAAGATCTACTACCTTGGCAGAGACATATTATGTGCTTCTTTTTATCTGCAGAAGTTAAACTTACAACGTCATTAAATCTCACAATGGGAGACTCCAAGAACTTATGGAAGTAGAAGAGTGCCCATAACCTCTTCTTAAATATATCCTAATTTGGGGCTAATTATTGTGGAATATTTGACATCATTTGAAGAAAAGAAAATTGCCATACAAAGGAATCTCCCATGCCAGATCAGGAAATATAGAAAATGTAGTATGTTTGGAGGAAAGAGAGATTTTTCAGAAGAGCCACAGTAGCAAAACCAAGACAACTCAGATTCAGAAAAGAAAACACTGTTGGCAACTAAATTTTGGAGATTTTTTGTTTGTTTGTTTTGGTATATTATTGAATGCTAGAGAATGACTCCAGCCAGCCCCACCCTTCCTTCCTATGTCTGAAAGATCTCATCAGGTTTTTGTTTGATTGTTTGTTTGTTTAACTTGGGCAACTCCCAGAACTCAGAATAATACAGTATCCTCTCTCTAAACCAGGGAAAGTAGAGCAGAGGAAGAAGTGAAGGCTAACATTTGAAGTCTTCTTATCTGTGTATAATAAAAATGTTTCCACAAAATTATAGCCAGTATTGTCCAAGACCAGTAAAACCACTTTTCAGTGAGAACACATATAGAATTTATTACTGAATCTTTCAAGATTTAGATACTATAAAATTCTTCTCCTTTCTGAGTAAGAGTAATTTCTTTTTACTACTACAAATTCTATCTTCTTCACCCTGTCTTGAAGGGAAGGAGAAAGGTATCACTGTCATGACTCTTCAGGAGAGAACTTCATTTTGATTTGTTGTAATTTATTAAGGGTTTATGCATTTATGTGAGAAATGAATAAAATAAAAATCATCACTCTCTTTTAGTGGGTAGTCACCATATTCAAGGTATGCACTTTTCATGTACCATTTTTTTGAGTCTTAGGAGTTTTCTAGATAAGAGCATAGAAACTGAGAGAAGCTCAAGGTGAAATACCTAGTTAATTGTTAAAAAAAAAAAAAAGTCAGATCCCAGTTCTTTGCATTTAAAATATTGGATTTTTATTTTTAATTGGAAATTTTTTGTTAGGGAAGTTTAGTGACAGTATTTCCCTTATCTTTCTTTGGGCTTTTTGGATTCTCATATTACCCCAAATCACTGAAAACCAATAATATCAGTAAATTTTATGACTGAATTAATTAACAATGTAAAGATCAATTTTATATTGAATTAGTAAATGTTTATCTCATTTCTAGACTCAACATTTGGTTAGTGAATGATAATTAAAGGCCTTAAATTTTGAGTTGCTAAATCTGAGTCAGATTCAGTTTCTGCATTCAGGTTCTATTCCAAGCTTGTCAATGATTTGGGACCAGATACTTCTCTCCAAAATATCAACTTCTTTATCTGTAAAAGGAGGTTAGTGGTGGCCCTCACCTCATGGATTGTGAGGTTTAATTGAGATGATTCTTGTAAAACACTTAACACAAAGTCTGACACAAGATAAACTCACAATCAGTGATGGTTTGTAATATTAGAATAGGAAAATCACAGAGGCAAGTTATTTTAATAGGTACATAGAAGTAAATTTTAAGCTGTAATAACTGTATAAATGAGTGTGGCATAGTTTTGTAATAACTTAAGAAAGGACACTCCAAACAAAAAATTTGACTTCTCTTTCCCCTCTCTTTGTCTGATTTCAACAAGGGTGGGCAAAGGAGGGGAATGTAGGAGGCCAGGATAATCCATTCATGAAAGCAACAGATCTCTTAGTATAATTACTTCTGATGTAAAGCATCCCCAAAGTAAGATTAAGGAAATCAGATGAGACAGAGCTATAAAGAAAAAAAAAAAGAAAGAAAGACATACAGTTATGCCTACCATGAATTGAGATAAATCTGTCAGATGGGAAAATGTTACAGTTCCAATCTTGCATGATTCAAATGTTTGAATATTTGAATCACAGATTTTTGTCATGATATTCAGAAGAGAACAACAAATGTCTGAACTATCTTTCTAAAGAACCCAACATTTGTTATTCTGTCCTGATAAATAAACTTTGAGCAAAGGACAACTAGAACAATCAAGGAGAGATGATGGGAAAGATGCAAGAGAACAAAGGAGTTATAGGTGACAGGGAATAGAGATTAAAAACATTAAGAAATTTTCATAGGAAATCTTAGCTCACCTTACCCACTCTCACATTTCAAAGGAAGTAGAAATCAGTAATGAACTGACTACTGGGAAACCCCAAGAGACTTCTGCCTGTTTTTAATTTGAGAAAATAAAACTTCAACAAGTTAATATGGAGTCCTGAATTCATACAAAATGTAAAGTGGCATCTTCTAAATTAATATATAGAGGTAGATGTAGATAGATGATAGATAGATATAGATAGACAAACAGGTAGACAGAGAGATCAATACAATTGGAATTAATTGAATAATCTTTTTCCTCCCTAAAGGAACTGAAGAGGAAGATGAAGGAGATGACTGTCTGTTGGGGTCTGTTGATGAATTCTGGTGGTTTCCTCATATGTGGAGCCATATGCAGCCCCATCTCTTCCATAACGAGTCATCTTTGGTGGAACAGATGATTCTCAACAAAAAATTTGCCTTAGTAAGTAATTCACTTAGACTATTGCATTGAACTCATGTCTGCTAATCAGAGAAAGGACAAGACATTTATGCTGGAACCTTTCTGAGGCTTTTGGCATCTTGGCCCTTATAAAGGAGCATTTCTATGTGATCATTAATATCTTGATATCTTGTCAATATATGTCTCCTGAGTTGGTGTTAGATGTTCAGCACTGTACTTAATGCTTTGAGGAATCCAATTTAAAAGAGACTTCGCAAGTCATTAACAAGAATAAGTTACATGACATTATGACCAGAGTTCCTAAAACATGGCTCCCACCCAGAGGCATTTTCTGCTACAGAATGGAGGCCGAAATTTTTAACATTTATCCAATCAATCCCTATGGTCAAAAGCCCACAGTTCAAAGAAATGTGTCATTAGAAATGGCCAGAGACATATTCTTATGGAAATTGGATTTCAGATATACCCTGAATAAGAATAAAATTTAGGTATCAAGATGATTTGGAGTAAAAGGAGCCTGAGGGAAAAGACCAGGTAAGAGCCCATAATGTGGGTACAGTGTAATAATGATTCAATCTAAGAAAGTGATGGGAATAGAAAGAAAAACATTTAAAAGATGCTTCAAATGTACATATTATATGGATTGAACATTTGCTTGGCTGAAACAAGGTACACTGCTTCATAGTGAAGGGTTTATTACTTGGATCAGGGAAATTTACAATAAAAAATAAGTATGTTGTAAGAGGAAATTTTGTTATCAAAGAACGTAGTGACAACCACTTCTGTGGTATTCTCCATCAACTGCTAGAGCTGAGGAGGTTAAACAGTTAATCCTCATGATACCTAACTCAAACTTAGACAATAAAGGGTTATGATTTATAAACTGGTATTTTGTAGTGGGGATATAATAGATGGCAACCATAGTTGTTATGCTCATTGTATTTAGTACATAAAACTGCCATTTTCAATTTTTTCCTAGTCTTCCCAGATATTGGAGTAACTGATAAATAACCATAATTTTTAATTATAAAAGCTTATTTTTCACTACAATGACATTTGGCTAAAGTGTATTTTATAGAGTTTCTGAATATATGTTAATTTCATACTTATCATTAAGGCATTTGGGTTCCAAAACTTTACTGTTGCTAAATTTAAAAATGCAGTGAGAGAAGATCAAGGCTTTCAGTTTTTATTCTATATTTATTTTATATATGATTTATCATAATATCCACAACAATATGAATTATAGATATATTTATTCTCCATTTATAAGTGAGGAAACTGAGATTCGGATAAATATAGGGCTCATTCATGATTATAAAGCTTAGTAGTGGAAATATTACGATCAGAAACCTAGGTCTTTTAATACTGCATAAATTATGTCAGCCAGGTTTCCTCACTAGTCCACAAACTTGATCAAAAGGTATAAGTCTACATTTCTTTTCTGCCTGCTACCCCAAGGGAGGATTTAGCCATCCTGGTAATATAAGGAAAAAAATTGGAGAATTTGAAGTAGAACTCACAGGGCAACCTTTCCCTTGTGTCCCTTAAAATTCACTCTTACAGATAGTCTCAAAGATGTTGGAAAGGAAGACAACAACTGAATCTTAGAAGCTTCATGACCAAATAGCATTTATCAGGTATAGTCAGATGAGCACAAGTCACTTTATTTTAATGGAAACTATTCTGGATGAAATCCTGCCTCAGCCATCTACTTTGGAATAAGCAAATAATTAACATATGTAATATTGTGTTTTTAAATTGGGCTACATTCTACTTATATCCTACAGAGCTGAGAGGGTTTTTTTTTTTTTTTTAAGATTAATTTTATTTATTTGAAAGACAGAGTTACAGAGAGAGGCAGAGACAAAGAGAGAGGTCTTCCATCCACTGGTTTACTCTCCAGATGGCCGCAATGGCCGGAGCAGCGCCCATTCAAAAGCAGGAGCCAGGAGCTTCTGCTGGGTCTCCCACGTGGTGCAGGGGTCCAAGGACTTGGGCCATGATCTACTGCTTTCCTAGGCCATAGCAGAGAGCTGGTTTGGAAGAGGAGCAACCAGGACTAGAACCGGCGCCTATATGGGATGCCAGCGCTTCAGACCAGGGCTTTAACCCACTGCGCCACAGTGCCGGCCCCCAGTGCTGAGATTTTAAAGTGGACATGGGTGCTTCCCAAAGAAGGAAATGAGTCTTTAGCCAAGAATAGAGGAAATGAATAGAAGCACTTAAAATAGCCTTCCAACTTAGAGAATCTGAGACTGTGATCCACAATTCTTTTGTTGGGCCTTGTCTGTCACCATTTAAGCCAAACACCTGTGATTTTCATTGAGTTTTAGCAAATACATCCTATCTATTTTTCTTTTGCATAATTGGACAGTTCTGACCCACAATGGAATTAGATGTTCATTTTAATTTAGTTTTGAAAGCTCTAATAGTTTATTATGGAAGCAAATCCTTTAAGCAAACTTTCATTTCATGATTACAGCTATCAGGCAATGCAGCTTTAGAGGGAGATTAGAAAAAAAATTGGGTTTCAAAACATTGTCTAATTCAGGTATTAAACTAAATTTTCAACAGGGAATTTTTTTAAGGTACCAATTCTGAAGCAGATTAACTAAAAACATAAATCACTGGCCTATAACACAGCTTCAAATACCCATTTTACAGATATAAAACTATGATAAAATATTTAAAGACCAAAATAACATAGTACTTAAATCTCAAAAAAATTATGAGTAGTATATATGCTCAATTGAAAAATAGACCTAAATTTTAGCAAATGGTAGTACTGTGATTTTTAATAATGAAATAATTAGTAGTAGATATGTTTATCATAGAATTGTTTGCCAATATCAGGTGATACTTAACATCATTATAGACAATACTATTAAAGTTAATAATGCTAGAATAGACCTCCTAAACACATTAAAATCTTACTGTGTATCGCGCTTTTGAATACATTACCGTAAGTCTTTCAAATAGTACCTATTTTCCGTCTCTTTTTCAAATTCAGCAGAACCTGTTAATTTACATTATTGGAATGTCTGTTGTCAGTTACTCAACTTTTCTGATTAGTGAGCATGTTAAGCTTTCCAATACAAAAATAAAGATTATAGCATCAAAATATAATTTAAAATACATTGAAAGACTTGCTGCCTCTTATGATAATTTTTTAATTAGTTTGCTTGCCAACTAGAGAATTAATAAATTGTATTATTTTTAGTGAAGCACTTTATGGAGAGGCACACCAGGTTTTCATTTGATTGATCTTGAACTCAAAGTATAACTGTAGTAGCCATAATAAAAACCTGGAGTTCCATTCAGGATGCAGAGTTCCCTGAGCTGGTAGACTGCTTCTAGAGCTGCACAGTTTAAGAAAAATACTCACCATTATTCAGAGCAGGGTGACCAATATGGTGAAATCTATAATTTACTTCATAAAATGAATGGTTGAAGAACTTGAAAAGGACAGAAGACAGAATGGAAGGCTAAGAGGTGTGTGAGTACTATCATGGATAATATTAAATCTAAGCATACCCACACGGCCATATCATTTATTACAATGTTGAAATCTGACATAACTATACTCCTATCTCCACTATTACCTTAGACCCTCTCTCAGATGGTCTCAAACCTCCCAACTATCAGGTAAATAAGCCTGGCCTAGAAAGAATCCCATCTGGTGGAAGTTCTGGTTGGTCATTGGCATGGCATGCTGATTGTTAAATATATGGAAATTCACTCCTGAATATGAGAAATAAATTTATAATTTAGAAAGGACTGGAATCTGTGTACTCATAAAGGAACTCATGAAAAGATACATTCCAATACATTTAAGAAGCAGAATTCTACTCTAGGTAAGTATGTGTACAGAATGGTGCTACATCTACTAGGTCCTCAATAAATATTTGTTAGATGAAAATGTAAATAAGTATGTCTATAGCCTTAAGATTCTATCTTTACTATCATAAAATGTAGCTCTGATTATTAGTTCAGTATGGTTAAGTCTAACACATAAGCAGAAGCCTTGAAAAGATAGTGCTGGTGCTATGGTATAGAAGGTTAAGCCTCCACCTGTGGCACTAGAATCCCATATGGGTGCTGATTTGAGTCCCAGCTGATCCACTTCTGATCCAGCTCACTACTAATGCTCCTGGGAAAGCTGTAGAAGATGGCACAAGTCCTTGGGCCCTTGTACCCACATGGGAGACCTGGAAGAAGCTCCTGGCCCTGGTTTTAGCCTAGCCCAGCCACAGCCATTGTAGCCATTTGGGGAGTGAACCAGTGGATGGAAGATCTCTTTCTCCAACTCCTTCTCTCTCTGTATCTCTGTATTTCAAATAAATGAGTAAATCTTGGGGAAAAAAAAGAAATAAAAATACTGTGTTACTCACTGTTTCAAAGAAAAGGATTCATGTCACACCATGAAGTTACATGGGGACTTACCAAGGTTGGACAGAAGGCAGAGGGAGCAAGGACAAAATTAATGGCAGTAGTGTTGCATTAGTCAGCTTTTTGTCTCTACAATGAAATACATGGGAAAACTAACTTTATAAAGAGAAAAGTTTATGTAGCTCCCAGTTTGAGAAGTTCAGATCCAAAATCAGATGGCTCTACTAGCTTGGTCTCTGATGACGGCAGCAATGGTGTAATGTGGAGCTCAAGCAGAGGAAGGATCCCATGGCAGGCCAAGAAAGAGTGTGTGTATGTGTTTGGACCCCACTCAAGTTTCGTAACCAACTCTCTCAGAATTATCTTCTGGGGGCACACCTCCAGTGACCTTAAGACTTACCACTCAGCTCCACATGGAATAACCATAATTGGATGAACTTTTCTTCCTCTTTATACTTTAATGTATGATTTGGGGGTTAAACATCAGCATTGTATTTGAGAGCCAAATCCTGTTCAAACCTCAGCAAGCTTATTTATCATGTCGTATGGAGTAAAGGTGATACAAGACAAAGTAAGAAAGCTTAGGAGTGAGTACTTTGAATAATTTCAGATATAGGGGCTGGCTCTGGCCTACTGACACTTAAAATGAAGTGATTAAAACAATGGGATAGCTGGCACCGCGGCTCAATGGGCTAATCCTCCACCTGCGGCGCCGGCACACCTGGTTCTAGTCCCAGTTGGGGCGCTGGATTCTGTCCTGGTTGCTCCTCTTTCAGTCCAGCTCTCTGCTGTGGCCCGGGAGGGCAGTGGAGGACGGCCCAAATCCTTGGGCCCTGCACCCACATGGGAGACCAGGAGAAGCACCTGGCTCCTGGCTTCGGATCAGCGCGGTGCGCCAGCTGCAGCGCACCAGGCCCCAGCGGCCATTGGAGGGTGAACCAACAGAAAAAGGAGGACCTTTCTCTCTGTCTCTCTCACTGTCCACTCTGCCTGTTCTAAAAAAAAAAAAAAAGTGGGATAGTTACTCATGATATGAATTTCTGATAAAGGAGCTTTGAATTTATTGATTTACACTGGGAGAATATGCTCTCAGGTGTTTGCATTGATACCATTAAGAATCGGCTAGCCCTGAGAGTGGTAGGCCCTGGATGTCTGAAATATGAGTACAGAAAATTTAAAAATAAAAGGATGTTAATAAATTTAAATGTCTCTCCAGGTTATGTATCTTGAAGCAGTCTATAAATTTCCAAGCCCCCTCATCATTCCAGTTGCCATATTTGTACAATTTCCAACATATTCTCCTTCCCAATATATACTGACCCAGTATGAAAATTGTGGTTCATTGATATGGTTTCACTAGAAAAAAGAAGCATAATTTTTTTCATAGGCACCTTACACTAATTAATGTAGCCAAAGATCACATTTTATATATATATATATATATATATATATATATATATATATTTGACAGGCAGAGTGGACAGTGAGAGAGAGAGACAGAGAGAAAGGTCTTCCTTTTCCGTTGGTTCACCCCGCAATAGCTGCTGCGGCCGGCGTACCGCGCTGATCCGAAGCCGGGAGTCAGGTGCTTCTGCTGGTCTCCCATGCGGGTGCAGGGCCCAAGCACTTAGGTCATCCTCCACTGCCTTCCCGGGCCACAGCAGAGAGCTGGACTGGAAGAGGAGCAACCAGGACAGAATCCGGTGCCCCAGCCAGGACTAGAACCCGGTGTGCCAGCGCCGCAGGCAGAGGATTAGCCTAGTGAGCCATGGCGCTGGCCACACATTAGATTTTTTAAAAGCTTCATGTCATACTTTCATTTGCCAGACCTTTTATCTGTGAGCTGTTTATTAGGCCTTCAGGTATTTATTTTTGTCCAATAGTTTTTAACTGACTGTTAGTCTTTAAATTACAGTTGTCCCTGTAAAATATCATTTATGTTTTATGTGCAGTGTATATCAACATCCTGCTCAAGGTTGATTTTGTTATTTAACTTGCTTTGTGTCTTTCCACATTTTCTATAAATCCTAGATTTTATAAATCTGGCTTTTACATCTTCATCAAATTGTTGGTAAAGTTGAATAAAATAATCTTAGAGTTAAAGAATTGTGACAGAGCCATAGAACCTGCATCCCAACTTAACATTTGACCAATAACCACTTTTATTTCAGAAGAGTGGGCAAATCCAATGTAAATCTATTTAATTTTAATAATATCCTTATGTATTATACAAAGTTTGTGAAAGATCTTGCCAAAATCAAGCATTGAGATCCATGGGGCATTTTTTTGTTACCAGTTTAGAAGTTTCATTTGAAAGGCAATTAGATAGTAAAGTATTAAACATAATAGTTTCTCATAGTTATCACTTTCTTCTTTATTATTTCTTAATAACTTGTTCAGTTATCCCTTCTGTGATTTCATAGGGTTGATATTAAACACATTGATCTACAGTTTCTAAAATGTTATCATCTCCTTTTTCGTAAAGTTTAGCATATTTTCAACTATTGTTTTCTTCTTCTCTATGATTACTAAAAGTATTTGCACATCAAATGTATGAGTTTGATTTTTTAATGTAACAGAAGATGTGCTCTTCTCAGTCCAAAAAAAATGAAATAGTTTAGTTTATCTTACTGTCTTTTATCTAATTTTGTTTATCTCATAATAAATATTCTGGAAATTATGCTGTTTGATAAAGGAGGTAGAAGCAAAGTAAATATTGGTAGAAGGAAAGTAAACGTATTTCTACATTTTTACTCTACCAACATGTAAACTATTTCAGACTTCTTCCCCTTTTACCAGTTGCGAATGTGATATAATACTCCTTGCTTATCTTTCGCTGATCAAGTCCATTTTAAATTACCAATTTGTGAAAAACAAATTACTCTGAGATTTAGCTTCTTTGGCATTATTCTTACAACTTTTTAAAACCGCTTGCTTTGTTGGTTTTTGTCCTTGGTTATGTGCATTTCCTTTCATCTCTTCTATGTGTTTAAACCTTTGAATATGAGAGCTCCAAGCTGAACCTTTGTTATGTGTCTGGAACATTTACGAATTTAATAAATTTATTAGTTCTCTTATTAATCTTCTTTAATTCTCATCACAACCTTCCTGCTGTCATCTCAACCTTAACAGAGGATGAAGCTAATACTTGGAGGGATTAATTGCCCCAAATCACACAGCTAATTCATAGACCTGTCACTAAATTCAAAGTTTTCTGTTAATGACTGTGCTAAATAGAAGTTTTCTTTTAGGTTTCAAATACTCATAATTTTCAGAGGAAATTAAATTTTTTGAATTTCCTATCCTTTAGTTTGATTTCTTTGGCATATTCCTACAGTTATTTCACAACTACTTTTCTTTCAGGATTTTAAAAATCTGCTTTCTTAAATGAAGATATCATGTATAATTACTTTCATTATTACACATATTAAGTACTTTGAATTCCCAAGATCACAGTGTCGTCTGCTACCCCAGAGTTAAAGCATTTCCACAAAGAAGGCAGAATCCCAATTCTTTAGAATGGGACTGGAGACAAGCAAATTGGAAGAGAACTGATAAACTGAATTTCTACTGAAGTAATAGAAGAAGACGAAATAAAGGCCAATTTTAACTAAATTAATAGTAGTGAGAGTATAAAGGAGAGGTATGTGAACACTATTTCTGAGATAGAATAAATAGAGATTTTAATTGGATGGATGATGAGGAAGTGAAAAGGAATTAGAAGTCAAAAATAACATCCAGGCTTGAGCCTCCCACTTCTCTACTTTTGAGTACTTAAACATTTCCAAGTATGTGCTGCTGCTTTTTCTTGGGAAGTTCTACATTTCAGTTACTTATGGGTACTCCCCTTCCACCCACACTACAGTGATTCAGAATTTCTTCTCACCTTAGGAACTTAGAATCTTTTGTGTGTGTGTGTGTGTGTGTGTGTGTGTGTATTTCTTTCCAGATACCTTATTTCTCATTTGTTTGGGAAGGTTTCATACTCTATAACAAGGCAGAGATGGTTGAAAAGTATTCCTCAAATTGTTTCCCTTTTTCTCTAACAGAAATGCAAGATTTCTTCTCCAGCACATATAAATGGTAATTTAAACTGGTTTCATAAAAAGAAAGATAAATTTAGAAAATGTACTACATGAAAATAGTCTCTCACTGTCCAAATGTATGTGGACACAAAGTGAACTAAAGCCTTTTATATATCATCCTAGATACTTACTGGTGGGCCGGGGCCAGATGTGAGCATGAGGCCCCAGGCCGGGGCCGGGGCGGACGGGGTGTGTGTCTTTTTTCTGGATCAATACATGTTGCTCCTGAATTTTGTTTTATCTGTCTTTTTACAAATTACATTTACTTAAAACTGAGGGAGAACTTCTTTTTCTGAGAAGCAGTTATAAACATAGCAGAGGGTGAACTGGCAGCAGAAGAAAAAATAAGAGTAAATCCATTCAAGTGCAAGCCTTGGGTCTGCTTTGACATTTTCTTTTCTTGTCCTCCATGTTCTCCATCATCCAACAATTTCTGTCACTTTTTCCTTTGCACAATCTCCTGCTCCTTTTCAGAATTTCCAGTCCCCACTACACTTGCATCTCACACCTGAGTCACTGCAGCAACCTCCAAACAATTCTGTTTGCCCATTCTTCCCTTCACTTATTCTCGGATCATGAACATTGTGAAACTCAAAATTCTATGATTCTGCACTTCTGTATGTAACAGAAACTTGCATTTCCATTAGAGAAATTCTTCACTCTTCTGAGGAAATACAGGAAGAGAAATTGTTGAGTTCCAGATACTTACCAGATTATTGTGCTGGCCCTTTCTATGCATCCTTAATTAATACCCACAGTCATCTGTAGTCTGATATATCCTCTTGAGCGGATATGCTTTTCCAAGATCACACAACTAGTGAAATCTGGAGAGAGGATTTTACCCTTGGGTCTGTTAATTCCAAAGTCCATGCAACCATTAATTGTTATAATTTAAAGGGGTCATGCTATTTGATACTGTTATTGATGGCTATTATACAAACCTAATAATCAGAATGTAAAGGGCTATATTTTGAAAACAAATTTGGAGTATTAAAATATTACTTTTTGCAATGTTTTTCTCTTGAATATCTGCTTAAATGATTCACATAATATCTTAAATTTATGCACCTATCACCACAAGTATTGCTGTCTTGGTGACTGTTCTACATACCATAAATTTTTTGGAGGCAGAAGTGATGGGGAAAGGATTTTGAATTTGCCTTTGCTTTCTTGTCTTGCTTTTTGTTCTTTCAAAAAGAAAGAGGATAATTTGAACTGAATAAAAGCAAATTAAGTGATATTCAACAACTTTCTAATTTTATGTTTTTGATTCTCTACAACTCTATGAAATATTAGTTCTCTTGTCCTTACTTGGCAAGCGAAGGAGTTGAGGCTTGGTGTAGTTGAATAACCTATCCAGTATCCTCTGAGCAATGAAGAGCTGCACTGAGGTAGAGTGCAAGACTCTGAAAACTAAGCTCTATTCATAATGCTGTATTGCTCCCTTTCCCCAAGATTCCTGGTACACTGATAACTTCATTATCGTGAGTCTGCCCTTTTTTGGCTCTGGGAAGAACAAGATTCTTTTCTCACTATACAGTTAATTAAACGCTACATACACTCTTTTCCAGAGTCAAGTAACTTCAGAATAAAGGTCACACTTCTGTGTTGCGAATTATTACAATGTCATTCTATTTCACAACATCAAAACATCTCATTTTTAATACTCATAATAATGAATTGTAGGAATACATTTTGTTATCCAAGCATATATGACAAAGTATATCTCTTTCCTGTGGCTCCTGGATCCCTAGGAAAAGCACCGATCTGGAAAGCTAACCTAACCATCAGAATTGTAGTTTTTAAAAACTAGGGTTTCCTTACTTAGGCTTAATTGATTGAATCAGCACCCATGTGAATTAATGCAAACTAATTCTCTCCAACCCACAGGATAGACTAGTATTATCTGTCTCAAAGATACCAACACTAATTACGTGGTTGGGCTTTCTGGCCAAATGCATCCTGAGTGATCTTGTTAACATAAACTTACATACACTACCACTGGCCATTATGAATAACAAAGATACTCCTGTCACTCCAGAAATTTGGAGAAGTTAGGGGTTATCTCTCAGAAACCAGGGACGTTAAATAGCAGCCAAAGTCTTTACTATAGGACAACTGCCAATAGAGGATAATCTTAAACCCTTAAACCCAATCTATTAAAAACAATATATTTATCACAACAGATTTTCACAAGTCATTTGGCAAACAGAAATTTTTATTATGAATTAAAGAGCATCATGTAGAAAACTAGAGAGATATCTAGTGGCCAAATGTATAAATGTTATCCAAGTATATGGGAATGATCTATCAAATTATTTTAGGAGGTTATTACTTAAATATCAGAAAAATCAAGTATATTAGTTTAACATTAGACTATTGATTAAAAATCATGCATTTATATTTAGCATTTAAATAGAAAAATTTCTAAAACCACAAAAGATTATTTAAAGAAACAAAATTTTAAATTAAATCATAGAGACTATTTGCATGCTTTTATATTGCAATTGAGAAGAAAAATCAGATTCCTACACTATTATATCTTTTAGTATTTTTCATTTCAAACTTTATGAGAGATAACATCATATATCAGAAATTAATTTTAATATTTAAAATGTGAACATGTGGTACCACATCTCCAACTTATAGACATATCCTGACATGCCTAATTTTGTTCTAGATTAAGAAGAATTTAATTTCATTGAAATAGTAACTTTATATAAAATTAGCTACCTTGTCAATAGTTACTACAGACTTCCCCTTAAGGAAAGTCCAATATGGGAAGCAGTCCACACAGTAGACTTTTAGAATGATATTTGCTGTAAATAACACTTTGACCTCAGAATCAACCCTTAAGGCTTCCTGGTCTGGCTGAAAGGCCTGTGAGAGCATTTCAGGCATGGAAAGCCAAGACTCTGTGGGAAAAAATATCCTACACGAAGGATCTCTGTGAGACCTCAGTGGAAAAAAAAGGGCCATCAAAGAAGGATGTACTTTTCTCTGAAGGGAGGAGAGAACATTATGGCTGTGTCCAAATACTGATGGAGTCTATGGTCACAAAAGGCTTCCATAGCCTTGGCAGCCCATGGCAAGAACCTCAGGTGATCACTGACGTCATAAATAAGAGTGTTAATTGTTAAAGGAACAACAGAAGTCACTGTGCACTTACTCTCCATGTAGGACCTCTGTCCTTAATGAGTTGTATTATGAGAATTGACTACAAATCCTGTTCTCTAACTGAACTCTATATGTTGTGTGTGTGGGTGGGTGAAAACCGTTGAAATCTGTGCTTAACCTGGAGTTGGTCCTCTCTATATACAATCAAACTAAAAATGAACCATAATGAAGAAGGGGATGGGAAAGGGAGAGGGAGGTGGGATGGGAGTCAGGGTGGGAGAGTGGGTATGGAGGAAAAACCACTATATTCCTAAAGTTGTACCTATGAAAAATACATTCATTAAATAAAAACTTAAAAAAAAACTTCCCCTTGATCATAGCTTGTGTAATAGGACTCTATCCCCAGGTGCCAGAGACCCTACTAGTTCTCATAAACTGAAATTTTTTACGACAGGAAAACAGATAATTTTGACAAGTTTTAAAATGAATATTCAAGGAAATAGTTTCATAAATTGATTTTTTCCTATTTTTAAATATATATATGTGATTATGTGTGTGTGCCTTTTATATTAAAAGGTTTTAATTTCATTTTCCTAAGATGTTCCAATCATCTGGGAAATGTATTCTTTTATTTAGGATATAGTATCTCTAGTGGTCACAGTTCTTAAGGAAGTCATTTTAAAAATCAAAAGCAAAAAGAATTTTTTTCTAGGGGCCAATGGTTGAGATATCATTTGGTACCCCCACATCCCATACTGAATTGCCTGGATTGGAGTCCTAGCTCCACTCCTGATTCCACTTTCCAGCTACTGAGCACCCTGGGAGGCAGCAAGTGATAGCTCAAGTAATTAGGTCTCTGCCACCTATGTGGATGACACAGATTGAGTTATGAGCTCTTGGCTTGAGACTGGTCCATCCATGTTAGTTGTGGGCATTTGGGAGTGGACCAGTGGATGGAAAGCATCTCTCTCCTTTCTCTGTCTCTGTCTCTCTCTCTCTCTCTCTCTCTCTCTCACACACACACACACACAAATAAATTAGATAAGTAAATGTAAAAATTAATTTTTCTGGAAACAACTCCAAAATATACCATTAAATTTAGATGGAAGTTTTGTACTAACCCTATGTAAACTCTCACTACTATGAGATCTTTAACCAAAGCATGAGCTTTGATATACTGAGGAAACAAAATGTTCCAACCAAAATGAACTGCAGGGAAGCATTTAGAAGTGTTTCAAATTATGTTGTAATGAAGTTTTAGATTTTTTCTGTAGAGTGCAAAATGTCTGTTTCATTTCCTATTATTGTGGGTTATTTTAATTACATTAGTTTGCATACTTGCTAATCTGTGAAATATGGTAATAAGCAATGGATCTTTTAGTCATTAATGGAAATTAAAAAGGTTCTTCTGTTTAGAAAGATTGAAACAAAGACAAACATTAAAAGTAAAGTACCATTCTTAATTACTAGCAAAGGTTTAAATAAAGAAATATTATCAAAGATAGTACTGAATAATGGTTTCTTCAGTAATGAAGTTAATTATGTTTCTCAATTACCTGAAGTTTGATTGTTTTTCTTTTTTTCCTTAATTTTTGGGGGAATTTTTCTAAGAACAACAGCACCATTTTTTTCCTCAATAAAATTACATTATCTTCATATTCTTTATTGGGATGTGTAATTTAGGAAAATCTTAATTTTTAATATTCTGTAAATTAAATATATAAATTGATAACAACAAATAAATATGTCTGTTTTGTACTGGAATCTTAGCTCTAGCCTCAAAAGTGTTTTAAAATGCTTGTATAAATATTAAAATTTCCTTTTGAGTTACTATGTGTCCATTCTTCAGATGAAATGACAGTTTGAGATAATTGAGAAAGTGCTCATCAGAATGAGAGCTAGATGGTCAGAATCACTTTCCATACTTGTTCACTAATATTTGTCAGGCTCTTGCTATTGGCAAGACATCGGATGTATAGCAGTAGTAAAACAGCACTCAGACTTGGCAGAGTTTGCTGCTTAATGTGGAACAGATACATTAAGTAAATAATTATGCAAATAAATATTTGCAAACTGCTGAAAAATGAATGAAAACTACTAAGAGAAGGCCTAATGAACACTTCATTTACATTGGGACTTGTGGGAAAAAGCACCTCTTAAGAGATATATATATATATATGCACATATATATATATATATAATCTAAAAGGAAGGGTCAGATTTATCCAGGTGAAGGGTTGGAGTAGGACCATTCATGGCTGAAAAAACCACATATAAGGGGATACTGCTGTGGAGAAGCATTTGGTGAGTTTCAGGAAATAGTTAATGTGACTATAATATTATGAATGGTGGAGGGCGATGCAAAATGAGGGTAGAGAAGCAAGGATTATATGATGCAGAGCTTGTGATTATGTGAAGAATTTTGTAATTTTAGTCAAGAGGAAACCATGGGAAGATTTTGAGTGGGAAGTCACATGATGATTTTATGTCATTTAAATGTATATTTGGCTCCTCTGTAGGATACAGATTGAAAGGAGGCAAGAGAGGAAATGGGTAGAATATTAGGAGCCTATGCCAGAAGGCCATTGGATAAGATATGGATTGAAATAGCGTGATGATGGTGACATAATTGGAGATAAGTGGATAGATTTAAGATGTATACTGGATGTAGAACTGATAAGACATGATATTGGACAGAATTTGGCAAAGAGTGAGGAAACCAGGAGGCATTAATATTAATATCTGTCTTTTTTGGTACAGCATCAGGCTTGAATTGGTTATTATTTTTTTAAAGATTTATTTATTTATTTATTTATTTGAAGGTCAGAGTTACACAGAGAGAGGAGAGGCAGAGAAAGAGAGAGAGAGAGAGCTCTTCCATCCTCTGGCTCACTCCCCATCGGCCGCAAAGGCTGGAGCTGAGCTGATCCGAACCAGGAGCCAGGAGGTTCCTCCGGGTCTCCCATGTGGGAGCAGGGGCCCAGAGACTTGGGCTGTCCTCCACTGCCTTCCCAGACCATAGCAGAGAGCTGGATCGGAAGTGGAGCAGCCAGGACTCGAACCAGCACACACATGGATGCTGACAGTGCAGGCGGTGGCTTTACCTGCTGTGCCACAGCGCCGACCTCTTGAATTGATTATTGACAGTGACATTTAATGATATGATAGAACCATAGGGAAAAAATGAACTGGTTGGGATAAGACATGGAGACCATGAACCCACTTTTGAAACTAAATAATTCCATCTGTGTTCTGTTTAACTTATAGCTCATAGTAACATAGCCATATTCCTTAGTCTTTTCAGTTCATACCCCTCACTAATAAAATCTTGAGATAAACTACAAAGTTCCTGGATCTAAGATGTTACTTTCAATCACGGATCAATGGAAAGACTAATTTAAATTTAAAGCTACCATGTCAACTGTTTTAGGCTTTCTGCTTCTTATTACAAAGTAGTATGGGTTTTTTCTCAAATTTGAAGACAGAGTAGTCAGCTGCAAATCTAGTATTATGGATAAACCTAAAACATCACAATCTGCCTTCTAGAATGTACTATGTGTAATCTTAGCCCAGACTTTTCTTTTCACTAAGATTTCAGGTGTTATCTCTGATACTAAGTGCAAATTTAGGGACAAACTAATGTTGCTTGTATTTAAAACTGATTTAAAGAGATCTCCTACTAATGCTCAGTGATTCCCAGACTAGAACTACATGGAAGTGGTTTTGGTGTTTGGACAGATCTGAAGGAAGCAGGCCCAGGACGGAGTAGAGGGGTAGAAGTCATGGTTTACCGTGGAAGCCTCAGGAGTGAGAATCCTGAAATATACATACAGTGGTAGTAGAAAAAATAACGTATGTTTTTTGGTGAAAAAAGTGTGGCCCAGGAGTTTCATACTTTCTACATTATAGTGAGTACTAGGATCGTAACACAGGAAAACAATGGAGGTAAAATAGTAATGATAAGAGTAATAAACAACAGTCATTGCATGTGTATCATGTTTCAGGAACTGCACCAAATACTTTTCCATTTGAGTGGAGTACTTTTCTGTCAGCAATGTAGAAAACGGGACATGAGGCTTAAACCTACGGTGGTGATAAATAGGAGGGTGAAATGTCATGCTATGTCTGACTCCAATAGAGTTTTCTACCACTGTGCCATGAACACACAAACAAGAGGTAAAACTACACAGTTTCAATGTTTCTTTATTGTTAAAAGCTAGAAAGAAAAATATAAACTGCATATACATTAATTGCCAAATATTGTTGAACAATCCTACATAAGGAAAATGTCACCTCTGTGTTAGATCATCTGTTTATTACATGGGGTTCCTGAGAACACAATTGTTTATTTTCAAACATTTAAAAACTACCTTGAGTTTTTGATCAGCATAATTTCTTACAAATTTTCAGGAACAGCATTTGAATTTTATGAAGTAGCTCAGAGGTCATTATGAATTTCACCTTTGTTCTTCCCCATACTCTTCAAAAAATTGTTAATCTGAGATTGTTCATTTTATTTTATTTCAAAGTCTGTAATTGAAATTAATTAATTAATTTATTTATTTATTTTTATTTGACAGGTAGAGTTATAGACAGTGAGAGAGACAGAGAGAAAGGTCTTCCTTCCACTGGTTCACTCCCCAAATGGCCGCCACGGCCGGCGCTCCACTGATCTGGAGCCAGGAGCCAGGTTCTTCCTCCTGGTCTCCCTTGTGGGTTCAGGGTCCCTAGCACTTGGGCCACCCTCCATTGCCCTCCCAGGCCACAGCAGAGAGCTGGTCTGGAAGAGGAGCAACCGGGACTAGAACCAGCTCCTATATGAGATGTTGGCGCCCCAGGCAGAGGATTAACCAAGTGAGCCGGCACCTGAAATTTATTTTTTTTCATCTTGTCACTATCTTTTTCGTCTGGTCCCTATCTTTCTTTTTTCCTTTCTTTTCTTCCTTCTTTCCTTCCTTCCTTTCTTTTTCTTTCAGATTTGGAGAGACAAATAAAAGAAAGAAATGCAGATAGAGAGCTTCCATCCACTGGTTCACATGCAAAATGCCCACAGCAACTAGGTTGGACTAGGACTGGAGCCAGGAACTCATTCATTTCTCTCACATAGGTGGTAGGGACCCAATTGCTAAAGCCATTATCTCCTGCTTCTCAGGTCGGCAAAACAGGAAGCTATAATCAGGAGCCAGAGCTGGAAATCCAATCCATCTACTCCAACCTATGTGGGGCAGTGGAACACAGGCATCTCAACCAGTGTCTTAACCAATTGGCCAAATGCCTGACCTCTCGTATTAATTTATTTACTTGTGAGAGAAATAGAGACAAAAAGAGTCAGAAAGAGTAACACACCTATTCTTACACCAGTCTAGATTTATACTTCACTTATCCTTTCCAACACAAATTGTGTGTTGATATTCTTAGCTGTAAAAACTTCAGTTTGAGTTTCTAGAAACCAGTTAAAAAGAAAGAAAATGAGATATTTTAACCCAATTTTTAGTGGAGCTAAGTGGTATATTAATTGTGTACTTTTGATAATTTTTACAAAGGATATAGATAAAATGAAGTCTTTCCCTGTAACCCTTCAGAAACACAGTTACAATCTGCACCATTTCTGATACCATCCATTCTTTCCCAGAGCAGCAATGGGATGATTCCTATTTCTAGCATCTTGAACTGTAGTTGATTAAACTGAATTTTGGACAATGACCAGAGTTTACATTCCCAGTGGAGGAGAACAGTATGTATAGTGTACAGCCAAGATAGGAAGGAAATCATAAGAAATTGGAACAAGGGCTGAATGCTGATAGAAGGTGTAGAATCATCTCCAACCTCATTCTAACTGGTTGGGACTAAATTTTGAGACTTTTTATGCCATGTAGAGGAATATAAATGGTAATGGCCTGTAATTTTCAGCCTATTATCCTTCAGTGCCCAAGTAGTTCACCTATTTCCTTCCCTTCTGCTAGTAATTAGGTTGGAAAACAAAGCTAGCCACACCTTTTCCTGTCTTTTTTGTATCTATTTGTAACATAGTTCTATAATTCAGTCCAGTTAGCAGCCTGATACTATGGTTCTTTGTATGTGAAATTGCTCTTTGGCTTGAAGAAAGCCATAACTAATTCAAAGAAAGCCTAATTTGAGGGGAACTTTTGAAGACTATCAAGCAATTGAAAATATAAATGGAAAAATTTCAAAAGTCACTCAGTAGAAAAAAATACATGCTAGCCACATAAGCCATGTTTTTCTAAAACACATTTTATCTATTGTGCCTCTACAGTTTTCCTTTATTTCCCAGAGACTGCATCAGGATTAATGGGCCATGTTAAGTGAGGAAAATCAACCACAGTTATACAAGGTTGTCATAAATGCTCTCCAAAAGCCAAATTTCACATAGATTTATTTCTGAAATTGACAGAACCTGAACAGGACCAACTGAATGGAAGAAGCATTGTGGAACTGTGTGTGGGTGTTTGTGCATGTCTGTATGTATTTTTAAACTTTTTAAACAGGATTCATTTTATGTATAAAAGTTTGATTTCTGATCAACTAAGTTCCCAGAGTTTTTAGGTTTTTTAATGCTTTTTATGTTTACCATAAGAATTGCAACTCAAGAAAATTGTTCTGTAGAATTTTACCCCATTTTCCAATCAAAAGAGCATGCTTCTCCCAAGGCAGGGGACATTGCCTATTACTGGCACACATGCTGGGGAACCGATAGAATTGGTCGAAACTATGCAACAGCATAATAAAATCCTTTCAGTAGCCCTGGTAAACCTGAGACAGTTCATCATACCTCTAACAAATATTGGTTTTATTTTGTGGGATATGCTGAATGTTGTTTGTACCACCTGTGGAAATTGTGAGCCATTCAGGAATTTTTCTATTTTCCATCGAAGTGTTAAGAGTGGCATAATGGCTGGCGCCGCGGCTCCCTAGGCTAATCCTTCGCCTTGTGGCGCCGGCACACCTGGTTCTAGTCCTGGTTGCCCCTCTTCCAGGCCAGCTCTCTGCTATGGCCCGGGAATGCAGTGGAGGATGGCCCAAGTCCTTGGGCCCTGCACCCGCATGGGAGACCAGGAGAAGCATCTGGCTCCTGGCTTCAGATCAGCACGATGCGCTGGCCGTAGCGCGCCGGCCGTGGTGGCCATTGGAGGGTGAACCAACGGCAAAGGAAGACCTTTCTCTCTGTCTCTCTCTCTCTCTCACTGTCCACTCTGTCTGTCAAAACAAACAAACAAACAAAAAGAGTAGCATATTAATACATTTCAGTTTAGTTCCATAATGTCAGAAATTTTTCAAAATAAAACTAAAAGATGGACTGGAAAAAAAATTGTGAGTCATACAAAAAACAGGCGACTAATAAGAACATGCTGAATGTAGATACTTTTTTTTTTCCACTTTTATTTAATGAATATAAATTTCCAAAGAACAGCTTATGGATTACAATGGCTTCCCCCCCATAACGTCCCTCCAACCCGCAACCCTCCCCTTATCCACTCCCTCTCCCCTTCCATTCACATCAAGATTCATTTTCGATTCTCTTTATATACAGAAGATCAGTTTAGCATACATTAAGTAAAGATTTCAACAGTTTGCTCCCACACAGAAACATAAAGTGTAAAATACTGTTTGAGTACTAGTTATAGCATTAAATCTCAATGTACAGCACACTAAGGACAGAGATCCTACATGAGGAGTAAGTGCACAGTGACTCCTGTTGTTGACTTAACAAATTGACACTCTTGTTTGTGGCATCAGTAATCACCCTAGGCTCTTGTCATGAGCTGCCAAGGCTATGGAAGCCCCCTGAGTTCACTGACTCTGATCATTTTTAGACAAGGCCATGGTCAAAGTGGAAGTTCTCTCCTCCCTTCAGAGAAAGGTACCTCCTTCTTTGATGACCCGTTCTTTCCACTGGGATCTCACTCGTGGAGATCTTTCATTTAGGGTTGTTTTTTTTTTTTTTTTTTTTTTTTTTTCCCAGAGTGTCTTGGCTTTCCATGCCTGAAATACTCTCATGGGCATTTCAGCCAGATCCGAATGCCTTAAGGGCTGATTATGAGGTCAGAGTGCTGTTTAGGACATCTGCCATTCTATGGGTCTGCTGTGTATCTCACTTCCCATGTTGGATCGTTCTCTCCCTTTTTTATTCTATCAGCTAGTATTTGCAGACACTATTCTTGTTTATGTGATCCCTGAATGTAGATACTTTTAATGGTTTGTTAGAATCGCAGACCTGTCCCATCCCCTCTCAAACACAAATGTATCAACACTAATACTGGTGGAGTGATCCAGACATCTTCGTGTTTATCACTTTAAGTTCTTCATGCAGTAAGTATGTCTGTGTTTAAACAAATGGATTAATAGTATTGAAAATTCTGGGGTAAAAATAGAATCATGATCAGTCTTTCCACTTTCAATTAATGTTTGCTTTATCTTAGGAGCATGGCATCCCTACTGATATGGGCTACGCAGTGGCACCTCACCATTCAGGTGTCTACCCTGTACATGTTCAGCTTTATGAGGCCTGGAAGAAAGTTTGGAATATTAAAATCACCAGCACTGAAGAATACCCACATCTGAAACCAGCCAGATACCGGCGGGGCTTCATCCACAAAAACATCATGGTGAGCTTTCTCCGGTATGCATAGGGTACAGTTAATTCTTCCAGATTTACATTCCTCATTTTAAGAAAGAACAAGAGAAGAGCAAAGTGTTAAAAGTGTGACTATAAGAGCTCCAAGCTGCAGGAAGCATATTTGTCATATCTAAGCAACGGATACTTTAATTAAAGTCATTTCTTTTCAGTTATTCAAAAACAACTAGGAAAATGCTTTTTTAAACTCACACTACTGCTTGGTAAGCAGGAACTGATGGTAAAATACTGAGAAAACGTTTCATCAGATTTGCACATAATTTTTAGAAACCTTCATTTCTTCAAATTATTTAGTAGGTAAAACTCATACCAGCTCTCTTGGTAAACTGTGCTGCCGTTGGATAAGCCAATAAAGCCATTTTTCTTCTTCCTATGCCAGTCTGAAAAAAACTCAGCTATATGCAGCCAGAAGCCAAATGTGAAATCCTGCATAATTATTAACATGATAATATAGAATAACAATAACAGAGAATGTTAATTGAATCATTTTCCCTGTTTCTCTCCAGAGCTTCTTTTGTTTTATTTTGTATTTATACACTGGTGGCAAATGTATATTGTCAAAATGTTACCACATGATACTTGGTTACACTACACAAAGTCATTAAATTCTAATTTTTTTCTCTAATAAAACAATCAAACTTCACGAAAAGCACTATGTGATTAGCCACCCTAACTCTGTTAAACTGATATATTTTAATAGATGGCTACCCTCCACAAATAGGTGAAATTGACTTCTATTCAGATGCTTTTCCAGTGTCTGCAAAAATTAAGTGGATAATGACATTTAACTTGGATCAACTCCATCTTCACTTTACCCTCAATAAAAACTGTTGGAAATGCTAGACTAATGGCCACATTTTAACCCAGTCTGCCCTTCCTCTGAACTGAAAATGAACTTAGTGTGTCTCAAGGAGACAGCCTTCTGACCAGAGAGAATTTAGAAGACCTGAGTTCTATTAAAATGTAAAAGCATTCGTTGCTCCCCTGCCTTAAAATCATCGGTAGTTTTAATAGTGAAGGCTTTATTCAGTGTTCTCTTTTGTTTCTGTTTCTCTCTGCATTGCCAGAAAATATGCTTAGACATGTCCCTTAAGATATGTTCGTTTTTCACTTCTTCAGAAAAATACTTTACTTGTATTATAAATGCATGGATATTACAGGTAATACAGACTTTTGTTTTGATAGAGCTGTCTTTATGGTTCTACATTTGCAGCAGTTCATGGAAACCATCTATATTTGATTTATGAGCCCTTGGATGAGAATTTCCAAGTGGGAAATGCTCAGCAAGCAATTAATTGTGCATTACAAGAGAAAGGACAGGGTTGGGTGCCATATAAATAGATATTCAAATTGAGACCACAGAAGCCAATATGACCTCCTACCCAGAGAATGCAAAGAAAAAGAAAGGAATTGAGAAGAGAACTTCAGATCTGCCCGTATTTGCTACATGAAATGAAGGAACTTGGTTTTTTTAATCCTCTATTCAACAATCAAGCTTTTAAAACCTAAAATGAAACTCATTCTCTTTCCGTCAAACTAGTTATTGATCCTGCTATGCCTAATTGAGATCTGTAATTTGAACATCACACTGAGAAGTCACTTCTAATCTGTTCCTAAATCCCATGAAGAATTCCTCTATAGCATCTTTTTAATTCCTTTCTTACAGGTACAATCTTAATTCATTCCCTTGACTTTCATGTGCTATGAAGCTGGTTCCAGTTTGTCTGTGTACAGCTTCAATCTACTCTCCCTCTCCCACAACAATCCATCCTACAGATAGTGCCAACCTCTTAATCTTCCCAAATGCTGCCTTCATCTTTGCCTCCCTAACCTTGATTAGTTCTAGTTGTTTCCACACCCTTTAATATGCTCTTCAGGGACCTGAAAACCAATCTGGACTAAGTCTTCCTTTCTATTTATTTCCCTGTAGTGTACACTGAGTTGTTCCTATGCCATTGCCATTCTTTCCACCTGAATTACTTTCTGGCTACACTTTACCTATTTCTATCCACTTTGTTCTTCAGTATGAAGTCCTATATCTTAAATAATTGAATGTTAAGCACTTTGGTATATCCCAGGACTCTTTATTTTAATTCCTGGTTGTTAAATGCGATTCTCTGTAGAGAGCCAGAGACCTCTAGGCAGTTAGACTACACACTCTGACTACCTCCTTAGTGTTTCTAATTAAGATGCCCATTTGTAGAGACTTTCATTACTCCTGCTGGAAGCCCCATAGGTGATCTTTATTGGTAGCTCCAGGAGCATTTGTTGGCAGTTGTGCCTGATTGAGGCCTTAGCTACCTTATATTAGCTTCACTTTCCATTGACCAGGATTCTTGCTGGCCATGGCCTTTATAGCCAACTCTCAGTTACTGTCAGTAACTATAAGGCTTCTAGGAGTTCATCAGTGTTCCAAAGTTTGAATTTGATAATGTCACACTTTCAGAATCAAGTCTCGAGAGAGTCCATTGCAGAATACCTAAAACTATCTCTTATTACTTCACTAAGGAATATGGAACTGTTTCAGGAAACACATTCAGCATCTTATAGCAAAGCATTTAAAGATCAAGGCTGTGGAGTATGATCCATTAACTTGTCTCCTCAACCTTCTGTAATGACCTACTGGCTTTCCTCAAGCTCAGGGTAGTGCTTATACTCTCAGCATAGGTAGTCTTCCTCAGAGCTGAGGGTATAGCTGGCACTTCCTGTTCACTATGTTCTAATTCAAATAATTTACGACAGACAAAACTAAAATTTCCTTTTACTGTTTTGTGTTGCATAGAATCATCTAGGTAAATCAATGATGGCTTTTAATATATGCCTTAATTTTCCCTTTGAGATACTCTAATTGAATATTAAAAGTGATTTAGAGGGGCCAGCGCTGTGGCACAATGGGTTAAAGCCCTGGCCTGAAGCGCCAGCATCCCATATGGGCTCCGGTTCTAGTCCCAGCCGCTCCTCTTCCGATCCAGCTCTCTGTTATGGCCTGGGATTGCAGTATAAGATGGCCCAAGTCCTTGGGCCCCTGCACTCATGTGGGAGACCCAAAAGAAGCTCCTGGCTCCTGGCTTCGGATTGGCGCAGCTCCGGCCATTGTGGCCATCTGGGGAGTGAACCAACGGATGGAAGACCTCTCTACCTCTCCTCTCTCTGTGTAACTCTGACTTTCAAATAAATAAAATAAATATTTTTTAAAAAAGTGATTTAGAGTCACACACTTTTAAAATCTACATCAACCTAGAATTTTTATTACATATGGGCACTTTATTGTTTAGCATTTGCTATCTCTCCTTACCTTGATATATCTTAAATCCTTAAAAAGTAAAATACATGTGTTCTTCCATGTGAACTGACGTAGAATTCAGAATTTAGAATAAAGCTTTAATTTCCAGGAATTGACATTTCTAAGAATTGTTAGGCAATGTATTTAATTCAGTTAGAATTTCCTTGTATTTAGCTCTTTTTTATCTTTGACTTTGTGCATAGCAAAATAAGAATGTATAATGCTTTTAAACATAGACATCACTGGAGCTGATACTCTGCTTTAAACTGAAATTCTTTTAACAATTTCAAGATAAAATTTCTCCTAAGGCTTTATAACTTTTACCAATTTACTAAAATTAATAGAATATATAGAGTTTTGACTTACACAGCAACGTATGCTGTTTTGATTAAACTGAGAATTGGGTTTTCTAATGAAACTTTCCAGTGACTAGATTAAATTTTATTACAATACACATTCTTGCTAAAGAAAAAAGAACAAATATATTTGTAGAGGGTTGCAAACATGGAAAGTCCTGAACAGTAATATCTTCAAAACATTTTACTAGCCCAAATGTGCTTTCATATCCAAAACAATATAAACAAAGATCAATTTGCTTAGGACAATAAGCAGGCTTGCCTGTGTAAGATGCTGTCAAATGTGGAGCTCTCCAAAGTCTATTCATTATATTTCTGCTATTTCAAGTGTATAGTGACAAAATGCAAGTCATCATAAAGTGATTACATAGGATTTACCTGAAGACTGTAACATCTTGCACAGTTTCAGTTTATACCTTTTGTGTTTGCACCAATATTTTGCCATAAAAGCTGTAGGAGTGTGCTTATGACGAATGTGAATTATTAAAGCAAATAATGACTTTCCTATATAAAGGATAAAAAAGATGACCTTTTACTAAGTTCTGATTTTTATTTTTTATTTATTTGTTTATTTTGAAAGGCAGAGAGATAGACAGTGATGTCTCATCCAGTGGTTCTCTCTCCAAATGCCCACAAAAGCTAGTGTTGGGACAGGCTGAAACCAGGAGCCAGGAACTCAAATGGGTAACAGTGACCCATGTTTACCTGATGACTCCAAGGGTGCAGAATGGCAGGAAACAGGAATCTGTAGTCGAGTCAGGACTCGAATCCAAGCCATTAAGTATGGGATGTGGTCATCCCAAGTGGTACCTTGACCACTATGTGAAATACCTGCCTCACCTTTTCTCATTTTCTGTTACACGTTTTAAAAGTTGCTAATCGAATGGATGATCTCTTTCTTTATTTGGAACTAGCAGACTTACACTTAGAATTTTGAGCAATTGCTACAGCCTGCAGTAGTCTTTCCAACTAGAGTAGATGCTGTGATATGTGTCTCAAATATTTGCATTAGTTTAAAATTTCATTTCTTAAGAAGCATGTTGTTAGTAATTGACTTCATATTCTAATGCATTTGTGGAATTTGGAGAAAGTATTCTTTAAACTTTTGCTTACTAGAAGTATAATGTATCACAACTTCAATATTTTTAAAGTCTCATTTTTTTTATTTCTTAAGAACTGATTTGGGAACTGGCGCTGTGGCTCACTTAGTTAATCCTGCACCTGCGGTGCCGGCATGCCATATGGGAGCCGAATTCTAGTCCTGGTTGCTCCTCTTCCTGTCCAGTTCTCTGCTGTGGCTGGGAAGGCAGTGGAGGATGGCCCAGGTGCTTGGGCCCCTGCACGCACATGGGAGACCAGGAGGAAGCACCTGGCTCCTGGCTTCGGATCTGCGCAGCCCCGGCCGTAGAGGCCATTTGGGGAGTGAAAGTGGAAGGAAGACCTTTCTCTCTGTCTCTCTCTCTCTCACTGTCTATAACTCTACCTGTCAAATAAATTTAAAAGAAAAAAAAACTGATTTGGAGATTGAGAATGAGTGGGGGATGGGAAGTTGACATTGCTTGGGATGCCCACATTCCATATTGGAGTGCTTAGTTCGAATCTTGGCCTCAGTCCTGGTCCTGCTTCTAATCCACCTTCCTGCTAATGTGCACCCTGGGAAGCAGCAGGTGGACTCGGGTCACTGACCCTCATGTGAGAGACCCAGATTGAATTTTGGGATCCTGATTTTGGCCTGTCTCAGTGCTAGTTTTTGCAGGCATTTGGGGAGTGAACCAGTGGATGAAGATTCTGTCTCTCTTTCTCTCTGTGTTCTCTCTCTCTCTCTCTCTCTATATATATATATATATACATATATATATTTATCTCTCTATATATTTCTGTGTGTGTGGATGTCTGCCTTTAAAATAATGTGAAAAGTTAAGAGTCCTTAAAATATTTCAGAGCCTAATTCAGTTTCAAAATATTTCTTCAACATTCTTCTATATCAATATCACCTGAAGTAGAAATATGTTCCTTAGGCTGGCGCTGTGGCACAGCGGGTTAACGCCCTGGCCCGAAGCGCCAGCATCCCATATGGACACTGGTTCAAGCGAGACCCGGCTACTCCACTTCCCATCCAGCTCATTGCTATGGCCTGGGAAAGCAGCAGAACATAGTCCAAGTCCTTGGGCCCCTGCACACGCGTGGGAGACCTGGAAGAGGCTCTTGGCTCCTGGCTTCGGATCAGCACAGCTCGGGCCGTTGGGGCCAATTAGGGAGTGAACCATCGGATAGAAGGCCTCTCTCTCTCTCTCTCTCTTCCTCTTCTCTCTCTGTGTAACTCTTTCAAGTAAATAAATAAATCTTTTTAAAAAATGTTCCTTTTATATCAATATCACTCTCTGTTTCCTAGAGTTTGAAGGATTTTCCAGGCCATAGCTTGAGTTGAATAATGACAACAGTTTGTACATCATCTTTTATGAGAAAAAAAATAAATTTCCCCAACTGAATTGGTTGAAAGGAACGTGGTCCTTACTTGGTGATTTTTCCTTTAGGTTCTTCCAAGACAGACCTGTGGGCTTTTTACTCACACAATTTTCTACAAAGAATATCCAGGAGGTCCTAAGGAGCTGGACAAGAGTATTCAAGGCGGTGAGCTTTTCTTCACTGTGGTCCTCAACCCAGTAAGTACTTGGGAGTCATCCTCCAAATAATAAAAAATGGCAAAGTAGGTGATAACTACCTTGACAGAGAAGCAATAAATGTTCTATTTCTAAAACAGTAGTAAAAGACAAAATGGAACCACATCTAGGAATAGGAACAAACTAACTCCACATGTAAAAGTGATGTGAGAACTTATGGCGGAACTAGGAAGTGTTCCAGCAGATCTCTTCTACATTAGAAAGTGACCAGAATTTACAAATCTTGCTTTTATTAATAATAAATTTTTTCACCTATAAAACTCTCCTGTCTCCACTGGAGACTTTTTTTTTTTTTCAGTTGGCCAACTACTACCTCTGTTCTTCTTTCTCTTGCTATTTAAAGTATAAGCAAAACGCTTAATACGTTGTAAGTAAAATGGAGAGGAATCGGATAAGCAACTATAATCATTTTTCTTAAATCCTGTTTGATCTTCTCTTGCTAGGTTAGAGGCTGAGGCAGAGCAGCCCTGTGGAAAGGGCTACTGCTCTTCCTCTTCTACTTGTTGATCCATGTTTGTCAGTTCCATGAGAGACATTTGCGCACATTTCTACTTGGGACAAGTATTATAAAATTATGTAGTGAAATAAGAAATTATTGAAATAAGCTAGATAAGGAAAATAGATTTTATTTCACTTCTGAAAATCGCTAATACAAAAAGGAAAACTAGGTTTATCAGGAAATATGTGTTTGCTATAAGCATTCGCCGTGTCTAAGATGAAAAGAGGTAATTATGTCCAAATGTGAAAAAAACTTCCATTTCTGTAAAAGTGGGACAAGATACAGATAAACAAAATAAAATTTAAAGTACTTCATTCTATAGATCCTGCAAATAAAAGTGCAGATATTTTTCATCATCTACTTGTATTCAAAAAGTGTATCTATTTTTTAGCTCTTAGAAAATGAGATAAAAGTAAGGGTAATTCATATGATGAACTAAGGGTAACATCCTTGGGTAAAATCTACATCTGTATTTTTGGAATGGACTGGTGTTTGGCTTCTTGAAAGTTTATCAACCTCAAGACTCCAAAAATATAACTAATTCTGATTTATATAGCAGAAGTATTCTGATTCCCTTCACTTTTCTGGGTCTCTTCATATGGCTTACTTGTTTTTTTGTTTTTTTGTTTTTTTGTTTTCAGTTCAGCCAGTAATGCTACATAGGCAAGTGGGGTTAAACTAAGGCCAGATTATGAATTAAAGACTCTTAAAATACTCAGAAAATACTAACACTTTAACCAATAATTTATAAAGACCGTTTAATCTGTAACTTCTAAAATGATGGTGTTTTACATCATAGAATATGAACAGTCATCTGATGGGTTCCTTCAGGCAATTGGTTGTATTTGTACTTAAGGAGTCCCTGGTGATATTATTTTAGAACTTTCTAACCAAGGCTGGTGCCGCGGCTCACTAAGCTAATCCTCCGCCTTGTGGCGCCAGCACACCGGGTTCTAGTCCCGGTTGGGGCACCGGATTCTGTCCCGGTTGCCCCTCTTCCAGGCCAGCTCTCTGCTGTGGCCAGGGAGTGCAGTGGAGAATGGCCCAAGTCCTTGGGCCCTGCACCCCATGGGAGACCAGGAAAAGCACCTGGCTCCTGGCTCCTGCCATTGGATCAGTGCGGTGCGCAGGCTGCAGCACGGCGGCCATTGGAGGGTGAACCAACGGCAAAGGAAGACCTTTCTCTCTGTCTCTGTCTCACTGTCCACTCTGCCTGTCAAAAAAAAAAAAAAAAAAAAAAAACCTTTCTAACCAAATGAGTTTCTTTTAATGTGGAAAAAACTCAAAATTAGATCATCCACACATAATGCATTTATATTAAGAATTTCACCCATTTTGTGATTTTAGAAAAATTACATTTTTATTAAAAACAAATTATTTTCTTAATTTAAGAATCTTATACAAAAGCTTGTGTTAATCTTGGACACTAATTTGTACTAACTGAGCAAAAGTTCTGAATGTATATAAGAGGAAATGTTTTAAAACAACAAATATTTTTAAACTTAAACAGTTTTAAACTAGATTTTTTTTAACTAAACTAGATTTTGAATTACTTTTCAGGCCTTAGTCAATAATTTTTCACAACTTTATTTCTCTTAATGAAAAGATTCTTAGGAAATAACAGATGAAAAATGCTTCACAAAACTGTTTTTCCTTGACTAAGAAAACTTCAGTAGACAATTATTTTCAGATAACTACTGCAAATAATATCAGTACTAAAAGATAAAAGGAATACAAAACTAGCTGCTTCTGTCACATCAATTCCAACTTTTAGAATCAGCTCTCCTTACCTGGAGACACATTGTTAAGGATTCATTTAGACTCAGCCCAGGTCTAGTTAAAAGGAACACTGCTATCATTAGTTAGTGATGTTTGCTTTGCAGAATGGAGGGGGGAGTGGTGTTTCTCATGAAATCTCCAACCCAAAATCAAATGCTTGGATAAAGCTTATATCAAAATTAAGAAAAGTTCAGGTGCACAGTGGTATGCTAGCAAGGTAGAAGATGACAGTATTAGGTTGGGATGACGCTCTGAAAGCTTTAATGGAATCAAGTACATACTAGCTCCAGAAAAAATATGAATTTTATTTATAGTGAGTCTAAAAGATAGCCATTGACAGCTTACGTAATACCCCAGGCAATATTAATTGTTTAAAAATAAATTATGAATTTGTGAACACATAATATTTGTTTTTCTTTTCCTTTCATGGAAGTCCTGTTGCAGCCACAATTTGGAATCACATACCTTAAGCCACGGATGCATGTGTTTTGGTGTCCACTCCATGTATCGTATTTTACTGGCAGGTCAAACTCACCTGCGGCCCAGGGGCTGTAGACAGGGTTATATCAGTATCACTGCATGTCAAACAGTAATAAATTAAAACAAAGGAAAAAAATCACAAAAAAGAAATGCCATTTTCTGAGAGTGTTAGATGAGGTTGTTTATTACAAAAAGGTGTCTGTGTTTTGAAAATAAAGCAATTAGATACACTGAAATATATTTGAGTTTAAAATAATATAAATAAGACATTAATTAATGAGGTTTTTAAATTTTTTCCTGTACATCAACATAATATGAAAGAGTCATGATATCTTACTAATAATGGAATGAGAAATAGCTCTCAGAGTTAAACTGGAATAGATCAAGTTGAAGATAAAGACTCTTTAAATAGAATGACTATATGGCCTGAAATATTCTACCATTACCAGAGCATTATTCACTGCTAAAGATATGCAATCTGAATTTAATACAAATAAAGACTTACAGAGACAAATATTACCACTGAATAGGGGAGAGAAAACCTTGGCCATCTCTAAGTGAGTATGCTCAGTGTCACAGCCATGGACATCTGTGTTGTGTGCTGGATGCAGGTATGACTAATAGACTTTGAGTTTCAGGTGCAGTAGGGATGTGGGCCCATTAGGCTATCTATTCCTCGGGTGACTAGGAACTTAATCCTTCTAATTCTTCTATTTCTTATTCTAAATTCAGCCAGCAACCTTATGTTTAAGGCTTATTTTCCCATTTAGTTTCTATTTGAGAAGAACATGATGATCACAAGAACTTGTACACACTGTGACAGTAATTTGCAAAATAATAAGTATTATTTCTTTTAATTGGTGACAACTTCTCATGTAACCTAAAAACCAGGAAAGGTCCCTGTAACAATACAGACTCTAATATTTCAGTTCTTCTCTCATTTATAAATCCTAATTTAAGCTAATAAATGACAGCATTGGTTTCATGAGCTTTACTAATTTTTTCCCCCTGAAAAATTGACACTCTTTCTCTCAGTGTGCTACATCAGACTTTGGGGTCCATCAGGCTGAATTACACACACTCAATTGTTTTTCAATTGATTCAGGATGGCAGTGAACATTACCATTGGAGAGCATGTGAAAGCACCTTGGGGTCACTCTTCATTACACCTAAACAAGAACAAAATTCCAACACAAACATATGGTATAACCAGAAACAGATATTCTTGAACAATTCATAATTCTTTTGAGTATTTTATATATATAATATATATATTTATGATACATATACAAAAGGAAATAGTAGGAGTAGACTATCCATTTTAACAAGTTTCTGTTTCCATCTATCTTAGGAAGATGTGACAATATTTAACAAGTGTGACAAATGGGGTAGTTCTGAGTTAAATAGGATTATACCTTTTGTGGAAACCATATTATCATCCCAGATGCTCTGAACAAATATATCACCTTCTTTCTCCTGTGTTCTTATTTTTAATCACAAGATGTTCTGAATCTCTGCTTATGCTCTTGTTCAATAAACAAATTCTAGGTATTGAGTCATGAATAATTGGTATCTGTGAAACACTTTTCCTCCCCTCAACATGCTTGATAAACTTGTTTGCTTCATGTACAAGTATTAATCCAACACGAGAGTTATGAATTGTCACAAGATTGAAGCTCTTATTGAATTTGCTTGTAGTTCAAATACAGCAAATCCTTGATCTGAGAACAAGATTAGATTGCCTTCATCAAACCAGTAGACATCCCACAGACCCAGTAACTTTCCTTAACTTCTACATTTTATTAAATACTCCTCATCATTATGTCTTTCAATATGATACAGCATCCTTTCAGTATATGCGCCATACCCTCCTACTCAAATCAGTGAAAGGTGAATCTCTCACATTAAGAAAGAAGCATAAACATGGATGTGAATACTTTAAACTGAGAATAAACATGGGTGGATTACAGTTAAAATAAAACCACAAAATTCACTTTAGAAGATTATCTTCATAAAAACAGAAATTAAACCACATGGAACTTTTTTAAAAAATTATAATGTGTGCGTACTGTATGCTTAATGATAAAATTTATCTGAAAGTAGACAGCTTTTTTCCCTAATGAGAAATTTTATTTAACTTTATTTTGTGATTTATAGTCCCTGTAAACATTATGGTAACAGAACACTCTTTATTGGAAAGTAAATGAATGTTAACAACAACTTCCCTCCTTCTGTCACACTGCCTTTCAAATAATAAATGTTTTTAAAAAACAATAACAACAATGATCTTTGGATAGTAACAAAGTGATTCTTGAACATGAAAGAAAGATCCAGACAATGCATCAGAATCTCCAGAGAATTATTTTGGGGTTCTTCACATTTACCATGTACCTTAAGCTACTATATCTCATTTTAAAATTTTATTTTTAATGGACACATAAAAATTGTATATATTTATGGGATACCATGTGATTTTTTCAGTACTTGTATTCTCTGAGTTAATGTTCAAGTCAGAGTAAACAGGTCCTCTAAATTATGTTTTTCTGGTGAAAATATTCAAAATCCCTTCTTCTGGTGTTAAAGAATATTTTAGTATTTACCATTACCTTTAGTTACCCTATTGTGCAGAACACCAGCATGTATTTCTCCCAATTATACCTGTAACTTAATACCAGTTGGCCAGCCTTTTCCCCATCTTTGCTTATTCTCCCCAGCCATTGATTACCACTCTTCTGCTTTCAACTTCTATGAGACCAACTTTCTTAGATTTCACATGAGTGAGATCAGGTGGTATTTGTAATTCCATGCCTAGCTTATTTCATTTAAAATAATGACTATAGTTCCACCCATGTTGTTGAAAATGACAGAATTTCATCCTTTATCATGACTGAAGAGTATTCTTTTATATACATGTGTCACATTTTCTTTATCAATTCATAATTCAGTGTACACTTAGGTTGTTTCCATTTCTTGGCTACTGTAAATAGCTCTTTAATAAACACAGGAATGCAGATGTCACTTCAAAAATGTCTACTTAGGTCTATTATCCGGGCTTAATTGGATTTTTTTTTTGATGTAAAGATGTTTGAGATTCTTACACATTATGATTATTAACTCCTTCCAGCTTACAGTATGCAAACATTTTATCTATAAGTTGTCTCTTTGTTCATGGTTTCCTTTTCTGAGCAGAATCTTTTTAGTTTAATGTAATCCCATTTGTCTGCATTTGCTCTTTTTCCCTGTGCTTTTCAGGTTTTATGCAAAAAATATTTTAGGGTTTATCCAATGTCCAAAAATTGTTTCTCTAGTCTTTAATCTATTTTGAATTTATTTTGGTACATGATGAGAGGTAGGGGTCTAGTTTCATCCTTTTGCATGTGAATATCCAATTTGCCCAGAATCATTTATTGAAGGCTGTCTATTGTCCAAAGCATGTTCTTAGTATCAGTGAGGAAGATTAGTTGTCTGTAGATGTATAGCTTAATTTCTAGATTCTCTATTCTATTCTACTGGTCTATGTCTGTTTTGTTCTTTAAGATTTATTTATTCATTTTGAAGGAGTTGAGAGAGAGAGAGAGAGAGAGGATCTTCCCTCTGCTGGTTCACTCCCCAAATGGCCGCAACAACTATTATTAGGTAAGGCCAAGGCCAAGAGCCAGTTGCTTCATCTGGGCTTCGCACGTCTGTGGCTGGGGCCCAGACATTTTAGCCATCTTCCACTGCTTTCCATACCCATTAGCAGGGAAAGTTGTTACTTTTCCTTTTTTCACCTCTGATTTTATAGATTTGATTCTCTCTCTCTCTCTTTCTCTCTCTCTCTCTCTCTCTTTTCTTGTGGTTAGTTGAGCCAATGCTATGATAATTTTTTTTTCAGAAAACCAACTCTTTGTTTCACTGATCTTTTGTATTATTCATTTCAATTTTGTTTATTTCTTCTCTAATTTAAGTTATGTCTGTTTTCCTACTATTTTTGTGTTTGATTTATTATTTTCTAGGTCCTTGAGCTGCATTGATAGCTCATTTATTTTGTATCTTTTTAATTTCTTGATGTAGGCACCAATTGCTGTAAGCCTCTCTCTTAACCCTACTTTTGCTGTTTTAAAATGTTGTATTGTCATCTTCATTTGTTTCCAGAAATTTTTTGATTTCTCTTTTGATTTCTTCTATGACCCACTGTTCATTCTGGAGCATGTGGTTCAGTTTCCATGTGTTTGCATACAATCTAGAGTTTTTTGAGTTGTTCATTTCCACTTCATTCCATTGTAGTCAGAGAAGATGCATGGTATGATTTCGATTTTTTTGAATTTGCTGAGACTTGCTTTACGGCCTAGCATGTGGTCTATCCTAGAGAAAGTTCCATGCACTGGTGATAAGAATATGTGTTCTGCAACTGTAGGCTGAAAAGTTCTGTAGATATCCATTGGGTCCATTTGGTCTATCATGTCAATTAACTCTGCTTTTTTTTTTTTTTTTTTTTTTGCTTATTTCCTATCTGGTTGATCTGTCCACTGGTGAAAGTGGAGTACTGAAGTCTCCTATTGCTACTGTATTGGTGTCTATGTTTCCCATTAGAATCATTAACATTTCTTTTAAATAGCCAGGTGCCCTGTAATTGGGTGCATATGCCTTTGTTATAGTCATATCTTCCTGATGAATTGATCCCTTAATCATTATATAATACCTTTCTTTGTCTCATTTAAAAGTTTTTGTGTTAAAGTTTATTTTGGCTACACCTGATCTTTTTTGGTATCTGTTAACATGGAATACCTTTTTCCATCCTTTCACTTTTAGTCTGCATGTATCATTATTGGTGAGATGTGTTTCTTGTAGGCAGCAAACAGATGGGTCTTGTTTTTTAATCCATTTAGCCAGTCTGTATGTTTTAACTTGAGAGTTGAGGCTATTTACATTCAAGGTTACTACTTTTTTTAAAGATTTATTTTATTTATTTGAAAGGCAGAGTTACAAGGAGAAGTAAAGACAGAGAAAGGTCTTCCATCCACTGGTTTACTCCCCAAATGGCCACAATAGCTGGTGCTGGGCTGATCTGAAGTCAGAAGCCAGGAGCTTCTTCTGGGTCTCCCACATAGGTACAGAGGCCCAAACACTTGGGCCATCCTCTGCTGCTTTCCCAATCACAATTGCAGGGAGCTGGATTGGAAGTAGAGCAACCAGGAGTCGAACAGGCACCCATATAGGATGCTGGTACTGGAGGCCAAGGCTTTAACGTGCTACACCATAGCTCTGGCCCCTGAAGGTTACTATTGATAAGTAATGACTGGGCCCTGCCATTTTTCTGTAAATAGTCTATTGTTTACTTTGTACTTCTTTTGCAATTTTATTGGGAATTTTTCTGCATTCACATTCTTTCATAGTTATGACTATGTTTTTGTGTTTCTGTGGGTAGCACATCCTTAAGCCTCTTTTGTAAGGCTGGATTGAGTGTCAACAAATTCTTTCAATTTCTATTTGTTGTGGAATGTCTTTATTTCACCTTCTTTCATAAATGAGACCTTTGCAGGGTACAATGTTCTGGGTTGACAGTCTTATTCTCTTAAGACTTGACTATAGCTTGCCATTCTGTCCTAGCCTGTAGGGTTTTAATGAGAAGTCATTAAGTAGACTCAGCTGTGAGTATACTTGGAGATCCTCTGAAAGTAATCTGACATTTCTCTCATGCACATTTTAGAATCTTTTCTTTATGTGTTACTACAGACTTCAATGTGTTGTGGTAAAGATCTTTTCTGGTCACATCTATTATGATTTATTTGTGCTGCCTATACTTGGATGTCCCTTTCTTTCTCCACATTGGGGAAGTTTTTTGTAATTATTTCACTGGATTGGCCTTCTAATCCATTCTCTCTTTCCATGCCTTCAGGAACTCCTAAGAGCTGTATGTTGGGTTAGTTGATATCATCCCATAAATCTCCAACACTGCTTTAATTTTTCTAGTTTCTTCTTTTTTTTTTTTTTTTGTTCTGACTGTAACATTTCCAGAGATTTGTCTTCTAACTCAGATATTCTTTCTTCTGCCTCACTGAGTTTGTTATTAAGTCTTTCCACTGCATTATTTATTTGATCTATTGAATTCTTCATTCCTAATCTTTCATTTTGGTTTCTGTTTAAAAATCTCAATTTAATGGGAAAAATTTTCATTCATCTCATGTATAGATTTCTTTAATTCGTGGATTTGCTTGTGATTGCCTTTGAGTAATTCTATGATTAAGCTTTTGAATCTTGCTTCTGGCATTTCATCAATCTCTTCATCGTCACATTCTAGTATTGAAGTGCTGCTGTGTTCCTTTAGGGGTGTCATGTTGTCTTCCTTATTCTTGTTTCTTGAATTTCTGCATTTATTTTTAGGCATTTGTGGATATACTTGGGTTTTTTTCCCCCTCTGATGCCTTTTATCTTTGGACTATGCCTCTGTGGCTTAGTGAAGTTTCTGCTCTCTCAGTGAATACCCAGAGGTATGTGCCAGTGGGTGCGTAACAAGGTGACACCCAAGTTTTTTTTTTATTTATTTTCAAAGTGGAGAGTTTGATCAGCTCTGTTGGCATAGTCTTATCCTCAACCTCCTCGCCTCCAAGGCAACCAATGCCAGGTGTTAGCCCCAGTGGGTGCAATATTCATCCATGCTGCCACAAGAACTACACAAAAGATTTGTGCAGTCCTCAGTGTGAGGACATATCCCACTGCCATGACCCACCCCAGGCAATCAAGGATCACTGAGCCTGTAGAGCTGCCTACAGAGCCACACCTTGTATCTTCCCACATAGCCACAGTGTTTCCACAGTCCCAGCACACAAGACTCCCACAGTCCCAGGGCCCCAAGGATCACCTTCACCCTTCCAGTCCATCCCATCTGCATAGAAGCAGAGATGTTCCCAGAGCCACCTACCTGTGGGTACTCCACTCAGGCAGCCTGAGCCCCAGAGCCTGTGACATGCTTGGAGGCTGGGTGCACCTCACAATCCTATGTGGGTGCCCAGTCCCCTGTAAATCCTCCTAGCCACTCGGGCATCTCACAGCTAGTTGCTGGGTGCACAGCCACATGCTGGTACAGCTGTTACGTTTGTTGGAAATGGTGCCTGCTGTCTCAGCCAGGGCACTGTTGTAGATTTCTTTGGGTAGCATGGACATTTTAACAAAGTTTATTTTTCTTTTTTAACATTTTACTAAAATACAATATGCATACCAAGAAATGTACATAAGTGAACAGATAAATGAGTTTATTTTGTCATCTGATCTCACTCACAAACTAAAACCCAAATTATGATGATACTATTACTAGTAGCCCAAGTTCCTAGCTATAAGCCATGAAGAAAAGATATCTTTCCTTTTTTCTTGTCTTCTTCAATTTCCTTCATTCCTTTTATGCTGTTCCTTGTAGAGCTCTTTCAACTCTTCAGTTAAACTTATTCCTAAGTCTTTCTTTTTTGAAGCCATTTTAAATATGATTGCTTTCTTGATTTCTTTTTCAAATAATTCACTGTTGGTTTATGAAAACACTGATGATTTTTTATGTTGATTTTGTATCCTGCAACTTTGCTAAATTCATTTATTGGTTGTGATCATGTTTTGGTGGAATCTTTGGGTTTATCTATATATAAGACCATTTCATCTGTAATAAGAGACAAATTAATTTCTCCTTTCCAATTTGGATATCCTTTATTTCCATCTCTGCCTGCTTGCTATAGCTTGGACTTTCAGTAATATATTTAATAAAACTGGTAAAGGTGATTTTCTTTTTCATGTTCTAGATCTTAGAAAGCTTTCAGTTTTTCCACATTCAGTATAATTTTAGCTGTGAGCTTTTTATATGTGGCCTTTACTATGTTGAAATATATTTCTTCTATACCTAATTTAGAGTTTTCATTATGAAGGTATTTTGAATTAGATCAAGAACTTTTCTGGAGTTATTAAGATGATCAATTTTTGTTCTTCATTCTTTTTTGTTTTTATACTAGGAATATAAATTGTTTATGCATAATGTTTGCAATACTACACTAATTTTTTTATTTTGAGACATAGGGATATAGAGGGCTGCTACCTACAGGCTCACTCCTTAGACACTCTCTATTGCTGGGGCTAGGCAAAGGCCAAAAGCAGGAGATGATAATGCAGTTCAGATTTCCCGTGTGGGTGGTAAGAGCCCTATCACTTGGGTCATGACTGTTGCCACTGAGGAACCGCATGAATAAGAAGATAGAGTCAGGAGATGTAGTGAGAATCAAATCCAAGAAATATGATGTGGGACACAGGTGTCCCAACAACTGGACTAAACAATCTCAAGTTACCTGTGCAGTTACCCTTACAAGTGAGTTTTATAACATTCAATCTTTTCTTCTTACTCATTATCATTCTTTCTTTCAGTTTGAAAAATTCTCTTCAGCATTTCCTATAGGAAATATCTGATGGTGATAAATCGCCTCATTTTTGTTTATCTGGGAATGTCTTCATTCCTTTAATTTCTAAAGAATATCTTTGCTGCATAGAGTAGTCTTGGTCAGCAGTGCTTCTTGCTTCAATGCTGAATATCTCATCCCAGTCCTTCATGACCCTTAAGGTTTCTACTGAGAAGTCTGTTACATGAATTTTAATGCTTTTATGTGTATTTGTTTGTTTTCTGTTGCTGCTTTGAGAATAATTTTTTCTTTAGCATTTGAGAACTTGATTATAAAGTGTCTTGGAGTAGACTTGGTTTAATTGAACATGACTGGTAGCTTTTGACGTACCTGGACATTTATATGCTTTTCTACGTTTGGAAAATTTTGTTATTATCTTCTTGGATAATTTTCTACTCCTTAAGTTCTCAAGTCCTTCTTATACCTCCATAATCTAAACATTTGATCTTTTAATGCTGCCCCAACATCCCTGTAATCTTTCCTTATTCCTTTATTCATTTTCCTCTTCTCCTCATCCAATTGTGCGTTTTCAAATTACCTGTTTTCAGTCTCACTTGATTCTTTTTTCTGTTTGATCTATTCTGCTATCAATGCCTTCTATCATATTTTCCATTTTATTTGCTATACTTTTAAGCTCAAGAATTTGTTTTTTTTTTAATTACTGCAATCTCTGTTACATTTGTCTAATAAAGTGCTGAATTGTTTCGGTTTTCTTAGTTTCTTGAGCTTTCCTAAAACAATTACTTTAAATTTTCTGCCTAAGAGTTCAGATATATTGACTACCTCATGATCAATTTCTTATTTTGTCTGTTAGCCGAGGTCATGGTTCCATGAAAGTTCTTGATGCTTGTTGCATATAATAGTAACTTCTAATTGAAGGCTTAGAATTTATTCCATTCTTTGTGGTCTGACTTTCATTATTCCTATCCTTTCAGAAATTCCAAGCAGGATGCTTATTTTCTCTGAGCCTGTGACCACTGTTATGTTTCAGCACTGGATGATGCTCTACTGGTCACAATTCCTTGGTTTGTATGTTGTCTCTGTTTCAGCACTACCGGGCATCCCATGCCTATGCTTTCCCAAATCTCCAACTGATGTATTATTCAGCAATTGAGAGAGGGGCTAAAAAATGTAGTTCATACCCACCAGCTTCTGCCTGGGTGGCAGGATGGTCACAAACAACTCACAGGCACTGACCTATGGACAGGTACCACAGGATTCTACCTATTAGTGGGCATTACCTTGGACATCCTGGACCTAGACTCCTCTACAGTGACTTGTCTCCTGATTTCAGCATGTTCCCCCAATTGGACTGTGACTCTCTCTGCCTTGTGCTGTCTGCCTGCAACCACACAGGGAAGGAATTGGGGGAGCAGTCCTGTGACCAACACCAAAACCCATAGCCCACTAAGAGCAATGCAGTGACAGGACCAACACCATGCTGCTATGGTCTTCCTGCCACTGTGGTATACTTTTGGCTGATAGTTCAGGGACCAGTGATACAAGGTATCAAAAATGTAGGCAAAGGGAAATGAAAGACACATTCTCTACTACCAGAAGCATAATAAAACCTAATAAAAACTCTCAACTACATTGCAGAGTATACTACAGGAATACAGGGAACACATCTAAATCTCAGCAAAGTTGCCTAAGGAAGGTGATAGTTATACATTTTTTAAAATGTAATTAACATATTTTTAGAGCAATATATATCATGCATCCACACTGGTTCACTCTCCAAATGCCTGTAATAGGCAGGGTTGGGCCAGAATGAAGCCAGTAGCCTGGAACTCAATCCGCGTCACCCGTATGGGAGACAAAGACTCAAACACTTGGGTCATCTTCTGCTACCTCCCAGTGTGTGTGCATTAAAAGGAAGCAGAAATATGTGTGTAGAATTCCAGAAATCTTAACATTCCAGGATCACAGAACATAGAGGATATTCTGAGTTCAAGGTAGCACTAGAATTCATCAAAATGAGAATTAGGAGTCTTGCCTTAGTGATTTGACATGAATACAACAGATTTTTTTCATGTTTCTGAGTTCCTTTTATCTTCCGCCTATCTCACAGATACACACATACCACACATGAGAAGGCTTCAAAAAGGTCATGAAAGGTGGGAGGGGAGGTGGTATTTAGCCTAGTGATTAAGATGCCAGTGAAGATGCCTGAATCCCATGTTGATTTAATTGGGTTTAATACTTGGTTCTGGCTCCTGACTCCAAGTTGCTGCTAAAGCACATCTTAGGAAGCAGCATAATTGGATCAAACAATTGGGTCCCTGTCATCCATGAGAGTGACTTAGATTGAGTTGCTGGCTACTGGGTTTGGCTAGCCCAGTCTGAGCTGTTAAAGGCATTTGGGCAGTGAACAAATGAGAGATCTGTCCCTCATCTCTTTCTCTATCTGTGTGTGTATGTCTCTTGAATAAATAAATTTTAAAGTTCATGAAAGATGAAATTAAAAGATAATAGAATTTCCATGAACTTTTTGTAGTCCCGTTATGGATAGAATATGTATGTGTATGTAAATAATGTATATAAAATATATAAATAATATATAAATATTTATTTATATAAATATATAAATGTATATATCTCCCTCAAAAGTGATATTTCTTTATGATTGCTACACCCTCAGTAATTAATATTGCACATGGTCCAATGTGATTACATCAGATGTTCTCCTTTTCAGGATTCCACATCAATTCTGATTGCTGACTGCATTATACTCTTGTATTTTTAGGTGAGATTTTTACACAAGGAAATCTGTTGTCCAGCTCACCATTTTGAATAAGCCCAAATCAATCCTGGCTACATAATGCCCATCTTTTCAGAAAAGGTGTGGAAAAGCAGGTACTATGTCTGCTCAATCTAGCCTGGATCTGAATCCCGTGAGAACAGAAAGTATGGTCACAAGCCAATCCCAGATATTTGTAAATAAGGTGAACCTCTTTAGAGAGTCTAAATATTAAATATTAATTTTGAAACCTATCAAGTTAAAGTAAGCACCTCTCTTAGATGAGATGAAATAAATTTTTTAGCATTTTATCATCTGTCTTACTTCTATAGACTGTTTTGTTTATAACCTCGACTCTAGGAAGAATTCCTAGCATGTAACAGGTGCTGCATGTCCAAAACTATGGGTAGTGGCTTCTGGCAAGGCAAATTATGACCCCCCCCCCATAATAGAATACATTCAGCCATGAAATAACATGGTTTACAATACATTTTATTTTATTTTATTTTTTGACAGGCAGAGTGGACAGTGAGAGAGAGAGACAGAGAGAAAGGTCTTCCTTTGCCGTTGGTTCACCCTCCAATGGCCGCCGCAGCCGGCGCGCTGCGGCCGGCGCGCTGCGGCCGGCGCACCGCGCTGATCCGATGGCAGGAGCCAGGAGCCAGGTGCTTTTCCTGGTCTCCCATGGGGTGCAGGGCCCAAGCACCTGGGCCATCCTCCACTGCACTCCCTGGCCACAGCAGAGAGCTGGCCTGGAAGAGGGGCAACCGGGACAGAATCCGACGCCCCGACCGGGACTAGAACCCGGTGTGCCGGCGCCGCTAGGCGGAGGATTAGCCTAGTGAGCCGCGGCGCCGGCCTACAATACATTTTAAAGATATGGCAAATATTCATGAAATAGTTGCAAAATTACTAACAAAATAATTAGATAGGGACATGGAAATAAAAAGTAATAAATTCAGCACAACTTTAACATAACAGTGATTATGCTGTATCACAGGATTGAAAATGCTTTCCATTGTTTTTTGTTTTTCTGGTTTTTATAAAATGGCTGCAATAGGCAGCTGTTATTCTTACCTCCAGAAATCTACACACATGCACACACACATGCAGAGATACACACTAAATGCTGCATTAAAAAATAATTATAACAAAGAATACCTAATAGTGAAAGACATAAAATGGAATTATTTTGTGTTATCAATATATCAGGCATAAAATTAGTATTTACTGAGTTCCAGAAATTCTCTATCAGTATTGTATTTTACCTAACACCTGCTTCACAGAGTGGTTATTTGCATATACATCTTTTACTACATGAGGAAGCATTCTTACTACAGAAGTTGATCGATATGTATCTCATTTTGTGCTTCCCATTGTGCTTCAGCCAATGTTTTGAATCCAAGAAGAGGTCATTAAATGTTTCTTAAATGATTGATTAAATACATGAAGCCTTTTGTTTCAGAGGCTTGACTTGTTTTATGACATATACAAATGTGAATAATAACAAGCCTGGTTTAACTGTATTCTGGCAGATGCTCAACTTGAAAGTAAATGAAATTTGGGGTTTACAAAATGTTCAGTTTTAACAGGTTTTCCCAAGTGATGGTGAATTAGCATGACATAGAAAATGGACTTTTAAAGCTGGAAAAGACCAGAACAACGATCAGGTCAATCTCCTAATTTTAGGTAAGGAATAAGATTTCAACAAGACAGCCTGGCTAATTCAAGGTTGTCTCTGTGGTCTTCTAATCCCATCTTTTCTGACTCCTACTTCAGGGTTTTTAGCACTAAAAACACACTGCTTATGCATTCCTGATAAAATTATTCTTAATGTAATGTGCCTTACTTTCAAAAAAAGTATTTATTTATTTGAGAAGCGGAGTTAGACAGAGAGTGAGAGACCAAGGGAAAGGTCTCCCATCCACTGCTTCACTCCCCAGTGGCTGCAAGGGCCAGAGCTGGACCAATCCAAAGGCAGGAGCCAGGAGCTTCTTCGGGTCTCGGGTCTCCCACATTTGGGCCATCTTCCACTGCATTCCTAGGCCATTAGCAGAGGTCTGGATCAGAAGAGGAGCAGCCAGGACATGAACTGGAGCCTGTATGGGATGCACGCACTGCAGGCACTGGTTTAGCCTACTACACCAGCCCCCATACATTACCTCTTAATGTGACTGAGTTACTGGGTACTAAGAAAATTTCAGGCCATTTTCTAGGAAACAGCAACTCATCTCATGTTGAGTAAAAAACAAAAAAAAAAGTGCTTTTGTGAAAACCTGTAATAAGCAGTTATAGCTGAGGGAAAATGTCTAATGTACTATTAAAAAACCATTAATAAAGAATTATATTGTTTAAATCTTAGAAAAATAAATCTTAGTAATGTTACTTATAAATTGATTAAACATATAAAACCAAATATTTCAGCTCATCTAGCATCCATATCAGTCCTCTTTTTTAACTGGGGATATTTTATTGAGTTTATTATTTTAATGTTTATGTTCTTAAATACCAACTGTAGTGCTATATATTTACTTGCTACTGTAATATTTAAGGCCGCAGAGGGGAGGGTGTGTGGTGCAGTGGTTAGGACACAGCTTGGTATACCCACATCCTATATGGGAATCCTAAGTTTTCAGCTCCAGATACCTGATAATGTGAACCCTGGCAAGCAGTAGGTGATGTGGTCCAAGTGCTCAGATCCTTGCCTCCCACATGGAAGATGTGGATTGAGTTCCAGCCTCCTGGTTTCTGCCTGAATCAGCCTCCAGTGTTGTAAGCATTTGGGTAGTGAATCAACAGATGAAAGATCTCCCTCATCTCAGGCTCACTGCCTTTCCAAATAAGTAATTTATTTTACAAAAAAAGAAAACTGCAAGAAAGCATTACTAAATCCTTTTTACTTCCGCAGTTAAGAAAAACAGGAATATAAAAACTCGAGTCATTGAAAGAGATATTGTTAAGAAATTTAGGAAACTGGGCATTGAAGAAATGAACATTATATTATTACTTGTTTAATCCTTTGCTAGTTTCCTATAGCCCTAAGTGTAAATAGAAAATTCTCCATTTGGAAAACAAAAATCTGACTTCTGTCCACTCTTCTGAACCCTTCTTTCAAACATCTTTATAGGTATCTTTTCTTTTCATCCATACTAACAACCCACAGTTCCCTGAAAACTCTCATTCTTCGTCTTAAAATGATATCACCTCAAGTTGGAACACCTTCTGAAAATCTGAACTCATATATAAAATTTTTATGAAATACGTCCCCCAATCCTCTGAGTTCTTATATGTCTCTTCTGTGTTCTTATAGCACCTGGGCATAATCCTAATACAACTTGACCACTGTAGTAACAGCAGTGATATTTATCTTCTAGCCATTGTGAGTTCCTTGATAGAAAACATCATATCTTCTTCTATTTTATGTTCACAATACACTGCAAAATTTTTGGTACATAATACATTATCAATGACTAGCAGTTCATTAATTTCCTATGCCTTCATATGGACTATCTTTTCATTTTGAAAAAAAAATATTTCATTGAAATATATGACTACAGAATTCACATGACTCAAGAGAGCTTTCATTCTTTTTCAATGTAGCATCTAGAGAGACCTTTTGAAAATCAAAGCTATGAGGGAAGGGAAGTGTACAATTTGGGACATGCTTAATTGGACTCGCCCCAAATGGTAGAGCTAGAAACATGCCAGGGGATTCCAATTCAATCCCATCAAGGTGGCATGTACCAGTGCCATCTCAGTAATCCAAGTGATCAATTTCAGTTCACAATTGATCATAATTGTAGGATTAAGAGTCAAAGGGATCACAATAACAAGACTAGTGTCTGCTAATACTAACTGATAAACAAAGGAAAGAATGATTCAACATGGGAAGTGGGACACACAGCAGACTCATAGAATGGCAGATGTCCTAAACAGCACTCTGGCCTCAGAATCAGCCCTTAAGGCATGCGGATCCGGCTGAAAAGCCCATGAGAGTATTTTAGGCATGGAAAGCCAAGACACTCTGGCAAAAAAATAATGACCTAATGAAAGATCTCTGCGAGTGAAATCCCAGTGGAAAGAATGGGCCATCAAAGAAGGAGGTACCTTTCTCTGAAGGGAGGAGAGAACTTCTACTTTGACTATGACCTTGTCTAAATAAGATCAGAGTTGGTGAACTCAAAAGGCTTCCATAGCCTTGGGAGCTCATGACAAGAGCCTAGGGTGATTACTGACGTCATAAACAAGAGCGTCAATTTGTTAAGTCAACAACAGGAGTCACTGTGCACTTACTCCTCATATAGGATCTCTGTCCTTAATGTGTTGTACAATGTGAATTAATGCTATAACCAGTATTTTACACTTTGTGTTTCTGTGTGGGTGCAAACTGTTGAAATCTTTATTTAATATATACTAAATTGATCTTCTGTATATAAAGAGAATTGAAAATGAATCTTGATGTGAATGGAATGGGAGAGGGAGTGGGAGATGAGAGGGTTGCGGGTGGGAGGGAAGTTATGGGGGGAAAAAGCCACTATAATCCAAAAGTTGTACTTAAATAAAAGTTGTACTTAAATAAATTAAATAAAAGTTAAAAAAAGAAAATCATTAAATCTATGAAAAGAGACTCAGTTCCACTCATGTTATGAACAATGCAAAGTTAAGCTATATTGAAGTAAATTTCTTATCTAAAAGTTTGATAACAAAGAAAAAGAACAAGAAAAAAAGTGAAAAGAAAAAAAAATTTAATTTGACAAAAATTCTGAAGATTGATAAAATATTCTGTTAGTAAGGCTTTGGGAAAATAGGTGCTCATACATAGATAAAGAAAAATGGTGTAGTCCCTAATGAGAGAAATTTAGCAACATCTATGAAATATAGATATGCATTTACACTTTGCTACAATAATTTAACTTCTAGCCCTCTACATAGAATTACCATAAAATCTATTTTTATGCATAATATGAATGCAACCCAGTTTCTCAAATATTATTCATTAAACAATTATTTGTACTTCAATGAGTGGGAAAACCTTCATATTTGTTGATAAGAGACCAGTTACATAATCTCTGGTATAGCCATTAAAGAGCATATGATATGCTTTTGCATAGAATGAAGATCTCAGAGTACTATGATTTTCACAATATGTGTATATTAAGTGAAAAAAGGAAAAAAGATGGGAAATTTAAATACATATTAATATTTGCTGTTGTACAAAAAGAAATACAGAAAGGTTACATCAAAATAAATGAAATGTTTTCCACCTGGGAATAATAAAAGAGTGGGGATGCAAATGGAGGAACATTTTATTGAATATACCTTCTTATATAACTTTAACTTTGAACCAGGAGTAAGAGTATACCTTTTTATATAACTTTAACCTCAAACCAGGAGTAATGTACATAGCTAAAATAACAAATGAAAAAGGATCAAGAGAAAAAATAAAAATGGCAGCAAAAGAGCCTATTTGATATACCATATCCATTTGATATATGACAAAGAATAAGTAAAATAACAAATACAGTATTCTGACTATATTTCATGAAAGATAAAAACAAAATCTGCATGCAAATTTTTACCATTATTAACAGATTTTTGTTCTGGCATTTTGTTGTAGTTATGAAAATTTCTGTGTATTACAGAGAAAATAAAGATATCAGTGCCTATAGAACCTGAGTTTTTGCTGTAAAACAAGGGATACAAGTATGGAAAAGAGGATCTTAGGAGAAAATTTGATAAGGGAGTGTTTAAATTTGAAATAAGGAAATTAGAAGGAATCTAAGATTTCCTGAATTTACTGAAAAAGCCTATAACCAATGATACTGAGTAGCAAAGAGCTCAACTGGTACTCATCTCTTAATTTCTAAAAAATATTGCAACTCAAAGTAACTAAACTGGTTGAGGGGGGCCACTAATTCCAAGTTAAAAGATGTGGAAAGCATTCTTGACACATTGTGCCAGAAATAAAGGAAACATTGAAAGACTAATAAAGATTACATTAAACAAGATAGAAATCAGCTTGAAAAAATTCTTTGTTACTACATTCAAGACAACTTGAGCTTATGAGTCCTTGAGTAAATAAATCAGTGAATCCCTCTAATTGGGAATTACATACACAAGTTCAGAGATGATGCATCCACAGGATAGGTTTGAGAAACCCTTGGAATCTCTGGTCCAGTTGATAACTGAAAGGCCTTCCCTGAACAAAGCTAGCTTCTTAAAGACTAGGAGGTGAATGGTCACTGTTTTTTCAGATATGCAATATCCCAATATAAATTAACGAGGTATATGAAGAAACACAGGACCAGCCCACTCAAAGTTAACAGAATAAATCTCCAGAAACTAACTCTAATTATACAAAGATTAATCAGTTATCTGAAAGATGATTCAAGCTATCCTGCATAAAGATGCTCAACGTATTTAGTAGAAAACTGCATTTAAGATGAGAATTTCAACAGAGATGAAAAATATTGAATAGAATCTAATACAGATCTGAGAACTAAATATTACAGTAACTGAATTGAAAATTGACTGTAGGGAATCAATAGTAGATGTGAGCAAACAGATCAAAGAATCAGAGAACCTGTAAATGAACATTTGAAACTACAGTAGTTCCCCTTTTATCCATGAAAGATATGTTCCAAGACTCGCTTTGGATGTTTGAAACCATAGACGGTACGAAATCAAACACATAGTGGATTTTCTCCTGTACATACAAGTTTAAATGCAGCTCCCATCTTTTTAAAGTTTTATTTAATTATTTATTTTTATTTGTCAGGCAGGGAGAGAGAGGTACTCCATCTGCTGCTTCACTCCCCAAATGCCACAGCTGAGCCAGGCTGAAACTGGCACTCAGGAACTCATTCCAGGTCTGCAGCACGGATGGCAGTGACCCATGTACTAGAATCATCACCTGCTGCCTTCCTGAGTGCACACTGGCAGGAAAAAGAGCAAGGACTTGAACCTAGGCACTTTGGTATGAGATGCAAGTGTGACAAATAGCATCTTAATTGCTCCAAACACATTCCCTGTCTTTCCCATCTTAAATAAACACTTAGCACACACTGTGGATATAACTTTTGCAGTTTAATGAGACAGAAAAACTGGTACAAGTTTATTTTACTTACCCAAGAATTTCATGGATAGAAGATTCATTTTGACCATACATCTTAATGACCTCAGCATGATTTTTTTTCTTAATTTATCAGGTCATGAACTTTACTATTTCACACAAAGGAAGCATTTTACAGCTGCTCTTTGGCATACATGAATTGTTTTCATAACTATTCTTATACTTTGGGGTCATTATTAAGTGAAATAAGGACTGCTTGACTACAAGCACTGTGATATCATGACAGTCAATCTGAATAATCAATAACTGATTGATGAACTGGAGGGTTGCATATAAAATGTGTAGAAAATAAGGTGAACAAAGGATAATTTATATCTTTGACAAAGTGGAGCAAGATGGTACAAGATTTCATCATGCTACTCAGAACAGTATGCAGTTTGAAAGTCATTAATTGTTTACTTCTAGAATTTTTCATTTAATGTTTTGAGGACATATTTGACCACATGTAAATGACTGTACAAAACTAAATAATAAGGGATCACTGTATACAATCAGAGCAAAAAAAAGAAAAAGAATGAAAAAGAGTTAAAAAAAAATCTAAGGAACTTATGGGACACCATGAAGCTGACCAATGTAGGCTCTCCAAGAGTTTCATAAGGCAAAAAAAAGGAAGGAATAAGAAACTTATTTGAAGAAATAATGGCTAAAAACTTCCCAAATCTGGAAAAAGAAATGGCCATCCAGATTCAAAAAGGCCAACTCCAACTAGAAAGAGCTAAAAGGCATCCATATCTTCACATACTACAAAGTATAAAAGTGAAAGTTTTGGAAGCAGCAACAGAGAAGTGACTCACCACATGCAATGAAGCCTATAAATCCACCATTGAATTTCTCAGCAGAAACTTTACACAACAGAAGAGAGGGGGAAGATATATTTAAAGTGGTAAAAGAAAAAAACTGCTTTGGATGTTCATATCCTGTATCAGAGTAGCTGGGTTCAAGTTCTGGCTTTACATCCAATTCCAACTTCCTGCTAATTTGCACCCTTGGAGGAAGCAAGTGATGGCTTAAATAGTTGGGTGCCTGCCACTCATCTGGGAAACCTGGATTGAGTTCTGTGTTCCTGGCTTTGGCCTGGCTCAGTCCTGAGTATTATGGGCATTTGGTATGTGAACCAGCAGATGGAAGATCTATGTCTGTCTTTCTGTCTGGGCCTCTCTCTTTCTCTTTGTATTTCTTTGCTTTTCAAATAAAATAAAATAAAAGGAAAGGAAAATATTGCCAACAACAGTCCTTCAAAAATGAAAAAAATGTACTTTCCCAGATAAGTAAAAATTGAGAAAGTTCACCACTACTATACTTGAATTTCAAGAAATATTACAGGGAGTACTTTAAGTTGATACAGAAAAACTCGAGACATGAAAGCATAAATTTGCCTCATATATAAACAAGTAGAGCATACTGTAAAACTATAATAGTGGTGTATAAATCTCCTAATTACAATAGTATAAAAGACAAAATTATAAAAAAGTATAAAATATGTAAATTAATACACAAACACAATCCTAAAATTGACTTGGAACCACAAAGGGCTCCCAGTAACCAAAACAATCTTGAGACAGAACAACACAACTAAAAGAATCATACTTCCTGATTCTAAAACACATTATATAATGATAGTAATTAAAGCCATAATAGAGGGCCAAAAATGTAATGTATATGAGGAAAATTAACATTTTGAGATTCAATGGTTATTTACAGCCCTTGTCTCTACTGTTGAGGAGTAGTGTTTTTCTTCTTCTTACTATTTATTAAACTCTTTACTTAGTGTAGGGTTAATCTTATGAGTATAAAGTATATCATTATAAAAATTAAGAGAAAGAATAAGAAAAGAAGGAGAAGGAAGCATGGGAGTGTGGGTGGGAGGCAAGGTTGAGTGGAAAGTATCACTGTGCTCCTAAATCTGTATATATAAAATACTTCAAAGTTTTTCACCTTTAAAAAATTATAAGTAATTGTTTTTAAAAGAGCACTATGATACTGACATAAAGGTAGACATACAGAACGATGAACAGAATAGAGAACTTGGAAATAAAACCACTCCCATGGTCAGTGTGTGTTTAACAAGGGTGCCAAAAATAGTCATGGTTGAAAGGATGATCTTTTCAATAAGTGATGTTGAGAAAACTGAACATACTGCAATAGAAATAGTGAGTACAATGGTGGTTGCCATGTGCTAGGGAGGAGGGGGAAAGTGAAGTTACTGAGTAATGGGTATAAATTTTCAGTTGTGCAAGATAATAAATTCTAGAGATCTGTTGTAAAACATTGTACTTATAGTTAAAAATATTGTACCTTAGACGTCAAAGCAGGTGTCCGGCGCCATTGCTCACTTGGTTAATCCTGCACTTGCGGCACCAGCATCCCATATGGGCGCCAAGTTCTAGTCCCGGTTGCTCCTCTTCCAGTCCAGCTCTCTGCTGTGCCGGGAGGGCAGTGGAGGATGGCCCAGGTGCTTGGGCCCTGCCACCCGCATGGGAGAGCAGGAGGAAGCACCTGGCTCCTGGCTTCAGATCGGCACAGCACACCGGCCGTAGCGGCCATTTGGGGGGAAGATCTTGCTTGCTTTCTACTCTCTTTTTTACTCTCTCTGTAACTCTGCCTTCAAGAAATAAATAAATCTTTGAAAAAGACAGTTTAAGAGTAAATTGCATGTTATATATTTTAAAAAACGAAATGTTTAAAATACTCTTTTTATTTGATAGTGTATTTAGAATATCAATCTCATCATGTAGGAACAAATAAATCTCCACAAACACTGATATATTTTGGACCATTTTAAAAAATTAGTATGTTAAAAAAGAAAGATGACTATTCTAAAATGCATAATAGTATAAAATAACGTAATTTATAAACTATAAACCTTCATTAGTTCCAGAATTTTTAAGAATATGTATCGAGGAACCAGTGCTATGGCACAGTAGGTTAAGCCTCCCCCTGCCACACCAGCATGCCATATGGGTGCCAGTTCCAGACCTGGCTGCTCCACTTCCAACCCAGCTCCCAGCTGGTGGCTTGGGAAAGCAGTGGAAGATGGCTCAAGTGCTTAGGGCCCTGCATCAATGTGGGAGACCCAAAAGAAGCTCCTGGCTCCTAGCTTCAGATTGACCCCGTTCCTGCCATTGCAGATATTTGGGGAGTGAACCAGCAGATGGAAGATCTCTCCCTCTCTCTATTGTAATTCTTCCTTTCAAATAAATAAATAAATCCTAAAAGAAAAGAATATGCATCTATAAAAATCAATTTTCTTTTTTTTTCTAATGATTGCTAGGTAAGAAAATATTCTCAAACACAATGACTTTATAAAACATTAATCCTTTTATAATTCTTCATGCATTCTGTAGGTCAGAATTCAGGAATAATTGAAGTTTTTCATAAGATTGCAACTAGATGGTGACTGGAGCAGAAACAAACAGGTGGCTGGAGCAGCTGTGAGCTACAGGCTATGTGCTCCTGAGAGTTCAGTTGTAGATCTTATTGGGATTGTGGATCTTTCTGAACATCATGGAATATTGCTTTCATGGAAGGTGTTAATCATACAGATAACTGGATAATTGACCCTTCTGTTTTCCAAGATGAGAGGGTTTTTCACACCTTTCCTTCCATACCAGTGAAATCTGTGCTAAGTAGGACTTGTTGGTAAATTCAGTGTGGCAACAGTGCATAGACAGATATTGTAAGCAGTGAGCAGTGTGTATCCTGGGACATCAATAGAAAAACATATTCACCTCAGTTCTGCTGAGTCACTCTATGCTTCCAGGTCCTCTTTTGTAAAATGTCAGTATACTGGAATAGTAATAAAGCCATCTCTCATTTGAAATTAGATGTGTAGTAGACGTTAGAAATCAAGGTTTCAAAAGTATTAGTAGGCCATCAGAATGCTCATTGCAGTTGGCACCGGTAAAGTGAACACACCTCAGATGATAGTCCCTATTCAAAGTGAAACAGAGAGCTTAGTTGTAGATTTGGAGCAAAAAGGATAAAGGCAAGGAAATTTGGCCAGCAGTCCTTTGTAGTCAAATCGTGAATCTGAGGTTGTCATTCTTCAACCTTTTAATTGTTTTACTTCCAAGGGTCTATCTTAAGGAAAGAGTCCTATATACAGGAAAAGTTCTCAATGAAGTGGAGAAAGAAAATGAAAACAAGCAAAAGGCGCAGCTGAAATGAAATGTTTAAATTATATCCATTTAGTAGACTACTATGCAGATTTAAATTTTGTTTATGAATATTTTGGTAGTAACATGAGATATGAAAGCTATATGCAAAAATGTAAAATTATTCTTATAAATTGTCAAAAATATATGCTTTAATAATTGGGTGTTTTTTCTTTATGATTTTCTGCATTTTATAATTTTAAATGACTTTCCAACATTTTTTCTAACAAGGAAAAATGATTGACTTTCAATTACTAACACAAGTTTTCTTATTAGCAAAGAATGATTAACCTCATCTAATTATGAATTAACATTTATACAAATTATTTCACACAGTATATTAGGGGATTCCATAAAGCAATATTTTTTGAGTATTTAAGGAATTTGTGGATCTTTTAAAAGACCACAGGATAATCAATACTAATAGTAATATTTCTCAGATATCTGTAATATTATACTTTCAAGCTGTAACAACCATAATGATTGCAGACAAGGAAATAAGGAAGAATGGCCCCTTGAGAATGGAGAGAAGGGAAGGTCCTCTGCTAGGCCATGTGCTACCTGCCTTTTTACTCATCCCTGACCTTATTTCATTCTCACAACCCAGTGAGGTTTTATAGACTTGTATATTTTCTTACTTGACTTCATCTTGCATCAGAAATTCTGTGAGGCACATTACTGATGAGGAATCTGGAGTTCAAAGAGGTTACATAACTCAACCAAAGGGAAACAAGTGATAAGAGAGTAAGCATTCCTTCCAACTGCAGCTGTGCTTCGCTGATAGGACATCCTGGCCCACATGCATATCCTAACAGCCTCATTTTTAAACAGCATCTAGCCACACTGCTTAGTCTGATTTTCATTGTGGGGGATACATTATACACAAACCATTAGAACAAGAAAGGAGAGAAAGAACACTAGGGCAATGGCAGTGGGAAATGAAAGCCGACAGAAAGAAAAAAAAAAAACAAGAACTCAAAAGACGGAGTGTAGAAATGTGGAACTATTATAAAAAGACATACAACACATGCAGTACTGAAGTAATCACTTTAAATTATTTATTTTCCATATACTTTGTAGTTTAGGTGGAATGGAACATGTAATTATTTTGCATAAAGGGTACCCTAGCTTTCTCCTTCCAGGGTTCTGGATACAAGATATTTGTTTTGCTTTTGCAATCCATGGGAATCCAGTAGAAGACTTGTAAACACAAACTAATTCGTAAACTGAGGACCTTCATTCAAAGCAACATGCAGATTCAGAACATTCTTTTTGCTTATCTACCAAACTAAAAGGTGAAGAATTAGCTTAACAGCTATTTGGCTACTGATATGCTTTGAGATATTTTTCTAGTACAACTTAAAAATGCAATTGAATCATCAACTGAAGCTTTCTGTGTGAATGTGGTTTAAATTGAAAGCTGCACTTTGTATAAACATAATTTTTGTGGTTTAACTTTAGGCTGTTCTCTGCGATCTTCCCATATAATGGGAATGCGTCAGAAGCACAGCTTCGTTTCCTGTGTAGGCTGGAAACTGTTAACTGTAAAGTTTGGAGACAGTCTGAGAAAGCTTTTTGCCATATGTTAAACTAAACTTGATATGAAAAATTATATCAGTTTCCAGTTTCCCAGAGCATTAAAAAGAAAAAAGGATCTCAAGCTTTATAAATATAAAAAAGCATGTGTCTGCACAGGAAATTCTACTCTGTTATTTTGCAAATGATCCTTACTTATATTTACAAGAGAAATCAGATCTGATGAACCATATAGGAAGTAATGTACTATTTTGTTCAAAATTTTGAAATATATTTTCTTAATTTTGTATGGCTAGCTGGATGTGAACTAACCATCATGATACAGAGATTCAACAGTGCTGCCCAGCATAGTCCTAAAGCATTTATGTTTCCAAGTTAAAGAAGATGGAATATTTTGATAAAGTGCTGCTGATTTAAACATTTTTCTCAGATGTAATTTTTGGGTCTAAATGTTCCCATCACCATTTCCAATTCAGAAAGATTCATAAGCATTCACAAAATGTTTGGCATTATTTTCATGATGATTTTCAACTTCTCCTTGACTCTATGAACCTCAAAAGAATCTCTCCATAGACACCCGCCCAGGTTAAAATCTCCTTGGGTTTAATCTTTAGTAGTCTTCTTAAGAATTCCTCCTTCCGCATTGTCACCTATAATTTTATAATTCCTTTACTTTGAATGAGCTTTCTGTGCAAAAAGCCATCCCTTTCTTTCACATTGTTACTTGTAAGATTGGCAGCTGAAATCCATAACCCTGATCATTCATCAGAGGACTCCACATTACTTTTATACTGGTGCCTCTCTCCCAGACACGACTTTAATAAACCCTTTGGCTTACTTCACCAAGTCAGTGCTTCAATGTTTATCCTTCTTTTCATTGTTCCCTTGACTCATCAAGGAACCTATCCATGCCAGTATTCCCAACCAAACACAAACCACTTTTTAATTCAATTTCTTTTCTTTTTTCCACCTTTATATTGCCTCATTTTCGTTACTTAAGTAATTGCTCCTCCAGCTCTTATTAACATTTCTTTCACCAATATCATATTAATATCATATATTAAAAATTATTACTCATCCACCACCAAGTGATCACATTTACTACCTACTATTTGCTGGCTTAAAAGTTGCTGTCTCTTCTGTGATCTTTGCTTTATGAGAATAAGCTTTGGGATAGTATGTTTTCTCCCTGTATCTTTTTTTTTTTTTTTTTTTTTGAAAGGCAGATTTAATGGGGTGGGGGGGGTGGTAAGGTGGGGGGAGAGAGAGAGAGAGAGAGAGCGAGCTTCCATACGCTGGTTCACTCCCCAGATGGCCACAATGGCCTGAGCGGTGCCAATCCGAAGCCAGGACCCAGGACCCAGGACCCTGAACCCAGGAGTGTCTTCCAGATCTCCCATGTGTGTCCGGGGCCCAAGTGTCCGGGCCATCTTCTACTGCTTTCCCAGGCCATAGCAGAGAGCTGGATCAGACATGGAGCAGCCAGGACTAGAACCGGTGCCCATATGGGATGTCAGCACTGCAGGAGGGAGGCTTTACCTGCTATGCCACAACAACAGCCCCTCCCTGTATCTTATTATAAAAGGACAAACATTGTTTCCCAGATAAAAATAATACCTACACTCTTTACACACTGGGAAGCATTAGCTATGGGCCTTCCTAAATAGAGGATGCAGTTGAACCAAATCCTTGGGGCAACTAACAACCTCAGTTGTGTGGTTTGCCACTGCCAGTTCCTGAGGATGTTTAGACATACCAAACTTCTGTCTCAGCTTGAACCTGAGTAGGAAAAAGATTGATAACCATTAAGACAGGCAGTTCCACTGTGATCTAGAAAGCCTCTCGGGAAGAGAATCAGAGTAACTCCTGTGGAATTTTCTTCCTTGTTTGCAACTATCTCTTTGTCTTTTTCTCTGAGGCTAAATCTCAGGTGGTCAGAGACTGACTTGCCAGTCTGTACTTCCTTCCATTAACTTCCTTAGGGCCAGCATATTGCACTTTTTTACTTCTAGTCAAAGTGGAGCAGACAAGGCAAATGTATATCATGATTTGTAAGCATTAGTAAAGTTTGTCCTATAAGAGGTTAAAACTTTTGGCAAATTTTTATTGTTTATTTCAGAATATTTAATTTAATTTAAAATAATGACTTAATTATGGTAAATGCCATTTTTAAAAATTTATGTTTAAAAAAATCTGTGGGGTAGGTGTTGTGGCTCAGTGGGTTAAGCTGTCATTTTTGACATCACACATCCCATATAGGAGTGCCTGATTTGAGTCCCAACTATGCCATACTTCTGATTCAGCTTCCTGCTAATACACATGGGAGGCAGTAAATGATAGCCTAATGCTTGGATTATTGCCACTCACAAGAGATACCCAGATGAAGTTATGGACTCCTGGCTTCAGCCTGACCCAGCTCCAGTTGTTATGGCCATTTGGGAAATGAATGCACAATAGAAGACATTCTCTCTCTCTCTCCCTCTCTCTCTCTTTCTCTCTTTCTTTCTTCTCCCTCCTCCCCTCCCTTCCTCTCTCTTTCTGTCACTCTGCCTTACAAATAAATAAATCTTTAAAGTAAATAAAAATTTTAGAAGTTGTTAGCAAATTTATTCCTTACATATTTGACACATACCATCCTTACATTTAATATTATAAATTATTTTAAGAGTTTCATCTTAAATTATATTGCATAATGTCTTTATAACATTATATGCAGATAGAAAATGAAATAGAATTGTGGTAATATAATGGTCATGGCAAAAGGTCATTTATTTCCATCTTTTCATCTTGTTGATATGCATCCTTCTTGACCTGGGAGAATTAAGCTTTAACACGCTACTGAATCAAATGCATGTGAGGAGTTCACTTCTCTAGCAGTGGATTCTTGTGAGAATTAAGAAAACAGGCAATCAAATCATCTTCTCCAGGGTAGAATTTTCTCAAGACACTGGTTAAAGAAGGCTATATTAAGAAATAGTTTTAAACCTCTAATATGAAACACCTATTATGTTGAGAGATGGAGCAAGAAAGCTTTATAAGCTATGACCCCTTCACTTAAAGAATTTACATTTTACTTATAATACATGTCAAAATTTCCTTCCTTTTTAAGAACTCCTTCCAACTTTAGGGAACTCAAATCATAAATAAGAGCCTGTAAGCCTATCTGACTATAGCTCTAGAAAGGACTTTTATTACTATTATGGGCAGTAGACAAACTTGTCCTTTGCTGTAGAGGGAAGCACTATTACTTTCTTGTGAAGTTATTTACCTCAAAAATTTATTTAAAAGTTGTTTACCTCAAAGGGCTAATTTAGAACAAAAGCAGTCAATGTCTCAGTTTATAAGACTTAACTGAGGGGCCAGCCTTGTGGTACAGATGGTTAAGCTGCTGCCTGTGATGCTGGTTCAAGTCGTGGCTGCTTCTCTTCTGATCCAGCTGCCTGCTAATGTCAAGCAGCAGAAGATGGTCCAAGTCGTGGGGCCCCTGCCACCCATGTGGGAAACCTAGTTCCAGGCTCTTGGTTTCGACCTGGTCCCTCCTCAGCTGTTGCAGCCATTTTGGAAATGAAACAGTAGATGGAAAATGTTTCTCCCTCTCTGTTTCTCTGTGTCACTCAGCCTTTCAAATAAATAAAATAAATCTTATACAAAGAAACGACAACAGAAATTTGAACGACTCCTTGAGGTCATGCCTTATCAAATACATAATCAGATTTTAACACTACTAATACTACATTAGAAAATATTCCTGTGTATGAATAGTAGTCTATACATTGAGGTTTCCAAAAATTACTTTTTATCAAAGTTAATGTTCCTCCAAGCTCTCATTTCTGCTAACCTGACTAAGAATGTAATTGCAACCATCTGAATGATGATAACTTTGGTAGGGGTGGGGGAAGGAGGGTGGAGGTTCACTCTCAATTAGACTTACAGCAAAACCTAGAAAAGTTACTTAGTACATGGGAAATGAAGTAATATCCTCCACCCCCAACATATCACTGTTCAGTTGTTCACTTACATTATCTTTGTGACAAGCTTTATTTCCTAAACTGTCTTCTTCAGTCAGAACAGTTATTTAGTGGCTTATGTGCTCACAGACAATCCCTGGTATTTTCCCTCTCGGACACATAGCTACCTGGGTGACTAATTTTAAGTCTTTATTTTTAAGTGGTTATTTTTAAGTATTGTTCTTGCTTGTCCTAGTCTTTTATCATCTATTTAAAGAGCTGGTTTCTGTACTAAATTGGTTCTTACAAAGTATTTCAATATTTTAGGAATGACTTTATTAGAGCTGTCCTAAAATAAATAAATAAAAATTCTAAATGGTTTTAAAATTTAGAAACTTTAACAGTTAATGACTAGCTTTTAAAAAACAGATAGTTTCTTAATTCACAAAATAATTACATTGTTGGATATTTTCATTCCCTACCACAACCACCAGAATGAAGTCAGCCTTCTAAGAAAATATAATTGAAACCTCCTGGTAATGAAGCTGATCTTTGTGATTACCTAAATTTAATTCATGTACATGAGCCCAAATCAGATTTTCATATGGGTCAATTTTCTTGAAGCATTTTTTTTATTCTGCCTAATATTTGAAGTTAAATTCAATACGTTTATGGACATTGAGTTTAATTTAATTTCTTCTTGATATCTTCATTATGCTATGGAAGCCGTGCTTTAAAACTAAGATTTAAAACTAGAAAATAAAGATATTTTCATTGCAAAATTGAATATAATCTTTGTGCTATGTGCCTACCTAAAAGAGATTTTTCTTAATGATTCGTTTTTAAATCTGTCATAAACTGGAACTATATTCATTATTTTGGCACTTGGTGAGTTTAATGGAACAAGAACAGCTGTTGTCTGGTCTCTAAATAACTGCAAGAGGATTTTTCACAGTAATGTAGAGACAATAACAGAACAGCATGAGCAAGTTACACAAAGCAAATTAATTGAAAATTGGTGGTCTGAGAACTGGAGATACTCATTGCATGTAAACATTTGTTCAAGAAGCTAAAGTAATAATGTATTAAGCCCATAGAATTACTTCTTCTGCCACCTAACAGAAATGTTAATTGTTAATCAATCATTAGCTTGTAATAAAAGGGCTGAACTTGCAGTTCTGAATGTATAGCCAGAAAAACTAAGTGAGAAATATAAATGTTCTGAAAACGACAAACCTCTCCAAGCTAAATTGGTTTAAATTACATTAACCCTATGACTGTACCTTTGAAACCTGTCCCTAATTGAGAGCAATTGATTTACCCTTCCAGCTTTCCTTTAAAGCCTATCAGACTCCAAATTCAAAACGTTAAGTGCCCTTTGCCAAATTATTCTGCATTCGAGCTTTCCTTTGGGATTCTTAAATGATGACTAAGGCACAGGCAGGTAGGAAAAAAAAGTACCCAGTGAATTTACTCCTTAGAAATTAAAATGATACTTTTTTTCCTCCCATTGAAAATGGTTATACAATTCATGAAAGTGCTTTCTTTGCATAAAATAGCTATTATAGGGTCCAGTGCTGTGGCACAGTGGGTTATTGCCCTGGCCTGGATCTTTGGTATCCCATATGGGTGCTGGTTCTAGTCCCGGCTGTTCCTCTTCCAATCCAGCTCTCTGCTATGGCCTGGATAGCAAGTCCTTGGGCCCCTGCACCTGCGTGGGAGACTTGGAAGAATCTCCTGGCTCCTGGCTTCAGATAGGCGCAGCTCCGGCCGTTGCAGCCATCTGGGGAGTAAACCAGCAGATGGTCTCTGTCTCTATCTCTACCTCTCTGTAACTCTTTCAAATAAATAAAATAAATCTTTTTAAAAAATAAAAAATAGCTATTGTAATACAAAAATATGAAAGATAGTGAGAGGGTCCATCATGCCAAAATTTCAAATGTCTCACTCATACCCAGGATAAAAAAAGGTCAACTTTCTGGCATTTAAGGAGAATTTGGGAAGATGATTTTTAAAAAGAGTCATGCTGTATGGCGAGTATGAGTCCCTTTACTTGTGTAGAGCAGAGGGGTGAGTATTTGTCCCATTGCCCATCTCAGATCGTTGTGTTTTTTTTTTAATTTTTTTTAAATTTATTTATTTGAGAGATAGAGTTGCAGACATAGAGAGGGAGAGACAGAGAGAAAAGTTTTTCATCTGCTGGTTCACTCCCCAAATGGCTGCAACGGCCAGAGCTGAGCCAGTCTGAAATCAGGAGATTCTTTGGGTCTCCCATGAAGGTGCAGCAGGGTCCCAAGCACTTGGGCCATCTTCTACTGTTTTCCTAGGCACTAGTAGAGAGCTGGATCAGAAGAGGAACAGCTGGGACATGAACTGACACCCATATGGGATGCCAGCGCCACAGGCGGAGGCTTAGCCCACTAGGCCACAGCGCTGGCCCTTCAGATACATCTTGAGGGTCTCCAAAACCATCATAGAGCCTGATAAATATTCCTTGCAGGAGTGAGACAAAGTTGGTTTCTGTCTCACAACTGACAAAACTAAACTGAGAGGAGAGATTTGCTAAAATAGTCTGTGTCAGACAAAGAGACAGCCAATTCTGGGAATTACAGCCCCTCATTTTCAAAATCAAGACCCACATATCACAAGGCCCAGATATGGAACTGTTGATAGGAATATCAGATCAGCCTGAGATCCTTTAAAAGGAGATGCTGCTCAAGAGGTCTCCTAACAAGGAACTGGAGGTGCACTGGTCTCGGAAAGGAAAGGAAATTGCATCAGTGGGATCAGAAGTGGAGTCTCCAAGGATGTCAGACAGTTTTAAACACATGTCATCTCTTCTTTTGATATTGACTGATAGATTGTTAGAATGATTAATTAAAAAAAAAAAGAAAAAGAAAAATAGAGAGATTCCATCAACTAATTCACTGCTAAAATGCACAACAGCCAGGTACGGGCCATGCTGAAGCCAAGAGCCAGGAAACCCATTCTGCTCTCCACATGGGAGGCAGGGGTACAAGTACTTGGGCCATCCTCTGTTGCCTTCCCAAGCACATGAGCAGGAAGTAGTATTGGAAGCAAAACAGTCCAGGATTGACCTGACACTCTGATACAGGATGCCAGAGTTGTAAGCTGTGGGTCAACATCAGCCCCAATGCATGCAGTCTTAGACAGTATCACTTAAATGATAATTCTCTATGTACCTTTCCCTGCTTCATCTGCATGTCTCAAATACTAAGGGATCAGAAACTTCAGTAAGTAGGAGGAAGAGTAAAATCATCCACAAGAGAAGACAATGTTGGTCACTTTTCCCAGCCCCTCTTGCAAATCTCTTTCACAAGTCCTGGCTCAATTAAAAAAATTGAAACTGAATATTGCAAAAAGTTTAGAGTTATGGTTATTTTCTGGACCAGAAAACTTAGAAAAAAAGTCAAGTTTCCATTAATGACCAAAAACCACATGAGAATTTTCTGTCACCTGAGAGACTAAGAAAATTATTCTGCCTATATTATCCTTAACCCAGGGATGAGGGAAATATCACCCACACTGAGTGAATTCTAAAAAGACAATGGAAAAAAGGTAATTATATTGCTTTCATGATTATACCACAAATCTTAAGTGTTTAATTTATGGGCTACACAATACTTATCTAAATTTGAATATTTTAGTAAGGGATTTTATATTAACATGTTTATATAATGAGCATAAATACAATATGAAAATTTATAGGATGGAATAAATACTATTTTTAAATGCCTTGGTAATCATCATAAACTCACAGTAATATTAGAAGATGTAAATCCATATCTCACATCATTTTCTTTAAAATTTTGAAATTTGGAAGCTCACTGTTTTCAAATCTGATTACATCATCATTGATTTTATTCCATTATGTGGCTGTTAACAGTGCATAATAGAAAGAGCACAAGTGATTATTCTGTGACTTTAGTGTCCTTCACTTATATTTTCATTATTCTTAGCTATGAGCCATGGTTTCTTAGGAATCTCTTAAGCCAGTTGGATATTTTGTGGCAAATGCATTTTTCTCAATTTAAATGTTGCATCTGAAATTTATAAATTGATAAATATACTACAAAGCAAATAATATTAGCTATTCATAACAAATGAAGCAGATAGAGGCAGCAAGACTTTGAGATTAAAAGTAGGTTAGTTGGGGCTGGTGCTTTGGCGTAGCAGGTAAAGCCGTCACCTGCAGTGCCAGCACCCCACATGGGCGCCAGTTCAAGTCCCGGCTGCCCACTCCACTTCCAATCCAGCTCTCTGCTATTGCTTCGGAAAGCAGTGGAAGATGGCCCAAGGACCCGTTTGGGAGACCCGGGGAGTCTCCTGGCTCCTGGCTTCAGATCTGCGCAGCACCAGCCATTGCAGTTGTCTGGGGAGTCAGCCGGCAGATGGAAGACCTCTCTGTCTCTCTCTGTAACCCTGCCTTTAAAATAAATAAATAAAACTTTTTTTAAAAAAAGCAGGTAAGTTACTATACCCAAATAATATTTGTTAATATTATACACCATGGCACTGAGAGTATACCATGGCCATGTGAAACAGAAAATCCTACAGCTTCATAATTTACCTGATTATAGAAAGATTAAAATGTTCTCTGAATAGCTGACTTATTTGCTGTACACATGTAGTAAAAACCAAATGAACTCCAAAGAATCCTTGCTCAAGTGCCATCTTAAGAACATACCAAGTAATTATAACAGGTTAACCTTGGTGGCAAGAATTTCAAGACAGGTGTAAATAATGTTTTATCCAGTGAAATTATTCCCTGCATTTTCTCTGATAATGTATATTTCTTGGGTGATTCCTGTGTTGTTTGCAACTATACTGAGCTGTGAACATGTATTACTTCCTTGAATCCTCATAAGTAAAGCACCCAGAACTATCAAAACTACCATTTCTTCCTCCACAGTCTGATGAAAGATAGAAAATTTTTCTACCTCCAGTGTTCTCATTCATGTTTGATTTCTCTTTCACCTGGAACTTGCTAAAATCTAAAACTACATAGTCAGAGCTAACACTACTCCCAAATAATAGTTCCCAGTTAGTAAGAATCATGAAAAAAAAAAAAGAGATGCAGTGATTTGACATGAAGAGGGCAGTTTTCCTCAGAGCTCAATCATAATTTTTCAGCATTTATGAAATCTAGTAGACTGTCTCTTCCTTTATGTTTTGTTCCTATTCACTCCCCTGAGGAATAGGGAACTGGAACCAATGTGATGAATGTAAGCCAAGTGGCATGGTAGATACCAGCCGTTAAAACTTGCATTCTGTTTGTCTGAGGAATTTCACATACTTTAAATTTTTTTCTTAATATTGAGGTCAAACATACAAATCAAGATGCATCAATGATGATGACCAAATCAATGTTATTTACAACAATAAAAATTTATAAACAAGCTCAGTGACCAACAACAGAAAGTAAGTTGTGATGATTAGTAAGACTGATTACTATTTGGTCATTAAAATACACATATGGATATTTTAAAGCATTTTAATACTTCAGTAAAAGTGCTAAGAAATATTGCTAAGCAACAAACACTGTGTACCAAGTTACACAATACTTTAACATATATGTGAGATATTTTATATTAAAAACAACTTATTTAGATAAAATTTGTAAAAATATGTAAGGCCTTATATATAATATATATAAATATTTGAGGCAATTTTTGAGTTTTTTTCAATTTTCTATGTTTTTTACATTGAATGTAAAATTTTTAAGATGATTTATTTATTTGAAAGGCACAGTTACTGATTGAGAGAAGGAGAAGTAAGAGAGGGATATTCCATCTGCTGGTTCACTTCCAAAACGGCCACAATGGACTGGAGCTGAGCTGGTCCGAAGCCAGAAGCCAGGAGCTTCTTTTGGGTCTCTCACATGGGTGCAGCGGCCCGAGCACTAGGGCCCTCCTCTACTGCTTTCCTAGGCACACTAGCTAGGAGATGGATCGAAAGTGGAGCAGCCAGGACTCGAACCAGTGGCCATATGGGATGCCATCCTTACCTACTATGCCACAACACTGGCCCTGAATGTGCAATTTTTAAAAGAGGAAAGGCTGTCTACAATGAGGACGAATTTAATTCAACAAATTCTTATCAGTAGGCTATTATACAATTAAATTAACACTTATTTAATGAACCATTCACATAATTATAGACACAATGGAGACTATAACATTGTTCCTGCTCTTAGTGAGTTCACAGTTTAGCAAAAGGAACATAACAAGCGAAAACAACTTATAACAAAAAGTTTAAGAGAGCATAAGTTTCAGTTAAGATATAAAGAAGCCACTTCAAATTGGAAGATGCAAGGATGAGTGAAAACACAGGAGGGTATTCTGTGTAGAACAGGCTACATCACAAATGCATGGAAGCAAGAAAAGTAAAGAAGGTAAATGGAAACCTCTGCAGATGGAGAAGGTAGGGGTAGATCATGATGGACTCTTGAAGCAGTAAGGTCACTGACTCTAGAACTACACCATCTAATATGCAGCCAACACTTGAAATGTGGCTATTTAAAGACTTATTAAAAATACAAAGTATCTCATTAATTATATTTACATGGATTATATGCTGAATGGATAATATTTTAACATATTAAATGTATTATTGAAGTCAATTTCACTTTTTAGTTTTTGTAATGTAGCTACTAAAAATGTAAAATTGGGGGCCAGCACTGTGGCGCAGAAGGGTAAGCCTCCACCTGCAGTGTTAGCAGCTCATTTGGGAACTGCTTCAAGTCCCAGATGCTCCACTTCCATCCAGCTTCCTGCTAATGTGCCTGGGAAAGCAGCAGAAAATGGCCCAAGTGATAGGGGCCTTGCAGTCATGTAGGAGACCCAGAGAAAGCTTCTGGCACCTGGCTTTGGCCTAGTCCAACCTCGGCCATTGCAGCCATTTGGGGAGTGAACCAGCGGATGGCAGGTTCTCTCCTTCTTTTTCTGCATATATGCCTTTCAAACTAATAAAACTTAAAAAAAATGTAAAATTATCCATGTGACTCCTATTATGTATCTGTCAGACAGCAGTGTTCTAGGGGATAGATTAGAGGAGCATAAAATTGGAAGGAGAAAGACCAGCAAGAAAGCTTTTAAAGAACTCAGGTAAAATAAAATGAGAGATTAAACCAGGAAATGGGGCCGGTGCTGTGGCACAGTGGGCTAAGCCTCTCCCTGCAGTACTGGCATCCAGTATGGGTGCTGGTTCATCCCCGGCTGCCCCTCTTCTGATCCAGTTCCCTGATATGGCCTGGGAAAGCAGTAGAAGATGGCCCAAGTGCTTGGGCCCCTGTACCTGCATGGGAGACCCAGAAGAAACTCCTGGCTCCTGGCTTGATTGGTGCAGCTCTGGCCATCGCAGCTATTTTGGGAGTGAACCAGCGGATGGGAGACACTTCTCTCTGTCTCTCCCATTCTCTGTAAGTAACTCTACCTCTCAAATAAATAAAAATCTTTAAAAACAAAAACAAAATTAAAAAAGGAAAGTTCAACTAAGGATAGACATGAAGAGTTGGGATTTTAAAAGAGACTGTTATGGGCTGGCGCTGCGGTTCACTATGCTAATCCTCCACCTGCGGCGCTGGCACCCCGGGTTCTAGTCCCAGTCGGGGCGCCGGATTCTGTCCTGGTTGCTCCTCTTCCAGTCCAGCTCTCTGCTGTGGCCCAGAAAGACAGTGGAGGATGGCCCAAATACTTGGGCCCTGCACCCACATGGGAGACCAGGAGGAAGCACCTGGCTCCCAGCTTCGGATTGGCGCAGCGCGCTGGCCGTAGTGGCCATGTTGGAGGTGAACGAACAGAAAAAGGAAGACCTTTCTCTCTGTCTCTCTGTCTCTCTCTCACCGTCTAACTGCCTGTCAAAAGAGAGAGAGAGAGAGAGAGAGAGAGACTGTTATGACAAAACCAGATCAGTTGATTAGGAAGGAGCTAGTAAGTATCTGGAATATTGTCAGTAATGACCTTAAGCCAAAGCCAAATTAAGTCATGCAAAAAGACAACCAGATCCATTGTAAAGATTTATTCATTCAGCTATTTATTTACTAAGCATCTGCTAGATGCTAGTTATTATCTAGATGCCTAGGTACTAAGGATCCGGCAATGATAAAACAAATGATGTCTCTGCTCTCCTAGAGCATATTTGTACTCTATTTTAAACATATGCGTTCAATTTTTCGATGCTGAAAGTGAGATAGCTATGGAAAATTCAGATAAAAGTGATGATTAGATACCTAATGTTCATATATAAAATTTACGAGAAAAGTATGGATAGTAGCTTGAGAATTTGGGATCATGTTGATGCCATGTGGAGATAGCATGTGAGGACAAAACCCTAAGAAATGCTAGCTGTTTAAAGGTAATGTGGAGAAAGGAGAATCAATAAAGGATATAGATGGAGAAGAATTAGGAGAAACATTTTCCAAAAAGCCAAAGACAGAGAAAATTAAGTACAGTTAACTATCAAATGAAGCAGATGGTTAAAATAATATTAAGACTACCAAGTATCAATGTGATTATATAGCTAAAAGGTTACTGATAACCTTTGAAAAGGCATTTATTTTCAGATAAAAGGAAGGGACAAACACCAGATTGCAAAGAACTTAAAAAGACCCCCGAAGCACAGGCAATCAAAGTAAAAACAGACAAATGGATTATATCAAGTCAAAAGCCTCTGCCCTGCAAAGGAAACCATCAACAAAGTGAAGAGGCAACCAACAGAAAGGGAGAAGGTATTTGCCAACTATGCAACTTATAAAGGGTTAATATCCAGACTCTATGAAGAACTCAAGAAGCTCAACAACAACAAACCAAACAATCCAGTTAAGATATGGGCAAAGGACTTGAACAGGCATTTTTCAAAAGATGAAATTCAAATGGCCAACAGACACTTGAAAAAGTGCTCAGGATCACTAGCCATCAGAGAAATGGAAATAAAAACCATGATGAGGTTTCACCTCACCCAGTTAGAATGGCTTTCATACAGAAAGCAACAAACAATAAATGCTGGCAAGGAAAATACACTGTTGGTGGGAATATAAACTAGTACAGCCATTGTTAAAAATAGCAAGCAGATTCTTCAGAAAGCTGAAAATAGATCTACTATATGACCCAGCCATCCCATTCCTGCTTATTTACCCAAACAAAATTAAATCAACATATGAAAGAGTTATCTGTACCCCTATGTTTATTGCAGCTCAAGTCACAATAGCTAAGATATGGAATCAACCCAGATGCCCATCAGCCAATGACTGGATAAAGAAAATGTAGTATATATGCACTACTACTATGCTGTACTACTACTATTTATACTATTCATCCATAAAATAGAATCAAATCCTGTCTTTTACAACAAAATAGATGCAACTGGAAACCATCATACTTAGTAAAATAAGCCAGTCCCAAAAAGACAAATACCATATGTTCTCTCTGATCTGTGGTAACTAATAGAGTACCTAAAAGGTAATCTATAGGAGAGAAATTGACACTCTGAGATGCAGTGATTTTGAACAACCCTTGTCTCCACCATTGTGAAACAGTGTTTTAATCTTAGTATCTGTTGAATGCTTTAGTTAGTGGAGAGTTAAGCTTAAAATTATAAAATAAACTGAAAGTATGTCCCTGTAAAAATTGAAAGAAAGAATAAGAAAGGAAGGAGGAGGTTAGGGTGAGATTGTGGGTGGGAAGGATGGTGGAATGGAAGTATCGCTACGCTCTTAAGCTGTATATATGAAATGCCTGAAATTTGTTCACCACATATAAATTTTTAAAAAACTGAAAAAATGAGAATGGAAGTGAGGAGTAAGGCAGCATGTATATACTGCTTCTTTGAAGAATGTGACTGAGAAGGAGAGTGGTAGAGGAGATTAAAAACTCAAGGAGAGCCTAGGACATAATGGAATAAGATGTCATAGTGGTTGAAAACAGATGGAATGAAAGCACTGGGAGATACACATGAATTAGTTTAGAATACAGAATGGAACACCTTTGCCTGCCACTGCAGATGTCAGGAGGAATTTTTGTAAGACAAATGTGTATGGAAAAGGGTAGAGACCTGAGAGAATTCCTGCCTGATGGTCATTATTCCCTAGTTTTTATGAGATACTTAGCTTGGAAGTTGAGTAGGAGTGAGATTGAGCAGAAGGCTTCAAGAGAAGTATGAAAGTTTGAAATAGCTGCTAAAGGGAACTGAAGAGCCAAGTGACAAGAAATAAAAAGAATATCCAATAGTACTTAGGATTCAATTGAGATTGGGAACCATATGCTTATGTGATATGAATAGCTCCCATTGTGTTTTTCTGTAGCTGTACTGAACAGTCCTTATGTAGGAGTGAAATAATTAAATGGAAGAATTGATCCAAAATCTTAGATTGGCAGCACTGAAAGCACACAGACGATTTAGGAATTTGATGGTTTTTAATGTTTTAATTAAGATGTTAAAAGAATGCATATTGTGGGGTACCCTGTGCTGTTTCTATACATGTATTGATTGTAGAATGTTCAGATTAGGGTAAGCATATCTATCCCCCCCACAAATTTATCATTTCTTTGTAGTAAAAACATTCCGAATCCTTTCTTCTGTTTTGAAATATATACCATGTTATTGTCTATAGTCACCCTACTGTGCAGTAGAACAACAGAACCTATTTCTCTTATCTAACTAGAACTTAATACCCACTGACCAAACCTTCCCACCTCCCCTTCACTCTATTATCCCTAACCTCTGGTAACCCTACTCTACTCTGAACTTCTATGAGACTGACTTTTTTAGAGCCCACATATGAATAAAGCTATGTGGCACTTAACTTACTGTGGAGGAAATCTACAATTTTTTCAGTAGTTACTTATTTTTTTATTTGAAATGGGGGAGAGAGAGAGGTCTTCAATCTGCTGGTTCACTCCCCAGTTGTCAGCAACAGACAAGGCTGAGCCAAGCCAAAGCCAGGAGCCAAGAACCCCAGATGAATGTTCCATATGGATTGCAGGGTCCCAAATACTTGAACCATCATCTGCTGCCTCCAGTGGTGCTGTTTAGCCGAAATCTAGGTCAAAGAAGAGGCAGGAATCAATACCAGGCATTCCAAAATGGAATGTAGACATCCCAAGCAGTGGTTTAACCACTGTATCGCAATGCTCACCCCACTATTTCGAATGAATAGCACTGAAAAAAAAATCGACCCTGGATTTCCCAATTTTTTAAACAAAATTTTTGGTGCCAACTCAAGGCACATACTATATAGCATAGGCAGTTCAGAGAATAAAATAAAAGACCCCATGCCAGCCCCCATGAACATTACAATCCAGAGATAAAAAAGCATAGTAAGAACCTGGGTAGGAAAATGTCAGAAATATAAAACTAGAGAGTTCAAAAAGCACAACCAAGAGCACCTATGTTGTATTTACCTAGAGAGATCTGAAAAAGTGGGTGTGACATTCTTGGACACATAGGCTTGAGTTAAATACAAAAGTAAAGCAGTGTATTCTAGAAAAAAGAAACTATATAAACAAAGCTATGGAAGTAGGCAGCAAACATTGGAAAACAGCAATCAAAGAAGCTGTTTTGTCTTACCCTCAATACAGAAGGGGTCTAAAAGAAGATTGGGAAAAATATTAGTAAACTATGCAACCGATAAAGGTTTAATAACCAGAATCTACAAAGAGATCAAGAAACACCACAACAACAAAACAAATAACCCAATTAAGAGATGGGCCAAGAACCTCGATAGACATTTTTTAAAAGAGGAAATCCAAATGGCCAACAGACACATGAAAAAATGTTCAGGATCACTAGCCATCAGGGAAATGCAAATCAAAACCACAATGAGGTTTCACCCCACCCAGGTGAGAATGGCTCAGATACAGAAATCTACCAACAATAGATGCTGGCAAGGATGTGGGGAAAAAGGGACACTAACCCACTGTTGGTGGGAATGCAAGATGGTAAAACCACTATGGAAGTCAGTTTGGAGATTCCTCAGAAACCTGAGTATAATCCTACCATACAACCCAGCCATCCCACTCCTTGGAATTTACCCAGAGGAAATTAAATTGGCAAATAAAAGAGCTGTCTGCACCTCAATGTTTATTGCAGCTCAATTCACAATAGCTAAGACCTGGAATCAACCTAAATGCCCATCAACAGTAGACTGGATAAAGAAATTATGGGATATGTACTCTGTAGAATACTATACAGCAGTAAAAAAAATGAAATCAAGTCACTTGCAACAAAATGGAGGAATCTGGAAAACATCATGCTGAGTGAAATAAGCCAGTCCCAAAGGGACAAATATTATATGTTCTCCTTGATCTGTGACAACTAACTGAGCACCTAGAAGGAAACCTGTTGAAGTGAAATAGACACTATGAGAAACAGTGACTTGATCAGCCCTTGTCCTGACTGTCGAGAAACAACTTACTACTATATTCCTTTTAGTATTTTTTTGTTCTGGTTAATACCATTGGTTTATCTCTTTAATTAACACACAATTATTCTTAGGTTTTAAATTTAACTGAAAAGTGATCCCCATTAAATATAAGAGTGGTAATAAGAGAGGGAGGAGATATACAGTTCTGCACATGCTCAATCGGACTTACTCCTAATGGTAGAGCTAGAAACGTGCCAGGGGATTCCAATTCAATCCCATCAAGGTGGAATATACCAATGCCATCTCACTAGTCAAAGTGATCAATTTCAGTTCAGAGTTGATCATAATGATACGTCTAGGAGTCAAAGGGATCACATAAACAACACTAGTGTCTGCTAGTACTAACTGATAGAATTAAAAAGGGAGAGAACAATCCAACATGAGAAGCGGGATACACAGCAGACTTGTAGAATGGCGGATGTCCTAAACAGCACTCTGGCCTCAGAATCAGCCCTAAAGGCATTCAGATCCGGCTGAAAAGCCCATGAGAGTATTTCAGGCATGGAAAGCCAAGACACTCTGGCAAAAAAAAAAAAAAAAAAAAAACCCTAAATGAAAGATCTCCGCGAGTGAGATCCCAGTAGAAATAACGGGCCATCAAAGAAGGAGGTGCCTTTCTCTGAAGGGAGGAGAGAACTTCCACTTTGACTATGACCTTGTCTAAATAAGATCAGAGTTGGCAAACTCAAGAGACTTCCATAGCCTTGGGAGCTCATGACAAGAGCCTAGGGTGATTACTGACGTCATAAACGAGAGTGTCAATTGTTAAATCAACAACGGGAGTCACTGTGCACTTACTCCCCATGTGTTGTCCAATGTGAATTAACGGTATAACTAGTACTCAAACAGTACTTTACACTTTGTGTTTCTGTGTGGGTTCAAACTGTTGAAATCTTTACTTAATCTACACTAAATTGATCTTCTGTATATAAAGGTAATTGAAAATGAATCTTGATGTCAACGGAATGGGAGAGGGAGCGGGAGATGGGATGGTTGCATGTGGGAGGGAGGTTATGGGGGGGGAGGGAAGCCACCAAAATTCAAAAGCTGTACTTTGGAAATTTATATTTATTAAATAAAGTTTAAAATCAATAAATAAATAAATAATAAAAATTTAAAAAAGAAGATTGGAAAGGTATGCTGAGGCTGTGTGTTGTAACTTAGGATGACACACTAAATGGAATTAGAAGGCTTGAGCCAGGATATTACAAAATAGGAGGTTTTTGTGGAGATATCACTAGAATAGCCTTTCTGCTCAAAATTTTTTTATTTTCCAAAAAAACACATGCTCATGTCATGGTACATAATTTTGAAAGTGATGGAACTCATATTTTTCATGATTATAAAAATGAAACTTAGAGTTTAATCACTGTGGCATAAAATAAACTGTTTTCTTGATTCCTTCATAAATAATATTTCTGATCTGGGGCTGTACGTCAAGGAGGAAGAAGGACAAGAAGTAAATTATAGTCTACTTGTCATCTGCTACACCTTTAAAATTCCATGAAATAAGGTAAAAATCAACATGAAGACAGCCTTTTAAGCAGAGAAGTTTTAAGGTAGTATTCATTTGAAACATCATGTGGAAATGGAGAAGAATTTTGGTTTGATAAAAAAGGATTGAGGGTGAGTGTTTTCAGCAGTTATGATGCCACATGGGGCACCTGCATGCCTTATCACAGTGCTAGGATTAGAGTTCTGGTTCCACTCTCCATTCCAGCTTCATAATTATGTGCAACCTGTGAGGCAGCAGATTATGGCTCAAGTACACATGTTAGGAGACCCAGATGGAGTTCTAAACTCCTAGCTTCAGTCTAGTCCAGCATTGGCTTTTGCAAGCATTTGGGAACTGAACCAGCAAATACGAGACTGCTCACTCTCTCACTCTCTCTCTCTTTCAAATAAAGAAAATAATAAATAATCTTTTTTTAAAAGGATCATACATGTCTATCTGAACCAGTTTTATCTTCCCCTTAGCAATCTGTGCCTCACAATACATCTGTTAGCAGTGCAGAAACCTCCAAAAACCATGATCAAGGGTACCTACCAAGTTGTTCATTGTGATAGGGACAGCTCTAAGTCTATACTACTGAAATATATGGTTAAGATAACTCTATTTTTAAAATGTACTCAAAAAGACCACTACAGAGCCACCGTAGCTTTGATGACTTGAATTTCTCTTTGGTATAAACATATATAGTTCCATGAGAAATAAACATTTCCCTGAGAAAACTGAGTCTACTCAATTTTCCTCGAATCATGTTCCACCAGCAAGTACATCAGGACAACTAGAGGGGAACTCTCTAAAATGAAGGTGCCACGACCCCCTTCAGACATAGAAAAATATATTTTTTTGAGAATGAAGCCTGATGGCCAGACTTTAAAACTTCCTAGATGATTTTACATAAGATAAAACATTTGAATCTGGTCACCCAGGATACTAAAACTAAACAAAAGAGGTTGGCTGAGTGTCGGAGGTGGGAGGAAGACATTTTTGTTGTAAATTCTGTCTCCTGAATTCTGAATCTTTTCACAAACAAAGCTTAAAAAATGAGTATAATATTTATATCTGCACCCCAGTAACCAGGCAGAGCATCTGGCAAATGACAGTACAATCAGTAAAACGTCATGGATTTGAACTGAGCAGCGTGGTCATAAACGGCATGGTGTATAAGAAATAACTGATCTCTTACATCTTTATTTTCTGTTCACTTCTGCTGACCTCAACAGAAGTAGTGCTGCACTTTCAACAGCTTTTGAACCAAGACTCATGTTTCTGTCCTAATTCTTCTTGGTGATATTTCAGGTGTCCCCCATACGTGGAAGTGAATGGATTCAGAGGGTTTATGCTGGATGTACAGATAATCTTTCCCAAATGTTTTTCTTAGCTCCAATCACAAATGATATCTCTTTCCTTTCTCTTAAATAATACTATAAACAGTATTTGTCATTTTGCCTTGTACAGAAAAAAAATCAGGTAAGTATCTTGATATAAATATCAGTGTCAGGCTAGAAAGATATTCTTTTGACCTCCACACAAAGTAATGCTGATAAGGAAGTAAACATTAAGTACCCTGATTTGATCAGTATAAATTGTAAACATGTATTGAAATATCAGACTTTACTCTATAAATATGTGCTATTACTATAGGTTAATCAAAAAAAGAGTTTTAAAAAACAAAGTTTTAAGGGAATGGAAGCAATACTTTTAGAAGAATTTGTTCAACTATTATATAAACTTTATGCCTTGGCATAGTTTCCAATATTTGAGTTTTAGACAGCTAATTAGTCTTTTAGATAACAACTAATTACTCATAGTATGCTTATTGCAAAAATTGCTTAGAAATGCAAGTATAATAACATTTCCTTCTCATTGAAATCTCCAAATATTATAAAAGTAAGTTATTTTGACCTAGTTCACCTTAAAAAATAAATAAAACCTCAGTTCTGAAACACTTAAAATTATAAAAGCATCTTGTTTTTAAAAAGGCTAATACCTACTTTCCCTGAACTGGTAACCTTTCGAGCTTTTATTTGTTTCTGTGCTGTGCAGAGATTATTGTCAGATGAAGCACTGCCAAGAAGTGAAGTGGCTTTATAAATATCACAGGTCAGAATACGGGTAAAGAAGGAATGTTGTGGGAAAAGCAAGCTATGTTTTTGATCAAAACATTCTTGTTGGCCGGCGCCACGGCTCACTAGGCTAATCCTCCACCTTGCGGCGCCGGCACACCAGGTTCTAGTCCCGGTCGGGGCACCAGATTCTGTCCCGGTTGCCCCTCTTCCAGTCCAGCTCTCTGCTGTGGCCAGGGAGTGCAGTGGAGGATGGCCCAAGTGCTTGGGCCCTGCACCCCGTGGCAGACCAGGAGAAGCACCTGGCTCCTGCCATCGGATCAGCGCGGTGCGCCGGCCGAGCGCGCTGGCCGCAGCGGCCATTGGAGGGTGAACCAATGGCAAAGGAAGACCTTTCTCTCTGTCGCTCTGTCTCTCTCTCTCACTGTCCACTCTGCCTGTCAAAATAAATAAATAAATAAATAACATTCTTGTTACGTATCTATTCCCACCAATCCAGTTGTACAGAGCATCCTAACTAACAAATAATAAAGAAAACTTGGGACAGGTCACATGTTCAGCAAAAGATTTGAACACTCTCTCAGAGAAACTGTTGTCATTCGTTTAAAAAGAAAGTTTAAAAGAAGTGATGTGTTTTATTTCCTAACAAATTATGCTCTCTTATGGCCTTGTATTTCTTTAAGAACAAAATATAAATCCCAGACTTCAGTCTAAAGTCTAAATGGATCATGAGGTGACATGCGCTCCAAACACATCAGCTTAAATAGTCCTCTTGCTGAGGGTGAACTTTGCATTATGTTAAAGTGAGAATACAAAAACAGAATTTGAAGCCTGGGAAAGGTCCCCTGCTTGGAGGCTAAGTATTAGCTTTTGCTTTACAGGACTAAATTCAGGAGCATATACAAAGGAACTTCAAAAAGTTGATAGAAAAATGGAATTAAAAGATAAAAAATGTTTTGTTGCAAAAAAAATTTTGAAACCCCATACATACCTATTCCATAACATGCATTTCCATGAACATTTTGAATATCTCTTATAGTCATGTATTTCAAAAAATTTTTAAAACAAAATTAGTTTCTAATTCCATTCTCCATAAACTTTTTGAAGTCCCCTCATAAATATCATCTTACTTCTTGCAAATCAGATTTGGTTTCAGCAAAAGCGTTACCATGGGCCGGCGCCGCGGCTCACTAGGCTAATCCTCCGCCTAGCGGCGCTGGCACGCCGGGTTCTAGTCCCGGTCGGGGTGCCGGATTCTGTCCCGGTTGCCCCTCTTCCAGGCCAGCTCTCTGCTGTGGCCAGGGAGTGCAGTGGAGGATGGCCCAGGTGCTTGGGCCCTGCACCCCATGGAAGACCAGGAAAAGCACCTGGCTCCTGGCTCTTGCCATCGGATCAGCGCAGTGCGCCGGCCGCAGCGCGCCGGCCGCGGCGGCCATTGGAGGGTGAACCAACGGCAAAGGAAGACCTTTCTCTCTGTCTCTCTCACTGTCCACTCTGCCTGTCAAAAAAAAAAAAAAAAAAAATTAAAAAAAAAAAAGCGTTACCATGAACTAGCTCATAATTCTTGAGCTGACTCTATCTTTGTCAGAGACAGTAGCAGTTTTTACTTTCTTTAGTTATGTAGGGGAAAAGTGTTACTCTGCTTTAATTGTCACATCATAAAATATTCTCTGAGCTTGAGAAGTGAATGTATTAGTAGCACCAAGTTAGAGAGCATCTCTAAGTTACCCATTTGCTGTCCAATGCAGATATTATTCAAGTGAAATATGACACATATATATTTATTGATAAATCTTACATAAAATGAAGAAAGAAATTTGAACTGGTGGCTAACCAAGTTAAATATATATATATAATTTTCTAATTGTATTAATATTTTTTCTTAAGAGAAAGGCAACTTGAGTATCAATTTGCTATTTGTCATTGAGCTACAATTTTGATGTAGAATATAAAACAAGTAGACTGCCTCTGGCAGACATTGGGAAAAATGTCCAAATTTAAGGATAAGTTTCATAAATTTTTCAATAGCCTACTGTTTTGAGAAATTTTGGAGGAAAAACAAAGGGATAAAAATAGAGTTTGGGGATTAAAGCTACTATAAATAAATAAGCAGAAAGTTAAATTTTAAGTCTCAATTTTCAGAAAGACCCAAAATGGGAAAAGTATTAGAAGCATTATTCCATCATGGAATAGGTGTGCTTGTAGCTATTTAAAATTACCCTCAAATTATTTTGTTTGTGAAAGTTCTTAAGGTTTGATATAAGTCCAGGCAGAGTGAAGAAAAACATAATTAAGTATTCTTCATCACAGAGATTTTCATATGAAAGCCTGAAGGATTTGTTCCATAGAATGTAAGATTATTTTCCTCTTATTCATAGCTGTAATTAATTACATTTTTGATTCATTATATCAAATATGAATATAACTTTGTCCTCATCACTGCCATTTTACCACAATGAATTTTCTTGAATGTTTCTTTCAGCCTCTTAATGATCAGTTATATTCATTATTATAATAAGAATTATTTCTATTTATTCACATGGCATTCAGTATTTTAGGAAAGTATTATTATCCCATAAATTATTTTTATGATCTTCTTTATAGCAGCATAAATATCACCATGGTTTTCTTTGCCATTGAAAATTTCATACTGAAGAGTTTTTTTCCATTTGTCAACAACTAATGAACAAAAATTATTTGCATTCATTTAAAGTAGTAGCTTTAAAAAAATACCAGTTATAGAACTCAGACCAACTTTATGAAGCCTACAGAATTCCAATTTATTTTATTGCAAAAAGTTCCCTGGGGCCAGCGTTGGGGCAAGGCAGATTAAGCCACTGCTTTTGAGGCCGGCATCCCAAATCGGAGTGCTGTTTCAGTCCCAGCTACTCCCTACAATCCAACTTCCTGATAATACACAAATGATGGCAGCCAAAGATGGCTCTTCTAGACATTGGGAAAGAAAAAACTGATGGAATACCTCTCTCTGCCTGTTTCTATCTCTAGTCCTCTGTCTCTCTGTGTCTGTCTTTCAAATAAAAAAAGGAATTAATTAAAAAAAAAAAAAAAGATGGCCCAAGTACTTAGCCCCCTGCTACCAATGTGGGACACCAGGATGAAGCTCCTGGCTCCTGGCTTCAGCCTTAGCCCAGATCCAATGGTTAGAGCCATTTGGAGGAGAACCAGTGGTTAGAAAACTTCCTTTCTCTCTCTCTCTCTCTCTCATTTTCAAATAAATAAATCATGCACACACACAAAAAAACTTCTCAAGCCACCAGCTTGTTGTGATTATTGCTTCTAGGAAATGCAAATTAGAAGACATTCAGTTAATGCTAATAATAACAATTCATTATTTACTTATACCACCTAACTTGAAGTACTACAGTATAAACCCAAATAAGTAGATTGAAATTACAAAACCTCAACCCCCTGAAATCCTGCTGCTTCACATGACTAGTAGTCCACCTATTGTAAAGTTATTATGTGTTGTTATTCTTAAGTGTTGAAACTTAACTGAAAAGTGATCGCTGTTAAACATAAAGAGTGGGAATAAGAGAGGGAAGAGATTTGCAATTCGGGACATGCTCAAGCTGACTTATCTCAAACGGTAGAGTTAGAAACATACCAGGGGATTCCAATTCAGTCCCATCAAGGTGGCATGTACCAATGCCATCTCACTAGTCCCAGTGATCAATTTCTGTTCACAATTGATCCTAATGATAGGACTAAGAGCCAAAGGGAGCACATAAACAAGAATAGTGTCTGCAAATACTAGCTGATAAAATAAAAAAGGGAGAGAATGATCCAACATGGGAAGCGAGATACACAGCAGACCCATAGAATGGCAGATGTCCTAAACAGCACTCTGGCCTCAGAATCAGCCCTTAAGGCATTCAGATCTGGCTGATTAGGCATGGAAAGCCAAGACACTCTGGCAAAAAAAAAAAAAAAAAAAAAAAAAACCAAACCCTAAATGAAAGATCTCTGTGAGTGAGATCCCAGTGGAAAGAATGGGCCATCAAAGAAGGAGGTACCTTTCTCTGAAGGGAGGAGAGAACTTCCACTCTGACTACGACCTTGTCTAAATATGATCAGAGTCGGTGAACTCAAAAGGCTTCCATAGCCTTGGGAACTCATGACAAGAGCCTAGGGTGATTACTGATGCCATAAACAAGAGTGTCAATTTGTTAAGTCAACAACAGGAGTCACTGTGCACTTACTCCTCATGTAGGATGTCTGTCCTTAATGTGCTGTACATTGTGATTTAATGCTATAACTAGTACTGAAACAGTATTTTTCACTTTGTATTTCTATGTGGGTGCAAACTGTTGAAATCTTTACTTAATATATGCTATATGCTAAACTGATCTTCTGTATATAAAGATAATTGAAAATGAATCTTGATGTGAATGGAAGGGGAGAGGGAGCAGGAGATGGGAGGGTTGCGGGTGGGAGGGAAGTTATGGGGGGGGAGCCATTGTAATCCATAAGCTGTATTTGGAAATTTATATTCATTAAATAAAAGTTTAAAAAAAAGTTATTGTGTGTTGATATCTAGCGTGTTATTCAGTATCAGATTTGTTGCAAAATTGTGGGTATACAATGCCTGTTGAACTCACTTTTTGTTATGAAATATATTAAGATGTCAGAAAAAAATGTTCATTAAATCTTACTGATAACATCTTGGAAGTATGCATTTATATAATGAGGGTTTTGCAGGTATATTCAAAACGTTGTGAATTAAAAACTTATATAAACTACTTAAGAAAAAACATCTACATTGCTATGATTACACTGCCCTCTACTGTTAAAAATACTTGCTTACAGTGAAGTTCATGTGTTTTTTTCAGATCAGCATTTTCATGACCCATTTGTCCAACTATGGGAATGACCGACTGGGATTGTATACATTTGTAAATTTGGCTAATTTTGTACAGAGCTGGACCAACCTGCGACTTCAGACTCTGCCTCCGGTGCAACTGGCTCACAAGTATTTTGAGCTCTTTCCTGATCAGAAAGACCCTCTCTGGCAGGTAAAACTGGTTTCATAATTGGTATAACTAATTAATTCTACAAACGTATCTTTAGATGTATGAGATAATCCAAATCTGAAAAGTCAAGGCATCTAAGAAAACAAACTGTATTTTGAAAATGTTGGTATTTTTGAAAACTACTTCTTCCTGATACTATTGCTACATCTTGAGTTAAACTCTCTGTTGTGTTGCCATCAGAAGTTACAGAATTATGAAAGCTCAGTAAAGGATTTGGCGGTTGCAATATTTTCATCAGGAGTCAGATCAATTTCAGACTGCAGTAGGATGAAAGACTAGAAGATTATAAACAGGTTGTATGGTAGGCAGGTAGCCAGCTAACTAGAGGGTCTATGAGAAATGTGCAGAACTATGAAGCAGACCAACAGCCACAGAATGTGGTAACTTTCAAAAGTATTAAATGGGAATGCTTTTGGACATGAAGAGTGGTATGTTTCATGGGAAAAATCACCAATTTTCTTAAGAGAAAATAACACATGAAATGGCATATTCAAACCACCGTAGAACAGACTCATCAGAAGTGAAGGAACTACTTTGAAGTTGTCCATTCTAAGATCTGTGGAACTCAGTAATCTTAGCAAAATAATTGCCTAGTGCTTACTGTGTATTAGACTGAGTACTTTACATAATTTGAAGCATTTATTTCTCACAAATAACCTATATGGTAGGTGTAGTTGTTATACCCATTATACAGATAAAGAAACTGGGGCACAGAAAGGCAGAGGCAATTAAGTAAAGTCACATAGTCCATGTGTGGCAGAATGGGAATCAGTTCTAAGCCGTCTGGCTCCATATGTTCTAAATGCTACTAGGGTTTGCAAACAGAGCTGATTGTTTCATCAGTAACAATCTTCAGAAGTACAGTTCAATAAATTTCACAGAATTTGATGGTGGTAAAATCTGAACTCTATTTTCAACTCATTCAACTTTGAACTGAGAGCTGATTACTTCCTGAGGACAAATAGATGACTTCAGATAGAACTGCGCATTTCTCAAATTAAAGCTAGTAATTTTGGTGGAAGGTAGTTAGTCTAGTGGCTAAGACAGCAATTAAAATGTCTGTGTCAAATACCACTGTACCTAAGTTCTAGTCTCAGCACTGGCAGTGGTAGTGGTGATGGCTCAAGAAGTTGGATTTTTGCCATGCATATTATGGGAGACCTGGATTGAATGCTTGGCTCCTTACTTTGGTCCAGCCCAGCTCTGGCCATTGCAGGCATGTAGGGAGTGAACCAGCCAATGGAAACTCTTTCTTGGTCTGCTTCTCAAATGGAAAAAGAAAAAGTTATGATTGTGGGAGTATGACCACATGTTGCTTTTCATTTGTTATAACAAGAATCTTTCCATCTTAACCATGACAAAACATCACCAGGTATGAGCCACTGGGGAGATGTGCGATTTTGCTACTAATTTAACAACTTATTTTAATATTGAAATCCTTATAATTTCAACTGACAAGTTTAAAACTAATTTTTTTTCCAGAAGAGCAGGCAAAGAAAGTAACTGATTTAGTCTTCAAATTTGTTGTTTATTTAAAATAAGCAGGTTTATTTAACTTCATATGTCCACGGTATTAACTGAATGGAAATAAAAAGTGGTCCTGTGTGTCTAATCCTTAAATACTATTAAAGGGCACTATAATTCCCTCTTTTTCTACATAATAGTAATTTATAGTTAAAATGAAGGATGTTCTAGATGTATCTTGCACAGTGTGTTTTGGATTTAAGTATTATAAAGCAAAGCAGACCCTTTAAGGTAGTAACTCACCATCATTTTACTGTACTGCTGAAATTTAGTTCTTTTTAGCATCATACACTGTAAAATAGAATTTTTTGATGTATATTTACCGATCTTTGAAGGCAGCTGAAAGGAATTTGCTTTGTGAATACTTCTATTATGGCCATATCCTTAGTCCTTTTGAAGCACAGTTGGAAAGCTCAGTTACTTAGAATAAAAACCCGACACCTTATATTTCAGTTATATATTGGATACTGAGACTGAATCTTCTTTTAGGTTATCAGGAAGCATAGTGTCTGCTTATAAACAATAAAAGCAAAAAATTAAGACGCAGAACTACCAGTTGCAGAAAAAAATTAAAAAATCTGTCAGTGCAATGAGGCTGTTTACCCAAAGTGGAAATACTACACCCCAGCCCCATCGCACCCCCACAGTCTCCTCTGTAGACATTAACATCAGGATTGAAGAAAGCTGTTAGCTTTCTGTGATACCACTTCTGGGTTTCATTTCATAAAAAGAGCCTAATGGCCTATTGTAGTATCTTTTAAGGACAAAAGTTGGGGAAAAAAGAGCACATAATGGATGCACCCAAAAAACAGATCTCCATATTCTTCCATTTAGAATCCTTGTGAAGACAAACGCCACAGAGACATTTGGTCTAAAGAAAAAACCTGTGATCGCTTACCAAAATTCTTGGTAATTGGACCCCAGAAGACTGGTGAGAATTTTTTATTATGATACACCAAACAGTGTAAAAATGCTGATGATGAGACAATGAATTCATGTCAAAGGGTTCTTAAACTTCCTATAAATGCTGTATATCAATACTATGTTATTTCCTAAAGTAATCTTTGCTTAGGTCAATAATATACTATAATCTCATCAAAGTGTTTTCTAAATGAAAAAGATGAAATAGGTGTCACACAGTTTGAATATCCAGCCATCAGTCTAGTGACACATAGTATTTTTCTCAAATAGATAAGTTTAAAAGTGTTGTTAACATTTCTAAACCAAAATTAATCATGTATTTAGAAAGTAACTGAAAGTATTTTGTGAAAAGCCCTATAACTCTTTAAATTGCTTTCAGAAAAATAGTCTCTTAGGCTACCATCTTTCTGATATAGTTTATTTCTAACCTATTTCTCTCTCTCTCTCTCTCTCTTTTTTTTTTTTTTTTTTTTTTTTTTTGACAGGCAGAGTTAGAGAGAGAGAGAGAGACAAAGAGAAAGGTCTTTTCTGTTGGTTCATCCCTCAAATGCCTGCTGTGCTGGCCAGCATGCTGTGCTGATCCAAAGGCAGGAGCCAGGTGCTTCCTCCTGGTCTCCCATGCCAGTGCAGGGCCCAAGGACCTGGGCCATCCTCCACTGCCTTCCTGGGCCACAGCAGAGAGCTGGACTGGAAGAGGGACAACCGGGACAGAATCCGGCGCCTCAACCGGGACTAGAACCCGGTGTGCCGGCGCCGCAGGCGGAGGATTAGCCTAGTGAGCCGCGGTGCCAGCCTCTAACTTATTTCTTGCAGAGATGCCTGTTTTTTAAAAGTCTAAAAGATGCCGTTCTCTCTGTCTCTCTCATTGTCCACTCTGCCTGTAAAAAAAAAGTCTAAAAGATGTTTGAGAAGCATAATTCCTAGACATAAACAAAACTTTGTGCTAAGAAAGGTATTTATTCATACCCAGGAGAAATATTTTGTACCTTTTCTTAAAGTGGTGTGCAATTTTTCCCCCATAAATTTCTTGTTTCTGTCAGAATTAGTATTAAAATGAAACCCAATGGAAGCTTTAAAATGTCAGACATTCAAGCTGTATCTTCATGATAAATTATTTGCCGCCCTTAGCTTCTGGCTTCACAGAAAACAGCCATTGCAACCACAATACTTGCTAAGGGGAGTATCACACCATAAATAACTGAGGAGAATTCTATGCAATGTACATGGAGAGTTTAGCCTATTCAGTTTTTGATAGTCCCATTTGCAAATATCCATTTGAAAACAGCAAATGCAACAAATACTTTTTTGTGTCCTTATTTACTTCTCTTGTCCTTAGCTATCTAAAGTAAAAAGACAACTAGGAAAATCCTGACACCAAAATCTCTTCAAGTGAACTCCCACTGCCATCACAAAACCTTATCATTGCTGATCACATTTTTCTGAAGCTAGGCTTATCAAATTTGCATCAGAAAGCTCTGCAGGATATGCTTCTTCTCTCATTGTGCTGGATATACAGACATTTTAATACTTTGGTTAGATAGCAGAATTAAACTGAAATTTAATTGGATTTTGAAATGTTTACATTACAATTTGGATTAATATTTGCCTTTAAAAAATTTTTAATAGAAATTTCTTAATAAAGTTGATTATCCTTACTTTTATTAAGAAAAAGTAAGGATAATCAAGTTGACTATCCTTACTTTATTAAGAAAAATTTACTTATGATAAGATTCACCCATTTAAAATTATAATTTTATGCATTTTGGAAACTGTACTCAGAATTATAATCACAACAACATTTAAGATATGTAACAGTTTTGTCATTAAGAGGTTTCTCCATGTTCCTTTATAGTCAGTTCTCTCCACAAGTAACCACCTTTTGCTCCTATAGTTTTTCTTTTTTTAGAATTTAATGAATAAAGAAGTATAGTGTATATCCCTTTGTATTTGACTTTTCATTTAGCATAATAAATTTCTGAGATTTATCTGTGTTGTGTATATCAGTATTTTGTGAAATTGATTTTTTTATTAGACAAAAGTGTCTTCTGTCCGTCGCCTGAGAATTAAATAGCATCATTTTTAATTTTTATTTTTCTCAAAATTGTTTTTCTGAATAATTCTTCATAAATTTCTACTTATCTGTGCAGTCAAATATGTTTTCAGTGTTGAAATGTGCAAAAATACAAAAATCAATGTTTTCTGAATGGTTATTTAAATGTGTGTATCTGATTATATTGTTGAGTTAACCACTAACAAAATATATATGCAGAAAAAAAATTTTTTTTTTGGAAAGGCAGTTAGACAGTGAGAGAGAGAGAGACAGAGAGAAAGGTCTTCCTTTTTTCCGTTGGTTCACCCCCAAAAATGGCCGCTATGGCCAGCACGCTGTGCCGATCCAAAGCCAGGAGGCAGGTGCTTCCTCCTGGTCTCCCATGCCAGTGCAGGGCCCAAGCACTTGGGCCATCCTCCACTGCACTCCTGGGCCACAGCAGAGAGCTGCTCTGGAAGAGGAGCAACCGGGACAGAATCCGGCGCCCTGACAGGGCCTAGAACCCGGGGTGCCAGCGCCGCTAGGCGGAGGATTAGCCTAGTGAGCCGCGGCGCCAGCCCGATGCAGAACAATTTTAATACCCAAGAATATGTGTACATAAAGATAGATTTTAGAAACTACAACTTAATCACTGGAAAATTACATTATGCCTTTTATTGATTCTATAATATAATTAGATTATAAGAAATTTTTCTCTTTGACTAATTGGTATTAAAACCAAACAACAGGATTTAATATAATTCTTGAAAATAAAATTTAGGCCGGCGCCGCGGCTCAGTAGGCTAATCCTCCATCTTGCGGCGCCGGCACACCAGGTTCCAGTCCCGGTCGGGGCACCGGATTCTGTCCCGGTTGTCCCACTTCCAGACCAGCTCTCTGCTGTGGCCAGGGAGTGCAGTGGAGGATGGCCCAAGTGCTTGGGCCCTGCACCCCATGGGAGACCAGGAGGAAGCACCTGGCTCCTGCCATCCGATCAGAGCGGTGCGCCGGCCACAGCACACCGGCCGCGGTGGCCATTGGAGGGTGAACCAACGGCAAAGGAAGACCTTTCTCTCTCTCTCTCTCACTGTCCACTCTGCCTGTCAAAAAAAAAAAAAAATTAAAAAGAAATGTTTTCTGAAACATTTCAGAATATTTTTATTCTAAAATAACATTCAGAAATAAACTGTTTTCGGCCAGCACCACATTCACTAGGGTAATCCTCCACCTGCGGCGCCAGCACACCGGGTTCTAGTCCCGGTTGGGGTGCCAGATTCTGTCTCGGTTGCTCCTCTTCCAGTCCAGCTCTCTGCTGTGGCCCAGGAAGGCAGTGGAGGATGGCCCAGGTCCTTGGGCCCTGCACTGGCATGGGAGACCAGGAGGAAGCACCTGGCTCCTGCCTTCGGATCGGCACAGCATGCCGGCCATAGCGGCCATTTGGGGGGGTGAACCAACAGAAAAGGAAGACTTTTCTCTCTGTCTCTCTCTCTCTCACTTTCTAACTCTGCCTGTCAAAAAAATAAAAAATAAAAAAGAAATAAACTGGTTTTTTTTAAGTTATAGCCATACTTATTTTTCTCACAAAGATTTATTCTATTTACCTTAAAAAATGCTTCCTGTATTTTTACTTATATAATCAAAATATAATTATATTTTATATAAGTATTTCTGAATTATATACCTTACATAATTAAATACTTTACATAATATCCAGATATGACATTATTTAGGGGCTTTCACATAGGTTATTTCACTTGACCTTCACAAAACCCTGAGTGAAATGTTTTATTCCCTGCTACACAGATGAGAAACCAAAATTCAGAGAGACTAAATAATTTTTGTTCAAGTTAGTAAGCACTACAAATAAAAGTTTACCCTGGAATTGATCTGACCACAGAGAACATGTTCTTTCTGTTTTATTGTAGATAGATATCAGGTAATAAAGGATTATTTCCCCAATGGTTGAAATATCGTTTCATGTTTCTTTTAAGTCTGTGATTTTCAAAGGATGGTTGCCAGGCCAGCAGCATAGGTAACACCAGAGAACCTGCTAGAATGACAGATTTGGGGGTCATACCATAGATTTGTTGAATAAGAAATTCTGAGATAGAACCCAGCTATTGGTATTTTAACAAGCCATCTAGTTGAACATAGGGCATGCCAAAGTTTGAGGTCTTCTATTTCAAGTCAACCTTGAAAAAACGTTTTTAATTTATATATCATAGATTACAATGTATCATTCACTATAGTTGTCTATTATTGTAGATAAAATATTCATTGTCTACATTGTCTAGATTAAATCTAGAAACTTTTTGGCTTTCAATTCATTTTTCTAGAATATATATATTTTTAAAGATTTATTCATTTATTATTTGAAAGGCAGAATTAGAGAGAGGCAGAGAGACAGAGAGAGAGAGGTCTTCCATCCATTGGTTCATTCCCCAGTTGGCCAAAATGGCCAGAGCTGGGTCTCCCACATGAGTGCAGGGACCCAAGGACCCAGGCCATCTTCCACTGCTTCACCAGGCCATAGCAGAGAGCTGGATCAGCAGGGACTCAAACATCTTTACCCACCATGCCACAGCATCGGCCCCTAGATTTTATTTCTTTTTACAGTTATTCTTAACAAATTTTCCAATATAGATATGGTAGATTTAAGTATAATACATAAAAGAAAGCTTACCAGACAAATAAGGAAATTCAAAAGTTTATAGAAATGGCAACATGACACCATTACTAAGTTAGATTAGAACAGTAATTTCTCCAAGTGAGAGAAATATTATAAGGCCATGTCTGATTACTGTTGCTATCTGTTGGCCTACAATACAATTAACAAGTACTGCTCCATCAGATTGTACAATACTGCAAGTCACATTTGAGTAGAGAAGTAGAAACTTGATGGTATATTTCTCTCTTAAGAGTACTGAGTACCTTGACCAGAAATTTTTATATTATGATCTTAAAAACACAATCTTAGCTGCAAGTACATGGTTAGGTCTTTAGCAAACTAAACTGAAACTGCCTTATTTTCTCTAATAGCAATCTAAGTTGTATCCTTTACTGCCTAACTCAGGTTTATAAAATACTAATTTATGATTTAAAAAAATAATATTCTTGCTCCCCAAGAGTCACAAATCTATATGCATACCAGAGGTATGCTATTCTCTTTCCAACACAATGCAAATTTTGTAAGTTATATGACTAAGAAAGTATAAAATTCTTTTTTAATTTTTTTTTTTTTTGACAGGCAGAGTGGACAGTGAGAGAGAGAGACAGAGAGAGGAAGGTCTTCCTTTGCCATTGGTTCACCCTCCAATGGCCGCCGTGGCCGGCGCGCTGCGGCCAGCACAACGCGCTGATCCGATGGCAGGAGCCAGGTACTTATCCTGGTCTCCCATGGGGTGCAGGGCCCAAGGACTTGGGCCATCCTCCACTGCACTCCCTGGCCACAGTAGAGAGCTGGTCTGGAAGAGGAGCAACGGGGACAGAACTGGCGCCCTGACCGGGACTAGACCCCGGTGTGCCGGCGCCACAAGGTGGAGGATTAGCCTAGTGAGCCGTGGCGCCGGCCCGAAAGTATACAATTTTTTAATAAATTTAGAAATTTAAGCAGTTCTGACACTGTTCTTCTATAGTCAGAAGATTCAAGCCTAAGTAAATTTATTGAAACATTAAATTCTATCTTGAATTTAATTAGTTCAGAAAAAAACTTTATAGAAAAACTCAACTGTTTTTATACATATACACTTATATAATATATTCAGTTTATGTAGTGCTTTATTAATTTCTAACTACATTCAGATACATTATGTCTTCTCATTCCCAAAAGATGCCTATGAAATAAGCAAGACTGGTATTTTCCACTGAGAAAGCCGAGACAAATAGAAGTTGAAAGCCAAAGTCAAGAAGCAAATTAGTGATTGAACAGCAAATAAAAGCCAATTTTTACAAATTCTACAATAGGCCTCTTGTCCTCACACCACTCTATCTCTAATTTTTAGACTGCTTCTTTTAAAATGCTGATTATCTACTCAATTTAATTCAAAGGATATTTATAATTAATCTGGGTCATTATAATATTTGAATTTATTTATGACTTTGAAATGTTAATATTAGGAATCTGTCTTTTCATTTAATTAATTTCTAAATCTCTATTGTTTTTTAGGTACCACTGCTTTGTATTTGTTCCTGGTTATGCATCCTTCCATCCTTAGTAACTCCCCCAGCCCAAAAACCTTTGAGGAGGTACAGTTCTTTAATAGAAATAACTACCACAGGGGGATTGATTGGTAAGATGGGTTATTAGTATAAATCTAAAAGTATATGTACTATGTACAGTATAAAATAGCACTAAAATGTAGAAATATGTAAGTTTGTAGCCTCAAAAAAATTACCATCTTTGCCTAGGAAATCGACTGAATAACATGAAGGCACACAGAAATTATTCATAACAAACTCTTCTCAGTTTATGATGGGATTTATTGTCTCAAGAGGTCCCCATGTAATTTTGACATTCATTATCCCTCTCTCTTTTTGTTAAAGGATTGTGTGGTGGCTCTAATTAGCTAGCTCTTATTTATTTATTTATTTATTTATTTGAGAGACAGAGTTAGCAAGAGAGAAGGAGACAGAGAGAGACATCTTCCATCTATTGGTTCATACCCCAAATTATGTCAAGCAAGCCAGGAGCCAGAAACTCTATGTAGGGCTCCCTTGTGAGTGGTATGTGGCCCAAGTGTTTGGGCCGTCTTCTGCTACTTTTCCAGGCACATTAACAGGGAGCTTGATTGGAAGTGAAGCAGCCAGCATCCCAGGCAGCAGCTTCACACGCTGTTCTACAATGCCCCTGAACCATCATTAGCTGACTCCCAGAATATATTAGCAGGAAGTTGGATTGGAAGTGGAGCAGCCAGGACCCAAACTAGCACTATGTTGTTGAATGATGGCATCCCAAGAGGCAGCTTAACCCTCCGAGCCACAGGGTTCACCCCAGGATTAATTACCTTTGATGTAACTACAGATATGAAGTCAAAGAAATAAGGATTATATTCCTCTCTACTTGTAAGAAAGCACTTTCATATCTTTCTCCTGTGAACTTTTTATTAAATGATGCTATAGCCCATATATATAATTTTCTATTTTGCTTTGGCATAAAAGATTTTAAAAAAGAGTAAATGTATATACAATCATGAGTAGTGAAAGCTATAAAAAAGCTACAATATAACATTTCTTTTACCTTTGAATTGAAATTAGAACTATATCAAGCATCTAAAGAAAATAGTCAAAAAATAAAAATGTCAGATATACAGAAAATAGTTATATAGTAGCAATGGATTGTACAAAATAACATGTTAATCATAAAATGTAGAGTCTTGCTATTAAGGTATAAATCAGAGAGTGTTATAAAAGACTGGAATGCTTATAATAATTTTGGAGCATAAACAAACATTTTGCATTTATTTTAGCACAAAATAATGAATAAATTAAACTTTTTATCAACTACATGATCTCAGTTTTACAATTTACATATCAACCACCTCAAGAGTTGTTTGTGGGTAATTCAAATAGGAAGATAAAGAAATAGATTGAGGGGGTGGCATTGTGGCACCACAGGTTAAGCAATACCAGCATCCCACATGAATGCTAGTTCAAGTCCCAGCTGCTCCACTTCCAATCCAGCTATCTGTTGATGAACCTGGGAAAGCAGAGGAGGATGGCCTAAGTACCTGGACCCCTGCTACCCACATGGGAGACCTAGTTGGATTTACAGGCTCCTGGTTTCAGCCTGGCCCAGCCCTGACTACTGTGGCCATTTTGAGGAGTGAACTAGAGGATAGAAGATCTCTCTCTTTTTCTCTCTGTAACTCTGCCTTTCAAATAAATAAATCTTATATATATATATATATATAGAGAGAGAGAGAGAGAGAGAGTATAATTTGAGTACCCACTAGAATTTACATCTATTCTAATCATTATTTCACTGCCAATTCTTCAGTGTAGCACTTCATATTACAACTGCTTCAGCTGCTATTTACCACTAACCTAAGTATATACACTAATATTAATGTAATAAAGTTATATTAACATTAGGACTAAAAAGAGTGATTAAAGACTGCTTTGGGGGCAGAATGGAGTGTGATACTGGGATTCCTTGAGACTTAAGGATAACTGTGCGAATAACTAACTTTTTTATCATAAATTTTATCCAAAAAATGTTGATCAGAAGCCAGTAGTGAGTAAAAGCCCTGTAATTAGGAACAACAGCAGCTACCAAAATCCTTAAGGAATTTATAAGGAGATGGCATAAAAGAGTAGAAAACTAAAGAAACATGCCAAATGTAAGCATTTTTGATTGGCACATTATGTTTATAAAAGATAATACAAGTTATAATAGTACCTGAAAATGTCAGTCTACAGCAATAACTATAATCGTCTCTATAACATCAAAAGTGTTCACAGTCTTCAGAGTAGCCTTTCTGTGAAACAACAGTACCTCAGCCATCCCTTTGGAACCAGGATGTCATAAGGTTGAAGATTGTGTTTCAGAGTTCCAGGGTCAATTAAAGAACTAACCCAGGAACGATTAGTTAATCTATTCTTTTGAAGAACTGGGTAGGACCAGGAGTGTGACTGCTTGGGATGCCGAAATCTCATATTAGTATTCCTAGTTCAAATCCTGGTCATTTCCGTTCCAGCATTCCTGGAGCAGGTGATGGCTCAAGTACTTGGATACCTGCTACCAATGTGGGAGACCTGCACTGAGTTCCAGGTTCCTGGTTTTGGCCTAGCCCAGCCATGGCTGTAACAGGCATTTGGAGAGTGAAACAGCAGATGGATGTTTCTCTTCCATGTCTGTTTCTCTTCCTTTCTGATTAAAATAATTTACTTTTTTTATGTAAAGGAGATGTGGATTAAACCAGGGCTGCATTAACTGACAAGCAGCCTCAACACAGGTTTGGGAAATAAGTAAGGTAAATGAATATTTGAAAATTTCAACTCTGACAAATTAACCAAGATTTATAATCAGAAGAACTAGGAAAAATGTTTTACTTTTATATATGCAAATATTTTATCTTATGGCTTGGTATTATTATTTTCAATTACTTGAGCATGTAGAAGAGCTTTTTTGGATCACTTGATGTGTAAAAAGCCGTAAGATCTTGTCAGTACCTCTAAACATCTTAATGTGGTTTAGAGTAAAATCAATTAGAAATACTCAGGGTCAACCCAAATAACAAATAAAATGTGAGTATTAGAAAAATCACATCTTTACGGTGAAAAAAAATGCTAAGTTTAATGTTTTACAGAAGTAGCAAAGCTTAAAAGAGAAAGACATTCACTTTTTTAAAACCCAATTGTTAAACCACTCTACTTTATACTCCAGTTCTTCGGATAACCTGAATTCATATTCTCCAAATGTGAGCCTACCTGGAAAGCTTCCAGATGCTATGCTGAAACTATGAATCTAAATTCCTTTTATTTACTTGTTTCAAACCTTTTCCAGGGACCTCTAGGTACTAACCACTGTATGTGGGACTATAGGGGAATAAGACCCTGTCTTCTCTGTGAAACTATGGGGTCAGTCAAAATCAATGCTCCATAGGTCAGAACTGCTTGAGGAGATTTCAGAAGCCTGAACTGTTGAGGTATAAAAGACTGCTGGGAAGGTGGAAGAGATTTTAGGAGTCAAAAGCTCTCTAATTTCAACAGCTGTGCACTTTTGTGTGTGTGTGTGTTTGTTTGTTTTTTTTTTTTTTTGAAGCCTTTCTTGGAAAAGGCTACTTTGACACAGGTGAGACCAGATACCACTAAATACCCAGAATAACCTCAGCACCCCTGGAACTAATGCGAACCGCTAAGAAAGAAAGATCTTGAAATTTGGCACTTTCTGTAAATACAGTATAGACCAGACCAGATAGCAGATCAAACTCTCAAGAAATTTTGTGTCACTTTTTCGATCTGAAAGGATGCCAGAATGACATACCACTAACAAGGCAATTTGCAGAAACATAAAGGGATTTCTTTACTGCTTTGAGTCTTAAGACATTACTTTGTTATATCAACTAAACATTGCAATGTGTTAACACCTAAAGCCCTAGTAGAAGCTTGATCGTGTGAGATGACATGATCTCACAACTACATATAAATGAAGGTCTCACATGATCTTCCATCCAAACAAAATAACATTCTAAAAAAGAAATCATCCTGTGAATGTTCAGTAATCATTGTTCTACCTACTCTTTTGTTCAGTAATCATTGTTCTACCTACTCTTTTGTTCAGTAATCATTGAATTACCAACTCTTGGTCCCCTAAGTCATAGTAGCTTATGAGTTAAACAGGATGGGGGCTATAGTAGTAAGGCTATTTTTATAAAATGTTAATCATCTCTACCAGTTAAATTTTTATAGTCTAAAAAGTTCTTTCCCTACAGAAGTTGTCCCTTAGTCCTTCAGAAATATGTATTACCACATGCTGCATTATATTTGGCAACTTTTATACAGGTGGAACATTAAATAAAATCCTATTATTGCAGTACTTAAGCCTTATAAGTATCCCTGTGTTCACTCTACTGGTGATTTGAATTCTCATTATACTTAAGGATACTGGACCTGACCTTGGGAAATTTGATAGGATTTTATATTTATGCAGAAAACACACACACTTTTTAAACCTTTCTTATAATCATTCTAAAGCTCTATGTGAAAAAACTAAATGAACAGGCCATATTGCACCAGATATGTTCTGCACTGGATAAATATAGTATCAGCACAACACATGAGTGGGAACAACATTATTTTACTTGCAATAAAGTAAAAACAAGTTTTTTCTAAAGCCTTTAAAAATGTCTTTGAACTGAACATACCACCTTTTTTTGTTCAAATCTTTTTGTTGAGTATTTAACATTTTTCTCTGTACAGTATTTTTGCATTTAAATACCCTGTATATAGTTAGGCTGGTTGTTATTACAGTTTGGTCATTCTGTGTCTTCATTTTTGTTATCTCTCTTAAATTTTGTCCTGATAGGAAGCAAAATAAAAACAAAATGTATTTAGAAAAACATTTTCAAAACACATTATTCTGTTCTGGTTATTTTTTCCTAGCTAAGTATATAGGACAAATGCCTTAAAGAAAAAAAAAAGTTTTTGTTTAGGAAATAAATGAATTTGTGGGATACTTTTAATGTCTTCAGTCACCAGGATATGAGTATAAACCAGAGTCTTAGTTTGAGACAAATATTCCTTTTCCAGGTATATGGATTTCTTCCCAGTCCCATCTAATGTCACCACCGACTTTCTATTTGAAAAGAGTGCCAATTACTTCCACTCAGAAGAAGCTCCTAAACGAGCTGCTTCTCTGGTCCCCAAAGCCAAGATCATCACCATTCTCATTGACCCATCGGACCGAGCATATTCTTGGTACCAGGTAAGCAAACATAATGTGTAAATGAATGAATATAAGCTGTAGTCCACTAAAATTTTACTTATAAAAAATAGGCAGTAGGACATAGATTGTTGACTCCTGTTCTAAAAGAATTTAAATAACTATACTGAAGAAACAACTTAGTAGGAAAGCTAATATGAGATTTCATTCCTGAAGACCCAACCTACCTAAACTTAGAATCTAAGTCGTTCTCATTTGAGGGTATTTTAGAAATTCTGTGGAAAATGAAAATGAAATATATGTTTATTTTGGTTCCAAAAAATTGAAATCCATGCATACATAGGTTCTTCAAAGAGCCTATGGAGAATGGAAAATTTATGCACAGATCTCACTTCTGCACCAAAATAAACTTGTCTTTTAATTACATTTCCATTAACCTGTTGAAGTACCAACACATACTCATTGTGATTATGTTTATGATGTTGTGTAGAGCTTAGCCACAAGTGATCATTTTGAAATACTTCAACAAACTAATACTACTACTTACATGTAAAATGCATTTGCATTTTAATTTCACTAAAAATAATATTTAAAAAGGCCTTTCATGGTGATATTTTAATCACCAAATGGAAAAACTCAACAGACTGTCAAAATTATAAGAATATAACAAAACTGTTAGTGACTTTAGACTCTGGGATACTTAGTTAACATTTTTAAGTTTTATAATTTAAAAAATGCTTCCCTAATATTCACACATTCATCCATTCACCAAATAATTTTAATGACTACCATTGCAAAGTATTGAGCTAAACATGATTTCAAGATAAGTTAATAAATGTGCTACACTTGAGACTACTTTGTCTAATTGAAAAAAATATGTAAAGGTAATCATATAAATTAGAACATAGTAAGTGGGATACAGTCAGTTAGACAGTTGTTCAAAGTGATAAAGCCCATCTGAGAAAGCCCACCTGGTACAACTTTGACTTATTAACCAGGTGCAGTACAGCCTGAACACCAGACCCATTGGTATTTCCCTAAAAGGAAGGATTTGTAAGGGGAGAAATTTGGGTAAAATTAAAATGAGGAAGTGTTTTGATGTGTGCAAATAGAGCTATGTGTGCAGAGGTTATGAGTAGACCCCTTCAGAAAAGTAGACAATGGGTCCTATTTCCTTGGCAGCTATGAAGTTTAGCTATATGGAATATTGTTTGCACAAAATCTTCTTATCTGAAACTCTGCAATTGGGTTGAGTATAAGGCTATTGTATTAAAATGACCCACATAATGCAGATCCTGCACACAAGAGTGCATTGTTCATTCTCAGGTAGCTAAGTTCTTGAAAATTATGCTAGAGAATATGGTTCCTCAGTCCTTTGGTTACTTAACAAAAGCCATGTTTCCTCGTCCACAAGCGAAAGAAAGTCCACAGACTGTCAGGAAAGGTTTTGTAGCTAAGGTAGAATAGGAAAGGTCATACAAAGCAGATGGAATCTTTGATAGGACTACTGATAACTTTGATAGGAATATTGCATAACACGGAGTGGAGACATCCTGAAAAGCTAAGATCCAGAGAAATCCACAATTTCACTCCAATTATTCATGCCAGACCTGGAGCCATCTTTTAAACGACAATATACAGCAAGTAGTCAATTGACTGATTTTTCCACCAGGTTTCTTGAGAAAAGAGAAATAAGCCTAAATTGACTCAAAAAGAAGGAAGAAAATTGGAGCTTGGCAACCATTTAGCTCCTGAAAAATTGAGAATTTAAAGAAAAAAGAGGTTTCAAGGCTGCAAGCTAACAAAACATCCTAAATATTGCAAATAAATCATTCCACAGTGGCAAAATGCAGGCCTTAACAAAGTCTAGTAGAGTTTGTAGTATAGTAATTTGAATCTCAATTGCAGTAAATTTGCTATTCAGCTAGATGTGGTAAACATTCACAGACTCACCACTATGCCTGAATATTTATTGGTCAATTTAAGGAAAAGGTGATTTCCTCAAACCCATGGGCCTGAGCCTGAATCATTATGAAACACTTTGCTATTTGGATTGCTGCTTTCTGCATTTTCTTCACAATAAATGATTCTGATGCACTGCAAAGGTTACCATTAGAAAAAATAATCTTGGCTTTTAGATACTAAGTAATATACGATAAAAGCTGCGGCTTTCAGATAATGTACATGTCAGAGTTTTCAGTAGTTTCTCCATTTAAAATAGCCAACAGGGCTTTTCTAATCTGAAACTCCATTAGCAGATGGAGCAAACCCATTTGGCAGAACTAGTGGGGGGCTTGTGTATTATGGATATTCACTGGACATGATAAATAGTCTGCTTACGGGCTGAAAGGGGGCCATTAATGCAGCTCTCAAAAGTTCACTTTCAGAATAAAATATATACTCTAAGGAAACAATTTGTAAAGTTAGTTAAGGAATCCTATCAATAAGAAGTCAGCCTCTACCAAATAAGTTCTCAAATATATACTCTGATCAGTGTGGTAACTTTAAATCCTTATGCTCCCAGCAAACACTTTCCTACTTTATTAATTTCAAAACAAATAACTCCAGCAGTGAAGTATTCCTTCCTCTAGCTCTGAGAATTGTCACAAAGATTGGTTTTTAATTATTTATGCCTATGGTTCAAGTTAGCTTAATTATCCACCTTTTCCTCATAGCATCAGCGATCACATGAAGACCCCGCAGCTCTGAAGTTTAGCTTCTATGAAGTGATCTCAGCCGGGCCCCATGCACCCTCTGAGCTGAGAGCCTTGCAGAAGAGATGTTTGGTCCCTGGGTGGTATGCCAGCCACATAGAGAGATGGCTTGTTTATTTCCCCCCCTTCCAGGTATGCAGCAATAAGAATTTATGTCATGTTGCAGTCTCATTAAGTTAATGACTTAGCTTCAAGGATAGAGAAGTTTTTTTTTTAACTCATTGAAACATTACTAGCTATTATTCTTTAGTTACAAATAATGAGATTATGGTAAAGAAAAATAGATAGGCAGAGGTAGAAAAACTGTTTAATTTTCCATCTAAGAGGGTTTCATAGTAATTCTCACTGCTTTGTTTTCTAGTGCACACCTTTCTTGACTGTAAAGAATTCAGAAACTTTAGAATCTTAACTCATATTCTGAGATTAATGAAGATTGAGAATCTCTTAACAAGACTAATGTTAACTTACTTAAGTGCCATTACTTGTTTTTGAACCACCTGCTAAATTTCTCCTAAGTCCTGTATTTTCTTCAGCTTCATTGCTTTTCTTAACTCATATTCTGAGATTAATGAAGATTGAGAATCTCTTAACAAGACTAATGTTAACTTACTTAAGTGCCATTACTTGTTTTTGAACCACCTGCTAAATTTCTCCTAAGTCCTGTATTTTCTTCAGCTTTCATTGCGTGAACCTGGATTACAAAATCAACTTCTACATCGGTTTGCATAAGCAATCCAGTGACATCAGATACAGTGGTCGAGAACCATGCTAACATGATAGCTACTATCACATATAGCTCTTTTAATGTATAAAAATTAAATAAAATTTAAAATTCAGTTCCTCATCTCCATTAGCCACATTTCAAAGGCTCAACAGCAACAACTCAGATGCAGCAGCTATAGAGTTGGTACACATTACAGAAAATTCTGCTGGATAGTGTTAGTCTAGACTCAATAGAAACAGTGAAGAAGGGTGGGCAGGGGTCACACTGCTGACTTTCTAGCCTTCCATAACAGTCTCCTATCATTTAACTTGCTGGGTCCACCCTCACCAGAGTAGCACACAAATTTTCCCCCATAGTTTCTTTTTTTATTATTATTATTTTTTGACAGGCAGAGTGGACAGTAAGAGAAAGAGAGAAAGGTCTTCTTTTTCCATTGGTTCACCCTCCAATGGCCGCCGCAGCTGGCGCACCATGCTGATCCAAAACCAGGAGCCAGGTGCTTCTCCTGGTCTCCCATGCCAGTGCAGGGCCCAAGCACTTGGGCCATCCTCCGCTGCACTCCCGGGCCACAGCAGAGAGCTGGACTGGAAGAGGAGCAACTGGGACAGAATCCAGCACCCCAACCGGGCTAGAACCCAGTGTGCCGGCGCCACAAGGCGGAGGATTAGCCTAGTGAGCGCGGCGCCAGCCTCCCTGTAGTTTCTTGAGGAACTTCTGTCCATGTTCAGATTCTCAGAATATCTTACTTTCTTCTCCATGTGAGATTCTCAAAACTTTATAATGCTATTCCTGAAACTTGTAAAGAATGACATGTTATCTGTGTCACCACACCTGAGCTTATTACAACTTTTCCTCCTATCTACAGGGCTCTTTCTCAGCTTAAATGATGGAATTGTGTTTTGTTTACTTTTTAAACTTAGTTCCCATTTGTGATTTTGTAGTCACATTTCTAAGCTCTTGGTCTTCACAACTGGATCTGTTGTTTTCATGGTGTTTGCAGGACTTCTCAAATTACAAAACATGACTGTACTTAATTAGTGTGATTTATTTCTTGTTCTAACTCATTAATGAGGATGACTTGATTGTGTCTAACTATAATGCATGAAAATCCCCTCAGGACAGTGTCTCTGAATAAGTTCAGAGTGCAGAAATTTTTCATTATACAATTAACATGTCTTATCAATGTGCACTGTCTTTATTTTTATTTCACTGGTAATTTAGTTGCTAATTATCGATGGGCAGCAGCTAAGAACGGATCCTGCTACTGTGATGGATGAAGTACAGAAGTTTCTAGGAGTGTCTCCTCATTATAATTACTCAGAAGCTTTAACGTAAGTTTATATTCTAATCAGTTTATTAAAGTTTCAGTGCAGAATTGATTTTAAAGAAACTTCAGTTTGAAGATGCAGTTGTCACATAGTTATCTGTTACATGTACATTCTTTTCTGGTTTGACATTAACTAGCTAGGAAAGAATATTTCAACAGTGTGACAAAGAAATATTCTGAATCCTCTATTGATCCTAAGTATGCAAAGATATCCCTTGGAATCGAGACAAACAAAACAATTGTAATCTTAAAACCAACAACAAACTTTACCAGGGACTACTTGAAATAAGTTGCTAAGAGCTGAGTCTACAGACAATATTGGGACCCCTTAGCAGTATTGATATCCTATGTAGTCTGGGAACTGACTCTTCTTTCCCTTCTGCAATTTTCAGAAACAATATCTGACAGCAAGAAATAGCCCAAAAACTGAATGGATGGGCAGAGACAGATGTACCAAATATTTCTTAAATTATTTCTTAAATATCTTCCATTTTTTGCTGCTTCGCATTAACCCACTAGGAGTCTGACCTTGTCACCTCTCCTTTAGAGACCTCAGCAGTTATTAATCTAGTTGGATTGTCTTTGATTTTGTTTTTTTTTTTTTGTTTTGTTTTGTTCTTGTTTTGTTTTTTGCTGGTTTCCTTTGATATTTCTGGATAATTGACTGCATCAGGGCTGAGACCTAGAGGGAGGCAGTAGTTTTTAAACTTTTATAAACAACAAACTGTAGAACTCTTCAGTGTTAGCAAAGTGAAGAGCCACTATCATCGATGGAAGTTCACCTTCTGTACTTCAACACAAGTTTTTTTTTTTTTTCTTGTATGTTTAGAATGCTCAAGTGTTTTTGAACTTAGATAAACTGTATTATATTTTTTAAAAAGCAAGCCACTCCAAGAGTAATGTATATGCCGAAAGTGTCTTTTCAATTTTGTACCCTACGTGACTCTTACTTCACCCTCATCCTGACTCTGGATTTCACTTAGTATTTTTAGATATCTATCTTACTTTAGTCCACTTATAATGATTGATAATCAAATTTATATGGGTCTTTGTTCTTATTTCATGTTTAGAGCAATTGGAAGATAATGAGTTGAATGGGCCATGGACCTCTTACTACACTTTTTAAACATGTTAGGCTCATGAACTGAAAAAGGCTGTATTATGAAATTCTTTCATTGTTTTCTTCGATATAAAACACAGTTCCATCAATGGGTTTTCCCTTTTATTATACTCTCTATCTTACATCAATTTAAAAAGTGAGAGGGATTCCCTTATTATCAGCATCCCTTCCAGTGAAAGACTGGCATAAAGACATCAAATACTGCTGCTATCTTGTATAAATCATATGCAGAGACATGGAAGAGAGACATTTTTGGTTTAGATGACAAAGGAGTAGGTGGAACTCTGGAGTTTTGTACTTCCTTCCTGAGATTTATTTTCTTTGTTGATACTATTAATCTTCTGACCTCTGTTTTTTATACTACTAGTACTGTCAGAGTTTTGTAGAGCTTAGTTCAAGTACAAACACAGACGCTAGCCTTAGGTATTTAACATTCAACTTAACCCCAAAGAAAGATGAGTGATTTTAGTTTGCAGTTAGAAACTCAAGTCCACTTTCTACTTTATATATTTCTATGTATCTCTTAGAAAAGAAAGCTTTTACTTCCTAAATAGTTTTCTATTTCAAGTCAGCTTATCTTGGGTCTTTTTATATAGAGCATAGAGCAAAAACATTGTATTTCAAGAAAAAGAAGTAGAGTATTCTATAAAGATATAATCTCTTTTCTTACAGAATAGTCCTTGACCCTTGTGCTATGTGTTTGTCCCCTCTGCATCCAACACAGCAGCAAACTTTTTATCATCTCTGCTGCTGATAAAAGACAGTGTAAACTTAACAGAGCAAATATCAATACAACATACTCTATACAAAGAACTGTCCATCACTTGATATCTAGGATGTATTTAGATAAAATTACCCTTATATAATTCTCTACTTTGGATGGAGGCTCAGTAGGTGAAGTAGCAAGATAAGATATGTGTAGTTCCAAAAAAAAAAAAAAATGTGGTTCTTTTTTATATTTTCTTGTCATCTGTTGTCCTGAGAGGCTTTGTAAAAACCAGCAGTGCGGCTGGTGCCACGGCTCACTAGGCTAATCCTCCGCCTTGCAGCGCCGGCACACCAGGTTCTAGTCCCGGTCGGGGCGCCGGATTCTGTCCCGGTTGCCCCTCTTCCAGGCCAGCTCTCTGCTGTGGCCAGGGAGTGCAGTGGAGGATGGCCCAAGTGCTTGGGCCCTGCACCCCATGGGAGACCAGGATAAGTACCTGGCTCCTGCCTTCGGATCAGCGCGGTGTGCTGGCCGCAGCGCGCCGGCCGCGGTGGCCATTGGAGGGTGAACCAACAGCAAAGGAAGACCTTTCTCTCTGTCTCTCTCTCACTGTCCACTCTGCCTGTCAAAAAATAAAAAAAAAAATTTTAAATAAAAAAAATTTTTAAAAAACCAGCAGTGCAATTGTTACAGAATATTTGAAAGTTTCATGTCATTGTCTTGGGTCTAAAGTGATCTTCTTTCCATGCCCTTTGCAGTTGTTCTCCTGAGTCCTGTTCTTGTGGTTTAGTGACTCTTCTTATTGTAGTGAAAGTTGCTTCTATGGTACTTTGGAAATATTGATGATGACAAGAGGTTCAAAATGTATATTCTTAGAATATACCTGTTGGCGAGAGATCCTTTTAGCACTTTGGTGGTGACTGTGAAGACACATTATCACTTTGGTGGTTTTTAAGAAAGTGGGGTTTTTTTCCCATCAAAAATGCTCTAAGGATGTACTAAACCTAAAATCCTTATGAATTCTCAAGTAATCACATAACTGGTGATTTGTACACAGTATAAATAAATAGAACTAGCTCTATACAAAACTTTTATTATACAGTCTTGGCAAGAAAAAAATACTCTAAGCTGATTGTCTTCAATATGTATTGCAAATTCCAGTAACAAAACTATTTTTAAGAATGACAGAGGTCTGGTGCTGTGGTGGAGCAGGTTAAAGCCCCAGCCTGCAGCTCCGACATCCATTATGGGTGCTGGTTCAAGTCTTGGCTACTCCATTTCTCATCCAGCTCCCTGCAAATGCAACTGGAAAAGCAACAAAGGAAGACCCAAGTACTTGGGCTCCTACACCCACGTGGGAGAACCGGAGGAGGCTCCTGGCTCCTTGGCTTCGGATTGGCCCAGCTCCAGTCATTGTAACTCTGTCTTTCAAATAAATAAAATAAATCTTTAAAATAAATGGCAACAAGTCTCTATTGTTAAGACTTGTGGTTATTCCTTTCCACGATTGCTAACAAAGTGTTCAGATTTTTAAGTTTCATGCAAAGTCAATAGTCTATGATGTCTTAAAATACTAAGTACTGTTGTTATGAGTTTTAAATGACACATTGAATATTTTTTTTAAAAAATCTGGTGTCTCAATGAGTGTCCATTTGATTTGAAATGAGCAGTATAAGCTTAAAACAATAGACAAGGGAAGTTTTTCATTTGATGCTGTAAATTCACACTTTATAAATCTTGTTTCACAAAACCTTAAGCCCTAAATTATAGATTGATGTACTAACGTTACCTTTCTTGTAATGTGTTATGCAGTGTTTTGAACTCAGCTTACTATTTGAGAGAAAGTTGGAGGACCAATGCTTAGCATGGAATTGTACAAACGTATAATCTAAAATGAAGAACATAAGTTTTTAATTTTCTTTGTTTCTGAGTCAATTAATGTATTTGTTAAAATGAATAAAACCAGACTGTGTTACACAAAATTTTAACACTAATTTATTTTAAAAACATCAATAAATGTGAAACAAGAATTGGAAAGCTAGGAGTTGAATTGCTTTTTTCTTTTTGGTCTGTTTTGTTTTGTAGTTGTGTTTTAACTGAGTCATAAAAGCCTGAATCTGCTTTAAATTTCAGAAGGTTTCAACTGTCTTCAATATCACTTCCCTGGCAACCAAAATTTATATTCTCTAGGAAGTCCTTCCCAAGCCATCCACAGTATATGGATTTGAAAATAATAGACATAGTAACTGAAATTTGTTGGTTTTCTGGATGACCTATAAAACAACAACTAGAAATGCTAGGTAATGAAAAAGAGAAAAGTCTACTCTAATTTTTTTTTGACAGGCAGAGTTAGACAGTGAGAGAGAGAGAGAGAGAGACAGAGAGAAAGGTCTTCCTTCCATTGGTTCACCCCCTAAAATGGCCACTACGGCCGGCGCACTGCGCCAATCCGAAGCCAGGAGCCAGGTGCTTTCTCCTGGTCTCCCATGCCGGTGCAGGGCCTAAGCACTTGAGCCATCCTCCACTGCCTTCCCGGGCCACAACAGACTGGAAGAGGAGCAACCAGGACAGAATCTGGCACCCCAACAGGGACTGGAACCCCGGGTGCTGGCGCCGCACGCAGAGGATTAGCCAAGTGAGCCGCAGCGCCGGCCTACACTAATTTCTTATAATAAATTTTAATGTGATTGTTTTGTTTCAAAACAAATATATATTTATATATTCTAAATATTTTTATATATTGCCTACTAAAAATACTATGTAAGAAGTGGTTACTTGGCTTAGTAGTTAAGCTGCTGGTTGAGATGCCAGTATCCCATGCTGCAGAGTGTGGGTTCAAATCTTGGCACCATTTCAAATTCCAGCTTCCAGCCTAAGTGAACCTTGGGAGTTAGCTCAAGCTAGGACCCTGCCACTCACATGGAAGACCCAGATTGAGTTCCCTGCTCTGGGCTTCAACCTGGATCATCACCAGCCATTGTGGGCATTTGGGGAGTGGGCAGGTTGATGGGAGTTATTTGTCCCTTTGTCTGTCTCTGTCTCAAGAATGAATGAATGAATGAACAAATAAATAAATAAATATTATGTAATAGTTATTGTTAGCTCTGTTTTTCAGATGAAAAAGCTAGGGTGAAGGAAAATTAAGGAAAGTCCATTCAACAAGTAAATTAAGGAGACAATTGAAATGCAATTAATTATTCCTGGTCTCTACAACCAGTGTGTGAAGGTCTTCATATCGTACAAGATGTTAGAACCAGAGGAAAACAATATTGTGAATTTTCACTAATGAAAAGTATCTAACTCAGCAGGAAGCATTTCATTTAAAAAACTCTGAACTTTAAAATGAGTTTTTAAAGTTGCCTTAGACTATATGATGAACAAAATCTATCTTCAGACATACTGAATGTTGCAAAATAAATATGTGCTTAGATATGCAGATTAAAACTACTTTGAGACACTATTATATATCCATTAGAATGGCTATAATCCAAAAGAGAAACCAAATGGCCATAATCCATAACACATCAAATGTTAGCAAGAATGTGCAAAAACCGGAACTCTCATATTATTAATGATAATGCATATAAATGGCCACTTTGGAAAGCAGTTTTGTAGTTTCTTAAAAATTAAAAAGAATCTTATCAAATAATCCAGCTCTGCTCCTACCCCAAGATCAATAAAAACCTAAATCCATAAATACTAAGTGAATGTTCTTAGCAGCATTATTCAAAAAAGCTAAAAAATAGAAACAATCCAAATACCCATCAACTGGTGGGTGGATTAATTTGGTATATCCATCCAGTAAGGGGGTGTTGGGGGAAAAGAAAGTGTCTAGAAGTTGAGTGATTGCTAGTTGACAGAAGGGATTGACTATAGTGGGCCCTGAGGGTGTTAGGAGAAGGATAATAAATGTTCTAAAACTGACTCATTAAACTGTAAAACAATGTTAGTCAGGGGAGAACTGTTACCAAAAAATTTCTATGCTTGTCCTGGATTAGTTATATCTAATTGACAATATTTTAATTTTGAAAATATTAAAACCGCTGTTTGCTATCCATGGATATATTATGTCAGTTTAAAGGTATCACAGACATACTGTAACTTTGTAAGTATATTCTGAATGTTTCCAAGGATTCAGTTCCACAAAGGTAGAATCAAGGTCATGTTTTCATTAGTATAGACATGTACCAGTTAAAGATTCAATCACTGGAGAATCTGGGTGCCTCTGTCCCCAAGTCTCTTCCAGTTATTGTTAAGTGCTCCTGGGTGATATTCCACAAAAGCTTAAGAATAGTTGTTATTTTGCTTGTTAATACAATAAGGTTTTGACTTTATTTGTGACTCTGGAGATACGATAAACAAAGCAACCCTACCTCCAGGATAGGGTGGCCAAAGAGACAGATTCTGAACAATATGTAACACATAATACTTCCTCAAAAATGTTTGCTTCCTGACAGCCTTGAAAGGATGGGCCTAACCATGACACTGCTGCTAGTCCACATAAAAAGTTGTTTCCTCACTGTTCCATCAGTCATTACTCATATAAAGGGACATGGTGCTATTCTAAATATATTAGAAGCTCTGTCTCTGTCTTCTATCAAACTTCTTTACTTGGGCTCTAAAAGGCATTACTATGTCCCCAGATTCACAAGATCTTTCATCAACAGCACCTGTTATTTGTGACTTCTCTGTAGGACAAGACCTAGTCCCTAAGGCTACCTGAAAAATGGACATGATCTTCCATCTATCTCTTTATTTATTTTGTTCACATGAATACTTGAAAGGCAGAGCAAGAGAGAGGGAAAGTAAGAGAGATAGATCTTCTGAAATGGCTGCAACAGCTCGGCTGGGCCAGGTGAATGCCAGAAGCCAGGATCTCCATCAGGGATTCTGATGAAGGTGGCAGGGGCCCAAGCACTTAGGATATCATCTGCCACTTTCCTTGGCATGTTGGCAGGAAGCTAGATCTGAAGCAGGGCAGTTGGGATTTGACATGGCACTCTGCTATGAGATGACCCCCTTTCACCCTCTTGACTTTCTCCTATCCACCCTCACATACCTACCCTACTTCCTATGAACTTATGCATGCACATATCTGGGCTAGGTGTCAGCTAAACACATTTTTTTTTTCTTCAATAAAACCCAGCATGACACCTGGCTGTATGAGATCCAATCAATTAGTAGAGATAAAAGGAAAACTTTTCTTTTGATTCTTAATTTTTTTTAGATTTTATTTTGTTATTTGAGAGTCAGAGTTATAGAAAGAGGAGGAGACAGAGAGAGAGGTCTTCTATCCATTGGTTCATTCCCCCGATGGCCACAATAGCCAGAGCTTGGCCAAACTGAAGCGAGGAGCCAGGAGCTTCTTCTGGGTCTTCCACTTGGGTGCAGGGGCCTAAGCACTTGGTCCATCTTCCACTGTTTTCAATGGCCATTAGCAGGGAGTTGGATTGGAAGTGGAGCAGCTGAGACTCACCCACATGGGATGCTGGCTCCACATGCAGAGTTTCAAACTACTATGCCACAGTGCTGGCCCTGATTTCTTAATTTTGACACATGTGAAGTTTGGTGTCTCTTAGAAAAACCTTTTCTCAGAAGACTGTTCATTTTAACATACACCATATCTATGATCTAATCATGTATCTACAGTAAAATGTGTTAGCATTTTATATAGCATTTATAATAATACCTTTTCTGGATTCTGAATTTTGTTCATTTGAACACTTAAAATGAGTTCAAATTCAACAGTGGAAATAGCTGATAGAAAAATGTTAATGAAAAATATTACTTCAGTAGCAGACTTCCGGAAATGTTGTACTAGAATTTCCCAGAGGATTTCATGTATAGATTATTTAAATAATATTTTTTTTTTTTTTTGGACAGGCAGAGTTAGACAGTGAGAGGAGAGAGAGAGAGACAGAGAGAAAGGTCTTCCTTCCATTGGTTCACCCCCAAATGGCCGCTACGGCCAGCGCGCTACACCAATCCGAAGCCAGGATCCAGGTGCTTTCTCCTGGTCTCCCATGCGGGTGCAGGGCCCAAGCACTTGGGCCATCCTCCACTGCCTTCCCGGGCCACAGCAGAGAGCCGGACTGGAAGAGGAGCAACCAGGACAGAATCTGGCGCCCCAGCCGGGACTAGAACCCAGGGTGCCAGCACCACAGGCAGAGGATTAGCCAAGTGAGCCGCGGCACCGGCCTAAATAATAGAGTCTTTAGAAATACTCTCCGTATACCTCTGAATATGAAACTAGTTTATTCAGTTGCCTGATTCAAACAATAATATATAACAGCATGAATATATATGTGATAGCCTGATTTCACACAATTGCTTTAATAATAATAAACAGGCTTTGCATAAGTGGGATATGCTAATTTTATTGTCTCTGATACACAGAAGCAGAAATCTAGGTTTGTATTCTTTTTACAGGGCTATAATTTTAAACCCTACAAGACACAAAGTAAATAGATAAATAAGTAAGTAAGTAAACAAACCCTACAAGATTAGCTACATAAAGACTAACTTTACACACTTATGACTACTACTCCCCTCACACACACACATACACACACACAAATCACACTATAATTTTAAGTCTACTTTATTGATGTATAATTTTACATGCAATAAAATCATCTGCTATAATTACACAACTTGACAAATTCTGACAAATATATATAGTTGGATGCATCACTGAAGTCAATATGTGGAATACAGCCATTAATCCAGAAAGTTTTCTCATGCTCCTATGCAGTCAATCCTTTCCCCTCACCCCAGCGCTGACTACCTGTCTACTTCCTTTTGCTTACCATAATGCTTTTGAGATCCCTCCATCTTACATCTCTCAGCAGGCAGTTCTTTTGGTTGAGTAGTCCTCCATTTTTTGAGTATATCAAATTTGCTTATCTTTTCCCAAGTTGATGGACATAAGGGTCATTTCCATTTTTAGCTATTATGAACAAAGCTACTAAGAACATTTGTGTAAAGATCTTTTTAACTTTTTTTTCACCTTATTTATAAGACAGATAAAGAGCAAAAGGGCTTCCATCTACTGTTTCAATTCCCAGATGCCTGCAACAGCCAGGGCTGAGCCAATCTGAAGCTAGGAGCCTGGAACTCCAATCTGGTTCTGCCATGTGAGTGGCAGCGACCCAAAGTATTTAAGCCATCATTGGCTGCTTCCCATAGTGCACATTAGCAGAAAGCTGAATAGAAAGCAGAGGTGTGGGGACTCAAACCAGCCACTCTGTATGGGATGCAGTGTCCCAAGCTGCAACTTTTACTGCACCTAACACCTGCCCTGGGTGTAAAGACCTTTGCACAGACACATATTTTCATTTTCCTTGGGTGAATACCTAGAAATGGGACAGCCAGGGCATATAGTAAGTATATATTTAAGTCTGCAACAAATACTACAAAAGTAGCTATGATATGTTTTAATTTCTACCAAGAAAGCATGGTGTTTCTACTTGTTCCAAATCTTTAGTCACACTTGGTAGTAGTCTTTTAGTTAATTCATGATTGTAAATGCCTAGTGGTATCTAATTTGTAATTTTAACTTGCATTTCCTAGGGATTAATATGTTGATCAAAATTTCATTTGTTTATTGATCATTCACATTTGTTCTTTGGTGAAGTATCTTACAATTGTTTTATTCAGTTTTTACTGGAATTGTCACCTTCTGTCCACTGATTTACCTACCAAAATGGCCACAATGGCTTGGGCTGGACCAGATGGAAGCCAGGAACTTCTTCATGATCTCTGAAGTGGGTGCAGGGATCCAAGCACTTGGGCCCTCTTCAGCTGCCCTCCCAGGCACACTAGCAGAGAGCTGGATTGGAAGTGGAGCAGCTGGAACCTGAACTGGCACCCATTTTTGATCCTGGCATTGCAGGCAGCAGCTTAACCTGCTACACCACAGCACCATCCCCTAGATATTCAGTTTATCCACTGTATTTGTTTAAAAGATAATCCTTTCTCATTGAATTATCTTTGCACTTATCTTTTGAAAATCAGTAGTAGACCATAGATGTGTAGCTAGCTCTGGACTCTATTTTGTTCTATTGATCCTTTGGCCCAATAATGCCAATACCACACTGCTATGATTATTGTACACATTATAGTAGATCTTGAGTGAAATTAAGTAAGATCTTCAAATTTCTCCTTTGTTTTCAGATTGTTTTAGCTTGGCTAAGTCTTTTATATGTCCATATACATTTTAATCATTTTAAATTTCTACCAAAAAGAAAAGAATTCATTGCAGTGTTGATTGAAATCATATTGAATCTATAGATAAATTTGGAGAGAGATGATATATTGAAAATATTCACTATTTTGATTTATAAATATGGTATTGCTCCCCATTTTTGTTTAGGTCTTTTATAATTTCTCTTACAATGTTTTGGAGTTTTCAGTGTGCAGGGTTTGCAGAAGTTTATTGTTATTTTTACCCCTAAGTGAACCAACGGCAAAGGAAGACCCTTCTCTCTCTCTCTCTCACTGTCCACTCTGCCTGTCAAAAAAAAAAAAAAAAATTTACCCCTAAGTATCTCTTGTTTGTATGTGAATTTGAATGTGTTTTAAATTTCCCACTGTTCATTGTTCATACTGCGATTTTAGACGAAATGTTGGAAGTAGCCTTCAGAAAAGTTATACAGATTAAAGATAAAATAAAGGGATCATAAATGACAGTTCTTACTAATGTTGAATATAGACAGTAGAATCACTGAATAACAAAAGCACTGTTAAAGAATTATCACTTGTATTACTTTTACTTTAAAACTAAGAATGAAAATTCGTGCTTTATTTACAATGACTAATAATATAAACATATCTAACAATCATTGAAGAAAAGGCTCTAAACTTAGTCATGAAGCCTAAACTTGAGTAATGACCTGAATAAATAAAAATTATGTAATCCAAGATAGATAAGTCTTGACAAAACATTTCTTCTAGTTCATTTTATATTCAACTAGTTTTAATGAATGTTCACAAGACCAAACACTATGCTAAGTGCTATGAAATGGGAAGAATACTATACACCATATCCTTCAGGGATTATAACAGACTCAAATGACAGTTACATGAAATATTTTGGCAAATTAAGTTATAAATTTAACATGTTATTCTTTTTATTATAATTATAGCAGGTAAATCCCATTTATAGGTACTAATACTTTAACAGGGAGTTCAATAAGAAAAATAAGGAAATAACTATGGAAAAATATTAAATGTGTGATAGCTAGAGAATCCTAAAAGTAATCACTCCATTGGACACCTTTTTCATTACCTTGTAGTTATATCGTGTAAGTACTATTTAAAACCATAGGCATGAACAAAAACTGACTTGTCATTTAAGCCCTATAAAGGAAAATATTGGGTTTAAGATTTATGAATTTTTCCTTCCAGATAAAGAAGCTGGCCTCATTAATTTCTATTAATAGGAGACCTTCCGTTGACAATTTTTCTATTAGCAAACTGGCAAACTTACAAGTATGACAGATGGACTGAGAAATCAAAAGTATGCCAGAAGATTATATAGGGATATAGTAAAAAAAAAAATCAGTTATTTTGGTTCCTAGATTGAGATCTAAATTTTAAAAATTAATTTATTGGTTATTTTAGCTTATAAATTGCTTAAAACACTTTTTGGGTTTTTAAAAATTTTTTATTCTTTTAGGTTTGATTCTCATAAAGGTTTCTGGTGTCAGTTATTGGAAGAAGGTAAAACAAAATGCCTTGGAAAGAGCAAAGGAAGAAAATACCCTCCAATGGATTCTGATGTAAGTATAGAATTTAAAAATACAAAGTGAATAAGAAAAATGATAAAAAATACTATGTCCTTTTGTTAAGAAAAGGGACTAAAGTCAAAAGTCAACCTTTCTAACATTAAAAGTGACATGTGGGTTTCAGTACATCTAGGTAGCTTTTTTAGATTTTTCTAGTGATTTATTACTACCTGTCATGTAAGAATAAAGGAAAACAATAAAATTTTCTATTCTGAATCATAACAAAAAAGATTAACAATTCATTCTAAAAAGAATAGCTGCACAGAAATTTTAGCACATTTAAAAATGTTACTTGTAATCAAGATAGGAAATATATAAACTGAAAATAGAACCAAAAGACTTCTTTTTTTTCCCACTGCGAAAGTCATTGTGCAGTGGCCTGGTGATAATATAGAAACTGATACAATATACTAACCTTGGAACTGATAGCATACTATAAAATGAGAGAATTAATGTATTTTCCAAATGTCTGACATTCTAGCAGATAATTTAGATTTTGGGGAATAGAGATATACATACTTTGTGGTATTTAGCACAGCATGCTTATTCCATCTAGAATGATGATATGGCAATCACTTAATGCTATAGTTTCCTCAGTGTAATCTGTATTTTTACCTTGATCTTCATTTTACATAAAGATTTGTTAGTAATTTTTATTTGATAATCAGCCTGATATATATGTATGTAGTTTGCACATAAGAATGCAAGTATGTTATAATTTATAATTGTGTTTAGAACTCAAAAAATTAAAATAGATTTTGGTGTCCTACCCCTAACATTGTTTAATATATTTTAATATATCATGTTAACTGGGAATTGTAGAGTGGACTGAGAATTCTAAGGTGATCTGACTTATTTGAATACTTTTATCTAACAAGGCCTACTATTTTTTGTGCCAGTCCTAATGAAGACAAGGCCTGGGCTTAGTAAGTTCCTAATTAAACTCACTATAGAAAGCATTGGGGGCTGGTCTTCTACTATTCTAATAAACAAACTGCATTCTCAGAGAACTCTAGTTTTCTTCCCTTGATTATTAAAATATGCCTTCAGAGTACTAAGAAAATAATCCTAACTTATTAAAAGAAACTGAAGGGCAATTTCTATAGTATTTCAAAAAAGTATTATAAAATATATTCTTATCATGTATGTCAAAGCCATTTTTTTAATGTTTATTGGAGCTAAAATGTTTAAAAGACACTGTGGAATATTAGTATTTTATTTTACTTTAATCCAACATGGACATACTGAGATATAAATTTGGTTGTAGAGAAAAATAAAAACAACTTTTTAGGATATTAATTCTAGATGGCTTACCAAGTTTACTATTTAATACATACTAGATTTATTTGAAGGAGTAAAGTGGCTGATTTCATACAAGTAGTGTCCAGAGAGGAGGCAAGACTAAAAAAAGCCTTCACAGAGGTAATGGAAATAAATAAAAAATGTGTGGGACACAGTAGTAGACAGTACTGTTGCCACACTGCTTGCTTCTCCTCCTGCTGAAGAAAAATGCCAATACCCCTCCTCAAGTCTGTCGGCAAAATATCCCAAGTTGTGCTAAATAAGCAATCCACATGCTTAATAAAGATTTTAATACAGATCTGGTATACTTGATACTTTATTTAGACAAAAATAAAATGTGCTTTTTTCTCTTCCCACTCAGAGCAGAGCATTTCTGTCAAGCTACTATCGAGATCACAACGTGGAACTCTCAAAGCTGCTGCACAAACTGGGGCAGCCTCTGCCTTCCTGGCTGAGACAGGAGCTGCAGAAAGTGAGATAGCATTGAGAGAAAATTCCTGAGAATTCACCTTCCACATTACATGCACTTTTTCCAAAGCTTCCAGAAGCTACCAAAATGCTGTTGAAAAATATACCTCTTCAAATGAGAAAAAAGAACAGTACCTTCCATATGCTGGCATGTGGATTAGAAAAGAAAAGAAAACAAAAAAGTACCTGTTGAAAGCCTTGAGGTCTATGGCCTTCCTCTTAACCCATATCTGAGCCTGTGGGATTATTGTAGACTACTGTACATTCTTGTGGAAGTCAACAGCAACCAACATAAACATGAACCACAAATGCAGAACTGTTCCATTCTATAGTAATATTTACACTTTTATATATCAACTAAGATTGTGTCTCTGTAGATTTTATAGACCACTATTTGCCTGTACAATGTTTTCTTATCCTTTGATTCTATAGTGTCCTATAAAACAAGAAACAAAATAAACATCACAGTGTAGCATAAAATGCCAAAAGCATAACATCCATAAAAAATGCTTGCCAAAATTTCAATCCACTGAGTATTTAGAAAGCATTGTAATTATAATTTGTGCTAGATTAGAGAGTGAAAATGTTATATGTCAGCTTTATCTGCATCAGAAAAAGATAAGTATTATAACAAAAAACTGATATTTTTCATATCCATAGTCTAGTACATACATTTATGTAAAAAATTATTAACTCCATCATAATCTATTGTATTGAACATACATTTTAAAACTGTTGGGTGATAAACAGAAATTCACTGAATATATCAAAACAGTAAATAACAATGTAAAATTTATTGACAATCCTCTAAAAATAAGAAATTGTAGGGTTCTAAAGATACATCATTGAGAACTCTCCATTCATTTGCTATAAACTGCAAATTTATTGTAGTAGTCCTCACTAGTTCTACAAAATTGCATGCATAAAGTCTGACATACCTGTGTCATCTCCAGAGACAGATTGACTTCTGACTGTGAATAGCTTTTTTTTAAATGATCCCTAGATGATGTGTATTTACATTAACTTATTTAGAAATTACATTTTCCAGGTAGTTCCGAATACAATTGTGTAGAGATTTATAATGAAAAACAAATTAATATATGATTTTTAATCTGATATTTACAATGGTACTTTTGATATAAGGCAAAGAAAAATAAACATGGCAGAATTCCATTTTTGAGACTATTTCATACATCATCCTCATGGAAGATAATAGAACATAGTTAAATTTATGGTTTGCCTACTAAACTAAATGCAAGAAGTACAAAGATGAGCAAGGCATGGTTCTTGAAATAGTTACACTTAAATTTTAAATGGTGTATATAATGAACAAAGTACTCAGAAAAGGGTAAGACATTACTTATTTTCCTGTATTGTTTACTTAATTTTTAAATGTATATATACATAAAACTTAAGTAGTAAATAAATTCCCTACTATGATTAAATAAGCCTTTATAAAATACTATCAAGACATGATTTTAAAAATTCAAGGAAAATCTATAGCCCAAATATTAACATTGTCATAACATGTAAAACTAAACTCTACCAATTATTCACTAATTATAAACAAAAATTTGAGTTTCTTCCACTTACTGAATATCTTAATGCATATTATAATTATTAGTTGTGTTTTTTAAGTTCTATGTACCCAAAAAATAAGCTGATCTTTAAACCAATTGTTAGCAGGAAGAATTGGACAAAGGATCAATTTTTAAAACACTTGACTATAAAAAAACTGTTTTCTTACTTACTGCTGCCTCTTTTGAAGCAAAGCATTCTAGGAAAATTATCACTCTTTCATCTCCACTAACTTGCAAAAATGGTTTAAGAGAGTCAAACATACTGCAGATAGGCTCCAGCAGTTACATGCATTGTCATGTTTCATTTAGCAACACCATTCCTGCTGATAAAAATGAAAGGGAAAGTGATATATTTATGCTTTAGTAATGAGATGCATATTTAAACTTCCAAACAAAGCTGCTAATGGCATAACTTTGCCTAGATGAACTGGGTTGACTGAATAGCTCACTCTTCAAAATAAATGTCAAAAACAAACACAATGCTTATATAATTAAAGGAGAAAAAATAAGAGATAATACCACAATTAACTCAATCACAAGTACATATATTATGCTATTAGAATTACAAACCGTTGAAAGAATTTTGACTAGTCAGTATAATTCGGAGACAACATCAGATTATAGAAAACATGCATATTTTCCACAATATATATTCCAACTGATCATTATGCTGTTCTGAAAATAGCATAAATATAAATGAGAAAAGAAAGAGAGGTAATGTGATTTAAAACTTGCATTGTATAGAATTCCCTTTTTCATTGCTTAAAATATGAAGCTTCCTCAGGAAGAAATGAAATGGTTGTTTCAATGTTTATAGTTATAATATTCTTGTCATTCACATTGAATGAAAATTACTGGAAACATTTTTTTCTCTGAGTTTTTTAAAATAAAAAACCTGGATATAATTCTGATAGTAGCATGGTACCTCATATGTACAACAATAAACTCTGACAAGAAAACAAAGAATTTGATCCTGATGATTGGACAATAAGTAGGTATTTGGTTGGTTTTGCCTGGGAGTGAATGGAAAGTAGTTACAGAATGTAGATACCACTAATCTATTTCAAAATGGAGAGATGTATGGAAAGCTATAACTTTTCATAGATCCTTCTCCTAAACTTAGGTGCTAATTACACTGATTTTTTTTTCCAGTTGTAATAAATATAAAGCAACTCCTGGGTCACTCATGGGACCCTATAATAAGAGATTAAAGAGAACCACACAATTGTTACTTAAGACTTGAGGGCCTGATTTTAGCATGTCTTACTCATAGCACCCTGTTTTGCTCCATACACATAAATGCACCCCTTTCTTTCTCTAGAACTTTAAAAGGTGTTAACTGTCCCCCCTTCATAAAAAATCTAGCGAAAGAATCTCTGCCCAAAAAAAAAAAAAAACATGAGGGAGAGTGGGGAGTTAGACATTTTTCTTCATTATCCACAAAATTTATTTTCTCTATCCTAATCACTTGTTTTTTTCTCAACATCAGGTTTTCTCATATTTCAACCCACCCTGTCTGGATGCACCAAGTGAATTCCCCATAGGCTCGTCTCTCCCACACACAATGCTCCAATCTGAGTCCTTTCCAAATACACTATCTTATGTTCCATCTATTCCAGGATCAGTTGGTGACCTGTTAATCAGTGTTTGTGGATTATAATGATTTCTAAATATTATGCTTTCCAGAAATAACATCCCTGCAGTTTCTAGGAGATGCATTTTAGCACCCAACAAATAACTATAATGGCACTGAACTGGTCAGCTTTTGATGTGAAGTTTTTTGCTAATTTTACTTAATATTATTGGATATTTTATATATATGTATATATATTATAGTAAAGTTCTGCCAAAGCTGACTGTTCTTCATTATAACCATTACATAACTGTTGCTTTCTTCCTGCCTCTACCTCCTCTTAAAATACATACATTTCCATCTCTAAACAGTTACTAGTCATGGTAGGGGTAATTAATCCTTTGTGGTTGAGTTCTTAAATTATATCTGGGTTGGCTTGGAATGTTAACATCTTTTCACTTACTTTACCTAGGAGCAGACTCAATTTCACAGTAAAGGCTCTCCATATTCAATAGGAGTTAGACATTAGTCTATGTGTGAATGGGCCCAAGGAAAACAGGAACTTCATGCAGTTAAATGAGGAAAGGAAAGTAGAAGACTTAGAAGCATGCCTTGAAAATAACTGACATTTACACACCAAAAGTCCTACCTAAGTCTGATAACCTTGTAGGGAGGTCTGTACTCCCAGAGACATCCCAGGGAAACCTTCCCAGCCCAGTGGCAAGAGAGCTATTTGGTTCAATAACAGTACACTCAAAATCCCTGGAGGAATTTCATGAATTCCATGCCCAGAAAGCCCTCTGACCAGCTTATCTGAAGAAAGGGGGTGGAGGACCACAGGAGAAACAGTGGGAAAAGGTGTACCCATACCCAAAAAACTTCAGTCTGAATGCAAACCGCTCAGTTCTTTGCTGAGCTGCCCACCTGGCCTGACAGGTGCAGCCTCTTCATTAAACATTGCTAGCTTGCTTACTACCAATCTCTGTCTCATATCTGAATTTCTTTTCTCATGGATAAAACCTTTGTTCTAGCCATCTCTGATAACATACAGAGAAAGAGAAATAAAACATGGAGATTATGTGTGTATAATTTATAATACAGAAATAATTTATTATAGGTTATTAGCTCATGTGAGTTTAGAGGGTGAGAAGGCCCACAACCTACCATCTGCATTCTGAAGATACATGAAAGCCAGTGATGTAGGTCAAAGACTTGAGAGCCAGAGAGTCAGTGGTGGAGATTTCAGTCTGGGTTCGTAGCCTAAGAATCTTGAGCACCAGTACAGGAAAATAATATTGCAGTACCAGCAGCCATGCACAGTTAATTTGACTTTCCTCCACTCTTGTTCTATTCAAGCCTTCAACAGATAGCTGATGCTCATGGAGGGGACCATTTGCATTACTTAGCCACCAATTCAAATCTTAATCTTACCCAGAAACACCCCCACAGAAATGTTTAGCCATCCAGGCATCCTGTGGCCCATTCAAATTGACAAATAAAATAAACCATCACATTTACTTAGTAATTCCTTTCAAAGAAATCAAAGTAAATTTCACAAATTAAATGCTCACAGTGTAAGGTTTCGAAAATGTTGTTGAGAAGAAGATATTTGCCCACATTTTGCCATACAGAAAACTGAATTAAAATGAGTGAAATGTGAGACATTTCCAAAGCATACAGAATCTGTGACAAATCTTACATATAACTCTACATCAAACTGCTTTTTGGTTAAGAGCAAATAAATTAATGTAGGAAATGCCTGCTGTCTACATTTCTGATGCCAAAATGCTCTATTTCAAATCAATAACTGAAATGGAAACCAGTTCTTGCTCTTAAATATTGTGCATAATTTATACAGTTGAACCAGAGAAGATGAATCTTTTTTTTCCTATTTGGTAAATAATACTCTCAATCTGAACTTTTTTTTCAGCTTCAGCCACTTTAAACAGAAACAGAAGTTCAAAATGCTACATACTCCTAGTACTTTGGTGTATCATGAAATAATTTATGTTCTTCAAAGCAAATAAAATGTTTAAGTCCACAAAACAAATATACTATCAACAATAAAGTTTACTTCACATACAAATGAATAAATTGGCAAATTTAAAAGAATTTGGATTATAATTTTAAAAATAATAAAAATATAAAACATGGTATCCTTAAATTCTCCTACCTACAAATCATCTTGATAAAACCATATTGTTTCTATCCCCAACTAATTACAGAAAGTTCTCTGTACAATTAGAATACCAGAGATCAATTCTGCTAGTCTTAACATCTCTTCTTATTCAAGCAACATAGGGTAGGTTGCATTTTGGACTTCGATCTTTCCACCTGTCAATCGAAATTAAATGTGATCTTTGGTGAAGAGAGGATACTGTTTTTCCCTTGCTTTATCTTACTATATAGGGATAAATCAGTTATTGTAATTCTCTTTCACCTACTCTGCCACAAAATGTATATGGGCCAAAGTATCTTAATCTTTATTCCATGTTCTTGCCCCTACAGAAATAAGAATCAAAGCAAAGGAATATACAGTGCACAAGTGAGAACAGGATTTATTTAAAAGATGGGGATTGGCCGTCGCCACGGCTCACTAGGCTAATCCTCCGCCTTGCGGCGCCAGCACCCCGGGTTCTAGTCCCGGTCGGGGAGCCAGATTCTGTCCCGATTGCTCCTCTTCCAGGCCAGCTCTGTGCTATGGCCCGGGAGTGCAGTGGAGGACGGCCCAAGTGCTTGGGCCCTGCACCCCATGGGAGACCAGGATAAGTACCTGGCTCCTGCCATCAGATCAGTGCGGTGCGCCGGCTGCAGTGCGCCAGCCGCGGCGGCCATTGGAGGGTGAACCAATGGCAAAGGAAGACCTTTCTCTGTCTCTCTTTCTCACTGTCCACTCTGCCTGCCCAAAAAAAAAAAAAAAAAAAAAAGAGAGAGGGAATGAATATAAATTGTTGTATGAGTGTAGGCCACCCCCATAAGAGATACCCATCATGAATGGGCCAGATAATTGTCTATAAGAGAACCATCTCCTGTGAGAGTTTTAATTTGTGTGAGGCCCTCTGGGGGCTTCACAGTGTTTCCAAATGGAGTTTAACTTCCACAAGGTTAACAAGATGTCTCTTCCTTTCTAATCCCAGAGACACAAGTGCATCATTGGAAAGTGAGTATACTGTATAGATAGTTAAGGGTATAGAGTTATAATGAAGGGCTGACAGAAGTTGTAATTCCAGGTCATAATTCCAGCTCACCTATTCCTACCTAATCTTCCCACCTAGTTTCTTCAAATCAAAGGGGAGAGGCTTCAGTTAACCTAAATGGTAAAATTGTAAGCAGAAATGAAGCTTGAATAGCTCAACCTTTCTCCATGACTTCATTTTTCTTTGTTTTACTACTATTATTATAATTGTACATATTAATGGGGAAGAATGTGACAAATCAACACATGTATTCAATGTGTGAAGATCAAATCAGGTCATTTAGCATTTCCATCTCCAAGTATTATTAAAAGTCTTTTTGGATTAATAATAATTGTACATACATATGGGGTACAGTGTGACATTTCAATAAATGTTTACAACATGTCCTGATCAAATGAGGGTAATTAATGTGTCCATCTCTTTGTCATTACTTTATGCTTAGAGCCTTTAAGTTCATCTCTTTTATTTCCTCATAAAATACATAATAGGTTCTTGTGAACAATTTTCACCCCACTGTGCTATGTAACACTCAGAGCTTACTCCTCTGTCACTGCAGCAGCCAGTTTGCCTCAATTCTTTTCCACTAATGCATTACAGTTCAGTTACATGAAAGTAGGAATAGCAAAGCAAAGTTTATTAAAGCACATTCCAAGAGACAAATAAACCAATCAAGAGAAAACATGGCACCTTTTTTTCTAGTTTCAGACTTTATCCCTAAAGTATGAAGGAGGTTGACTGGCTGTGATGGTCACAATTTTTGATTGACAAATGGGAGTTGCATACCTTGAGCTCTCTGTGTATGCAGCTTCCATTTATGTATCTGGAATGCCCACCATGGAGAAGGGGGCAAAACTGCAATGTTAATTATATTATAATCATTGTATAATAAAAAAGGGTCATTCCAATGTCAAACTGTACATATGCCATAAACTTACTTTCTAGGTTTGGCTGAGTTCCCATTTTATCAGAACACTTCAATTGCAAGTTAAACCACAAAGTGGGTGGTCTTGGATGGGTCCTTGGTTTCACCTCTGGAGAAGGGTCTTGTGGTACCTCCCCAGTCATTCATGTCTCTGACACTTCTATGATTTGGTTCCCACTATCCAACTTCCCTCAGATTCCACTCCAACACTTCCCAGCCTCTCTTAATCACTATTTTATGTTCAGATCACATTTGTTAGCTTGCATATATGAAGCAGAACATGTGATACTTGTCCTTCTGTGTCTGACTAATTTCACTTAATATAGTGCATATGAGTGTAGTGTTGACAGAGCATGCTATGCTCCCCAAATTGAGCAGAAATTCTGAGAGTGAAAAATAAAGAAGCAAGTGCCATGTAAGATTAAAGAGGTTATTAGGGAAACATTCATAAAGAACTCCAGACCTAGGGCAGCAGACTTCTTCCATTTTCATTCATTTTGCTATAAATGTCAGTATTTCCTTCTTTTTTATGGCTAAATAATATTACTTTATGTGTGTATATCTATATTAGATTTCCTTTTTTCATTCATCTGTTTCTGGACACCTTGGTGGATTCCAAATCTTGGCTATTGTAAATAGTACTACAATAAATGTGGTAGTATTTTTTAATTTCTTTTCTTTTTTCTTTTTTCTATTTTCTTTTTTCTTTTTTTTTTTTTTTTTTTTTTTTTTTTTTTGACAGGCAGAGCTAGACAGTGCAGCACTGCGGCTCACTTGGTAGTATTTTTTTAAACAATTTTATTTATTTATTTGAGAGGTAGAGTTACAGACAGTGAGAGGGAGAGACAGAGAGAAAAGTTTTCTGTCCACGGATCCACTCCCCAAGTGGCCACAATGGCTGGAGATGTGACGATCTCAAGCCAGGAGCCAGGTGCTTCTTCCCGGTCTCCCATGTGAGTACAGGGGCCCAAGCACTTGGGCCATTTTCTACTGCTTTCCCAGGCCACAGCAGAGAGCTGGATTGGAAGAGGAGCAGCCAGAACTAGAACCGGCGCCCACATGGGATGCCAGCGCCACAGGCAGAGGATTAACCTACTGCGCCACGGCACCGGCCCCTGTAGTTTTTTTTTTTTTTAATTTATTTATTTATATGTGATGTATAGTTACAGACATAAAGACAGAGAGATAGAAAGGTCTTCCAACCACTGGTTCACTCCCCAAATGGCTGCAATGGCCAGAGCTGGGCTGAGCCGAAGCCAGGAGCCAGAAGCTTCTTCCGGGTCTCCATGATGGTACAGGATTCCAAGGCCTTGAGCCATCTTCTACTGCTTTCCCAGACCATGGCAGAGAGCTGGATCAGAAGAGGAGTAGCCGGGACTAGAACTGGCACCCATATGGGATGCTGTTACCACAAGTGGAGGCTTGGCCCATTATACCACAGTCCCAGTCTGTAAGTATTTCATTAACATAATGATTTCATTTCTACTGGAGATATATACCCAATAATGGAATTTTTGAATCACAAGAAAGTACTATTTCTAGAATTAAGTAATTTCCATACTGTTTTCCATACTGGCTGCAGGAATTTACCTTCCCACCAGCAGTGTATAAGCATTCCCCTTTCTCCACAGCCTGGTGAAAATTTGTTACTTTTTATTTTTTTGATTATAGTCATTCTAAAAGGGGTGACATGTTATCTCATTGGTATTTTTTTTAGACTTATTTATTTATCTGAAAGTCAGAGTTAAACAGAGAGAAGGAGAGGCAGAGAGAGAGAGTTCTTCCATCCATTGGTTCACTCCCAAACTGGCCACAACGGCTGGTGCTGTGCTGATCCGAAGCCAGGAGCTTCTTCTGGGTCTCCCATGTGGGTGCAGGGGCCCAAAGACCTGAAAGATCTTCCACAGCTTTCCCAGGCCACAGCAGAGAGCTGGATCGAAGTGGAGCAGCAGGGACTCAAACCGGCACCCATATGGAATGCCAGCACTGCAAATGGCAGCTTTACCCGCTATGCCACAGTGTGGCCCCCACATTGGTTTTTAATTTGAAATTCCCTAATGGCTAGTGAAATTGAGCATTTTTTTTTCTTGTGGGCTCTTTGTATTTCTTTGAGAATCATCTGTTCAAGTACTTTGCCCATTTCTTAACTGGATTCTATCTGTTGAGTTTATTGAGTTCCTTAAATATTTGGATATTAATATCTTTTGGAGGATGACTAACTTGCAAATATTTTCTCAAATTCTGTTAGTTGTCTCTTGGCTGTATTGATTTTTTTCTTTGCTGTGTGAAAGTTTCTTAAGTCCTATACAATGCCATTTGTCCAATTTTGCTTTTATTACCTGTACTTTGGAGTTTTATCCAAAAAAGTCTTTTTCTACCAAGCATGAAGTATTTCCCCTATGTTTTCTTCTAGCAATTTCAGTTTCAGAGTTTGTATTTAGGTCTTCGATCCATTTTCAATTGATTTTTATGGGATCTGTCTACAAAAAAAAAAAAAAAAAAAAAAAAAAATTTCCCTTGTCTGCTCTTGGCCTATGTTGAGTTTAGTATAAGTTGACATTTTGACATTTAGGCACATTATTTAAAGTACAAGACAACCAAAAGAAGATCTAGAAATGAAAATGTATATATAAACTCAAAAATCAGGAAGATGACCAATAGTATAATAAGGAGTAATAATAATAATAAATGAGATAAATGCCTCAACCATCATGCAAGAAGCCAACAGATACCGATGGAAGTTGATAGATTAAGAAGTTAAGGTAAAAGGCTAATAGAAATTATGGTAGTAATCAGCAAAACTTAAACAGAAATGATAAAAAGTGACTTACCTTTTTTTAAAGTTACAGAGAGAGGTCTTCCATCCTCTGGTTGACTCCCCAACTGGCTGCAACAGCAGGAGCTGAGCTGATTTGAAATCAGGAGCCAGGAGCTTCTTCTGGATCTGCCACGTGTGTGCAGGGTCCCAAGGAGTTGGGCCATCCTCTGCTGCTTTCCTAGGCACATTAGCAGGGAGGTGGATTGGAAGTGGAGCAGCCAGGACTTGAACCGGCACCCAAATGGGAAGGCAGCGCTGTAGGCCAGGGCTTCAACTCGCTGTGCCACAGCGCCACCCCCATGACTTAACTTTGATAAGTGGGACCAGAGAGAAATATTTGAATTGTGTCTTACAACTGCATGTATTACTTTTACAACCAAACAGCAAAATTTCTCATTTAAAGAAATAAATCTGTAAATATTCAAAATCAACAGCATGTGAGGAGACAGAAACAAGAGATCTGTGTAGTAGCTAACTTCAGCATCAAATGTTGGGTGTTGAATATTCAGGAAAGATAAAACCGCTGTCATAGTTGGAGTCTAAGCATCATAGTATGATACTCTAAAAATATACTCTGTGAACCCTTGGAAAACCAGAGTCCCCTTCAGAAGGTCCACAAGATCAGAATGATTTTTACAATAATACTAACTCATGATATGCCACAGTCATAGAACTGATAAATTCACCAATTGTACAAAAGCAATAACAGGCAAAACTGCTGGTGCTTCAACCTAAATTGAGGCAATGGAATCAGTCTCTACCAATACTCATAGTTATTATACTCTTTATCATCACATACTCATTTTTAAAGAGTCAGTATCACTTTAAAATGTCCTCGGTGAAGCACTAAAAATATTATATTTCCACCATTGAACACATGTCTTTTTTAATATTTTGAATGACAAAATGTAAAGCACGCCTAAAAAAACCTCTGCTTCATACCGAAGTGGGTGGTTGTCTCAAGGAAAAGCACTTGAGCAACTATTTGAGTTGCAAGTTGGACTAGCCACTTTATTCCTGGAACATCACTTTTACTTGAAAGAATGACAGGAAACTATATTCAGACTTGAATAACTGTCAGAAATTCTCTTGACAATGAACAAAGTGAAGCTGTCACTTCAAAGAAAACAATTGACAGCATTTGTTATCAATCATAAAATATCAGCTTTCAAGTGAAAGTTAAAATTTTGTGGCACTCATAACTGTTACCATAGGCTTGACAGCATACATGAATATAAAGATCTGTCCGATGTGATTGGTGGTAATATTAACAAAAGTAATTTCCTAATATGATATATAGTGAAAAGTGTCAACATTTAGGAAATCTGTACAACTTACTAAACCAATATTTTCCAAATGACCAACACCTGAGGTCACAAAACCATTATATATGGTACAATCATTGTAATGGTATAATATTAATTGTTAGGCAAGGTAAATCAGTAGATTTTAATGAATAAAAGTATTGAGAGTTCCTTGGTTTGGTTTCAAATTTCACATTGCAAATATCATTTCAAAAAATAGCATTTTCTGAGCCCTAGTGTATCAAAGAAAAATATCCACAGTTACCTGAAAAACTAAATATATGCTTCCATTTCCCTAATATATATGAGTGCGAGGCCATAGTTTTATTACATTCTTTAACAAAAGCAATATATCAAAATAAGTTGAGTTCAGAAATAGATTTCAGAATGTGATTCTCTTCTATTAAGCCAAACACTAAAGAGAGTTTTAAAAATATAATACAATGATACCCCTTCATTTTATTTTGGAAAATATATTTATTTTTCACTAAAACTATAACCTTGTTATGGGTTTTGCTTTTGCTATTTTTAAATTAGCTTTTTAAATTTCTAAATTTTAATTCCTAATTAAAAAAAAAAAAAACTACCTCTCCCCTCCACCACATTACCATTCTACTCACAGACTGGAAGTTGTTTGGAGATGAAGGAATACTGGCTAGAGAGAAGAAAGAAAAACATACATTTGAGTTTCTTCTCCCCTTCTCTTCCTCTTTGGAGTCAAGTTGAGCCCTGAAAATGAAACTATGAGAGATCTCCTTCAACACTGAGGATCAAACAGTAGAGATTGCGGTTTCCTACTTCCCAATCAAGGCTTTGCAAATCAGCAACTTCCTCCGTGTTCTCTTCCCACTAATAGTGTGGATTCCCCATCACCAAATAGTAGAAATAGTACGTGGCATCCCTTAACATAAATGGCCTGAGATTGCACAGATTCCACAGTGACTCAAGAATTTATAAAGGTTTCCATTCTCCAGAGAAGTCTCAGAAATCACTTAGAACAGGATTGTAGAAGAAAAAGGGACCTGAAAGGTGGCATCATGAGGGCACTTAAAAACTTGCACAAACATGACTATTAGCCAGAAGAGGAGCTCAGACCAAGGAAGTTAGAGGACATTTACCAAGGACCAAATCTGATGAAGTTCATTCAGTGCCAGCAGAGTACAGATGGTGGCAGAGGCCCAAATGTGACCTTCTAATCTCATATCTGTTGCCATGACCACCTTGAGAAGAAAGAGAAGTTCCTAATTTTAAATTCGACTAGATTTTCTAAGAGACTTAGAAATCCTTGATGTATAAAACATCTTATATGGGAACAGTTATTGCAAACTAAAATGCTACATTACTGTACAAATTATGAAATTTATACCTACTACATAAGCATCATCTCCCCAGGTCCATATAGCAACAATGGAGACTTAGGGGGAAAAGGGCAAACAACCAGGGCAAAGGTTAGTGATAGACTCTCCTGATAGGCTCCTTGAGATGAACTAGGGATAGGCATCTGGAGGCTAAAGGTGGAGCACATCTGTAGAATCTAATATTTCTTCAAAATAATCCTGCGGTAGACATACTGTTAAGAGTAATGCCCTTGTATAATTCTACCCCCTTTTGTCTAGGCAGTTCTTGTGAGTATAATGTGATAGTGAGTCCCTTGACTAGCATACCTGATATTTGACCTGTCAAAGAATTCTGTTGGCTCTATCTTCAATTCTAACCCAAACTGACCATTTCTTACCAACTCTACTACTGAATGCCACCCTATTCTGAAATGCCATCATCTTTATCATTTGCATCTTTGCTCACATGTCATCTTCTTCATAAGGTCTGCCCTGACAACTTTATACACAACTTCACCCTTCCTCCCTAACTTGAAATTACTGATTCCTATTACCTGGTCTAATCTTTTACCCATAGTAACTAACCTTATAACTAACTATATAATTTACTGATTTTTATTTTACCTATTTTTTTCCCCTACTTAAATAAGCATCTTGAGGCAGGCTTGTTTGTTTTTTCATCAGTGTATACCCTTGTATATATGTCTAGCCTCTCAAGCATAAAAGGTGCTCAATAAATACTTGTTGCATTAGTTAATTTAACAATAAACAAGTGGGAATTGAAGATGGAAGATGAAAGGAAGGATATGGTTTTAATATGGATTTTTAAACATTTAAATGCTAGAACAAAAGTATAACATTTTATACAAAAAAATTGATGAAGATTGGGGCCAGAATTGTGGCATAGTAGGTTAAGCTGCCACCTGCAGTGCTAGCATCCCATATGGGCACTTGTTGAAGTCCTGGCTGCTCCACTTCTGATCCAGATCCCTGCTAATGCTCCTGGGAAAGCAGTGGAGGACAGGGCCCAAGTGCTTGGGTCCCTGCACCCACATGGCAGGCCTTGAAAAAGCTATTGGCTCCTGGTTTCTGCCTGCCTCAGCTTTAGCCATTATGGCCATTTGGGGAGTGAACCAGTGGAGAGAAGATCTCTCTCTCTATCTCTCCCTCCCTCCTTCTCTCTCTGTCTCTATCTCTTTAACTCTGCCTTTCAAATAAATAAAATCTTTAAAAAATTTTGATGAAGATATTATTTATTCTGTCATATATGTCAGTCTTTCTTCTAAATAACAAGAAATAAATTCAACTTTAAATAATAAAGAATTCCCTTGAAAGAATTAATAGCAAAATAATTTTTTCTAAAGGTTTGTTTGACAATCAGAGTTACAGAAAGAGGGAGAGACAGAGAGAGAGAGAGATCATCCATCTGCTGATTCACTTTCCAGATGGCCACAATGGCCCAGACTGGGCCAGGCTGAAGCCAGTAGCCAAGAGATTCTTCTGAGTCTCACACATGGGTAGCAGGGCCCCAAGCACCTGGACCATCCTCTGCTGCTTTTCCCAGGCCATTAGCAGGGAGCTGGATTGGAATGGAGTAGCCGGACACGAACCAGTGCCCATATGACATGCCGGCATTATAGGCAGCAGCTTTATCTATTACACACAACACTGGCCCCAGCAAAATAAGTTTTAAATGTAAAATAAATAAAATGCTTTCTATGTACCAGACAACCCTTATAAATTATCATAACAAGGCCAAAAGGAAAATGTATTAGTTTTCTTCTGCAAATGAGAAAACAGTTTTGAAAAGGATATATAACTTTCCAAAAGTCACGTGGGCAGCAAAGCCAAGGATTTGTGCCCAGACTTACCTTATATATAATTTTTCTTCCTTTACAACGTCAATTAAACTTAAGTTAAATGAATTAATGAACACAGATATAACCAATAAGCACTAGCTAAATTTATTATTACCTCCTAGAGATAAAATAAATTCTATAAAATAAATATTAAAGATTATTTGTAATCCCTTTCATGTACATTAACTTTAATAATTTCTCTTCTTAGTCATTCTCCCTCTGTTTGTCCCATGCCCTAAATAATGGTGTATAATTAAGACTTCTAATTGTTTTTATCAAATTAAGCCTTGACTTCCAGGTATTTCTTTCAGCACATTTCTGGTTTCTAAGACATATTGTTCATTTCCATAAGTTATCATACCAATAAAAGGATTTTAATCAAGAGAAACAGATAATTTATTTCTTTTTATTCTATTTTTCATAAAAACTTGCTTTACTAGAATAAATAATTACTAAGACATCTTAAATATTCACTTAGAATACTCTCATACATCATTTGAAGTCTTTTATTTGTTGTTTTTTTTTTAAGAATGTTAAAATTTTCTGATTCTCCTCATGGCATTAAATAAGTTTTGTCAATCTGTTCAAGAATCAAATAGAAATCAATCAATGTAATCTTTACTGTCTCATGAAAAACCCAAACCTCTAATATTGATACTCAACACAGTAAAGATATGCTTACTCCAGTAATAAATGTTGGTTAAAAGGGATCAACTCCATAGTTTGCCAAAAATATTTTCTCTGTGAAATGTTTCCATTAAAGAATTTGATCCCATGCTGGAGCAGAGAGGGGGACTGAATTTAAAACTTTTACAAGGAAAAATGTGTACAAAGGAAAAAAGAAAACACATTTGTTCTTTTTATTTATGACCAAGTTCAAAAATTGTGTTATTTTTCCTTTAATACCCTACTCTGAAATTCATTTCTTTGAGAACATTATGTATAATTTTCCTGAATTTTCATTTTCATTTTACTTTTACTTTTGTCATTCCATATTCCTGACTCAACATTTAATTAAACTCATGCTATATACAAAGCACTGATATGGGTAAGATAAATAACACTACATCTTTACCCTTTAGTAAATTGGACAAATACTCCATGTCCCAAAAGATTGTCTACTTTGGTATATACCACATTCACAATGTATTAATTCAAATACTTCAGATAATTGATTGACTTGCTATGCTAAAACCTATATTCACCAAGTTCACATATCAAAAGGTCTAGTATATTTCATTTATATTTATGTAATATGCATTTGGAGAAAAGTTGTTCCTTTCTAGTAGAATCTATGGTTTTTTTCAGTATTCACTATTGAAATTATATAAAACCAGAGCTAGAAGGTATAAAATATTTGATATTCTGAAATTTCCATGTTATTATCCACATAAATATGGATACATTCACACACAATAATAAATGAATATAGTTAATTCAAAACCAGTTAGGGATTTAAACATATACCTAAATAACAGGATAATGGAGCCATCTAGTGGCTTCACAAAAATTGAGCTTCATGTAATTTTGTTACATTCCATCAAGTTTTACATAAATATAAGCTTGTCTGTTCAAATATATATTTACAATTCTTATGGATTGTGGGTCAAAGTAATTTTGGAGCTGGGATAGTAGAGTAAATGTTTGACATTGTGAATCACCTGTAATATTGATTATATAGAGAAAAAATTTTAAAAAAAGAATTCTAGCAAGTGTTCCTCAACTTTTCAAATTATTTTAATGTCTAGTATGAAAACATTAGATACTTCACAAGCCATCTACTATGGAAAGAAAGAAAAAGTCAAGCTTTTGAAATGTTAAATATCTAATGAAATAACACTGCAATGTTGGGGCAAGCATTGTGGCTCAGAAGGTTAAGCCACCACTTATAAAGTCAGCAGCCCATGTTGGAGTGCAAGTTTGAGTCCCATCTGCTGCATTTCTGATCCATACATATATATGCATACATATATATGCATATAAAATAGATGTTCCATGATATCAAACATTTACTCTAGAACCAAGCTCCAAAATTCAAAATTCTTTTGGCTCCCTACTACCTCAAAATTCACTGATCTGAGGCTGGCATTGTGGTCTAACAAGTTAAGCTGCTTCTTGTAACACCGGCATCCCATACAGGTTCCAATTCGAATCCCAGCTGCTTTACTTCTAATCCAGCTCTCTGCTAATGTGCCTGAAAAACCAGGAGAAAATGACTCAAGTCCTAGAGCCCCTGCACCCATGTGGGAGAACTGGATGAAGCTCCTGGCTCCTGGCTTAGCCTGGCCAAGCTCTGGCTGGCCGTTGAGGTCCTTTGAGAAGAGAACCAGAAGATGCAAGACTCCACTCTCTGTAACTCTGCCCTTTAAATAAACAAAATGAATCTTAAAAAAAAAAAAAGAAAATTGATCCTACTTGCCATATTTTCTTTTTTTTTTTTTAAGATTTATTTTATTTTATTTGAAAGAGTTAGAGAGGTAAAGCCAGAGAGAGAGAGAGAGAGAGAGAGAGAAGTCTTCCATTCCACTGGTTCACTCCCCAAATGACTGCAACGGCCAGAGTTGAGCCGATCCAAAGCCGGAGCCTCTTCCGGGTCTCCCACACGGTTGCAGGGGTCCAAGCACTTGGGCCATTTTCCATTGCTTTCCCAGGCCACAGCAGAGAGCTGGATCAGAAGTGGAGCAGCCAGGACTAGAACCCGCACCCATATGAGATGCCAGCACCGCAGGGGCAGCTTTACCTGCTAAGCCCCACCACATTTTCAATGTCCCTCATGCTTCTCTTATATGAAAGTTCATGGAAGAATGGAATTAAAGGTAAGTTTGATTCAATGAAGATTTTTTTTGATTCAATGAAGCTTTTTAAACCCATGCAGGTGTTTTTGTTTGTTTGTTTGTTTGTTTGATAGGCAGAGTGGACAGTAAGAGAGAGAGAGAGACAGAGAGAAAGGTCTTCCTTTGCCGTTGGTTCACCCTCCAATGGCCGCCACGGCTGGCGTGCTGCGGCCGGCGCACCGCGCTGATCCCATGGCAGGAGCCAGGTGCTTCTCCTGGTCTCCCATGGGGTGCAGGGCCCAAGGACTTGGGCCATCCTCCACTGCACTCCCTGGCCACAGCAGAGAGCTGGCCTGGAAGAGGGGCAACCGGGACAGAATCCGGCGCCCCGACCGGGACTAGAACCTGGTGTGCCGGCGCTGCAAGGCGGAGGATTAGCCTAGCCGCGGCGCCGGCTTATGCATTTTGTTCATAATACACATTCTCTGTGAATTTGTTGACGACTTCTTGTATGCATGAATATCGAAATTTTTTGCAGCAAAATGGATTTCTCTTATATGCATTCTTCTATGAACTTTTTGAAATATTTGTGTATTATCATTCCTTGCTGTAGACATAAATTCCATAGCAAATCTATATAACCATTTCCTTGCATGCCTTTCTCTTCTGTCAGTTCCACACTGCATCTATGAAGATGAGCTTGATATAGAAAAAAATACACCATCATGATAAAGATCTGAATTTAAATGCAGTAAAAGAACTCAAGTGAATCCCTCATGACTCAGAACCCAACTGTATTTCCAAGTCTACTGACACTATCTCCTAACCATACCTTTTGCTCATTCCTCAAATTCCCAACACTCTCTCTCCTATCCTCACTCCCAGTTGATGAAAAGAAAACAAAGTTATTGGAGAACATTCCAAAGTTCATTCACCTCCCAGACAGTACTCCTGTCTTTATACATGAACTGATTAAACTACTCTCTTTGGGTAACTTCTACCTTTGTTCACTAGATTCTATTTCATCTTCAATGCAAATCACCAAATCTCTCTTTCATCATCAATGATTCCATTTCTATTGAATCTTTCTCTTCAGAATACAAATATGCTTTAAGTTCTCTTATTATTTAAAAAAGAAACAAAAAACCTCTTGATCCCACATCCCTTTCCAGATACTGTTTTATTTCTTTTCCACTTTACAGTGTTATTCCTCAAGAGTAATCCACATCCAAGGTCTCTCATTATCTTCCCATTCTCTCTGAGACTGTTCTTAACAAGGTCCCAAATAGCCTTCATATTGTAAGGTCAACCTTGAAAAAGTTTTTTAAAATTAGGAAATGATTTTAAATGATTTTAAATGAATCAATTATTCATGGTGCCCTAGCCATTTAACCCGATGGAAACACTGATTTAAAATCTTCAGTAAGATGTTATAGTTTAGCATAAATGAATAGTGTTATGGGCCCAATTGTGCTCCCCAAAATTCATATATTTAAGTTCTAATCCCTGTACCACTGAATGTGACTGTATAAGAGAAAAGGTCCTTAAAAATGGTAATTCAAGTTAAATGAGGTCATTAGAGTGTGCCCTAATCCAACGTGATTTTTACAAAGAGGTGATTGAGACAGACAAGTACTTAAGGAAAAAAGATAAAGGGAGACAGCTGACTTCTACAGTCCATCCAGGGATAGAGTCCGCAGAAGAAACAGCCTGCTCACCTCCACTCCCAGCCTCCAGAACTGTGACAAAATAACTTTGTTAAGCCAGCCATTCTGCAGTATTTTGTTCTGAAAGCCCGAGCAAACTGGTATAAAGGACTATTTAGCAATTTTAAATGATATGTTGTTGGGCCAAACTGCTTACTGTGATTCCGTATTTAAGCCTTTATCCTAGATAGTTCTTTTGGCCCATTAGTGAGAGGAAGTGAGTGAAGTGAGGTGTGGTGAGAGATACAGGGTGAAATATGGGGAGCCTCAGAAAATGCTCTTGTTCTTTCAAATTAAAATTTATCTCCTATAGGCTTATTCATTCTGATCCTTACCAAAACAGCACTTTATGCTATAATTCAATTCCTTCCCCCAAAAATTACATAATGTCTTCATGGAGTTTCTGTGAACACCTCCGGAGCCACTTTATTCGCTTGACATTTTCAAACCATTTTCCCTGAAAGCAACTGAGGCAATTGCTGTCCCAGGTGGTCTGGCACTAAGGAAAAGCTGTACCCGGACTTTTTTTTTTTTTTTTGTCGCAAACCCGGAGGGAAAGAAAAGTATAAAACGACGCCCAGTGTCTAACACTACAACTTCTCCTCAACATTGGAAATTCCACTTCACAACGGCAGCAGCTCCACCCTTTCTGTAGTTGCACCTTGAAAAGTACAGCAGGGGAATGAAGGCCCGCGACACAGCAGCGTCCCAGAGCGGCCAGGTGAGGGCAACAAACTCCCGTCAGACCGCGACACGGGCCCTGCTAATTAGCGCTAACGTCCTTTCCTTTTTCTAATCTCGTGCTTTCGAAATCATTTGGTGACGGTGCAGTACTGTCAATACACCAAAGAGAGTAGAGCAAAACCACAGGAAAACAAAAGAGCCGCCGGAAACGCCGGCCCTTCGGGAGCAGCAATTCGAGCAGGAGGGGAAAAGAAAAAAAAAAAAAAAAAACTACTTCTGTATAAATGAACCTACTAAAAGGCTAAGAAGAGAACCGTTTCGGTAACAAAGTGACTTCTACCATAACTATTCTACACAAGAAACCACACAACTATCATCCTTTTCAGTCAGCAGGCAACCAAGAGCGTTAAGATCTCGCCGTCCCGCGATAACTTCACGGCGCTCACCTTATGCGCATGCGCCTGAAGTCGGCGCTCGGAAACTGGCTCAGACAATGACGACGGTAAGGGCAGAAAGAAGCCGAGAGAAGGGAGGGGCCACCAGGAAGGTGGTGGCCAATGGGAATGGTGGAGCCGAGGCGGACTGGGAGGGGTGGAGCGGAAGGGGAGGGCGTTGGGTCCCGCTCTTCCTTTCGCGTCCCCAGGAATACGTCATCAGCTCTATAAGAGGGCGTGAGCGCAACAACGCGGCCTTTTGCAGCCGGGAGCGGACGCGGTGGGTGCAAGTCAGCGTTTGTCTTGTGCGCTAAAATGATAGTTGGGACGGAACTTTTTCGCTTAATCAAAATGCAGGAATTCCAAGAATCTCGTTATAGTGGTAGGTCAGGATCATTTTTGAAAACTTTGAGGCAGGCGAGCCCGAGCGGACTGAGGCGCACGTTAGATGGCGGGGTGACCACGTGGAGCCCTGGAGTCTGAGCCCCAGCCAGCGCGGGCCGGGCGCCCTCGGAGATAGATTCGGCGCACCTGTTGACTGCGTGAAGGGCTGTTAGCTGCTCTGTCGGCGAGTCTAGTCTCGCTACGAATTAGTTCCAGAGCCCTCTGAGACCCGTCGCAGCGAGACCTAGCTGGTGAGTACCATCTCTGGTAGAAGTTGTGCTTGGTAATCGGCTCCGGACTGTGGATCTCCATGTGTCTTTGGGACCTGTCAGCCGTGGCAGTCTCCCTTCCTAGCCATGGAAGAGCATATTCTTGTTTATTGGCAAAGCTGTCACCATTTAATTGGTATCAGATTCTGACTTGCACAAGTAACATTCTTAAATGAAGAGATTTGGAAGGGTGCCTTGTTATTGGGTACACTTTTCTAAACTTGTTCAAAATCTTTCTAGGAACTTGAACTAGATTGTTCGATGGGTGATGAAGAACGTTAAAAAAGGTACGTTTCCACATACCCACATTTTTACCTTAATCGGACTCTTGCCTCTGAGATACCAGCAATAGCCTCTGAATAGAAATTGGGATTAGCTGCTAAGGTGTCAGGACAGTGAGGGAAGGATGGAGACCTGAGTTTTACATTACTGGTTTTCTTTTGCAGATGCCAAGAAGTCCAAAGAGATAAAGGTGAATAATGGCAGCGTCCTGCAGTGGATCACCAAACTTATTGCTGGACAGAATGAGTGTTTAGAATGGTTTTTTTTTTTTTTTTTTTTTTTTTAGAAACTGGTACTGTGTTTTCAGTGTAGCACCTCAATTTGAAGGTGCTTCTTTGATGCAATGAAATAAAATGCTTAATTTTTGTAGGTAATCAGTGTTGCTTGACTGAATTGTAGGTGGGAAAGAAATTTAAAAATAGTGATAGGTACCTTCTGCTTGTGGTTTAGCAGAGGTTATTACAGCACTAGGAAAAAAGTAATGTATGTAAAACTACCAAGTTACCCCCAAGAGAGCAGTTTTCCTGTGCCAGGCAAAAGATACTGCGACCACACAAGGTAGAAAGTAATACTTTATTACACAAATAGAAAACTTGGACTTAAAGATCCAAGTCATACTTGAGACCAACATGGTTATAATAAAGGCATGTTTTATGAACGTTGTGACAGCTCAGGATTGAGTGAATTGCAGGTTGCCTGTTTGCTGCCCTTTGTTTGGTGTGCAAATCCCTGATCTATTTAGAATTTCCACAGAAGTGTATGTCACACCATGACTAGTTAGAAGGGCAGACAGAAACTTAAGGTGAAAGTAATGGTTTCACCTATATTGCACATTCCCCAAGCCCTTGGTATAAGTGCACTGTACACAAATGTAGCTTTAATCAAACTCCTGGTTTTTTAAAAAAAATGTTACTCCTGCACACAGCATCTTAAGTCTATAAAGTAGTACCCACAGGTTTGTGTGTTAATACAAAAACGGAAGGACAGGATTCGATTAAGAAAATGGAAACCTTAATGGTGTCCAGCCATTTAAGGGGGTTATTTACAACTGCACTGCTTTGTATATTAACCTCTTATTAAGCTACTTGGGTGTTTGGGGAAGGATCTCTTAACAGCAATAATTTACCCATTGGCATTATATAAGAATGTCCTGTTTCCCAGGCAGCTATTCAAATAGAAAGCTAGGTGGCTTAACCATGGAGGGGAAAACCTACACCATGAACACTAGGACAACTATTCCCCAGTGGTATGCCCTGCAACTCGGCCTGTTAACTGTAAGAAAGCCAGGGCTTTAGGCTTAGCATTTTGTAATTTCTGAGTTACACAGCAACTTAATGTGCCTGCCAAGTTTTATTACTGGTTTGTGCATTTATACTAGTTAACAGGATTTCTGTGGGGTTAGTCTTGGGAAACATCCTACATAGGTAAATTACCAAAAAGTTACACTAGGTGGTGCCATTGCACCATAACTACATGACACTTGGGGAAGTTAGTAATTACTGGAAGTCAAATGGTTCATCAAAGTGATCAGAGTAGATATGTTAGTATTTTTGATGGGTTGTAAATCTAACTGGCATCTCATGTTAAATCCTAGATTTTACATTGACTTAGGGCAATTTTTCATATGGTTTCCATCATGCTTGGAATTTATTGTGACAGGCAAATGTCCTTGTGGCTTAATGGTCCTATTCAGCCTGTAAGTTTAAAATGGAATTTGATTTCCTCACTTAATAAGCTATAGAGATGATGCCATGAAGTGTGAAGATTCCTGGTCACTTTCGAAAATATCAATACACATAGTGATACTTGTTGGAAGTTGTGTCATGAAAGAACTAAAAAATGGGTTAATATACCATGTTGCTTCAGTGTCAAGGAATTCTCAATCCAAATAAACATAAAACAGCCTTACTGTAAATTCAATATAAAAACAGTCTGGGAACTGTTTAAGAAGGCTTAGATGAAAATTAAGAATTTAGTCTCAGGTGGAATTTGGTTAAGAAACAATGCTAATGGATAATCAGTGTTACACTGAAGTATGCATGATCAAAAACTTCACAAATTCTGAAGCCACAAAAGGTGTACCAGTTTCATCAATAGCAGAAAGCAGAAACAATTTCAGTCCCCAGTAGTTGTCAACTTGGCACATTAGTATTGGAGACTAGAAGTTCCACATCAGTCTATGCACTATGTCCTGTTGAGGTTTTCTACAACTTAAAGTTTGGCGACACTTTTTATCCAAGGGACAAAGGATGAGACTCTGGTGTAAACTCCAGGAGAATCCTTGACTCCACAGCCATACCCCCAGGAGGTCACCCCATATACCACCCAGCTCCCCCCAGACCTTTCACACACGAGTGGTCCTCCGCTGTCTCCTTGGCAGCTGTCCACACGTTGGTGTTCATGGAGGTTTCCAGCACACAGCATTCTTCCTGTGAACTGGCCTTTATATCGTTCTTCACAAAATCTCTTGGGAAGTAAGGGGACGGCTGCTTGCTGTAGTGTTCTTGAATAGGCTCGTCCTACTCAAACCAAATATCTGAGTTAGTCAAGGAGATTCCAGCTACAGATCATAACACTTAACAGTGGTCTTTCGGTAGTCTTGAAAATAAAATCCTTCTTTGTAACAACAGTGTAGTTTTAAAATTGGCAACAACCCTAAGTGGCATAGAATGTTGGTCTTTTTGAATGTTGACACTACTCCACTGTTAAATTTATGTCCCAGTAGTGAATTCCTTGGCTTTTTAAAAAATGTAAGCTAAAGAAAACATCTGTGCTGGCTTTAATATTTCAATTCTGCATATTAAAGTTAGAATGTACTCATGCTGGTTTTGCATTAGCACATCCATTCCTCTAAGATCTTTGACTTCACTGAGTATGAGAATTGTAAATAATTATGAATAAGCACTGAAGTGGCGATTGCTGCCCTAAATATTCTATAAGAAAATAAAACATACATTGCGCAAAACAGTCAGATTTTACCACCTGAAAAGTGTACTCAATTTGCTGGTAAGCCACTCATTCCTTGTTCAATGACAAAACTGTATAATTGATATGTCCTCCTTTCCTTGGCTATCGAGTCCAATAACAATAAGGAAAGTATAAAATTCACTTCCTTGTTCATCTAGAAATTCAGATTTGATACAGAAAAGTGAATGCACATTTAATCAGTTCTATTAGACCGGCATTCCTGGAGACTTCACAGTTTGCCATCAAGCCATATACCCTGCCTGCCCAAATCATTCAGGAAATGTTTCTTTAAAAACAAACAAAAATCACAGTTTATCTCTGTATAGATCTCCAATGTTTTCTTAGTGTTCTACACATATTCTACATTTTGCTATAATGAAATAGCTTGAGCCTAGAGTCCAACAGGGTGAAATAAATACAGGTACAGTCACTAAGTAAGCTCCTGTGGTAATTACTACCTGTAAAAATATACTTATTTGATGCTTTTCAGAAACACAATTACCATTGTACTTTCTTAGTGGAGAGCAATCAGCTTTTCACTTCCCATTTAATAGTCATTTTTTTTTTTTTTTATTTGAACACCTCCAAGTGAGACCTTGGGCCATTGTTTCAAGGCCCGTCACAAGCATTAGCTCATAAACACTGATGTATCACCTAGGACAATGTAAAAAGCTGCATTCATCTTTGAGCATAAGGTAAACATCACTCTTGGCTGGGGACTGCAAGGTATGGGAAGGGAGGATAAAAGGGAAACTTCTGTTTCTCTTCAACTTCAGCCTCAGCAGCTCTACTTTTACGTGCTCTATACTTAGGAATCCTTCATACAATCCGTTTGAGTAAAGACTTCATGGCAGAGAAACAGACTAAACACCAGAACCTTTTGGAGTAGACACTGCCAGGCCTAGTTTTTGGGATAAGGTCTTCAAATCTCCCTCCAGCATCTTGCTTAAGCTTGTCATAGTTGGTCTCTCTCTCTTTCTTGGTAACTAAAATTAATAGGGGATTGTTCACCCCTAAGCTCCACAGGCAACTCAGTTCCTCAGTTTGTGCTGAAGTTCTAGTTGGAACCAACAGTACACCCCCCCCCCCAATGTTATGAGCCCATATTACATGTGTGCATTTCACACTTGGCAGAATGTCCAAATAATTAAACCTGTACCCATTTTCAGAAGTTATCTATTGCATTTGTGTGGATAATACTAGACAAAGGTGTCTAGCTTCCCTCATTTGCTCTTTTGTTGCTATTACCTGTGTCTCCCCATCCTGTTATGTAACAATTGGAGGCTGTTTTCTGTGGCCTCTCTCTCCAGAATGGCAAACAGGCTGGCAAAACGTGGCTACTGAATCTGACACATTGCTCTTGTGATCCTTGTAATTGAACCAGGGCAATGTCATAGTCACTGCTATGTGGTTGGTACTCCTTGTGAATCACGATCTGCTGAACTCCAATTTCTTCTTCAAACTCTTCTGGTACCAGAGTATGATAATCCCCGATCCGAACAGCATAGTTCCTGGTGCTGTTCCCATACCTGAGAGGCAGAGAGAGCCAGTGAGAGGTGTGTTTTGGAAATTGGTGACTGTCAGGAAAGTAAATGAAGATAAAATTTTCCAAGCCTTTCTTCCAAATCAGTAGCCCCTTTTGCAAATTTAACATTTCCATTTCTCTGACCCACCACTCCCAGTCTTCTACTCGAAATTCATTGTGACCATACTTCATCTTCATTTCACTGTAACCCATGTTACCAGCCAACTATTTTCTGAGAAGAAACAAATGTTGAGTAAGTGGAAAAAGGGGGATAATTATTAAAACTGTCATTTCATTTTTTAAAACTTTTATTTAATGAATATAAATTTCCAAAGCACAGCTTATGGAGTATAATGGCTTCCCCCCCATAACTTCCCTCCCACCCACAACCCTCCCCTTTCCCGCTCCCTCTCCCCTTCCATTCACATCAAGATTCATTTTCAATTCTCTTTATATACAGAAGATCAGTTTAGCATATATGAAGTAAAGATTTCAACAGTTTGCACCCACATAGAAACACAAAGTGAAAAATACTCTTTGAGTACTAGTTATAGCATTAAATCACAATGTACAGCACATTTAGGACAGAGATCCTACATGAGTAAGTGCACAGTGACTCCTGTTGTTGATTTAACAAATTGACACTCTTGTTAATGGCATCAGTAATCACCCTAGGCTCTTGTCATGAGTTGCCAAGGCTATGGAAGCCCCCTGAGTTCACCGACTGATCATAATTAGGCAAGGTCGTAGTCAGAATGGAAGTTCTCCCTTAAGAGAAAGGTACCTCCTTCTTTGATGACCTGTTCTTTCCACTGGGATCTCACTCGCGGAGATCTTTCATTTAGGTCATTTTTTTTTTTTTTTCCAGAGTGTCTTGGCTTTCCATGTCTGAAATACTCTCACAGGCTTTTCAGCCGGATCCACGTGCCTTAAGGGCTGATTCTGAGGCCAGAGTGTAAAATTGTCATTTCAAACTATTAATATTTTTCGTTTTTGATTTTCTCAACTTTCCCAGTTAGTTGCCCATGAAGCTCCATAAGGGCAGAAACCATGTCTGATCTTGTGTCACTCAGAGCACTTCTTTGTAGATACACCCATTTACCCCCCTTCTTGTGAACTGAATGCAAACTCAAATCATATTTTCAAGTCAACATATAGTCAATGTATTCTTTCCCCTCTTTTAAATCCATATTTGGATGTCACTTTAAGGAAGCCTACTCTGATACCTTCATATTGAAAATTTCAACCCACTTTTTTGTCCTCCCATCCCCAGCACTACCAATATTCTTAATCTCTACATTTCCTTTTTTATGAACTTATGATTTTCTAACAAATCGCTATTTGTTGTATTTATTGTTCTGTCTCCCTCTGCTTGAATGAAAGGTATCCTAGGTCAGAGATCTTACCTGTGGTTTTTGCTAAGGAATCTTTAAAGAGAATAATGATGACTTTCTTAACAGGAAGGCAGTACGTATTTGTTGACTTATTGAATGAATGCATGTCTAGTGTGTATTTTTCTATGACAACCTATATTGTTTTAAACACAATATTTACTACCTGATAGCTTTCAGACTCTTTTTCACTCCTTCATTGTCATGCCCCTAGACATTGTCAAATGTTCCTGGTGACACATCATGGGGTATTCAAAATTTCCCCATCTGAGAACAACTGAGCTAGAAGATGTAACTCAGCCCATGTCGTGGTTACTGCCTTATTCTTGTGGAAAATTATAGCATCTTGTTCATGTCTTGCCCCTGTACCACTACTTAAAACATTCTGTAATTTCCTAAACTTTTCCCTTTTAGTTCCCTGATTTATATTTTACTCTTCTGCAATAAATGTATTCTCCACCTCATCTTGGCCACATACCCCCAACATGACACCTACACCTATGTTCATCATATACTACACAGTTCTGAAATTTTGATAGCAAGCATCTCATACTTGGCCTATCACATTTTATCTTACAGTATTTATTGATTTACTTATTTGGAAGGCAGAGTGATCAGAGGAAGGAACGCGGAGAACAGAGAGAGTTCTTCCATCTGCTGGTTCACTCTCCAAATGACTGCAATAGCCAGGCCTGGGCCAAGCTGAAGCCACTAGCACAGAACTCCATCTTGGTCTCCCCACATAGGTGGCAGGGACCCAAGTACTTAGGCTGTCTTCTGCTGCCTTTCAGGGCACATTAGCAGGAAGCTGGATGAGAAGTGGGGCATGTGGAACTCAAACCAGCACTCCAATGTGGGATGCCACAGTCACAAATGGTGGCATAAGCCATTGCACCATGGCACCCACCCCTGTTAGAGCTATACATACCTTCAACCTCACTGGACTTAAAAATCTTTGGTCCCCCTAGTTTCTGTTTGTGTCTTTGTTTTTTAAATTTCAATCTCACTGTGCTTATGACCTCCTTTCATATCTGGTTTGGAGTCCACCATCCATTACCACAATCACTTATTTTTTGTAAAAGCTTTCAAGCCTTCTTTTCCTTTTGCATACCAAAACTCCAACCTGTTTTGTTAACTCCCCACCTGATTTGTGTTGGCATCTGACTGTTGAAGGGAAGCAGCATACATTTAACAAACCTCACCTTAGTTTTCTGACCAAAAATTGAGTCTTCCACTATTGTAAGGCCTATGTTTGAATGTATGTTTAGAGAAGTTAGTGTTCAAAGGCTCAGAATCTTCTACTGACTGCCTATTTAAAATATATCTTCCCACTTACTCCAATAATATTACTGGAGGGGATATGAACTGCCTGAACATTCTAATAGCCCTAAGTATACCTTAAGCTTACATCACATCCTAAAAATGTAAAAAGTAATACTGGCAGCCTCGGAGAATAATCAAGTATTTAAATAATTCACTTTCATTTCCATGCACTAATATTATTAGCATATTATAAAAATTTAGAGTGACCTATTAATATTCAGATATTTCTTTATAATATTGCAAAAATGCACTTAATATCAAATCACTAAGACATTTAGATTTTGTAAAGACAATATATTTAGTATTCTTTTTTCATAGTGAGGATTAGCTGGGTGTATGTTATCCTTTTAGCACATTTTAAGTGCTCCAATATCCTTGTAGCTAGTGGCTACTATATTCAAGCTACTATATTCAAGCAGCCCCAGATAATTTCTTAAATCCCATTCCAACAATTCAGCAACACTTTCACAAAAAAATGTATTGCAATTATTCTTGTAACAGAGCTTTAATGAATGTATGTTACGGACTTTTAAAATTATTTATGAATTTATTTATTTGAAAGAGCAGTAGCAGATGGGAAAGGGTATTTTCCATCCACTGATTCACTCCCAAGATTGCATTAACAGCCAGAAAACTCCATTTGGGTCTCCCACATGAGTGCTGGGGCACAAGCACTTGGACCATCTGCTGCCGCCTTCACAGGCACAGTAACAGGAAGCTGTCTTGGAAGCGGGACAACAAGGACTCAAACTAGCATCTTACTGTTGGAAGCCCACATTGCAAGCATCAGCTTAACCCACTGGCCCATAATGTTGAACTGTAAATGACTTATTTTTTAAAACATGCATGTCCTCATACATACTTGCACTCCTATACTCTAATCTCCAACTTACTGAACTCAAACACGTACCTTCTTACCAATTCCCATATTATAACAAAGCTATCAGAGAAGTTTCTATTTCATAAAAAAAATCCCAATAAAGGTAAAAACCTGCTCGTTTAATGCTAGCTGTTGGTCTTCCAGGGTCACCTCTCCTAGTGGGAGCTATCCTTAGGGATAACACTTTGAATGAATTCACAATTCATGGACTAGAAAAAAACACTTATTATGGTTCAAGAAAACATATACAGACAGGATAGGCATTTGGCCCAGCAGATAAGGTACCACTTGGAACACCCACATCCCATATTGGAATGAGTCCTAGCTTTCCTCCTGCCTGATTCCAGCTTCCTGTTAATGCACATCCTGGAAAGCAGGGATGATGGCTCATGTGCTTGGGTCCTCGCCACCTATGTGAAAGACGTAGACTAAGTTCCAGGCTCACAACTTCAGCCTGAACCAGCCCTGACAGTTGCAAAAATACAGAAAGTGAACCACAGGGTGGGAGAGCTCTCTGTTTCTCCTTTCCTCCTTCTCTGTCTCTCCCATCTCTCTCCTCTCACTTCTCTATCTCTCTCTCTCTCTCTCGCCCTCTCTCCCCGTTCCTCCACTCCTCCCTTCTTCTTACCTCCCTCTCAAGTAAATTCTCAAAGGAATTCTCTTTTTGATTGTATTTTAAGGTCTTTCTAGTTGAACTCTTGTTATTTTTAATATATTTTATTATATTCAAAAAATGGCTCAAATATTTCAGCTTTTGGCTGACACATAATTCAGTTGTTTGCTTTACTGATTTCAACTCCCCCTCATATAAAAATTGGATGAAATCCCCAAACTTGAGTAAGAAAGGACTGAGACACAGCAGTTTAGTAAAATCCAATATCCTAGTTCCTCTGATAGTCTAGGGTTAAAGTAAACAAAAGTAAAAAAGTTAATAGAATTTAAAATAGAATAATTAATTTAGGCCAAAGGTCATATTCTTTGTGTTTGTACTCTACATGGATTCATCTCTATGAGAAAACAATATTTTATGTCAGCATGTTCACATCTGCTATGACTATAATCTGTTATTCTCTGTTGTCTGGATGAAACTCAAAAAGTAGTTGATCAAAGTTGCTTGTATAAATGGTTCCAAGTGCTTAGGGAGAAGAACCTCAGAACACTGCACTACCTCTTACATATATAGGGTATACTCAGCAAATGGTTTTAGTGTGATTTATTGGTACCGTGTTTGTCACCAAAGACCACATTCTTAAGAATTCTATTTTACCATGTACTATGTTATAATAGAACATAATGTTAAGCATCTGACACACTGTGCTCATAAAAAGTAGGTCTCATTACCTCTGTGGCTGATCTTTTAATTACAAAGGTCTAGAGGTTTCTAATTTTCAGAGCAATAATATCTAACAATTTCCTGCCAATGTGGAATTTCTAGGCAAGAAACCAAAAAGATAAAATCAGGTAAAGTTATATTCTTGGGCAAATCAAAGCTGAAGTAGAATTTCAAAAATAAGAGAGCCCTTGTTTCAGATATATTCATTCTTTCAAAATTATATTTGTTTTCAGAGTAAACAATTAAAAGGAATTAGTCAAATGTGAAAATATTTTTATCAATTATATTGCTGCACTACTACAGACACAAGGTTATTTCATGATACTTAATACTTGTGATTTAGAAACAAGCAATATATATTGTGTAAGAGCCACAGCACAGCTACAACAAAACTTAATCTATCCAAGTTTCTACTTCAAATGCCAATAGGGTACTGCAATCCAAAATCTGTATTGCATTAACACTAGGAAAAATGAGAAAAATTAGATAGATCTTTAAGTAATGATTCATCAAGTACTTGAGTTACTTGACATGGAAGTGTTTTAGACTATGAGGGAACAAGTACTGGATTACTACAGGTCTGCCAATCTTCTAGTAATGTACCATTAAAGAGAGTATCCTATATGAAATGAATAGAGTTGAAGCTGCTGGATCTGCAATACTGACATTTTGATATCATCCATACACTATCATTCTCATTGGAGAATTATATAAAATTGTGACTATCCTATGAAGGTAAAAGAAACATAACAAATGCTCACTCCATAAAATAATAGGTTGCGAAAATAATATGCCTGGCCGGCGCTGTGGCTCACTTGGCCAATCCTCCGCCTGCGGCGCCAAGCATCCTGGGTTCTAGTCCCGGTTGGGGCACCAGATTCTGTCCCGGTTGCTCCTCTTCCAGTCCAGCTCTCTGCTGTGGCCCGGGAGTGCAGTGGAGGATGGCCCAAGTGCTTGGGCCCTGCATCCCATAGCAGACCAGGAGAAGCACCTGGCTCCTGGCTTCAGATCAGCGCAGCGCAACAGCTGTAGTGGCCATTTGGGGGGATGAACCACCGGAAAAAAGGAAGACCTTTCTCTCTGTCTCTCGCTCTCACACTGTCTAACTCTGCCTGTAAAAAAAAAAAAAAAAAAAAAAAAAAAAAAAAAAAAAAAAAAAAAAAGAAAGAAAAGAAAGAAAGAAAAAGAAAAAAAAATTTATGACTTATTGTCAGAAATGGCTACTCCAAAGCGTAATTCTATATCATCACTGTAGGAATTAGGTAATAAAGAAGACCTGAGTGAACAGGAAACGTTTATTTATACGGAAATTATTGGTTAACAAAGAGTAGAAATATAAAAAGAAAAAAGGAGTAGGAGACTACTTTCAAAATATGGAATCCCGGTCCTGTGTCACTAGGCCTTAAATTGGGCTAAAATATCTCACATCCCCTCCAAGAACTAAAAGGACAGTAACTTCTGAAAGCCAGTTCTATTTTGCAAACTTCAGTATTTCTGGTGATTAAAGGAGGGCTGTTTTAAACCAAAATTCCTGAACATAGGAAAACAAAAATTGAGCTTTTTCTAATCATGAGTAACTGTATCTGTGCCTTTTAATAAACTTACTGCCATAAAGATGTGAGTTGTAGGCTCCTTAAGTACCCCAAATAGGGAGTCTGTATGATCTGGCAAAGGTTATAGACCAAGTCAGATGAACCATAACACACTTGCAAAGTAGTTTTCCTCCTACTCAACACTGAAAGAATCTTGCATTAAAGCCAAAGATATCAAAATGCTGTATTTCATAATTTGCTCCTTTTCTCTTTAATCAACTATTTTTTATCTTATACTAGGAAAAAAATTCCAAATGACATGTGGAAACAATTATCTATTAACCTAGGTTAAAAATACCACCATCCTCTTAAAAGTGCAGCATTCTTAAAAACATCCCCCATCTGGCAATTGAGCCCCAACTTTCATCATGCAACATTCATTTAGGAGTATCTACTATGTACCAAGTGATATAGCAGACACTTGGCATATAAACACAAATGAGAAATGAGTTATTAGACTTTAAGTAGTAATCTAGAAGGAACAGGCCAAGGGAGGAAAAATAGCATGTAAACAAACACATTCAACATGTACCAAAAAAAATGTCTTTCCAGAAAAATAGACCAGTTTTAAAACTCAAGGGCAATTTTTGTAGCTATCTTCCTACTTTAATACTTTAAACCTTGAACATTTAAGACTGTAACAGATTATAACAATCAAAAATTTAGCTGCTACTCAAAAGATAAGGAGTCTTCCACAACAACAAAACAAACAACCCACTTAAGAGATGGGCCAAGGACTTCAATATAGACATTTTTCAAAAGAGGAAATCCAAATGGCCAACAGGCGCATGAAAAAATGTTCAGGATCACTAGCAATCAGGGAAATGCAAATCAAAACCACAATGAGGTTTCACCTCACCCCGGTGAGAATGGCTCACATATAGAAATCTACCAACAATAGATGCTGGCAAGGATGTGGGGAAAAAGGGACATTAACCCACTGTTGGTGGGAATGCAAGATGGTAAAGCCACTATGGAAGTCAGTCTGGAGATTCCTCAGAAACTTGAATATAACCCTACCATACAACCCAGCCATCCCATGCATTGGAATTTACCCAAAGGAAATTTAACTGGCAAACAAAAAAGCTGTCTGTACCTTAATGTTTATTGCAGCTCAATTCACAATAGCTAAGACCTGGAATCAACCTAAATGCCCATCAGCAGTAGACTGGATAAAGAAATTATGGGATATGTACTCTATAGAATACTATACAGCATTAAAAACAATGAAATCCGGTCATTTGCAACAAAGTGGAGGAATCTGGAAAACATCATGCTGAGTGAAATAAGCCAGTCCCAAAGGGACAAATATCATATGTTCTCCCTGATCAGTGACAACTAACTGAGCACCAAAAAGGAAACCTGTTGAAGTGAAATGGACACTATGAGAAATGGTGACTTGATCAGCCCTTGCCCTGACTATTGATGAACAACTTAATACTTTATCCCTCTTAGTATTTTTTTGTTCTGTTTAAAACTATTGCTTGAACTCTGTAATTAACACACAATTATTCTTAATTGTTGAAACTTAACTGAAAAGTGATCCCTGTTAAATATAAGAGTGGGAATAAGAGAGGGAAGAGATGTACAATTTGGGACATACTCAATTGGACTTGCCCCAAACGGTAGAGTTAGAGTTAGAAATGTGCCAGGGGATTCCAATTCAATCCTATCAAGGTGGCATGTACCAGTGCCATCTCACTAGTCCAAGTGATCAATTTCTGTTCACAATTCATCATAATGATAGGACTAAGAGTCAAAAGGATGACATAAACAAGACTAGTGTCTGCAAATAACTAACTGATAGAATAAAAAAGGGAGAGAACGATCCAACATGGGAAGCGGGATGCACAGCAGACTCATAGAATGACAGATGTCCTAAACAGCACTCTGGCCTCAGAATCTTCCCTTAAGGCATGCGGATCTGGCTGAAAAGCCCATGAGAGTATTTCAGGCATGGAAAGCCAAGACACGCTGGCAAAAAAAAAAAAAAAAAAAAAAAAAAAAAGCAACAACAAAACCTAAATGAAAGATCTCTGCGAGTGAGATCCCAGATCCCAGTAGAAAGAACAGGTCATCAAAGAAGGAGGTACCTTTCGCTGAAGGGAGGAGAGAACTTCCACTTACTTCCACTTTGACTATGACCTTGTCTAAATATGATCAGATTCGGCAAATTCAAAAGGCCTCCATAGCCTTGGCAACTCATGACAAGAGCCTAGGGTGATTACTGACACCATAAACAAGAGTGTCAATTTGTTAAGTCAACAACAGGAATCACTGTGCACTTACTCCTCATGTAGGATCTCTGTCCTTAATGTGCTGTACATTGTGATTTAATGCTATAACTAGTACTCAAATAGTATTTTTCACTTTGTGTTTCTGTGTGGGTGCAAACTGTTTAAAGCTTTATTAATATATGCCAAATTGATCTTCTGTATATAAAGAGAATTGAAAATGAATCTTGATGTGAATGGAAGGGGAGATGGAGCAGGAGAGGGGAGGGTTGCAGGTGGGAGGGAAGTTATGGGGGGGAAAAGCCATTGTAATCCATAAGCTGTACTTTGGGAATTTATATTCATTAAATAAAAGTTTTTAAAAAAGCAAAAAAAAAAAGTAGTCTTGAATAACAGGAGGATAATTTAAATATATTGAATTATTTTGCTTAAACTTCGGCCCCAAAATAGGCTTCTTCAGGTTCTCTGTAGTTTTCTACATTATTCATTTCTAGCAATAACTGAAAAAAAAAATAATTTCCTTACTTTTGCTAAAAGATTCTTCAGTGCCCTCCTTTGAACCCCAACATAATAATAGCCAATGTTGAGTCTTATAGTTTATAAAATACTTTCACATACTTTGCATGTCATTGTTTCTCACTGTGGATCATTAGTACCTTCAGTTTACGGATGAGTAAGCTGAGGCTCCAAGTGAAGTGGTTAAATAATTTTTGCAAAGTTAAACTATAACCCTACTGTCCAGATCTAAGTCTCCTTCTGTTTTATCATACCAACTTCTAATGATTTCTACCATAGTGCCTCTACCTCTTTCCCTCCTTTACTTTTCCACGTTCTCTTATTATTAATAGGGAAGTCTTGTTAGTGGTCTTCCTCCAGTGTAAATGTATAAAATTAGGGTCCTTCCTCACAGTCTTTCTACTTACCATAGTGGGTCTTAATCACATGATAACACAAAGCAATTTGAGTCACTAGAGACTAAAGACTGCAAGTACATATACAAAAGTTTTTCAGATAGTTTTAAGCTCGTTCATAGTCCTATAGATTAATTTTTTTGCCTGACCACAAAAGAGCCATCCCATACATCTCTAAATTATAATCTCCTAAAAATCTTCTTTGATCATATATTAAGGCACAAAAACCTTCAATGCCTAGTGAAGGAAACAAATTAATAACCTTGGCATTGTGGACCCATGTTGTTTCTCACCTCTAAGTTGACTACACAAATCTCAAATCTGACATTCTAGGTAAGAACTGCTATTCTTCAAGTATGGTTTATGCTTTCTAACCACTATACTCTAAAGGGTAGATAGATACTGGGGCCGGCACTGTGGCACAGCAGGTAAAGCTGCTGGCTGCAGTGCCAGCATCCCATATGCGTGCCAGTTCGAGTACCAGCTGCTCTACTTCTGATCCAGCACTCCGGTATGGCCTGGCAAAGCAGTAGAAGATGGCCTCTGCACTGGCACGGGAGACCTGGAGGAAGCTCCTGGCTCCTGGTTTTGGATCCTGGTTTGGCCTTTGTGGCCATCTGGGGACTGAACCAGCAAATGAAAGACTTCTCTCTCTCTCTCTCCCCCTCTACCTCTCCCCTTCTCCTTCCTACTCTCTCTCTCTTTCTGTTTCTGCTTCTTCCTCTGCCTCTCTGTAACTCTGCCTTTCAAATAAATAAATAAATAAATCTTAAAATAAAATAAAGAGTAGAAAGTATCTACCACCAGGCTCTACCTCTACAGGGATCACTTCTTTCTGCTTAAAATCCATAACAGAACTCTTTTCCTCCAACATACACCCCATTCCATCTTTGAACTGTCCTAGTGTTTAACAAGAAATTATTTTTAAAAAAGCAAGAAGTATAACAAATTACCTTAGCTCCTTTTAATATCTATAGAATTCAAAGCAACATGCAATAAATATAATTTTTTTTTGACAGGCAGAGTTAGACAGTGAGAGAGAGAGAGAGACAGAGAGAAAGGTCTTCCTTTTTTCCGGTGGTTCAGCCCCCAAATGGCCACTACGGTCAGCGTGCTGCGCCGATCCGAAGCCAGGAGCCAGGTGCTTCCTCCTGGTCTCCCATGTGGGTGCAGGGCCCAAAAACCTAGGCCTTCCTCCACTGCACTCCCAGGCCACAGCAGAGAGCTGGACAGGAAGAAGAGCAACCAGGACAGGATCCGGCGCCCCAACCGAACTAGAACCCGGGGTACCGGCGCTACAGGCGGAGGATTAGCCAAGTGAGCCACGGCGCCGGCCTAACAAGTATAATTTAGTATCAATTCCATTATATTCTTCTTCATCAACATTCTTCAAACATCAAGGCCATACACTGTTCTTCCACTAAGCCAGTGGGTCTTAACTTCTGGGACATATAAGAATCTCTGGAGAGGGTTTATAAAAATTAAGACTCCTAACTCTCAGCTGCAGAGATTCAGCAAATGTGGAATGCTGCTTCAAGAACCTGAATTTCTGACCATCTAAGTGACTCTATTATTACGGTGAAAATCCCGCACTTTAAAAATGGTGCCCCATGGGGCTGGTGCTGTGGCATAGCAGGTAAAGCCACTGCCTGCAGTGCCGGCATCTGATATGTGCACTGGTTTGAGACCCAGCTGCTTCACTTCAATCCAGCTCTCTACCATGGTCTGAGAAAGCAGTAGAAGATGGCCCAAGTGCTTGGGCTCCTGCCACCTATATGTGAGACTTGGATGGAGTTCCAGGCTCCCGCCTATGGGCCTGGTCCCACCCTAACTGTTGTGGCCATTTGGGAAGAAAAGCAGCGGATGGAAGATTCCACCCCACACCGTGTGTGTGTGTGTGTGTGTGTGTGTGTGTATCTGTGTGTCTCCCTCTCTGAAAATGCTTTAAATAAATATGTATATAAATAAATAAAAATATTTTTTAAAATGGCACCCTACACTTGTTTTGGTCATATGAGCAATATCAATGTCTCCCTCCTAGGGGCTCCTAAAGCTCTACTGTAAACTCTATGAGAGCAAGGCTCTTGTCTTGTTCTCCACTTTATCTCTACTGCATGGCATATGCTCGGGAATATTAGGGGCTGGATAATTATTAAGATAATAGTTGAATATAATAGCATAACACAGGAATGTGTTAAACTCACTGTAATAAAGGCAAACTGTCAAATTCAGTTATATCCCATAAATTGCAAATGTTATATAAAATGTAGATTTTAATCCTCTGCAGCACTTTACACATGGAAGATTACTACACACTTATATATTTAAATAGAAGAGTAGAAGAAAAAAGATTGGAGAAACAAGAATGTAAGAGAATTTGGCATATGACATACTTAACATAAATCAATGGATAAGGAATGGAATATATTCAAGTTAAAATGTTGGGGAAATTATTCATAAAGAAAAGCATAGCATAAGATCCCTTCCTCACACTCATAGTATACTCAAAAATCAACATTAGAAGCCCCAGAAAAGAAAAATATAAATGTTTAGGAAAAAGATAAGAGTATATCTGAAAGATTTTTAAAGTAAGACGTTTCTGGCTTTTATAAAACTAAAGGAAAAGATGACACATTTAAATATATATTAAAAACATTTCCTTAAAACAAAGACTATAAACAAGTGAAAGAACATGGCCCAGACAAGGAAAAGATATCTGTAACACATAACAACAAAGACTGTGCACAGAACATGTCCAAAAAATTTAAAAACACCTACAAAAGCATAAATAATCCAACAGAAAAATAGGCAAAGGATATGAATACAGAATTCATGAGACATTAATCAAAGAAGCATAATTAAAAAGAAACCCAAAACTTTTAAGACAAGAATTAAAAACCTTAATAGTATCAAATTTAGGTAGAGATGTAAGGAAACAAGAACTTACACATTGATATGATCTAAACTGATAAATTACTTTAGAGGGCAATTTGGAAAGGCCTAGTAAAAACTGAAGGGAGTCCCAGCAAAATGCTCTGAAATGTACATACTCCATGATACTTGTGCAAGGATATATACCACAATATTTTTTAATAGTAAAAGAATATAGATCACCTTTATTCATCAGTAGAGGAATAAACTGGTGTAGTTTTATAGTAGGAGTTAGAATTCATATGGCAGTTAAAGAGTGAACAGTCTTCAAAAATGGATTGAAAATACACAATGAAGCAAGTCTAATACCATGTGATATCACATAAGGAAAGATATAAATCAGATTTTGCTAGGAAGAATGTTTCAACAATATAGTATAAATTTTAAAACATTATTATGACACTTTTAAGCATAAAAAATAAAATGGTACAATGAGATTATTTGTACTCATCATTTTACTTCCATAATGACCAGTATTTAGTCAGAGACTGTTATACATTTTAAAACACATACCCAAATTAATGCTAAGTCAATGGTTATTAACCACAGTGCACATACTGGACAAGGAGAAAAGAGAGTCAGGTTCTATTGCAGGCTCTGCTACCATGCTTTCTGTGGCTCCTGTACTGATTTTCTCTGCATGGGTTCCCTCTGAACAGAGAAAACTTCACAATGGACTGATAAAGTATTTGGGACAAGAGGGGATGATCAGGACTGCTTTGATTTGAATCAAATATGAATATGATTTGGCTCCCAAACTCATGTAGATGTTTAAACTCCAAAATTTATAATAAGCTAACGATACTGAAAGGATAGAAACTTAAATTATTGTTAAGGAAGGTAGTTCTTGGGGCCAGTGCTGTGGCACAGTGAGTTAAAGCCCTGGACTCCAGCCCCGACATCCCTTATGGGTGCCCCTTTGAGTTGCAGCTGCTCCACTTCTGATCCAGTTCCCTGCTAGTGTGCCTGGGAAAGCAGTGGAAGATGGCCCAAGTCCTTGGTCCCCTGCACCCATGTGGGAGACCCAGAGGAGGCTCCTGGCTCCTGGCTCCGGATCGGCTCAGCTCCTGCTGTTGCAGCCATTTGGGGAGTGAACCAGTGGATTGAAGACCTCTCTCTCTCTCTCTCTCTGTCTCTCTCTGTCTCTACCTCTCTCTGTAACTGTCTACTGTCTTTCAAATAAATAAAATAAATCCCTAAAAAAAATAAGGTAGTTCTCAAGACAGAGTTGTTTATAAAAGCCTAGACCACTCTGCTTCCTGATTACGGTGTGACCCTTCCTCCTCGCACATGCAGAAAATCCACCACTGCCACCCCATCTTAGACATGAACTGCTGAAACTGAACTGTTATAAGCCTTTTCTCTTCATAAAGTTAGATTTCTCAGGTATTCTACTGCAGTTACAGTCAGTTAATACAATGATAAAAATAGATGCAACCTGACTTTGCTGAAAGTACAAATAGAGAAATCTTAAAGACACAAAAGACAAAGACAAAAACTTTAAAAACACATACACACATCACTTCAACTACACTCCCTATTTCTTAGAATTCCTAAATAAATCATGTTACATTTCTTCTACCTCTGCAGCAATATGTGTGCACCTACAATATTTTCCTGAAGGAATAACTGATATAGTTGCTTCCCTTCTAAAAATCCATCCTCCCCTCCAGAGTCTACTTAACCACTAGGGTAGCAAATCACTTCCTATGAGCTCTCTTTGCTTCGACGTCATCTCCCTTATATTCACAGTGCTGTAGGCAGACACGAAAGGTTTAGAGCCTGGTTCTGACACCCCAGTGCTGTGGAGCAGGAAAAGACTATAAGAACTGGAAGAGAAACCAAACTGAGTTGTGTGGCAAGGTGGACACATACCTCTTGAAACAGTGAGCTGCTGTGAGGACCCAGCAGCTACTTAAGAGTGTAGCCCCACAAAGGAGCCGGCCATCTCCATGTGATGACTTCAGTCTGAGGGAAACTTGCCAAGGCCAGCCACCCCTAAGAAAAAAGTGAGCCGCACATTCATACGAGGCAAAAAAAAAAAAAAAAAAAAAAAAAAAAAAAAAAAAAAAAGCACTAGTCAAAGCAATAACTAATGATTTGTATGATTTGCAGTAAGGGGAAAAGAAGGCTTTAAGAATGATGGCCCTACAGCTCAGAAGACCACCTATCAGCTTACAGGCATTTGTATGCATCTCACTTATTTTCAACAAACAGGTTGGTAATTTTCCCTCATATTTCATAACTTGAAGTGTAATTTTTCTCCTCTTCCCTGCCTAAGCGGTCTGAAGTACTTAACAAAGTGCTGCCTTTCCATTAATAAATTCAAAAGCAAAAAAAAAGTCCTTAAAATGAGTCCAATTGGAAACAAATATATTTTCAATTAAATGAATCTTTGTAGTTATACATTTTAAGGTTTCCTGTTAAAATTTGTTGCTTCTGCCACATAACTTCAGCAATACATATGTCACACACATCAGGGAACCAGTGGTTTATATAAAGTAAATGTAGGTCCAAGAACAATGAAATTCTCAGTGAAATCAGTAATTTAGACAATAAAAAGAGCAAAACATATTCTTTACATACTGGAAATTCCTCAGTTTGTAACACCATATATATATATAAGTAATTGTGTAATATGGAAACCTCCTTTGAAGACCACCTTACCTTAAAGAATTTTTCCCACCAATGATCCTCTTCTGCCGGCGATGCAGTAATCTTAAACCACAAACAGATGAAAGGGACTCTGAAGCAGAAATAGGTCATTAATTAAACCATCAAATTGCTGTAGAGGGGTAAAAACCTAAGTGATATACTCCCCTCATGCTTCTTACTCTAATTTTAAGTGCCAACTGTCTGCAAATAATAAATAATTATTCTCATAATAAAAATTAAAAGTTTTCCCCTTTCACCAAATGACAGTGATTTGCAAGCAGTAGAGAAACCTTATGAGGTTTTCTGTCACTCCTCTCTGAGAGGTTTCATGTATGGCTGAATAGTTTCACCCTATTCAGTACACCTGGTAGACATCTGTATCACCTGATATTGCCTGGAGAGGCTATTTGGAATTTAGGATTATTAAATAAAAAAAGAGAACTACATTGGCAGTAATGTTCAAAATTATTATTAAAAATGTAATACAGAGGAGCAAAGCATATTCCTAGGATTAAATCCTAATGTGAATTTACATGTACTCTTACAGTGTTGTAACATACAAGAAAGGGTTTGCCAAGCCAATTCATGTGGCAAACTGTATTTGAGGGTAAATAAACCAAGTTCCCAAGACAAGAGTCTTCTGCCAAGAACTATAAAAGAGACAGGTTAAATTAAAAATGTATGAGAAAGTGGTGCGCAAAAGAGGAGTGACTATAAAGAAGGCATAACATTTTTCAAACAATTTTACAGAGTAGGAGAATCTATTTGAGGCAACTTTGTTCCTTTGGCTAAACAGAGGTATATAAAGCTTAGATATGCTCTGTATTTCATCCTTTAGGGAAAGATAGGAATAGTGCAAAGAATATGAAAACCTAGTCAGCACTAATATTTTCCCATAATAACTAGGTAGAAGGGAGATCAATAGAGAATCAGTAGTAGTTTCTTGATGGAGAAAAATGTTCAACAATGTGTACCAAGAAGATTCATTTGCCAAATGATCTCAGAGGGATTCCATCAAGCTTTAACCTTCATATCTTAGGATACAACTCCTTTTAGATGACACTGCAAATTATAAGATATTAGAAGAACACAAGTTTCCAATAATGCTTCAAGTCAAGTTGATATATATATGATGCCAAGAAAAGGAATGATGTAATACTGAGCAAGCAAAACTTAAAGTTGATATCATTATAGAGCAAAGCACTAGAATGTAAGAAAGTAAAATCTACTTAAAGCCATGCATTGTTAAAAGAACAAAAAGCAAAATGAAGTTCATTTATAAAAGGATCCCATCAGATGACCAATCACCACTGGCTTGAGTACAAATGACCTTACAGAAGTCACCAGATCCTCAGAAGCAACATAAAGGCAACTATTTAATAAGTCAAATTCTGTAAGGTGGCTAGTCTGAAGTGAAAATTTTTTAGGTGATAAATGGCAGCATTTCTGTAACCATGGAAAAATATCAAAATAATGAATACTTCAACTCTGTAAAGGCATAAAACCAAATGTATAGAAAATGAAAAACACAAATCCTTGCTATCTCATATTTTAGAGTAGGTTTATAGAAAAGTGTATGAAACTATTTCACAGCTATTGAGTCTTTATGATGTTCAACTGCTTAAGAATCTGACATAATTCAAGGAATCAGTTATGTTCAAGTTGTAATAAGAATTTAATAAATTAAGTTGTGATCAATATACATATTTAGAGAAAACAGGCTTATCAAGTCCCTCCCATACACACACAAATACACATACACATATGATGAATAGAACATAAAGCAAAACATAAAGAGTTATAAGTGTTCCTTCCACATTTAAAAGTCTGTCAAGCCATGAAGAATCATATTAACAACATCTACTTCACTTATTACATTGCTTTAGCAATCATTAAAAGGTGTTTAAAAAGCGTAATGTTCAAATACAGATGCACCTGATTTTAAGAAAATCCAATATATTAAAACTATGAAATTTCAATGCAGACAGAGCTGATTATTCTTTCTATAAATAATGACAAATTTATCCAACATAGCTAATTCTGAATCCCACTTGTTCATTTAAATAATTTGTTTCATAATTTAATGTTTGGGGCTGGCATTGTGGCATAGCAAGTAAGGCCTCTGCCTGCAGTGCCAGCATCCCATATAGGCACTGTTCATGTCCTGGCTGCTCCATTTCTGATCTAGCTCTCTATTATGGCCTGAGAAAGCAGTAGAACATGGCCCAAATGCTGGGACCCCTGTACCTGCATGGAAGGCCTGAAGGAAGCTCCTGGTTCCTGGCTTCCGATTGCCCCCATTCCAGCCATTGTGGCCATTTGGGGAGTGAAACAGAGGATGGAAGACCTCTCTCTCTCTGCCTCTGCCTCTCTGTGACTCCACCTTTCAATTACATAAATAAATAAGTCTTAAAAAAATTTAATGTACCCAGAGCCTTCAAAAGCTATTTTAAGAACAAAACATCTATTTATTGTACTGTACTAGAAGGTTATTTATCATTTTCCTTATATGTTTAAATTCCAAAGAATAAAATCTATAAAAGATGGCTTTTCTTTTTGAAATTCATTTTAAAATTATCCTTGTTGTTTAAAACATTAGTAAGCTTGAAGAAAGGGGTCATTTATATACTGTTGTTGAGAATGTAAATTAGTGCAACCACTGTGGAAAACAGCATGGCAACTTCTTCAAAAACTAGAATTAGATTGCTTATGATCCAGCAATCTTACTATTGGGTATATACCCAAGAAACATGAACACATTGTATCAAACAAATACCTGCCCCACCATGTTTATAGCAGCACTATTCACAATAGCCAAAATTTGGCATCAACCAAAATGGCTATCATCAGATGAATGGATAAAGAAAATGTGGTATATATACACAATGGAATATTATTCAGCTATAAAAAGGAATGAAATTCTATCATCAATTTTGATGTACCTGGAGGACATCATGTTGAATAAAATAATCTGGACATAGAAACACAATTACTGTGTGTTCTCCCTTATATGTGGGAATTAAAATTTATTTTTTTTTTATTTTTTATTTTTTGACAAGCAGAGTGGACAGTGAGAGAGAGAGACAGAGAGAAAGGTCTTCCTTTTGCCGTTGGTTCACCCTCCAATGGCCGCCGCGGCCAGCACACCACGCTGATCCGATGGCAGGAGCCAGGTACTTATCCTGGTCTCCCATGGGGTGCAGGGCCCAAGGACTGCACTCCCTGGCCACAGCAGAGAGCTGGCCTGGAAGAGGGGCAACCGGGACAGACTCCGGCTTCCCAACCGGGACTAGAACCCGGTGTACCGGCGCTGCAAGGTGGAGGATTAGCCTAGTGAGCCGCGGCGCCGGCCTGTGGGAATTAAAATTTAAACAGAAAAAATAAAAAAATGAAAAAAACAAAAGATGAAAGAAATACCTGTGTGTATCAGTATTGCTGAAAATAATAGTTTTGTAAAACTTTTATACCTTTGTCCAACTAATGATTAAGAATGTTATACTACTATAATTTTAATGATCTGTGAATATTTTAATATTTATTGTATATAAACTGTGAAAAAGTTTATAGAAATTGAATTAAAATATTTTCCTTTTGATGAAAAAAGAATATTAGTAAGAGTAAAGAAGTATCTTTTTTAATCCATCTCTATATGTTCATTTCTTTCTGAAACACAAAGGACTTCAACAAATGTGATAGTTTTATTATCGAGAAACAAGAAATGATGAAGAATTGCCTGAGAAAGTAAAAAGGAAAGCAGTAGGGTAGGCGTTTGGTGCAGCAGTTAAGATGCCACTTGGGACACCCATATCCCATGTCAGGGTGACTGCATTCCTGTCCCATTTCTGCTGCCATTACTGGCTTCCTGGTAGTGCATACCCTGGGAGGCAGCAGGTGACTGCTCAAGTATCTGTGTTGCTGCCACCTCTGGATAGACTGAATTGAGTTCCTGGTTCCTGGTTTTGGCCTGGCCCAGCACCATTCTGCTGTGGGGTGTTTGGAGAGTGAAGCAACAAGTGGAAGAAGTTTTATCTTTCAAACGATTTTTTAAGATTTTTTTTTTAATTTAGGATGAAAATCCCAGAGATTAGAAAGTATTGTAAACCTAGTCTTACCCCTGCATCTTGCTCTCTCTTTAAGCCTCACCTACACAGGGACTGGCAAACACTTGTACAAAGAACAAGTGCTATATGCCGTCTGTTGCTTGGGACTTCTGTTATCAAAGCACAGCTGTAGTAACAAAGTGGAAGTTAGTAGTCTCTGAATCACTTAGGAACCCAGAAGATGACTTACTTTTATCACCATTACTTGATGCTTTCTTGCCAAAATAATCACAAATAACTCCGGCATCTTCACTGTGGCGGCAATTGTGTTTTCCAATATCTTGTTTGATACAGTCGGCAAGTGACCTCTCACTTCCTGTGCACTTTACATTATCCACGTGGATGGGTCCTTTTCCTTCCCCAAAATAAGCCATGGTCCTGGCCCTGGCAGGTCCCCTAGAAACACAACATTCTTAAGGATATGCAGAATCAAGCATTCATACAGATAAATCACAACATAGACTCACAACTGATTTTCTTCCTTAATTTATACATAGAAAAATTAGCATCCATATGTCCTCGAGACCATTTATTTCATAGTTGCAAAAAAAAAAAAGAAAAATTGAAATGAGAGGTAATAACTGTATCTTCTTCATTGTCACACCCCACAGCTACTTTAATGCAACTATACATTAAATTTAATTTAGCCTCTGATAAGAAAATCACATTTAATAGCATGGGAAAAAAATCAAGATGGTTTAAGACTATCTAGTTTTTTATTTTTTCTTTTTTAAAAGTATTTTATTTGAAAGTCAGAGTTACAGAGAGGCAGAGGCAGAGAGAGAGGAAGACAGAGAGAGAGAGAGAGGGGGAGAGAGAGAGAGAGGTCTTCCATCCACTGGATCACTTCCTAAATGGTCACAACAGCTGGAGCTGTGCCGACCCGAAGCCAGGAGCCAGGAGCTTCTTCCAGGTCTCCCACGTGGGTGCGGGGCTCAAGGACTTGGGCCATCTTCCACTGCTTTCCCAGCCCATAGCAGAGAGCTGGATTGGAAGTGCAGCAGCCAGGGCTTGAACCAGTGTCCATATAGGATGCCAGCACTGTAGGCGGTGGCCTTACCTGCTATGCCACAGCGCCGGCCCCAACACTATCTAGTTTAAAGAGGAAAAACAAATCACTTCAAAATTCTCTACCCTCTTCGAGAATTCTAGATGTAAATTGATATATTGCCAAGAAAATTATGAGATTAAATAATTACCTAAGGAGCTAACACCCAATTTTCTTTCTCCTTTAAAAGCAAAATGTTAACAGAGGCCAACACTGTGGCAGAGCAAGTAAAGCTGCCACCTGTGACTCCAGCTTCCCACATGTGCAAGTTTCGAGTCTCAGCTGCTACACTTTTCATCCAGCTCCCTGTTAACGGCCTGAGAAAAGCAGCAGAAGATGGCGCAAGTACTTGGGCCCTGTCACTGACATGGGAGACCAGGATGTAGCTCTGGGCTTTGGCCTGGCCCTGCACTGGCCGTTACAACCACCTGGGCAGTAAACCAGCAGATGGAAGATGTGTCTCTTTCTCTCTCTCTCTCCCCCCCTCTTTCTCTGTAACTCTTTCAAAATAAATCTTTTTTTTTAAAAAAAAGCAAAAAGTACAATTTTTAATAGAGAAAATCAGGAATCACAAATAGAAGCCAGGCTTGCTTTTGATGTATTTCATTTTATATTTAGTAAGACATTATCTTTTTTAAAATATGGAAATGCAAAAAGTTTTAATGAAATATTTTAAAAAATATTAAAATTCAATTCCTGATAAATTAATGACAGAATTATGAAAGGCAAAAGCTTTAAACTTGGAGTTATAGAAAATTATCTTTAATACCTTGCAAAGGAATAACTAATTAAATAAGACATTGAGGAGACAGAGCCAGTGTTGTGGCACAGTAGATTAAGCCACAGCCTGCAATGCCAGCATCCCATGACCATTGGTTCAAGTCCCAACTACTCCTTCTCCAATCCTGCTATCTGCTAGTATGTCTGGGAAAGCTGTGAAAGATAGTCTTGGGTCCCTACTTTGGTCCCTGCCATTCATGTAGGAGACCCACATGGAGTTCCAGTCTCCTGGCTTCAGCCTGGCCCATCCTGGTTATTGTGGTCCATGGGGAATGAGCCAGCAATGGTAGTTATATCTGCCTCTCTTTTCAAATAAATAAATCTTAAATAAAAGACCTGGAGAGCATAAACCACAAATTAAAAGACTGATAAATTCAGCAGAAATTAAGAGTTTTGCTTTACTAAAAACTATCCCAAGGAAAATGAAAAGAATAATTCAAATGTTGATTATATTTTAATATATATGTATAAATATATTTAAGGGCATATATGTTTTTTAATAGACAACAGGATAGAAAATACAAAAAGCTCCCCAAAATCGTTTAGAACATTTGAAAAACCAGCAACTCAAGAGAAAAATAGGCAAGAGAGAACCCAAGAAAGAAAAATAATTTTATAGAAAAGCATCAGTGGCAAATAACTGATGAAAACATGCTCAGTCACATTAGTAAGTGGGGATACAAAGCATTAAACACTAGCTACGCACCACTTTAGCACAAATTGAAAACTGATGATTATCAGTGTGTTGAGCACATAAATCAAGGTAGCTGTTTGGTAGGGCAACCATACATCCCTTGAAAAAGTTGAATATGCACCTGCCCTACAGGCTAGGTGCTGATTACACTCATATTCTCTCAAAAATCTCTGGCACACCAGTACTAGCAGAAGGGTATAAGGTTTATAACAGTATAGTTTTTAACAGTAAAACTAAAAGTGATATTGCCATGGTTTGAATGTCCATACCAAAACTTAAGCTGAAATTTAATCCCCATTGTTCAATATTAAGAGACAGGACTTAGACAAATATAAATGTTCCAGTTCAAAACAATAAATTAGTAAGTTAGATATTTATGTGACATAAGACTAAAGAGAAAAATAAATTTGAATGAATTACAGCAATTTGCATCAGAGATGAATCTGGGAAGCCATGTTGAGGAAAAAATCCAAGTAACTAAAGACAAACTGAAGGATAATTGCGTACTTTCAACTACAGATTTTGAAAAACAGGCAAAACTACTGTTTTAACCTGATGTAATTATGAAAATTATGAAAAACACAATGGAGTAATATAAAATTCAAGGCTCTGTTTACCTCAAGGTGATGGAATAAGGAGGGTGGGGTTGGCATAGGAAAACTTTAAAGTAATGTCCACTTCCTAAGCTGAGTAGTAGAGACAGAGCTGACTTGTACGGTCCTGAAGGCTGAGCACAGCACAGATCTAGGGATGACATTCAGGGGCCACAGCCTGCATGGCTGGACATGTGGCCAAGGAGGATATGATGCATTTATTTAATGCCATTCTTTAAAAAATACAGATACTATATATATATTCTTATTTGGATGTATACTTTTCAGTTAAAGACAAAGAAAAAAGGTAGGAAAATATTGACCTTAAAAGCTGTTTTAAAAAGCTGAGTCAAACATCATAATTAGAAAGAAGAGCTTTAAAAAGAGTCTAATTGTACTTTAGGAAATTATAAAATAAATCAACAATACCTTTTATCAGAGAAAAATGCTATACTGTTATCCTAGGGCCTCCAGGTGATCATACTTCTGCAAATAACCACTAAACAAACCATGATGTATTTGCCATCAGAATATTGTGGTAGAGCTGGGAGAGGTTTTGTTGTTAGATCAGTCATCGCTGTGCACAGAAGCAACTGATCACTGAAAGGGTTCCACATATTGGTTGAAGAGGTTTGGAACTGTCACTCTGAGAGTAAGAGGCAGTGTCAGTGGGAGACCAGACGGTGTGAATCCAACTCCACCTAGAGTAGCTATGAAATCATAGACAAGTATGCAGCCTCTCTGAACGTGTTTCCTCATCAGTAACAAGGAATTAATAGTCACTACTTCATCTGATTATTGCAAAGGTTAAATAAAATAATTCCTACCACGTAGTAAGTGCTCACTAAGCATTACCTATATAACTGGTTGCTTTAGTTATTTACTAAAATTTCAAAAAGATGAAGAAAACATAAATGCAAGCAAGCCAGAAAACAGATTAGGCCAGTATAACCCCTTTTAGAATCCTTCACTTAAAATTTCTCTTTGGCAATGCTCAGGTTTTCATTTCCACCCTAGAAAGACACATGAAAAAAAAATTTTTTTTTTGACAGGTAGAGTTAGACAGTGAGAGAGAGAGCGAGACAGAGAGAAAGGTTTTCCTTCCGTTGGTTCACCCCCCAAATGGCTGCTATAGCCACGCGCTACGCCTATCTGAAGCCAGGAGCCAGGCGCCTCCTCCTGGTCTCCCATGCAGGTGCAGGGCCCAAGCACTTGGGCCATCCTCCACTGCACTCCCGGGCCACAGCAGAGAGCTGGCCTGGAAGAGGGGCAACCGGGACAGACTCCGGCACTCCAACCGGGACTAGAACCCAGGGTGCCAGTGTCGCAGGCGGAGGATTAGCCTAGTGAGCCGCGGTGTCGGCCTACACATGAGATTTATGTATTTACTTTTTCTCACATGTTGATCACATGTTAAAGGAGCAATATGATAAAGGGAAATTCTCAGTAAAGCATTTGGAAGAATGATGATCTAGGGAATCTTGAAGTTATTTCTTTCCATACTCAGTAGCAGAAAAGCCTTAAGCTCTGTTCAAACTGTCCAATCAGACCAAGGAAACTTCAACCTATGTAAAAGCTGAAACTAATTCTCACAAAGTGGACCTCTCATTCCAACTGCTTACATTCTGAGTAAATATATGAGTAACTGTCAAAATCCTACAAGGTGTAGGGGCCTGGGATCTCTTCATGTGCTGTTCTGCCAGGTGGGGAATATCAAATATAGAAAAAGGTGCGGAGTCTGGTTCAAAATCTTTCCTAGTCTGAGTCTGAGAGCCACACATGTGTTATCCAAAGTATGGGAGCTTTAAATCAAAAGAAAGTTCTCATTAAAAACGACAAGGACAGATTTCTGTCTTTAAAACAGATTCTGACTCAACGAAGATAAAAGTAATTATCCCTTCTTTAGAGTTACCCAAGGAGCATGGGTAAATTAGCTTATTGATATAGATTAGCTGAGAAATTCTTTTGAATACAGTCCTCTTTCATAAATGAGAGTGGCCTCAGATGCTTATAGTTGGCAACATATTCATAAATAAACCCAGGAATTTCTGCTGACTGGTAATTGCTACCTTGATACAAAGTGCATATAAAAGTAAGGTTTAACCCACTATAAGTATCTATAGTCATGGAAGATCCCTTTACCCAAATAAGTGACTCCAAGGATTTTCTTAGAAGTAAAAATTTTTATGTAAAACTTATTTCATAATATTAATAAATACCCACTATATCAAATTTGCAAAATAAAAAATAAGAAAATCCTAACACACTGCATGAATTTCAGCATACTTCCTTCCTGTGTATATTTATGAGGAAAATATTAACCATGAGGATTAACCTACTGTGCTATGGCACCGCCCCTCCACATAGGTTTCAACTGTGAGTTTATTATTCATTTTTCCTTGTTTTGTTTTGATTTTATGGTTTTCTTGTGACTTCTATACATGAGTTTTCTTTTATTTTCTACCTAGCATATAGGCACAATTACTTTAAAAATTTTTTTACTTTATCTTATTACATTAAGAAACACTAGCTCGACTGTCTTTCCAGTTGATTCTCACGAGTTTTCTAGGTGGATAATTATACTACTCTTATAACAATGCTGATACTTCCTTTTCAATGCTGATACCTCAACTGTTAAAATTTAGTGAGACCTCCAGGCAATAGTAATAGCAGACATCACTCTTTTGTTCCTAACTGATGTGTATGTGTGATAGACAATTAAGGTGATTTAATATACTCTCTGCTCTAAGAGACTTGAGGAAGAAATGTTGATTTCATATAACTTTTCAGCATTATTAAGATGATCATATTTGTTTTCATTTATAGATGACTCACTGAATAATTTGCTTGTTTATTTATTTGAAAGTTAGAGCTCTGGTGGGAGTGGATAAAGGGAGAACATCAGCTGGTTCACTCTCCACATGGCTGCAATGGCCAGGACTGAGGCGGTGGAAGCCAGGAACAAGGAGCTTCTTCCAGATCTCCCACGTAGGTAGTAGGTGCCCAAACACTTGGGCATCTTCCACTGTTTTTCTCAGGCCATTAGCAGGGAGCTGGATCAGCATTGTAGGTGGCAGTTTTATCTGCTATACCACAAAGCCAACCCCCATTGAATAATATCAAATGAATGCCCCAGTTTGACCCACTTTTACATTCCAGCAATAGACTCCACTTACAGTTCTTTTAAGACACTGTTGGATTAAGTTTGCTAATGTTTTGTGTAGATATTTTTATGTAGATTCCTAAGACTGGAGTAGTTTTCTTTGTACTTGTCTAGTCTTGAAATTGAATTATATTAATCTCATAAAATTAACAGAAAGATTTATATGTTTCTTTGCTTTGCAACAATTTATATCATTCAGGAATCATCTGCATTATGAGGGTTGGCTTAAAAATCCAGCAAAAAAAAAAAATCAGTCTTTTCTGCTAGGACCATTAATCTAATTGGATTTTCTAGCTCTTATACCAATTTTGATAATTATGCTTTATTGCAAATGTACAGTTTCCCAGACAATTACACATTGCATCTATATTCCCAAATTTATTCACTAAAGATAATTCAGAGTATTCTCCAATTTTTAAACTGTTTATCTGTGTTTTATTTGTCTTTTTTCTAATATTTTCTTTGTTTCTCTTACAATTGCCAGAGATTCTCACTTATTTTATTAACCTTTTTTAAAAAATATAAATAATTGCTGATAATGTAAATGTGTAAAATGAAGAAATTTGAAATGCAGCTAGGATATGAACCAAAACAGTGCCCATATTGGATGCTGGCACGGCAGGTGGCTATTTAATCCGCTGTACCACATTGCTAGCCCACACTTTTCTTCATAACTGATAAAGAAGTATCATTGAAAGTCACTATAAATTTCACATATTTCCCACATAAAATCAACTTTTTAAAGGTTTAGTGAGGCATATTTGATATAAAAATCTTGATACATTGGACATAAGCATCTTCCTGTCATACCATCACCACAACCAAGGTACTAAACATATCCCTCACCTCTAAAAAATATCCCCCTGTTCCTCTGTAAGGTTAGTCCTCTGATGACTGGTTTTTTTCACTAGAACAATGCCCTTAAAATTCATCCACGTCATTACATATGACAGAATTTCCTGTTTTTTTTTTTTTTTAGGGCTGAATAACATTTCTCTCTCTCTTTCTCTCTCTCTGTGTGTGTATGTGTGACAGAGAAAGAGAGAGATTTTCCTTATCTATTCAGCCATATATAAGCATTTAGGTTCTTTTCGTATGTTGATTAATTTGCATAATGTGGCAAAGAATATGGGAATGTAGACATTTCTACCAAGATTAATGAAAAACCACTGTGATTTCAACTGTGGAAGCTATTCACAGGCTACAGTGTTAGAATGGCAGCTTAAACTAGTGGTTAAGATGCCTGCCTTCCATATTGGAGTACCTGGGGTTCAACTCCCAGCTGTGGCCCCTGACAGATGCTTCCTGCTAATGCAGACCATGGGAGGCAGTGGGGAGTGAACCAGCAGATGGGAGCATTGTCTCTCTGCTCTGCAAATTAATTAATTAATTAATTTTGGGGAAAAAAAAAGGCTAAAATACAGAAAAAATTACCTTTGGATGAGGAAGAAAGCATTATGAATAGTTGAAGTGATTAGACTACTTTGTTATATAAAAACTACATTTTTATGTGACAATGTGTATTTTGTGTGGAAAGGTAGAAAATTTGAATAGACTATTACTTCTTTGTAATTCTGAATCAAATAAGCTTGCTGACAGTATTTTTAACTGAATCATAGAAAATGATTTTAGGTACTTAATAACTCATTAAAAAACAAGCTTAAAAAAACAGTGATATTCAGCAAGTAACTATCCCAAAAGTTAAATATTCCTTACTTATAGCCAAGCTGTCGACAGATCACAGTTGCATCCTTATCAGTCCATCCATCATCACAAATTGTTCCCCACTGGCCATTGATAAAAACTTCCACTCGTCCTTCTTTCTTATTTTCTCCATCCACCAGTCTGATAGGAAAACCTAAATCACAATTCAAAAGGATTAGAAAAGTGAAAATAAGTGATACAGATACTAAGGCATGAGAGACTTTACAAAATTCAAATTTTATAAAATCAGTTGAGTGATCAAGAGAGAGGGAGAGAGAAAGAAAGGAGAAGAAGATAGGAGAGCTATCTATAGGAAATTATATCTACTTGTGTAACGTCTTTTGAAGTCTTGAGGTCAAAGTGCTCACCTTGCTGCAATCTGTAGCCCCAGTTATTGGAACAGTGCCTGGCTTGTAAAGAAATGGCAATCATTTTTGTTGAATGAATGAACGCATGAATGACTGAATGAATGGCACTATAAAACTGTGAACTATTTTATTACAACTAACTTCTACATAATGAAAGAACATTATCTTAGAGTTGTTTTGTTTTATAGATGTTCATTTATCCATGAACATAGCTAAAAACATATATTCCAAAGCTAGGATTTTTAGGAAGCTATAAACAGATACAACCTTGTCCTACTTGGGGAAGTTGAATGGGTTTAATGCCAGAGGAGGAGGAAAAAGTTTTTTTTCTTTTAAAGGCAGGTAATAGGAACAATTTCCATCAAAGGGTTTCTATGAACTATTGAGTACAAGGAAAAAAGTAATAAAAATTATCAAGATTTAAAGTGCAGAAGCTTTAGGTGCACTCTAAAGTGTACCTAAACTGTACAAATGAAGTGATTTGTAGAACATCACACGATCTTTATCCACATCAATAAATATGATGTTGTTTAATAGAAGGTGTTCACTGTGACTTGCATTCTGTCAGGAGGAAAAGTGTGAAGTCATTAGGATGGGACCTAATCCAAATGACTCTTGTCCTTATAAAAAGGAGAAGCTTGGACACAGAGATATACGATGTGAAGAGACATGGGGAGAAGACAGCCATCTACAAGCCAAGGAGAAAATCCCGGAGCAGCTCTATCCCACACAGCTAGTTCTCCCTGTTCTTTCTGAAGGACCCTATCCTGCCAATGCCTTGAGTTTGAATTTCTAGCCCCCAGAACTATGAGACAATAAATATCTCTAAACAAATTACCCTATCTGAGGTAATATGTTTTAGCAACGTAAGCAAATTAACACACTGGGAAGGTTTCTAGCTTTAAGGTCTCCAAGATTTACAGGTGAGGATTTAGGGAATACAATGAAGCATGGTGAGATGATCAGAACCACAACAGCGGAAGTAGGCAGCTAAAGAACAAACTGTATGTCTCTAGACCAACCTATGAAATTACTAAATTGACTCTTGTTGACTAAAAGGAAATACTGCTTGCAGAATGGACACTTCTGCTCTTATTCCTCTGACCCAGTTGTAATTATCCACCCTTCTTTGCTGCTCCTCAGGTTGCTAGTCCCTTAGTTTACATCTGTGACCATGTTCATTCATGGGTTAAGGCACATGAGGGGACTTCAAAAAGTTCATGAAAAAAATGAAATGAAAAGCTAATTTTGCTGCAAAAGAATTTTTAAATCCATGCATAGTTTCTTTCTTTTTTTTTTTTTTTTTTTTTTTTTGACAGGCAGAGTTAGACAGTGAGAGAGAGAGACAGAGAGAAAGGTCTTCCTTTTCCATTGGTTCAACCCCAAATGGCCGCTACAGCTCGCGCATTGCGGACGGCACGCTGCACCGATCCGAAGCCAGCAGCCAGGTGCTTCCTCCTGGTCTCCCATGCGGGTGCAGGGCCCAAGCACTTGGGCCATCCTCCATTGCCTTCCTGGGTCACAGCAGAGAGCTGGACTGGACGAGGAGCAACCGGGATAGAACCGGTACCCCAACCGGGACTAGAATCTGGGGTGCCAATGCCTCAGGCAGAGGATTAGCCTAGTGAGCCGTGGCGCCAGCCATAGTTCTTTCATAATATGAATTATCCATGAAGTTTTGTAGACTATTCACATAATAGAATTATATAGTAAAGTCAAAATTAACAAATACTTATTGAGCTACACACTACCAACTAATGTTCTTAAAAAAAAAAAACTTGAAATTTTAACTATGTCATAAAGCACACAAAATTTGAAACTTTTTGTTTCTTAATAATGTATCTGAAATTCTAGGGTTCTTTGCAAGAGAAGTAAGAGGAAAAGGTGAAGTAAGTGCTCCTCAAAGGCTAACTTCAAACTGATGACATCCTTTTCCTAATTTTTAGATCTTTGATGTGAAGAAAACATTTGCACACTGAATAAGATCTCCATGTTCCATGCCAGTCTTTTATAAGCAAAAGTAAAAATCTTGCAGTATTTTTAAAGTTCAAATTTCATGCTTTGTAAAAGTACTGCTTATGGTGCTTCTGAACTTAATATAACCCAATCATTTTTACAAAGTCATTGAATTTTCAATTCTTGAGGGGAAATTGGATAACAGACATTCTATCCATACTATCTTGTTACTTAAGTTCTTTTTGTTAGGGTGGTAATAATAATACTCAGTGTGTTTCATTTGTAAAATCTTAAATAAATACAAAATGTTTGGAAAAACTAAACAATTCTACGGGTATAAAGTATCTTTAATTACACATCTCATAACGATTTCTGGTAGTTTACTCTTTCCTGTAACAAAGATATATTATTTAAAAAAATACTTTCTCTTAGACAAAAATCTAGTGCAAATACAAACGAAGTCTAAGTTTATATGGTAAAAGCGTGTGAGAGACAACTTTGCTATGAAGGAAAATTCTGCTAAGACTTAGTACAAACTTTAGAATTAATATAAAATTAAGGTGAAAATAAAGTATTTGCCATCCCAGAATTTTCCTCCAATTCTCACGGGTATTACCTGCATTCTTATGAAGTTAAGTTTTACTAACTTAGAATACTGATTTTGAGCATTTTACCTACCACACACCCAAATACATGAAGTGTCTACTGAACTATAACTAGTTTGAGGAGAGTTTTGCTCACAGAAGTTACCCTTTAAGTAACTGAAAATAATAGGAGTCACTGTGCACTTGCTCCCCATGTAGGATCTCTGTCCTTAATGTGTTGTACTATGTGAATTAATGGTAAAACCAGCATTCAAACAGTACTTTATACTTTGTATGTCTGTGTGGGTGCAGTCTGTTGAAATCTTTATTTAGTATATACAAGTTGATCTTCTGTATATAATTAAAAAGGAATCTTAATGAAGAATGGGATGGGAGAGGGAGTAGGAGATGGGATGGTTTGTGGGTGGGAGGGTGGTTATAGGGGAAAAAACCACTATAATCCAAAAGTTGTACTTTCAAAATTTATATTTATTAAAAAAATTTTAAAAAAATAATAGTTCAACAGCTTATTATTACAGTGCTAAAGAAGATAAACATCCTCATGTTAAGTGCTGTTGTTTGTATCATTTTTCCATTATCCATTTCTTTAACCTTCTCTTTTAAATATGCAGTATTTTTAATAAATTGGAAAGCAATGGTATATTTGAATAAATAAATAGTACCTGATTCTATCCCAAAAAAATATTTGGTTCAGATATAATGTTTTTCAAATGACTTTAGTTAATAAACACACTCCTGAGATTAGAACCAAGAAATTCATAATAAAGATGATCACATATTTTATTAATTATTATCATCCACAGCTTTTAAAATTTTTTAAAAAAATATTTAAAACTCTATAATTAAAAAGATTTTCTGGTAAACTGAAATGGTTAGCTGTCCTACCCTATAAAGTATTTAACAATCCAGGCCTTAAGAGAACTGAGATCACATAGTCAGTATTTTGTCTCTGGCACTCCTGATGGGGCATGACTGATTAGATAACCCCATGATCTAAACACCTGCTATCTGGGGCTGGGAGAACCCACTTTTTAGCAAATAGGGTCCTATCTACCAATTACATGCAATCATTCATCACACAAACCTGGGAGGCCATAAATCTTCCATAAGAAGGCAGTAGGAGAAAACAAGAACTAATGGAAAGAAAATTGGAAGTAGGTCCCAGAGTATAGGAATGGAGTAAAGAGATGCATTTCTCCTTGGTATAATGCAGTGAGTTACCATGATATCACGGTGTAGCATAAAAAAAGAGTATTTTACAAATAAAGTGTGCAAAATGGTTAATATTGCAGAATTCAACAAGTTTTATTATTTTGTAATAGGAAGATTTCAGCTTCACAGTCTTAAAACAGGATGATAAAACGGGTAGATTCAATCCTGAGGTTAAAAGTGAAGGTCATCTATCTATTTACACACACACACATACACAAACATATGTACTCTAGGTAAACAATAGAGCTCTGATAGTGTTCTGGCCAATCTTTTGAATAATTCCCCTTAATATACTTCATTCATATTTATCCTGCCTTCCTCCCCGTCAGACCTTAAGAATCTGGTAAGAATGGTTAGCCATAAACAGTTCAAGACTGTTAGAGGAGCTGGTTCCCTTTAATCAAACTACAAATCTGAAGAAATTTATAAAAAGAGAGTAGCAATGGTCCCCGATGGGTCTCTAGGATAATGGCATATCTTAGAAAGATGGGTAAGCTATTAGCTCCAATTGATCCATTTAGAAGCCTATTGAGAACCCTGGAAGAGCAAGGAATGGGTGGCTGGTGACCAGTGATTGACAAGGCCTCAGGAGCAGAGAAGAAATGAATCATGAGACAAGGGGAGGAGTGGAATATTCCTTTTCTTTTTCTTTCTTAAAAATCTGTCCCAAATAGCTCATTTGTACTCAAGTTAAATGATCAGAATAGGTGAATAAGGAGTAGAGAAACAGATTACACAGCTTCTTTCTTCTTTCAGATCACACGATTATAAATATTTTTAGTGGGAAAGTTAGGTTTCTAAGTAAAGAAAAACAATTTCAGGGCTGGAAATTTCATAATGCTGATAGAAAGATTCAAAGGAATATTTTTCTCTGCATAGGAATGACTGAAACTTAGAAAAATATGGGAAATTAAAAATCCAAAGAGGAGAAACACTTTACACTTGGGGCCAGTGGCTTAAAGTACAATGGCTACTGAGTTATAAATGTCTAGAGTTGTGGTCGGTTCTCACCCAGAGACAGTCTGTGTCCGTCACTGCCAGGGTAGCAGGCGACAGCCACATCTTCCCGGTGGCTGCAGTCATGCCTTCCCCACTGTCTCCTAGAACACTGAAGGAAACTGGTTTCCTTTCCTGAGCAGCTGACATCATCCAACCAAATGGGCCCTGCACTTTCTTCAAAATGGTTTGCAGAAGCCTGTTTGCCATACCTGTGATAATAAAATAAACCATGTTACAATGAACCACAAAACATAAACAACCTAATTGCTGTGACTTCAGAGAGTATTTCTTTGATCTTTCTCCTACCTTGAGGACACAGCTGTGTTTGCCGAAGTCACAGGATTCGAACATCTGAACAACTTTTGGTTGTTTCAATGAGTAACTATTGAGTAATAATCCTATTTTCAGATTCATTCTTGTTTTTTGGTGTTCAATTTAAACTACCAAACAGAGAGACTGCAAAGGGATATATCTCAAATTCCTGACAACAGGATTAATACTGTGAACCACACAGCGAGAGCACGTTCGTCATTTGGTTTTCTGATGAACACTGGGAGCCCTCTGACTCCCTCAGCTTCTCTAGGCCTCTCTGGTATCTTCTTCAAACAGAGTGTGTGCTAGTTTAGTAATTTCCCCACACACACTAACAAACCCTTCATGAAGTTTGGATTTCAGCCCATCAACATCATATAATAGCATTCAGTTTTTTGTAGGAATAGATAAACTGAATATTTCATTTTTTAAAACTTTGTAAAAATTTTATAAATTTATATAAAATATAAATTATTTAATATTCCAGTTGACTTTATCATTTCTATTATCTGTATTATAATAAATGTATGTTGTAAAACTAGAAAAAATTATAAAATTTAAAAATTGGTAATTTTTTCTTAACTTTCATCCTATCGATATTTCTTTTGTTACATAAAATCCAAATCTCCAGGAATTACTGAGCTTAAATAACCTTAATGTGTCTTCCATTTTTAAGAGTGTATGAAATTCAGCTGTTACTCATAAATTTTATGTCAGTATTTTCCTTAACTGGATGCTTTTATTATTGCTATACTAAGAATATAGACATTTCTGAAATGAATTTTCCTAATTGTTTTCCAGGGCAATTATATTAAATGTATTCAACTTGACAAACATTTGATAAATTAAAACAATGCAACTTTTAGTTATTCTTTCAATCAATAATTAACTGGCTGTTAATCATTAAAAATTAGACTTTTTCCTGTGATTTTGCTAACTAATCCATACTTAGCTAGAAAAGTAAGTAACCTAAATTCCAAACCTCTATCACTTCCAGCTTATATCAATTTTCCTGCAAATGTATCAATCTGATAATCATCTGTCCATATTAGCTATATAATATATAAAGGGAAGTCATTTTACTCCTGGATTATACAAGGAAACACACACACCTGACCCTCTTTATTATTCCTTAAGAATATCCTTTCAAGAATTCCTCTGTAAATTAAATGCAGCACAAGCTTATACAATCTTCAACACAATTATTTAGAACACCTAATAGTATACTGAAAGTTTGATATTCAGTAACTCTAGATATTCTGTGAATGCAAGAAAAATTATGACTGAAAACTGTATTTGTGAAAACAATAAATTAAATATGAAGAATCAGTGTCAATTGTTTTCATTAATAGAAAACCATGTGAAAATAAAGGGTAAAAGGATTTATTGGTCTCTCTAATTTGAGAAAACTGTATACTTATCAGTCTACAGATTAACTTAAAGTGACATTCATAAAGTAATTCTTATTAATTAAAGTCAATAATTATTTAGCTGTTTGTTATGTCATACCTCTTGATTCATTAATATATTTATATATTTAATTAATATATTAATTATTCATTAATTATAAAATTCAAAGTATGAGGCAATCATGTACATTGACATCTTCTTAATAAAATTATAACAGGAAAAAATTCAACTTCAATATTAAATATAGTATCAACATTTGATGGATGTTTTGTTATTAAAAGTATTAAAAGTGTGGATACTTAAATTACATGTCCACTACTCGAGCTGATATAAAGTTATAAACAGATACTGTAAATGATAGTGTAAACATGGGAAAATTTTAAGTAGTTTTCTACTTTGTTTCTTCTCTGAACTTTATGTGTGATATTGCTTTTTTATAAATTTTAACATATATGTTAAATATGACTTTGCTTAGCTTGAATGAGGGAATATATTTAAGGTTTCATGAATGTTTACAATCAGTTGTATCTGAAGCTGAAATGAGAAAATTACTTCAAGCATGACACAGAAATATGGCATAAAAGAATGGGTATTCATGGGCTTCATTCAAATATTTAGCTCAAAGGCATCATTTGCAGTTACTTCAACCAACTTAAGTTCTTACTCTGAATGTATGATGTATGTGACAAGCAATATATTGCTCCAAGTGTGATACTCAGCTTTTAAGTGAGTGAGGTCAAAGGCGAGTTTTAAAGGTCATCTCATTACAAGAGGGCCATTTTTCTCAAATAAAAGTGATAATTATCATCACATTCTAAAAACAAGAATAATATACTACCAAATTGTTTGACGCTGAACTTCTCTACAATTTTAGATACAATGATGTCAAAACTAACCGCATCCAATAGCGATGATGCATCAGAATAAAATCAAGCATTCAAAGTCTTGAAAAGACACAAAAGGACCTAGGAGTCTCACTGGCTTCAACCAATTATTCAAGAAGGGTGGTGGCAGGAAAGTTCAACAAGACAAAAAACAAGAGATAGTTATTCATTATCACAGAAAATGTCATTTTTAAACTGTTCTTCCATAGGTAGGTAAATAGATTATAGACAACATATAGGTTTAATATTATAGAAAGTATAAGTAATGATCACAGAATAAAACATTTAAAGATATAATGTGGCACCTTTACTTAGTGGAGGTTTAGCCTTATGATTATAAAATTAACTGAAAGTATGTCAATGAAAAATTAAAAATAATAAGAAAGGAAGGAGGAAGGAGGATGGGAGCATAGGTGGGAAGTATCACAATGTTCTTAAATTTGTATATATAAAATACATGAAATTTGTTCAACTTATATAAATAAAAATTATTTAAAAAATTATGTGGCATTTATCTGCCTCATATCAATGGGTCTTACTTAAATCCCAGTTGTCGGCAAACCACGTATGTATTCAGCTCAGTCCAGCCATCATCACATACAGTCCCCCACTGTGCCCTGTAATACACTTCCAAACGGCCCTCATGGCTACTTTTCCCGCCTGCAAGTCTTATGACCCCATCTGTAATAAGAAGGAGATGCAGAGACTAAGCAGATTCACTCCCAAGAAAGGCAAAACAACATTTTCATTTCATCACAAATATCATATATACTCAGGCTTCCCTCTAGGCATTCCATTCAACTCGCATTACAGGAGTGCTCAATGAACTGACATCACTACATTGTATGCAATAATATGTATCTGTCCTAATAAAATATTCTTTTCTTTTTATTTGTACTCCTATTACTTGGGTAGAAAAAATATATTCTGATATAATTACAAATATAAGCATGTTACTCTGCTGGTAAAAGCAGCAGCCCATACAGAAGTATGTCAATACAAATTTAGTATTTCATGGGTCCTAAGAAGTTATTCTTTTGATTTTTGTTAAAGAAAAATTTAAACAGAAATTTTTTTCTATGTTCTTTTTAGCATAGGAACAATGGATTTGGGATGCCCATCTACTTCCTTCTACCTCCAAACAATTAAGTAAATGTACACTCAGACATGCCCTTCTTATAACACATGACATCTTGACAAGTATGCAGCAATATGGAATACTATGGAAATTGAGCATAACAAAGGTAACTTTGTTTCTTTAATAGTGTTCTTTAATTAACAATTGCATCAATACCGTTTTACCAGGTAGGAATAAATTCTGACACTCAAGCCTGTTGAATGTATGAATGGATTAAAGACATAATTATAAAACCCAATATCTGAAATTTACTATTGCATGTAGATTTTGATTATTAGGTACTATATACATCAATGGCATATTTTCTGATTTATACTTACAGAATTTTATAGTTTGAAATTTAAAAACTTAGAAATATCTATAAATAAGCAGATAACATTTTAGTAACTGTGTTAGATTGTTTTAGTTTTATTTGGAGGACTTAGTTGTATGGTCATTGGGTAATATTGTCCAAATTGAGGACATAGAAATATGTGGTAAGTACAAATGATGCTTGGACAGGTATTACTATATTAATGAGATAAAATCCTTACCTGTCAAAGGGGTACAGGACACTCCAGCATCTTCTTTATGGCCACAGTTATGTTCTCCCCAGGAACTCTTTGGACATTGCTCAATTGAAAGCTCATTCCCAGTGCAACGTACTTCATCCAACATTATTGGGCCAGATCCTTCCCCAAAATATGCCTGATTCCATGCTTTAGCGATGCCACTGAAAACATAAGAATGTAAGAATTCTGGATCAGACAGCAGAAGTTGGTTGGACTTACTCAATTTGCCCTGGTCAAAGCATACTTTTTAATCTCCATTTAACAGTTTACTCCCCAGATCAACAGGACTTTCTTTTTTTATTTTTTAAACTTTTATTTAATAAATATAAATTTCCAAAGTACAGCTTTTGGAACACTGTGGCTCTTTCCCCTCCATAACTTCCCTCCAACCACAACCCTCCCCTCTCCCACTCCCTCTCCCATTCCATTCACCTCAAGATTCATTTTCAATTATCTTTATATACAGAAGATCAATTTAGTATAATTAAGTAAAGATTTCAACAGTTTGCACCCACACAGAAACACAAAGTATAAAGTACTGTCTGAGTACTAGTTATAGCATTAATTCACATTGGACAACACATTAAGGACAGAGATCCTACAGGGGGAGTAAGTACACAGTGACTCCTGTTGTTGACTTAACAATTGACACTCTTGTTTATGGCATCAGTAATCACCCTAGGCTCTTGTCATGAGTTGCCAAGGCTATGGAGGCCTTTTGAGTTCACCAACTCCGATCTCATTTAGACAAGGTCATAGTCAAAGTGGAAGTTCTCTCCTCCCTTCAGAGAAAGGTACCTCCTTCTTTGATGGCCCTTCTTTCCACTGGAATCTCACTCACAGAGATCTTTCATTTACTCTCATGGGCTCTTCAGCCAGATCCAAATGCCTTAAGGGCTGATTCTGAGGCCAGAGTGCTGTTTAGGACATCTGCCATTCTGTGAGTCTGCTGTGTATCCTGCTTTCCATGTTGGATCATTTTTTCCTTTTTAATTATATCAGTATTAGCAGACACTAGTCTTGTTTATGTGATCCCTTTGACTCTTAGTCCTATCATTATGATTAACTTTGAACTGAAACTGATCACTTTGACTAGTGAGATGGCATTGGTACATGCCACCTTGACAGGACTGAATTGGAATCTCCTGGCACGTTTCTAACTCTACCATTTGGGGCAACTCTGGTTGAGCATGTGTCGAACTGTACATCTCCTTTCTCTCTTATTCCCACTCTTATAGTTAACAGGGATCACGTTTCAGTTAAATTTAAACACCTAAGAATAACTGTGTGTTAATTAAAGAGTTCAACCAATAGTATTAAGTGAACAAAAAAAAATACTACAAGGGATAAAGTATTAAGTTGTTCATCAACAGTCAGGACAAGGGGCTGATGAAGTCACTGTTTCTCATTTCACTTCAACAGGCTTTCTTTTTGGTGCTCGGTTAGTTATCACCGATCAGGGAGAACACATGATATTTGTCCCTTTGGGACTGGCTTATTTCACTCAGCATGATGTTTTCCAGATTCCTCCATTTTGTTGCAAATGACCGGATTTCATTTTTTTTTTTACTGCTGTATAGTATTCTATAGAGTACATATCCAGCGTCATGGCTCACTTGCTAATTCTCCGCCTGTGGCACTGGCACCCCATATTCCAGTCCCCCTTGGGGCGCCGGATTCTATCCCAGTTGCTCCTCTTCCAGTCCAGCTCTCTGCTGTGGCCCGGGAAGGCAGTGGAGGATGGCCCAAGTGCTTAGGCCCTGCACCTGCATGGGAGACCAGGAAGAAGCACCTGGCTCCTGCTTCAGATTGGCACAGTGTGCCAGCAGTAGCAGCCACTTGAGGGGTGAACCAATGGAAGGAAGACCTTTCTCTCTGTCTCTCTCTCTGTCTCTCTAACTCTGCCTGTCAAAAAAAAAAAAAAAAAACACCTGACTTTCCATATTTGCTTTGTCTGTTACCATTCTTCATATCTCCTGCCACTGCACATGTTTCAAAGACTGCTATGTATTTTCCATTACTGACCCTCCTTTCCTTCATTAGTACTGGAGCTCATATTTCTAGGAGAGCAAAAGTATTCCAATTACAGACCATATTTGCCATCTTCCCCTGCTTCTATATTACTAAAGTAGTTAATTAATTAGGTAGTTTGTTTTTGATAAAATAGACATAAGAGTAACATTTTAACTATTTTTAAGTGCATACTACATTAAGTACATTCACACTGTTATAAAACTATCACCACCATCCATCACCAAAACTTTTTCATCATCCCAAAATGAAACTCTGGCCACTTTAAATGACTAAGTTATCACCAGTGATATTTAGGTAGAAGCATCATGTATAACTTCTAGAAAGTGCCCTTGTTCCATTCCCTCCTATCTGTTGTCTGCAAGGCAGAGGTGGTAACTGGAGCCTAAGAAACTATCTTGGGTCAGAAGATGCCATATTAAGAATGACAGAACTGGGGACACTGTGGCATAGCAGGTTAAGCATCCCCCTACAGCATCCTGGCTACTCTACTGCCAATCTGGCTCCCTGCTAATGCACCTGGGAAGGCAGTAGAAGATGTCCCAAGTGCTTGGGCCCCTACAGTTGCACGGGAAACCCAGAAGAAGCTCCTAGCTCCTGGCTTCAGATCTGCCCAGCTCCATCCGTTGCCACTGTTTGTGGAGCAAACCAGCGGATGGAAGACCTCTCTGTCTCTCCTTCTCTCTCTCTATGTAACTCTACCTCTCAAATAAATAAATAAAATATTTAAAAATAAATAAATAAAATTTGATATGGAACCCTCCCATTACTGCAAATATATACAAAAAAGAAACATAATAATAATTTTTAAAAAATGACAGAACTACAAACAAGAAATAGACGAGAGTCCTGATGATGTTGAAACATCATGGTGGCCTTGAGTTGGATATCTTTTTTATTAAGAAACAAACACAAGTTTCAATTTGTTTAAGCTGATGGTATAGTGGAAAAATATAGTTTCCCAAGGGAATATACGATAAAGTATTACTATAACACTCACAATAAAGTAAACAAGAAAAATTTTTAACATTCAGAAAATTAAATTCAAGAGTCATATAAAAGTTACAAGTAATCCCAGAATTTGAGGGGTAAGGTAGTTGGGTAATTGAAATCTGTTGTTTGAAATATGTTCATATATCCAGTATTATCAGTTCAAAGAAGGAAACTTCTCAGAGTTGTGTGCCTGAGGCCTCTTCTCACTTTTACAAGAGGACCTAGGAAGGGAGAGAAGTCCTTGCTTATAACTCTAGAGCTAATGTCAGCCACTATAACCCATGGGCCAAATCCATGGGCCACCACCTGTTTTAAAATGGCTTGTGAGTTTAGAATGATTTTTTACATTTTGTAAATTGTTGAGAAAAAAATAAAACACAAACATAATTTGGAACAAGTGAAAATCAAATTCGGTTCAAATTTCACTGTCCAGAAATAAAGTTTTATTTACACTAATTCTCAAATTATTGTCTGTGGCTGCTTTTATGCCGAAGTGGCAGAGTAAAGTAGCTGAAGAGTCTAAAATATTTACTTCCTGGTCCTTTACAGAATAAGTTTGCACACCCCTGCTCCAGAGGAAAGATATTAATGAAAGCAAATATAGAAACTTAGTGAACACTGAGAGTCAGAGAACAAAACAGAACTAGAGAAGAGATGACTAGTGAACATCCTAGGGAATCCAGAAAGGAAAGCTGTAGAGAAAGGCAGATTAAAAGCCTCCCTGGATCTCTGCTCTGAGATGAGCGACAGAAAAAAGAAAACTAAGCAAAAAAGAGAAATATCTATTAAGGAAAATTTCAATGAGTACAATTGGAAACCTGGGACCAATGTGAGAGAACCAACAACAGAAACAAAAATGAAATCCAGATGATCTAAAGAACTAAATATCACACCCCCACCCCCACCCCCCACTCCCACACAGAGGAAGAAGAGGAGCAGGAAGGAAAGAACACTGAAAACTCACCAAACTAAAATAATAGGAACATATTCTTTTAATCTTGGATGCAAGAGAGGATTTCCTGAGCAAGTGAGAAAACTCAGATGTCAGAAAAGAAAAGTTTAATTCAACTACATACAATTGTAAACCACTGTTTGGGAAACTACACCATAAGCAGAGACAAAACACAAACTGAAGGTCTGGAAGAAATATTTGCAATATGTAACAGCAATAACCAAAGAATTTGCTGGAGATTAATAACAAGGTATCAATATAATGGTTTTTTTTTTTGGCAGGCAGAGTTAGACAGTGAGAGAGAGAGACAGAGAGAAAGGTCTTCCTTTTGTTGGTTCACCACCCCTCAAATGGCCGCTACGGCCGGCACTGCACTGATCCAAAGCCAGGACCCAGGTGCTTCCTCCTGGTCTCCCATGCGGGTGCAGGGTCCAAACACTTGGGCCATCCTCCACTGCCTTCCCGGGCCACAGCAGAGAGCTGGACTGGAAGAGGAGCAACCGGGACAGAATCCGGTGCCCCAACAGGGACTAGAACCCGGTGTGCCGGCACCGCAGGCGGAGGATTAGCCTAGTGAGCCGTGGAGCTGGCCTCATTATTTTGTTTTAATGGAAGACAAAACAGCCAATTTCAAAAAAAAAAAAAAATGCAATAGAGAGTATTAGGCTATTCATACAAGTAATATACATAACCAATGACCATGTATGTTTGATCTCCCTAGTGATCCAATTAAAATAATAATAAAGTATTCCGACACATCATACTTTTTGGAGATTTAAAAATTTCTATCACTTTCAATATTATACAGGCTAAAACCTAACAAAGGCTTTTATTCCCAAGCAAAAATAACAAGCAGACCCTAAAAGCATCCATTGGCCGGGAGCAATTACAGATAGGGTGGGGCAGAGTAAATGAAATGCACTGTGCTTCAAACATGCTCATGCTTATGTCATACAAGTCTTAAGAATAAGTAAAAATCTTTGTTAAATGCCTCAGAATTGTGTCCCTTCCTTGATGGAGAACAGGACGGGAGAGGGGCAGCCCTGATCAGTGACTGGGGGATGGTAATCTATGTTAAAATCCATTCTTAAAACATGACTTGAGTATTTTATTTTCTTTCTTACACATTTCTGTATTTTCTAGTGTTTATAGATATATTTTATTGACTATAAAGGTATTTAATTAAAATAAGCTAATCAGAAAAAAAGCCAATAGAGTAAACTTGGGAACAATAACATTAACTAGACAACTATGCTGTACTACAAACTAGGTTTTCTAGCAAAAATTTGAGTTTATAAAGGTTAAGAAAATAATATTTATACTTGCACACATTCCTTCAGCAGTCGCTAGTCTTTCCTGGTGCCCTGAACTATGCTGGCTTTTGGAATACCAAAGAAACTGATGACTGATTTTACAGTACTGGGGAAAGCAACAGAACACTTGTGAGCAGTTAAGTAAGTGCTCAGCAAATTCAATAAAGCTGTGTGTTTTCTGTCTTTCTTCTATGGAAATTATTTCTACCCCTGCCAGTTCATCTATGATAAAAGTCTCAGGGTTGCCTACTTTCTTACCCTCTGACCCCAAAATCCATTTGTGCAGCAGGGGTGCATTGATGTAATACATTGAGTTACTATTTTTTGTGTAGAGCTTCTTGACCTGCATAACAGCAACCCCCAACACTTACTGGACTACATCTGATCTTTATTCAAAACATTCTTAAACTTATTTAGCTCATCAGATTGTTTTCATAGAAAGCTTTTGTATTTCTTTTTATTTTCCCCAATAGAAAAAGGCCATATAGCACCACCTGACTGACTAACCATGCTTAGTCATATGACTCGGAGATGGACACAGAATGGAGTTATGCCATTCTAATGTGCAAGAAAATAATTTATTAAGTTATAAAAGGCTGCTTTATTAATTGCAAATATCAGCTTCTAAAACTTGTAAACTATGGATGGGAAAACAAAAAACCTCCTTTTTCATGATCAATACCCTAGATTTCTCTTTGAAAAAATAATCTCTCCCATCTCCAATAATGATATTTGGTATGGACCAAATGCTTATCACATGATAATGCTTATCACACTGATCTAATAGCTGTGTATGTATTTAATCACGCAATCCTCTCTACAGCTCCATCATGCTGTGGTTCCCAATTTGCAAATAAGGAAACAGGCTCATAAGTTAAATAATGTGCCCAAAACTTCACCCTTTGTAGATGATCAAGTTAGTCTGACTCTTAAGCAGACTCTGACACACCCAGTTGTTTTACAGTCTCCTGAGACATTTTCAATTGCTAGCCTATGAGACCTAAACACCATCCAGTTACAACATGTTCATTATCATTTTCTTCTTAACTTTCTCTCAAGTCTTAAAATTGTATCTACTCTTATTAACATGTGACCATTTTATAACATGAAAGAAAACATCCTAAATTAAGGGAGCCATAAGCCTCAAGATTGTGCTTCCCACTAATAGTGTGACTTTAAGGCCATTAGCTAATCTCAGTAGGCCTCACTTCCTCAAGGGTTAAATGAGGTCTCTTTTCTATTCATAATTCCATGTACCTGGCTATTTTTATCATAAATTTTGAATTTTTTTTAATTTAATGAATGTTAAAAATAAAAGAATAAAGAAAATAATTTAAAGGTAAGTTAGAGTTTGCAATGATTTTCTCCCATTCTGCTTGATGTCTCTTCACTCTATTGTTTCCTTTGCTGTGCAGAGGTTTCCGAGTTTGATATAATCCTGATTTCTCTAATTTTGCTTTGTCTTGCCTATATTTTAGGGATTAACATACAGAATATATAAGAATTCAAAAATACCCACAACAAAACAAAAAACCCAAGTAATCAGTTAAGAAATGAACCTAAGTAGACTTCTCAAAAGAAGAAATACAAATGGCCAACAGATAAGTGAAAAATACTCAAATCACTTGCCATCAGGAAAACGCAAATCAAGACTTCAAAGAGATATCACCTCACCCCTGTTAGTATGCCTACTGTCAAAAAGACAGATATCATAAATGCTGGTGAGGATGTGGAGAAAGGGGAAGTCTTATACACCATTGGTGAGAATGTAAATTTTTTTTAAAAAGATTTATTTATTTATTTGAAAATCAGAGTTACACAGAGAGAGGAGAGGCAGAAAGATAGAGAGATCTTCCATCTGCTGGTTCACTCCTCAAATGGCTGCATGGCCAGAGCTGTGCTTATCTGTAGCCAGGAGCCAGGAGCCAAGAGCTTCTTCCAGGTCTCCCACGTGGGTGCAGGGGCTCAAGGACTTGGGCCATCTTCTACTGCTATCCCAGGCCATAGCAGAAAGCTAGATCAGAAGTGGAGCAGCAGGGAACTGAACTGGCGCCTATATGGGATGCCAGCACTGCAGGCGGCAGCCTTACCCTCTACACCACAGAGTCAGCCCCAAGAATGTAAGTTAGTATAGCTACTATGGAAAATAATATGGAATTTTCTTAAAATCTAGAATTAGAACGGCCATAGGATCCAGCAATCCCACTTTTAGAATAAATGCAAAAGAAAATCATTAAGGAGATACCTGCTCTACAGTGTTTACTGTAGCACTGTTCACAATAAATAAGATATAGAATCAACCAAGGCATCATCATCAGAGGAATAAAGAAAATGTGGTATATACGTACAAAGTAATATTATTCAGCCATGTGCAGCAAAATGGATGGAATTAGAGTACATCATGTTGAGTGAAATACGTCAGACATGGAAAGACAAATACAGCATGTTCTTCCTCAAATTTGGAAGTAGGGAGGGAAAAACTCTATCTGAACATAGGATAGATACTACTAGAGGCTAGAATGGAAGGGAGGAGACAAAGAATCTGTGGATAATGGGCACCAAGTCAGTGTTAGAACAAACGTGCTAAAAAGAACAGTGGAGTGACTACAGCTCACAGTAACTACGATGTATTCTATAAGAAAATTAAAAGAGCCCCAAGGCTCTTATCATAAAGTAATATCAAAGAAGGGGAAATGTTGATTATCTTGATTTGATCAGTACACATTGTATATATGTTTTGAAATGTCACACTGTAGCCTATAAATATGTACAACTGCTGTTAATAAAGTTTTTTTAAAAAATAATTTATGGGCCAGTGTTGTGGTGTAGCAGGTAAAATGCACTGCCTGCGACCCCTATAGGCACAGGTTCCAGTCTCAGCTGCACCACTTCCAATCCAACTCCCTGCTAATGGCCTGGGAAAGCAATGAAAGATGTCCCAAGTGCTTGGGCTCCTGCCACCCACGTGGGAGACCCAGAAGTTCCTAGCTCCAGGCTTCAGCCTGCCCTAGACCTGGTTGTTGTAGCCACCAGTGGAATGACCCAGCGGGTAGAAAATCTCTCTCTCTCTCTCTCTCTCTCTCCCTCTTTTTCTATCTCCCACTGCCCTGTAACTTTAAAATAAATAAATCTTTAAACAGTATATCAATTTATATCAGAAGAACCTTTATTCTGACTACTCAATAATATGGTTCCATGTGATAATTTTATAGTCCCTCCTCCCAAAAAAGGGGAAATAAATGTCAACGATCTTTAAATCTTGTGTAAATATAGCACATTACACAATAAAATGTGCTGTCACAGTTCTTAGCTTTGCTTTTAAGAATTTCTAAAGACAGGAGGAAACACTTTCAATGTTAAGCACACAAAAGAGGAATTCTAAAACATCTCCACCTAAAACTTCACTGGGTACATATTAATTCTCCTCACTGAATTTTCTAACATTTGGCTGTCTCCTTTCCAGCTCCACATTTTTCTTCAAGTTCTGGGTTAATCAAATATGTATATCTTAAGTTCAATCATTCCTTTTGTATTTAGGGAGCTTGCCAGCTAACAAAATGTGCACACATCATTAATAGATAAGGGTCAACAAAGACAGTGTCTCAGGAAGAAACTGTAACTACCACTCCAGGGAAGTATGATGTAGTTTCCCTCTGGGACTTCAACAAAGCAAGTAAGATTGAGATGAAATCTGCTTAAAAATGAATCATAAATTTAGACAAGCAACAATTATGCTGCATGATATCAACCATGTGCCATTAAAAAAAACTATTTCATCTGAAAGTACTTAATCTTTAAATAAACAAAAATTACAGAGGAAGAGGAGTTTCAGAATATAATGTAAATGCATGAGATAATTATCAAATAAATGAAAGAAAAGCAAAAAAACAAGGTCAGCTCAGAGCATGAGTGCTTATGATAAAAACTGGTGTCTACAAAACTGGATTGTTGGTTGTTACAAAGGCTTATGAATGTTGCCAGCACTGTGGCATAGTAGGCTAAGTGTCTGCAGGATTGACATCCCATGAGTGCTGGTTCAAGTCCTAGCTGCTCCACTGCTGATCCAGCTCCCTGCTAATGGCCTGGGAAGGCAGTGGAAGATATCTCAAGTGCTTGGGCCCCTGCACCAATGTAGAAGACCTGGAAGAAACTCCTGGCTTTGGATTGGCCCAGCTCTGGCCATTGTGGCCATCTGGGGAGTGAACTAGAGGACAGAAGACCTCACTTTCTCTCCTTCTCTCTTTCTGTAACACTGCCTCTCATAAATAAATAAATAAATAAATAAATAAATCTTAAAACAACACACACAAAAAAGGCTGGGTACAATCTTTGTTGTCCGGTGTATCTGGAGATATTTTTCTTTCAATCACTTTCCAAACATAGATCCCTTCATACAAGATTGTAACAAGCTAATGCTTGAGAAAAGATGCTGACACTTTACTTAGCCCATTTGTGTGTTCAACATTCATATAGTCTTCCTTGTGATTCTGCCTTTATATTCTTTGTGTATAAAGACTATTGTCAGTCTTTCTGTATAAAGACTATTGTCAGCATGTCCTTTATTTAAGAACTCTTTATATATTTAGTGAAAAAATATTTCTATCAAAAATGAATTCTAGGAGCCAGCACTGTGTTGTAGAAAGTTAAGCCTCTGTCTACAGTACCAGCATCCATATGGGAGCCAGTTAAAGTCCTGGCTGCTCCACTTCCTATCTAGTTCCCTGTTAATGGGCCTGGGAAAAGCCATGGAAGATGCCCCAAGTACTTGGGTCCCTGCACCCATGTATGAGACCTGGGAGAAGCTCTTGACTCCTGGCTTCAGCCTGGCCCAGTCTCAGCCACTGTGGCCATCTGGAGAGTGAACCAACATGTAGAAGATTCTCTCTCTCTTTCTTTTTCTTACTGTATCTTGGCATTTTAAATAAATTAATCGTTACAAAGTGAATTCTACATACAACATGAATTTTCAAAATCACTTTCATAACTTTAGTGTTATTAATTTCAGTATGTCACTGAATTTTCTATCATTTTCTAAGCAACAAAAGTTTGCCTTTTCTCCACAAGATTATATTAGTATAAAATACCTATTGCTTAAATTTAAATAACCCAAATCACAATGGTGATAATAAGTATGTAACTATTCTACTCTTAAAGTTCTTAATATTTCTGGAAAAGGCAAAAACTTCTTAGTAACTAACATGAAAATCAACTGAACACATAATCAATAACCCAGTGAATACACACATAAGGGTACTACATAAAGTCCCTGGAAAATGTATATTATGATAAACCTAATATTCATGGTGTCTCTGCCGATACAACAGTGATTCTCATGATATCACATTCCTTCAAGTTAGTAAGCCTTTATCTTTATGCACCAAAATAAACTTATCAGTTCTACTTATCCATGAACTTTTTGAAGTATCCTTATATATAAACTTTTTAAAAATATGAAACTACTAGATACAGCTAACTAAATGGAAGTTCTGGGTAGACGAATAGTGTTTGATGATCTCACCACCAGATGATCGGTTGACTGTGAATGCATAAAAACATCTTTTAAATATAACAGTCTCTAATTAGACTGACCCTGTGTAATTAGAATATTTGCTAGCTGCTGTGTAGACAGAAAACCTTATAAATTAGGGAACATGCTATAGATGAGAAAACTGTAACTCAAGAGATGCTCAGTGTCTATGGTCAACTCCAAAAGCAGGATTCAAACCTGACTGGTTCTGAGTCAGAGTGCATGCTCACAATCTTATGCTTTGCTGACTCCAATAGCAACACCTGGATACTTCGAGAAAGCTGGTCGTGAAATTGATATTCAGTCAGAACACTTAAAAAAATCAAGCCTCAAAAATGTAAAGACTAATTATAGTTTCTGCAAAAAGAACTGACTGTCCATATTCCTGGCTTATCCAAAGGAAATAATCATATGAGTAAACATCACTGCCAGGATTGCCATGCCCAGCCCTGTCCCATACATGAACTGTCAATCAGTTACAGGGGTAAATTAAACTTTGCACTGAAGGAGCAAGCTGATGCCACCTTAAAGCAGTATTCAGTTTCAGTCCTGCCAGTGAGGGAAACCAGAGCTATTCTCTGACTCCTGTTGGGACACAAGATGAGCAGACGGCATTGGGATGATATCTAGTCAAAATGTTTGCTTTGATTTAGTCAAGCACTTGGGCCTAACCTTCAATTTCAGGAATTACAAGAACTAAAGACCACAAGAGTAAACTACATGACAGCAGAAAGAAGAGAGAAGACAAATTCAGAGGACAGGATTTTCTCCAGAACAACTGACCTTGTCTCTTCAACAAATCAGTATCATGGGGAAAAGAAAGAAAAAAAGAAACTGTGAGTACAAATGGTTCAAGGTTAAAATCATGTTCCAGCATCAAAGATTATGATTAATTGGACAAATAAGACATGAACAACAAAGATTTCTTCTCAAGAGACCTCCCCATCACAGCCCTCCCACAATGTGCTAATGGAAATATTTTTGTAATTTAAAGTAAAATATTAACTTTCAAAAGACCCTCCAATGCAATCTTAGAGAAACGTGTAAGCTTGTTATACCAGTGCTCAGAATTACTAGAGACCACATAACGTAATAGTCCAGAATAACGACAACTGAGGGACATGCAATGCTGATTTTCATACAGCTGTCTTTGCCACACAGGCCTCCTCTCAGTACCCTAATGGGAATTATTCCTTTGAACACTAATATCCTTTGTTCTAAGCACATACCTACAAATAAAGAAGCTCAAGAGTTTAGACAATATCAGAGGGATGGGGGTTAAACTTTAATTACATGCTAACAAGTGGAGGCTTATATGATTTAAATCATAGACAAATAGGGAAAGGAAGTAAAGCTTAGATTTTTAGTAATATAGAATCAGTCTGATGCAGATACAAGTAGGTGAAATCTTCAGCTAAGTGTTCTTCATAGAATCTCACCAAGGACAAAGATCAAAAGGTACTGTTAAAATTTGTTCAAGGAAATGTGTCATTGAAATAAATAGCACCTACCTTTGGGTATGGAAATAATTTTTCAAAAATGAAAACAAAACAAGAAAAACAAACCTGAGGCCTAGCTGCCTGCAAATCACTTCAGCATCTGCATCATCCCATTGGTCATCACAGATTGTTCCCCACTGGCCAGCATGATAGAGCTCTACTCGACCTTCATGCACAGTGCTCCCACCAGCCAGGCGAATGATGGGGAGCGCTGCACCTGCGCAATGTGAAATCCAAAACAAGTTACACCTATACGTTGACATTGATCAATAAGATCAGGTTCATCTATTTCTCTGCCATCTCCAATAATTAAATAGTATTTATCAAGACACATCAGTGATACAAACATGCACATCTAAACCCAATACATATTACAATAATCTCAACCTATTAAAATATTAAAAATTGAATTACATTTATGTAAATAGCTATTAAGGGGAAAGAGTCTAAATTCACTTTTCCTCAGCAACTTCAGACACCAGAAAAGATACCCTCAAAAACTGCAGATTATTGGAAGCAAGTTTGTTTTTTAGGGTATTACTGGTGCTCAGGTGAACATAAATATCTGCATATTTCAACCATACTGTTAATAACCATATATCCAGTATATGGAGCTTACAGGAAGCCATTATCCAAGACAACAATGCATTTTTGGGGAATATGCTATCTACAACCCAAAGGAAAATAATGATATCATGATTATAATCATTATACAAATTGAAAACATTTTATTGCAGTTGGTTTATTTTATATTTGGTTTCAAGATTTTTCCATCTTGGTTTCATCATGACATTCTATTATTAAAATAAGTATTTCCATATATGGTACATTGTATTACATATATAGGATATAATATTTCTATAAGCAATTTATATACAAAATAGGTTAAAGTGAGATACTATTTGAAAATCAAATGGAATTCATGCTTTCAGATATATTCATACTGAAGACTTGAAAATAGGATATGATCATTTGGATTTATTTCTGTATAAACTTTTTAAGGAAATGATTTAAGTAAGACATTTTTATCATCTGAAATCATGTTTAAAACACAACGAAAGTAAAACAAGAAAATAATTTTTTTACCATGATAAGAGCTGCACGTGACAGCAGCTGCCATCTTGTGAGGACACGGCCCACCCTGCCACATGTCTTTTTCACACAGAAGTATATTTTCTTCATCTCCACGGCAACGGACATTGCTCCAATAAATAGGAATAAGGCCCAGTACAGAAAAGGAAGTTTGTTTTGCTATTCCTTTACCTCTGGAAGTACAGTGATCTAGATTAGATTTATCAAATGTAGACAAAGCTTTGGATCAAAGTATTTGGATTTTTAAAAATGAAAAAAATCAATAGAGATGAATGTGAAAGGAAAAAAAATCATGCAAGATCACGTAAATTTCTAGGAAATTAAAAACATCAGATCAGAATCTGAGTTTACCTGCAGCAATCATTTTGTACAATATGTGCCTTTATTCTCTGTGGCTGATTTAGAAGAAAATGGGCAAGTACTACAGATATAAAAGAGAGCCAGCGTGGCTCTGTAAGAAGTTATGTCAAAAGGCCCAGTGAAGCTGAGATTCTGGTCTGGACTCAGCTAAAAGTCACCCTGAGCTACAAGTTTCTAAGGCTCTGCCTTCTAATGTGTGAAACAAGAAGTCTAGATGCTTTACGATTCTTGCTAATGCTAATATTCTAGGTTTGCATATCAAAAATGACAGTTATTATCACATTTGAGTACAATATCAAGGGAGGCAACCTGTTTAAAATTGTGAAATCTTAAATATAATATTTGCTCACAAGACTGAAACAGGTTAACAAAATCACATGCAGATGGGCTCTGCTTTCAGATCACCTACCCACGTACTTTTAGAGGTATCCTTTGATATATACAACTTGATATTAAATTTGAAAAAGATTAAGCGTTCATCTGATTAACATGATAGTCTCAACAGTAGTCTCCATGGCTACAGCTTCCATCAACCAAACAGTAAACATCTGGGATATATTTAAAATCTGAAATGTGTCTTTACACAATAGAGCTGAGTTGCTCTGCTCTACTTTGCAATTTTTTTAATGGACTATTGGGAGATGATCTAAACAAGAGCACTGTCTTATCTGATATTTACATCTGCAGAATGGCAGCTTACATTCTTTCATCAATCAAAAGACTAGCAACCACTCTGCAGTTGACAGCGCTACTAGAGTGTTCTTGCTCTCTTTGTGTCTCAGAGGAAATGGTATTATTTTCTGGTTTTCGGCTTAATAAGTGGGCATGAAGTATGAATATGAAAGAAGACACTATCATCAGCATCCAAAGTTTTTGTATCTCCTGATCCCAAAAGAAAATCATCAAATCAACATTCTTTATGCCCAACTGCCAACAACTGATTGCCAATTAAACATAGATGGATGAAATCAGTAATTACCATTTCCAAGCACCATAACACTTCAGAGACAGGCCTTTCTGTTTCTTTCATGCTGGGTTATACTTAGTCTCATTAAAAGATCAGTTAATTAAATTTCATTTCATTCATTAACCCTGTTTGCTGTTCTAATAGCATTGAAGTCCTGAAGAAAAATTAGACCTCCTGGGTTTGCCCTTACTAAATTTCTCATTCCTCAATATTCCCAGTAAGAAGACAGGAAGAATCTCACAGATTAAAGCCCTACCTCTTTGTGTGTATCATCATATTCATATTGGCACTCATTTACTATTAACCCAAAATACTATAAATCAGAAAGCTGTTTTTCAGCCTTTTACACTTCCATTTTTTTAAAACAAGATGTTTTCCAGAACAAGATATTTTCCATGCTTTCTAAAGACGAGGGCTAAGAAAAACATATGGTATGGGCACTCAAAAAAATAAATGAGACACAGAAACAGAACAATAAGAACAACAAAAACTAAATCCTTTCTTCCAAAATGGATCTTTCTTCATCTGATGAAACCCTATGGCATATGGCATTAAGACGCTGAGACTGGTGAGAGTCAGTGTACACTGACGCATTTTAAAGACAGTGCCAAGGGCTATAAGTTAAGTTAGCGCCTGAATGAGCTGTTCCTCAGGATGGTTAGACATGGAAGTGGCTGATAGAAGCTGCCATCTCTCATGGGACCTCCCAGGGCAGAAACCCAAGGCCTGGGACCTCACCCCTTATCAATCACAGGATATACAAAAGCAGAATTTGTGGATGGCTAAAAGAAAGTTAAAAACTTAATAGCAACTTAGGGCTGTGCAGGCTACTAAGAAATTGTTATTCTTACAATCAAATTACTTGGTTCCTAGGCCTAAACAATTATTTTGTTAAAGGCAAAGAAGAAAATGCTTTCCCGGAGAAGAAGCAGGTAATAGCCTAAGGACTTGGGTCCCTGCCATCCTTGTAGGGGAGACATGGATTGAGTTCCAGGCTCTTGACTTCAGTCTGGCCCAGCCCCAGCTGTTGCAGGCAGTTAGGGAGTACACCAGCAGATGGAAGATTCTCATTCTCTGTCTCTCTTTCTCTCTCTCCCTGCCTTTCAAGTAAATAAACTGTTTTTGTTTTTTCTTTTAACGTGCTCTTAACTTTTGCCTACTTAGCATTTGCCCATTTCTTAGTTCAGCAGGGATAATAACCCATGAAGTACATCTGAACAATAGACAACTCATTCTTTCCATTTGAGGCCCTCTCTTGATAGTTCATTTGTGGAAACTGGGAATAAAGAAAGTGACAGTAAGGAAGGGAGATGCAACATTTCCACAGCAATGACCAGTGTCCAATATCATTCTCAGTCTCTATTTGTAGACTCACCCTAGTTGCAGCTGGTGACAAATGACCGATGCATCAGAATCATCCCAGTGGCTGCTACACACGGCGCCCCAAGCTCCACCTGCATACACTTCCACTGTGCCTTCAAATTCATTTCTGCCACCACGAAGTCGTACTGACCCTAAAGAGGAAGAGAATCCCAAAGCCCTTTAATAAAAAATAATTTGACCATTCTGAGCCAGTCCTAGGCTAACAGGATCTTTACACTTAAATGGTGAGAGATCCAGTCAGAATGATTTAGTCTCCACTGTGCAACTTCTTTCTTTGAGAGTTTAGAAATTTCCTCTTTGTTTGTGAAGTTACATCTTAATATTAAAATGTGAATTATATTCTCTTTTTTATCTGGGCAAACAAGGAGTCCAGTATAATTTCAAAAAGGAAAAATAGAAGAGTATGACTAATATGAGATCTTGCATCTCAAATATTAGATTATATCACACATGAAGTTTTTATCATTTACGCATTACCACCCATTAGCACAAGAGCATAAGAAACACAGAAACATGAAATGCTCAGCTTAGAAACTAGCTGTAATTAGCTGTATTATACCTTGCTTTTATTTGCTTTATTTATCTATAAAAGGAGAATAAAAATAAAGTGCTCTCTCCACTTGTAAACTCAAGCAGGGGCTGGCATTTTGACACAGTAGTCACGAAAAATCTAAAGACTGTAGTACGGACTACAAAATCAATGAGTCAAAAATTTGTTAGTTTTGAAAACACTGCCTAATGCCAGTCTTAGGAAAATAGCCACTAGGTAGAGTGGTTTGATGTAATTATTGAATCTCCTGGAATCACCACGTCTTCAGTATCATCCCCATTAAACTTTCCCAAAGTGCACAATTTGATTCATTATTTTTGGTGTTTAAAAGGGCCAAAATTTAAATGCAAGCACCCCTGGGAAACATAATGTATTAAGTCTTAATACGTTAACCGTGGATCCCTTATGTGGAGATCGAGCTCCTACATTCCTCTTTTCACTGGAACTGGGTACAGAGTAGGTACTGGGAGGTGGCAACTAGGACACTTAAACAGAGAAAGAATCAAGGAGGCAATTTAAAAATTTCATAAAATTCTGTTTAGAAATCACCTATAGGCACTTCTTTTTTATAGGTAAAGGAATGGAGTCCTAAAAAAAATGTTAGCATAATTCATATATCTCAAAGTTGCTACGAATGGCTTTATAATAATTTTACAAAAATACTAGATTCACAAATTAGCCATTCATTTTCTTTTATTGATTTAATCACTCACTGCAATTATTTCCCACTTCATCATCCTTAAGAAATGTAAGCATCGTGGGGGTCGGCACTGTGGTATAGTGGGTTAAGCCACTGCCTGCAGTGCCGGCATCCCATATGGGCATCAAATTGGGTCCCAGCTGCCCCAGGTCCAATCCAACCTCATGCTAATGTGCCTGGGAAAGCAGATGTCCCAGGTGCTTGGGCCCCTGAACTGATGTGGGAGAAGGGAAGAGGCTTCTGACTTCTGGCTTCAGTCTGGTCCAGCCCTGGCCATTGAGGAGTAAATGAGAGGATGGAAGATCTCTCTCTCTCTCTCTCTCTCTCTCTAACTCTGTTGCTCAAACGAATAAAATAAATCTTTAAAAAGAAATGTAAACATAGAGGAAAATCATACTTTCTTTCTCATGACCAAAACAAGGTCTCCTTTAACTCAAACAAAAGGCAATAATAAAAGAGGCAAGCATTGTACTGCCTACTCCTGATTGTTCAGGAAAGCCCAGGTATGAGTCATTTACAGGATAGCTCACTTATAAGCCATTCATACACTCTAAACTTTAATTGAGACCAAGCAAGTGGAAGTTGCTATGGTATTGAAATTAGCTTGTATGTTCCTCCTAAAAACTCATATATTAAATGCTTGGTCCCCAGTCTTATGTTAACAATACTGAGTGGGTAGAAACTTCATCCAACTATAGTTTTTACATGTAAGGCCTTTAGGAAGTAACCAGATCAGATTAGGTTGTTGGGGGTGAGTTCCCTATTTGAATCATAGTGGCTTTATAAAGAGAGGCGGACAGAAGGTGCACTCCCCCTGGACATGTGACACTCTGCTGCTTCAGGACTCTGCCAGCAAAAACACCATCACCAAAAGCTGACTGTCCACAGTGAACTTTCAAAGCTATGAGCTAAAATAAACCTCCTTTCCTCATAAGTAGCTTGTCTTAGGAATTTCACTGTAGCAACAACTGAATAAAACCAAAGCTCAGTACAGCTCAGTGAAAAGTGTGACCTACAAAATATTTTTTAAAGAACTACGAAGAATTCAATTGAGATCTTTTTTGATTACAGAACTCCTACAAAGACCGAATCTGATGCATGTCACAAATACCAGTAATTTTTCAAAGAATCCATTCGTTCAACTCAAATGGACATGATTTAAAATTATATGTAAATTAAGTTTTTTATTATTATTATGAATTTCTTCACCACCAGCAGCTTACTCACATCAAAAGGGTTGGAAGGGCCGGCACTATGGCATAGCTGCAGTGCCAGCATCGCATATGGGCACTGGTTCGAGTCCCTTACTTCTCATGTGGGATCTGTCCTTAATGTGTTGTCCAATGTGAAGTAATGCTATAACTAGTACTGAAACAGTATTTTACACTTTGTGTTTCTGTGTGGGTGCAAACTGATGAAATCTTTACTTAATATATACTAAATCGATCTTCTGTATATAAAGAGAATTGAAAATCAATCTTGATGTGAATGGAATGGGAGAGGGAGCGGGAGATGGGAGGGGTGCGAGTGGGAGGGAAATTATGGGGGGGGGGAAGCCATTGTAATCCATAAACTGTACTTTGGAAATTTATATTTACTAAATAAAAAAAAATACTCAAAAAATGTGAATTAACGGTATAACTAGTACTCAAACAGTACTTTATACTTTGTGTTTCTGTGTGGGTGTAAACTGTTGAAATCTTTACTTGGTATATACTAAATTGATATTCTGTATATAAAGATAATTGAAAATGAATTTTTTTTTTACAGGCAGAGTGGACAGGGAGAGAGAGAGAGACAGAGAGAAAGGTCTTCCTTTTGCTGTTGGTTCACCCTCCAATGGCCGCCGCGGCCGGCGCGCTGTGGCCAGCACACTGCACTGATCCGAAGGCAGGAGCCAGGTGCTTATCCTGGTCTCCCATGGGGTGCAGGGCCCAAGCACTTGGGCCAACCTCCACTGCACTCCCGGGCCACAGCAGAGAGCTGGCCTGGAAGAGGGGCAGCCGGGACAGAATCCGGCACCCTGACGTGGACTAGAACCCGGTGTGCTGGCGCTGCTAGGCAGAGGATTAGCCTATTGAGCCATGGCGCCTGCCATGAAAATGAATTTTAATGTGAATGGGATGGGAGAGGGAGCGGGAGATGGGAAGGTTGCTGGTGTGAGGGAAGTTATGAGGGGGGAAAGGCACGGTATTCCAAAAGCTATACTTTGGAAATTTATATTTATTAAATAAAAGTTTAAAAAATTAAAAAATTTAAAAAGAAATTAAATATTTCTGCACCAAAATAAGCTTATCTTTTCATTCCATTTTTCTATGAACTTTTTCAAGTATCCTTGTAAAATAGACTTATTTAAGAAAAATAGTAGTTTTCAATTGTTCTGGCTTTATTTTGTTCTTCCTGCATTTACTCTCTTGGAATGGTTAAGGTGTTTAAGGTCTTCAAAACTGCTAATGCCTACTGTGTGGGACACCTGCATCCCATATCACAGTGCCTGTATTCCAGTCTCAACTGCACTGCAGATTCTGACTTCCTATTACTGAGGCAGTGGTGATGGCTCAAGTACTTGCCTCTTTGCCACACAGGTAGGAGACCCAGATTCAGTTCCAGGCTCCTGGCTTTGTCCTGTCACAGCCAGGGCTTTTGTGGGCATTTGGGGAATGAATGAACTAGTGGATGCAAGATCTCTCCTCCTTTGTTTATCTACCTTTCAAATAAAATGAAAAATAAATAAATAATTTAAAAAATTTTTATTGGACCTCATTTCCCTCAATTCATGCTTTATGTGCTATACCCAAATATATGTATATGTCTCCTATGTGCTATATCCCACAACTCTAGATCCCTGCCCTTGCTACTGTACGCCTACCTCTACACCTAAGACCCAGAAACACAATAAGCATCTATTATTAGTAGTAGTATTAGTATTTTTTGCCTTATATCATGTTGGCATTTCAACACTGTATTTGAAGTATACCAAATGTTAAATGGGACTAAACAAGGCAGGCAGAAGTCCAAGACAGCCTGAAGAGTTTCTATACACTGTAGAACAGGAGAGAAGTAGCTTTCTGGTGAGGCTCCATTTGATGTTGATCCTTCAGTGAAGGCTGATTTCTCCCACGGGCTGTTCAAATTTGTAGTTGTACTATGTGTGTGTATACACACATCTGCACAAATTTATAGGTACCTAATTACAAGATGGAGAAAGGGCACTATCCTTAGCACAATGAAAAGAAAGGCTGGAACAATACAGAACTCTACAAGAGTAAGTCAGGTTAACTAATTTCTGCTGTTACACTTACTTAAAAATAAAATTTTTTGCATAAATGTTAGGCCAAATTCTTTGTTTGATAAATACTGATCAATTATTATTAAGAATTGATCTCTCTTCCTTCCCTTACCCTTTCCTACTTCAGTCAAGCATTCTGCCATGTTCCTTCTTCAAAGTCACAGTTATAATGTCTCTGGACCACACCCTGGTGGAGCCAGGGCCGCACTGTCCTAAAGTCTCTCACCAATTTGATGAAAGCTCTTCCATCCTATATATAACTTTCTAAAAATATGTTAATAATACTGATTTAAAATTTGAAGTTGCAAACAGATTTTATATGTTAATGATACTAAGCACGACAAATGTATAGGAAGAAAGTCTAGAACTGCAATACTATATATGATGTCATGTCACGGAGAGGAGCCACCAGAGTTCACAAAATGAATGGCTACCAAAACAAAGGGTTAACTGTTACTGGTTGTCTTACAGCTACATAACGGCAACATTTTCCAGTGAGCAACAAGGGTTAGAATTCTGCTATCTTGATTTCTTGCCAAAAATGTTTAACTGTCATTTTAGTTTATAATTACTTTTTTTTTTATTTTAAGAAGACTTATGTGTTTGTTTATTTATTTGAAAAGAAGGAAGGCAGAGAGAGAAACAGGGAAAGGGAGATTTTCCATCTACTGGCTCACTCCCCAAATGGCTGCAACAGTCATGGCGGGGCCAGGCCAAAGCCAGGAACCAGGACCTCTGTTAGGGACTCTCGTATGGTGACAGGGACCCAAGCACTTGGATGATCTTCTGCTGCCTTCCTAGCAGGGAGCTGGATCAGAAGAAAGCAGTGGTTCTATGGGGTGCTGGTGCTGCAAGTGTCAGCTTAACCTGTGCCACAATGCAACCCTATAATTACTTTTCTTCTCTGTAGATAAGATGCATAATTTTATAAGGGGAAGAGATTTAAAAATATTCATGTTACAGAAATTTGCTTATGATGGTCTCTAATCCAGTATGACTGCTGTGTTCTTAAACAAAGGGGCAATTTAGACACAAGACACACCCACTCGGGGTATGCCATATGAATACGGGAGTTTCAGTCCCACAAGCCAAGGGACTAGGATAAACTAGAAGAGGACCCTAGCACAGAAGCCTCCTGGTGACTTCAAGGGAGGTCAGCCCAGCAGTCTTGTTGGTCTTGGAATCGCAGCCTTCAGAACTGTGATGCAATAAAGCTTCAGTGTGAGAAACTGGTTATGGCAGCCCTAACAAAGAAATAGAGCCTTTGTAGTGTTCTGCCTTCTTGGGCTCTTTCTAGACATCAAGGAAGCCTAAAAGAAATATCAGGAAAGAACCAAATAAGCTACCTTGATTCTATAAATCCAGCTCATTGCAAAATAAAGCAAAGGAAAAGGTACAATTGTTTAACCAATTAAAATTTTTTTACAGAACAGCATTTACTCATTTGAAGAGAAAAACAAACAAACAAACAAAAAAGGCCCCATCCAGCAGTGTTTTCTGAAAGAATCAGTAATAAGTACTTTTTAGAATATTTAAAAATCTGTTTCATGGACAGCCAAAAAAATTTCATGTTATCACACAAATTCTTGCTGATCTATTAATGAGTTTCACATATGCCCTAAATAACTAATTTTAGTTATTTCTATTTCTGGTAGAATGAAAAGAATGCACGCAGGCAATGTCAAGTTATTGTGAAGATCCTTGACAAAAAAATCTACTTAAAGTTGTGAATGATAAAGACATTTCAACTTAAGAGCTATTCAAAAGAGTAGAAAAATTCCATTACATGTTAGCCAATTTAGTATATGTATGTGACACTGTATAATGCATATTTTTACACCAAAGGCAATTCTGGGAAAATATACTACATGACCATTTGCTGTCTGTTATATATTAATGCTAGCCGTCGCAAAACACACGGGACACCAGAGTAAGGGAAAGGGTTTATTGAGGAACACCCTACAGACCAGAGTGAAGGAGCGGTGAAGGAAAAAGAGAGAAAGAGAATATAAGAGAGAAACAGAGAGGAGAGGAGCTAGCAAGGAGAGAAGATAGAGCAGAGGAGACAGAGGAGAGCAGAGCCAAGAGAGAAGAACCAAGAGCCAAGAGAGAGGAGAGAGCCCAGGAGAGAAGAACCAAGAGCCAAGAGACCAGAGGAGGAGGCTAGAGAGAGGAACTGAGAGAGAAGAGTCAAGAGTGTTCAGGAACAGGCCCTTTTAAAACTTTGCCTGAGGGCGAGCAGGGAAGCAGGAGCAGCAAATCCCATTAGGATGGGGGTGGAGCCTGGCTCAGGTAGCTGGGCCATGCGTCCACCTGGCTACAACTGCACCAGTTTCCTAACACTGTCTTAATTTTAAAATATACCAAAAAACACACAATATCATAAAAAAAAAAAAACTTGAGTGGAGATGCAATTGAATTTTTCAAGCACAATGAAGGATCCTAAGTTAATTTTGATATTATTTTCTTTCTATACCACATTTGACAGTACTTAGGTACACTGTTTTAACTAAAATAACTTTTCATTTAACGTTTTTATTGTAAAACACATTTTATTCAAAACATCACATGTCAAATTACCCTGAACCAATACCCAACTGAATTATATTTGCCTCCATTAGTTCACATATATAATTCATATTAATTGTTCATTTATTATTCATGCTGAAACCTTTGATGCTGTGAAAAATATGAATGAGTCTAGTTCAAAATGAAAGCACATCTTCTGAATAAGCCATTGCAACCATTTATATTGTGCTTATTTAGGAATTTATACATCTTATGAATTATTCCTTAGTTTAAACCACTATACAATATCATAAAAAGAATACTCAGTCCATGGTTAATTTATGGTATGCCAACAATATATGCTTATAAGCCTGGCAGAAAATTTCACAAATTAGGTGTTGCTGCACATAAGCAAATGATACAGCATTATCATATTTTTGTGAAGCACTAAATGATGGAATTAAAACTGAATTGTGATCCTCTTGTCTGTCTCCCAGAGCACATACCACAGGGGAGGAAATGAAAATGCTTAATATTCTTCTGACACCTCAGCTAGAGAATGGGGACCCATGGTTTCCAATTTATCTTTGTCAATCACATACCTAATGCCAGCACAGTACACATTTAATGAATAAAACCTATTCTTGCTCTTACATACACAAATATTTTCTACTCTTTGTGTCCCCTCTAAGTAAAGCATATCCAGGATGAATGTGCATATGTAGCTTTGAGGGGTGAGAGGATCTCATTTCTTTAGAGCTTTGCATACAATACAGTTTTATTGACATTATTGCACTGATATGCAGGAAGCCTGAGGAGGAGGGGACTGGCCTGGAAAAGCAAGCTGCCTAAAGACAAAAGTAAACAACCTCTGATTTTCTAACCACAGTGTGTCAACCAAGTAGAAGGCAGTCTAAACCAAACTGTTCATACAGTTCACAACTGAACAGATGCTTACTAAGGAGAGAGGCTTCAGAGCATTCCCTTTGTTAACTTCTATAGGGGAAAAAAAATTAAAAATTATAGTTATTTCATGTTTACCTAACAACTAAACTAACTTCAGTATTCCCAACAATTATGCAAATATTCATTCCAGAAATAAATTTTCCAGTATTTGCCTACACACTACATCTTAAAACAGGATATATTTTACCAACAAAATGTATGTTTTACTATTATTCATCTAGTTGCAGATTTAAAAAATGGAGGTAGCATTTCACAGCACAATTTTAAATTACTTATTTTTTAATTGCATTAAATTTTGCAAATATAAGGACAAACCCGAGCCATATTCCTCAGCAGAATCTATTGTTTCTCCCTAACAAATGTTTGCCCTCTCCTTGGCCAGCAGAATTGCAGCTGATTCAGTGGTAGTGCTGATTAAGCCAGGCGATCACGCAAGTGGATAGCCTCCCAGAGAAACAGGAAGGAGTATTTTATCGAGTCTTGACCAATAAAATGTGGGAGGAAGTCTGGATAAATTCCAAGGAGGTTTCCTTGTACTTTCAGAGACATATTTGAGGTGGCACTGTGACACAGCATGGCTGCCCACCACTGCTTGCGATCCCAACCTCTGCTTGGGACACCCTCATCTTACATTGGGAGTACCACGGATTGAGTCCTACCTCCACTCTGAACCAGTTTCCTGCTTGTGTCTGGGTGCCTACCACCCATATCAGAGACCTGGATGCAGTTCCTGGCTCCTGGCTTTGGCCCGGCCCAGCCTGAGCTATTGGGGGTATCCGGGGAGTGAATGAGAGAATTAGAAAATCTCTCTCTCCTTCTCTCTCCCTGCCTTTCAAAAACAAAGGGACATCCTAAAGGAGGTTCTCTCTTCTGAAGGTCCTTCTATCTCTAGGTGAAGTCTAGTGTAACTACCAGACTAATGAGAAAGAAGAGGAGCCAAAGGAACTGCAGAGGAACAGAACTGTACAGTGTTGGAGGCCGCTCACTAGATGGGTAGATAGACAACCTGCCTCCTTACTGTTTCAGTAATTTTGAACTTGGGTGTCTATTCACTGCCATCAACACCAAAGTGATCAAGCCACAGCCATTCCCATACTCAGATTCATAATTATCATTTGTTTTATCTTCCAAACTATCCACAAGCATTGTTATCTTCACTCATAACATTCTGCATCCATCTTTTCCCTTTAATATGATCACGATCATTTTCACATCTTTATAAAGTCTATACCTATTATGTTAGCAGCTGCATTAAATCCACCACATTATCAAATGAAGGTACCTGTGAGTAGTACCTCACTGCTGGATATTTCAGCCTGCCCTCACCATTATAAGTCAAATTACTTTTACAAAGGTTACCTTAATACACACACATGGCAGTGACTAAACAAGTATATACAGTCCTGGGCAATAGTTTATGAAGAGCAATACAAATTAGATATCTTATTTTCTTCTTAAAAATAATCTTCACGCTGTTTAAGAGCCAGAAAACGTCCCAATTTTAAGTATTTTGCGACTATCTTTTTCTGAAAACAGATTGAACTCAAGATTTAAAATCCAACCAGAAAATACGTAAAAGCTAGAAGTGCTAATAAATGTTTTTCAACATCTGCTACATAGAATCAAGACACTGTGTTTTAAAAAGGAAGGTGGTCTGCTGCTGTCTGAATTAGGATTCTCTTCAAACAACAGATGGACTACAAAGAGACCTATAAACAACAATGCTAGATCCACCTGTCTGCTGTCTCTATTTGAGTCAAGAGTTTTGGGGTGGGTAGGTAAATATGAACAGATTAGCAAGACACAACAAAAAGCCGGATCTATGAGTCATCCTCACCTGCAAAAATCTTAATTGTTACGCTTTGTCATTTGTTCTACCTGTGTCACATATTGGTCATCAGCCACCTATGGTTGAATTCCACTCAGAAGCTTATAAAAAAGCAAGTCCCTAGCACAGTGTCAGGCAAGTTGCCCCATCTAGCACACCACCTCAAGACTGGAAAAGTGATTGCCCTTCCTTGTCAGAAAGCACTAACGTGTTGCAAAGTACTGCCGGGGGAAATGTTAATTCTTCTTGTGGAAATCTGGAAAAAACAACCAAAAAAAACTAACTGGTTCACGTTCATTTCATAAGTACATTCATAAGTACTAGACTGTTGTAATCACCGCAACTTGTCAATAGCACCCAGTGGAGCCATTTTCTTAAACCGCACAAAAAGCTACATCGGCGTGCTTTCCCTTGCTCTTGAGCCTACTGCTAAGGCTGTCACAGGAAGCTGGGCTCAGTAGTTTCCATCATCAGCACCACCACCATTTATAGGTGGCTTTCAGGCCCTCTCATTGGTTTCCCCTGACTATGATATAGAGTTTTCAGCTTCCAAATCACCTGCCTGCTCATCAGAAATGCATGCTCCAGGTGTTGGCGCTGTGTCATAGTGGGTAAAGCCGCTGCCTGCAGAGCAGGCATTCCATAAAGGTGCCTGGCTGCTCTACCTTCGATCCAGCTCTCTGCTATGGCCTGGGAAAGCAGTGGCAGATGGCCCAAGTTCTTGGGCCCTTGCACCCAAGTGGGAGATCCTGAAGAAGCTCCTGCTTCCTGGCTTTGGATTGGCCCAGCTCTGGCTATTGCTGCCATTTGAGGAGTGAACCAGCAAATGAAAGACCTCCGCCTCTATGTAATTCTGACTTTCAAATAAATAATAAATCTTAAAAAAAAAAAAAAGAAAGAAATGCATGTTCCATTCCTGATCCAGAGCTGAGAATTACTCAGTCTCTGAGGCTAGTCCCAGGTCCCAGGAATCTTTGCATTTAGGGGATTTCAATGCTTTATGAAAATGTCCTTCTTTGGCTGATTCAGGCCATGCCACTGCCTAGACTGGTTATCACTGACATGAAAGTTTTGTGAAACCAGGGCCCAGGCATCACCTTTTCTCCTCTGACATGCGAGCCTCTAGAACATCTGCACCCTGCCCTGACTCACCTGAGATCCCCACCCTGACCCTTCAGTGGGGCTTCCACCAATTCTCCACCCAGAAACACCAACTTCCTCATTTCTCTCAACACAGCCAAATGCATAATTCCAGCTGCTGGTTTATTTTATTATGGTGTGATGTCATTACTATAAATTGTTCTTATGCCTGTTTTTTGTAAAATAAAAAAAATGAGAAATTGTAAAGTCTAAGACACTGGAAATCATGATCATTATACCTTTCTCTCTTCCTTTAGACTAATTCTCAGCTAGAAAATGAGGATTCCTACCCAGCCAAGCTATTTCTTCATGTGTATGTAAGTAAAAAATTAGAAGAAAATGAGCTGTGAAGATCTATACATTCAACCCTGTTTTCTCCTGTACCCTTCATAATATGCCTTCTGGTATTTTCATCATTACAATTTAGGAACTCCCTTATCAGGCTGCTGTGAGACTCAAATGAGAAAATGCACAAGAAATGCTCAGTCCATCATCCAGCACAGAGCAAGGCTCCACATCCTTTATGTGCATGCTCAGAACTGGAAAAGTCCTTTGAATAATCTATTCAAAACCTGCTTTTCTCCAGGTGAGAAAGTCAAAGTTGTAAAAGGGTCTTACCCAACATTGCATAGCTACTGGCAGAGGCCAAACAGACACCAGTATTCTAAAGCACAATTCAATAAGTTCACCATTCCATGATACTTTTGCTTACTTCCTTAAATGAGATGTAGGAACAGAAGTACCGAATGATTTAGACTACAGCATTTATCTCAAAGATGTGAGTTTGCCCAAGGCAACCTGAAGGAGTAAATGAAGAATGGGAAGCTGGCGTCATCAAGATTGAATCTGTTTAGGGGCCAGGTTAAGCCACTGCCAGCAAGGCTGGCAGCCCATCTAAGTGCTGTTGGAGTCCTAGTAACTCCACTTCTAATCTAGCTTCTTGCTAATGCACTTGGGAAAGCAGCAAAAGATGGCCCAAGTACTTGGGTCTCTGCCACCCATGTGGGAGACCCAGATGGAGCTCCAATCTCCTATCTTTGGCCAGGCTGAGCCTTTTTGGAACCGAACCATCAAACGGAAGTTTGTTTCTCTCTCTCTTTCTGCCTTTCAAATAAATCAACCCGATTTTTAAAAACAATGAGCCTGATAAAATAATTCAATTATTACTTAGCCTGTTGTTTTCTACTCTGTGGTGATAGGGAGAGCATTTACCTTCCATCTTGGATGGTTTCTTCTGTTTCTCTCATGTTCATTCACTTTATTCCAGGAAGTACAAGGCTACTGTGAAGTGTTTGGGGTTTTGTCTGCTAAGTTAGTTATGAGCATAAAGGCATTGCAAAGATTTAAATTTCTATTCAAAGTAAGTAAAGTAGCAGGGAAAACAAGAACAAGCTATTCTCCTTTTTTGGAATATAAAGCCGAAAAATGTGTCAGACAGCAATAGATCACTATAATTGTTTTACACTGTAAATTTGTTTTTTATGTGTTAGTATTTAAGGAAGAAATCATATATCCTTTACTATATATTTATTCCTTAATATTTCACCTTTAACTATACATAAAGCTAAGCATAATAAAAGAAAGGTCAGTGTGAATGTGAGCTAAACATGAAATTTTACTGCAATCTCTTACAGTAAATAGTGAAATAATGCTAGGGCTCTTTGTTTGATATCACCTCAAATTTTTTATAGCCACATTGGCATTCTGTCCATGAAACACCAGTAGAGCGATGACTTCATTCTCTAGGATGAAGGATAATTGATCTTAACCTTCCTATCATTTTCCTTTAACTCAAAGCACGAATGCAATTGAAGGCACAGATAAATAAAATCTCTGTAGGAAAAGAATGACACTCTGAAAGGTTACCTCTAAATTACCTCCAGGAGGTACAAAGCACAACGTGTTTCAGGATCCCAATGCACAAAATGCCTGCCCCACAGCCCATTTGGAGAGCGGCCAAAAATTGTTTTTGAAGGGAAATTCAAACTTTGAAGGACATAAAGTCTTTCTTCCCTAGTTGTTAAACAAAAGGGATAGCTCTAATTTTAAACAAAACCACAATCCCAAATGAAGCACTGTTCAAAGATAGTGATGTGATATTACATTTATTAATGTGATGCTTATATTACCACAAACCCAAGACACATGATCAACTTTATGGGGTGTTACCAAATAGTCTGGATTTCCCACAAATAAACATTTTCAGCTAAACAATGGCATTCTTGAAAACTGCATTTGATAAATCTAGTTGCTTCTGTACAAAGAGCTACTATTCCTTTTGCCTTTCCCTTCCTTCTCAATGATAACATACAGTGTCCCAGGATGTATCACTGTATTTGGCCTGGGGATTATATCTCACATAGAGTTCAAGAGTGAGATTCAAACAAATAAGCTACCACATTTTTCCAAAACCAGGGTCTACAGGAAGAAGGAAAGATTATTGATTGTCATTAGATTCAATAGTTCACTTTCCAAAACAAGTAGTTAACTGTTTTCTTTTGCACTCTCTTTTATATAAATACAGTAACACTCTCAGAGCAAGTTAGAGATCTAGATAATGTACAGGCAACGCACATACAATCACACAATGCATGCTCACATATGCATACACACGTGTGTGAGCACACACATCCACACACACACTCTTAGTGACCAGAAGACAAACTACATCCAGGAACTCAGAGCCAAGCACCCAGCATAGAAACCGTCACCCCTGACAACTTCACACCAAGCAGCCTTTCCGATTTGAACTTACACTACCCACTTTACTGGTAACTGGGTGGCAGCTCCCTCACACCCCTCCGTGCAAACCTAACCCCCACATCCCCTCCCTCTCCAAGAGACCTCCATGCCCACTCATGCAGGGCTAGCTCCCTGCTAGTCCCGACACCTGGCCGCACCTGCCCAGAGCCCACTCACCGTATCTGCAGTCGCAGTAGCCCCAGTCCACTTTGCCGTGGACGTTTCCATAGAAACACCAGGGGCTGCCCGCGCCATCTGGGCTCCGGCAAAAGTTGTGGCGCTGTCCTCGCAGGTGAACCCAGCCCGCGGGGGGCGACCGCTCCAGGAAAGGTGGCACCTCTGCCCAGCGCAGACATGGGGCGCCGAAGTCCGTCACGTTGACCCACGACTGGCTGGCGGGGCAGCCCCCAGGATGGGGCCGGGGCGTGTGCCCAGCTTGGAGGGCGTGTAGGCGCGGGGCCAGCAGCGCCCTCGGGGGGCGCGGGACCAGGGGTGGCGGAGGCGTGCTCTGTTGCTGCCGCTGATCAGGAAGGAAATACGTGTCCTGGGGATCCAGAGGGGACCGAGGGCGGTGGCGGCGGTGGAGGGGATACCCGAGGACCGGATCAAAGCTGGCCACTTCTGAGAGGGCCCCTAAAATCAGAGCCACCACGAGGCGGGCGAATGTCATCATGCCAGCGCTGCGGGGTTTGGTTCATGCTCCCGCGTTCCCTGGGTTCTGGGGATGGAGGGGTGGGAGTGGAGGCGGGGCCGCGGCGCCCCTTGTATTCCCCGCTCCAGTCTCCGCCCGCGCACCGCCTTCCCTGCCGCGCCTCCACCCGCTTGTCCCGCCGGCCTCTGGTCTGTCTCCCGCGGCGGGGGAGGCAGGCGTGCAGAGTTGAGCTCAGCAGAGACTCGGGAGGCCGAGAGGACCAGGAAGAAGGAGCAACCCGGTCCAGAGCTGTGGGAACTGAGCCACCAGGTGGCTGGCAGAGCAGGGGCTGGGGACTCTGCCCCCTGGCTGCGGGCGCCGGGCGCGCAGTTTCGCCCAAGCGGGACCTAGACTTTGCCCCAGCGTGGCAGGGCCAGCTGCTGGGACTGCCCAAGCTGGTTGTGCAGGGGCCAAGCCGGAGGGTGCCACTGCGGGGGCCGAGTTTGGCTGCCTCTTGCCCGCAGGCAGCACCACTACCGCTCCCACGTCTGGCACCAGCCCCGCGTCATTCCTCCTCCACCCCCGTCCAGTGCCTTCTTTCTCTGTGTTGCAGACTTTAGAACAGCGTGGATGAATTTAGGTGCCAGAATCGCCTAATAACTGCCAGACAAAAGCTCTAAGAGCCCGCGAGGAGTGCTAAAGCCATTTGACTCAGCTGTGAGCGCTTGAAGGACAAGGCCACGTTGATTCACACTTTTCATTCAGCTTGAAATCCCAGACTTAACACTGTGCCCAAATCAACATTGGCTGAAATTAAATTCCTGAACCGGCTCACGGAAAGGAGCTTGAGCCTTTCTGCTTCCTGCCTCCCACTTTTCACCCGGTGCCCTGGACAGCACCAAATGTCGGTTATTATTGGGTTACGGTGAAGCCCTCTTGATACCACATTTCCTCTACCCAGAGAAGGCTGCACCTGTCCCAGCCTCCATCCCATCCCAAAAGCTCAACCCTCTGACTCCTGCCCGCTTTTACAGGGGGAAGGACTTGAGAGAGGCCTGTTTGTCTCTGCAAAGTCTGCTCTGCCCGCCTGTCTGCGAGTTCATTGATTTGACCCTAGCTGTGGTAGGGCCCTTGCAACAGGCTCTTCCACCTTCCCTCCCTATCTTCCAAAAAGTTAACTTAGGATAAACAGGAAGCCACTGGAGTTGGATGTTTTGGAATTTCCCCTTTCAGTTGTGCCCAACTATGCCACTAAAACAATGAGAAGGAAGCCCACAAAGAAGCTACTATTTTACTTTCTGGCATGACTGTTTCCCCATGGGGGAGGAATCCTGCCCTGAAGAAATGTTGAACACAACTTAAGTGTTTATTGTTAATTCCCCACTCCTGGCTTGAAATAATCCATCCTTTTAAAATTTTTGTGAATCTTCTTACTGGGTTTTGTCTCCATCCCTGTTAATGAAAGATTTTATTTTACCTCAGAATGACGTGTATAAATGAAATGCTATTAGGAACTCAGGGAAGTATTTGTCAAAACTTTATTCAGAATGTTTTTCTGGGTCCAAAAGCATAGCTCAGACCCTGCTTGTGGAAGAGAATGAAAGATAACTATGCATGTGGGGTGTTTCACTGCTGACTTCAGTCGGGGCTGACAGAGCTCACCATCACAGGCGCTTGATGCAGCAGGTGAGAGCTGTAAGTGCAGTCAGCCCTTTTCCTTCCCGACTCTTCTTCCATTTAGGCTGCATGCTTAAAGACCCAGGGGAGGTCCCTCTTTGGATTCTTGCTGCCCTGCGCTGCCAGGACCCTGCTTCCTGCCCTCTCTGCATGGCTCCTACAACCACTGCTTTCACACTTCCTGGGGTTCTGGTAGGCAGACCCAACTCTCCCACATCTCTGTACCTTGCAGAGTGGGAAGCAAGGAGAGAGAGGCAGGCCAAAGAGAAGATTGTTGGCATTGAGACACATAGAAGAGTGCAGTCTGGCCCCTCCTAATAGGAACTGAATGTTCTCAGAGCCTCCTTACCTTTAAATGGTTACAAAGTTGACACATATGAGTTGGTACTATCCACAGAAATCCCACAGCTGGATTTCATCATTAAGGTTTAAAAACATGCCTTTCTCTGAAAATAAAATGGCATTTGTTTAATAAGACTGGATTTGAGGGTCTTAATTTGGGGTTTGCCTTCTATTTTACAGACAAGGTAGCACTTTAATCTGTTTTCCACACACTCCTCTGCTAGCATTTTCCTTTCCTCTCTTCTTTTCTTCTTGCTGCTCCAAACGTATAGATGTTTAGGTTTTTCCATATCCCAATCCAGTCCCCGAATGCTCTTCTCCCTCCTACCCCCATCACGTTACAGTGGAGGGGAGAGTAGTGTGAATATGGAGGGAGGTGTGCAGGAAGACCTTTCTCCATGGTTAGGCCTCAGGAACAGCTCCCTCCTCCAGTGCTCATTACCCTGCACCGCAGATTCAAAGCCAGAGTTGTGGGGGAAGCAACTGCACCTGGTTACAACTGTAAGCATCCCACAGCCAGCTCCTTCTATGCCCTTTTCTTTCCTTCAGCAGCAGCTAATGAGCAAGGAGAGGAACAACTCAACATGTGCAGGCTTTCCCCTCCACAATGCTGAGAAGTCCTCAGGATGCCCCTACTTATTCCCTCCTCACCTTTGATCCCATCAAGCAAACTCATTGTCTCAAGGCCAAGGATTCAACTCCCTCAGCCTCACAGCGTATTCTGGTAGTCTCATCCAGATTCACAACTAGGGAACTGAAGAGAGGAGCCTCCCAATCCACCCTCAGGCAGAGCCACATTCGCCTGCAAATCCGCTCTTTCCTGTGGTGACTATGTTATGTGTGAACATTTGGTTTCACGATGGCTTAAAGGATCATTTTTTTTTTTTTTTTTTTTTTTGACAGGCAGAGTGGACAGTGAGAGAGAGAGACAGAGAGAGAAAGGTCTTCCTTTGCCGTTGGTTCACCCTCCAATGGCCGCCGCTGCAGCCGGCGCACCGCGCTGATCCTGGCAGGAGCCAGGAGCCAGGTGCTTTTTCCTGGTCTCCCATGGGGTGCAGGGCCCAAGCACCTGGGCCATCCTCCACTGCACTCCCTGGCCATAGCAGAGAGCTGGCCTGGAAGAGGGGCAACCGGGACAGAATCCGGCGCCCCAACCGGGACTAGAACCCGGTGTGCCGGCGCCGCAAGGTGGAGGATTAGCCTATTGAGCCACGGCGCCGGCTTTTAAAGGATCATTTTATTCCGCATATGTGATGGGCTGAATATCTCCTTGTAGTTTGATTTGGAAAAAACCCAATGCAATGCATATATTATTTTTAAGAGTTCTAAAAACTGATATACAAAATAACTTTGGGAAAAAAGATCCATTGAAAATTGAGGTACTGACTGTATTTGGAAAAGCCAAAAGCTTCTAAACAGATGGCATAAAAACAGTGTTTACTTTTACAATTCTAAGTACAAAAAAACTGTTAAAAGAACACTGGGCATTGCTCTTTCATTCCAAAGAGGGAAAAAGAATCAAATACTATGACAATTTGTCTAGGGACTGTGGGAGATCAGAAATAGGATATTGTCGGGCATTTGGAGGAGTGGAAACAGAATTACATGACAATATAATATTTCATTAATAGTTCAGGGAAGTAAGTGATGAATTGCCATCAATTCAATCACTGGAATGGTCCAGTGATTCAGGGTCAGAGGTCCGCTATTGGTAGGGGATCTCTGATAGTAGAGGTCAAGTTTATACTTCTGCCTTGTTAGTCACACTTTTCTCTGACCACCCTGAGCCATAAAGATGTCCCAGGATCAACAATTGCAATAGCAATTCCACTGGGCTACCAGCATTGTGTATGGTACCCAAGAGGAAAAGAAAAGTTCTCCTTGACTCGTTGTGTGCTTAAGGCTGGGAAGAGTTGTTTGATATCTATTTTTCTTTTTGTTTTAGACTGATTTTCATAAAATAAAAAATACTTTTTTAAGCTTGAATTCTTTTTAAATATTCATCTAAACTTGGCAGAATTCTTATATGTAAACTAACTCAATAGACTCATGTTCAGTTACTCAAATTATACATATTAATAGGGGAGGAATGTATGTGTGTTTGTGTGTGTGTACTAAAAAAAAAAAAAATGGTTCCTTTAGCCTTGGAATCAAACCCGTGCTCATTCTGGCTCTAGATGTTATGCACCATGGAATATTAGACAGATTCCCTACTTCCCTAAGCCAAAGGCTTCTCATCTGTATAGAAAGGACAAGAATGGGACTTGTATGACAATGCTTGTGAACTGAGGAACAGAAGGCTTCAAAATTTCAGTAATTGCCTTTAATTTCTCAACCCCTGAAACTATGTAAACCTGTGAAAATGCACCTCAATGAAGCTAGAAAAGTGTCCACACTTCCCTCTCCATCGTGCCCTGCCTCTTTCTGCACCTCAGTAATCTCCGCATACCACACCAGGTCCCCCAGGATTAATGACAATCATGATGGAATTGGTCATGTTGGAATTGGTCAGCCCGGCTCTGATTTTATCCTCCATAGGGTGTGCTCTCTCTCCTCCTTTCAACAAGTTTTGTCCCTGAAAGCCAACGAAAGACTATTACTAGTTAAGACTCCTTTGCTGAGGAGGTTGCCTAATTATAACAAGGGGTTTTCAAATCCCTCAGCCTTTGCCGTGACAGTGAGCTGTGGCCAAATCTGAAAAGAGTAAACAGAAGAAAGGAGAGCTCAGAACTGCTTGCCAGTGATCTAGGGATCATAGGTTAGTTTTGAAAAGGGCTTAGTGTCCCCCAACTTTCCATCAAATGCAGGAATCTTTTCCAGCACCTATTTTTTAATCAATCATAGGAGAAATTCCTGCTTCTGAACCAGAATACCTCGACTGTAGAAAGTCCAAATTGTTAGAAAAGGGTACCAAGCAGAAGTTGCCTTGAGGCAGAAATCGCCTTTATCTACCTGTGATTCTGGTTCCACCCTCCTATTGATTAGAGAATGGGAGGTAACAGTTTTCTAATCCAGCTCACTGAGTTCAAATCCCTGTGAAATTATTTATTAGGGGGGCCAGCATTGTAACACAGCATGTTAAGCCAGCACCTACAACACTGACATCCTTGTTGGAACATTGCTTCCCTTCCACTCCAGCTCCCTGCTAATATGCTTAGGAAAGCAGTGGAAGATGATACAAGTGCTTGGACCCCCTCCCACCCACATGAGAAACCTAGATGGAGTTCCTGGCTGCTGGCTTTGGCATGTTTCAGGCTTGGCTATTCTAGCCATTTGACAAGTGAACCAACAGATGAAAGATTCTCTTTCTCTGCCTTTCAAGTAAATAGTAATACATATTTTTATTAATTTATTTATTGATTCCTGGCCTCCCACAAGATGCTGAATACTCCCTTTTCTCCCAATTCTCTCTCCTCAAGAAAAAAGTGTGCCCATTAAGAGGGAGTAGATCCAAAAACATTAATTCCTTCACATGAGTAGACTCCCCTGCTTGTGTTTCTCACAGGAGGTATAAGTAAGTCTACATAAGCATCAATGATTAATTCCCTGCTTTCCCTCCTTTTGCTTAGCATGTTATCCCCCACTGTCTTTGGAATCTTAAGAACAATACATAAAGCTGAGATTTGGGCACAGGTTGAGGTGAAAGAGAAGGAGTGAGGTTATTGAGCTGTTAGAGCTACTAGAAAACTGCTTCAGGATCTGGAGGCTTTATGGTGCAAGCCTACAGTTGTCTGGGCTTGGGGAAATCATGGGATGGAGAGTGTATCGACAGAATCTGAAGACTCTGGCTTCCTGGTCATTCATCAGTCACTGCTAACTCCCTAAATATAGTTTGCCTATTTGTAATGTGAGAATAACTATTCTGCTCTGCAGAGTTGTACTGATTAGAAAAATGACATTAAATGCTGGTCACTGAGCAAATGACTAACATTTAAGTGTATGAAGATAATTACCTGGTTTGTTTGCTTCTTTTGGACTAAATACACCACCCTTCCTTCTACCATTTCTTACTCCCTTATCTTTTGCTGGGTTCCCATGTCTGGTTATAATCCTGTGTAGCAGTGTCCTCATTCAACTATAGTTCATAAGATTAAAAATAGGACCTTAAATTTTATCTAACAAATGCAGATTTTAAAAATGTTGCACTTGTTTCAAATACAGTTACAGTGCTAACTTATTTTAACAAGCATATAACATTTGGTTGTAATACAATAAGAAAAAAAGTTACCTAAATGCAATTCTGCATTCAACACGTGCTAGTCAGGCATGCTGGACACATAGAATTTCATAATCACAATCATATTACTACAGAGTTGCCATCAACAAGTGCCTTGATGGAAAGAATTACGCATTCTGTTGTGACTGGCCAATAAACAGTCATTGAACAAATGAAATCTTTAAGTAAAATGCAAATAAACCATTTTCATTTTTTTTTAAGAATACAGTATAATGGCTATAAAAGTGATCAAAAACAGCAGGCAACATAATGGGTATGTATGCAAATATGGTTTGTTTGATACAGGTTCATTTAAAAATAGAATTGCATGCTTTGTTTAAAAACCAGGAGCAGGTATGGCATAACAGATTTAGCTACTGCTTGAGATGCCCTCATCCTACATCAAAACCCTTGAGATTGAGACTCACCTCCACCTCTGATCCAGCTTCTTTACAATGTACCCAGTAGACATCAGATGATTGTCAAAGTACTTGGTGTTCTCCACAAGGGTCGGAGACTAGATAGACCTCCTGGCTCCTCAAATTTGCCGTGGCCCCTCCCTGGCTGTTGCAGGCATTTGAAGAGTAACCCAGTGGATGTAAAGTTTCTCTTTTTATCTGTCGCTACCTCTGTCTCTCTCTTACACACACACACACACATACACACACACACCTTGCCTTTCAAATAAATAACTAAATAAATATTTTAAAATATCAGTGGCAGGGCTTAGTATTGTGATACAGCAGGTTAAGCTGCTGCTTGTGGCACTGACATCCATACTGGAGCGCCGGTTTGAGTTCTGGTTACTCCACTTATTCAGCTCCCTGCTATTTGCCTGGGAAAGCAGCAGATGATGGCTCAAGTTCTTGGAGCCCTTCCACCATAAGGAGACCAGAATGGAGTTCCTAGCTTCTGACTTTTGCCTGGCTTAGCCCCGAGTTGTGGCCATTTACAAACTGAACTAGCGTATTCAATCCCTCTCTCTGGCACTTGCTTGCACTCTCTCTCAACCTTTCAAATAAATAAATAAATAAATACATCTTTCTTAAAAATCAGTTTTTCAGACATAATTATAAATTACTTGTTTCCCTTGTGTATCTTTTGGAATGCTTTTGGCTCCAAGTAAAATAAACTCCAATTCAAATTGCCTTAAAGTATTTTAGGGGCTGGCACTGTGGCATAGTAGGCTAAGCCTCCGCCTGCGGTGCTGACATCCCATATGGACACTGGTTTGTGTCCTGGTTGCTCCACTTCCAATCCAACACTCTGCTTATGGCCTGGAAAAGCAGTGGAGGATGCCCAAGTGCTTGGGCCCCTGCACCCATGTGGGAGACCTGGAGGAAGGTCCTGGTTCCTGGTTTCGGATAGGCCCAGGTCCAGCCATTGCCACCACTGGGGCAGTGAATTAGTGGCTGGAAGATCTTTCTGTCTCTCCCTCTTCCTGTAACTATACCTCTCAAATAAATAAACTTTAAAAATCTCTTAAAAAATAAAGTATTTTAAGGGGCTATATGGTCCCATATAGCAGGAAGTACTAAGTTCCCTGGGGTTGACTGCTTTCTGTATCTAACAATGCCTTTGCAATGTCAGGCTCCTTTTCACTCCCCCACTTGACCATCTTAATGTTCGATTCATCTTCAGATATCAGCAAATGATAAAATGTCACATTTATATAAAGTCTCTGTTCTGTGCTTCTTTTTTAGAAGCATGGAAATCTTTTTCAGAGGTCTCCCAGAAGATTTCCCTGAAACCTTGCTGGCTAGGATTGACTCACATGCTTCTTGATGACACATTCAGCAGCATGGAGGAGAGACTTTCTATGATTAGCCTAGACTGATTACTTGGGGGCGTAATGGGTACTTGGGAATAAACCAACCTTCAGTACTACAGCTTCCAAAAATCAAAACAGAGGAACACTGCAACCCAAATTTCCACATAGCAACAGTTGTCTATAGCTGTTTGAGTTCTCAGACCTACAGAACACTTCAGTTCACCATGGGCCATTCCCCCTCCACCCCCAACCTGCCCTTTATGTTTGAGTTTACCAAAGCTAGTGTATACTTTTGCATCTGACAGAAAGGACATGCTAAGTTATAATGTTTACGAGCATTTCAGTCTATGCCTTTTGAAACTACCAATGAATGGGTAATTGTATTAGTTATCTGTAGCAAAGTAACAAATTGTCCCACAGTTTAGTGGCTTATACAACAAGTGTTTATTTCCTCAGAGTTTCTGAGAACCAGGAATCTAGGGATGGTTTATCTGGGTGGTTCTGGCTCAAGGTCAAGAAGTTTCTGTCAAAATATTAGTGGGACTGCAGCCATTTAAAGGCTTACTAGGCTAGAGCGTCTGCTTCTGTGATCATTCCTCTGGTGGCTGGCTGCACACCACACCTCAGTTCCTGACCACATGGGCTTCACAGAGGCATTTACAACAGGCATGGGCTTCCTGCAGTGCAACTGATCCAAGAGAAAAAGAGCAAACAGGGCACGTGAAAAACCACTTGGCCAACCACTTGCATCTCATATCAGTGCGCCTAAGTTCCAGTCCTAGCTCAGCTTTCCAATACTTCTTGGTAATGTGCATCTTGGGAGTCAGAAGGTAATGGTTTTAGCACTTGAATTCCTGCCATCCATGTGCGAGATTTGAAGTCCCTCACTCCTGATTTCAGTCTGGCCTAGTCCTGGAGCTTACGATTATCTGGGCAGTGAAACAGGACATGAAAGACATCTCTCTATGTCTGCCTTTTAACTAAAAGTGAAAATAAACTTTTATAAAGAGCAAGAGAGAAACAGCAATGAATACCCATGTAATACAATCTCAGAAATGACACACTGTCACTTTTGCTGTATTTTATTGTTCACATTACAAACTAACCCTGGTACATGGAAGGAAGGAGCTATACAAGGTGTGGATTCTAGGAGACAGGCATCACTGTTGGAGATTTTTTAGGTTACCTACCACAATTATATTTTATAAAATTACCCAAAACAGATAAATTAAAGGTAGCATATTTGTAGTATAGCCATATGAGTTTTCCAAAAGCGAATATCTTCAAAATGTATTGTTAATTAAACATTAATTTATATAAAACTTAAGATCAGCTCCAATAAAAAGCATTTTAATTTTCCCACAATTGCATTTTTCATTCTATTTTATGAACTGACTCTTTGTTGTCTGGATGCAACAAGTAAGAGTATCCATGAATTCAAGTATCCAGACTCCTTGTAGAAGAGTTTATCAGTTGCCTGATGGCATATTTTTTTTTTAATTTATTTATTTGAAAGTCAGAGTTACACAGAGAGAGGAGAGGCAGAGAGAGAGAGGTCTTCTGTCTGATGGTTCACTCCCCAGATGGCTGCAACGGCTGGAGCTGCGCTGATCCAAAGCCAGGAGCCAGGAGGTTCTTCCAGGTCTCCCACGTCGGTGCAGGGGCCCCAGGACTTGAGACTTGAGCCTTCTTCTACTGCTTTCCCAGGCCATAGCAGAGAGCTGGATTGGAAGAGGAGCAGCCAGGACTAAAACCAGTGCCCATATGGGATGCCGGCACTTCAGGCCAGGGCGTTAACCTGCTGCACCGCAGAGCTGGCCCCCTGATGGCATATTTAATGTACCAACCAACCTGCAGTTATTAACCTTTTAACAGAGGCAAAAGAATGCACTAAGTGGATACCGAAATTATGAGATTTGAATCCTAGGGAGGCAGGATTTGGGTTGAAGAAAATATCTGCTGAGATTCTATCACTTGTGAAGTCATCAGTATAAAAATATTCCTGGGGATGGCACTGTGATGTAGCAAGTAAAGCTGTCACCTGCAGTGCCAGCATCTCATATAGGTACCAGATCAAGTCTGCTGGCTGCTCCACTTTTGATCCCAGCTCCCTGCTGATGTACCTGGGAAAGCAGTAGAAGATGGCCCAAGTTCTTGGGCCCCTCCACCCACGTGGGAGACCCAGAAAAAGCTCCAGGCTCCTGGCTTCAGATTGGCCCAGCTCTGACCATTGTGGCCATTTGGGTAGTGAACCAGTGGATGGAAGACTCTTCTCTCTTTCTGCCTCTGCCTCTCCGTTACTCTGCTTTCAAATAAATAAATCTATTTTTTTTTTGCTGTGAATAGCGTTTCTTTTTTTTTTTAACTTAAATTTCCAAAGTACAGAATATGGATTACAATGGCTTCCCCCCCCATAACGTCCCTCCCACCCGCAACCCTCCCCTTTCCCACTCCCTCTCCCCTTCCATTCACATCAAGATTCATTTTCAATTCTCTTTATATACAGAAGATCAGTTTAGCATACATTAAGTAAAGATTTCAACAGTTTGCTCCCACACAGAAACATAAAGTGAAAAATACTGTTTGAGTACTAGTTATAGCATTAAATCTCAATGTACAGCACACTAAGGACAAAGATCCTACATGAGGAGTAAGTGCACAGTGACTCCTGTTGTTGACTTAACCAATTGACACTCTTGTTTATGGCTTCAGTAATCACCCTAGGCTCTTGTCATGAGCTGCCAAGGCTATGGAAGCCCCCTGAGTTCACTGACTCTGATCATTTTTAGACGAGGCCATGGTCAAAGTGGAAGTTCTCTCCTCCCTTCAGAGAAAGGTACCTCCTTCTTTGATGACCCGTTCTTTCCACTGGGATCTCACTTGTGGAGATCTTTCATTTAGGTTTTTTTTTTCCCCCAGAGTGTCTTGGCTTTCCATGCCTGAAATACTCTCATGGGCATTTCAGCCGGATCCACATGCCTTAAGGGCTGATTATGAGGCCAGAGTGCTGTTAGGACATTTGCCATTCTATGGGTCTGCTGTGTATCTCACTTCCCATGTTGGATCATTCTCTCCCTTTTTGCTTCTATCAGCTAATATTTGCAGACACTATTCTTGTTTATGTGATCCCTTTGGTTCTTAGTCCTATCATTACGATCAGTTGTGAACAGAAATTGATCACTGGGACTAGTGAGATGGCATTGGTACATGCCACCTTGATGGGATTGAATTGGAATCCCCTGGTATGTTTCTAACTCTACTGTTTGAGGTAAGTCAGCTTGAGCATGTCCCGAATTGTGCAATTCGGGACATGCTCAAATAAATAAATCTTAAAAAATAAATTTAAAAATTCCTATAGACATAATATTCCTAAAACATAATACAAAACAAAAACATCCATGGTTTAATCTGATTAGAAAGTTACCAAATTTCTTCAATTAAATTATATTCACTATCTACCAAGCAATTCTGAGTATTTATAATACAATAGAGTTTCCTGTCCAATGAATTATGCACATATTTCTATTACTTCCCTATGCATCTGCATCCAAACACAAGTCCCTTAATCATCTGTCACAAGGCTTGTATTTATGCTCAATACACTTACAACAACTAGGAACAAAGTTTTCTGCTGGGGCTGAAATCAGAAAGAATTTCTTTTCCTCCCTTGCACAAAACAGTTACATTATGAATGACACATGCCCCCATTTTGATACAGAAGGATTGATCTAGTTTGGAAGCAGAGACTCTTTGGCTGTATTTATAGCTACATTGTGTAATAAACTCAAGGCATTAAAAGTATGATAGTACTCTAGACTAGTCTTTATTTTTAGAAGGCTTAGAAAGCTCTACCCAATTTAAAATGCCTCTGTATATGACTTAATATTCTTTCCTATCAAATGGTCATTAGAAAGATGAAATAAGGCCAGTCAACAAGAAAGACATAGCATTAGTTATGTCATTGCCCACAGCAGTGGTTGAACAAACGACTTTATAGAAGATGCCAGATTCCACCAAGGAATCTAAAATAAGAAATAGTAGCCAGTCAAGTTTTGCTTTGTGAAAGGATGGCGATTAATGTAATTCATGTGTTTTGTGCTATGCTGGTCTTCAGAAATATCTTAAATAAATTATTTCAAAGAATAAACAATAAATTTGAATGCCATTAACCTGTGGACCTTAACTAGCTCAACAAAGCATATAATGATAGATTAAAGAAGAAGGAAGAACCCGTTAGGAAATGCATTTTTTTAGAAATACATTTCTTAAAGCAAGGGCTTCGAAATGCCTACATATTAAAAATTGAACACTGAGTTTTAAGAAGTTAAATAATGCCATGATTTTTCTGTCTTGATTGTGAACTAGAAAGGTTAATAACCTAGACAATTTGTAAAAGTGTCGGGAGGGGCCAGGGTTGTGGCTCAATAGGCTGAACCACTGTTGCAATGCCAGGTGCCTGTTTGAGTCTTGGCTGCTCTGCTTCTGATCCTAATATGTCTGGGAAAGCAGCAGAAGGTAGCCCAAGTCCTTGGGATCCTGCCACCCACAGGGGTGGCCCAGAGGAACACCAGGATCCTGGCTTCAGCTTGGCCTGGGCCTGACCATTGCAACCACTGGGAGAGTGAATTCCAGGTTGGAAGATCTTTATCTCTGTCTGTCGCATCCTCTGTCCCTCTGCCTGTCAAATGAATAAATAAATAAATACATCTTTTTTAAGTATCTGGTGATGAATTTGGAGAAACAACGATTTGAAAAGTGCTTTCAGTGGTCAAAGTTAATTGTAGAACCACTAAGTCAATCAGGGAACTCATACTGTATTCTCTCACAAATTCAGAAGAATGCTGGGATTTTACTGTTTGTCGCTCCCCCTCTTCATGGAGGAACGACACTAAGTCCTGCCTAGGCTTCATATCCGAGTCACGGCACCATTATGTCGCTCCCCCTCTTCGTGGAGGAGCAACACAGGACCCTGCGCTGTTCTTTCGTCTGCTCGGCCCTCCCCGGGTTTGCTGCTGGTTCTTCCCGGGTTGGCTACTATCCCTTCCACCTCCGTGGAAGGGCAGTTCCCCCTGGCCACATTCCCCACTTCCGCAGGGGAGCGGCACACCGCCGGCCGGCTCTTCTCGGGGGCTGCACGGGTTCCCTTAGATGTTCCCCATAGATGTTCCTGGTGCATGCCGTCTCTCTCCTCCTTTATAGTCCTTCTCTGCCAATCCCAACTCGGCTGCCCACACGCCGAGCACGCTGCTCTCCAATCAGGAGCAAGTCCTACAGTTAATTGGTTGAACTGGAGGCAGCTGTGCGGAAGCTGTTTACTTCTCTCCCAGCGCCATATTGTGGGAGAGCAGATGCATAGAATAAGTCTTAATTCCAGTAACAGTCCAGTCCGGTTTGCTCCCCACAGATCCCCCTTTCTTTTTATTTTTGGCGTTGATACGCGCCTGTCTTCGGTGTCCCGCGGCACACACTCTGCTCTACTTGCTAGAGCTGCCACAGGCTCTTACAAGTCCTATCAATCAGGAAAACCGAATCCGGGTCCTCTCTTCGCCATGTTGTGAGGAGGTTTTTAGGCGCTGATGCGTGCCTGTATTCGGTGCCCTGCAGCGCATGCTCTGCTCTGCCTGCAGGGGACTTACAAGACCTATCAGGCAAACCGAATCCAAGCCTTCTCATTGCCTTATTGTGGGGGAGACTTATTAGTGTTGGTTCGTGCCTATCTTCGGTGACCTGCAGCTCATACTCTGGTCGAGCTTTGCTGGCGCTTACCGCCTTAAATCAGGCAGACCGAATCCAAGCCTCCTAATTGTTGCATTGTGGGGAAGCTTTACTGATGTTAATTCGTGCCTGTCTTCGGTGACCTGCGGCTAGCCGCCCAGGTGCTCATCGCCTCACTAATCGGGCAGACCGAATCCAAGCCTTCTAATTGGCATGTTGAGGGGAGGCCTTATTTCTCTCTATTTCTCTATCTCCGGGCATTCCTATTTCTCCCATTTTACTTCTATCTTCCAGCATTCCTATTTCTCTCACTTTACTTCTAAAACTTCTGTTTCTTATCCCCGCAGCTTCCCGGCACCTCGCCCCGCCGGCGGGTTCCCGGCTCTGCGCCGCTTCAGCCCGCGCGCCTCTCTCATCTGCGCAGCTTCCCGGCTTTGCGCGGCTTCCCGGTTTCGCGCGCTCCGCGGGCTCCACGCTTAACCCTTTCGCGTCTGAACCACGGCCTACGCCAGCGTTCCCTATCTATTCACGCCCCGTGCTCTCTCTGCACGCGGCGGCTTCCGCGAGTAACACAGCGTAGCTTGCGTCTCCACCACTAGCATTCAATCCAAGTTCCCCGGGCTAGCCTGGCGAATTCAACCCAGCATACGTCTCCGCCCCACGGTTTGGCTTCCCGTCCTTTGCTCCCCGGGCTAATCAGACGGATCCCAACCTGGCTTGCGTCTCAGCTTCTAGTTTCAACTTTTCGCCCCCTATTCCCGGGCTAACTTGAGAATCCCAAAGTGGCTTTCGTTTCCGCCTCGGCCTGCCCCCCGCGGCTTCAATTTCCCTAACATTTTTCTCTACCCGGTATGTTTCCCCAAACTTTCCTCCAACGATATTCCTCCCTCATTTCTCCTGGCCTCTCCCCACAGTCCGCGTCCGAGTCTGTTTGTTCTAGCTTTCACTTTCGCTTTCGACCTTAAAGATTTCTCCCAGCTTCCCCCCGTAGTCCATATCCGAGTCTATGCCTAGGCTTTCAACAGCTTCTTCCGGCACCCTTTTCGTCCGGCTTTTCCCTAGGCTGTTTGCTAGTCTCTCTCTCCGATAATTTCCCTAGGCTCTTTGCTAGTTTCTCTCTCCTAAGTTTCCTAGGCTCTTTGCTAGTTTCTCTCTCCTAAGTTTCATATCCGTCCTAAGTTTCCTATCCGAGTCACGGCACCATTATGTCGCTCCCCCTCTTCATGGAGGAACGACACTAAGTCCTGCCTAGGCTTCATATCCGAGTCACGGCACCATTATGTCGCTCCCCCTCTTCGTGGAGGAGCAACACAGGACCCTGCGCTGTTCTTTCGTCTGCTCGGCCCTCCCCGGGTTTGCTGCTGGTTCTTCCCGGGTTGGCTACTATCCCTTCCACCTCCGTGGAAGGGCAGTTCCCCCTGGCCACATTCCCCACTTCCGCAGGGGAGCGGCACACCGCCGGCCGGCTCTTCTCGGGGGCTGCACGGGTTCCCTTAGATGTTCCCCATAGATGTTCCTGGTGCATGCCGTCTCTCTCCTCCTTTATAGTCCTTCTCTGCCAATCCCAACTCGGCTGCCCACACGCCGAGCACGCTGCTCTCCAATCAGGAGCAAGTCCTACAGTTAATTGGTTGAACTGGAGGCAGCTGTGCGGAAGCTGTTTACTTCTCTCCCAGCGCCATATTGTGGGAGAGCAGATGCATAGAATAAGTCTTAATTCCAGTAACAGTCCAGTCCGGTTTGCTCCCCACACTGTTTTTCACTGATTCCATTCCAACTTACCTGGCCCAGGAAGTTGCAGGATATTAAACAATACTGCTGTAAAGACAACTTTAAGTACAATAGAAAGTCACTATTTTTAAGTCAGCAAAAATGAAATGTATGCTGTATTAAGGAAAAAACTTATGAATGGATTAGATACTTTAGGAAGTTATAAAATTAAAAAGATTAATTATTAACACTGTGGTATTCAGAAGAAAAAGATGTCATTAACAATGCTCTTGTATTAAAAGAGAAATTTTTATTTTCTACATTTGATTATTTGTAAATTTTAGTAACTCTAAAGCAATTGAGAATTTTTATGATTGCTTGCATTTTATTTGTAAGGAATAGAGTCAGAGTAATCTCTCTCTCTTAATTTGAGAAAGAAAAGAGAGCAAGCACACAATCCCATTTACTGGCTCACTCCTCAAATGCCAACAACTTTGTATATCTCCTTGAGTATTGTGATTTGTTTGAAATTGAACTTCTCTGAGAATGTCAAATCAATCTTTAGATGAACCATTAAAGAACAAACTATAAAAGAATTATAAATAAAAATGTAATAAATAACTATTGGATTTTAGAATGCATTCTTAATCCTTCACAATTGTGTGCCTGTGGACTCCTAGCTAAGATTCAAAGCTGGCTTTAGGGGCTGGTATTTGGTACAATGGGTAACACACCACTTCTAACACCTACAACCCATATTGAAGTGCCTCGGTTTGAGTCCCAGGTCCACTCTCCATTCCAGCTTTCTGCTGATGCATGCTTTGGGAGGCAGTAAGTAGTGGATTCCTGCCACTGATGTGGGAGACCTGCATTGAGCTCCTGGCTCCTGGCTTTGTCTTGATCTAGCCCCATCTATTACAAACATTTAGAGAGTGAACCAGCTATTGGGAGATCCCACTCTGTCTCTCTCTGTCTCTACATCTTTTAAGTAAGTAAAGCGAACAAATAAAAAGCTTGCTTTAGAAGCATACAGTTTATATGCAGGAGAAACAAAGTGAATATCCTGATGAGTTAGGTTAAATAATAACTGGCATTAATTGAATGTTTTATTCTGTTCAAGTCTCTGCACTAAGCATGTTATCACCCACATAATACTTATTTATTAGTTCTTCCTGTGTTGTGTAATATTGTCATTATTATTACATTGGGAAAGAAAGAAAAGAAAACTGAGCAACTTGACTAAATCTATGGAGATAGTGACTGAGATGAGATACGTAGTCAGGCCCTCACCCATTACATTACAGAACAGAAAACAATTTTTATCTTCAAGTACAAAATTCATTACAGTTGCTCAACTTACCATTTCTCAAAGAAAATGACAGGTAGAGTTCATTAGCCTACTAATTTATATTTCACTCAAGGCTTGAATCAGATTTTTAATGAATTGCAGCCTTGAAGCCATAAAATTTAGAAAAATAGATTTGAAAGACTCAATTCTTCAGATTCCTGGTGAATGAGTTTATCATGTAGCTTTTCACCCACAAAAACCAGCTGAATACAAAAATCTGACCTATTGAAAGGCTGGGAAATGGAATATTATAGCTAATGAGAGACTAATATTTGCCACTGGGCTGCACGCCTGACCTCGTTATGATTTTGTCACATAGAAGAGTTTTAGTGGCATATTTTGGAAATTACCAACACAAACTATGCGTTCAGATGGCTTGGGTTCAATTTCATCTAACCATTTTGGCAAGTTATATAATCTCATTTAGTCTCCTAAAATTGTTATGGGAATTAAATGGGATAATTTTCTATAGCACTTATTTAGCGCCTTTTTTTGAGACAGAGAAAGAGGTAACGAGTATTAGTGTAAGAGGAAGACATAGGTATCTAGTTCATAAGCTGTTCTTATTGAAAATGATAAAAATAAATATTGGAAACTGTTGGCAACTGACAGAAACATTTTTAAAGAAATTTTGTATTTATTGAATACGTGATGTAGTTGTTAAGTGCTGAGGTTCAAGAGAAGTTAGAAAAAGTGTTTCTATGTGGGTGCAAACTGTTGAAATCTTTACTTAATATATGCTAAACTGATCTTCTGTATATAAAGAGAATTGAAAATGAATCTTGATGTGAATGGAAGGGGGGAGGGAGAGGGAAAGGGGAGGATTGCAGGTGAGAGGGAAGTTATGGGGGGGAAAGCCATTGTAATCCATAGTCTGTACTTTGGAAATTTATATTCATTAATTAAAAGTTAAAAAAGTCTATGTTCAAAATCCAACGTTAGGGATGGGCATTTGGATCAGTGTTAGAGACACCCTCAAGCCATATTGGAGTGCCTGGTTTAAGTTCTGTCTTCACTTATAATCCAGCTTCCTATTAATGTGCACCCTGGGAGGCAATAGGTATTCCCTCAAGTATTTGGGTTCCTGTCACCACATATGAGACCCAGAACTGCATATTAGACTCCTGCATTCAGCTTGTCCCAGCCCTGGCTTTTGAAGGTATTTGGGGAGTGAACAAGAAGATGAGAGCTCTCTTTCTCTATCTTTCGAATATAATAAAAATAAATCAATAAATAAAAACTTTAAATGTATTCTTTTAAAAGTGTCTGATTCTACTGCCTACTATCGATAACACTGGGCAAGCTGCTTAAATTCTTTCAGCCCAGTGTATTCATCTATACAATTAGAATAAAACTGTAATACTTGCCTCAGCAGTAATCATTTTTTGATTTGGTTAATGAATAAAATGATGCAATAACAGAATATTACCTGGCATATAGTTACTTTTAGATAAATGATAATTATTAGCATTTCTATTGTAAATATTATTACTAAAGCAAAAGTAAAAAATAAGACCTCTGAAGCTCAGGTGAAGGGAGGTGATATGAAACTTGGCCTTGTTCTTTTCTATCTTCCATTGGATTTGGCCACAGCCCAAACCAATAGACTGTCTTCTGAGAAAAAGATAGGAGAAAGAAGTTTTGGACATCATTTGGTTAAGTTGTAGGTTCAATAATAGCTTTAGCCTGCCCAGGAGCCTGGTAAATATTGTGTTCTTTGGTTTCAAATGGCAGATAATTAATAGTATTCTTCTGCCAAGGGAGAATATCAATCCATAATGTTGTCTGAAAGAGTTCCTATTCTTTAGTGATTCTTTTGTTGTTAAAAAGTTTATTGAGGGGCTGGCATTGTGGCATAGCAAGTTAAGCCATCATCAACAATTTTGGCATCCCATATGGGAGCCAGTCAAGATCCCTGCTAATGCACCTGGGAAAGCAGCAAGAGATGGCCCAAGTACTTGGGCTTCTGAACCCACATGGGAGACCTGGATGAAGTTCCTGGTTCCTGTATTTGGCTCAGCTGAGCCCTGGTCATTGTAACCATACATTAATTAATTAAAAAAAAAAAAAGTGTGCTGGGGTAACCATTTGGCTGGGTTCAGTTCCCTGTTCCAGCTTCTGACTCCAGATTTCTGTTCATGTAAACCCTGAAAGGCAGCAGTGATGACTCAAGTGGTTGGGTTCCTGCCCTCTACAAGGGAGACCTAGATTGAGTTTCTTGCTCCTTACTTTCTTCCAGTCCAGTTCCAGTCATTGCAGGCATATGAGGAGTAACAGGATGTTGTCTCTCTCTCTCTGCCTTGTTCTCTGTTTCTTCTCTCTCTCTCTCTCTCCCATTCCCTCTCAAATAAATATTTTTAAAAATATTTATTAATTTATTTGGCTGGCACCGCAGCTCACTTGGCTAATCCTCTGCCTGCGGCGCCGGCACCCCTAGTCCCGCTTGGGGCGCCAAATTCTGTCCCGGTTGCTCCTCTTTCAGTGCAGCTCTCTGCTGTGGCCCCAGAGTACAGGGGAGGATGGCCCAAGTCCTTGGGCCCTGCACCCACATGGGAGACCAGGAGGAAGCACCTGGCTTTGGATCAGTGCAGAGCACCAGCTGTAGCAGCCATTTGGGGGGTGAACCAATGGAAAAAGGAAGACCTTTCTCTCTGTCTTTCTCTCACTGTCTAACTCTGCCTGTCAAAAAATTTATTAATTTATTTGAAAGGCAGAGAAACAGAGAGAGGAAGAGAGTTTCCATCTGCTTGTTCCCTCTCCAAATGACTACAATGGCCAAGGCTGGGTCAAGTTGAAGAGAGGAGCCTGGAATTCCATCCATATCTCTCACGTAGGCTTCAGAGGCCTAAACACTTGGGCCATTTTCTGCTCCCTTCCCAGGCACATTACCAGGGTGCTGGATTATAAACAGAACAACTGGAACTTGAACCAGTGTTCCAATATGGCATGCCAGCAACACAAGTGGAAGTTTAACCCACTGGGCCACAATGCTGGCTCCCTCAAATACTTTCGAAAAAAGATATACTGGTTAGCTTTTCACATCATAAAAATACCTGGGGTAGGCTACTTAGGAAGAAAGGAAGTTTATTTAGCTCATCGCTTTGGAGGCTGAGAGTCATGGTGCAAACTCTTGTAAGTGCCCCTTTGCTGCGGACAAGAGGGCATGTGAGAGGAGGAGACCACATGGTAAGGAAAGAAGCAGAAGGAGCTGGATGGGGTCAGGCTCAGGTTTCTATAGCAATCCTTCCTGGGGAACTAAGCAGAAGAAAGACCTTAATCCCTTTTGAGGGCAAGCTCTCAATTGACCTAAGGAGCTCCCTCCAGGTCCCACCTGTTTTCTAAAAATTTAAAAATACTTTAAAATTTTCATTTTTAAAAGATATTTATTTATTTGTTTGAAAGACAGTTACAGAGAGGGGAAGAGAGGTCTTCCATTTGCTGGTTCACTCCTGAGATGGCCGGGACAGCTGGAGCTGTGTCAATCTGAAATCAGGAGCTTCTCCCACTCGGGTGCAGGGGTCCAAGCACTTGGGCCATGTTCTACTGCTTTCCCAGGCCATAGCAGAGAATTAGATTGGAAGTGGAGCAGCCGGGACTCAAACTGGCGCCCATATGGAATGCAGGCACTACAGGTGGTGGCTTTACCCGCTATGCCACAGTGCCGGCCCCCAAATTTTTTATTTTTTAAAGAGAGAGCCAGTCTATAAAATCTCTCTCCTTCTCTTTCAGATTTACTATATTTATTTATTTGAGAGGCAGAGTGACAGAGAGAGAGGAACAGACAGAGAAAGAGATCTTTGATCTGCTGGTTCCATCCAGGTCTCCCACATGGGTGGCTGAGGCTCAAGTACTTGGACCATCCTCGGCAGTTTTCCCAGGTGTATTAGCAGACAGCATGATTGGAAGCAGAGCAGCCAAGACTCGAATTGATGCTCTGATATGGGATGCTGCTGGCACAAGCAGTGGCATACCTTGGCCACCTTAGGCCCCACCTTGTAAAGATTCCACACTACCTCCCAGTATCACCACCCTGAGGACCAGGCTCCCAACACATGAATCTTTGAAAGGAAAAACAACGGCCAAACCATAACTATTTTTTTCAAAATGTGGCAAATGTTAATTTTGGATCACATAAGGGGATAGATAACATGTTGTCTTAGAATAGCACATAGATTAGTAAACAAAAGACATCATATCACATCCTATTCTGCCATTTAAAGCTCAGAATTTTGCTAGTTCCTCTCTCAGTTGCATCTGTGTATGACAATGTCATTTCATAGTGATGTTGTACAGAGATGTTGTTCAAAATTCTGTGTTTGCTACTTCACAGACACTCAACAAATGACATATTTTCCCTTTTTTTCCATGTTTGCTCGGTAGTTTAGAGACTTAAAAGTTTATTCTTTTGCAAAGCATGAGTCATGAAGTAGTTTCACAATCCAGAATGAGATGGAAATGGTTAGGAAAGTTGTTATAGACCCTTGAGGGCATGCTAACTTTTATATATATATAAAAAAAAAACCACACCCAGTGTGTACTTGGGGTCCAAAGTCCAGAAAATAATTTGAGCTTAAGTAAAATCTCAACTTCTTTGAAAAGGAAATAAATCCTCTTTGTCCTTCAAAGCCATAGGCCAAGGAATTTAGACCAAATTAAAGTGTTGTTGAATCTTTTAAGCACAAAACAAATGAAATATCAGTATTACTGTTAAGGACTAACTTATGTGTTGATACTTTCTGTGTTCCCACACAGGTGTTTAACTTTTTTGAAAGCGTACTAAAAAAATCAAGGGTGGTATTTGATGCATTGGTTAAGATGCCACTTGGGGTGACCACATCTCATGTCAGAGTGCTTGGGTTTGAGTCCCAGCTCTGCTTCACATTCCAGCTTTTCCCTAATGTGCACCCTAGGAGGCAGCAGATTATGGCTTTAGTAGTTGAATCCCTGACTTCCACTCAAGAGACCATGATTGAATTGTAGGCTCCTGGTTTCAGATTGATCCAGCCCTGGCTGTTGCAGGCATTTGTAGCATGAACCAGCAGATGGAAGATTTCCTCTTCTCTTTCTCTTTGTTCTTTCTTCTTTCTTTCTTTCTTTCTTTCTTTCTTTCTTTCTTTCTTTCTTTCTTTCTCTCTCTCTCTCTCTCTCTCTCTCTCTCTCTCTCTCTCTCTCTTCCTTTCTGCCTTTCAAATTAAATAAATAATTCAAAAATATATATCAAATTCTTAAGCCATGCTATGGTCTATACGGTGTTTGTCCCCTAAGGGTTCGTTTGTTGAAAGCTTGGTCTCTGTGTGGCAGGTGTTGAGCTTGTAGGACATTTACAAGGTGAGGCCTAGTAAGAAGTCCTTAGGTCACTGGGGACATAGCCTTTGCAAAGGAATAGATAATTCTCATGAGAAACTGAGTTAGTTTTCTCAAGAAACACTTATTAAAAACTAAGACTGACCCCTTAATTGCTCTCTGTTTCCTGTCTTGGAATGTGAACTCTTGCTCCTGAACATACTCCCACCACTGTGGTGCCGTCGACTATGAGGACTTCAGCAGAGCTTAGGTACCATGCCCTTGAGTGGTCAGAACTGTGAGCTAAATAAAACATTCTGTAAAGTGCCCCAGCCTCAGTTATTTCAATGTAGGAATGGAAAACAGAATAATGCAACCAATGAATTTTATCTATTATGTAGTTGTATACATATTTCTTGAAGGAATAAATGAATGAATCAACAACTGTCTTCAGCTCTTTCTCCATGTATTTAAATCTTGCCAATTAGTCAAAGACAATTTTCCCCCATCAATGTCCTTCCAGAGGATTCCAGCTCACAATTTTGATTAAAACAATCATCCTCATTTTTAAAGGGACTGGACCATCTTTCAGAATTCCACACTAGTCTGCTCTGTTTCCATTGATAGTCAACTCAGACCCAAATGATCACCTTTGAATTTAAGTTGGAACCAGTCAATGATGATTCCAATTAGTTCTCTGTGAATATATAATCCCATCAAGCACTAGCCCCAAAACTTGGCTCAAGACAGTCAAAAGGGGCCCCAGACTGTTCGAGATAGTAAAGAAGAGAAGTAGAATCTCTATCTTCTTTTTTTTTTTTTTTTTTTTTTTTTTGACAGGCAGAGTGGACAGTGAGAGAGAGAGACGGAGAGAAAGGTCTTCCTTTGCCATTGGTTCACCCTCCAATGGCTACCACGGCCAGCGCGCTGCGGCCAGCGCACCGTGCTGATCCGATGGCAGGAGCCAGGTGCTTCTCCTGGTCTCCCATGGGGTGTAGGGCCCAAGCACTTGGGCCATCCTCCACTGCACTCCCTGGCCACAGCAGAGAGCTGGCCTGGAAGAGGGGCAACCGGGACAGAATCCAACGCCCTGACCGGGACTAGAACCCGGTGTGCTGGCGCCGTAAGGCAGAGGATTAGCCTAGTGAGCTGTGGCGCCGGCCTCTATCTTCTTTAAAAAAAAAAAAAAAAGATTTATTTACTTATTTGAAAGGCAGAGAGGCACAGGCAGAGAGAGAGAGAGAGAGAGAGAGAGGTCTTCAATCTGCTGGTTCACTCCCTAAATGGTTGTAAAGGCCGGAGTTGTACCAATCTGAAGCCAGGAGCCAGAAGCTTCTTCCAGATCTCCCATACAGGTGCAGGAGCCCAAGGACTTGGGCCATCTTCTACTGCTTTCCCAGGCCATAGCAGAGAGCTGGATCAGAAGCGGAGCAGCCAGGACTGGAACTGGTGCCCATAGGAGATGCTGGCACTACAGGTGGCAACATTACCTGCTATGCTATGGTGCTGGTTCCCCTGCTATCCTTTAAACATTTTTTTTAATTTATTTGAGAGACAAGGAAAGTGAGAGTGTGTGCTCCGGTCCAGGGGCTCATACCTCAAATACCTAAATTGGCTGGGTCTGGGCCAGAATCAAAGCAGGGAGCCTGAAACTTAATCCAGGCCTCAAACATACAGGTGGCAGGAATCCAATTATCTGGCTAACCACTGCTGCCTCCCAGGGTCTGCATTAGCAGGAAGTTGGAATCAGGATCCAGAACCAAGTACCAAACTCAAGTTCTTTGATGTGGGATGCTAATATTTAGTCAGGAGGCTGAACTCCTACCCCATAATCCTTGACGTTTCATTCTAGCCTGTTCAAGGCAGTGAAGAACCCCACTCAGGTCCATTCTACTCTTGCCTCTGAGCAGGCATCAAAATAGATGTTATGGGGCCTCTGCTGTGGCACAGTAGGTTAATCCTCTGCCTGCGGCACTGGTATCCCATATAGACTCCAGTTCTAGTCCCGGCTGCTCTTCTTCTGATCCAGCTCTCTGTAATGGCCTGGTATGGCAGTAGAAGATGGCCCAAGTGCTTGGGCCCCTGCACACTCATGGGAGACCAGAAGAGGCTCCTGGCTCCTAGCTTCAGATTGGCTCAGCTCTGATCTGAGGAGTGAACCAGAGGATGTAAGTCATTTCTCTCTGTTTCTCCCTCTCAGTCTGTAACTCTACCTCTCAAATAAATAAAAAAATCTTAAAAAAAAAAAGATGATACATAATACAATCTGGATTTCCTGTTTTTCCATCTTCTTAATTTTGGCTGCCCTCTTGCCCTCCCACTAGGGGACTGCCTCCTGAACTAGATAGCAGGGCCTGCTTTCATAGGTCTGGTGCTGTCCAGATATTCAGGGCCAGGCGATGGCTTGAGGAGTATGAAATTCTCCGTACTTCATTTATTTCTTAAATATTTATTTATTTATTTGAAAGGCAGAGTTACAGAGAAGCAGAGACAGAGAGTGAGAGGTCTTCCATCCGCTGGTTCACTCCCCAGATGGCTGCAACATCCAGAGCTACACCAATCAGAAGCCAGGAGTCAGGAGCTTCTTCCAGGTCTCCCACATGGGTGCAGGGGCCTTAGGACTTGGGCCATCTTCTATTGCTTTCCCAGGCCATAGCAGAGAGCTGTATTGGAAGTGGAGCAGCCAGGACTGGAACTGGCACCCATATGGGATGCCAGTACTGCAGGCGGCTGCTTTGCCCATGAGGCCACAGTGCGGGCCCCTCTCCATTACCTTGAATTCCCTCCCTACAGACACTTCCTGGTAGACCTTAAGAGGCTTTGGGTGTTTTTTGAGTAGTATCAGTTAATTTGATAAATTCCTTTATGATAAACTGAAACAACCTGAAGAACCTCTTCCCTATCTCTGAAAGCCTTAACTGTGGCTTCTTAAGATAAATATCCATTCTGTTGTGTTCTCCAAGGGAATGAGTGAAGAGGTTAAAATTCTACACCAGATAAGAGGAGAATGCAATTAATAGGGTGAAACCAGTGCTTTCCCTGAACAACTCAAGTTCTTCTGGGTGTGAGGTCAATAACTCTTTCCAGAGCTTGATGAAGAATCCATTTGAGCAACTTTTTTGGTAAAAAAATAAAGTTATCTACTTGATGTTTTTTATTTCCATAGTGATTTCTAAACATGTTCACTCCCCATTAGTCTTCTCTCATTTTTTCAGATATTTCCCACCCAAATGCTCCCTTTGTTTCCCATCGGTGGTCTTTGTTCTGCACAGGTGAGTCAGATGGAATTGTTCTGCTTACACATTTCTGTTTGCCTTTTTCATGTATGTGCTCTACCACTTTTTAAAAATCCCTATTTTGAATATGTGACTTATATAATAGATAGTCCAGTCAGCTCTGCAATTTTCCCATCAGAAATTGAAAATAAGGAGAGGCAGGAGGAAGAAAGATGAAAGAAGTGTTGAATCTGCTTCTCATCTTCCTCTGTGGGACTGGCAGACAGAAACCAGGCTCACCTTGTCCATGAAAAGCCCACCAGTCTTGGAGGTTTACTCATCTCCCTTGATGATCCAGGCCCCAAATTATCTGTCTGAAGCCATGAGAGTGCTGCAGAAATAGGTTTTCTTTTATTTATGCACTATCATTGCTATTGCTATTGCTATTACTAACACTGAAGATAATAATGAGAAATAGTGAAAAACCCACTTTTGTTATTCAGTCTTCTTTAATCTGGTCATAATTTTATTAATATCTCAAATTGGGTGATGTAAAATATCAGTTTATTAAAACATTAATAAAACTATTATATCTTTTAGTAAGGCTTGACAGTTTCTATAAAATTATTTGCTACAATATAACATTTCACACAAACTGTCAATGAAATTTAACATCAATGTTCTGAGTAAAAATAAAAAAAACACTTTGAGATTTAAATTAGAAACTACGCATGGTGTGACTGTGAGACTTTTAATTTCGTTGTTTCTAGAAAGCATTCAGAACTGCAGCTGTAGTTTTACCACAGTGACATTACAATCACAGGGTCTGTTGAAATTAGTCAAGAAAAGCCTTTTGTCTCCATCTATAAGTGAACTCTGTAGCATGGCAGGGTGTTTTTTTAAACTATTGAGGATCAGCTTCTTGCTAAAGAGCTTTCAGTTGCTATCTAGTCAGCTTTAGTTTATACATTAATGATGACACAAGGGAAATTTCAGAAAAACGGTTGGATTTTAAATAACTAATATGAATTTCATTAAGAAGACACATAGACCACATATATCAAGAGACAATAACTACTGTGTTCTAACAGCACAATGGTGAAAGGTAGTAGGGAATAAATACAAATGTGAAATTATTGAATCTAGAGTGCCAAAACAGTACTCAAATTTTTCTTAGCTGGCGCCACGGCTCACTAGGCTAATCCTCTGCCTTGCGCCGGCACACCGCGTTCTAGTCCGTCAGGGCGCCGGATTCTGTCCCGGTTGCCCCTCTTCCAGGCCAGCTCTCTGCTGTGGCCCCGGGAGTGCAGTGGAGGATGGCCCAAGTGCTTGGGCCCTGAACCCGCATGGGAGACCAGGAGAAGCACCTGGCTCCTGCCATCGGCCAATGGAGGGTGAACCAACGGCAAAGGAAGACCTTTCTCTCTGTCTCTCTCTCGCTGTCCACTCTGCCTGTCAAAAATAAATAAATAAATAAATAAATAATTTTCCATTTAGTTATAAAAGATATCAAATAGAATGATCAGAGATCACTAATTTTTCAGAAAGGCATTGACTATAACTGCGTAGGTAAATAAATCCAAGGGAGAAGTCACCAAGTTCTACTTTTAGTAGTGGCTTAAAAATTTGCTTTTTGTTTGATGCCATTTGGATGATAACAACTCCCAAGTCTTGACTGACTACTAGTAATAGTAAATGTACTTAATACATGTTCTTGGGGCTGGCGCTGTGGCATAGCTGGTAAAGCCACGGCCTGCAGTGCCAGCATCCCATATGGGCACAGGTTCAAGTCCCAGCTGCTCCACTTCCTATTCAGCTCTCTGCTATGGCCTGGGAAAGCAGTAGAAGATGGCCTAAGCCCTTGGGCCCCTGCACCTACAGGGGATACCTGGAAGAAGCTCCTGCCTCCTGGCTTTGGATCAGCGCAGCTCTGGCCGTTGCAGCCAATTGGGGAGTGAACCAGCGGATGGAAGACTTCTCTTTCTCTCTGCCTCTCCTTCTCTCTCTGTGTAACTCAGACTTTCAAGTAAAATAAATAAATCTTAAAAAAAAATACATGTTCTCTCACTTACTCAAGCAGAAACCTTTGCAACAAACACATTCTACCCAAGGATATTGAAGTTTGGTGAGATTGACTCGCAAGGAAAATGTGCTGCACCTAAACACCAGGACTCCAACTAGGCCTCTGCAGGTGCCAGAGCTTGCCCTTCACTCTGCTCTGTGCTGCTGTCCTTCACAGAAAGGCACTTTCAGGCCTTGAGAAGGTCACGGGATTTCTGCTCATCTTCAAACAGATGTGTACGGTAATTTTTGAGCTCACTAGGAAAAAATTAAACTGAGCAAAAATATGACAGCACTGAGATTTTAAAAACCTAAACAAAGCCAATGGATTTTCAAGTTTGAACTTTGTCTGGGTTCTTTGATTGGTGATGAAATATAGTTGAACTTATGAGCCTCTCAGGAAAATAGAGACATTTGTGGAGGAAAGTATGCAAAATATGATAATCCTTTGGACTGTTGTTCTTACAAAATATAGCTGTCTTTCTCAGACAGCAGCAACATTAGTCATGACCTATACATTCTTTCTAAAATACATCACTGAGTCCATTTAAAGTTCCCAAATGTGTTACTCAGGGTAGAAACAGAGCAACAGCTGTTATAACCAAATTAAGGGCTCTCCTTAGATATCTCTCAGATTGACAGGATATGGGTACACAGGAACATTATAATCTTTAAGCAATGTGCTGTATTGGAGGGACAGAGAAGAGTAATTTTTTTAAAAGATTTTGTTTATTTATTTGAGAGGTAGAGTTACAGACAGAGAGAAGGAGAGACAGAGAGAAAGGTCTTCCATGTGCTGGTTCACTCCCCAAATGGCTGTAACAGCCGGAGCTGGGCTGATCAGAAGCCAGGAGCCAGGAGCTTCTTCCAGGTCTCCCACATGGGTGGAAGGGCCCAAGCACTTGGGCATCTTCCACTGCTTTCCCAGGCCACAGCAGAGAGCTGGATCAGAAGAGGAGCAGCCAGGACTAGATCCAGCACCCATATGGGATGCTGGGACTGCAGGCAGAGGATTAACCTACCATGCCACAGCACCAGCTGAGGAATAACTTCTGAAACTGATGTCTCCAAACAAGAGACTTTCTAGTGAATGTTCATAGGTACTTTGATTCTTCCTTTTTTCCTTATCTGTAATCTCCTGTACAATTTATTGCACTCCTACAATTATCTGCTTACATCTCCCTTACTAAACTATGAGTCACCAGAATGTGGGGCTTGTTCATGATCTTGGCTTGAGTTCATAGAATATAAAAATAATGCATGAGTTTATAGTGGTACCAAGAAAAATGGAAGAAAAAGAGGTTACTTTTTTTTTTTTTTTTTTTTTTTTTTTACAGGCAGAGTGGACAGCGAGAGAGAGACAGAGAGAAAGGTCTTCCTTTTCCGTTGGTTCACCCCCCAGTGGCCGCTGCAGCCGGCGCACCACGCTGATCTGAAGCCAGGAGCCAGGTGCTTCTCCCGGTCTCCCATGCGGGTGCAGGGCCCAAGCACTTGGGCCATCCTCCACTGCACTCCCGGGCCACAGCAGAGAGCTGGCCTGGAAGAGGGGCAACCAGGACAGAATCCGGCACTCCAACCGGGACTAGAACCCAGGGTGCCAGCATCGCAGGCAGAGGATTAGCCTATTGAGCCGCGGCACCGGCCATTCTTTAAAAAGGAATGTCAAGTACTGAATGTACAAGGAATTATAGATTTTGTAAACCATCAGTTTTCAACCAATGTAATAACATTCAATTAAGGATCATCGATAAATACTAAAACCATTGGGTGTTAAAATATTTCTGGGGAACAGCATAATTACTGTCAAAGAAACTAACCATACATTTACCATAAATTATCTAGAAAAAGAAAAGTTTGCTTAGCAATTGAAGAAACTGGTAGACCCAACCTTAAACAACTGATAAAAATTAATAACAACAACAATTGGACAGGCTCCCTCTTTCTCTTCTTTGTCCATGGAGCTTTCTTCAGGTGTGCCAGGCAGTAGAAGGCTTGGTGAGTCTGATGCCAAGATTTCTAACTGGACTTTCCTCGTTCTTTCTTTTCTCACAGCTCTCCTTTTGGTCTGGATCTTTTTAGCGGGTTGAGATTTCATGGAGCAGAGCCCAGGAATCTGGTTACTTACAGAGAACACTGAAAATAATGGAAGTATGGAAAATGAAGTACTAATATGAAAAGAAGAAATGTTGGAATAAATTTTGTGATATAGGATCAGAATTTAAAATATCTTTGTCAATTCATTATTTAAATCAATAGCTCAGTATATAGAAAAGGACTGATAGAAACATAAATAAATGTGTATCTCTGTAGATTTGTGTATTTCCAAATATTGACACCTATGTTTCCCAGGTCACCTAAATAAGTAAAGAAATCTCTTTAGTTCCCAGATCTAGTTTTCCAGAAATTATTCTTCATTCAAAAGACCCAGGTGTCTTTGGGAAAAGGCTGATCCTAGAGTTGTAGCAGGAATGTCTTGTTGAGCTATAGAATAAGGAAAAGACAAGAGCAGTGTGGACAGAACACAGGAACCAATCGGAAGGAGTGCCACTGGCCAAACGTAAGGCAATCTGGCCAGCAAAACAAATGAAGTGAGGTTTCTGTTTCCCAAAGAAGCCAATGTGCAATAGGCATCTCTTAAGACCAGAACAGAGCTGTCCACCTCAAGTAGCTCAGGCAAAGTTTCAATCTTTGCAGCACAAACAGGTCTCATGCAGGTCCCCAACAGCTAGAAGCAGTAGAGATTATGCAGACAGAAGGGAGAGGTACTAGGAAAGAGATGGTACCAGGAAGTGAGCTCAAAAATCATCAATAAACAGCAATGATGGTAATGGAATATATGGGTCCATAAGCTTAATTAGTTAATTAACAAACAAGAAGGATATTGTCTGTTGTGGAATGCCATAATCTACATTATTATAGTGAAAATTGACTCAAGCAAGAATAAGCAAAAGGTGCTAAAATGATGGACGAAAGTATGATGAGTAATAGGATAATTAAAGTCTCCCAATATGTTTTAAAATGAGTTGTTAATTTATAAGAACAACAGTTAATTTTAAAATATAAAAAACTAGAAAACACCATCTTAACCAACTTTTCAAAGTTAATATTATCAGAAAAAGGACAAGTTGACATATTGTGGGTCTTGATACAATGAATGATACAACACAGCATAGTTTGTGTGGTGTTTCTCTCAGAAATGCCCAAATCAAAGGCTTCCATAGCCTAGGCAGTTCATGTTAAGAGCCTCAGGTGATCACTGACGTCATACATAAGAGTGTTAATTGTTAAATTAACAACGAGAGTCACTGTGTACTAATTTCTCATGCAGGACCTCTGTCCTCAGAGTTATATTATAGTTATGTCTAAGTGCTTGCAAAAAATGTATCATTCTTGGGTGCTTCTTTAAAGTTAACTAAGTTTCTCAAAAAAAAAAAATGAAATTAGCTTCAAGATGCAATGACTTTGAACAGCCCTTGTCTCCATTGTTGAGGAACAGGTTTTGTTTTGTTTTGTTTTTGTGCAAATTGTTGAGCACTTTACTTAGTATAGAGTTGGTCTTCTGTGTATAAAGTTAATTGAAAAATGGTCTTAGCAGAGAATGGGACTGGGAATGGGAGAGGGAGGAGAAGCAGGAATGGGAATGTGAGTGGGAGGGCGGGTATGGTGGGATGAATCACTATATTCCTAAAATTATACTTACGAAATGCATGAAGTTTGTATTCCTTAAATAAAAGTTTTCCTTGGGAAAAAAAAAGTAACATGTGTGATATGTTTAGGTACAAAATGTGATCCATGTGTTTACAATGTCTGTGACTTTTTTAAGGCTGGTGATAAAACCATATGACAATTGGCATCATAAAAAAAAAAAGAAAGAAATGCCCAAATCAGGAGAAGTCATCAGATAAAATAAAATTGAAGGACTTCCTACAAAGTAACTCATTAAAAGCAACAAAAACATAAGAGAAAGAAAAAAATTGAGGAAATGTCTCAGACTGAGGTCTTAGCCAGAGTGATTAAGGAAGAGGAAGAAATAAAGGGTGTCCAATTTGGAAAGGAGAAAGTAAAAATATCCATATCAGCAGATGACATGATTTTATACAGGGAAAAACCTAAATACTATGTCAAAAAGCTGTTACAACTATCAACAAATTCACTAAAGTTTCAGAATATAAAATTTACATACAAAATATTTATACATAAATATAAACATGATGGAAGAGAAATCAAGAAAGTAAGCTCAGGGGCTGGTGTTGTGGCTTAATGAGTTAAGCCACTGCCTGTGATGCCAGCTTGCCATATGGTTGGCCTGTTTGAGTCCAGGCTGCTCCACTTCTGATCCAGCTTCCTGCTAATGTACATGGGAATGCAGCAGAAGATGGTCAAAGTGCTTGGGCCCCTGCACCCACATGGGAGACCCAGATGAAGCTCCTGGCTCCTGGCTTCACCCTAGCCCAGCCCCAACCATTGTGGCCAATTGGGGAGTGAACAAGTGGATCTCTCCCCCTCCTCCCTATCTCTCTCTCTCTCTCTCTCAATCTGTGGCTCTGCCTTTTAAGTAAATAAATTAAATTATAAAAAAGAAAGCCCATTCAGACCACAAAAATTTTAGGAATATGTTTAGCTAAAGAGGTGAAGAATTTCTACAGTGAAAATTGTAAAATATTGGTGAAGGAAATCATAGATTGTTCATGCAATGTTTGTTCATAAAAATATTCTGAAAATGTTCATATTACTCAAAGCAATCTACAGATCCAATGCAATACTCATGATAATATCTATGATATTCTTTACAGAAATACAGAATACAATCTCGAAAATCATTTGGAGTCACTATGGACCCAGAATATTTAAGTCAATTTTGAGAAAATAACTAACTAAATAAAGCTAGAATCATCAACAAACCTAACCTCAGAACATACTACAAAGCTACAGTAATGAATCAAATACTAAAATAATGAAATTCTAGAAAAAGCCATAGGAAAAACTCTTCAACTCATTGGCATAGGTAAAGATTATTTGGATAAAATCCCAAAACAAAAGATAATAAAAGCAAAAATAGACAAACAGGATGCTATCAAACTGAGAAGCTTCTGCATAACAAAGGAAACAAGGAACAAAATGTAAAGACAACTAACAGAATGGGAGAAAATATTTGCAAGCTAATAATCTGACAAAGGATTAACATTCAGAATATATAATGAATTAAAAAACAAACCCCTCCCCAAACCAATCAAAGGATGTAATTAGACAGTTCTCAAAAGAAGAAACACAAATAACCACCAAATATATGAAAATGCTTAACATCACCAGCCATCCAGGAAGTGCAAGTCAAAACTACTCATCCCAGTTAGAATGCCTATTTTCATAAGGACAAAAAGTAATACATGTTGGCTAAAAGTCAGATGAAGGGGAATGCTGTATAATGCTGGTGGGAATGTAATTTTTTTAAAAGATTTTATTTATTTGCTTGAGATGCAGAGTTACAGACAGAGAGAGGGAAAGACAGAGAGAAAGGTCCTCCATCCGTTGGTTCACTCCCCAAAATGGCTTCAAGAGCCAGAGCTGGGCCGATTCGAAGCCAGGAGCCAGCAATTTCTTCTGGGTCTCCTACGTTGGTGCAGGGGCCCAAGCACTTGGACCACCTTCCATTGCTTTGCCAGACCATATCAGGGAGCTGGATCAGAAGAGGAGCAGCCGGATTCAAACTGGTACCCAGGCAGAGGCTTAGCCCACCACAACACAGTGCTGGGCCCAGGAATGTAAATTAATAAAGCCACTGTGGAAAACAGTATAGAGATTCCTTTAAAAACTGAAAATCAAATTACCATGTAATCCAAAAACCAAAAAAAACTTTTGGTTTGCCAAAAGAAACTGAGTCATTATCTCAAAGAGATAATTGTATCATCATGTTTATTGTGGCACTATTAACAATAACCAAGACATGGAATCAACCAAAGTGTCCATCAACAGATGAATGGATAAAGAAAATGTGGTATATAAACACAGTATAATGTTATTTGGTTATAAGGAGAACAATGAAATCCTTTCATCTGCAGCAAATTAACCAAAGTGAAGAACATTATATTAAATGAAATAAAAATAGACAGTGAAAGTCAAATACCACCTTCTCCCTCATATGTGAAAGCTCAAAAAAAAAAAAAAAAACTCAATCTGAACATAGGTTAATTTCCAGAGGCTGAGTGAGTATATCTACATATATATACACACATATGTAATATATATATCCAAGACTCCAATAATTAAGTAATGACAAGGAGAGGTAAATATTAATTACCTTTATTTGGTCAATGCACATTATATCTATGTACCAAAATGTCACATTGTACCCATAAATACATACAATTAGTGTTAATCAAAAATTTTAAGTGTTTTTAAAAGTGTGACAAATTAAAAAAATATTTAAAAAATTTTAAAAGGATACACTTATTTTTGTGGAAAAATACTTTGAAAGCTATCCATAGTTTTCTCATAATATGCAATTTTTATTAACTTTTTGAGAGCTCCTGGTATTTATGGATTTCAAAATTTTTTGCACCAAAATAAATTTTTCTCTCATTTCAGGTTCCATGTACTTTTTGAAGCATTATTGTATGTATAGCATGTCATTTTGTGCATTAAAGAAATCTAAATAAATAAAAACAAAACAAAAATATTGTCCTTGAGACAGAGAATATTGCGGACAATGGAAACACTAAGGTCCACTGTCAGTCATTTTACACACATGCTTCAATTCCAGCTTTCATTAAATATTTCATTAAATCTTCTAAGTAATAGCAAAATAACAGACAACATGATCTTCTGCTTTACTCTATCCCAATGTTACTCTAGGCAGACATGCTGATGATTAGCGAAATAGCTGAATAGTCGGAAACAGTGGGACCACGTAGCAACAAAATGCTCATATGATCCCTAAATAGGATAATCAGCCACTGAATAGCTAAGGTTTGACTATGCAGTGGATGTAAGCTATGCCCAACAAATCCCTTCTGCCCAGGGCTTTCATTATATCATGGGAAATGGATTGCACAGATTAAGTCTGTCCACAAATGGTTCACAGTAGAGGATGTGCGAGAGTTTCAGTGGCGATTCTAAATGAGTTAAATGGTCTAAGTACAGAGAAGAGGAAAAAAGTCATTAGAACAATGTTGAATGGTTGGCCACTACTTACACCTCTAAATATTGCTTCAGAAATTTTTGTTATCTTTATTCCTAAAAAAATTGGTAAGAAATCAAGTAAATTACAGACACCAAAGGAATATGACAATCACACAAGTGTCCCTAAAGGGCAACTTAAGGGAAATGTATCAAAGCTTTTTACCTCATGTGCTCACAACCCATAATTTGCTTAGTGAACACAGCTGCCTATTGGATCATTACAGCTAGTCTTCCCGACTTTCAATCCCTGAAGAAATGAAATGATTTCTTCTTTACAGCCTAGGAACATTTTCCTAAAATACTTACTGAAATGTTTACTCTAAATATACCCAAAATGTATGTGTGTGTGTGTGAGAGAGAGAGGGAGAGAGAGAGAGAGAGAGAGAGAGTGTTTATGTATGTGTCTTAGAAGAGATGTGACAAGTCCATTGATGGGTCAGGAAGTTGAGAGGGTAAAATTACCTGACCTGATAAGATCTATTTCTTATAATGTGTGATTTATATTTGAGATCTCAAAAGTTCACATGAAAAAATAATTGTTGTTCTTTTCTTTATTTTTAAAAATCATTTACTTATTTATTTGAAAGGCAGTGTTACAGAAAAAGAGGGGGGGGGGGAGAAAGAGAGATCTTCCGTCTTCTAGTTCATTTCCCAAATGGCCACAATAGCCAACGTTGCGTCAGGCCAAAGCCAGAAGCCAGGAACTACATCTGGGTCTCCTACACAGGTGGCAGGGGCCCAAGCACTTGGACCATCTTTCTCACACTCATCAGCAGGGGGCTGCATTGGCAATGGAGCAGCTGGGACTGGAACCAGCACTCGTAGGAGATGTTGGCTTTACAGGCAGTGGCTTAACCTACTGCGCTGCAGTGCCAGTCCCTCCCTCAATATTGTCTGTTTTAAAAATAACAGGGACCCGGTGCTGTGCTGGCACAGTGAACTAAGTTGCAGCCTGCGACACCAGCTTCTCATATCAGAGCTTTCGTGCGAGTCCCATCTATCCCACTTCTGATCCAGTTTCCTGCTATTGTGCCTGGGTAAGCAGCAGAAGATGATCCAAATGCTTGGGCCCCTCCCAACCACATGGGAGACCCAGATGGAGTTCTAGGCTCTGATTTTCTGCTTGGAGCAGCCTGAGCTGTTGCAGCCATTTAGTGAGTGAACTAGTGGATGGAAGATAATGTGCTCTTGCTCGCTCTCTCTCCCCCTTCACCATGCCTTTCAAATAAAAAAAATCCATCTTTTTATATATATATACATACATACATAACAATGGAGTACAGAATGAGTTAAGTACAATCTAAATGTATAAACAACATGTTGGGAGAGGAAAATAGTTAAACCCTGGTGTGGGAATGAAGAAAATTAGGTATTATTGAGGCTTAACAAGCTGTAAACTTGCTGGATGCAGAGGTTTTGTCTTTGCATCTCTGAAACCTCACTGAGAACTTGTTACATTGTATGTACTCAAGAAACTCTGAATGAATAGAAAAAATGTGTAAGATAACAACAGTTTGGAGGAAGATAAAAGATAATGTATGCAGTAGATTCAGTATGGAAAGTAGCCCAGTCTTACACATGACATACTTGGAAGCAGTGGCTCCTGTGGTATGCCTTTAGTAGGGAAGGATTCAGTAGGGCAGGATGAAAAAGTAGGCTCTCACAGGGCAGAAAAAGTTATATCTAGCCACCTTTAGCAGAATTTAACATGGGACAAAATACTTTACAAAATTTTTGAGTCAATGAGTAAAGATTATAGAGGGAAACTTGAATATCGGGAAATATGTGAAACTAACTTTAAGAGATTTTAATATTAAAACTTCTATTCCAAAACATTAAGTCATTCTGGATACAATATTACAAATATCCCTTTAAGCACATAGATGAACTAAGAATCTAAAAACTCCTCCAAGGATCCATAACTAAAGAAATTACAAACCACCAGATAAATAAATGCATAATTTTATTTCAAAGTACTGCCCTAAAGGCTTTGCTGGACTCAGTAACAAAGGGGCTGGAGTTTTAAGAACCAAGTGGGATCTGAAGATCTTGCAATTCTTTCCCAAAGCTGAGGCTAAACTTCAGTAAACCAATAAATCAGAAAAAGCCACCCTACCAGCTCATAAGCAATCAAATCTACCATGGGAATTCATAAGAAGCCATGGAAAGGGAATCTGAGATTGTATGAAGACAGTAGGGAGAGGGAGGCAGCTACTGCTCTTTGCACTGGTAATGGTCAGCATGATTGTGGGCTAACTTCATGAGAGCAGCCTTGAGCCCATAAAATACTCCTCCAAGGAAATGTGTCACATCTATTTAGTCAATTCCTTGTCATTACTTAGATTGTTTCCACTTTCTTGTTAGGATAAAGAACACAGCAATGAATGACTGCCTTTTAGTTAACTACCCTGGCACAACTAGCCAGATCAAAATTTATTGGATTAAAACAACATAACTCACAGCTTTGTTGATCATGGTGTGCTTCTTCTAGCTTGGGCCAGACTTATCTGATTGTAGCTGTGCACTAAGTTTGTGAGTCAGCAGTATAGGTTGGGTAGACAACCCTGATGCTCTCTTTTGTATCAGGTGGAAAAAATATACTTCATCCATGTGGTCACTCATTTTCTAGCAGGCTAAACTATTTGTTTCCATGGCTCCTTGAGAGAGTTCCAACTATGGTGTGTAACGGCTCTAGAGACTTCAGCTCAGAACTGACTAGGACTGTTTGCCAATTGTTGATCAAAACTTTCCTGAAATACAACCACTCCCAACTCAGTTTTGAGGCATACCAGGTAGCATCCAATATCAAAGCAGTGATTGGCACCCCTGTTGCTTTGTTTCTGATCCAGCTCCCTGCTGATGCACCTGGGAAAAGAGAAGGAAACAGTGGAAAATAACCCAAGTACTTGTTCCTCTCAACCACATGGGAGACCCAGATGAAGTTCTGAGCTTCCCACCAGGTCATTGCAGCCATCGGGGTGTGAGCCAATGGATGGAAGATCTCTTTCACTGTATCTCACTCTTACTCTGTCACTTTGCCTTTCAAATAGTAAAAATAAATCTTTAAAAAATACAAAACTGACCTAAGAAAAACTAGCTGTAAAGTCACATGACAATGGGGGTAGATAAAGGGGGATGAAAATTTGTCAAGACATTTGCAATATAGCAAAGCCATTGTCATCTTTGTAATGAACATTTATTTTTTCAGAATACTCACCATATATTCATTCACCAATAGTATTACCATTTCTTTAGGGGAAAATACTTCTATCCCAATGTAGGTACTTCTGTTGGAATTATATACTAAGAGATCTAATGTTCCTATATAATCCAAGTTAGGTATTGCAGAGACTAAACTTTGGCAGGGCCAGCTTGGGTGAGGCCAATGAGGCATAGAAAATAAAAATTTCTAAGACCCTGAAAGCAAATGTCTCCTTAAATTCTGTATATTAAGCAACATACTTGCTTCACCAAGTCTGCTCTGGTCCTCAGTATCCATTCTCCTTTTCTATTTTCAGTAGTAGAATATTCCCAAATTTTGGTTTAGAGACTACATTTTCTAACATGGCTTCCACATCTGTGTGGCTAATATTTAGAAACTGAAAAATGCAACATCATATGAAACTTCTCAGTCACATGCTTTTAAAAAGTAAGGTATCCCCTTTAAGTTCTACATTTCCCATTTGTGTGAGCCACTTCTGAATGCACAGACAAGGTCAATGCTCCCCAGAGGAGGGTGGTACAGAAAAACAAAAGGAATTGGAATTCTTGTATGTCACAGGAAAACAGCTTTCTTATCTTCCTGTTGAGGCCTCACATGAGAGAGAATTAAATTTGTATTTATTTATTAATTTATTTATTTTACAGGCAGAGTGGACAGTGAGAGAGAGAGAGACAGAGAGAAATGTCTTCCTTTTGCCGTTGGTTCACCGTCCAATGGCCGCTGCGGCCAGCACGCTGTGGCCGGCGCATCATGCTGATCGGAAGCCAGGAGCCAGGTACTTATCCTGGTCTCCCATGGGGTGCAGGGCCCAAGCACTTGGGCCATCCTCCACTGCACTCTCCAGCCATAGCAGAGAGCTGGCCTGGCAACCGGGACAGAATCCGGCACCCTGACCGGGACTAGAACCTGGTGTGCCGGCGCCACAGGCAGCCTGTATTTATTTTTGATCCATTGTATTTTGGGGTGTTGGGTGCTCTAATAAACAAAACTTATCACATTCACTTTTTTTTAAAGATTATTTATTTCTTTATTTGAAAGGCAGATACACAGAGAGGCAGAGGCAGAGGCAGAGAGAGAGAGAGAGAGAGAGAGAAAGGAGAGAGAGAGTCTTCCATCCACTGGTTCACTCTCCAGAAGGCCACAATGGCCGGAGCTACACTTATCTGAAGCCAGGAACCAGGACCTTCCTCTGGGTCTCCCACATGGGTGTAGGAGCCCAAGGATTTGGGCCATCCTCCACTGCTTTCCCAGGCAATAGCAGAGAGCTCAATCAAAAGTGGAGCAGCCAGGATTCAAATTGGTGCCCATATGGGATGCTGGCACTGCAGCCAGCAGCTTTACTTGCTACACCACAGTGCCGGCCCCCAGTTTCACTTTCTCTTGGGATTTTGAATAATTTTTAAAAATTCATTTTATTTATTTAAATGACAGTTAGAGACAGAGAGAAAGAAAGATAGAGAGATTTTCCATCTGCTGGTTCATGCCCCAAATGGCCACAATGGCCAGCACTGGGCCAAGCCAAAGCTGGGAGTCAGCAGATGCATCCAGGTCTCCCGTGTGGGTGCAGAGACCCAGGGACTTCAGCCATCTTCTGCTGCTTTCCCAGGCATATTAACAAGAAGCCAGATTGGGAGTAGAGTGGCTTGGACTGAAACTGGTGCCCACATGTAATGCTGGCTGTGCAGGTGGCAGTTTAACCTGTTATACCACAACATTGGCCCCAGGATTTTGAATCTTAAGCAGAATGAAACCAAAACAGAAAAAGAAGTTGGAGCTAATTCAAGCAGTAGCACATCGATGGGATTCTAGGAAGTCCTGTGGCCTGTAGCACTTACTCTAGAGCTGTATTTTAGCTTCTGTTCATCCAGTAACTCATTTTCCAAGTATCTAATTGATTTTGTGACTTATGTATTATCTTTTCTACAAATTCTCCTATATGTTTTAACTTTGTGAAAATCTATTTTGTTACTTGCAGTATATTCTTTCATATTTGGGGAATATTTTCTAATGATAGGTTTGCTAGCATTGAGATTATTGGGTCAATGTTCTCTACTGTTTTTCTGGCCTTTTATATAAATATCTTTCTATGTGATTCCAGAAGTAACACTAGCTGGATATATCCTTCATCTCACTTAACCTCCTTTAGGAGGGTGGCATTATGTTTTTTATTCACATGACAGTTAGTGGTAATGAGCAGCTATTGCTGTAACTTTTCTAATGAAATAATTATGATGTAGCCCTTAGTAAAGATAATTGCCCAGCATTAAACTTTTGAATGATAGCTTCCCACCCAAGATAGAGGTGGGCATGTGTATTCGTGTGTGGCATGACTATAATTGGGAGAGGTGGGGAGAGTCTGGAAAGAGAAGGTTAGAGTGAAGAAGACATACAGGGAAAAGAGGTGTAACAGAAATGTACAGAGCATTGGTGTTCAACTGGATCACCTCTCAGTGATTCTTAAAGCAAAGGCCTTGAATGTAAAAGATGATAGATGCTAATGTTTCTTTCCCTATTGTTTCCAACTGGATTTATTTGATTTTTTAAAGTTTTTATTTAACGAATACAAAATTCAAAGGTACAATTTTAGTAATATAGTGGTTCTTCCCCCATACCCACCCCTCCACCCCAACTCCCATCCCAACTCCTACTCCCTCTCCCATCCCATTCTTCATTTAGATTTATTTTTAATTAGCTTTATATATAGAAGACCAGCTCTATACTAAGGAAAAATTTCAACTATTTGCACACACACACACACACACACACACACACACCATATAAAGTATTGTTTGAGAACAAGTTTTGCAGTTAATTCTCATAGTACAACCCATTAAGGACAGAGGTCCCACATGGGGAATAAGTGCACAGTGACTTCTGTCCAACTGAATTTATAGTTTCTTTTATAAATTAAAACATTATTCCTATGATTGTATATTAAAGTTCATCACTCTGCTTTGGAGGTCCAGTTACCATAGAATACAGATGTGGATTTTAATAAGCATTTGTTTAAAATCCATTCCATCCCCTCATTTAACTTTGGGGATTTCTGTTAAATATTGTGATGAACTGTGGAGAATAAAACCAGGCTAGATTTCACCCTGGTCATCTGGTCATCTCATTATTTCTTTGTATCCTTGCCTGTCTGAAAAAGATCAAACCATTTATCTTTGACTTTTTGAGAATTCTTACTTATAGAAATTTTGGATTACATAATATTCCCTGTCCCAGGGTAATTTTTATGGTGTGGGTGATTTAATTTACTTATTAAGAATATAACAAATGAAGTCTGTATTAAATTAAAAACATATTTATGACTTTCCATGAAGGTCAGGGAAACCACATTTAAAATCATTAGCAATGCTATTTGGTTTAAAGAGTTTAGTCTCTTTCATATTCTTTTTTTTTTTTTTTTTTAAGATTTATTTATTTGAAAGGCAGAGTTCTAGAGAGGAAGAGGCAGAGAAAGAGAGAAAGAGAGAAAGAGAGAGAGAGAGGGAAAGCAAGAGATCTTCCATCCACTGTTCATTCCCCAGATGGCTGTGATGGCTGGAGCTATGCCAATCTGAAGCCAGGAGTCAGGAGCTTCTTTCAGAGCTCCCATGTGGGTGCTGGGGCCCAAGGACTTGGGCAATCTTCTGCTGTGTTCCCAGGCCATAGCAGAGAGCTGGATCAGAAGTGGAGCAACCAGGACTTGAACGGGCACCCATATGGGATGCTGGCACTACAGGCAGTGGTTTTACATCCTATCCACAGCGCTGGCCCCTCTTTCATATTCTTTTAATGCATAATTTTAAAATACACTTGAAAATCAACATTTCATTTTTCCTTTAGGCTTTAAGATTTGTATTTCTTTCCTGTACATATTTAGAAAAACATTTGACACATTACATTTTCAAAGGGATGATAAAAACATCTTAAAAACTTGGACTTATTTATAGAATTTTAAGTATTTTATTTGGATTTCATCAAATCTGAAAACAAAGAATTCTCATCATTTAGTCACTCGATATTTACTCCAATATGATAACACATTCATTGAGCATCTCTTATGTACATGGCAGTGAATAAAGCCGTAAATGAAAGAAATGTCCTATTCTACCTGTTTTCAGAGTCTAGTGAAGGATGGCATATAATAAGCATAAAAGCAAAAGTGCATTGTAAGACAGGCTGTGATCAATGTGATGAAGAACAATTAAGTAGGGCAAAGGGACAGAAGCAGCAGAGACAACTGTGCTATGTTATGCAGCTTGCTCAGGATCTTTATTCTTATAGTTTATATCTCATTTTGTAGGTCAACATAATTTATGCATCATATTAAGAATTCCAGTGACTAACTCCTGAAAAGTATCTACTGTGTCTATCTGATGAGTGCACACACATGCATGCACACACGTGCACACCTCTTAGTAAAGACTGGATTCACATTTGACCTGATAAAGAATTATATTTTGAAACACAGTATTATTTGACAATATATGAATTATGAATATGAGGCTAAATAATATGATTTGCTTTTTGAGATACTGGAAACCCTTTATTTCAAATAAATTGTGTTCTGAAAAGTTCATTTATAAATATGCAATTGAATCTCTGAACATATTTTCTCAAAGAAACAATATTAAGCATCAAGATATATAGATAGATAGATATTTATTATTTACTGAGCAGTTTGTTGAAAGTGGAGAAATAGTAAAAATAATCTGGTTCTGGATTATAGTGTTAGAGTGGAAAATCTATATAAAGGTATCAGATTTCTTTTCCTGATGGATGATACTAAGATCATTGAATTCATTTACAAACAATAGAGAGAAAGAGGAAAATGTTGAGAGGAACTGAGAGGCATTTAGTAGCTGCTGAAATTAATTGTTGGCTATGTTTCAATTGTATTTTAGAGTTAGATTTTCCATTTTTTTTTTTTTTTGACAGGCAGAATGGACAGTGAGAGAGAGAGAGACAGAGAGAAAGGTCTTCCTTTGCCATTGGTTCACCCTCCAATGGCCACCGTGGCCGGCGCACTGCGCTGATCCGATGGCAGGAGCCAGGTACTTACCCTGGTCTCCCATGGGGTGCAGGGCCCAAGCACTTGGGCCATCCTCCACTGCACTCCCTGGCCACAGCAGAGAGCTGGCCTGGAAGAGGGGCAACCGGGACAGAATCTGGTGCCCCGACCGGGACTAGAACCTGGTGTGCCGGCGCCGCAAGGCGGAGGATTAGCCTAGTGAGCCACGGCGCCGGCCCGATTTTCCATTATTTTTAAGAAGTCATGTTATTTAGCACTGCTCATACAAAGTCATGATTAGAGATTTTTATTCCCCTCCTGTCAAATTTAATTGAGAGACAATAGAAGGAAAGATTTTTTTAGGCTTGAAAATCATCAGAGAGGTAGAAAAAAGTTTATTTATGTTTGTAAGACTATGACATCATGGTATTATTTGAAATAATAAAGAATTTGAGAGAAACTCAATGTCTAATATTAGCAAAATGAGAAAGTACTTTGAATTGGAAATATCTTAAAGAAACCACCAGAGGAACATTCTGAAGAATATTTAATGAAATAGGAAGACAATAAAATCCATTTGCTGAGAAAAAAGAGAAATAAAATAAAAATATCTGGTGTGAAGATTGTATAATTATATGCAGATTTTTAATAAGCTCTTAAAAATGTAGAAGTATTATCTAGTACTTTCTTAAATGCCAGCATTTAAAGTTTGTTCTTCATATTTTTAATTTCCTAAATAAGCACAATAGAGTCTGTAATTTTATAAGTATTTTTCCAAGTATGAGTTGCATGGGAAAAATAAATAAGGAAAGAGTTTGAGGATAACTGTGCCAAACAAATATTTTTTAAAATGTGTGTGGAAAATAATATTTCAAAGAAGCAAGCAACTGAGAGAGATCTGTGTTTATGAAAGAAAGAGTTTGATGGTGAAGAGACTATGAACAGAAACAGGGTGGCCTTGACTTCAGGGCCTTTGTGAAAGGACTTGGTATTACATTGCCTCATGTGAGCCCAATTTTTGTGACTGGTTCCTAAGTAATAGTTGTACTTTTCCCTAAGTAGTACCCTCAAGTAACAGCAATCAGATGTGCAAACCTCCTTCATGTTGCACATTCAGTATTTTTCTCTCTCTCTTCCTGTGGACCCAGACACAGTCCTTCATGCAATGTGTCTCCATCTCACCTTCCACCCAGTGGCTTTAGATGTGGCCCTGGGAAAACAGTGAAATCTGTACTGGTATTGAAAAAGGTTTTGATTTTATCTCAGAAACACTATGGAGGCACTTAAAAGTTGTTCAAAGTTGAGCCAGTGCTGTGGCGCAGTGGGTTAAAGCCATGGCTTACTGTGCCGCCATCCCATTTGGGCGCCGGCCAGCTGCTACCCTTCTGAGCTAATCCTGTGCACTGGGAGAGCAGCAAAGGAAGGCCCAAGTGCTTGAGCTCCTGCACTCACGTGGGAGACCTGGAAGAAGCTCCTGGCTCCTAGCTTCAGTCTAGCCCAGCCTTGGCCATGTTGGCCATTTGGTGAGTGAACCAGCAGATAGAAGATCTCTCTCTCTCTCTCTCAGTCTCTCTCGCCTTCTCTCTCTGTGTAACTCTGCCTTTCAAATAAATAAATCTTACAAAATGAAACATTTTTGCAAAAAAATCAGCGAAAAAAGATCAGTATACTCCAGAATGTAGTGCCTGTCCCCACATGTCATTACTGGTGTTATACATTATCAGGATCATTGAATCCAGGTTCTGTGTTTCTTTGGAATAGCAAGATTTGTTTTTTCGCTGGTGCTCTGACCTTAAATGAATCCCAACATATACAAGAATATTAAGATGCTTGTCATGTACTTCCTTACATTTTAAAGTTTCTTTAAATCAGCCTTAAGCAGCAAACTTTTTTGTAACTCTTATGGATGGGTTTTCAAAAAAAAAAAAAAAATCCAAGAACTCAATAGTTGGCTTTGTTCAAAATATTTAACCACAAAATGAGTTTTCCAGTAGTTCTTTACCTTGTTATCTTTCTAAGTTGAAAAGAAAGGCAATACAATAGTAAATAGTTACAGTAAAGATCAAGATTTTCAAGCACTGTCCTTCATTTTGTGACATATGTGCATAGGGAGTAAGTAACTATTTCACTTGGCAGACCAGTGTAAGAGAGGTCAGATTCAAAGCCACTCTTGCAACTGAAAATTTGCTGCCTCAAGGCTATGTACCTCCTTTGATGCTTCTGGTGGTGAAAATTCCAACAATTACAAGAATGTTACCACAGTACAGACCCAGACAGAGTCATTTCTAGAAACAAAGCCAGGGAAGAAGAATGTTTAGTGACACTGTACCTTTGAAATAAAGCAGAACAACAATGGGCCAGAATCAGTGGACATCAGCTGTAGAAGCTCCTCCACCCCCATGGGAGGTTGATCTACATGAAACACAGAACGAGGTTAGAAAGAGGCAGACTGGAGACCCACAGTCCCATCAGAGCTGCTGTGGAGCATTTTACAACTATATTTAAAAGTATTAGTCTATACAATTTCTCTCAACATTTTCCTATCAAAGAGTGAACCATATCAATAGCAAAACCTTGCTTTATTTGTATAATTATGTGAGCATAAATTTGGAGACTTTAAAAAACTTGAGTTCCTGTGCATCACATCATTAGTGGAACTAACCAGAAAGCAGGATTTTCTAGGAGGCACATTACTCTTGTAATTTTCTGGACAAGATTTGCAATGGGCAAGTGACTTGTCTCAGGTCCCATGGGAGGTGACGGAAACAGGATCCAAAACAGAAATCATTTTAGGGCCTTAGGTGTCTTAACACCTGGGAGTTCCTGCATCACTCAGGATGCTCACCACCATAATACAAATCGCAAACAAACAACAAAACAAAAAACCCTTTTTAGCCATATATTTGATTATTTGCCCTTACAATAAATTCCAGAAACAGAAGTATGATTCAGCAAGCCCGTCTCCTACAACACTCAGACAGACCCAGGCCAGTTTCAAAGTGCAGCCTCCAAAGCTGGGCTGCCCATGTTTAAAGCCTTGCTCTGCTATTCAATGGCTGTATATGCTTGGATGAGTTCATTTGTCTCTGCCTTCTCCATCTGCACAACAGAACCAACAGGAATACCCAGCTGAAGTCTACTGAGAAGACCAAATCCATTTAAAGTCTGGTACAGAGCTGGTTTTACTAGTCCTTTGCCAAATTACCCTGGAGACAGTTTATGTGAGTTCGCTCTCTCTTGCAGCAAGTATTTATTGTGCTAAGCCACTAAAATTTGGGGTTTGATTTACTTTTCTGACTCACACAACCTCGTGGGTGCATGCCTAGTTGCTTACGTGTTTCTGGTTCTCAGGTGCCTAACTCTGTCCCAAAGAGCTTCTGTCTTTTCATCTTCTGACACTAATCATTACCCAGTTTTCCAAATCCACTATGCCCTGCCCATGGCTGTCCTCACAGCTGTATCGACTATCTGCAATAAAACCACAAACAATTTGCAGGGTTTTAATCAGTTTCCACTCTCTGAAGAGCTCGAAGCCGTCCCTGGGCTCACTTCAGTTTTAGAGCTCCACCCCACTTCACAAGTCTTTCCTGTGGAGGCCTCAGCAGGACCTCAAGGTGTGCCTGAACATGTCTGAGGTCTGCTGCAAGCTCAGTCTATTCTGAAGTTGGGAACTTTGCTCTACATGCTTATGAAAATGACTATAGCAACAATGATACCTAAATCGGCATGGTGGTGTTATGTGTGAAATCTTCCCCTATTCTCCAAGTGTTCTAATGTTCTGTTATTAATTATATGGCTCTTATAATGATAGTAAAATTTGTATAATCATAGTGTGCTTTTGCAAAACCTTATCTTTTTGGTGAGGCTTCAACTGTTGAGTGAACCTGAGTCTGCATTCTGGCAGAAGGTTGTTAATCCAGCCCATTTGGATGTAACAGGCTGAGGTTCTGAAGAGGCCTCCAGCTTTGATTGGGGAAAAGAGTGCTAGACAGGGACACTGAGGCAGAAAACCAATTTTTGACATGCTGGGTAAATATCCCTAACATGCCGAGTTCTAGGTCAGTTGTCAGATGTATTTCCAAATCTCTTTAGCTGGGAGATGTATTTTTTGCTCAGTTAGTGGTGGCTCAGGACTTGCAGGTGACCCTGCAGACAAAGCAAACTCCATCTTGGGAAGCTCTGGTTATTTTCTGGGCCCTTCACAACTCGACCTGATTCACAGAGACAGAAGCATTGGGAAGCACAGTGTTTGCCAGGTTGATCTCTGTCTGCTACGGTATTTTAAGCCATCCTTTATCAATTTCCTTATCAGAAAAAAAGAGAATTGTACTTTTTCCATTTTGTTTTTTTTTTAGTCATCTGAATTCCCTCTTATTGTAAGTTTGCTTGTATGTACTAGGACTTCAGACAAGAAATAGGATGTTAGCAATAGCCTGTGCTGAATATAGGAACAGATACCTTGGCCATTTCTCTATCTTGGAAAGTGAGATCCACAGAAACAGAGTGCTTTTGGTATATTTACTAATTTATATTGGTTTTTGGCCATTGTGTGTATTTAACCTCTGTCATTTATAGTAATACCTCATGTGTCATTTCATTTATTTTCTTTCTGTTTCTAACTTTCACAGTCACAAATTTTTCAAAATTATTTTGAAGTTCTGAAAATTTACTGTGTTTTCATTATAAAGCAATACCTGCTCATTGAAGAAAATGTAGTAAGTGCAGAAAACCATGTGGAAAACTTAGGCCGGCGCTGCGGTTCACTAGGCTAATCCTCTGCCTTGCTGCGCTGGCACACCGGGTTCTAGTCCCGGTCGGGGTGCCAGCTCTCTGCTGTGGCAGAGAGTTAGACTCAGTAATTTATAACAACTCATTCTCTTGAGAATTAACTGAGGTCCCACAGAACTACATTAATACTTTCTGAGGGCAATGTCCCCAATGACCTAATCATCTCCCACCTGATGCCACCTCTTAAAGACTCACCACCTCCACAACACCACCCTGAGGGTCAAGTGAACTTTCAGAGGACAAACCACAGATAAACCATAGCACTGAATTACATCAAATTTACTAAATATTGTGAAAAGCTCACCAATAATTCATTTGATAAAGGTGTATATTATGGTGTCTGGAAACACAAAGAATGTCAGTACATTAAAGGCTGAGAAATCAAGCATCAAGTATAATTTTTAATTTCAAAATTTCTAAGATTTATTTGATAAAGGATTTCATTCTTTCTGTCCCCAAACTTACGCCTGTCTCACAGCGATGTGGTGCAGAGTACAGTGTGGGAAATGTGGACAGTCCCGGCAGTATCGCCTCAGCACCTCCACCAGTTACTCTGGACACCGAAAGATTATCTGAACAGGCTTTATTCCTTTTTAAGAAACAATTCGGTAAGGCATCTTTATTTTTATTTAATTTTTGATTAACATGTAACTCTTATACAATTTTGTTGGATAGAGTGTAATATTTCAACACATATACACAATGTAAACTGATCAAACCAGTCAGGTTTTACACACACACACACACACACACACACATTCCCCTCACAATACCTGAGCCCTACTCTGGAGTGGGTGGGGATTGCAGGGCTCACCAGAGGACACAGGGTAGGGATGGTCCTGGGCTGACTGCCCTGCTCTGATCGCACCCCCAAGGCCTGCTGGGTGCTGGAGTCCCTTCCAGGCGGGACTCGCGATGCCCAGGGTGTAGAGCGCCTGTGCGATGTTGAGCAGAGAGAGGCGATGACGGGCGAGGCAGGAGGCGCCCATCCATATGTCCAGAGGCCAGCGCGCTGCCAGGTCATTCCTGAGCAGTTCAGAAACTCCGAGCAGCTGCCGTCATCGACAAGACTTCACCACGTCACAGGGCTTCCCAGCCCCCGCGGCTGCACTGCCCGCCACGGCCGGCCGGCAGTGACACCCAGAAGGGCGACTTTTCCTCAGCGCCTAACGTCCTCGTTAGGTCAGAATGGCAACGACGGGGCAGTATACGATGGAGACAGGGACGTCCCTGAGCAGTGCGGCCCCTAGTGCCTTGTAGAGGCCAGCGATGCCGCAGCTCCAAAGGTCCTGGCAGGATGACCATGGGCTGAGCAGCGGCCTGAGCCTCCACTGAGGCCTGGGCGCCCCCTTGCGGCGAAAGTAGGGCCGGTGCAGCCTGAAGCTTCCTCGAAATTAATACCAGAACAAACAAGCTGGTGCTTTTTAAACACTCCAGACTGATTATGTGACACGCAGCAAAGACAGTCTTTCGACGGTGTAGATTTGTATTTTTCAAATGCACAGGATAATTCCCTTAAAAAATTAAATGGCCGTATTTTTAAATTTCAGCTCCTCACCTAGAATGATTTTTGGAGACAAATTCATTTCAGATTAATTTGTAGTACTTTTTAATGATGGAGTATATTTCAGGTAGAATTTGTGTTGCTCAAATAGACATTGTCTTTTTCATAAAGCCATACAAATCCTCCCAGAGTTTGTTTGTATCCTTTTCCTGGATATTTTTAAATATTTCTTACCCAAATTAGGACACAAAACATTATCCATGAGTCATATGGCCCTCAATTACAAATATTTAGACTCTTCTATCATTGAGCCCACACAATGCCCTTCTCATTTTTTGCTCTTTCCTCTTTGTCCTATTTATTCTCATTTACATTATCCTTCCTGTCAGTGGTGTTCACACTAATATATACAACATATATACTTAGGTATCTGAAAATATGACCATGAGATACAACATATTGTTGTTTTCTCTTTATGTGAGTGGTTTAAATGTACATAAATTGCTTTGTCTTGTGGAATTCATTCTTCTTATATTTCAAGATTCATCCACATTGCTCACCGCTATATATAATGCCATTGGATGTACACACCACACATTCTGATTAGCCATTTCCCTGAGGATGAATATTAAGGCTGACTCTGATACCTTGCTAACACAAATAATGCTAGGATATTACCCTCAGAAATGTCCACTTAAGTATTTGTGCATAGTATACCTGTCCCAAAGCCAGCTCAGCAGACAAGACATGCACCTGGTGAAGGGTGCGATGGCCGCCACCTATTCTGCACTGAACAGAGCTCCGCTGGCCCCGCGGCTGGAGCCCGTGCTGTCGTCCAGCCTGGCCCAGCGCCGGGGCATGAAGAGACTCACGTTCACGCGGTTGTAGCAGCCAGCCTGCCGCCTGGCCGCTGCCCAGTGCACCTGCTGAGCTTCGGGTCCTGCACACGGGCGCCTGGGGCGACCGCAAGTCCAGCCTGGAGGCAGAACTGGCCTCCGGCTGCCCTGTGCTTTCTTCCAGCCCTGGAGGGACCCAGGCGGAGACTCTGGGAAGCCTCGCTGTGCCAGCCTTGCCACCTGCTCTCCTCCCTTAATCCTGAGCGAAACCAAATGAACCCAGTCTCTTGGCGTCAGCGCTGGGGCCCGGGGCTTCCCTCGGAGCCCCCAGGTCTTCTCCTCGAGCACTTCTGCGTTCCCCGGGGAGCAGCTTGCCAGTAGGCAGCGGGAGTGTGGCGGGACCCCGACACGGGTGTCCCAGCTTCTGTGGTAGAAGTGAGGCCAGCGCTGGGCGTCTCAGCTCCAGACCCTGGCGGGGGCCGGGTGGTCTCCGTCACCTCTGGCACTGACTTGGGGGAGAGGAGAGTCGGGCCAGGGATCAGGACAGAGCTTGCGTCTATGGGTGCTGGCTGCCCTGAGAAGGTGGAGCCGCTGTGCTGAGGTGAGGGTCCCTCGGTAGCCACGAGGTGCTTGGAGGCTCCAGAGGGCTTGGACCCCTCCTCCCACCTGCCCATAGCCACGGTTGGTGCACTCACCTCTGCTCGCCTTCAGGAAAACCGTGGCTGCCGCGACTCCGGCTCCACGGCCAGCCACAGCCACGTGCCATGCCGAAGCCAAGCCTGTGTGCCGTGTCCGCCGCGTGGGCGTTTTCCCTGGACGGGGTCCTGGCAGTGCTGTGTTGTGCCCGTTCCCGGAGGCTGGGGCCATCCTCCCAGCAGCCCGGCCTGGCTGGGCAGGGGGCACTCTCCCAGGCCCCCCAGGACCTGCTCGCCCTCCCGCCCAGCTGGGGTGGGGTGGCTCCTGTCCCTGGCAGCCGGGATTGCACTGAGAAGCCGCGTATTTATTTCCTGGGTTCTTATTTATTTATTTATTTTATTTGACAGGCAGAGTGGACAGTGAGAGAGAGACAGAGAGAAAGGTCTTCCTTTTGCCGTCGGTTCACCCTCCAATGGCCACCGCGGCCAGCTTCTCCTGGTCTCTCATGCAGGTGCAGGGCCCAAGCACTTGGGCCATTCTCCACTGCACTCCCTGGCCACAGCAGAGAGCTGGCCTGGAAGAGGAGCAACTGGGACAGAATCCTGCACCCCACCGGGACTAGAACCCGGTGTATCGGTGCCGCAGGTGGAGGATTAGCCTATTGACCCGCGGCGCCGGCCTATTTACTGGGTTCTTTTCCCTCCAGCTCCACCCACTCCAGTACCTTACTCAAAAAAAAAAAAAAAAAAAAAAATTCCTTAGCGTGGTCTCTCTGTCTCCAGATCTTAACTATGACTGTGTCTCCGAAGCTTTAATGATTCCGCAAGGGGCTGCTCTCCCCTCAGACAACCAAAACCTTTGCAACTGGGAAGCTGACCCCGCCCGGGCCCACCCCCGCCATTCTGGGCCTGAGGTCTCGGAAAACCTGGGGGAAAGTGGGTCGTCCTGAGCTCGCGAGTCCCTCGCCTACCCACTGCAGGAGTCTTCGGCCCCGGGCTCCTCTGTGTGTGTGCATGCACATGTATGTGCACGCGTACGCGCGTGTTTCGGCTTCAAGCCGGCTCGCTCTTCGGGAGGGAGAGAGAAGCAGTGGAGCGAGTGACTGGCCCAGCTCCCTGCATGTGTGCTTGCGTCTCTGCTGCCCCCACGCCCGCCCGAACGGCCTTATTTTCCGGACACCAAGCTCACAGAGGAACCCAAGTCCCCGCACCCGGAACCCTGTCCCTTCGTGGGTCCGGCGGGTATCGGAGGACGACTCTGGCACAGCCAGGCTGGGCGCAGACTGTCAGATACCTGTCGCCCCTGCCGCCACCCGGAACAGGCCACCTGGCGTCGGTCAGCAGAGTCAGCCTGCAGAAGAGAAGCCACAATTCTGTCGAGTTCGGAAGCCCTGTGCGAAGCAGCCTGTGGCGTGTGAGTGGTGGCAGCGTGCGGTTTTCAGCCCGCGGGCCCTGCGCACCTGCACGCGCGGGCCATGCACGCATGGTATTGTAGACACCCCCTCGCCAGCACCAAGCAGGACTGAGAGACCATCGGGTCTGTGGGTTCTCTAACAGCGCTGCGTGGTCCCTGCGCGGGCCGCTCACTGCTGGAGAGAAAGCCTGGCCCAGCCTGGCCCCACCATGGGAGAGCCTGCACTGCAGGGCTCCACCCCACCCCCTGAGGAGGGCGTGGGGCAGGTTTGTGCGTGACCGTGGAATGTGCGTGTGCTCGTGTCTGCAAGTGCTGGCCGGGCCTCACGATAGCCAGTGCTGTGAGCCCAGAGCGGCACAGCTGACCAGCTTCCCCGAGCTCGACTGTCTTGTTACCCTCGCTCCCCCAACGGCGCCAGTGTCGGGCCACGCTGGGAGCGTGGCGAGCACGGCTCTGAAACCCGCATCTCCGCCCGCTGCTCCTGCCCAGCGCTCGCCACGAGCTCCACAGTCGCGGTAAAGACCGTCCTGTGTCCCACTCCCTACTTCATGTGTCGGGCGGCGGCCACTGTACAGATATTCATTATCCTTTCCAGACTTTCTGGATAGATTTTTTAAAATAAACTTGGGTTTTATGAAAAGAAAGACAGATATGGGAATTATATATATATATATATAGAGAGAGAGAGAGAGAGAGAGAGAGATAAATCTAGTCATGCACTATATATTGATGTTTGGATCAGTGACAATGTATATGACAGTGAACCTATAAGACTATAAGAGAACTAAAAATTTCATGTGACTGACATTGTAGCCATCATAATGTTGTAGTGCAACACATTGTTCACATGTTTGTGGTGATGTTATTGTAAATAATCCTACTTATTGCATCATACGAAAGTATAGTACATAAATTATGGTACATAATACTAGATAATAGACAATTTTGTTACTGGTTTATACAATTATTATATGGTACTATGTTGCTATTTTAGAGAGTACACTTCTACTCATTGTATAAAACAAATTTGACCTACACCAGTGTGTCATCCTATGCCAGTAGCTACTATTTTATGTTTATAGCATTTATTGACTACAACAAGAGCTACATCTAATGATTGACCTATAACATGTAAGATTGTGCAAGTGCACTCTGATATTTGCATAATGACAAAATTACCTAGTAACACATTTCTCAGAACATACATCCATCCTTAAGTGGTGCATGACTATAATGAATTTCACTAATTATTCTTTGTTGACAAAACTGAATTTCTGTTGAATGAGTTTTCTTTCCATCTAGATAAATTCCAAATTTATCTTTAGACTCAACTACAACAGAATCTTCCAAATTAACTTGATATATGACATATAATCCTTAACCTGTCTCTAAGAATGTGGCAGCCTTTATGGCACAGAGTCTTTTGATGTTGTCATGGGATTAATGTGTTGTTATTGTACCAACATAGACACAAAAATCATACAGTACTCACAATAAATGGAAACTGTTTTGCATAGTGTCTTGATGAGGTAAACTTTTGTCATATTCTTAAACTGAACAAGAAACTAAGTTGCAAAGACCAGTCAAGACTTGCCTAGCATAAGTCATGGAATTACTGATGTTACTGAGGATATGAATTTACATGGCTTTTGGAGCTTGTGACAACATAGTAATAGCATCTTTTCTTGGAGGTGGAAATCAAGATATTTCGAGGTATATTTTGTCCTAAATTATGCTTGTGTACTGGTGGCAACAAGAAAAAAAATCACAAAACTAACTAGCATGAGTTAAATTTATCAGAAGCCAGAATTCACTTTTCTTTGTTCCTTTGATTAACATTATAAACAGTCTTTGGAGGACATATTGAATCTATCAGTACCTGAATACTCAAAGGAAATCTGAATTTTGAAAAAGTGAAGTTCTCACCATTTCATAAATATCTAGTGAGCTCTATGTGCTGTGTATTTAAATGCAATGATGAATGTGGCAGGCGAGGTCACTGCTCTGGTAGATTACATTGGAGTGGGGACAGGCAGTGAACAAATAAACAGCTTCAGCTAGCAAAGTGCCATAAACAATAAAACAGTAATAATGCAAAGCGATGAGAGAAATATGGGCAACTTTAAATAGTATAGTCAGTGACAACATCTTTGTACAGTTGACATTTGAATAGAATCCTGGCTAAGAAGCTGGCCTTCAAATCCTGGGGGTAAGAGCAGCAAATACAAGAATACAAAGTGAGAATGAGCTTGTGTTTAAGAGACAAAACAGAAAAGACGATTATAGGAGTGCACTAGAGGTACAGGGAGATCTGAGGTTAGTGTGCAAGGCAAGGTCAGGGATAGTTAGGCAGTCTAGAGGCTGTAGTCAGCTGTAGGCTGTGGTCGAGTTTGGATTTTATTCCATAATGAGAAACTGTTGAAGGATTTTAAGAAGCTATCTGATATAAAAATGAAGGGAGACAAATTAGATGAAGGATGGTGGTGGGCTGAACCTCTGTGATAGCTATAAAATAGAGATATAAAGACATATTTAGGGGCTGGCACTGTGGCACAGTGGGTTAAAGCCCTGGACTGAAGTGCCAAAATCCCATATGGGCACCGGTTCTAGTCCCAGCTGCTCCTCTTCCGATCCAGCTCTCTGCTATGGCCTGGGATAGCAGTAGAAGAAGGCCCAAATCCTTGAGCCCCTGCACCCATGTGGGAGACCTGGAGGAAGCTCCTGCTCTTGGCTTCGGATCGGTGCAGCTCCGGCCGCTGCAGCCATCTGGGGAGTGAACCAGCGAATAGAAGACCTCTCTGTCTCTACCTCTCTCTGTAACTCTGTCTTTCAAATAAATAAAATAAATCTTTAAAAAAAGACATATTTAGGTTATGTTTTGGAGGTTGTAGTTAGAGGACTTATGAATGAATTGGACATGGAAGATGAAGAAACCAGAGAATGCATTATTTCTATGCATAAAATATTAACATTTCCTTTATGGAAAAGTAATAGCTAAAAACATAGTTCACAGGGTTTGAGTAAGGATACCTAGGGTTACTAAAATGCCATGTGGCTTATCAATGAGTAAGTGATTAGCAACTTTTGGTCTGTTTGGCATAGGCAAATTGAGCTCGTTATGGTTATTCTTCATAGCAACAGTACAGGGAAAGGCTAGGTTCTTTAACCTGTTAGGATACTTAAGATTACAGTATTCTTGTTTTGCTGCAGTCTCTTAGCTTTAATAACACAGCTACAAAAACTACTAATCAGAGCTTTTATATGTGCTCTTGGTGAAGACCATACAAGGGTATGTTTTACTGTGAATGGTATTATGCATGCTAATCATTAAAGTCTATTGGATCAAGAGTTTGATAATGGCTGAGCTCTGTAATAAGTTATTTAAAAAGTCTACATAGTACTGGGGCTCACATTATGGTGTATTGGGTTAAGCCACCTCCTGTGATGCTGGCATCCCATATGGGCACCCATTTGCTTCCTAGCTGCTCCATTTCTGGTCCAGTTCCCTACTAATGTGCCTGGGAAAGCAGCAGAAGATGGCCCAGGTGCTTGGGCTCCTGTACCCATTTGGGAGACCCAGATGAAGCTCCTGGTTCCTGGCTTCAGCCTGACACCCCTGCTCTTGCCGTTACAGTCATTTGGGGACTGAACCAATGGGTAGAAGACTCTCTCTCTCTCTCTCTCTCGCTCTCTCCCTGACCCTTTCTCTGTAATTCTGCCTTCCAAATAAATAAATAACGCCTTAAAAATTTACATCATTTTAAAAATTTTTTTAAGATTTATTTATTTATTTGAAAGTCAGAGTTACACTGAGAGAGGAGAGGCAGAGAGAGAGAGAGAGAGAGAGAGAGAGATTCTCCCATCTGCTGGTTCACTCCCCAAATGGCCACAATGGCCAGAGCTGAGCTGATCTGAAGCCAGGAGCTTCTTCCAGATCTCCCATATGCATGCAGGAGCCTAAGGACTTGGGTCATCTTCTACTGCTTTCCCAGGCCATAGCAGAGAGCTGGATCAGACGAGGAGCAGCCGGGAATCAAACCGGCACCCATATGGGATGCTGGCACTGCAGGTGGCTTTACCCACTATGCCACAGCGCCAGCTCCTAAAATGTAACATTCTCTTCGGAGTTTTGTAGAAGCTAAGATTGTTCATTCAGGTAGGGCAGGGTAGGAGAATATTTTTTCAGCCAAGGGCCATTTAGCTATTTATAATGTCATTTGCAGGACATACAAAATTGACAACTTAAAAATTAGACTGCTATCGATTTATGGAAATTTGATTTCCAACTGAGGTTGCCTTGGCAGGGCCAGATTTCACAGGCCTTATATTGCCTTTGGGCCAAACATTCCTCACTCATGAGCTAAGGTTAGGAATGCTGTAGCTTTGGGACTGGGAGAATAAGTAACAGGAGATTAAGTAGATACATGTTGATGAGAAGAGAATTCGAACCTCTGAATCTAAGGTCTTAAGTGTTTTTTTTTTTTTTTCAATTACCAGGCTCTGGCACCTTAACAAGCCCTATTCTTGGACAGGGCATAGGCCCATATACTAGATTGAGATAATCTTATCTATTATATTGACAGCACTAGTTCAGTATACTATTTCTCTTGTCCCTTCTTGGGCAAATCCAAATAGAAACTGATCTCAATAACTCTGGTCCAAACTCAGATCACACAGAACTTTAATAATAATCATTAATAGTTACACCATTGGATGCCCTGATCCAACATCAAGGAAATAAACTCTAATGTCAATATGGACTGTAAAATAAGATTGTGGTTATCCCTAGGGTAACCTGTTCGATTGATCAAATTATTGGGTTAGCTGATGACTAAAGTACTTTGATTGAATTTAGGTTAAATTCATTTAGAAGTTATTTTGTACTCTGAGTACAAACCCAACCAAAATTTCTGATATAGTAGTTCATTGTTATTTCTCTGTAGAATTTTAGATAAATTTTTGTGGGTAAGTAAATTTAAGCACTGTAGTGTATTCTCACCTTCCTCACGGGAAGGGCAATTTAACTGAGTGGAAGTAAGGGACAGTTAATTTCTCATGTGATTGTTTGTATGAATTCCATGTAAGGAACAACTGATTGTGCTGCTTTTGCACAGTTAGGACACTGCATACATTATATATGTCACCGGGCAGGCAGTGTCTCAAATACTAGATATGTTAGAGATGAGGCTTTTGGTAAACAGGAGGAGTTTGTGTTTGTCAAGTTCCTTTTACTTTTAAGACATTTTCCTTAGTTGCATACTTGTGTTGGGTTAATAATTTTTAATTTATTTCATTATTTGGTTATTAACTTCATTAATGATCAGTGAATATTTGGTCTGATATAGGCTAATGCAAAAAGCATAGGATTCTTGATACTTATCTTTGTAAACACTTCAGCAGGGGTTAGGAGTTTATTGCTGTGCTTTTGATTAGGTTATATTTATTATTGAGCTTGATTTTTTTTTTTTTTGACAGGCAGAGTGGACAGTGAGAGAGAGAGACAGAGAGAAAGGTCTTCCTTTTCTATTGATTGACCCCTCAATGGCTGCTGCGGCTGGCGTGCTGCGGCCAGCGCACTGCGCTGATCCGAAGCCAGGAGCCAGGTGCCTCTCCTGGTCTCTCATGCGGGTGCAGGGCCCAAGGACTTGGGCCATCCTCCACTGCCTTCCCGGGCACAGCAGAGAGCTGGCCTGGAAGAGGAGCAACCGGGACAGAATCTGGCGCCCCAACCGGGACTAGAACCCAAGGTGCCGACGCTGCATGCGGAGGATTAGCCTATTGAGCCACGGTGCCGGCTGAGCTTGACTTTTCATTGGTGGCTGCTTTTAGGGCAACTACAGGAGTTAAAAATTCTTCTCTCTATGAAAGACTGCATCTTTTATCTAAGAAACTGTCTCTCTATATGTAGTGGTTTGTTGTTTTTTGAGGTAAATTTAAGGTTGAACTAAAATGCTGTCTGGATAAACAGCTGTCACCTGGCTCAACTGACTTTTTTTTATTTGAAAGTCAGATGAGTGAGAGAAGAGCAGGGAGAGAAAAAGATAATGAAAGAGAGAAAAAGATATCTTCCATCCTGTGGTTCACTCTTCAAATGCCAACAATATCAGGGCTTGGGCAGGCCAAATCTAGGAATCAGGAACTCCATTCAGGTCTTCCATGTGGGTGGCAGGAACCCAAGTACTGGGGCCATCATCTGCTGCCTCCAAGGTTCAATTACAAGAAGCTGGATTGGAAGTGCAAAGTAGCTGGAACTTAACCACTCTGATATGGGATGAAGGCATTCCAAGTGGCAGCTTAACCCACTGTGTCATAATTCCTGCCTCTTAATTTACTTTTTATCTCTACCACCAAGTCTTCTCACTATTTTGCCATATAGATGAGTCTGAACAGTCAGGTTGTTCATGGGATTTAGCAAGGTTCTCTTAAAATTGTCCTACTTTTTGTGAAAAGTGTTAGTGTAAGTGTTGGCACTGATGCTGTGGCATAGCTGGTAAAAAACAAACAAACAAACAAACACCTGCTCCACCTGTGGTGTTGGCATCCCATATGGGCGCTGGTTTGAGTCCTGGCTGCTCCACTTCCGATGCAGCTCTCTGCTAGTGTGCATGGGAAAGCAGTAGAAGATGGCCCAAGTCCTTGGGCTCCTTCACCCACATGGGAAACCTGGAAGAAGCTTCTGGCTCTTGCCTTCAGATTAGCACAGCTCTGGCCATTGCGACCATCTGGGGGAGTGGACCAGTGAATAGAAAACCTCTCTCTCTGTCTCTTGCTCTCTCTCTCTCTGCCTCTGCCTTTCTAAACTCTGCCTTTCAAATAAATACATCTTTTAAAAGAAAAGTGTAAGCGTTAAAATTTGCTTTTAACATTGTAATCAGTTCTTTCACCTTTCCCTTAATGTACTATTTCTATAGCACCAAATAAATAATATCTATCTCTATACAATTAGATTATATGTGAATTAGTTTATAATTTTGATGTGAGGTGATGAGGGTTAGTGTTAGCTCAAAGTGGCCATTTATATGAAATCTTGTGGGTATAAGCCCCAGATACTTTATGGTTAAGATACACTTTGATTTATCCAAGCATTGTTTCCAGTAGACTTACCTTATCACTTATCTTCTCTTATATGCGTTTTAAGATTTAATATGTTAAGCCAGTGCCATGGCTCAATAGGCTAATCCTCCGCCTTGCGGCGCCAGCATACTGGGTTCTAGTCCCGGTCGGGGCACCGGATCCTGTCCTGGTTGCCCCTCTTCCAGGCCAGCTCTCTGCTGTGGCCCAGGAGTGCAGTGGAGGATGGCCCAAGCGCTTGGGCCCTGCACCCCATGGGAGACCTGGATAAGTACATGGCTCCTGCCTTCAGATCAGCGCGGTGCGCCGGCCACGGCAGCCATTGGAGGGTGAACCAATGGCAAAGGAAGACCTTTCTCTCTGTCTCTCTCTCTCACTGTCCACTCTGCCTGTTTAAAAAAAAAAAAGATTCAATATGTTAAATGTTGTTAGAACACTTTAAATGCTTTTTAAGGTTTGCTGAAGATTATGGCCTATTGGCTGATTTGGTAAGAGATGGTGATATTTCTCAGGGACTTATTGATCATAGAGTAGGGGCTTCTAGAGGAATAAAAAGCATCATCAAGTCCTTTGAGCTTTAAGCTCTTGCTGATGGTACTCTGGTGAATAATTTTTTTAATTTGGTGTTTGGGTTTATGGATAAGTACAGTGGGATATCTAATCCCAGTTTGTGTCTTAGCTGTTGTGTGCTCAAAAGTCACTAAAATCACTTTTAGAGTTCATTTTTATTTGAACTATTGCTTTTTACAGCTTAAAGTTTACTTTTGTAGTATCTAAAACATGCATTACATTTGGGTTAATCACATGAACATAGTAGCAGGCATGACATTTACCTACCCTAATTTAGTAGTATAACAAACAGTTACATATAATAATAATAATTAATACTAATAATATAACTGTTATATATAATGGTTGTTTCCCTTGGGGTTTTGGTTAAGGTTTTCAACCATTGATTAGTGTGCTTTATGCTCACTGTTTTTGGTCTTAGCTGATCTAGAGAGCATTCTCACTCACTAGAAAGTCATTGTTTGGTGGGGACTTAACTGACATGCTAGAGGCTCATAATGACTCAGGAGAATTGGTGGTTGGCAACTCCACATTCAGTAGCGTCCAGTTGGTGGCTTCAAATCACACCCAGTGTTCCTATTCATGCTAAGTAAACTGGCAAATGCCATGAGTCAGAACTTTTTGATCTGGAAAATCACTTGATGACCATTTACCACCACACCTTGGGTCCTTGCTAGATCTCTGAATTCCCTCTCTGTTTTATGTTTTATCCTTGACTCTCTCTGTTAATCCCTGTATATTTCATAATCTTTCTTTGAAAAGGGAATTAGATATAGTATCTGGCATTGTGAAAATACAAATAGCTGGGCCGGCGCCGTGGCTCACTAGGCTAATCCTCTGCCTTGCGGCGCCGGCACACCGGGTTCTAGTCCCGGTCGGGGCGCCGGATTCTGTCCTGGTTGCCCCTCTTCCAGGCCAGCTCTCTGCTGTGGCCCGGGAAGGCAGTGGAGGATGGCCCAAGTGCTTGGGCCCTGTGGGGAGCAACCCGGACTAGACTAAGTTACTGGAATTAAGACTTATTCTATGCATCTGCTCTCCCACAATATGGCACTGGGAGAGGAGAAAACAGCTTCTACGCAGCTGCCTCTTGCCAACTTGAGTGATGACCTCCAGGAGCTGATCCTGCTCCTGATTGGAGGAGAGCAGCGTACTCGGCGTGTGGGCAGCCGAGTTGGGATTGGCGGAAGAGGACTATAAAGGAGGAGAGAGACAACATGCACCAGGAACATCTAAGGGGAACATCTGAAGGAACACCTGTGCAGCCCCCGAGAGAGCCAGCTGGCGGTGTGCCGCTCCCCCGCGGAAGTGGGGAATGTGGCAGGGGGAACCGCCCTTCCACGGAGGTGGAAGGGACGGTAGCCAACCCGGGAAGAACCAGCAGCAAACCCGGGGAGGGCCGAGCAGACGAAAGAACAGCGCAGGGTCCTGTGTCGTTCCTCCACGAAGACGGGGAGCGACAGGCCCTGCACCCCATGGGAGACCAGGAGAAGCACCTAGTTCCTGCCATCGGATCAGCGCGGTGCGCCGGCTGCAGCGCGCCGGCCGCGGCGGCCATTGGAGAGTGAACCAATGGCAAAGGAAGATCTTTCTCTCTGTCTCCCTCTCTCACTGTCCACTCTGCCTGTCAAAAAAAAAAAAAAAAAAAAAAAGAAAAGAAAATGCAAATAGTTGACATATAATATATACTCAGAAATTACTTGTTGACCTCTTCAAAGTTAATGGAATTAAATGTAGGTTAAAAAAGGAGTCTCACAGGCATGGAAAGCCATGACACGGTGGCAAAAAAACAATCTAAATGAAAGATCCTGGTGAACAAGACCCCAGCAGAAGGAACAGGCCATCAAGGAGAGAGGCGCCTTTCTCTGAAGGGAGGAAGGAACCTCCACTGTGATACGGCCTTGACTAAACAAGTTCAGAGTCGGTGAACTCAAGGGGCTTCCATAGCCTAGACAGCTCATGGCAAGAGTCTCGGGTGATTGCTGACGTCATAAATAAGAATGCCAATTGTTAAATCAACAACGGGAGTCACTGGGTACATGCTCCCAACGTAGGATCTCTGTCTTTAATGTGTTTTACTATGAAACTTAAAAACAACACTACTAGTCAACCAATACCCTATACCTTGTGCGGTTGTGTGAGTGCAGCCTGTTGAAATCCCTGCTTAGTATATACTAAGTTGATCTTCAGTATATGAAGGTAATTGAAAATGAAACTTGATGAAGGGCAGGATGGGAGAGGGAGTGGGAGAGGGGAGGGCCACGGAGGGAGGGAGGTTGAATTCAAAAGTTGCACTTTGTAAATTCACATTTATTAAATAAAAAATAACTATATAACAAACAAACAAAAAAAAAACAAAAAAAGAACTTAATACTTTACTCTTTTAGTATTTTTTTATGTTCTACTTAAAACTATTGGTTGAACTTTGTAATTAATACACAATTACTCTTAGGTGTTTAATTAATGCTATAACTAGTACTCAAATAGTGTTTTACACTTTGTGTTTCTGTGTGGGTGCAAACTGCGGAAATCTTTACTTAATATATGCTAAATTGATCTTCTGTATATAAAGATAATTGAAAATTAATCTTGATGTGAATGGAAGGGGAGAGGGAGTGGGAGAGGGGAGTGTTGTGGGTGGGAGGGAGGTTATGGGGGGGAAGCAATTGTAATCCATAAGCTGTACTTTGGAAATTTATGTTCATTAAATAAAATAAAAAAAAAACAAATTATAAAAAAAGTAGGTCAAAAAAGGAAAAGAGCACATATTTGAATTGTTTTGTAGATGATAGGTTGTTCTCTCAAAACATGTATTATGAATATAGTGCTTACATCATATTAAAGTAATTTGTTTATATTAAAGTGCTGAAATTCTAATTACTGAAACAAGGAATAAAGAAGACTTAAGAATTTTGAGAGCAATGCCATTCAATCACATTTCACATTATTTTGTAAAGCCACTTTTCTCTACCTAATAATTGGAGAAAGAAAAATTCACTCATGCACAACTAATTTGCAGTCATTTGTGGATTGGTGATACAGCCTGTGGAGTTGTTATTTTATCATCGTTTTTCTTTTGTTCCTTTGATTTCCTGCCACTGAATATTAGAATGATTCTAACCAATTCTACTGCCAGATCAGGGGCAATTAAGGGTTTTGTACCCTGAGTCTTTCTTCACTATTTTCAGCAGTTCTCTAAAAGATGATGTTGTAGGTGGAAGAGGTCAAAACAACTAACTCAAGTGGAATTTGTTTCTCTTTCACTTAAATAAATTACATCATTTAAATGGGCTTATATTTTATGTTTCAAGTATCCATTAGCCAGAAGACAGCTCTGCTTATTTTTATCAGTTTTATGCAAGTACACTAAAGAGGGGCTGAAGGCACTACTTCAATAAAACTATGTTTAACATCTCTAAGATGCAAAGGATGGAAACATCATTAACTAACAATTTTGAAATAGATTTCCAGAGCAGGGACTTTGCCATAATGGGTGCAGTTGAGCGTGTTTCTTGGGAGACAGTTGAGCTTGGGTTCTAGCAGGATTTTTAGAAAATGGTTAATCCTGGAATGCTGGAGTCTGTTGGACTGTTTGCTGAATGACTGTTCAGGAGTCAGCTTGTGTGTCTGTGAGTACGCATGCTCAAATCTTGACAAGTGTAGGCGCAGGGGTCTCCATCCAGAGACCTGAAGGACTGTAGAGATGTGGTTCTTACTGGACATTGGGCGTGAATGTGTGTGTCTGTTGTGTGGTGTAGGACAAGAGTGAGGAAGAGGACAGTGAAGTGTTAGTGTCACTGTCCTTGTTGATCCCCACAGTGAAGCAGCCAAAGCCTTTCACAGAGACACTTTTCCTGATCATTTCCTGGTGACAAGCATGTTGGGATTCCCTGGCTTGGGTGAGGTTCAAACTGGCAGTGTGACTCTGAAGTCATTTTGTGGATGCTGAAGCCATTTCTAATGTGAACATCCAACCAAACTGTTACAAATAAATGAGTCTTTTGGCTTCAACACTGTGTGAGTACTCATGGGTGTATTTGTCAGCAGTCTTGGTATATCGGAAAATTCCTACACACTAACATACACACACACACACACACACACAGCAAAACAACAATGACACTCAGTTTTCATTAAGTTGACACTGCAGCGTCTGAAAAGCTGTACAAACCTTTTGTTCTGGGCACAGAAGAGAGATGTAGCTCTCCAAACCCAGCCTCCCTTATCAGCATTTCATTGACTCAGCGCTACTTTGTCCTCTCGCATCTCTCCCGTCTCTATAGCAGCCCCATTGCCAGCTTACACTGGAACTAGAGAAAAAGCCCTCTGCTGGCACTGATTTCCACCGTGTTCCGTGGCCCACCTGTGTGTCTCCGAGCTGGTGACCCACGTCCCGCGGTGCATCAGCTGGTGACGCCCACATGTTGCTCCCCGGAGACTACCCTTGGCGTGGAACAGCGATGTCCAAGCCACCTGGAATTCCTGGCCATGTTGGTGAGACCGAGGTCTGGGCCGGTGAGCGGCCAGTATGCCGTGCATCAGGTGTGCCTCAGACCAGGAATGGTGCCCTCCATACCTCCTGAGTGGCGCTTGCAGAGGTCAGTGCAGCCTGGCCACACCTGGGTCCCCACGGCTAAGTGGGGAGGAGAAAGGAAAGAGATTAGGATAGTGGGAACCATACATCCTCATTGGCCCCTCAGTGTCCTCGCTGGGGGTTGGCGGAGGCGGTCCCGGGAGGTGTGAGGTGGTGTGGGGGTCGAGGGTTGGCAGGCAGGGGCCTGGGGCTGGCTGTGAGAGTCAGACATTTCCTCTGGTGGCCGCAGCCCTGTCTCCCCTTTGACCCCACCCCGAGACAGTGTACCCTCCAAAGACAGAAAGAAGGACAGGCAGGCAAGTGTGGTGGGCCCCTCCCTCCACGCGCATCTCCATGGTGGGCTCCGATCCGTTGCAATCTGAGAGTCCCTGGGAAAGTACCAGGGTGCTGGGAGCGCCGGGATGGCGCACCTGTTGGGTAGCCCCCAGCTCACCCAGAGCCCTGCGCTCCTAGCTCCAGGTTCCTACCATCTCGTGCTCCTCTGCCGGCAGGCGATGCAGGGTGATGGGACAACAGTGCTGCGGCCAGACTCCGTGGGCTGCTGTGGCCATGGTCTCTAGTCCAAGTTAACAACTGCTCCTGCGCAAGAGGGGATGGCACCTGGGACACAGGACGAGGGGACAGGACACTCCAAGCAGCCGACGTCCACGGGCCTGCGCTGGTGGCCGGACCAGAGGGAGCTGCTTTGCCCTGCGCAGTCTGCTGGCCCTGGCGCGCGAGTCCCCCTGAAGACAGGTCTGTGCGGTTGGGTCCTAGGTGGCGCCCCCAGTGGCACCGGGCGTTCGCCAGGGAGCCACTGCTCTCTACTGGAAGAACCTTGTCTGCCTCAAGCCCTTTTTGTACTTCCTGGAGTCCCTGAGGTTGCTGGACTTTGGTTCTGCGCCATCTGGGAACCACGTTGGGCAGGGGCTGCTCCAATGGTTGTGCCCTCAAGCTGCCTCGCAAATGCCTGCTGAATCCTGTCTGTACTTCTAAACTTAGTGAGTACCGAAAAGCTTAACTACATGCTCTTGTGATTTATTATGGGCTAATAATAGTTATGAATAACAACTCACTGGAAACTTTAATACATTTACTCATTTGGCATATGGCAAAAGAGGCATAAGAGGGAATAGAAGGTTTTCAAGTATAAAAATTAATTCAGTGGGATGGCGGTGCATGGTCATGTAAATATATCAGTTTTCATAATTAACAACTGATTGTGTATTTTTAAATTGCAGCTTCACATATTTCTGATGTTAAATTTCCAGTGGACACATTTAAAAAGGTAAGTCATTGTTTTCTTCTCCATACTGGAGAAACTGCACCCAATTTAGGATGGAACATTTGAAATTCACTAAGAAACCTGTGAGGAAGTATATTGTTTTAAAAGCAATTAGGGCCCAAGTAAGCAAACTTGGAGATAGGAGAATAGTGGCCAGGAAGGCCAATCCAGGTGTCATCTGAGTAAACTGAGGCAGCTAGAAAGGTAAGGGAGCGGCCCCAGTGTGTCCTCAGTAACTCTGTGGGAGCAGTGGCATTCAAAGCCAGGTAGCTTTAAAAATGTGCAAATGTTTTACATTACAAGCATAGTTGCACCTGTAGAGTTGAGAGACAATAAAATACAGTGGTGTAAAATCAGTACAACTTGAATGTCTAGAATTAGTGGCTATTTTTTCCTCTTTGACAATTGGATTCTGCAGGTTTTTAACTTAAGCTTGTGTTCCTTAAATAGAAAGTGTGTCTGTGCACACTGTAGGTCTTCAAGCCTATGACATCGTGACTGTGAGGTACGCTGTAAGGAAACACTGCCCATTGTGAACACAATATGATCTTAGATGCCCTTGAGGACAAGATGATTCACAGTTGTTCCAATGTGAAAACCTCGATATCTTGGAATGTGTGAAATACAGTATATATTTTGGACTTCACGTCATAAAACCTTCCCCTTTCTCCTATGAAGGCTAATTGACATGAATTAAAGTTTACCCTTTGTGGTGCACAGATGCAGAGGCATGGAACTGCTCCATAACCACATGCAGGATGGAGAACACTTCCAGTACCACTCATGTCTCCCATGATCCTTTGCAGTCATTTTTCCCCAGACCACTAGGCTGTGGAATCCCTGGACCTCTTCGCCATCCCTCTGAGGCTTGGCCCTTTCTAGTGTCCTATAAATGGGATTGCTCAGTAGGTAACCTTTGGAGTTTGGCTTCTTAGACTTAGCAGAATACATTACAGTTTCTCTGTGTTCCCACAACATGCATATTGCATTCCTTTGTATTGAAAAGGAGGATTCTACTGTGTGGAATGACACAGAGAAGGATTATTCATTCACCAGTTCAAGGCATTTAGGTTTCGAGGTTTTGTAGGTGATAAATTAAGCTGCCACCACCATTTATGTACACCTGTCTGAACATAAATTTTTATTTCACTTATGTCAATTCTGAGGCTTCGTGGTGGGAGCTTGGCCTAATGGAGAAGGTGCCGGTTTAGAATCCCATGTCCCACGTCAAACTGCCAGTCATCTATACCCAGCTCTGGCTCCGGACTCCAAATCCCTGCTGATTCAGACCAGGGGAGGCAGTGGTAATGGCTCACATAATTGGATTTCCGCCACTCATGTGTGAGACCTGGTTTGAGTCCTTGGTTCACAGCTTTGGCCTGGCCCAGTCCCATCTGCTGCATGCATTTGAGGAGTGAACTACTAGGTGGAACCCTGCTTTCTGTGTTTTTCTCTCTGCCTCTCTTTCTTTCAAATAAATTCTAAAGAACAGTGAGTAGTGAAGTTGCTGGACCATAAATTAAGTGCATTTTTAAGATTAAGTGACACACTGCTTTCCAAAATAGCTGTATTATCTCGCATTCCTCCCAGCAATGTGTAAGAGTAGTTACCTCCAATTCCTGCTAGCCTCACTGGGGATTTGTCCAGATTTTCTGTTGTATCCACTCTGACAGGGAGTACAATCTCAGAGACATTTCTCTGAACCATGAGTAGGCCCAGCATCTCTCCTTGCACTCACTTGCCATTTGGCACATCCATAGTGAAGCCTGTGTTTGCATCTTTGCACACCAGAAGAATTTGTATATTGTCATGGAGATGAAATATAGAGCCCTTTAGATCTTCTGGGTGGCAGTCTTTCCCCACATTGTGCTTCTCACTCCCAAAGAGCTCTCTGGTGCTGCTGTTGCAGCTGTGCTGTTGGGAGTAGCTCTGGTCCAGCTCACTGCTGCTTTCTCTTTCCCATCCATTGAAACCAACTGGGGTAAGAACCAGGTGGTCTGGGGTGGGCCCGAGATTCCTTATTTCCAGCTGCGTCTCAGAAGCCTGTACTGCTACTACAAGCACAGTTTGAACAGGAGGAGCTTAGGTGACACAGGAAGGATTCCAAGAAAGCATTTCTTCCTCAGGAATCCAAGGATGAGTATGTTTTCCCATAAAAACAACCGTGTGTGTGAAGACCGAGAGAGAGGAAGAGAGAGTCTTGAATTTCAGAAACTTTAAAGTGAATAACATCATTTAAAATAATTTCTTAAAACTTTACAACAATTAAGTGAAAACAATTACAAGGTCATAGAGATGCAGAAGGAAGAAAGCCAGGTGGCTCAAGAAATTTAGCCATATGTCTGAGATGATGATACCCTGTAGGATGAATTAGATAGGGAAGGGCAGGAGGGAGTCATCTGGAATGGCAATTGTACAAGCAGAAGGGCTAGTGCAGGAATGACTGAAATTGATTTGGGGAAACTGGCCAGTGTAGAATGAAGAGGCTAATTTGTGAGGAGTTAGATAGATTTGGATGGACTGAGAAGCATTGTTGACAAGACACATGCTGGTGTTGATCATCATTGTCCACTCAGAATTTAGAACTGTCCTTGGCAAATTGGGCATTCATGCTGAAATATAAAATTAGGAAGTTTGGCTTGAGATTGGAAGAAGAGATGAAGATACAAACTTCTTTTCTATGTTTTAAAAGCTTACTTTTTGGAATTTCCTTGTTTGGGAAGGAAGAAGAGAAGGAAAGGAGAGATCGCATCGGCTGGTTCACTGCACAGGTGTCAGCAATTTCCAGGGCTTGGATGTATGAGCAAAATAGGTCTCTCATATGAGTGGCAGGAATCCAGTGACCACAGCCATCCCCATGCCTTTCTTGGTGTACAATGGTGGGAAGTGGGAGTCAGAGGAAGGAGCAAGGAATCAAACCTAGGTACTCTGATGTGGGATCATGGATTTAAATGGTTCAGCTACATGCCCACTCCTCCCCCTTTCTTTCTGTAGTCAGAAAAGTCCCCTGTGATATCTTCTCCTATGGATATCACATTCAAACCATTAATTGTTAATGAAATTACATAAGCCAAGAAATAATCCAATGTTGACTCTGACCATTGGGTTCCTAATATCATAAAATCACCTCTTCTCAAAAAGCCAATGATTTTAGCTGTGATGATGTTAATGGACTAAGTGAACTACTAAGCAAGTAAAGTAAGCAAGTAAAGAGACACATTTCCACTGCTACCAGTACTTCATTTTCCTGTCATTCAAATAGTATGACACCGTTCTAATGCCTGGGGTTTGTTTTGCTCAGGCAGACTGGGAAGTGACAGGATGAAGTGTGTTAGATTCACCAATCCCTGGAAGCAGGAGGTAGGCAGAATGTGTGTGTGTGTGTGTGTGTGTGTGTGTGTGTGTGTGTGTGTGTGAGGGGGATATGAGAGGAAGTTCTAGTAGTGGTGTGGAAGCAGGAGGAGTGGGGAAAGGAGTAGAATTAGGTAGTTTGAATAATTGCAGCAGACCCCTGGGCAAAGGGCCTGTCCTCAGCTGACTAGTGATCTATCTAAGGGTTATTAGGCCAGGGAGATAGTGACCTAAAGTGGGAATGCCTGAGGTTAATGAGGTGGCTGAGGCTGTGGAAGCTGGTTGGTTGTTTTGCATTTGAAAGGAGTGCTCCTGAGACAGTTGCATATTGTATCTAGGAACTGGGTAAGCCTGGGAGAAGCAGGCCCTCCCAACTCAACAAGGCCCCAGGTAGCTCATGCAGCATAATATAGAAGCTGGACATGGTTGACACAATTCCTAATGATGTGTATGTGTCACTCAGGAACTGTGACCTCCTGGCATAGAGGTGTGCTCCAGGCTTTGTAGTGCAGAAATCTGTAGATGCCATACACAAGCTGGGAAGAGGCCCAAAAGCCAAAATGCTGCTAGGCGGATGAATGACAAGGCAGGGAGGGACCTTGGCCTTGAGGTGCTGGCAGTGACACTGTGGTATCCCATTCTTCATGCAGAATGAAGCTCTCCCCTACCAGTCTGAACTCATTGCTTTGTTGTAGAAGCCTGAGGCACTAAATAAAAGCAGCTGAAAACCATGAAGCCACAAGGTTAAATAAAGAGAGGGAAGAGACTTTTTTAAAAATCTCCTCTTCTATAGTGGGTGCATCACTATAGTTTACATTCCCAGGGGCAGTGGATGAGGGTATGTTTTCCCCCACATCCTCACCAGCATTTGTCATTTGTTGATTTCTGTATAAGAGACTTTCTAAGTGGACTGAGGTGATACCTGCCCATTTTGTATTTCCCTGATGGCTAGTGATCCTGAATGTTTTCTCATGCGTCTGTTCTTTATTTGAATTTCCCCTCTTGAAAAGTTACCTGTTTATTTTGTTGTTGTTGAATTTCTTGTGCTCTTTATAGAATCTGTATGTTAACCCTTTACCCATTGTGTAGTTTGCAAATATTTTCTCATTGCCTCTTCACTTTGCTAAGTGTTTCTTTTGCAGTGCATAAGCTTGTCAGCTTAATGCAATCCCATTTGTTATGGAAGGTCTTTATTTCACCTTCATTCACAAATGAGAGTTTAGCAGAAACAGTATTCTGGGTTGACAGTTTCTTCTTTTTGGACTTGGACTACATCTTCCCATTCCCTTCTATCCCGCAGGATTTCTCATGAGAATTCACATGTGAGTTTAATTGGAAATCCTCTGTAAGTAATCTTGAATTTCTTTCATGCACATTTTAGAATCTTTATGTTTTACTGTGGAAAGTTTGACTAGAGTGTATCATGAAGATCTTTTCTGATCATGCCTTTTAGGAGTTCTGTGTGCTTCCTGTACTTGGACATCCCTTTCTTTCTACAAATTAGGGAATTTTTCTGTAATTATTTCACTAAGTAGGCCTTCTAATCCACCCTCTGTTTTCACACTTCAGGAACTCCTAAGATCCATATGTTGGGTCATTTGATAGTATTCCACAAATCTCCAACAATGTTTTTTTTTTTTTTTTTTTTTTGGCAGGCAGAGTGGATAGTGAGAGAAAGAGAGAGAGACAGAGAGACAGAGAGAAAGGTCTTCCTTTGCCGTTGGTTCACCCTCCAATGGCCGCCGCGGCCAGCGCGCTGCGGCTGGCGCACCGCGCTGATCCGATGGCAGGAGCCAGGTACTTCTCCTGGTCTCCCATGGGGTGCAGGACCCAAGCACTTGGGCCATCCTCCACTGCACTCCCTGGCCACAGCAGAGAGCTGGCCTGGAAGAGGGGCAACCGGGACAGAATCTGGCGCTCTGACCGGGACTAGAACCCGGTGTGCCGGCGCCGCAAGGCGGAGGATTAGCCTAGTGAGCCGCGGCGCCGGCTCCAACAATGTTTTTAAGTTTTCTAATTTCTTCTTCTTTATTCTTTTTTCTTCTTTCTTCTTCTCCTGCTCCTCTTTTTTTTTTTTTTTTTTGGTCTGACTGTAATATTTCCAAAGATTTGTTTTCTAGTTCATATATTCTTTCTTCTCCTGCTCCTCTTTTTTTTTTTTTTTTTTTGGTCTGACTGTAATATTTCCAAAGATTTGTTTTCTAGTTCATATATTCTTTCTTCTGCCTCAGCAGGTCTGGTGTTAAGGCGTTTTACTGCATCTTTTATTTGATCTATTGAATTCTTCATTTCTAATATTTAATTTTGATTTATCCTTACAATCTTAATTTCATGATACAAATTTTAATTCATGTCATGTATGATTTTCTTTAGCTTGTGGATTTTATTCTTATTGATTTTTAGTTATCCTATGATTTACATTTTCATTTCCATTTATAGCATTTCCTCAATCTCTTCATCTTCTCATTCTCATATTGAAATATTGTTTTGTTCCTTTTGGGGGTGTTATGGTGTCTTCCTTATTCTTGTTTCTTGAATTTCTGCATTTGTTTTTAGGCCTTTGTGGAGTTGATTATTGTTTCTTTCCTTTGATGGCTTTTATCTTTGAGGTATGCCTCTTTGGCTTAATGGAATGTTTTCACTTTCACTGACTACCAAGAGGGTGCGTGGTGGGTGTGGCCAGAGAGCTCTGTTCAGTGCTCCAAGGTGGGACAAGTATCCAGGGTAGCACCCCACTTTTGCCCCTAGTGTGTTCTGTGCCACCGTATGAGCTGCACAAATGATCTGCACCTTCCTCACTGTGAGCACAGTTCCTGCTACAATGACCTGCTCTAGGCAGCCAAGGATCTATGAGCATAGGAAGTCACGCCCAGTGATTTCCCAAAGACCCGGCTACACCCTGCACCTTCTCACATAACCACTAATTCTCCATGGTCTCAGCACACAAGTCTCCCATAGTTGCTGGGTGCAGAGGTTTCTCTGTGTTCTGCCAGCCTGAGAGGCAGATATTTCCCAAGACAGTTCTGCATAGGTGTCTTGATCTTGGGAGGCTGTGGGCACCTCACTGTTTTACATGGTTGCTCAGCCACCTCCCAGCCAGGCTCAAAGTCAGTGAGGACTGTGGATTGTTCCCTCTGCTAGAATCTCTGGATCACTTGCATACATAAGAACCACTGGCTGAATGTTGCTCTCTCCCTGCCACTGCCACCAGTACTGCCAAGAAGATGGCATCCCATCTCAGCCAATTGCTGTGTGTGCACAGTTTTCCACAGCTCCCACCCAAACTGAAAATGACACCTGCCCTTTCTCAGCTGGGCAGTGAGTGCTGTTATGGGACAGTTGGGGAGAGATAACCATGCCCCTCCATTTCCACTCAGTCTGTGGGCAACTGCTAGCCAGTAGAGCTCCAGTCAGGACTGATGCCATGCTCTCACCATGGGTTGCTGCAGTCTAGTCTCACCTCCATCTCCAAGCTGCCAACCGTTCTGGCTCTTGGCTGCTGCAATTGTAAGTTGTGTTACTGTTCGTGCTGCAAGTGCACACCCTCCACATGGGTACACAGCATTTCTCCTCCTCTTGTAGGATTTTCAGTGCAGTTTTCTCTCCAATTCACCCCCGAGAGTGCACTTCCCACACCCTTTTCTTGACTGTTTATCCCTAGCCTAGCACAGGATGTTGTTCCCTAATTTACCATCTTGGAATTCTTCTCCTAAGTTCATTTTTTGGCTGAATTATGCTCCATTTTTTGTATCATTACAATTTGTTTACCTAGTTCTCAATTGATGGGCACTTGGATTGTTTTCCTCTTTAGCTAATATAAATAATGCTGCAGTGAACACTTGTGTGCAAATTTGTATGTGGACATATTATCTTTTTTTTTTTAAAGATTCATTTATTTATAAAAAGGTAAAGTAGCATAGTGAGAGGGAGAGACTTTGAGATGTATTTTTCATCTGCTGATTCACACCCCAAATGGTTGAAACAGCTGGGCCTGGACCAGGCTGAAGCCAGGAGTCAGGAACTCAATCTATCTCACCCACATGGATGGCAGGGTCCTAAGCACTTTGGCCATCATCTGCTCGCTTCCCACATTCTTTAGCAGGGAGCTGGATAGGAAGTGGAGCAGCCGGGACTCAAACTGGTGCCCATATGGGATGCCAGCACTGCAGCTGGCAGCTTTACTCGCTATGCCACAGCTCTGGCCCCAACAATAATTCTCCATTTAACTTTTTGTGCAACTGCCACAATATAAAACTGACTTTTTGTATACTCTGATTATCTTTGAGTTTTAAACAACATACTGTGTCTTATCTTGTAATGGTTTCTATTGTAATATAATTCAAATGCCATAATATTCACCACTTGACAGTGAACTATTAATTTATTTCTACTATATTCACAAAGTGTCACAACCAATACAATCAATTTGGAATGATTTTATCCTCAGAAAAAATGCTGTACTCTTCAATGGCCACTTCCTGTCCCACTCATCTCCAAGTCTACACAACCACTAATCTACTTTCTGTATGTACAGATTTGCTTATTTGGGGGTATTTAATATAAAGAAAATAACATGACATGTGTATTTTTTGTGAATGGCTTGCTTTAATTAGCATAGTGTTTTCAGGTACATCCATGCTGAAGCATGTGTGAAATACTTCACTCCTTTTTATGGCTCAACATTTCCTTGAATGTATTTACCCTTTCCTACTTTTCCATTTTTAAAAGATTTATTTATTTTTTGAAAGTCAGAGTTACAAAGAGAGAAAAGGAGAGGCAGAGAGAGAGAGAGAGAGAGAGAGAGAGAGAGTCTTCTAGATGCTTGTTCACTCCCCAGTTGGCAGCAACGGCTGCAGCTGCACTGATCCGAAGCCAAGAAACAGGAGCTTTTTCCAGGTCTCCCATGTGGGTGCAGGGGCCCAAGGACTTGGACCATCTTCTACTGCTTTCCCAGCCTATAGCAGAGAGCTGGATCAGAGGTGGAGCAGCCGGGACTCGAACCAGTGCCTGTGTGGGATGCCGGCACTGCAGGTGGCTTTATCCACTATGCCACAGTGCCGCCCCAGCTTTTCCATTCTTAACTTGATGACCATTTTGGCTATTCATGCTTAATGCTTATTGTGAATACTGCTGGAATAAACACATGTATGCAACTTTTTGTGCAATGATTCTCTTGAACATATACACAGGAAGGGAATTGCTGGGTCATATAATAACTCCAGGCTTAATCTTTTGAAGAATTGCTCAAGGTGATTGTGTTAGGAGGTGGGCTTTGGAGGAGATAATTATATCCTGAGAATAGAGCCTCATGATTGGACTGGTGTCCTTATAAAAGAGACCTCAAACAGAGCCCTCATCCCTTCTGCCCCATAAAGTTACAGTAGAAGATGGCCATCTTGAGGAACTTTTGTTTATAAACCACTCAAACCATGTATATTGTTATAGAGGCACAAGCACACTAAGAAAATTGATAACATGGCCGGCGCTGTGGCTCACTTGGCTAATCCTCCACCTGCGGCGCTGGCACCCCGGGTTCTAGTCCCGGTTGGGGCACTGGATTCTGTCCCAGTTACTCCTCTTCCAGTCCAGCTCTCTGCTGTGGCCCAGGAAGGTAGTGGAGGATGGCCCAAGTGCCTGGGCCTTACACCACATGGGAGACCAGGAGGAAGCACCTGGGTCCTGGCTTTGGATCAGTGCAGCGTGCCAGCCGTAGTGGCCATGTGGGGGGTGGACCAATGGAAAAAGGAAGACCTTTCTGTCTCTCTCACTGTCTAACTCTGCCTGTCAAAAAAAAAAAAAAAAAAAAAAAAAAAAAAAAAAAAAAAAGAAAATTGATAACATTTATCAACTTAATTTTTTTATTAATTTGAGAGGTAGAGTTACAGACAGAGAGAGGGAGAGACAGAGAAGTTTTCAATCCACTGGTTCACTCCCCAAATGTTCACAGTGGCTAGAGCTGGGCCGATCTGAAGGCAAGAGCCAGGAGCCTGCTCTGGGTATCCTACTTGGGTTCAGGGGAGCAAACACTAGGGTCATCTTCCACTGCTTTCCCAGGCACGCTAGCTGAGAACTAGATCAGAAGAGGAGCATCCAGAACATGAACTTGCACCCATATGGGATGCCTGCATCACAGGCATAGGCTTAACCTACTATGCCGCATTGCTGGCCCCATATCACAGCCATCTTGCCATCTTAGAGGGTACAAAGAGGTATGTTGAAGTCTTGATTTACATTTCTCTGACAGTTACTGATGTTTGTTCATGAACTTTTTGCCCAATGGTATAACTTCTTTAGTGAAAACGTGTATTCATATCCTTTGCTTATTTTTAAATTGTTGTCTTTTTATTATTGAGGTGTAAAAGTCTGTTTTCTAGCTGTAAGTCCCTTATCATGTATTTAAGCTACAAAAGATTCTCCCATTTTGCGTTATCTTTTCACATCCTTGATGGTGATCTTTGAGACATGAAAATTATTTTTAATTTGGAAAAAGCTTGATTCATATATATTTTGTTTCTTATGCTATTGGTGTTGCATCTAAGAAATCATTGCCAATCATAAACAAATACATGTATATTTACCACTATTTTTTCCTAAGGGCTTTATAATCTTAGCTTTTACATTTAGGTCTTTGATTATTTGGGGTTGATTTTTATATGGTATAAATTAGGATATAAATTTATGCTTTTGCATGAGGAGATCCAGTTTTCCTTGCTATCACATCTTAAGTTGTTTCTTCCAAAATGTTGAAAAATTTTCCCACAAATACACTGCTCTGCTATATATCTACATTTCCTCCTAGTGATACTATCACTCTTAAACAGCCTGGAATCCTGGAGTTACTCATCCTCATTCCTTGGGTCTTTTAGTTTGGTACTTACCATTTTATTACTATTACTTTCATGTTTTCCCTGATTTCAGTGTCCACACAGCTAATTATTCCATTCTTCTCATGTCTATTTTTTATTTAGCTTCCCTGTCCTTAACCCCTGAAATCTCTGGATCATGGTTGGAAATCCCCAAGTCAGTTTGCATCATGTGCTAGGTGACATGTAGTGTCAGCCCTGTGAGTAGGCCTCATTGTGAGTAGGCCTTATTGATGTCACTAATCTTATAACCACGATAGGTCTCTTAGAGCACACTATGAAGTCAAATAATTCATCCTTTAATCAGATCCAGCTGTGAATGAGGCTCTTCACCTATGGTTCCTTGATTAGGAACCTCAACTTCCTCTTCTTGAGAACTGTTGCTCTCCACCTGAAGACTTGTGGAACTAAAGAGATAAGTTATCTGCTTAACATTTTCCCAGCATACATTTTTCGACAAATGTAGGATAATTGTTATAGTTGTTGCTGCTTAAAAGTTGGGGGAAAAGAATACAGTATTCACCTAGTCCATAGAACTTCTGAAATTCAGCTGGGCCAGTGTTGGAAGTTCTTTGAATAGGATTAAGGCTTACTCCTTCCTGGGAATTATTTTTGGTGGCTCTTGGCTCTGTTCTCTGATCTTTTTGTTTGCTTGTTCTTTTCTGTGCTCTGAGTTCTTCCTTTCTATAAAACATCTCCTGTGCTGTAGCTCCATGGCTTCCTCAGCCTGATTCCTGTCCGTTCTTCACCATGAGCTGACCTAGTGATACAAGCATGCTCTCTCTCCTTAGCATTACATGAAAAACTGATTTAGAAGTTCAAAGAACAATTACCACTTGTTTGAATTAGCAATATAACTGGAAAGTTTGGGAAAGAAATCCTGTTAGGTGGGCTTATTACCTTGTTATTTAAGATTTGAGGGGAAAAATTCACCACTTCTCTCCAAATTTTGGAGGGCTCCTATTATCCAGATTCTTAGATTCATACAGTTCTTTTTTTTTAAATTTTTTTTTTTGACAGGCAGAGTGTACAGTGAGAGAGAGAGACAGAGAGAAAGGTCTTCCTTTTGCTGTTGGTTCACCCTCCAATGGCCGCCGCGGCCTGCGCGCTGCGGCTGGCGCACCACGCTGATCGGATGGCAGGAGCCAGGTACTTCTCCTGGTCTCCCATGGGGTGCAGGGCCCAAGGACTTGGGCCATCCTCCACTGCACTCCCGGACACAGCAGAGAGCTGGCCTGGAAGAGGGGCAACCAGGACAGAATCTGGTGCCCCGACCAGGACTAGAACCCAGTGTGCCGGCGCCGCAAGGTGGAGGATTAGCCTAGTGAGCCCTGGCGCCGGCCAGATTCATACAGTTCTAAGCCCCTAAGACCCCTGCTTAATCAAACTTGAGTAAGTGGGATCAATTTTTTGAACTCAGAGAGAATTTTTCATCTTGTCACTAAGAGTCAAATCCTTCTTTTCTGCTCTTCTACTCTGAAAGAGACTTATAATTTGTTTCAGATTCATTGAAGCCTGACTGTGAGCATCTTTTTTTTTTTTTTTCTTACAGGCAGAGTGGACATTGAGAGAGAGAGAGAGACAGAGAGAAAGGTTTTCTTTTACCATTGGTTCACCCTCCAATGGCCACTGTGGCTGGTGCACTGCGGCTGGTGCACAGCGCTGATCCGAAGCCAGGAGCCAGGTGCTTCTCCTAGTCTCCCATGCAAGTGCAGGGCCCAAGGACTTGGGCCGTCCTCCACTGCCTTCCCAGGCCATAGCAGAGAGCTGGACTGGAAGAGGGGCAACTGGGACAGAATCTGGTGCCCCGACCAGGACTAGAACCCAGTGTGCCGGCGCCACAGGTGGAGGATTAGCCTATTGAGTCATGGCGCTGGCCTGTGAGCATCTTAAAACTTCAGTTCACTTAACTCTTTTTTGCCCATTTCATACTCTGGGAAATTGTCCTCTTAAGAGAGGTTTCTGTGAAATTTCATTCATTGAAATTTGTCAAGTGGCATGCTTAATACCATACACAATTTATTAGGCTACTAAAAATTATTTATTCCAGAGGCAAAGTGACACAGATAGAAAAAGTTCCCATCTACTGATTCACTCCCAGAGCACTCTCATTTGCTGTGGTTGGGCAAGGCTGAAAGCAGGGGCCAGGGACTCAATTCAGATCTCCTACTTGGGTGGCAGAGACCCAATTACTTGAGTCATCACTGCTGTATCCCACAGTCTGCCTTAGCAGGAATCTAGAGTCAGAAGTATAAGCCAAGTATTAAACCCAGGCACAGTGATGTGCAACATGAGTATCCTAACAGATATCTTTACTGCTATGCTAAATACCACCTGCCCCATTTTCTTTATTAAGGTACTTAGTGAACACAATCCACAGGTGGTTGTGCATTACAAAGATGGCCACAAGTCTCCTCATACATCTGCTGCTCTTTGGTAATTTTCTTGGTGAATTTTGGTTAAAATTGTGGTGTTAGGAAATCAATTAGCCTCAAAAATTAATGATGCTAGGCTGGCGCCGAGGCTCAATAGGCTAATCCTCTGCCTAGCAGCGCTGGCACACTGGGTTCTAGTCCCGGTTGGGGCGCCAGATTCTGTCCCAGTTGCCCCTCTTCCAGGCCAGCTCTCTGCTGTGGCCCGGGAGTGCAGTGGAGGATGGCCCAAGTGCTTGGGCCCTGCACCCCATGGGAGACCAGGATAAGCACCTGGCTCCTGCCTTCGGATCAGCACAGTGCTCCGGCCGTAGCGGCCATTGGAGGGTGAACCAACGGAAAAAAGGAAGACCTTCTTCTCTGTCTCTCTCTCTCACTGTCCACTCTGCCTGTCAAAAAAAAATTAATGATGCTAAAAGATATTTTCTATGTGGGTTGGAGTATTTTTCTGTAGTTAAGTGTGAATACAGCATGATTCTTCTAGCCACTTCCTTTGGTCAGTCTTTCTAAATGCATGTAAAACATCAAAATTCCAAATAGGTTTTCAGTTGATCCCCTCTGTGCTTTTAGAAATTATGCCTTTTAAAAAATTTAACTCTTCTCATTTAAAAATCTTGTTTCCTCTAGCATCTCATTTTTGTTTATCTTTCTTCTTTTTGCTTTTCTCCCAAGCACCTTCTTTCTCGTTTTAACTTCCAGCCTTATCTCTCTGTCAGAAGTCTTTGCTTAGTTTTCTCAGTGATCTAGTGGTTGGTACCAGAAGTACTAGTCATTAGACTAAGTGCTCAGTAGGGGTCTTGGCTAGGCTTGCTCTAGAAGGAGGAGATGTGAGGGTGGATGTGCCGCTTGCCTGTTTTATTGCTTTTGAGTTGTACCAGGTGGAGGCAGGGAAGAAGTAGAATACATTTTATTTGGCTTATCATGCCTCTGTAGAGGGCATCCTACTTTTAGATGACAAGGAAGAAAACATGTCTCCCAAATTATTTCACACTGCATATGTCACTGAAATAGAAATCTCTAAACATTTGAGACATAGGACTTAGTATAGGGCTTTGTGGGGCTTTAGGGGCATTATAGTGGTTTCAATACCATTTACAATGCTCTAAAAGGTGAACACTGTTTTCTTATGACAGTGATTGTATTAATTTTCCTTTGGCTATTATAATGAATGCCCACAAACTTAGTGGCTTAAAATAATACAAACTTATTAATTACAGGTCTGATATTCAAAAGTCCTAAAATCAAGATGTGGTCAGGGCTTCTTTCCTTCTGGAAGTTTCAGTGGAGGATTCATTCTTCATGATTTCCAACTTCTAGAGGCTGCCTGTATTCCTTGGTTTCAGGCTCGCTGCCATCATCAAAGCCAGAGTTCACATCTCTTTGACTTCTGCTTCTGTGGTCACATCTCCTTTCACTTTGAGGTTGTGCCTTCCATATAAAGACCATTGTGCTTACATTGGTGCTGTGGTTTGAACATGATTTGGCCCCTGAACTTATATAACCCTAAGTCTTATGTTTATGACACTAAGAAGGAAGAAGCTCAATCTAATTATGGGGCTGAGAGGTTGAAAAGTAAGGATGTTGGGTCATTAGGCTGTTAGGGTGGAGCCCCCATGATTGACTCCTGGTGGCTTTTTAAGGATAAAGAGACAGATATGGACACACATGCTCCCTGTTTCTTGCCATGTGCTGCCCTGTGTCATCTCATGTCTCCGTCAGAAGGAGGCCATGGCCAGAGGCCGAACCAGTGCAGGCTCTTCTTGGTCTTTGACTTTGAACCTCCAGAACCATGAGCCAAAATAAACCTCTTTGTAAAGTTAGCCTGCTCAGGTTTTGTTATAGTGATAGAAAGCTGGCTGACAGAATTGATCACTCTCACATAATTGAAGAAAATCTCCCCATCTCAAGATAATTACATTTGCCAATCTGTCTTGTCATGGAATATAGCATATGCATGGGTTTTAGAGATTAGAATGTGGACATCTTCCGGTGCCCATTTTTCTTCCCACAAAACTATTCTATGACCAACTGCTGTCTTTTACTTCTATCGGTATCAGTTTTAGGCAAACTGGTGTCAGCTGGACTATAGCAATTTGAGTGCTATTTTTACTTTTTTTGAATCCTTCTCCCCATAGGAACCCAAATAACAACTGTGTACTGATGAATCTGTAGAACAACACGGTTTCAAACACTTTGGGCTTTGTTGGTCCATGCATTCTTTGTGCTTGACTCAGAGAATACAATGAGTTTTGACATCTTAGTAGTAACAGCTGGTACATTTCTGAGGTATTGTGCCCTCCAAAGACATACGGTAAATATAATCTTCTGAATAGAGGCTCCAAATCCACAAAATCCCTAATCTCCCTAGTAAGATCTGGTGGTTCTGAGAGTTGCAAGAGTTGTTGATGTTCCAATTTACACAAAGCATGATATAAGAACACTGCATCATTCACACTGAATGTGTAACTGACTGCCAGATTCAGTCAAGGCAGAGAATGGCATTTCTACTGAGTGGTGCCTTGTCACCATACTTTATAGGAACCAGTGTTGAGAGTGTGAGAAGAATGCGCTGGTGAGATGGCAAATGGAGATTTGTACAACATAAGACTAAGCACAGTGGGAAAGAACTTGAAAGGATTCAGAGAGAATTCAGGGACAAGCGAGCAAGAGAAAAGTAAGAGTTTATTGCTGGGTATTTTGGCTTGGGGACATTGGATGAATGGTAGCTTCAGTTACTGAGATGGGAAACCAGAACAAGCGTAGCATGGAGGGGAGATGCAGATGAAGTTGGAAAAAAAATTACTAGCAGAATATCCAACTGGAGATGGCAAAGAGGGAACTGAGGTTTGTCTTGCTATATGGATTGTTGTCTCATAAGTTTAAGTGTGGTAGTTGTCAACTCCACTGGTCAGAGTATACAGAGTTCAAAGAGAAGGCCACATAAGACAGAGACGCAAGGAGCACAGGCAAAGGAAAAGCTTGCAAGGGAGACTAAAAAATAATTAAAGAGGTGACTGGAAAATCAGAAAAAGGTGACACCACCAACAAAAATAATCTGTAGGGGTTGGCACTGTGGCATAGAGGGTAAAATTGCCTCCTGCAGTGCTGGCATCCGATATGGGCACCTGTTGGAGTCCTGGCTGCTCCACTTCTGATCCAGCTCCCTGCTAATGTGCCCGTGAAAGCAGTAGAAAATGGTTAAAGTCCTTGGTTCCCTGCACCTATGTGGGACACCCACAAGAAGCTCCTAGCTCCCAGCTTTGGATTGGCCCAGCTCTGGCTGTTGCAGCCACTTGGGGAGTGAACCAGTGGATCTAAAATATTCATTCTCATTCTCTCCCCCTAACTCTGCCTTCAGATAAATAAATCTCAAAAAAATTTATCTGTAGCTATGGCTTGGATCCTGGTTTTGGAAACCTGTTTAATCACAGTTAAAGGTGCCTTGAATGTTGTTTCTTGTCATATAAAATCGGGACCATAGCAACACAGGGTTCTGATATTCAAATGAAAAAAAAAATCTGTTTGCCATTTTGTGAAGTCTGCCACCAGTGGTTCTCAAACTTTAACGTACATGGAATCATTTGAAGGGCATGTCAACACAAGTTTTGTTTTGTTTTGCCTTTTTTTTTTTTTTTTTTTTTTGGTTCTACTTCGTTATTGTAGTTTCTGATTTAGAAGATCTGTGCTGGGATCCTGGCATTTGGATTTTTGTGTCTCAGGTGATGCTGATGTTACCTGTGAGCACAACTAGGTAACACAAATGTACAGAATTTCTGTTTTGACTTGAAAGCAAAAGTCCCTGCTTCCCTTCAATGTGATGTGTGTCTCGTCCTCTAATGATGCTGTCACCCTGCTGCTTACCTGCAGTCATCCTTTGACCCTTGTGAAGAATCCACTTAGTGCAGCAGTGAGCAACCGCCTGAGGGCAGCCTGCTTAGAGAGCAACAGTGTGTTATTTCTCCGGGGAAAGGAGCTGAGGGAGAGCTCTTTGGGGTAATAGGAGCGATTCCGCGCTCCTACTTGCCCTGAAAGTCAATTCAAAGTAAAATGTTGCTTGCAACCAAGGTCCCATTATCGACCTTGTAATTTGAGTAAGGTGAACTGCATAAGAATCAAAGAGGAAAAACTGACCTGGTGTTTCAGTCCCTTCATAAATCTTGACAAACGTGGGTGCCTGAACATTTCCCTTTTTCAGTCCCACAAAACAGCCTCAGGAAAACCCATCAGCACCCAAGTACTGAGCGGGAACGCAGGGCTGGGGCAGACTCAGCCCCCTGGACACAGGCAGGGGTTGGGGTGCACGGCAGAGCCGTGGGGGGAGAAGAGAAGTGGGGACGTGGACCCTCCAGATGAAGACAGAGCTTTGCCTCGGGGCGTGCGGGGAGGTGAGGGAGGACAGGAAATGCAGTGCCTGAGTGCAGGCGGTAGGGCAGGCGGGCTGGTACGTTCCGTTTCACGGCGCCCCTCCCAGAGGCCATTTCTCCATTTCTCAGCGGGATAAAGTGGTGCGCAGGGCTGAGTGGTGGGAGCCTCTGCACCTCCGACTTCACTTGAGCCCGGGGCCCTGGACTGACCAAACGTGGGTCCCCGAACTGTTGTCGGGGATACTGAGGTTACTTTGTGGAGGGGGTGGGGTCCCCAGGCTCTCATCCAATCTCGGTGGCCGCTCTCGCTATTTGCACACATTACGCTCCTATTTTGGGCTGCGCCGCAGACCTGGTGAAAGTGATTATGGTAATAAGCCGGTCTCCAGCAAGGGGCGCTCCCTCCGCAGCCAGAGCGGCTGGGCGGGCGGAGTCCAACCGGTGCTCGCACTCACACGTGGCCAGTCCGAAGGCTATTTAAGGCTTGCAGGCACGGGGCCGCGGAGAAGCTTCAGATAGCTGCGGCTCGGCCTTTTCGATCTTGTGGTCCCCTGGTGCCGCGCTCTCCTGGTCTGTTGGCCTGCCTGCCTCCAGAGGAGTCCAGGTGGGAAGCAAGCCGGCGTGCAGGAAGACAACGAATCAACGTGGAAAAAAGGCCAAGTGGCGAGGATGCAACAGGTCCGCGCTCCGCGGCGGGGCGAGCGGCAGACCCTCACCGGCTGTCCCTCGGACCCCGAGCTGCCGCTCCCGGGGACCTCGGAGGAGGGGCCCGGTGGATTTCCTTTCGGCTTTCACGCTGTGGCCACCCAGTCCCCCGACGCAGGGTGCTTTTCACGCCTTTCTGGGATGGGGAAGGAAGGTGGAGGATGCTCCTCGCCCGTCCCTTTGGACTCTAAGGCACGCCCAGGTCCCTCTTCGCGCCTGCCTCCGCGCCGCCAGTTAGTTGCGAGGCCACCTATACTGAACTGTGGAGGACTCGGCCCGTGTTTTCCTTTTGCGATGATTGGAGGAAGTCGAGGGGGGAAGGTGAAACCGAGGCAGCCGGCCCCGCACAATGAGGGAAAGAAGCACACACTGAAGGAGGAGGCCAGGAGCCTCTCCGGGCAGCGCTGCGCTGGGCCGGTACCCCAGTGCAGGTCTCTGGCGGCCCTCCAGTCAGTGGTGGCCGTCCTGCCTTGTCTGCACCTCGGGTGCAAACTAAGAACTTCCAGGCTCGCATCGCTGCACCGGAATCCGCCAAAGGGACCAGGATTAGTTCAAGAAAGGTGCCATAGAAAGTGGAGCGCCTTCTGGCTCAGATGTCAGAGGCAGAGGTTTTTTGAACGTGAGTATGATCTTGCAAAGGCGTCATTCTGTGCGCGACCAGGCGCTACCCTCGCTGTGTGCTTGGCTGTGTGCGCAGGGTTAGGTGTCCATCTGCGCTCATTGGAGCTTGTGTTTGCACATCCCTTGATAAGACAGCCTCTGTGTCATCTTCACTCACTCTGCCTTAGTGTTTGCTAAACATTTGTGGAGGTCTAAAAGAGGCAACAGGTTCTAGTTTTGTAGTCTAATGTGATTCGTTACAAATTGTACAAAGACTATTCCTTGTCTAGATAACATCTGTGATAGCCTTCACGTGTTAACAAGTTTAAGATTCTAGGTGTTAGTGATTAGAACAATTTTGCCATTGAACTTTTTCGTAATAAGGGCTTAAACTTTTTTTAGCTTCATTTTTTGGTGAAGGATGCATAGCCAGAGGTACTCATGAGTTCAGAATCATTGCAGTTGAGAGTTGAAAGGAACCTATGTTGTGATTAAGGATGGCTTTAGAGGTAGATTTTTGGCAGTGGTTGCTGCATATCCTAATACAGTTAACCTTCATGTTTAAAGTACTGGCTGTTCCTGATAAGCTACAGCTTACCTGGAGCTGCAGCGTGTTAGTGCCAGGTTTGTGCAATGAGTATGTATGCTTGAGACAAGGGAGAGGGTGTTAATGGTTGAAGAATAGGGGAAAATGTTAGAAATATCCAGCAATCCTGACACCATGTCAATGGCTGTTTTCTTTTTTGAGATCCTGGGTGCTGTTAGCTTTTGACCCAAGTCCAAGTGCACATGTAAATGTTGTCCAGGCTATGAAATGTTGGTAAATTGGACATGTGACCAGAGAGTACCTAATTCTGTCAAATGATTCATAATATTTCTGTTCCTACAGAAATCCTACGGACATATGGCTAAAGGAATTGCGAGAAAAGCACCTTCAGAATGCAACTGCCCAGCAGGTAAATGGATCTTACTTAATAAGGTTTTCTCTATAGCAGAGCATTTTATAACAAAGGTCTGTGTCCATCAGGTCTAGCTGTAACAAAAGTAAAGAAAGAATGCAGACTGAACTTTAATAAAATCAACATGTCTCAGACAAAAGGATGACAAATAGAGCCTCAAATGTTATTTTAATAATGTGCTAAGATTGTTACGGTAAAGCAAAGGAGACAAATTACCAACAGGAAAAACATAGTCAAGATGATGTATATAAAGCCATTTGATCATAAATTAAAATGTATTCATTGATTTTTGCTAACTTATTTTAATGTCTGCAGTAAAAAGGACCTGCATGCTTTGGTGGCTAATGTTGTACATTAGGTGTGGGTTTCTTTTCTGTTCTGATGGGCATTTGAGTGTGTTAGGAAACCACTTTTTTGGGGCACATTTTCTATTCCAGCAAAAAGATTTTCTATCCTACAATTAAAGGTAAGGACTAAAAGGAAAAAGATTTTTTTAATTGGGAGCTTCTCCTTATTAATCATTGCAGCACAGTGGCTTCTCAGAAAATGTTGTGTGTTGACCATTTTTTTTCTGTGCCACTTTGGGGAACTATGTTAGTGACAGCATAAGAGAAAGAAGACATGCATCAATAAATAAAACCCATGAAATCTTTGTTCAGAGACCTCTGAGGCTTGGTGGTTATCTGTCAATGGTACATTGGAATATGGCTATAAGGATAAAACCTTGGAATCTGGCCATTGGGGTCAATTGATAAAATCCTTCAAATCTCTCACAGGATGTCTTGGGATGTTCATTTCAGACAAGCATTGTAGTACATTTATGAACAATTTAGTTTTATTAGACACAAAGTGTTTCTTTAATGTTCAAGAACATAATAGCTATTCATATAGTCACAAATTATATGATGTTGCTTTAGTAAATGACAGACCACATATTCCATGGAACAGTAAGATATTTCCTAGTGACGTTGTAGCCATCCTTGCTTGTGTAAGCATACTTTGAAGTTCTCCCAACAATGCTTAACAAAATTCTCAGAATATATTCCCGTCATTAAGCCATGCATGGCTGGGCCTGGAAAGGCTAGTTTACGTGTTTTTTCATGTTTTGCAGTTGTCTTATTTCTTAACTTGTTTAGACATAGCTATACCAAGCACAAGGTTTAGGAATTTTAATTGACAACCCCGTGTTGTACATCATAATTTTTTGCTATTTTACATCAGTTTTAGTCACAATGGAATTCGACTTTTTTTTGACCGGCAGAATTGGACAGTGAGAGAGAGACAGAGAGAAAGGTCTTCCTTCCGTTGGTTCACCCCTCAAATGGCCACTATGGCCGGCGCGCTGAGCCAATCCAAAGCCAGGACCCAGGTGCTTCCTCCTGGTCTCCCATATAGGTGCAGGGCCCAAGGAATTGGGCCATCCTCCACTGTCTTCCTGGGCCACAGCAGAGAGCTGGACTGGAAGAGGAGCAACCGGGACAGAATCTGGTGCCCCAACAGGGACTAGAACCCTGGGGTGCTGGCGCTGCAGGCGGAGGATTAGCCTAGTGAGCTGCGGCGCAGGCCAGAATTGGACTTTTTAAATGAAGTTTTTGACGCAGAAGACCTACACATCAGACAATAGAAAACAGAGTGAGCATATGACATTGTAGGTTTCTTTCTTAGTTGCTTATAAATTGTGAAAGAAGTAGATGATCAAGGAAGATACTTTACTGGTGCACGAAGCCTCATCAGCCTGTAGGGACTAATTAAATTCCCAGGACAGTTGGTAGAGAACTTCACTAATCACACAAATTTAGAGTTCAGTATTTTTGAATACAGTACTTCTGCTAGCTTTGTGAAAAGTAGCTAGTGTTTAATTACTATGATTCTAAGTGAACTTGGTATAAAGTAGAATAATGCTCTGAAAAGACATAGCTGTTGCATAATGTTTGTTAGACTACTTACTGAAGTCTAACTTGTAATGTGGAAGAAAACTGTTACATTTAGACTTTACACTATCTTAGACTGTTTTGGACTATTTTTCATCTCCTCATGTTAACTTGAGTGATGGATTTCTTGGCTTTTTGTGTTGGCTTTCACTAGCACCTGCTCTATTTCCTTGCCACAACTAAAGTGTCACATTGCATCAGGGCTTATCTGGTAACTTGGGAGGTAACATTTGGAAGGTGTGTATTCCATGACACAGAATCAAACAGGTTTTTTGCTGACAAACCTCTATTACAGAAACATTTCCTTTGGCCTCTAGAATTATCAGACATCATGAAAATAAAGGCATTGCATTGAAATTAGTATCCTGGGGAAAATCTGTTATTTTGCATTATGGTCAATGAGGTATTAGAGAATGAATAGCTGGCTAAGAGGAATAGAAAGGAGATAAACACTTCCCACCTGGTTTGGCTGCAACTCTGGTTTGTAGTGACCAAGAGTTGTCATTTAGACGTCTGTAGGGCAGAGACAGGTCTGTGACCTTAGCTCAGTTCAGGTGGGCACATGAGCACCCCTTGAAGTTGACACTCTTGTTCACAGTCTTCACCACAGAGCCGGAGTCTGAAGAAATAGCACTGTTTTGCTTTCATTCATTATAATTGATTTGGATAGAAGTTGGTTCCAATGAAGTTCATCCAGGTAAACTATCAGGAAATAACAGACTTAATAAAAATCTACATAGGAAGGGAGCTGTGCTGCAGAGGGATGAGAAAGACAACTTAGTGAATAGATTCTGATTATAGGAGTTACACTCTCTAATCTTCCCAACCTCCCAGAGGGTGAGGAACGGGCGATATTTCACAGATGAGGAAGTCTGTCATCAGAGGAAGAGATACTAAAGACAAGGTCAGGATTCATACCCGTATGTAACAAACGCAAAAGCCCAAAGCCTGATGGAGAATATAGGGTGAGCATCTAGGTTTTTGGAGCTGGGTAATTCTAGATTGGATTTCTGTATCTGCCACTAACTGTGTGCCATCTTGGTTGAACTACTGAATTTCACTATGTTCCAGTTTTATCTGCAAAAATGGCTAATAGGATGATCATTACTAAGACATTCTAGCATGTTAGTGGCTATTCATCAGATAACAATTGATCTGTGTGCTATTTCATTCAAATCTGGTTCACATAGACAAATAGTATAGATGGGGAAACTGGGGGGGGGGTGTGTGTTCTAGAACTTGTTCAAAATCCAGTGGTTGCCAATTAGTGGCAGGTTTTGAACTAAAACACTATGCCTAGTAAAATTAAAATCTGTAGCTCATTTGTGCAGATAATCATACATGTCAATATCTCTTACTTCTATCTCAGTTAAATTTGGTTCTTTTTCTCTTTTTTATTTTTTTCAACCCCTTCAATCCAAGTCCCAGGACTGGTCATGGAAAATGTGGGTATAGACTCTGTCACTCCTTCGATACCGAGAAGAAATTTGGTTCTTTATAGATATTTTGGTTAGCCTCTAAATGATCTTTACTGAAATTGCATGGGAAATTTTAAGAGTTGATTTTATTTATTTGACAGACAGTGTCACATAGAGAGGTAGGTAGAGAGGTAGAGATACCTTCCACCTGCTGGTTCACTCCCCAGATGGCTACAATGGCCAGAGCTGAGCCAGGAGCATCCTCTGGGTCTCCCAGATGGATGCAGGGGGCCCAAGCACTTGTACCATCCTCTACTGCTTTCCCGGGCCATGGCAGAGAGCTGGATTGGAAGTAGAGCAACCGAGACTCAAACCAGTATCCGTATGGGATGCTGGTGCTGCAGCCCAGGATGTTAACCTGCTGCACCACAGAGCTGGCCCCTGTGTGGGAAATTGTGTGACCTTTTAAGTAAACCATGATTGAAGTAGCATGGGGATAGTAAAGAATACCTTTACAGTTTTTGTAGGAGATGTTTACAAAAGAAGTAGTTCAAATATTCACCTGATTTTCAGACTTTTAGCAGGTTTTAGCAGCTTTTTTGGAATATGTTTTTAAATATTAACCCATTTTACATAAACCTATAGTTGGGCAACTGTCACCACAACCTAGTTTTGAATCATCTGTGTCACCCCTCATAATTCACACTTTATTTTTTTAATGTGCCCAGGAAAAGGTCTACTTTAAAATGAATCTGCTTTCAGGAAACCCATAAAAATAGAAGTACTGTATAGCAGAATACTTGGTTTAGCAGTAGCTGCCCCATGGAAATTGCATTGGCATTGGTGGTTTGGCTTATGTAAAAAATTGACTCTCACATGAAACAGTAAAATGACACTCTGCTATGGCTGTAGAATTCTGTTTTGGCTTCTGTTCTTGCAGTCCTACATTAAGTATGCATAAACCAGGCATATTTCCGGAAGAGTTTTTGTTACAACGGATACAGAATGCTGGGAACCAGGCACCAAACCAAATGGAGTTTAAACAACAAAGCTTGCTGTATCACACTTAGGAGTCATGTTGCTGTCCAGGGTACCTGATGTAAGACCCTCTGTTGTGTAATGGACAGAGAATAGAAATGAAACTAAAGAATCCAATATTCTGATCCTGGCTTTGTCATTCACTTGTCATACAATCTTGGGCAGGCCATTTCCAAGAATGACTTTCAGAGATACTAGCTTCATATCACCAGAAAAGGAGTGATATACAATAATGATCTTGTAGCACATTTGTCAATTTTCCCATTGATCTGAAGAACCTACCATATGCCCAATACTTTAATATAGATACTAGGAAAGTGCTGATGTTCAAGGCCAACTTGGTATCTGCACTGGTGGTGCTTCATATCAATGAGGATGGATGATTTTTTTTAATTGCAGGAATTTACAGGTGTGACAAGTACCGCTTAGAACAATAGTATAACTTTACACTTTGTAAACAGTTTTCACTTTGTAAACAGTATGGATATTTTTCTCTTCTATGGGTGGAAAAAGACAAATGTATAATTCTCTTAAAATTCATAGTAGAGGAAAGTCTGGCTTTATGAATGATGTTTCTACTTTTTACTTGTTGAGCTATTTATTTAGTAGAGCATTAAGCCCATGACTATAAAGTAAATTAAAACTGTCACAAAAATTAAGAAAGAGGAGTAGGGAATGGCAGTGTCCTTCTTAGAATTGTATGTATGAACGACATGCATCCTGTTATCTTTGTATTAATTGTGAAATTTTTAAAATGTAACAACAAGGAATAAAAAGCTGACTTTCATAGTCTCTTGGCTTTTGACTTTGCAAGAATTTATGGGTAGATAAAGGTAGGCTGAGACTTGGTCTACATGTAGTGGTACCCCAGCTGGAAAAAAAATGACATCTGTTATGGAGAAGGGTGTTGTAGATAGGAAAGATCTCCTGAAAACAGTGAGATTTAGGTTGATTTACTGGGGTATAAAATGGGACCATTAGACCTGGCTCCCATACATTGTGTGTTAACTATTTTTAGCACAGCTATTTCATCTACTTGCATAGTTTAGAGAAAAAGTCACTCTAGAGAACTTGAGAGATTCCTGTATGCCTCTGAGTCTAGGCAAATGATTGTATACAAGGTACAAGTTAATATAGGCAAGCAGAAGTACCTCTCATTTATAATGTGAGTGGTACAGCCCCTGGGGATGGATTTTTGTGAAATCTTCTCAGTTTGGGGTGGAAATCATTGTTAACAATAGCTTTTTTCAAGATTTTGCACTCCATTCTCTTGTTTAAGAAAAACCTTTAAATTAACTTGCTGGTGTGCATTTATCACAGAAAGCCTACATTTCTTCCTATTATGTTTTTTCCTTTGCTGCACCATTTTTGCATAACAGATTACAAAGTGTATCAAGAAAGGGGATAATAATGTGTAGATTTTCTGTTACATAAGGTAAGGAATAATCAAACAGTTGGCAGAAGGAAGACAAATTAAAAAACACTTTTTAAAATGAGAAAGCAGGCATTTCTCTTGTGAGGTAAAACACTACGAATGTGACATCCTAGTACCTCCTAGCATGCGAGTTAAATCCTAGTAACTCCCAATGAGCACAGCCATTTGGATGAACCAGTTAGGTGATCCAGTACTTACTGCTGGCAAAATGTCCCGTTGTTGAACAAACTGAAGACAAATTGCCTCTTGAAGGAGTATCCTTATTTCTTAGGTCTTCTTACTGTAAGTTATTAAGGAACCAATTATCGAGTTACACTCTTCTCTCTCTTAACCTAATAGTTTTGATCTTCCCAGAGCTGGAAATTATTTAAGAGGAAGCTATAAAATCTGCAGTGTTAGATTCTTTAGCTCATTTGAAGAATGTTTAGGTACAAGTAGCCTCTTGGGGTCATAATAAACTGCTGTGCTTCTAATTTCTATGTAACTGAGTAATATCAATTACGATTTTTTTTTAAAGGCAATGGGGCAGGGATTTGGTGAGGCAGTTGGAATGTCATTTGGGATGCCTGCATCCAACATCAGAGCCTGGGTTTGAGTACTGACCCCTTGCCTTCTAATAAAGCCTCCTGCTAATGTACACCATGCAAAGCAGTAGATGGTGGCCTAAGTGCTTGGTTCTCTGCCCCTTCGTGTGAGACTTGGATTAGGTTCCAGGCTCCTGGCTTTTCCTTGGTCCTGCCCAAGGAATTGTGGATATTTGGAGAGTGAACCAGCTGATGCAAGATAGCTGAGTGAAGCACCTTCTGTAATTGTCTTTTAGGACACAAACAGAATGAGGCAGCAAGTGTCCAAGATGTTGAGCTTTGGTGAACAATGTAAGTTTCTTCATTATGAATTCTTTTACTGTGGACTTCAAGGTATACAAAGTGACTTTTCTCTTTTACCTAGTTGCTTATCTGCTGAGAGAAGTCAGTTATTAGTAAAGCAGCAAAGGTAGGAAAGGAGACCAAGCAATAAAGACTTAAGGAATAATCAGTGGCAATGAAAGCTACTGTAAACTATTATATGTCACTAGCAAACTGTATCCCCCAAATTTACCTGCTAGACACTACAGATACACTACCAGTTTCCCAGGCATTTAGGTAGCAAGCCTGACAGTGTGCCTCAGCATTGCTATGTATGTTAGGCATCTGGAAGTTTTTAAAATTATTTTTACCTTTATTCTTAAATATTTTGCATAATTTTTGAGACAAAGTTGCAGACAGAGGCAGAAACAGAAACATCTTTCACCCTCTGGTTTACTCCCCAAATAGCTGCAACAGCTTGAGCTGGGCTGATCTGAAGACAGGAGCCAGGAGCATCTTTTGGGTCTCCATGCAGGTCCAAGCACTTGGACCATCTTCCACTCCTTTCCCAGACTGTAAGCAGAGATCTGGATAGAAGAGGGGCAGTCAGGACAAACTGGTGCCCATATGGGATGCTGGTGCTGCAGGCGGAGACTTAGCCTGCTATGCTACAGAGCTTGCCTCTATTTTTATTTATTTTCTCAAGGTGAACAAATTCCATGTACTTCATACAGATTTAGGAGCAAACAGTGCTTCTCACCCTACCCTCCCTTCCACTCTGGCTTCCACATCCACCCTCCTCCTTCTTTCCTATTCACTCTTTGAATTTTTTTTAAACTTTTCAACTTTTATTTAATAAATATAAATTTCCAAAGTACAGCTTTAGGAATACCATGGCTTTCCCCCCAACCCTATAACTTCCCCCACCCCCGCAACCCTCCCATCTCCTGCTCCCTCCCCCATTCCATTCACATCAAGATTCATTTTCAATTATCTTTATATGCTAAATTGATCTTCTGTACATATTAAGTAAAGATTTCAACAGTTTGCACCCACACAGAAACACAATGTGAACAATACTGTTTGAGTACTAGTTATAGCATTAATTCACATTGTACAACATATTAAGGGCAGAGATTCTACATGAGGAGTAAGTGCACAGTGACTCCTGTTGTTGACTTAACAATTGACACTCTTGTTTATGGCATCAGCAATCACCCTAGCTCTTGTCATGAGTTGCCAAGGCTATGGAAGCCTTTTGAGTTCGCCAACTCCAATCTTGTTTAGACAAGGTCATAGTCAAAGTGGACGTTCTCTCCTCCCTTCAGAGAAAAGCACCTCCTTCTTTGATGACCCGTTCTTTCCACTGGGATCACACTTGCAGAGATCTTTGATTTAGGTTTTTTTTTCCAGAGTGTCTTGGCTTTCCATGCCTGAAATGCTCTCATGGGCTCTTCAGGCAAATCTGAATGCCTTAAGGGCTGATTTTGAGGCTAGAGTGCTATTTAGGACATCTGCCATTCTATGAGTCTGCTGTGTATCCTGTTTCCCATGTTGGATAGTTCTCTCCTTTTTAATTCTATCAGATAGTATTAGCAGACACTAGTCTTGTTTATGTGATCCCTTTGACTCTTAGTCCTATCATTATGATCAATTATGAACAGAAATTGATCACTTGGATTACTGAGATGGCATTGGTACATGCCACCTTGATGGGATTGAATTGGAATCCCCTGGAACATTTATAACTCTACCATTTGGGGCAAGTCCGACTGAGCATGTGCCAAACTGTACATCTCCTCCCTTATTCCCACTCATATTTAACAGGGAACACTTTTCAGTTAAATTTAAACACCTAAGAATAATTGTGTGTTGATTACAGAGTTCAACCAATAGTATTTAGTAGAACAAAAGAAAAATACTACAAGGGATAAAGTATTAAGTTGTTCATCAACAGTCAAGGCATGGGCTGATCAAGTAACTGTTTCAGAAAGAATCCATTTCACTTCAACAGGTTTCCTTTTTGGTGCTCGGTTAGTTGTCACTTATCAGGGAGAACATAGGATATTTGTCCCTTTGGGACTGGCTTATTTCACTCAGCATGATGTTTTCCAGATTCCTCCATTTTGTTGCAAATGACCGGATTTCATTTTTTTTTTACTGCTGTATAGTATTCTATAGAGTACACATCCCATAATTACTTTATCCAGTCTACCATTGATGGGCATTTAGGTTGATTCCAGGTCTTAGCTATTGTGAATTGAGCTGCAGTAAACATTGAGGTGCAGACTGCTCTTTTATTTGCCAATTTAATTTCCTTTGGGTAAATTCCAAGGAGTGGGATGGCTGGGTTGAATGGTAGGGTTATATTCAGGTTTCTGAGGAATCTCCAGACTGACTTCCATAGTGGCTTGACCAGTTTGCATTCCCAACTACAGTGGGTTAGTGTCCCTTTTTCCCCACATCCTCGCCAGCATCTGTTGTTGGTAGATTTCTGTATGTGAGCCATTCTAACCGGGGTGAGGTGAAACCTCATTGTGGTTTTGATTTGCATTTCCCTGATTGCTAATGACCTTGAACATTTTTTCATGTGCCTGTTGGCCATTTGGATTTCCTCTTTTAAAAAATGTCTATTGAGGTCCTTGGCCCATCTCTTAAGTGGGTTGTTGGTTTTGTTTTTGTGGAGTTTCTTGATCTCTTTGTAGATTCTGGTTATTAACCCTTTATCTGTTGCATAGTTTGCAAATATTTTTCCCTTTCTGTTGGTTGCCTCTTCCCTTTCCTGACTGTTTCTTTTGCAGTACAGAAACTTCTCAATTTGATGCAATCCCAAATGTTAATTTTGACTTTGCCTGTGCCGCTGGGGTCTTTTCCAAGAAGTCTTTGCCTGTGCCTATATCTTGCAGGGTTTCTCCAATGTTCTCTAATAATTTGGTGGTGTCGAGTCATAGTTTTAGATCTTTAATCCATGTTGAGTAGATTTTTGTGTAAGGTGAAAGGTAGGGGTCTTGCTTCATGCTTCTGCACATGGAAATCCAGTTTTCCCAGTACCATTTATTGAATAGACTGTCCTTGCTCCAGTAATTGGTTTTAGATCCTTGATTGAATATAAATTGGCTGTAGATGTTGGAACTGATTTCTGGTGTTTCAATTCTGTTCCATTGGTCTATCCATCTGTTTCTGTACCAGTACCATGCTGTTTTGATTACAACTGCCCTGTAGTATGTCCTGAAATGTTGTATTGTAATGCCTCCATCTTTGTTTTTGTTGTACAAGATTGCTTTAGCTATTCGAGGTCTCCTGTGTCTCCATATGAATTTCAGCATCAATTTTTGCAGATCTGAGAAGAATGTCTCTGGTATTTTGATTGGTATTGCATTGAATCTATAAATTGTGTTTGGGAGAATGGACATTTTGATGATGTTAATTCTTCCAATCCATGAGCATGGAAGATTTTTCCATTTTTTGGTATCCTCTTCTATTTCTTTCTTTAAGGTTTTGTAATTCTCATCGTAGAGATCTTTGACATCCTTGGTTAAATTTACTCCAAGGTATTTGAATGTTTTTGTAGCTATTGTGAATGGGATTGATCTTAGCAGTTCTTTCTCAGCCATGGCATTGCTTGTGTATACAAAGGCTGTTGATTTTTGTGCATTGATTTTATATCCTGCTACTTTGCGGTTGTTTGACTTCTTCCTTCCCAATTGAAGTCTTCATTTCATTTTGGTTTTTCTTCAATGTCTCAATTTCATGTTCTACTAAATTCTTCATTTCATTTTGATTCTTCCTTAAGATTTCATTTTCATGAGAGAGATTTTCTGTCCTGTTCTATATGGATTTCTGTATTTCATGCATTTGTTTTTGACAACTTCTTAATGTTTTTGTCATAAATATTTTGAACTCCGTAGCTTGCATTTCTTCTATCTCATCATCTTCATATTTTGTATTGGAGTGTCATGTTCATTTGGGAGCATCATGATGTTTTCCTTGTCTTGTTTTCTTGGTTTTTCCTTTGTGGTTTGGCATTGTGGAGATATTCTTAAGTTTCTTCTTCTTTCTTTTTTGCTGTGGTGGCTTTTCTCATTATACTATGACTCTAGGTTAAGTGGACGGTCTGCTTTTGGTGAATCTCTAGAGGCCTGTGGTGGGTGTGGCCAGAGAGCTCTGCTCAGTTTTTCAAGGTTAAGATGACACACCCAGGTTTGGCATGGTAAATCTTCTCTCCCTCTTTTTTTTTTTTTTTCAGAAGGGAAGTAATTACGCTCAGCTGAGCTCTTCTCCTTGCTGGCAATCAGTGACTGAGCGCTATCCCCAGTGGGTATAGTATTCATTTGCTCTGTCCCAAGGACCACACAAAGGATCTGTTCAGTCCTCAGTGTAAGCTCAGATTCCCCAGTGATGTCTCTCACTGGGTAGCCAAGGCTACGGAGTTTGTGCTGTCTCACAATGAGACTACTCCCATCTCCGCCACACCGTGAATTCTCCCACACTCCTGTTATTTCTCCCCACCAGAGTCGGGTTTTTCTGCTTTGTTGAGGGCGGGCACAGCCCCAAGCTGGTGCAGCTGTTAGCTGTTACATATATCCAAAATGGTGCCTGCTCTGTTTGGCTCTATTTGCCATTTGGGAGGTGAACCAATGAAAAAAGGAAGACCTTTTGCTCTGTCTGTCTCTCTCTCTCTACTGTCTAACTCTGCCTGTCAAAAAAAAAAAAAAAAAAAAAACCTGTTTTTAGATTTTACCCTGTTCTCTGAATACTTCCCTTTCAGTTTCAGTGGAAAGAATCCTAGGGGCCGGTGCTGTGGCCTATCAGGTAAGGTGGCCACTTGCAGCACCTGCATCGCATATGGACACCAGTTTGAGACCTGGCTGCTCCACTTCTGATCCAGCTCTCTGCTATGGCCTGAGAAAGCAGTTGAAGATGGCCCAAGTCCCTGGGCCCCTGAACCCATGTGGGAGACCTCGAAGAAGCTCCTGGCTCCAGCTGTTGTGGCCCTCTGGGGAGTGAACCAGCAGATGGAAGACCTCCTCCTCCTCTTCCTCCTCTCCATCCTCTCCATCTCTCCCCCTCCCTCCCTCCCTCCCTGTAACTGCTTTCAAATAAATCTTATAGAATAAGAGCAAGACTCTTCTTTAAAAGTGAGAAAAAATGTTAAATGATATGTTCTAAGAAGATTGCCTATCATTAAATTTGAACCTTTTACTCCCCAGATGGCTGCAACATCCAGGGCTGGGCCAGCCAAAGCCAAGAGCTTCATCTGGGTCTCCCATGTTAGAAGGAGATGGTCAAGTACTTTTCTCAGGGCCTCAGCAGGGCGTTGGATCAGAAGTGGGACTGCCAGGACTTGAACTGACATCCATATGGGATGCTGGCATCACTGTTGGCTTAACTGCTATGCCACAATGCCACCTCCAAGGTTTTTTAATGAGCCAAAATGGAAGTCTAAACTAAAATGCTCATTTCTAAACTCAAAAACTTAAAAATAAAAGTATTGTGTTGAAATTCCAGATTCCTTTGGATATGGTTCAGCTCAGGAAATCATGGCCAAGGAAGGCTTCTGGCATAGGGGTTAAGACACTGGGATGTATGTAGCGCACATCCAGGGTGCCTGGTTTGAGTTCAGGCAGTGCTTCTGATTCCAGCTTCACGCTAAATGTTTAGGATGGGAGGCAGCAAGTGATGGCTCAATTACTTGGGTCCCTGCCACTCCCATTATAAATGTGGCTTGAATTCAAAACTCTTGGCTTCAGACTGGCCCAGCTCTGGCCATTATAGGCATTTGGGGGAGTGAGCTACTGATAGAATGCTCCTTTCTCTCTGTCACTTTGCTTTTCAAATACAATAAAAATAAGTGGATAAACCTTTTGTCAAAAATCCTTTGCATTCAACTCCTGTTTATGTGTAAATCCACTGTAGTTAGAAACTGCATATATTAGTATAATTATATTGCAATTAATTTCTTTAGACAGTTCTTAATATTATGGAGATAGTATAACAATTTAAATCATAATTTTCTCATTAGAATACACTGTCATGTACAAAATGATATTTGCATATGCTTAAAATGTGTATATGCACTAACTTCATATTCTTGATTTCAAGTTAATGATTGCAAATTAGAAATAATTCTGATTTTAGGTCTGGCTGTTTCTGGAATGGAAACTTTTGTCTTAGTCTGTTGCATAAAGACTCTGTAGCCATTCTGCATATCCTGTTTGAAAGGGATAAAACTTCCTTTAAAATTCCAGAAACATTGCTTTCTTGATTAACTGAAGGCAAAATCTTAATTTGATGCTTAACCGACTTCTACTTTTTGATACCTCAGAGAATAGACAATCTAGTCTTATGTGCAAATGATGTTAGTTGAGCATCATCATATGGTGCTTTTCCCTCTGGAGGTAAGTTTTTTGTTACAAACATGTGGAGATACCTCCTGAATTCAGGTATGGAATCTAAAATCATAAGACAAAGTGGGGCTATGTGGCTCTGGGATTATGTTTCTCTGAGGCACCAAACTAGGCTTAATGATAAGTGGACTACTGAAAAGTCAAAAGATGCTCTTTTATCAAAGTAGACATGATTGTGATAATTCACCTAGAGATTCAGTTTTGAAACTTTCATTTTGCTAGCTAAGATCATAAACCAAATTGTGAAATTGCCTAAAATATGTAAGAGACCACACGAGCTAGGCATTTGGTGTAGTGATTGGGATGCCACTTAGAACAGCACCTGCTATCAGAGTGGCTGGGCTGGGTCCTGGCCCTGCTTCCAATTTCAGCTTCCTGTTGGTGCATACCCTGGGAGGTAGAGGTGAGTGCTCTAGTAATTATATCCATGTCACCCATGCTGGAGACCCCAGTGAGCTCCTGGCTTCAGCCTGGTGCAGCCCCAACCACTGTAGGGATTTGAGGAGTCAGCTAGCAGCAGGAAGACTGATGTTTGTGTTTTTCCCTTTGAAATAAAATGAAAAAAGTAAAAAAAAAATCACCCTAGAAAAAAGCATCTCCAGACAGCCCACATACATAGAAGAACCCATTAGAAAAACAAGTTTTTAGAATTCTTTATATCCATTTATAGAAACATGCTCCCAAGATAAATTTTGAATAGATGAACAGATAATATGACTAATCTGTATGAAAATTAGTAAGAAAATGTTGACCTAGGTTAAGAATCTGGAATCATTTCACTAGTCAAGGTAGGCTCACTGTAATTTCCCCAAATACAGGTTAAGATTTTGATTTATCTGAAAGAGAGAATGATTATCTCTCCCTTCCACTGGCATACTTCTCAAATGCTTACCACATCCAGGGCTAGACCAACCCAAAGCCAGGATCTTAGAACTCCATCTGGGTCTCCCAACTGGGTAAGGACCCAAGTTATTTAGTGGGTTGGAACCTGCTGACACGTAGGCAGATGCAGAGAAAGTGTTTGACAAAAATACAACAGCCTTTCATGAAGAAAATTCTAAACAAATTGGGTTTAGAGGGAACATTGCCCTATACAATCAAGGCAATTTATTTCCAACCAGTGGTCAGTGTCCTGCTGAATGGGGAAAATTAAAAGCATTTCCACTGAGTTTGAGAACCACACAAGGATGCCCACTCCCACCATTGCTATTCAATATAGTCCTGGAAATGTTAGCCAGAGTCTTTAGGAAAGAAAAAGAAATCAAAGTGATACAAATTGGGAAGGAGGAAGTCAAACTATCCCTATTTGCAGATGACAGGATTCTATATATAGAGGATCTAAAATCCTCCACCAAGGCACTACTGGAACTCACAGAAGAGCTTGATAAAGTCGTCAGATACAGAATCAATTTCCAAAAATCAACAGCCTTTTTATACAGAAACAATGCCATAGCTGAGAAAGATCTTCTAAGATCAATCCCATTCAAGGGACATATGTTCATATGTTCTCCCTGATAAGTGACAACTAACCGAGCACCGAAAAGGAAACCTGTTGAAGTGAAATGGACACTTCGAGAAACAGTTCCTTGATCAGCCCTTGCCTTGACTGTTGATGAACAACTTAATACTTTATATCCCTTGTGGTATTTTTCTTTTGTTCTACTAAATACTATTGGTTGAACTTGTAATAAACACACAATTATTCTTAGGTGTTTAAATTTAACTGAAAAGTGATCCCTATTAAATATAACAGTGAGGAATAAGAGAGGGAGAAGATGTACAATTTGGGACATGCTCAGTCAGACTTGCCCCAAATGGTAGAGTTAGAAACATACCAGAGGTTTCCAATTCAATCCCATCAAGGTGGCATGTACCAATGCCATCTCACTAGTCCCAGTGAACAATTTCTCTTCACAACTAATCATAATGATAGGACTAAGAGCCAAAGGAATCACACAAACAAGACTAGTGTCTGCAAATACTAATTGATAGAATTAAAAAGGGAGAGAACGATCCAACATGGGAAGTGAGATACACAGCAGACTCATAGAATGGCAGATGTCCTAAACAGCACTCTGGCCTCAGAATCAGCCCTTAAGGCATTTGGATCTTGCTGAAGTGCCCATGAGAGTATCTTAGGCATGGAAAGCCAAGACACTCTGGGAAAAAAAAATATGAAAGATCTCTGCAATTGTGATCCCAGTGGAAAGAACAGGTCATCAGAGAAGGAGGTACCTTTCTCTGAAGGGAGGAGAGAACTTCCACTCTGACTATGGCCTTGTCTAAATATGATCAGAGTCAGTGAACTCAAAAGGCTTCCATAGCCTTGGCAACTCATGAAAAGAGCTAGGGTGATTACGGATGCCATAAACAAGAGTGTCAATTTGTTGGGTCAACAACAGGAGTCACTGTGCACTTCCTCCTCATGTAGGATCTCTGTCCTTAATGTGCTGTACATTGTGATTTAATGCTATAACTAGTACTCAAACAGTATTGTTCACTTTGTGTTTCTGTGTGGGAGCAAACTGTTGAAATCTTTACTTAATATATGCTAAACTGATCTTCTGTATACAGAGAGAATTGAAAATGAATCTTGATGTGAATGGAAGGGGAAAAGGGAGTGGGAGAGGGGAGGGTTACAGTTGGGAAGGAATATGGGGAGGGAAAAGCCATTGTAATCCATAAGCTGTACCTCAGAAATTTATATTCATTAATTAAAAGTTAAAAAATCCCATTCACAATAGCTACAAAATATATCAAATACCTAAGAATAAATTTAATGAAGGAAGTATGTCAAAGATCTCTATGATGAGAATTACAAAACATTAAAGAAATAGAGGAAGATACAAAAAAAAAGGAAAAATCTTCCATGAATCTGAATAGGAAAAATAAATATCATCAAAATATCCATATTGCCCGAAGAAATTTACAGAATCAATGCAGTACCAATGAGAATACCAAGGATATTCTTTTTTAAAATTTTTTAACTTTTATTTAATGAATATAAATTTCCAAAGTACAGCTTATGGATTACAATGGCTTCCCCCCATAACGTCCCTCCCACCCGCAACCCTCCCTTTTCCCACTCCCTCTCCCCTTCCATTCACATCAAGATTCATTTTCGATTATATACAGAAGATCAGTTTAGCATACATTAAGATTTCAACAGTTTTCTCCCACACAGAAACATAAAGTGAAAAATACTGTTTGAGTACTAGTTATAGCATTAAATCTCAATGTACAGCACATTAAGGACAGAGATCCTACATGAGGAGGAAGTGCACAGTGACTCCTGTTGTTGACTTAACAAATTGACACTCTTGTTTGTGGCATCAGCAATCACCCTAGGCTCTTGTCATGAGCTGCCAAGGCTATGGAAGCCCCCTGAGTTCACTGACTCTGATCATATTTAGACAAGGCCATGGTCAAAGTGGAAGTTCTCTCCTCCCTTCAGAGAAAGGTACCTCCTTCTTTGGCCCATTCTTTCCACTGGGATCTCACACGCGGAGATCTTTCATTTAGGTTTTCTTTTTTTTTTTTTTTTCCCAGAGTGTCTTCGCTTTCCATGCCAGAAATAAAAGTTTAAAAAAAAAGCTTTAGTAACGTTACAATCATGAGTTTAGCAACAATAAAAAGCAGTAAAGAACAATATAATGTAAGTAATGCCACAGACATAAAAAGATTTTAAAAAAAACTACTTTAAAGCATTTAGAACTAATATTTATTTGAAATAACCTTGGCAGCTCATGACAAGAGCCTAGGGTGATTACTGATGCCATAAACAAGAGTGTCAAGAGAATCAAAAATGAATCTAGATGTGAATGGAAGGGGAGAGGGAGTGGGAAAGGGGAGGGTTGCGAGTGGGAGGGACGTTATGGGGGGGAAGCCATTGTAATCCATAAGCTGTACTTTGGAAATTTATATTCATTAAATAAAAGTTTAAAAATAAAAAAAAAACAAATTGACACTCTTGTTTATGTCATCAGTAATCAACCTAGGCTCTTGTCATGAGCTGCCAAGGCTATGGAAGCCCACCTTGATGGGATTGAATTGGAATCCCCTGGTATGTTTCTAAATCTACCGTTTGAGGTAAGTCAGCTTGAGCATGTCCCGAATATGTGTGCAACACATCTTTAAGCATCTTTTGCAGGGCTGGATGAGTGGCAACAAATTCTTTCAATTTCTGTTTGCTATGAAAAGTCTTTATTTCACTTTCATTCACAAATGATAGCTTTGCAGGATATAATATTCTGGGCTGGCAGTTTTTCTCTCTTAGTACCTGTGCTGTATCTCGCCATTCCCTCCTAGCTTGTAGGGTTTCTGATGAGAAGTCAGCTGTGAGTCTGATTGGAGATCCTCTGAGAGTAATCTGACGTTTCTCTCTTGCACATTTTAGGATCTTTTCTTTATGTTTCACTGTGGAGAGTTTAATTACAACGTGTCATGGTGAGGATCTCTTTTGGTCGTGTTTATTAGGGGTTCTGTGAGCTTCCTGTACTAGGATTTCTCTGTCCTTCTCCAAACCTGGGAAATTTTCTGCTAATATCTCACTAAAAAGGCCTTCTAATCCTTTCTCCCTCTCCATGCCTTCAGGAACTCCTAGAGCCCGAATGTTGGGTTTTTTAATAGTATCCTGAAGATTCCTGACAATATTTTTTAGATTTCTAATTTCCTCTTCTTTTCTTTGGTCTGACTGTATCCTTTCCTGTTCTCTGCCTTCTAAGTCTGAGATTCTCTCTTCTGCTTCACCCATTCTGTTTGTAAGGCTCTCTATTGTATTTTTCATTTGATCTATTGAATTCTTCACTTCATTATGATTTCTCGTCACTATCACAGTTTCCTGTTGTACTAGTTGTTTCATTTCATTTTGATTCCTCCTTAATATTTCATTTTCACGAGAGAGATTTTCTATCTTGTCCATTAAGGATTTCTGTAGTTCAAGAATTTGTTTTTAAGAACTTCTTAATGTTCTTATCAATTTTTTGAGATCTGCTTCTTGCATTTCTTCTATCTCATCATCTTCATAATCTTGAATTGGGGTATCTTTTTCATTTGGGGCATCATAGTGACTTTCTTGTTTTTATTACCTCAGTTTTTGCATTTGTTATTTGGCATATTGGAGATATTTGGTTTCTTCACTGTGGTGATTTTTCTTGTTATACTATGACTCTAGATTAAGTGGGCTGTCTGTCTTTTATGGAGCCTTAGAGGCTTGAGATGGGTGTGGCCTGAGAGCTCTGTTTAGTGTGCTAAAAGTGGCACTCCCAGGTTAGGCGTGGTAGATCTCTCTCTCTCTCTTTCTTTCTTTTTTTGATTCAAACGGGAAGTAATTCCACACAGCTGAATGAAGTTGGAGGTAGTTAGCAGGCAAATGATATACCCACAGGAGCCAGAGATTGGAAGCTCTTTCCCAAGGACCACACAGGGAATCTGTTCTGCCCTCAGAGTGGGCTCAAATTCTCCTTCAGTCTCCCACTGGGTTGCCAAAGTTACAGAATTGTAGTGTCTCTGGAGAGCACTCACGTGAATTCTGTGAGTTCTATCCCCCACTGTCTCTTTTTTCATAGTCTCAGTTCAGTAGCACCACAAATTCACTAGGTCCTAATCTCCTGTTAATTTGCCCCGCCCAGAGTCAGGTTTTTCTGCTAGGCTCAGGGCCCGTGCAGACCTGAGGTCACTCTGCTTATGACATATGTCCAAGATGGCACCTGCTCTTTGTCTTGCTAGCCTTTGAGAGGTGAGCGGAGAGAGAGAAACCCATGTCCGTATCGGTCACTTTTTTTTTTTCTTCTCTCTCTCTTCTAGTTAGCCTGGTGAACTTTTCCCCCCGGGGTCGTTCCCTCTAGTCTCCTCTTTCCGCTTGCCTATCAGTGTCTCTCGGGCTATTGAGGTTCGGCTCACCTCACGTTCCAGCGCTGGTGTGTTGAGTCTGCCGCTAGTGTCCCGAACTGTGGGCTCCCATGCTCTCCACGCAGGTCCACTGTGAATCACTCATTCCAGAAGAGTTTTTTCTGATGTTTCCTCCCCTACTCTTCCTTGAACCTGCAGTATCTCCACTTTTATTAAACTGTCTCTCCCCGGACTATCAGTGTGCTCCCTTCCTATTCCACCATCTTGCCTGCCCCAGATAATCTGACTTTCGGATATTCTTAGATAAAGAAAAATTATGTTGAAAGTTCATATGGAAACACAGGAGACACCAGATAGCTAAAAAATCTTATACAACAAAAGCAAATCCAGAGGCATCACAATACCAGATTTCAAGAAGTCCTACAAGGAATTTATAATTATAACAGCCTGGTACAGGTATAGGTACCAAAACAGATGCACAAACCAATAGAACAGAATAGAAACATGAGAAATCAATCCTAGCATATACAGGTAACTTATATTTGACAAAGGAGCTAAAATCAATCCCTAGAGCAAGGACTGTCTCTTCAAGGAATGGTGCTGGGAAAACTGGATTTCAGTATGTAGAAGTATGAAGCAAGACCCCTACCTTACATAGTACACAAAAATCCACTCAAAATGGATTAAAGACTTTACTCTCTGACCCAATACCATCAAATTGTTAGAGAAAAGTAGGGAAACTCTGCAAGACATTGGCATAAGCAAAGACTTCTTGGAAAAAAACCCCAGAGGCACGAGTATTCAAAGCCAATATTCACAAATAGGATTATATCAAATTTAGAAGCTTCTGTACTGCAAAAGAAAGTAGGAGAGTGAAGAGGCAACTGACAGAATGGGGGAAATTATTTGCAAACTATTCAACAGATAGCAATTAACAACCAGAATGTATAAAGAAATCAAGAAACTCAACAACAACAAACAACTCAGTGAAGAAAGGGGCAAAGGACGTAAATGGATATTTTCCAAAGAGAAAATCAAATGGCCAACAGACCTATAAAAAACTGCTCAGGATAACTAGCTGTCAGAGAAATTCAAATCAAAACCACAATGAAGTTTCACCTCACACTGGTTAGAATGGCTTTCATACAGAAATCAACAAACAACAAATGGTGATGAGGATGTCGGGGAAAATGTACCCTAATCCACTGTTAGTGGGCATGTAAACTGGTAAAGCCACTATGGAAGACAGTATGGAGATACCTCAGAACTCTAAATGTAGACCTACCATATGACCCAGCCTTCCTATTCCTGGGAATTTACCCAAAGGAAATGAAATCAGCATATGAAATATTTATCTGCACCCTCATCTGCAACTCAATTCCCAATAGCTAAAACACAGAATCAACCCAAATTCCTGTCAACTGAAGACTGGATAAAGAAATTATGGGATATGTTCACTATGGAATACTACACAGTGGTAAAAAAAAATCATTTACAAAAAAATGGTTGAATCTGGAAAACATAATACTTAATGAAATAAGGCAGTCCCAAAGGGACAAATACCACTCATTCTCTCTGACCCATGATAACTAATACAGCACCTAAAAGGCAATTTGTAGAAGTGAAATTGACACTTTGAGAAGCAATGACTTGAACAACCTTTGTCTTGACTGTTGAGAAACATTTGTTGAACTCTATGCACATACGGTTAACTATGTTAATAGATCTCAGTGAAAAATAAGAGTGGGAATAAGAGAGGGATGAGGAAGAGCAGTTGGGAGTGTAAGTGAGAGACTGGGCACAGTGGGGAGAATCACCATATTCCTAAAGTTGTAATTATGAAGTTTGTAAAGCTGTATAATTCTGCATATATCCCTATGGACTTCTAAGGGTACAGTTAAAGTTACCATGGGACCTCAAATCCTCTTAAGCCGAGTGGTAAACATACTGTCTTCAGTGTTTAAGTGATCCTATGGATAGGATTAGGTGTCTGGTAATAATAATAATAGAATTAAGAGGGAGTGAATGCTCCAACATGAGAAGCAGTACACCCAGCAGACATAGAATGACAATTGCTTTAAGTAGCACTCTGACTTCAGAATCAGCCTTTAAAGCATTTGGATGTGGCTGATGAGCCAATGAAAGTATTTCAGGCATGGAAAGCCAAGCCAATGTGGCAAAAAAATGTCCTACATGAAGGACCTCCATGGGTGAGACCCCGTGGAAAGAAGAGGTCATCAAAGAAAGAGGTACTTTTTTTCTGAAGGAGGAAAGAACTTCCACTTTGCTTAAAGCCTTACCTAAATACTGATGGAGATTGCAGATTCAAAAGGCTGCCCTAGCCTTGGCAGCTTATGTCAAGAACTTCAGGTGATCACTGACATCATTCATAAGAGTGTTAACTGTTAAACTAACAACAGGAATCACTGTGTAGTAACTTCACATGCAGGTCCTCTGTCCTCAGAATTGTATTATTATTATGTCATAGTGCTCACAAAAGATTTATCATTTTTGGGTTTTTCTTTAAGTTCATAATGGAATGACATTGAAAAGTCTTTGACTGTTGAGGAACATGATTTTTTTGTTTTGTTTTGTTTTGTTTTCCCATGCAAATTATTGAACTCTTTACTTAGTATTCAGTTGGTCATGTTAATCGAAAATGGATGTTAGTGGAGAATGCGATTGAGAATGGGAGAGGGAGGAGGAAAAGGAAAGTTGGTAGCATAAGAAGAATCACTATATTCCTAATGTTGCACTTATGAAATGCATGAAGTCTGCATTCCTTAAATAAATGGTTTCTTTGGGGAGAAAATAAAATTAAAAAATTTATTTTGTGCTATTTCGTGTTATTTCTATGTAGGTGATTGGCTTTAGTTCTATCTACCCATCATTTTGTTATTGTTTAATGATTGGCCCTCTCAGTTAGCCCATGAGTATTTTTCTGTCTCTGAGGATGCCACACTTCCACTTCCAAAATGCTAGAAAAGGTCACCATTGTTTATACTATATAAAATCTGTTATCTTTCATAAGATTTCAGACATATATCCAGAACCCTGTCATGCGAGATTAGAATAGCTCAGATTGAAGTGTGTTCCTGAGAGTTCCCTTCTCAATTCAAGATGTCCATTACTTAGGCAGACAAAATAGTATCTGAGCGAGCAGGCAAATCTTGCAAATATCTCAGACAAAAGCAAAAAGTTAGTAAAATCGAAGTGTTTGAGATTTATTGGATGCTATTGAACAGTGAAACATACCGGTCTTAGGAGTTCCTGAAGGTATGAAATACATTATAACACCCATTTAGTCAAATACTAGCAGATGTCTTCCCTAATTTGGACAAAGACAGGGATATACAAGCACAGAAAGCATATAGAACTCCTCATTGACATGATTAGCAAATGTCTTTACTAGGACATATTGTAGTCAAACTTCCAAGAGTAAAACATGAAAGATGCTAAAATATGCAGGAGACAATGCCAGATTACCTTCAGAGGATCTCCAATTAGACTGACAGCTGACATCTCATTAGAAACCCTATGGACTAGAAGAGAATGGAGAGAAATAGTCCTAAAAGAACAAAACTGTCAACATGCAATACTGTATCCAGCAAAGCTCTCATTTATAAATGAAGGTGATATAAAGACCTTCCAAAACAAATTCAAAGAATTTGTTACCACTCATGCAGCCTTACAAAGGATGCTTAAGAATGAGTTACCCACAGAAATGGAGACAGTCTCCATCATGAAAGAATGGGAAGGCAAAAAATCTAGTAAAAGCACAAAGGAAATCCAAAATATAAACAAGGACTGCGTATGGAAAAATGGCTTGACCAAATCTACTTATCAATAGTAACCTTGAAGGTTGATGCCTTAAATTTTCCAATTAAATGATATAGACAGGCTATATGTAAACAAGATATAAACAAGACCCATTTATTTGCTGCCTGCAAGACACACTTCACCCACAAAGACACAGACTCAAAATGATAGCATGGACTACCATTTTCCATCCTAACAGAAAGCGAAAATGAGCAGGAGTAGGCATCCTAAGGTAAGACAAAATAGACTTTAACACACAAACTCTTAAAGAGATGAAGAATGGCATTATGTGATGATTAAGGGATCAATTCAACAGGAAGTTGAAACTGTAAGAAATATATTTGGGGCCAGCGCTGTGGCTCAACAGGCTAATCCTCCACCTAGCAGCACCGGCACACCAGGTTCTAGTCCCAGTTGGGGCGCCAGATTCTGTCCCGGTTGCCCCTCTTCCAGGCCAGCTCTCTGCTGTGGCCAGGGAGTGCAGTGGAGGATGGCCCAAGTGCTTGGGCCCTGCACCCCATGGGAGACCAGGATAAGCACCTGGCTCCTGGCTTCGGATCAGCATGGTGCGCCAGCTGCAGTGGCCATTGGAGGGTGAACCAACGGCAAAAGGAAGACCTTTCTCTCTGTCTCTTTCTCTCACTGTCCACTCTGCCTGTCCAAATAAATAAATAAATAAAAATAAAAAATAAAAAAAGAAATATACTTGGACCGAATTCATGGGGCCAGTCCATTCAAAACAAGTGTTAATGGATCAATGAGACAGGCTCTAGTACCATAATATTGGGGAGGATGTCAACACCTCACTTTATTTTTTTTAACTTTTATTTAATGAATATAAATATCCAAAGTACAGCTTATGGATTACAATGGCTTCCCCCCCACCATAACGTCCCTCCCACCCACAACCCTCCCCTTTCCTGCTCCCTCTCCCCTTCCATTCACATCAAGATTCATTTTCAATTCTCTCTGTATACAGAAGATCAGTTTAGCATATATTAAGTAAAGATTTCAACAGTTTGTACCCACACAGAAACACAAAGTGAAATATACTGTTTGAGTCCTAGTTATAGCATTAAATCACATTGTACAGCACATTAAGGACAGAGATCCTACATGAGGAGTAAGTGCACAGTGACTCCTGTTGTTGACCCAACAAATTGACACTCTTGTTTATGGCATCAGTAATCACCCTAGGCTCTTGTCATGAGTTGCCAAGGCTATGGAGACCTTTTGAGTTCACCGACTCTGATCATATTTAGACAAGGTTGTAGTCAGAGTGGAATTTCTCTCCTCCCTTCAGAGAAAGGTACCTCCTTCTCTGATGACCTGTTCTTTCCACTGGGATCTCACCATGGAGATCCTTCATTTAGGTCTTTTTTTTTTTGCCACAGTGTTTTGGCTTTCCATGCCTGAAATGCTCTCATGGGCTTTTCAGCTGGATCCACATGCCTTAAGGGCTGATTCTGAGGCCAGAGTGCTGTTTAGGACATCTGCCATTCTATGAGTCTGCTGTGTATCTCACTTCCCATGTTGGATCATTCTCTCCCTTTTTTATGCTATCAATTAGTATTTGCAGACACTAGTCTTGTTTATGTGCTCCCTTTGGCTCTTAGTCCTATCATTATGATCAATTGTGAACAGAAATTAATCACTGGGACTAGTGAGATGGCATTGGTATATGCCACCTTGATGGGATTGAATTGGAATCCCCTGCTTTGTTTCTAACTCTACCGCTTGGGGCAAGTCAGCTTGAGTATGTCCCAAATTGTACATCTTCTCCCTCTCTTATTCCCACTCTTATATTTAACAGCAATCACTTTTCAGTTAAGTTTCAACACTTAAGAATAACTTTGTATTGGTTACAGTATTCAACCAATAGTATTAAGTAGAAGAAACAAACAAAAAATACTAAGAGGGATAATGTATTATGTTGTTCATCAACAGTCAGGGCAAGGGCTGATCAAGTCACCATTTCTCATAGTGCTCATTTCACTTTAACAGGTTTCCTTTTTGAACACCTCACTTTCAACAATGCACAGATAAACTAGACAAAAACTAACAGGACATGTACAGCATAGAACAAATGGACCTAATTGATATCTACAAATATTTAATCACATAGCTACAGAATACAAATTCTTTTCATCTGTGCATGGGGCTTTGTCTAGGTTAGACCAAATGCTAGGCCAAAAAGCAAGTCTCAACAAATTCCAAAATAGTTAAATCATACCATGTATTTTCTCTGACTGCAATGGAATGGAATTGGAAATTAACAATTCAGTAATCTCTAGAAGACATACAAAAACATGGAGATGGAACAACACATTCCTGAATGAACAGTGGATCATAGAAGAAATCAAAAGGGAAATAAACTCCTAGAAATGAATGAAGATGCAAATACAACATATCAACTTACAGGGCAGAGGAACAGCAGTGTTCAGAGGAAAATTTATAACAATTAATGCCTACAGAAAGAAGTTGGAAAGGCTGGGGACAGTGTTGTGGTGCATTGGGTAAAGCCATTGCCTGCAATTCTGGCATTCCATATAGATCCTGATTTGAGTCTAAGCTGTGCCACTTCTGAACCAATTCCCTGCTAATGGCCTGGGAAAAGCAGCAGAAGATGGCCCAAGTCCTTGTAGCCCTGCATACTGCTGGCTTCAGATTGGCTCAGCTTCAGCCATGGGGGCCGTTTTGGGAGTGAACCAGCAGATGGAAGACACTCTCTCCTCTCCCTGCCTCTTCCTCTCTGTAACTCTGCCTTTCAAATAAAATAGATGAATCTTAAAAAGTGAACAAACCAAATCACAAATTAGAAGAGGAAAGAAATAATTAAAATAAGAAATCAAGAAAATTGAAACCAAGGAAGATATAAAAATGAGTGTAATAAAGAGCTAGTTTTTTTTTTTCAAAATATAAAGCATACAAAACAGGCCCAACTAACAAAATGGGGGGAGATCCAAATTAATAAAATCAGAGATGAAAAAGGAGATGTTAAAATGCATAGTGCAAAAAAAAAAAATCACCAGGAATTACTATGCCAATTAATCGGAAAATCTAGAAAAAATGTTCTGAACATATACAGTCTATGAAAATTGAGTCATGAAGATAGAGACAACCAAAATAGTCCAATAACCAAGAGAGAAACAACCAGTAATAATGGCTTCCCAATAAATAAAGTCCAGGACCAGATGGCTTCATTGCTGAATTTTACCAGACTACAGAAGAACCAATTCCAATTATTCTTTAATGATTCAAAACAATTGAAAGGAAGGGAATACTCCCAAACTCCTAGTATGCCACCAATACCTTAACTCCCAAACCAGAAAAAGATACATCAAAGAGAATTACAGACCAGTGTCCCTTATGAACATAGATGCAAAAATCCTCAACAAAATACCAGCTAATCAAATCCAACAACACATCAGACAGATCATTCATCTAGACCAAGTGGGATTTATCCCTGATAGGCAGGGATGGTTCATCACAAGCAAATCAATAAATGTGATATATCACATTAACAAATAGAGGAATAAAATCCATCTGATTATCTCAATAGATGCAGAGAAAGCTTTTCATAAAACACAACATCCTGTCATGATAAAAACCTTCAGCAAATTGAGTATAGAAGGAGCATTCGCCAATACAGTCGAGGCAATATACAGAAAATCCTTAGCCAAGATCTTACTGGATGGAGAAAATTTGGATGCATTTTCAGTAGAATCTGGAACATACAAGGATGCCCACTTTCACCATGGCTATTCAATATATTCCTGGAAATTTTTGCCAGAGCCACTAGGTAAGAAAAGGAAATCAAGGGCATAGAAATTGGAAAGGAGGAAGTCAAATTAGCCCCAGTTGCAGATGACATGATTCTATATGTAAGGGCTACCAAAAGACTCACTAAGAGACTATTAGACCTCATTTGAGAGTTTGGTAAAGTTTCAGGATACAAAAACACACAAGACACAGCAGACTCAGAAAGAACATCTGAGGTCAGTCCACTCGTAATAGCTACCAAAAAAAAAAATAAGCAAATACCTTGGAAGAAACATAAACAAGGATGTCAAAGATATCTGATGAAAATTACAAACATTAAAGAAAGAAATAGAAGACACAAAACAGAGAAGAATCCTCCATGTTTGTGGAGTGGAAGAATTAGTATCATCAAAATGTTTGTACTACCAAAAGCAATTTACAGATTCAATGTGATCTCAATCAAAACACCATGACATTCTTCTAAGATCTAGACGAAATGATGCTAAAATTCATATGGAAACATTAGAGACCCTGAATACCTAAAGCCATCTTAACAAAAACAAGGCCGGAAGTATTGCAATACCAGATTTCAAGATATACTATAAGGGCAGTTATAATCAAGACAGCCTGTACTGGTCTTGATACTGGTACTTGACTAAGGTCAAGAAAAAGAAACTTACTCTGTGAATGGAATGTGGTCATTATCTGTTTGCAATGTAATTATTTGGGCTTCTGCTTGCTGGCACAGAGTAATGATGTTAATCCTTCCCAGACAGCATACAGTTCAAGATGTATGTAGAAGAAACATCAGTAACTAGAAAAAGGTCAGTGTCTTCAACAAATGACACTGGGAAAATTGGATCTCTGCATGCAGAGGTATGAAACAAAACCCCATCTTACACATTTATACAAAAATCAACACCACGTGGATCAAGAACCTAATTCTATGACCTGTTACCATCAAATTACTACAGCACAACATTGAGGAAATTCTGCAAGACATTGGAATAGGCAAGGAATTCTTGGACAAGAGCCCAGAAGCACAGGCAAGCAAAGTAAAAGTTGACAAATGGGATTACATCAAGCTGAGAAGCTTCTGCATGACAAATCAAAACCACAATGAGGTTTCACCTCACCCCAGTTTGAGTGGCTCTCATTCAGAAATCATCAAACAACAAATGCTGGCAAGGATGTGAGGGAAAAGGGTCCCTAATCCACTGTTGGTGGAAGGCAAACTAGTATAAGCATTGTGGAAAACCATATGGAAATCCTGCAGAAAGCTGAAAATAGATACCATATACCCCACCCATTCCCCCTCCTGGTAATTTATCCAAAGGAAATGAACCAGCATATCAAAGTGTTATTTATACGCCATGAGTATTGCAGCTCATTTTACAATAGCTAAGATATGGAATCTACCTGTATGTCCTTCTGATGACTAGTAAAGAAAATGTAGTTTATATATACTATGTGTGGGGAGCAACCCGGACTAGACTAAGTTACTGGAATTAAGACTTATTCTATGCATCTGCTCTCCCACAATATGGCGCTGAGAAGGGAGAAACAACTTCTACGCAGCTGCCTCTCGCCAATTTGATTGACTGAGCTGCAGGAGCTGATCTTGCTCCTGATTGGAGGAGAGCAGCATACTCGGCATGTGGGTAGCAGAGTTGGGATTGGTGGAAGAGGACTATAAAGGAGGAGAGAGACAATATGCACCAGGAACATCTAAGGGAAACATCTATCTGAAGGAACACCTGTGCAGCCCCCGAGAGAGCCGGCCGGTGGTGTGCCGCTCCCCCGCGGAAGTGGGGAAAGTGGCTAGGGGGAACCACCCTTCCACGGAGGTGGAAGGGTCGGTAGCCAACCCGGGAAGAACCAGCAGCAAACCCGGGGAGGGCCGAGCAGACAAAAGAACAACGCAGGGTTCAGTGTCGCTCCGCCACGAAGACGGGGAGCGACACTATGGAAAACTACTCAGCTGTAAAAAGAATGGAATTCTGTCTTTGACAGCAAAATGGATACAACTGGAAACCAGTATACTTAGTGAAATAACCTCATCTCCAAAAGACATTTATGTTTTCTCTGGTCTGTGGTAACTATTTGAGTACAAAAACTGTACTGTTTATGAGCAAAATTGACATTCGAGAATTATTGTTATAGCCCTTGTCTCTATTGTTGAGGAACAGTTTTATTTAATGCTTACTGCATGTTGAATTCTTTACTTAAGGGAGGGTTAATCCTATGATTACAAAATAAACACAGTATGTAAAGATTGAAACGAAAGAAGGGTAGAGTGGGAAGCATCACTATGCTCCTAAATCTGTTTATATGAAATACATGTGATTTGTTCACTTTGTATAAATAAAAAAGTAAGAAAACTTGCTTAGCTTGAATGAAGGTATTTTTGAATCTTTCAGAAGTGTTTACAGTTAGCTCTATCTGAATCTGAAATGAGCTAATTTTAGCAATTTTTCACAGATGAGAGAAAAACCTTCAGTGACATGGAAATATGGCAAGCAAAAAAGAATGGGTATTCTTGGGCTTCAGATTTGTAATGCAGAAGCACCATTTGCTCAAGTTCCTATTCTGAATGCATCATGTATGTGACAAGTAACATACTGCTCCAAGTATGATGGATTTTTAAGTAAGTAATTTCTAAGGGTTATCTCATGAGAAAAGTGACAGTCATCACTTTAGCAAATGGGAATAATGCACTACCAAACTCTTGGACACTGCATTCTCTACAATTTTAGATACAGTGATGTTAAAACTAGAATCAAACAGCAGTGATATGTCAGAATGAAATCAAGCACTCAAAGTCTTAAACACAAAAGGGTGTAGAAGTCACACTGGCTTCAACCAAAGTTACTCAAGAAGAAGGATGATGGTGTTGGGAAAGTGCAAAGTGATAAATAACAAGAGCTGGTTATTCATTTTCATAGAAATTACCATTTTTTACTGTATTCCCATAGATATGTAGGTGGGTACAGATGCAGACAGGCAAGGAGATTATAGAGAATATGGTTTTTATATTGTAGAGATTTTATTTAGGGATCACAGAATAAAACACTTCAGTATATAATGTATATACCACCCTCATGTCAATGGGGCCTACTTAATCCCAGCTGTTGAGCTGTATTCAGCTCAGCCCAGCCATTATCAGTCAGTACACCACTGTGCCCTGGAATACAGTTCCAAGAGACCCTCATGGCAACTTTACCCACCTGGAAGGTCACTGACCACCTCCAAATTAAGGAGGAGACACAAACTCATCAAATACACTTAAAAAAAAAAGGCAAAACAAATAGCACCACATTCAGGCCACCTTTCCAGGTCTTCTATTGAACACATATTGTAGAGGACACTGCCTAAGCGCTTCTCAGGGGAGCACACTCCCCTGAAATTAAGAGGTATGGTGGCAGTCCTGTCTTTGGCACCAGCAGGCCAGGGATAGGCACACCTACTACAAAGGAATGCGCCACAGAGGCAGCAGGGGCTAAAGGGCTTTAATTGATGCCTGGTGTTTTTGGAAACTTGTGTACTTTTGTTAGCTTTTGAATGGATCTATCTGTAAAGATATATGCCACCATTCTGTCCCTGTCATGGATCACCATACGGGATTCCTTTTCCACATTCCCACCATAAAGTTAATGTACAACTGTGCCTACATGCTTACCAGCTTGTAGACTTGCTGGTACCCTCTAATGAAAAGTGCTGGCTGTGAGCTATCCAGAGGCACACTCTCCATATGGAGGCTCCTGTGGTCCGTCTCATTTGAAAATCCCCAGAGGATATTATACCTGTGCTCAATGGCCTGAGGTTATTGCATTCATTCTGAAGACATAAGAATATTTCATTCATAGTTTTTGGAACTTTTCCATCACTTTGATCCCTTAGTCTGGGCAATACTGGTCATCTACATTTAAAAAGCAAGACAGCGAGGGTCATTTGTACTATCAGTTATGCCAGCTAAGATATCCAAACCCCGTATCAGTGTTCCTGGGTTTGATACCAATTGTGGTTCCTGACTCCAGCTTCCTCTATGACAGAAGGTGATAACTCAAGTAATGGGGCTTCTGCCACCCACATAGAAGACCTAGGTGGAGTTATCAGCTCCCAGCTTTTGGCCCACAGAACCCCAGCCATTGCAGGCATTTGGAAAGTGAACCAGCAGATGGGCACATATCCTCTGTACCTCTGTCTCCCCCTGCCCTGCGTTTTAAATAAATTACTTCTCAAAAGGAAGAAGTAGAGTTAATGTTATGAGTATAAAGTTAACTAAAAATAAATCTTTGTTAAAAAAAAAAGAATGGGAAGAGGAGATGGAGGAGGAAGAAGGGTTGAAGCATGTGCAGTAGGGAGGGAAAAGTATCACTCTGTTCCTGTGTCTGTATACATGAAATACACACAATTTTTATACCTTCAATAAAATCTAATATTATTCTAAAAGCTTATAAAATATAGATAATTTAGAAGTATAAATATGATTCATAAAATGTACAAATATGGGTACTATACAAAAGTAATAACTGGCAAATCAACTTTTTAACTGCAAATGAAAATAGATTGAAATAGGAAGACAAATAAAGCTATTTTGCTTAAAGAACAATCAACAATCAGGCCAATTCATTATTCTTCCTTAGGCAGTCATGAATTATAGAACCTGGGGTACATGTCTCATTTTTGTTCTTTTATGGATAAAATAGGTCTGAATTTAAAACTGATTAACTCAATGAATAATTAATTTCCAGGCAACACCATAAAGAGCTTCCAGGAAGACACATGACATAATATACTTTGTCTTTGTAAGAGATTTATTTATTTGAAAGGCAGAGTTAGAGGTGATGTGGGGAGAGACAGGAGTATTGTTCATCCACTGGTTCACTTCCAAATGGATTCAATGGCTAGGGGCTAAGGATGGGCCAGGCCAAAGCCAGCAGCCAGGAACTTTAGGGACTCCCAAATAGGTGCAGAGGCCCAAGTGAATGGTCCATCCTCTGCTGCTTTCCCAGGCACATAAGCAGGGAGCTGGATCAGAAGTGGAGCATCTGGCACTACTTCAGCTGGCACCCAGATGGGATGCAGGCACTGCAGAGTGGCTTAACCCACTGCACCGCAGCACTAACCACTAAACTTTGCTTTTAAATCTACTTTTAAATAATTCTTTCCATCCAAAGTGATTCAAAGTACCCTCAATGAAACATAAGTTTGGATAAATGGCGTATGTCTTATGACTCTCAGGGATCTTTTCAAGAAAACGGAAGTCTAGGGGCCAGTGTTGTACAATAGTGGGTTAAGCCACTGCCTATACTGCTGGCATTCTATAGAAACATTGTTTCAAGCATTGGCTGCTTTGCTTCTGATGCAGCTCCCGGCTAATGTACCAGGGAAAGCTGAAGATGCCCTAAAATCTGGGGTCACTGTCTCCCACATCAGAGACCTGGAAAGAGTTTCTGGCCCCTGTTTTCAGCACTAACATTGCAAGCATTTGGGGAATGAGCCAGCAGATGTAAAATCTCCATTTCTCCCTCTCTAAATCTGCTTTTCAAAAAAGTAAATAAATCTTAAAATAGAAGTCTATTAGCAAAAGGATGACTTAGTAACCCAATACTTTACTGTCTGCAAGTCACTCTGACACAGTTACCTTATCCAACCATCAGAGCAGCACTCTCAGGTTATCATTAGGAGGAGCAAGGGGTGCATGCTCGGAATATGAAGTGCTCTGGCTTAAAGTCTGGCGTACATTATCTCTTTCTAATATGCAGAAATGTGTTATTTTGCTGATAAAAGCAAATATGGAAATGTGTCGGTAAGAATACAAATTCAGTATTTCAGAGGTCCTAAGATGTTATTTTTTGGCTTTTGTTAAAGATTTACAGAGAAATTACAGGGGCTTGCACTGTGGCATAGTGGGTCAAGATGCTGCCTGTGGTGCTAGCATCCCATATGGGTGCAGGTTCAACTCCCGACGGCTCCAGTTCTGGTCCATCTTTCTGCTAGTGTGTGTGGGAAAGTACAGAGGATTGTTCAAGTGCTTGGGGTCCCACAGCGAGGTGGAAGGCCCAGAAGAAGATCCTGGCTTCGGCCTGGCTCAGTCTGACTATTGTGGCTATTTGGGGATTGAAACAGAGGATCAAAGAACTCTCTGTAACACTTTCAAATAAATAAGTCTTAGGCAATTTTTGTCTCTAGGTTATTTTACCATAGAAACAATGGATTTGGGATGCCAATCCATTTGTTTCTTCTACCTCCAAACATGTAAGTATACACACACACACTGAGACATGACCTTAGAATACATGACATATCTTGACAGGTATGCTAAAATTTGGAATAGTATAAAAACTGAGCTTAACAAAATTAACAGGGTTTCTTTAATAGTGTGCTTTACTCAACAATCAAATCACTATCATGTTTACCAGCTAAAAACACATTCTGCCAGTTAGGCATGTTTAAAAGATGAGTAAATTACAGATATATTTATAATGCCTAACATCTGAAATTTATCATTGAATACAGATTGTGATTACTGTGTAAAATAAACAGCAACCATGGCATATTTTCTGATGCATATTTAGAAGACTGTATAGTCTTTCTTGGGAAAATGTAATTAATGATAATTTTATTGTGGCCAGCACTGTGTGGCAAAGTATGTTAAGCCTCTTACTGAGGCGCTGGCATCCCATAGGGGCACCGGTTCATGTCCTGGCTGCTTTTTCAATTGAGATCTCTGCTTAGGACCTGGAAACACAGTGGATGATAGCCCAATTGCTTCAGCCCCTGCACCCATGTGGGAGACCCAGAAGAGACTCCTGGCTTTGGATCAGCTCAGGTCCAGCCATGGTGCCCATTCGGCGAGTGAACAAGTGGATGAAAGATATCTGTCTTTCTGTCTGTCTATAACTCTACCTCTCAAATAAATAAATCTTAAAAGATATTTTTATTTTGGTGTACAATTTTTTTAAATACATAGATTTGGAGCCAGCACCATGGTGCAGTAGGTTAATCCTTCTCCTGTGGTGCCGGCATTCCATATGGGCGCTGGTTCTAGTCCCAACTGCTTCTCTTCCCATCCAGCTCTCTGCTATGGCCTGGGAAAGCCTTGATCACTTGGACTAGTGAGATGGCATTGGATGTACCTTGGACCCCTGCACCCACGTGGGAAGATCTGGAAGAAGCTCTTGGCTTCAAATTGGTGCAGCTCTGGGCATTTCAGCCAATTAGTGAGTGAAGCAGTAGATTGAAGACCTCCCTCTCTCTCTCCCTCTCCCTCTCCCTCTCCCTTGTGTAACTCTTTCAAATAAATAAATCTTTTAAAAAATTGAAAAATATGATGCCAAAGTGTCCTGTCCTCCTTTAATAGGTAAGGTTTCTTTTTTTTAAAAAATTTATTTGAAAGGCAGATTTACAGAGTGGCAGAAAGTGAGACCTAGAGGAGAGGACTTCCATATGTCGGTTCACTCCCCAAATTGCTGCAATGGCCAGAACTGCGCTAATATGAAGTTAGTTTTACTTGTTGAATATTATGGTTCATGGTGCATTAAGATAATAGAGTGGATTGAAATTATATTTTTTCAAAAGCTTGAAGGTGAGGGATTGAGGGAGAGAGAGATGGAGGGGTAATATGGTTATCATCTTAGAGCTGAATTTAATACATGAAATTTGTTCTCTTACATGAAAATATCTTCAAAAGAAATATTTGAAATCTAACATGAAAACTAATTGCAGAACCAAAGTAGCAGTTTGCATAATCCAAGAAAATCATACATAGATTTTTCATATTGCACTTTCAATGAACAATTTAAAGACCCTGATACACAGATGCATATAAACAATGTGATATACAATACATATTATACATACATATATGCATACAGCTGTATATGTGTACAAATATACCTCATGTAAATATCAATATGTCTTGTATCAAGAGATATAATGGGATTGAGACTTTTTGTGGTAATTTGCATTTTTATTAAATACTATATCATTGTCACTGTTAAAGCAAGTGGTAGGATAACTTTTAATGAATTTGACACAAACTTTGTTGTGCTAATGAACCGGGACTGTGAAAAAAACCTGAGGTGTGGGGGAGGAATAATGCCGTGGCTGGGACTTTGAGCAGTCTCAGTGATACACACCAAAAGCTCAGGGGTTCCTGGTTAACTGGTGAGAAACACTGCTGTGGAATCTGAACTTACACTGCACAGATCCTTTAGTGGTCCTTGGGACAGAGAAGAAGATTTTATACCCACTGGAGCTCATGCTCAGGCACTGGTTTCCATTGAGAAGAGCTCAGCTGAGCAGAATATACTTCCCTTCTGATTAAAGGAAAAAGAGATTTACCAGACCAAACCTGAGTGTGTCACCTTAGGCAAACCCTTAACCCTGGAAAAATGAACAGAGATCTCTGGCCACAACTACTAGAAGCCTCTAGAGATTCACTGAAAACAGACATTCCACTTATCTATGATAAAAGTTGCCACAGTGGGGAAAAAGAAGAAGAAGAAGAAACCAATAGGTATCTCCACAAATGCTGAACAAATGCAACAATCCAAGAAATGAGAATAAGGAAGACAACATGATGCTCCCAAAAGAACATGACAATTCAATACTAGATTATGAAGATGAAGAGATAGAAGAAATGCAAGAAATTCAAGGAACTCAAAAAACAGATCCCAAGATTACATAAAAGTAATCAAAAGTGAATGCAAGAACTACTGAAATCCATGTAGGACATGAAAGAAAATCTGTACCATGAAATTCAGAACCTAAAGAGGAATCAAAATGAAATGAAGAATTCGATAGAACAAATTAAAATGCAGAGACAGAAGAGAGAATATCGGTCTTAGAAGACAAATCACAGGAAAGTATACAGTGAAATCAAAGGCAAGAAGAAGAAATTAGAAAACTGAAAACGACTGTTGGAAATCTAGAGGATAATATATATATATATATAAAAAAACAATGTTCGGGTTCTAGGAGTTCCTGAAGGCATGGAGAGAGAGAAAGGATCAGAGTGCCTATTTTGTGAAAAACTAGTAGGAAACTTCCTGGGTTTGGAGAAAGATAGGAGTGTCCAAGTACAGGAAGCACACAGAGCTGCCAATAGACATGACCAGAAAAGATCCTTGCCATGACACATTGTAATCAAACTCACCACAGAGAAGCATAAAGAGAAGATACTAAAATGTGCAAGAGAGAAATGCCAGATTACTTTCAGAGGATCTCCAATTGGACTCACAGCAGACTTCTCAACAGAAACCATGCAGAGTAGGAGGGAATGGTGAGATATAGCCCAAGTACTAAGAGAAAAAAACTCATCCCTTAATATTATACCCTGCAAAGCTCTCATTTGTGAATGAAGGTGAAATAAAGACCTTTCATAGCAAACAGAAATGGAAAGAATTTGTCACCACTCGTCCAGCCCTGCAAAAGATACTTAAAGATTTGTTACACACAGAAACACAGAAACACGGTCATCAATATGAAAGAAACTAAAGGGAGAAAATCTCTCAGTAAAAGATCACAGAAAGTTCAAAATATAAATTAGGAATATCTTTGAAAAGATGGCAGGGCAAAATGATTACTTATCAATAGTTACATTGAATGTAAATGGCCTCAACTCTCCAGTTAAAAGGCAGACTGGCTGAATGGATAAAAAAAAAAAACCTATCTATTTGCTGCCTACAAGAAACACATCTCACCAACAAAGATGCACACAGACTGAAAGTGAAAGGATGGAAAGAAAAGGTCAACAGAAACCAAAAAAGAGCTGGCTTAGCCATCTTAATGTCAGACAAAGTAGACCTTAACACAAAAACTGTTAAAAGAGACAAAGAAGGGCACTATGGTATGAACAAGATCAATTCAAAAGGAGGATGTATCAATTATCAATGTATATGCATTTAATTACAGGGCACCTGGCTATTTAAAAGAAATGTTAAGGAACTTAAAGGGAGACTTAGACTCCAATACAGTAGTATTGGGCAACTTCAATACTCCACTTTCATCAGTGGACAAATCAACCCAGCAGGAAATCAAAAAGGGAACAGCAGATTAAATCAACATTATATTCCAAATGGATCTAACAAATATCTACAGAACTTGTCATCCTACAATTGCAGAATACACATTCTTCTCTGCAGTGCATGGAACTTTCTCTAGGATTGACCACATACTAGGCCATAAAGCAAGTCTCAGTGGATTCAAAGAAATCAAAATCATGGCCGGCACCATGGCTCACTTGGCTAATCCTCTGCCTGTGGCACCAGCACCCCAGGTTCTAGTCCTGGCTGGGGCGCTGGATTCTGTCCTGGTTGCTCCTCTTCCAGGCCAGCTCTCTGCTGTGGCCCAGGAAGGTAGTGGAGGATGGCCCAAGTGCTTGGGCCCTGCACTGCATGGGAGACCAGGAGGAAGCACCTGGCTCCTGGCTTTGGATCAGTGCAGTGCACCGGCCATAGTGGCCATTTGGGGGTGAACCAACGGAAGGAAGACTTTTCTCTCTGTCTGTCTCTCTCTCTCACTAACTCTACCTGTCCAAAAAAAAAAAAAAGAAAAGAAATCAAAATCATACCATGCATATTCTCAAACCAACAATGGAATGAAGCCAGAAATCAGTAACTCAGGATTCTCTAGAGCATATGCAAATACATGGAAACTGAACAACATGCTCCTGAATGAACATTGGGTCATAGAAGAAATCAAAAGAGAAATCAAAAAATTTCTGGAACCAAGTGAAGTTAAAACACAACATATGAAAACATCAAAAGCAGCGGTAAGAGGAAAGTTTATAGCAATAGGTGCCTACATCAAGAAATTAGAAAAGTACCTAATAAGGAGCTATTAATGCATCTCAAGGATCTAGAAAAACTAGAGCAAACCAAACCAAAAACTAATAGGAGAAAAGAAATAATTAAAATTGGAGAATAAATCAACAAAACTGAGTCCAAAAAATTATAAAAGATCAGCAAAAGAAGAGCTGGTTTTTTGAAAAAAAAAATTGCCACAACTAATGCAACTAATGGCCGAACTAATGAAAAAAGGAGAGAGGTGACCAAAATCAATAAAATTAGAGATGAAACAGGAAATGTAACATCAGACACTACAGAAATCAAAAGAATCATCAGAAATTACCATAAAGAATTGTATGCCAGTAAACTGGGGAATCTAGCAGAAATGTATAGATTCCTGAACATATACAACCTACCTAAATTGAGCCATGAAGACATAGAAAACCTAAACAGACCCATAACCAGGACAGAAATTCAATCATTAATAAAGGCCTTCCCCAGAAAGAAAAGCCCAAGACTGAATGGATTCACTCCTGAATTCTATCAGGCTTTTAAAGAAGAAAAACTCTAATTCTTCTCAAGCTATTCAAAACAAGTGAAAGAGACAGAATCCTCCCAAATACTTTCTACAAAGCCAGCATCACCTTAATTCCTAAATCTGAAAAAGGTGCAGCAGAGAAAAAGAATTACATACCAATTTCCCTGATGAACATAGACACAAAAATCATCAACAAAATCATAGCTGGTAGAATCCAACAACGCGTAATAACAGATCATCCACTCAGACAAAGTGAGATTTATCCGTGTTATGCAGGAGTGGTTCTACATTCGGAAATCAATGTGATACACCACATCGACAGACTTCTGAACAAAAATCATATGATTATCTCAATAGGTTATCTCAATCAATAGATTATCTCAAAGAAAGCATTTGATAAAATACTACACACATTATATGATGAAAACTCAAAGCAAATTGGGTATAGGTATGAATATAGGTATGAACATTCTTCAACACAGTCAAGGCAATTTATGACAAACCCATGGCCAGCATCATATTGAATGGGGAAAAGTTGGAAGCATTCCTACTCATATTTGGTACCAGCCAGAGATGCCTACTCTCACCAATGCTATTCAATATGGTACTGGAAGTTTTAGCCAGAACCATTAGGCAAGAAAAAAAAATCAAAGGGATATAAATTGAGAAGGCAGAAGTTAAACTATCCTTATTTACAGACTACATGATTCTTTATATAGGGGATCCAAAACTCCACTGAGAGACTATTGGATCTCATAAAAGAGTTGGGTAAAGTAGCAGGATATAAAATCAACACACAAACAGTTCGGCACATGCTTACCCGGACTTACCCCTACTGGTAGAGCGAGATACGTGCCAAGGGGTTCCAATTCAGTCCCATCAAGGTGGCACATACCAATGCTCTCTTACTTGTTAAAGTGATCAGTTTACGTTCATAATTGATCATAATGAAAGGATTAAGTGTCAAAGGGATTACATAAATAAGACCAGTGTCTGCAAATAATTGCTAGAATTAAAAAGGAGAGAATGATCCTACATGGGAAGCAGGATACACAGCAGACTCATAAAATGGCAAAAGCTGTAAACAGCACTCTGGCCTCAGAATCAGCCCTTAAGGCATTCGGATCTGGCTAAAAACCCATGAGAGTTTTGCAGGCATGGAAAGCCAAGACACTGTGGCAAAAAAAAAAAAAAAATATGACCTAAATGAAAGATCTCTGTGAGTGAGATCCCAGTGGAAATAACGGGCCATCAAAGAAGGAGGTACCTTTCTCTTAAGGGATGAGAGAACTTCAGCTTTGAATATGGTCTTGTCTAAATAAGATCAGAGTTGGCGAACTCAAGAGGCTTCCATAGCTTTGGCAGCTCATGACAAGAGCCTCGAGTGATTACTGACACCATAAATAAGAATGTCAACTGTTAAATCAACCATGGGAATCACTGTGCACCTGCACTCCATATAGGGCCTCTGCCCTTAATGCGTTGTACTATGAGAATTAATGGTAAAACCAATATTCAAACAGTATTCTATACTTTGTGTGTCTTTGTAGGTGCAGTCTGTTGAAATGTTTTCTTAGTATATACTAAGTTGATCTTCTGTATATAAAGATAATTGAAAATGAATCATGATGGGCATGCCAGTGCGGGAAGGGGAGTGGATGTGACACAGACACCAGAGGGGAGAGGAGGGTTGCCCAGGCCTCCAAGTACACACATCGGCGCTGGAAGGGGAGGTGAGCTCAGTAACTGGAGACATTGTCAGGGAAACGGCGGACAGAATTTAGAGGGAAGCGGGTTTTGAAGCAGGCAAGTTCACCAGACTGACTAGGGAGAGAAGGAAAAAAAAAAAAGGTGGGGGGGTACTGGTACAGACAAGTTTCTCTCTCTGCCAACCTTGCAAAGGCGAGCAAGAGACAAAGAGCAAGCCCCACTTGGGATATACATAATAAAAGGGGAGAGCTAAGGCTATAATTCAGTAGCCTAGGCAACCCAGTGGGAGTCCGCAGGAGAAACGGAGCCTGCACAGACTCTTTGGGTGGAAGCCAGAGATCAGAAGCTAAATACCATCAATTCTGCTCAGCTGTGCAGTATTACTTACCTCCTGAATAAAAAATAAAATAAAATAAAATAAAATAAAATAAATAAATAGAGATTTACCACTTATAACCTGAGGGTGTCACCTTTGCGCACCCGTAACCCCAAAGAACCAAGCAGAGCTCTCAGGCCACACCCATCTCAAGCCTCCAAGGCTCCTCCAACAGCAGGCAGTCCACTTAACACACACATAGTATAAACAAAACAAAACAAAACCAAAAAAAAAAAACAAAAAAACTCACAGTGCAGGAAGAAGAATTAACTATGCCAAGCAACAAACACAAAAATCGAGGGAACAAGATCAACGCTGACTCTATGACAACTCCAAATAAACAAAACACCCCAAGCCAAGATTATGAAGATGATGAGATAGAAGAAATGCAAGATACAGATTTCAAAAAATTTATGATAAGAACATTTAGAGGTTTTCAAAAGCAAATTCTTGAACTACAGAAATCCTTATTGGACAGGATTGAAAATCTCTCTCGTGAAAATGAAATTTTAAGGAAGAATCAAAATGAAACGCAGAAACTAGTAGAACAGGAAAGTGTGATAGTGAAGAGAAATCAAAATGAAATGAAGAGCTCAATAGATCGAATGACAAACACATTAGAGAGCCTTAAAAACAGAATGGGTGAAGCAGAAGAGAGAATATCGGACTTAGAAGATAGAACACAGGAAAACATACAGTCAAACCAAAGAAAAGAAGAGGAAATTAGAAATCTAAAAAATATTGTTGGGAATCTTCAGGATACTATTAAAAAACCCAACATTTGGGTTCTAGGAGTTCCTGAAGGCATGGAGAGAGAGAAAGGACTAGAAGGCCTTTTTAGTGAGATACTAGCAGAGAACTTTCCGGGTTTGGAGAAGGACAGAGAAATCCTAGTACAGGAAGCTCATAGAACCCCCAGTAAACATGACCAAAAGAGATCCTCACCATGACACGTTGTAATTAAACTCTCCACAGTGAAACATAAAGAAAAGATCCTAAAATGTGCAAGAGAGTAATGTCAGATTACTCTCAGAGGATCTCCAATTAGACTCACAGCAGACTTCTCATCAGAAACACTACAGGCTAAAAGGGAATGGTGAGACATAGCACAGGTGCTAAGAGAGAAAATTGCCAGCCCAGAATATTATATCCTGATAAGCTCTCATTTGTGAATGAAGGTGAAATAAAAACCTTTCCTAGCAAACAGAAATGAAAGACTTTGCGGCCACTCGTCCGGCCCTGCAAAAGATACTTAAAGATGTGCTACACTCAGAAACACAGAAACATGGCCATCAATATGAAAGAAGGTAAAGGAAGAACACCTACCAGTAAAAGAGCATGGGAAGTTCAAAGCATATACTAGAAAATATCTCCAGGAAAATGGCAGGCCAAAGTCACTATGTATCAATAGTCACATTAAACATTAATGGACTTAACTCTTCAGATAAAAGACACCAATTGGCTGATTGGCTCAAGGAACAGACCCCAACTATTTGTTGCCTACAAGAAACACATGCAGTGCATGGAACCTTCTCTAGGATTGATCACATGCTAGGCCATAAAGCAAGTCTCAGCAAATTTAAAAGAATTAGAATCATACCATGCAGCTTCTCAGACCACAGCGGAATGAAGCTGGAAATTAGCAACTCAGGAAACCCCAGAAAGTATGCAAACACATGGAGACTGAACAACATGCTCCTGAATGAACACTGGGTCATTCAAGAAATCAAAAGAGAAATCAGAAACTTTCTGGAAGTAAATGAGGATAACAACACAACATATCAAAACTTATGGGATACGGCAAAAGCAGTATTGAGAGGCAAGTTTATAGCAATAGGGGCCTATATCAAGAAATTGGAAAGGTACCAAATAAATGAGCTTTCAGCACATTTCAAGGACCTAGAAAAACTGCAGCAAACCAGACCCAAATCTAGTAGGAGAAGAGAAATAATTAAAATCAGAGAAGAAATCAACAGGATTGAATCAAAAAAAAATTACAAAAAATCAGCCAAGTGAAGAAATGGTTTTTTGAAAAAATAAACAAAATTGACACCCCATTGGCCCAACTAACTAAAAAAGGAAGAGAAAAGACCCAAATCAATAAAATCAGAGATGAAAAAGGAAATGTAACAACAGACACCACAGAAATAAAAAGAATCATCAGAAATTACTACAAGGACCTGTATGCCAGCAAACAGGAAAACCTATCAGAAATGGATAGATTCCTGGACACATGCAATCTACCAAAATTGAACCATGAAGACATAGAAAACCTAAATAGACCCATAACTGAAACAGAAATTGAAACAGTAATTAAGGCCCTCCCAACAAAGAAAAGCCCAGGACCAGATGGATTCACTGCTGAATTCTACCAGACATTTAAAGAAGAACTAATCCCATTTCTTCTCAAACTATTCAGAACAATCGAAAAAGAGGGAATCCTCCCAAATTCTTTCTATGAAGCCAGCATCACCTTAATCCCTAAGCCAGAGGAAGATGCAGCACTGAAAGAAAATTACAGACCAATATCCCTGATGAACATAGACGCAAAAATCCTCAATAAAATTCTGGCCAATAGAGTACAACTACACATCAGGAAAATCATCCACCCAGACCAAGTGGGATTCATCCCTGGTATGCAGGGATGGTTCCACATTTGCAAATCAATCAATGTGATTCACCACATTAACAGACTGCAAAAGAAAAACCATATGATTATCTCAATAGATGCAGAGAAAGCATTTGATAAAATTCAACACCCTTTCATGATGAAAACTCTAAGCAAATTGGGTATAGAAGGAACATTCCTCAATATAATCAAAGCAATTTATGAAAAACCCATGGCCAGCATCCTATTGAATGGGGAAAAGTTGGAAGCATTTCCACTGAGATCTGGCACCAGGCAGGGATGTCCACTCTCACCACTGCTATTTAACATAGTTCTGGAAGTTTTAGCCAGAGCCATCAGACAAGAAAAAGAAATCAAAGGAATACAAATCGAGAAGGAAGAAGTCAAACTATCCCTCTTTGCAGACGATATGATTCTGTACTTAGAGGATCCAAAGAACTCTACTAAGAGACTATTGGAACTCATAGAGGAGTTTGGCAAAGTGGCAGGATATAAAATCAATGCACAAAAATCAACAGCCTTTGTATACACAAGCAATGCCATGGCTGAGGAAGAACTGCTAAGATCAATCCCATTCACAATAGCTACAAAAACAATCAAATACCTTGGAATAAACTTAACCAAGGACGTTAAAGATCTCTACGATGAGAATTACAAAATCTTAAAGAAAGAAATAGAAGAGGATACCAAAAAATGGAAAAATCTTCCATGCTCATGGATTGGAAGAATCAACATCATCAAAATGTCCATTCTCCCAAAAGCAATTTATAGATTCAATACAATCCCAATCAAGATACCAAAGACATTCTTCTCAGATCTAGAAGAAATGATGCTGAAATTCATATGGAGGCACAAGAGACCTCGAATAGCTAAAGCAATCTTGTACAACAAAAACAAAGCCGGAGGCATCACAATACCAGATTTCAGGACATACTACAGGGCAGTTGTAATCAAAACAGCATGGTACTGGTACAGAAACAGATGGATAGACCAATGGAACAGAACTGAAACACCAGAAATCAACCCAAACATCTACAGCCAACTTATATTTGATAAGGATCTAAAACCAATTCCTGGAGCAAGGACAGTCTATTCAATAAATGGTGCTGGGAAAACTGGATTTCCACATGCAGAAGCATGAAGCAAGACCACTACCTTTCACCTTACATAAAAATTCACTCAACATGGATCAAAGACTTAAATCTATGACCTGACACCATGAAATTATTAGAGAGCATTGGAAAAACCCTGCAAGATATAGGTACCGGCAATGACTTCTTGGAAAATACCCCAGAAGCACAGGGAGTCAAAGCCAAAGTTAACATTTGAATTGCATCAAATTGAGAAGTTTCTGTACTGCAAAAGAAACAGTCAGGAAAGTGAAGGGAGAACCAACAGAATGGGAAAAAATATTTCCACATTATGCAACAGATAAAGGGTTAATAACCAGAATCTATAAAGAGATCAAGAAACTCCACAAAAACAAAACCAACAACCCACTTAAGAGATGGGCCAAGGACCTCAATAGACATTTTTCAAAAGAGGAAATCCAAAGGGCCAACAGGCACATGAAAAAATGTTCAAGATCACTAGCAATTAGGGAAATGCAAATCAAAACCACAATGAGGTTTCACCTCACCCTGGTTAGAATGGCTCACATACAGAAATCTACCAACAACAGATGCTGGCGAGGATGTGGGGAAAAAGGGACACTAACCCACTGTTGGTGGGAATGCAAACTGGTCAAGCCACTATGGAAGTCAGTCTGGAGATTCCTCAGAAACCTGAAGATAACCCTACCATTCAACCCAGCCATCCCACTGCTTGGAATTTACCCAAAGGAATTTAAATTGGCAAACAAAAAAGCGGTCTGCACCCTAACATTTATTGCAGCTCAATTCACAATTGCCAAGACCTGGAACCAACCTAAATGCCCATCAACGGTAGACTTGATAAAGAAATCATGGGATATGTACTCTTTAGAATACTATACCACAGTAAGAAACAATGAAATCTGGTCATTTGCAACAAAATGAGGAATCTGGAACACATCATGCTGAGTGAAATAAGCCAGTCCCAAAGGGACAAATATCCTATGTTCTCCCTGATCGGTGACAATTGACTGAACACCAAAAAGGAAACCTGTTGAAGTGAAATGGACACTATGAGAAATGGTGACTTGATCAGCATAGCCCTGTTAATGAACAACTTAATACATTATCCCTCTTAGTATTTTTTTTGTTTGTTCTACTTAATATGACTGGTTTAATTCTGTAATTAATACACAGTTATTCTTAAGTGTTGAAATTTAACTGAAATGTGATTCCTGTTAAACATAAGAGTGGGAATAAGAGAGGGAAGAGATGTACAATTTGGGACATACTCAAGCTGACTTGCCCCAAATGGTAGAGTTAGAAACATACCAGGGGATTCCAATTCAATCCCATCAAGGTGGCATATACCAGTGCCATCTCACTAGTCCCAGTGATCAATTTCAGTTTACAATTGATCATAATGAAAGGACTAAGAGTCAAAGGGAGCACATAAACAAGTCTAGTACCTGCAAATACTAACTGATAGAATAAATAAAGGGGAGAGCGATCCAACATTGGAAGCGAGATACACAGCAGACTCATAGAATGGCAGATGTCCTAAACAGCACTCTGGCCTCAGAATCAGCCCTAAAGACATTTGGATCTGGCTGAAAAGCCCATGAGAGTATTTCAGGCATGGAAAGCCAAGACACTCTGGCAAAAAAAAAAAAAAAAAAAAAAAAAAAAAAAAAAAAAAAACAAACAAAAAAAAACACCTAAATGAAAGATCTCTGTGAGTGAGATCCCAGTGGAAAGAATAGGTCTTCAAAGAATTAGGTACCTTTCTCTGAAGGGAGGAGAGAACTTCCACTTTGACTATGGCCTTGTCTAAATAAGATAAGAGTCAGTGAACTCAAACGGATTCCATAGCCTTGGAAACTCATGACTGGAGCATAGGGAGATTACTGATGCCATAAACAGGAGTGTCAATTTTTAAAGTCAACAACAGGAGTCACTGTGCACTTACTCCTCATGTAGGATCTCTGTCCTTAGTGTGCTGTACATTGAGATTTAATGCTATAACGAGTACTCAAACAGTAAATTTCACTTTGTGTTTCTATGTGTGTGCAAACTGTTGAAATCTTTACTTAATGTATACTAAACTGATCTTCTGTATATATAGAAAACTGAAAATGAATCTTGATATGAATGGAAGGGGAGAGAGAGCGGGAAAGGGGAGGGTTGCGGGTTGGAGGGAAGTCATGGGGGGTTGGGAGAAGCCAATGTAATCCATAACCTGTACTTTGGAAATCTATATTCATTAAATATAAGTTAAAAAAAAAGAAAAAAAAGAAAATGAATCATGATGAAAAATGGGATGGGAGAGGGAGTGGGATATGGGATGGCTGTAGGTGGGAAGGAGGTTATGGGGGGAAAAGCTGCTATAATTCAAAAGTTGTACTTTGGAAATTTATATTTATTAAATAGAATTTGAAAAGAAAAAAAATGAATACAGAAAAATCAAAAGCCTTTGTATACACAGACAATCCCACAGACTGAGACAGCACTTTTAAGGTCAATCCCATTCACAATAGCAACAACAACAAAAAATCAAATACATTTGAATAAACTCAACCAAAGATTTCAAAGATCTCTGCAATTAGAATTACAAAACATTAAAGAAAGAAGTAGAAGATACAAAAAATGGAAAAATATTCCATGTTCATGGATTTGGAAGAATCAGTATCATCAAAATAATTTCTTCCAAAAGCTATTTACAGATTCAATGTGATACCAATCAAAATACCAAAGACATTCTTCTCAGATAAGGTAAAAATGATGCTGAAATTCATATGGAGGCACAGGAGACCTCAAATAGCTAAAGCAACCTTATACAACAAAATCAAAGTGAGAGGATCACAATACCAGATTTCAAGACATACTACAAGGCAGTTATAATCAAAACAGCCCGGGGCCAGCGCCGCGGCTCACTAGGCTAATCCTCCACCTAGCGGCGCCGGCACACCGGGTTCTAGTCCCGGTTGGGGCGCCGGATTCTGTCCCGGTTGCCCCTCTTCCAGGCCAGCTCTCTGCTGTGGCCAGGGAGTGCAGTGGAGGATGGCCCGGGTGCTTGGGCCCTGCACTCCATGGGAGACCAGGAAAAGCACCTGGCTCCTGGCTCCTGCCATCGGATCAGCGTAGTGCGCCGGCTGCAGCGTGCCGGCAGCGGTGGCCATTGGAGGGTGAACCAATGGCAAAGGAAGACCTTTCTCTCTTTCTCTCTCTCTCTCACTGTCCACTCTGCCTGTCAAAAAAAATAAATAAATAAACAGCCCGGTACTGGTACACAAACTGATGGATAGATGAATGAAACAAACTAGAAACACCAGAAATCAATCTACACATCTACAACCAACTTATATTTGATCAAGGAGCTAAAACCAATTCCTGGAGAAAGGACAGTCTGTTCAACAAAAACGGTGCTGGGAAAGCTGGATTTCCACATGCAGAAGTGTGAAGCAAGACCCCTATCTTACACCTTACACAAAAATCCACCCAACATGGATTTAAGATCTAAATCTATGAACTGACACCATCAATTTGTTAGAGAATATTGGAGAAACCCTGCAAGACACTGGCACAGGCAAAGGCAAAGGCTTCCTGGACAAGACCCCAGAGGCACAGACTGCCAAAGGCAAAATTAACAACTGGGATTACATCAAATTGGGAAGATTCTGTAATACAAAACAATCAGGAAAGTGAAGAGGCAACAGATTAGGAGAAATTATGTGCAAATTATGCAACTGATGAAGGATTAATAACCAGAATCTACAGAGAGATCAAAAAACTCCACAGAAACTAGACAAAAAACCCACTTAAAAGATAGGCAAAAGAGGAAATCCAAATGGCCAACAGATACATGAAAAAAACATGCAGTATCACTAGCCATCAGGGAAATACAAATCAAACCACAGTGAGGTTTCACCTTACCCCAGTTAGAATGGCTTTCATACAGAAATTAACAAACAACAAATGCTAACAAGGATTTTTGGGGAAAAGGCACAATAAGGTACTGTTAGCAGGAATACAAACTGGTAAAGCCACTCCGGAAGACAGATTGTAGGAAATCTGAATACAGCCCTACCACAGGACTCGGCCACCCTTCCCCTTGGAATTCAAGCAAAGGAAATGAAATCGGCAAATAAAAGAGCTATCTGCACCTCCATGTTTATTGCAGCTCGATTCACAATAGCAAAGACAAGGAATCAACCTAAATGCCCATCAACAGAAGACTGGATAAAAAAATTATGGGGAATGTACTCTATGGAAATCTACTCAGTGGTGAAAAAATGAAATCCAGTCATTTGCAACAAAATGGAAGAATTTGGAACACATCATGCTGAGTGAAATAAGCCAGTCCAAAGGGTCAAATAGCATATGTTCTCCCTGATCTTTGACAACTAACTGAGCACCTAAAAGGAAACCTGTAGAAGTTAAGCTGACACTATGAGAAGCACTAACTTGATCAGCCTTGGTCCTGCCTGTTGAGGAAGAGCTTACTATCTTATCTATTTTAGTATTTTCTTTTTCTACTTAATACCAATGGTTGAACTCTTTACTTAATACGGAATTATCCTTAGATGTTTAAATCCAATTGAAAATTGATCTCTGTTAAAAATAAGAGTGGGAAAGGCCAACGCCGTGGTTCAATAGGCTAATCCTCAACCTGGAGCACTGGCACCCTGGGTTCTAGTTTTGGTCTGGGTGCCGGATTCTGTCCTGGTTGATCCTCTTCCAGTCCAGCTCTCTGCTGTGGCCCAGGAAAGAAGTGGAGAATGGCCCAAGTGCTTGGGCCCTGCACCCACATGGGAGACCAGGAGGAAGCACCTGGCTCCTGGCTTTGGATCAGCATGGTGCGCCGGCCACAGTGTGTTGGCCACAGCAGTCATTGGGGGGTGAACCTACGGAAAAATGAAGACCTTTCTCTCTCTCTCTCTCTCACTGTCCACTCTGCCTGTCCAAAAAAAAAAAGAGTGTGAATATAAGAGAGAGGAGATGTACAGTTTGGCACATGTTCCCTTGGACTTACCCCTAACAGTAAAGCTAAAAACATGCATGGGATTCCAAATCCCATTATGTTGGCAGGTACCAATGTCATCTTACTTGTTAAGGTGACCTATTTAAGTTCATAATGGATCATAAAAATATGAATAAGTCTCAAAGGGATCATATAAATAAGAAAAGTGTCTGTTAATAATAATAGAATTAAAAGGAGAGAACAATCCAACATTATAAACAGGCCACACAGCAGACTCATAGAATGACAAATGCCCTAAACAGCACTCTGGCCTCAGAACCAGCCCTTAAGGCATACAGATCTGGCTAAAAAGCCCATGAGAGTATCTCAGGCATGGAAAGCCAAGACACTGTGGCAAAAAATGACCTAAATGAAAGATCTCTGTGAGTGAGATCCCAGTGGAAAGAAGGGGCCATCAGAGAAGGAGGTACCTTTCTCTGAAGGGAGGAGAGATCTTCCACTTTGAGTATGGTCTTGTCTAAATAATGTTGGAGTTTGTGGAGTCAAGAGGCTTCCATAGCCTTGGCAGCTCATGACAAGAGCCTCGGGTGATTACTGATATCATTAATAAGAGTGTCAATTGTTAAATCAATAATAGGAGTCACTGTGCACTTGCTCCCCATGTAGCACTTCTGTCCTTAATGAGTTGTACCATGAGAATTAATGCTGGTGCCAGTGCCATGGCTCACTTGGTTAATCCTTTGCCTATGGTGCTGGCATCCCATATGGGCGCTGGGTTCAAGTTCCTGTTCCAGTGCAGCTCTCTGCTGTGGCCCGGGAGGGCAGTGGAGGATGGCCCAAGTGCCTGGGCTCCTGCACCCGCATGGGAGATGAGGAGGAAGCACCTGGCTCCTGGCTTTGGATCGGCATAGCTCCAGCTGTAGCGGCCCTTTGCGGGGTGAACCAACAGAAGGAAGTCCTTTCTTTCTGTCTCTCTCTTACTGTCTACCTGTCAAATAAATAAAAAGAATCATTTTTTTAAAAAAAGAATTAACGCTAAAATTAGTCTTCAAACACTACTTTATTTTTTGTGTGTCTGTGTGGCTGTAAACTGTTGAAATATTTACTAAGTATAGAGTTGACTTTCTGTATATGAAAATAATTAAAAATGAATCTTAATAAGAATGGGATGGGAGAGGGAGTAGGTGGTGAAATGTTTTGGGGGTGGGAGGGCAGGTATAGGAGGAAGAACAGCTATAATTCAGAAGTTGTACCTATGAAATTTATATTTCTTAAACAAAATATTTCTATAAAAAAAAGAAGTGGAGAAGCCAGAACACGTGCTGGCATCCATATGTGATCCTGGCACTGCAGGCAGTTTCTCTACTGGCTATGCCAATTGGTTGGCCCCAAATTATTTTTGTTATGATCTGTATTGTCACACATTTGCAATGCTATGAGGTCATTTCTATTTCCTGAGCTTTTCAGGATACTAACTTAACTGAAGACCATTCTTTTCCAAAAAGGAGGAGGTGAGTATGTGAGGAAAAAAGAGTGATCTCTCTTAAAGGCAAATTTATAATAACTGTAAGTCAAAAAATTATAATATACTTTAACCAAAACTGTATAGGAGTCATAGATTAATGTTACTTTTATGATTACTAAATGATATTTTAAGGCAGAAATAATGCATCTGAATCCAAACATTCCAAAACATCTCAAAGATGTGTATGTTCTACATCTGCAGTAATAACAAGTACAAATAGGTGAGGTGGGTAAGGCAGCATACAATTTGCTCATTTAATCATGGTGACAGAATTTCTCCTACACAACATGGAGAGAACTTCAATGAAGATACAGGAGATTAAAATTATTTTAAAAGAAATGAGAGAAATAAGATGGCAATTCACATTTATTTATTTATTTATTTATTTTTGTCAGGCAGAGTTAGACAGTGAGACAGAGAGACAGAGAGAAAGGTCTTCTTTCCTTTGGTTCACCCCCCAGATGGCTGCTACGGCCAGTGTGCTGTGTTGATCTGAAGCCAGGAGCCAGGTGCTTCCTCCTGGTCTCCCATGTGGGTGCAGGGCCCAAGCACTTGGGCCATCCTCCACTGCCTTCCCAAGCCAAGCAGAGAGCTGGACTGGAAGAGGAGCAACCAGGACAGAATCCGGCGCCCCAACCGATACTAGAACCCAGGGTGCCAGTGCTGCAGGTGGAGGATTAGCCAAGTGAGCCACAGCACTGGCCAGCAATTCACCTTTTACCATTAGCAATAGTAAATATTTTTAAATACTTTAATGAATGATAACTCAATTAATTAGCATATACTCATTTTCCAATGATAGGAATAAATGTCATTGAACAGCCAGATTCAATCCTAGGTATTGCCATTCTAATACAAGAAAAAATAGCCTTTAATATAACAACTGTTAAAAGAGACAAAGAAGAGCACTATGTAATGCTTAAGGGATCAATCCAACAGGAAGATGTGGGTATAATAAAAGTAGATATACTCAATTATTGGGTACCTGGCTACTTAAAAATACTGATGGACCTGAATGGAGACAATAGTAATGGGGAATTTCAATACCCCATTTTCAGCAATAGACACATCATCCAGACAGAAGATCAGCAAGGGAACACCACAGTTCATCAAAAATTTCTGGAAACAAATGAAGATGGCAGTCCATCATATCAAAACCTATGGGACTGATGCGCTACCTGAAAAAATATTTGCAAACTATGCAACAGATAAAGGGTTAATAACCAGAATCTACAAAGAAATCAAGAAACTCCACAAAAACAAAACCAACAACCCACTTAAGAGATGGGCCAAGGACTTCAATAGACATTTTTCAAAAGAGGAAATCCAAAGGGCCAACAGGCACATGAAAAAAAGTTCAAGGTCACTAGCAATTAGGGAAATGCAAATCAAAACCACAATGAGGTTTCACCTCACCCCGGTTAGAATGGCTCACATACAGAAATCTACCAACAACAGATGCTGGCGAGGATGTGGGGAAAAAGGGACACTAACCCACTGTTGGTGGGAATGCAAACTGGTCAAGCCACTATGGAAATCAGTCTGGAGATTCCTCAGAAACCTGAAGATAACCCTACCATTCAACCCAGCCATCCCACTCCTTGGAATTTACCCAAAGGAGTTTAAATTGATAAACAAAAAAGCGGTCTGCACCCTAATGTTTATTGCAGCACAATTCACAATAGCCAAGACCTGGAACCAACCTAAATGCCCATCAATGGTAGACTGGATAAAGAAATCATGGGATATGTATTCTTTAGAATACTATACCGCAGTAAGAAACAACGAAATCCAGTCATTTGCAACAAAATGGAGGAATCTGGAACACATCATGCTGAGTGAAGTAAGCCAGTCCCAAAGGGACAAATACCATATGTTCTCCCTGATCGGTGACAACTGACTGAACACCAAAAAGGAAACCTCCTGAAGTGAAATGGACACTATGAGAAATGGTGACTTGATCAGCATAGCCCTGACTGCTAATGGACAACTTAATACATTATCCCTCATAGTATTTTTTTTTGTCTGTTCTACTTAATATGACTGGTTTAATTCTATAATTAATACACAGTTATTCTTAAGTGTTGAAAATTAACTGAAATGTGATCCCTGTTAAACATAAGAGTGGGAATAAGAGAGGGAAGAGATGTATAATTTGGGGCATGCTCGGGCTGACTTGCCCCAATTGGTAGAGTTGGAAACATACCAGGGGATTCCAATTCAATCCCATCAAGGTGGCATGTGCCAATGCCATCTCACTATTCCAAGTGATCAATTTCTGTTCACAATTGATCATAATGAAAGGACTAAGAGTCAAAGGGAGCACATAAACAAGTCTAGTATCTGCTAACACTAACCGATAGAATAAATAAAGGGGAGAGTGATCCAACATGGGAAGTGAGATACTCAGCAGACTCATAGAATGGCGGATGTCCTAAATAGCACTCTGGCCTCAGAATCAGCCCTAAAGGCACTCGGATCTGGCTGAAAAGCCCATGAGAGCATTTCAGGCATGGAAAGCCAAGACACTCTGGCAAAAAGATCTCTGTGAGTGAGATCCCAGTGGAAAGAACAGGTCTTCAAAGAAGGAGGTGCCTTTCTCTGAAGGGAGGAGAGAACCTCCACTTTGACTATGACCGTGTCTAAACAAGATAAGAGTCGGAGAACTCAAGGGGCTTCCATAGCCTTGGAAACTCATGACTGGAACATAGGGAGATTACTGATGCCATAAACAGGAGTATCAATTTGTAAAGTCAACAACAGGAGTCACTGTGCACTTACTCCTCATGTAGGATCTCTGTCCTTAATGTGCTATACACTGAGGCTTAATGCTATAATGAGTATATTTCACTTTGTGTTTCTATGGGGGTGCAAACGATTGAAATCTTTACTTAATGTACACTAAACTGATCTTCTGTAAAAAAAAAAAAATTATCAATTCCCAACTTGACTCTCACTGGGATTAAACATGACAATAGGTCTGATCTGATTTCATCATCATTTAAAAAAAATCATCTATTATTTTTCACTTTATGTTTCTGTGTGGGAGCAAACTGTTGAAATCCTTACTTAAGGTATACTAAGCTGATCTTCTGTATATTAAGATAATCGAAAATGAATCTTGATGTGAATGGAAGGGGAGAGGGAGTGGGAAAGGGGAGGGTTGTGGGTGGGAGGGACGGTATGGGGGGGGAAGCCATTGTAACCCATGAGTCGTACTTTGGAAATTTATATTCATTAAATAAAAGATAAAAAAAAAAAGCCAGGCATGCAAAGGTTTTGTAAGGAAACCTATTCAATAGGTGTTAGCTTTCAATGTTATGAGAATAAATAAAGTGTTTGTTATTAATAAATACTAGCTTTTGATACAAAAAAAAGACCTATGAAGTACATAAAGATCTATAACGTATAACAAATAAAGCACAATAAAAGGAAAAAAAAAAACCAAAACCTATGGGATACAGCAAAAGCAGAGTTAAGAAAAAGTTTGTAGCAATTGATGCCTACATGAAGAAGCTGGAAAGGTACTAAATAAAGAGCTATTAATGCATCTCAAGGACCTAGAATATCAACAACAAACCAAACCCAAAACTAGTAGGAGGAAAGAAATAATATTAGAGAAGAAATCATCAAAATTGAAACAAAAAAGTACAATATATCAATATAATGAAAAGCTAGATTTTGAAAAAATAAACAAAACTGATACAGCATTGGTGCACCTAAGCCAGAAAAAAAGACACAAATTAATAAAAACAGGGATGAAAAAGGAAATGTAACATATACCACAGAAATAAAAACAATCATCAGAAATTTTTACAAACAGTTGTATGCCAACAAACTAGGATACCTAGAAGAACTGGATAGATTCTAGAAAGATTGAATCTGCCAAAATTAATTCATTAAGATATAGAAAACCTAAATGGACCAATAACCAAGATGAGATTGAATCAGTAATAAAGACCCTCCCACAAAGAAAACCCCAGGAATGGATGGCTTTACTACTGAATTCTACCAGACATTTAAAGAATAATTCCAATTCTTCTCAAGCAATTGAAAACAACTGAAAAGGAGGGAATCCTCCCAAACTCTTTCTGTGAGGCCTGCATCACTTTAATATCCAAACCTGGAAAAGATGCAACAGAGAAAGAATACCATAGACCAATATTCCTGATGAACACAGATGTAAAAATCCTCAACAAAATATTAGCTAATAGAATGCAACAGCACATCAGAAAGATCATCTACCCTGACCAAGTCGGATTTATCACCAGAATGCAAGAATGCTTCAGGATTCACAAATCCTGTGATTTGTGATATACCACCTTAACAAACTAAGAAAAAAATCATATTATTATCTCAATAGATGCAGAGAAAGCATTTGATACAATATAACATTCTTTCATGAAGAAAACCTTAAGGAAACTGGGTATAGAAGGAACATTCCTCAACAAAACCAAGGCAATATATGACAAGCTCACAGAAAACATCCTATTAAATAGAGAAAAGCTGGCATCATACTTCCTAAGATGCAGAACCAGACAAGGATGCCCAGTATCATCATTGCTATTTAATACAGTCCTGGAAGTTTTAGCTAAAGCCATTAGGCAAGAAAAAGAAATCAAAGGGGTACAAATTAGAAATGAGGAACTCAAACTATCCTTATCTGCAGATGGCATGATCATATATATGCAAGATCCCAAACACTCCACTGAGAGACTACTGGAACTCATAAAAGGGTTTTATAAAATGGCAGAATATACAATTAAACTAGAAAAGTCAATAGCCTTTATATACACAGACAGTGCCATGGCCAGGAAAGAACTTGTGAGATCAGTACCATTCACAGCAGCTCCAAAAAGAACCAGATACCTTGGAATAAATTTAACCAAGGATGTCAAAGATCTCTATAATTTTCCATGTTCATGGATTGGAAGAATCAACATCATCAACATCCATACTACCAAAAGAAATTTACAGATTCAGTGTGATCCCAATCAAAATAACAATGACCTTCTTGGCAGATCTAGTGAAAACTATGCTGAAATTCAAATGGAAACACAGGAGTTCCCAAATAGCTAAAGCAATATTATTCTACAAAAACAAAGGCAGCTCATGACAAGAGCCTAGGGTGATTACTGATGCCATAAACAAGAGTGTCAATTTGTTAAGTCAACAACAGGAGTCACTGTGCACTTACTCCTCATGTAGGATCTTTGTCCTTAGTGTGCTATACATTGATTTAATGTTATAACTAGTAATCAAACAGTATTTTTCACTTTATGTTTCTGTGTGGGAGAAAACTGTTGAAATCTTTACTTAATGTATGCTAAACTGATCTTCTGTATATAAAGAGAATTGAAAATGAATCTTGATGTGAATGGAAGGGGAGAGGGAGTGGGAAAGGGGAGGGTGGCGGGTGGGAGGGAAGTTATGGGGGGGGGAAGCCATTGTAATCCATAAGCTGTACTTTGGAAATTTATATTCATTAAAGAAAAGTTTAAAAATAAAACAAAGCTGGAGGCATTCAATACCTGATTTCAAGACATACTACAGGGCAGTTATAATCAAAACAGCCTGGTACTGACACAAAACTAGACTTATAGGCCAATGGAATAGAATAGAATCTCCAGAAACCAATCCATGCATCTACAATCAACTTATATTTTATAAAGGGGAGGAAATTAATCCATGGAGCAGAGACAGTGTCTAACAAATGGTGCTGGAAAAACTGGATCTCCACATGCAGAAGTATGAAATTAGACTCCTGCCTTACAGCCTGCACAACAATCCACTCAAAATGCATCAAAGACATAAATCTACAACCCGACACCATCAAATTATTAGAGAACATGGGGGAAACTCTTCAAGACATTGGCATAGACAAAGACATCTTGGAATAGAGCCCAGAAGAACAGGCAATCAAAGCCAAAATTGACAAATGGGAGTAGAACAAGCTGAGATGCTTCTGCACTGCAAAAGAAAAACTCAGAAAAACAAAAAGGCAACTGACAGAATGTGAGAAACTATTTGCAAACTACAGAACTGATAAAGGGTTAACATCTAGGATCTATAGAGAGCTCATGAATTTCAACAACAAACAATCCAGTAAAGACATGAGGAAGAACTTAAACAGACATTTTTTTAAGAGAGGAAATTCAAATGGCCAACAGATACTTGTGAAAATGCTCAGGATTCCTAGCAATCAGGGATATGAAAATAAAACCACAAAAAGTTTCCACCTCTCTGCATTTAGAATGACCTTCATACAGAAATCAGCAAACAACAAATGGTGGCAAGAATGTGGGGAAAAAGGTGCTCTGGTCCACTACTGGTGGTAATGTAAACTGGTATAACCACTGTGGGAGACAGTATGGAGATACCTGAGAAACCTGAATATAGATCTACTACATGATCCAGTTTTCCCACTCCTGGGAATATACCCAAACCAAAAGAGAACAGTACATGAAAGAGGTATCTGTACCCCCATGATCATTACAGCACAATTCACAAGAGAAAAGATGTGAAATAACCCAGCTGTCTATCAACTAGTACTAGATAAAAGAAATTTTGGGATATATACACTATGGAGTACTACTCATGTGTAAACAAAACAAAACCCAAATCCTTTATTTTGCAGCAAGATGGTCATACCTGGAATCCATTATACTTAGTAAAATAAACCAGTCCCCAAAAGGAAAATATCATGTTTTCCCTGATCCAATGCAACTAATACCTGAAATGTAATGTAATCGAGTGAAATAGTCTTTTGGATAATGGATGATTGTTGATAGCCCTTGTCATGTCCACTGAGGAACAATCTTTAGTTTTATTTTGTTATTTGTTATTTTTTTTCTTTATCTTCATACTATTTGTTCAGCTCTTCTAATTAGAGTATTGCTAGCTATAAGATCACTAACGAATCTGGTAATAGATCACTGTAAAAATTAAGAATGGGAATCCAAGGTTTGGGGGGGGGAGGTGAGAATGTGGGCAGGAGGGAGGGCAAGCTCCACTCTGTCTCTGAAATTTATGAAATCTGTAGGACTTACATAACAATAAATATTTGCCGGTGTTGTGGCTCACTAGGCTAATCCTCCACCTGCGGCGCTGGCATCCCGGGGTTCTAGTCCCAGTTGGGGTGCCAGATTCTGTCCCGGTTGTTCCTCTTCCAGTCCAGCTCTCTGCTGTGGCCCAGGAGGGCAGTGGAGGATGGCCCAGGTCCTTGGGCCCTGCACCCACATGGGAGACCAGGAGGAAGCACCTGGCTCCTGGCTTCGGATTGGTGCAGTGCGCCAGCACGTTGTAGCAGCCACTTGAGGGGTGAACCAACGGAAAAAAAGAAGACCTTTCTCTCTGTTTGTCTCTCTCTCTCTCACTGTCTAACTCTGCCTGTCCAAAAAAAAAAAGATAAATATTTACAAAACTAAAAAAAATCAGTTAATGAGACAAATGTGGCTTTATTAAATTTAATTTTCTTTGGGAAGCAGAGAGAGGAGAACCTCTATCTCTGGCTCATTCCCCAAATTGCTGCTTCAGATGGGCCTGGACGTGCTAAAGCCAGGAGCCAGGAATTCCATGTGGAACTCACACACTGATGGCATGGGCTTTGGGTACTTGAGCCATCACCTGTTGCCTCCCAGGATGCACATTGGCTGGAAGCTGCATCAGAAGCAAAGTGCAGACTCAAAGCCAGACTGGTGAAAGATGTGGGCATGCTAAGTGCTTTCTTAACTGCTGTATCCCTGTTGTTGTTTTGGAAGAAGAATTGATTGGAATTACTGGGTCTTCTCTTACAGCAAGGAGAGTCCCTCTAACATTTTATCATGCCTGTAACATTCCTAGTTGCCTCCAGAGAGAACTACAGGGAGATTTCACTCTCTCCTACCTTCATGTTACTACAGACGGAGCAAAGGTTAAGTTTCAGGGGCTGGTGTTGTAGCACAACAGGTTAAGCCGTCACTTTCAATACTATCATCCCTTAGCTGAGCACTGGTTCAAGTCACAGCTGCTCTGCTTCTGATCCAGTTCCCTGTTGATGTGCCTGGGAAGGCCAAGAAGGTTGGCCCAAGTACTTGGGTCCCTGCTACCTATGTGGGAGAACAACATGGAGCTCCTGGCTTTGGCCTGGCCTAGGTGTGGCCATCATTACCATTTAGGGGAGTGAACCAATCAATAGAAGAGATATCTCTGTCTCTAAAAATAAATAAATAACTTAGAGTGCACATGTGAGGCTATCATAGTTGATTGGTCACATTTTTTATGGATGTTGCAAACAAGCACATTTATGGCATGCCCAGGGTTTGCCACCACTGTCACTCCAGAAACCACCTCTTGGTAACTTATCAAGTACAACTTGGTAACTGGACCAAGTATAAAGAGAAAAATTAACATCTGACTGCTCCAGTAAATCCAAGTTGTTCAGCAGTGACAGCATTACCGGAAAAGTCTGCTTCTTAAGCAGGTATGATGCTCATTGTCTGGAAACAGGTGGTCAGGTAGATAAAGTGCTATTCTAATCTTTTGGACTACATCACCCAGAAAGAATGCCATTGCAGTGCAAAGGGAAATGAAAGAGACAGAGGATGCAGCACACACTGTGAGGCAAGAACCTGTTTGCACTCTGTCTTATGTGTAACTGGAAAGGCCACAGCCTTCAGCTTTAGCCAAGATTGAGTGAGCAAAGTCTTTGAAGCATCTCAGTGCCATCAACTCCACCATGACTGTGACAACACTACACTGGCTACTTCATTTTCAGTAACATGGCCTGCAACAAAAGCCAGAAGATGTTTCTTTTTGTTTGCAAGCTATCAAGGGGTCTGAGAAGACTCACTTTTGTCCCTTTATGTTAGCTCACAAATGGAACAACAGGACAAGAAAGAAGGCCTCATATCTCAGTGAGAAAAGATGCAAGCTCATTATTTCTTTTTTATTTTTTTTCAACTTATTTAATCAATATAAATTTCCAAAGTACAACTTTTGAATTATAGCGGCTTTTCCCCCCATAACCTCTCTCCCACCCGCAACCATCCCATCTCCCACTCTCTCTCCCATCCCATTCTTCATCACGATTCATTTTCAATTATCTTTATTATTTCTAACAGGCAACAGCTTAGCTCCAGGTACAATCTCTGTTTCTTGGCCATGAAAACCTAACATGGTCAATTCTCCAGTTTCCTTCATAAAAGGCGGTGAAAGACATTGACTGATGGCAGATATTTTTCCGGATCCCTTGTACCTTGAGCCCATTCATTCTGGATGTGCCAAGAGCATTGATTCCCAAGAGTGCACAACCAGCTGGAGAGGTTGCAGCATAGGACACACTACCTATGCTCTCACAAAGGGCCCTGTGCATAGAGGAGCCCAATGCTGGGAAGAACATCTTTTATGGTTTATACTTTGCTATCATCCTCTGGATATTCTTGATAATTTGGGGACAAGGAGCTGTTCACTTTAATTTCTCATTGGGTCCAGAAATTACATAGCTGAATATGCTAACAGATGGGGATGGGGCAGAGTGACCTGCTGTGAGGAAGGAACTCCCTTTAACAGAATCATCTGATAGTTCAATAAAAGAAATAAGTGCAGCATTAAACACTTGAATACAGAGTATTACTGTACAGCACAGGACATAAAATATTAAATATTGATGGCTATAAAAATAATTTACCCCCAGTGAGCAGACTTTTTGACTTTCCTCATAATTCATGCTCTCTTTTCTAAAGCTCTGTTAGTGCCCCGCTTCATTGTTTATAAGCTCTGTCACACATGTGCTGCTGATATCAGAACCCAGCAGCTCTAGGGGTTGGAGGTGTTGCTATTTATTTGTTTATTTTGGTGGGGGTTGCTTGTTTATAGTCTCTCCTAGAGACTTGAAATAGGGAAAAAGAGGAGGGTTTGGTCTTACAGCTTTGGGAGTGCCTGTGGCTCCTTTTCTTCTTTAGGGTAGCTAGCTCAAGGGTGTTTGGCATGGCTGTGACGATGCTGTTTGGGATGCCAGCATCTCATATGGGAGTGCTTGGGTTTCAGTCCCAGCGCTGCTTCTGATTCCAGATTCCTGCTCATGTGCACCCTGGGAGATAGAAGGTGAAGGCTGCTGTGGGTGTTGAGTGAACCAGGGGATGTTGGTCTCGGTCTTTCTGTTTCTCTCTTTCAAATAAAATGAAAATAAAGATAGAAAAGCTAAGACAAAAAAACTTTGTATTATAGAAATTTTAAAATTATAAAGACAGTACTGGGGGAGTCCTGGGCACAGTCTGAAGCCCAAGTGGTGAATCCTACTCCTGTTTTTGCTTCTCATCTCTGGTTCTCCCAGGCTAGAGGGGCACTGTGTGGCCCAAAGCCCCCATCATGAACAGTGTTGTCAGACTGTCCAGTCCCACTGCACCGAGTGAGCAGAGACACTGCTACGAGGCAGACCATGCTAGGGGCTGCAGGGGCCACTCTTCAGCCAGGGGCAGGAGCCCTCTGTGGCTGAGGTCAGTGCTTCCTGGCACAAACATAATGAACAACCCCATACTTAACCTTCTAGTTTGAAATCACAACATCAACAGTGGCCAATCTTACTTCAAGATACTGTGTGGGACTCCACTTGTGTTGGTTTCCCAAAACAGGGTGTTTCACAATTAGGACATTAGTAACTTACTCATTAAGCACAGCCATGTTAAAAATTAAGTTCTATATATTAAAAGCCATGTAAATTAGATGAACATTAAAGAAAATGCTCAAAACTCATCATTTTCTCTTTCCCTCACTATTAACAGACTCATGCTCTTACTTCATCCATCATGTCTGGTGAGAGTCCCATACAGTGATTTGAGCATTAGCTTCAGTGACATCACACTGGTAGAGGGACATCAGCCCTCTACCAGGGCTGTGTAATATATTGACACAATGGCCACAGCCATTGCTCTGAATCAGGACTTCTGTGTGATATTCTGATTTAGGCAAGAATCTATCTGCAATCCAACCATTAGTAGAACTCTGTCATGGCCTACAACAACATTAAACATCTGATAAATTACTTCAAAATCTAAACTACATCTAGAACTCAAATTGATTCTGATGGACTTTTTTCTGGAAAAAATTTATGTCCTCATGCAAATCCTTTTGCTGGAAGTCCAATTTATTTATTTTTATTTATTTACTTTTTGACAGGCAGAGTGGACAATGAGAGAGAGAGACAGAGAGAGAGGTCTTCCTTTTCCATTGGTTCACTGTCCAATGGCCACTGTGGGCGGTGCACCAGGCTGATCTGAAGCTGGGAGCCAGGTGCTTCTTCCTGGTCTCCCATGTGGGCGCAAGGCCCAAGCACTAGGGCCATCCTCCACTGCACTCCTGGGCCATAGCAGAGAGCTGGACTGGAAGAGGGATAACCGAGACAGAATCTGGTGCCCCGACTGGGACTAGAGCCTGGTGTGCTGGTGCCACAGGTGGAGGATTAGCCTATTGAGCCGTGGCATCAGCCCCAATTTATTTTAAATGTTAATTTGCTCAATAGTTTTTCAGTGCTTCCTCTGACATTTCCTGTAAATTGTGGAGATTGTACAAAAAACTAAAAGTAGCTTTTTGATTGCATAGGAATGGAATTTTAATTGCATATCAAAAAACCATTTTACCAAGAAAACATTGATGTCACTAGAAAAATATTTTTTAAATTCAATGATCTTACAGTAATAGCTTATACACCTATGACAAAATGGACATGTCTTAAAGATTATGCCTAGTGGAAAAGATATTCTTTCCCAAAGGAATATAAAATAAGATATTGATATAACAGGCTAAATTAAGGAAGCTTCTTAACACTCACAGAAAACTAAATACAAAATTCATGCAGACGCTGCAAGTAATTCCCAGAACTTGAGGGGTAGGTTAGTTGAGTAACTAAAATTTGTTGTTTGAGATGTATTAATTTGATACACTAATAGCAGTTCAGAGAAGGGACCTGCTCAGGTTTTTGTGCCTGAGAACAATGGCTCCTTTTTAAAGGAAGATCTCAGGAGGGAGGAAAGCAGCCCTTGATTCTTGATGTCAGCAACTATGACTGGCAGTCCCAAATCACAGGCGCTACCTATTTTTACATGATGTATTAGCCAAGAGCGATTCTTCTGGTTTATGAATAGTTGAGAAAAGAAAATCAAAGCCTGATCATAATTTGGGACATGAGAAAAATCAAATCAAATTTCACTGTACAGAAATAAAGCTTTATTGGAACAAAGCCATACTCTTTCTCAAGTAATTATCTATGGCTGTTTTCATGCTACAGCAGCACAATGGAGTAGTTACTGAGTCTAATCTATTTACTTGCTGGTCTTTTACAGAAAAAAATTGCACACCCCTGCTCTAGAAGAAAGAATAATGAAAGGAAATATATCAATTGACTAAGCTCACCCTGAGATTCAGAGAACAGAGGAGAACTAGAGGAGACAGGGTGACTGATGCACATGATGGGGAAGCCAGGAAAGAAGGCTGTAAAGAAGGGCAGGTTATCAATCTTCCTGGAACTTTGTCCTGAGATAATCATCAGAAAAATTATTTTTCATGAAATTTTCTATGGATGCAATGCATTGAGCCACAATTAGGTTTAAAGAAAACTGGGACAAATAGAGAATACACAACAGAAACAGAAATGAAATCTAGACACCTAAATATTAGAGAGTGGATGATGAGTGAGTCAGAGAGAGAAATAAGGAAAGTACATTGAAAATCTACTGGATTGAAATAATAGGAACATATTATTTTATCCTTAGAGGATTTTTTTTAAGATTGATTTATTCCGAAGGCAGAGATACAGAGAGAGAAGAGGTAGAGAAAACTTCCATCTGTTGGTTCACTGCCCAAATGGGTGCAATGAGCAGGGCTGGGCTAGGCTGAATCCAGAAGCTTTATCCTGGCCTCCCACATTGGTACAAAGGCCCAAATATTTTGACCATATTCTGCTTTCCCAGATGCATTAGCAGGAAGCTGGATCAGAAGTGGAGCAGCTGGGACTAAACTAGCACACCTATTGGATCCAGGCAGCGGTTTAGCCTGCAGAGCCACAACACTAGCACCATAAAAGGATAGCTTGAGGAAGAAAAGAAACCCAGAAATCAGGAGAAAAGTCTTAATTAAATCACTTTATACTACAAGTCAGTTATAATCAAAACATCCTAGTACTGGTACAAAAACAGATGGGTAGACCAATGAAATAGAATAGAATCACCAGAAACCAATCCAAGCATCTACAACCAAGTTATATTTGACCAAGGAGCTAACACCAATCCCTGGAGCAAGGTAGATCTCTTTAAAAAAATGGTGATGGCAGAACTGGATTTCCACATGCAGAAGTATGAAGCAAGACCCATAAGCTATACCTTACACAGAAATCCACTCAAAAAAGATTAAAGATCTAATTCTCCGGGCCATTGCTGTGGCACAGTAGGTTAATCCTCTACGTGCATCACTGGCATCCCATATGGGTGCTGGTTCTAGTCCCAGCTGGTCTACTTCTGATCCAACTCTGCTGTGGCCTGGAAAAGCAGTTAAAGATGGCCCAAGCACTTGGGCCCCTGCACCTGCATGGGAGACCCGGAGGAAGTGTCTGGCTTCTGTCTTCAGATCAACTTAGCTCTGACCATTGCAGCCATCTGGGAGAGAAGCAGTGGATGGAAGATTTTTTTTCCTCTCTCTCCCTATCATTGTCTGTAACTCTACCTCTGAAATAAATAAATGAATTCTTTTAAAAAAAATCTAAATGTATGATATGACACCATCATATTATTAGAGATCATTGGGGGAAAACTGCAAGAAATTGGCATAGGCAAAGACTTCTTGGAAAAAAAAAACCCAGAGGTATAGACAGTCAAGGCAAAAATTAACAAATGGGATTACATCAAATTGAGAAATTTCTGTACTGCAAAATAGACAATTAGGAAAGTGAAGAGGCAACCATCAGAATGGGAGAAATTATTTGCAAACTATGCAACTGATAAAGGATTAATAACAGAATCTACAAAGAAATCAAGAAACTCGAGAGGCGGAGCCAAGATGGCGGAATAGTGAGGGCATGCACCGATAGTCCGAGAAAATTTAGTTTAATAAAAGTGGAGTTACGGTAGCCTCAGAAAAAGGATCAGGAAAAAATTGCAGAGGAAACACTTCCGGATCTAGTGGCTGTGATTTGGAGGACCTACTGGGAGAACAAGGTCACCCACTGCGCGGAAGCAAGCCGTGGGAGCCGCAGGGTCTGCGCGCCAGAGCAGGAAGGGGAGTGGATGTCACACAGACACCAGCGGGGAGAGCAGGGGCGCCCAGGGCTCCGAGTCCACACATCGGTACTGGAAGGGGAGGTGAGCTCAGTAACCTGAGACATTGGCGGGGAAACGGTGGTCAGAATCTAGAGGGGAGCAGGAAAGTTCACCAGACTGACTACAGGAGAAAAGGAAAAAAAGGTGGGGGGGGGGTACTGGTACAGACGAGTTTCTCTCTAGTTTCTCTTTCCGCCAACCTTGCAAAGGCCAGCAAGAGACAAAGAGCAGGCCACACTCTAGATAAACATAACAACAGGGGAGAGCTAAGGAACTGAGTCACTACAATTCAGTAGCCTAGGCAACCCAGTGGGAGTCCAGAGGAGAAACAGAGCCTGCACAGACTCTTTGGGTAGAAGCCAGAGATAGGAAGCTAAATACCATCAATTCTGCACAGCCGTGCAGTGTGGTATTACTTACCTCCTGAATAAACAAACAAACAAACAAACAAATAAATAAATAAAAAGAGAGATTTACCACTCATAACCTGAGGGTGTCATCTTTGCACACCCGTAACCCGGAAGAACCAAGCAGAGCTCTCAGGCCACACCCATCTCAAGCCTCCAAGGCTCCTCCAACAGCAGGCAGTCCACTTAACACGGACATAGTATAAAATAAAAAAAAAATCTCACAGTGAGGGAAACAGAATTAACCATGCCAAATAATAAACACGGAAATCGAGGGAACAAGATCAACCCTGACACTACGACGCCTCCAAATAAACAAAACACCCCAAGCCAAGATTATGAAGATGATGAGATAGAAGAAATGCAAGATACGGATTTCAAAAAATTTATGATAAGATCATTTAGAAGTTTTCAAAAGCAAATCCTTGAACTACAGAAATCCTTAGTGGACAGGATTGAAAATCTCTCTCGTGAAAATGAAATTTTAAGGAAGAATCAAAATGAAACGCAGAAACTAGTAGAACAGGAAAGTGTGATAGTGAAGAGAAATAAAAATGAAATGAAGAGCTCAATAGATCGAATGACAAACACACTAGAAAGCCTTAAAAACAGAATGCGTGAAGCAGAAGAGAGAATATCGGACTTAGAAGATAGAGCACAGGAAAACATACAGTCAAACCAAAGAAAAGAAGAGGAAATTAGAAATCTAAAAAATATTGTTGGGAATCTACAGGATACTATTAAAAAAAAACCAACATTAGGGTTCTAGGAGTTCCTGAAGGCATGGAGAGAGAGAAGGGATTAGAAGGCCTTTTTAGTGAGATACTAGCAGAGAACTTTCCAGGTTTGGAGAAGGACAGAGACATCCTAGTACAGGAAGCTCATAGAACCCCCAGTAAACATGACCAAAAGAGATCCTCACCACGACACGTGGTAATTAAACTCACCACAGTGAAACATAAAGAAAAGATCCTAAAATGTGCAAGAGAGAAACATCATATTACTCTCAGAGGATCTCCAGTTAGACTCATAGCAGACTTCTCATCAGAAACACTACAGGCTAGGAGGGAATGGCGAGACATAGCACAGGTGCTAAGAGAGAAAAATTGCCAGCCCAGAATATTTTTTTTTAAACTTTTATTTAATGAATATACGTTTCCAAAGTACGAATAATGGATTACTATGGCTTCCCCCCCATACCGTCCCTCCCACCCCCAACCCTCCCCTTTCCCACTCCCTCTCCCCTTCCATTCACATCAAGATTCATTTTCGATTATCTTAATATACAGAAGATCAGCTTAGTATACATTAAGTAAGGATTTCAACAGTTTGCTCCCACACAGAAACATAAAGTGAAAAATAATAGATGATTTTTTTTAATGATAATGAAATCAGATCAGACCTATTGTCATGTTTAATCCCAGTGAGAGTCAAGTTGGGAGTTGATAGTTTCTTTTCTTTTTTTTTTTTTTTTTTTTTTCCACAGAGGATCAGTTTAGTATGCATTAAGTAAAGATTTCAACAGTTTGCACCCCCATAGAAACACAAAGTGAAATATATTATTTGAGTACTCGTTATAGCATTAAATCTCAATGCACAGCACATTAAGGACAGAGATCCTACATGAGGAGTAAGTGCACAGTGACTCCTGTTGTTGACTTTACCAATTGACACTCCTGTCTATGGCATCAGTAATCTCCCTATGCTCCAGTCATGAGTTTCCAAGGCTATGGAAGCCCCTTGAGTTCTCCGACTCTTATCTTGTTTAGACAAGGTCATAGTCAAAGTGGAGGTTCTCTCCTCCCTTCAGAGAAAGGTACCTCCTTCTTTGAAGACCTGTTCTTTCCACTGAGATCTCACTCACAGAGATCTTTTGCCAGAGTGTCTTGGCTTTCCATGCCTGAAATACTCTCATGGGCTTTTCAGCCAGATCTGAATGCCTTTAGGGCTGATTCTGAGGCCAGAGTGCTATTTAGGACATCTGCCATTCTATGAGTCTGCTGAGTATCTCACTTCCCATGTTGGATCACTCTCCCCTTTATTTATTCTATCGGTTAGTGTTAGCAGGTACTAGACTTGCTTATGTGCTCCCTTTGACTCTTAGTCCTTTCATTATGATCAATTGCGAACTGAAATTGATCACTTGGACTAGTGAGATGGCATTGGTACATGCCACCTTGATGGGATTAAATTGGAGTCCCCTGGTATGTTTCTAACTCTACCATTTGGGGCAAGTCAGCTTGAGCATGTCCCAAATTATATATCTCTTCCCTCTCTTATTCCTACTCTTATGTTTAACAGGGATCACATTTCAGTTAAATTTCAACACTTAAGAATAACTGTGTATTAATTACCGAATTAAATCAGTCATATTAAGTAGAACAGACAAAAAAACTACTAAGAGGGATAATGTATTAAGTTGTTCATTAACAGTCAGGGCTATGCTGATCAAGTCACCGTTTCCCATAGTGTCCCTTTCACTTCAACAAGTTTCCTTTTTGGTGTTCAGTCAGTTGTCACCGATCAGGGAGAACATATGGTATTTGTCCCTTTGGGACTGGCTTATTTCACTCAGCATGATGTGTTCCAGATTCCTCCATTTTGTTGCAAATGACTGGATTTCGTTGTTTCTTACTGCAGTATAGTATTCTAAAGAGTACATATCCCATAATTTCTTTATCCAGTCTACCGTTGATGGGCATTTAGGTTGGTTCCAGGTCTTAGCTATTGTGAATTGTGCTGCAATAAACATTAGGCTGCAGACCGCTTTTTTGTTTGCCAATTTAAATTCCTTTGGGTAAATTCCAAGCAGTGGGATGGCTGGGTCGAACGGTAGGGTTATCTTCAGGTTTCTGAGGAATCTCCAGACTGACTTCCATAGTGGCTTGACCAGTTTGCATTCCCACCAACAGTGGGTTAGTGTCCCTTTTTCCCCACATCCTCGCCAGCATCTGTTGTTGGTAGATTTCTGAATGTGAGCCATTCTAACTGGGGTGAGGTGGAACCTCATTGTGGTTTTGATTTGCATTTCTCTGATTGCTAATGACCTTGAACATTTTTTCATGTGCCTGTTGGCCATTTGGATTTCCTCTTTTGAAAAATGTCTATTGAGGTCCTTGGCCCATCTCTTAATTGGGTTGTTGGTTTTGTTTTTGTGGAGTTTCTTGATCTCTTTGTAGATTCTGGTTATTAACCCTTTATCTGTTGCATAGTTTGCAAATATTTTTTCCCATTCTGACGGTTGTCTCTTCACTCTCCTGACTGTTTCTTTTGCAGTACAGAAACTTCTCAATTTGATGCAATCCCAATAGTTAATTTTGGCTTTGACTGCCTGTGCCTCCCAGGTCTTTTCCAGAAACTCTTTGCCTGTGCCAATATCTTGAAGGGTTTCTCCAATGTTCTCTAGTAACTTGATGGTGTCAGGTCGTAGATTTAGGTCTTTAATCCATGTTGAGTGGATTTTTGTGTAAGGTGTAAGGTAGGGGTCTTGCTTCATGATTCTGCACGTGGAAATCCAATTTTCCCAGCACCATTTATTGAATAGACTGTCCTTGCTCCAGGAATTAGTTTTAGATCCTTGATCAAATCTAAGTTGGCTGTAGATGTTTGGGTTGATTTCTGGTATTTCAATTCTGTTCCATTGGTCTATTCTTCTGTTTCTGTACCAGTACCATGCTGTTTTGATTACAACTGCCCTGTAGTATGTCCTGAAATCTGGTATTGTGATGCCTCCGGCTTTGTTTTTGTTGTACAAGATTGCTTTAGCTATTCGAGGTCTCTTGTGCCTCCATATAAATTTCAGCACCAATTTTTCCAGATCTGAGAAGAAGGTCTTCGGTATCTTGATTGGTATTGCATTGAATCTATAAATTGCTTTTGGGAGAATGGACATTTTGATGATATTGATTCTTCCAATCCATGAGCATGGAAGATTTTTCCATTTCTTGGTATCCTCTTCTATTTCTTTCTTTAAGGTTTTGTAATTTTCATCGTAGAGATCTTTAACGTCCTTGGTTAAGTTTATTCCAAGGTATTTGATTGTTTTTGTAGCTATTGTGAATGGGATTGATCTTAGAATTTCTTCCTCAGCCATGGCATTGTCTGTGTATACAAAGGCTGTTGATTTTTGTGCATTGATTTTATACCCTGCTACTTTGCCAAACTCTTCTATGAGTTCCAATAGTCTCTTGGTAGAGTTCTTTGGGTCCCCTAAATAAAGAATCATGTCATCTGCAAAGAGGGATAGTTTGAGTTCTTCCTTCCCAATTGGAATCCCTTTAATTTCGTTTTCTTGCCTAATAGCTCTGGCTAGAACCTCCAGAACTATATTGAATAGCAGTGGTGAGAGTGGACATCCCTGTCTGGTCCCAGATCTCAGTGGAAATGCTTCCAACTTTTCCCCATTCAATAGGATGTTGGCTGTGGGTTTTTCATAGATTGCTTTGATTGTATTGAGGAATGTTCCTTCCAAACCCAGTTTGCTTAGAGTTTTCATCATGAACGGGTGTTGTATTTTATCAAATGCTTTCTCGGCATCTATTGAGAGAATCATATGGTTTTTCTTCTGCAGTCTGTTAATGTGGTGTATCACATTGATTGTCTTGCGCACATTAAACCATCCCTGCATACCAGGGATAAATCCCACTTGGTCTGGGTGGATGATCTTTCTGATGTGTTGTTGCATTCTATTGGCGAGAATTTTATTGAGGATTTTTGCATCTATGTTCATCAGGGATATTGGTCTGTAATTTTCTTTCAGTGCTGCATCTTTCTCTGGCTTAGGGATTAAGGTGATGCTGACTTCATAGAAAGAATTTGGGAGGATTCCCTCTTCTTCGATTGTTCTGAATAGTTTGAGAAGAATTGGAGTTAGTTCTTCTTTAAATGTCTGGTAGAATTCAGCAGTGAATCCATCTGGTCCTGGGCTTTTCTTTGTTGGGAGGGCCTTTATTACTGTTTCAATTTCTGTCTCAGTTATGGGTCTGTTTAGGTTTTCGATGTCTTCCTGGTTCAATTTAGGTAGGTTGCATGTGTCCAGGAATCTATCCATTTCTGATAGGTTTCCCTGTTTGCTGGCATACAAGTCCTTGTAGTAATTTCTGATGATTCTTTTTATTTCTGTGGTGTCTGTTGTTACATTTCCTTTTTCATCTCTGATTTTATTGATTTGGGTCTTTTCTCTTCTTTTTTTAGTTAGTTGGGCCAATGGGGTGTCAATTTTGTTTATTTTTTCAAAAAACCAGCTCCTCGTTTGGCTGATTTTTTGTAATGTTTTTCTTGATTCAATCCTGTTGATTTCTTCTCTGATTTTAATTATTTCTCTTCTCCTACTAGATTTGGGTCTGGTTTGCTGTAGGTTTTCTAGATCCTTGAGGTGAATAGAAAGCTCATCTATTTGGTGCCTTTCCAATTTCTTGATGTAGGCACCTATTGATATAAACTTTCCTCTTAACACTGCTTTTGCTGCGTCCCATAAGTTTTGGTATGTTGTGCTGTTATCCTCATTTACTTCCAGAAAGTTTTTGATTTCTCTTTTGATTTCTTCTATGACCCATTGTTCATTCAGGAGCATGTTGTTCAATCTCCATGTGTTTGCATATGCTCTAGGGATTCCTGAGTTGTTCATTTCCAACTTCATTCCTTTATGGTCTGAGAAGCTGCATGGTATGATTCTAATTCTTTTGAATTTGCTGAGACTTGCTTTATGGCCTAGTATGTGGTCAATCCTAGAGAAGGTTCCATGTACTGCTGAGAAGAATGTATAATCTTTAGCTGTCGGATTGAAAGTTCTGTATATATCTGTTAGATCCATTTGGGCTATAGTGTCGTTTAAATCTACTGTATCCTTGTTGATCTTCTGTCCTATTGATCTGTCTATTTCTGAGAGTGGAGTATTGAAGTCCCCCAGTACTATTGTATTGGGGTCTAAGTCTCCCTTTAAGTCCGTTAACAAATCTTTTAGATAAACCGGTGCCCTGTAGTTAGGTGCATATACATTGATAATTGTTATATCTTCCTGTTGAATTGATCCCTTAATCATTATGTAGTGTCCCTCTTTGTCTCTCTTAATGGTTTTTGTGGTAAAGTTTATGGTGTCTGATATTAAGATGGCTACGCCTGCTCTTTTTTCATTTCTGTTGGCATGGTATATCTTTTTCCAGCCTTTCACTTTCAGTCTGTATGGATCTTTGTTGGAAAGATGTGTTTCTTGTAAGCAGCAAATAGATGGGTTTTGTTTTTTAACCCAATCAGCCAAACGGTGTCTTTTAACTGGACAGTTCAGGCCATTCACGTTCAATGTGACTAATGATAAGTGGTAACTTTGCCCTGCCATTTGCCAAAGATAAGTTCTAATATATGCTTTGAATTCCCTGTGATCTTTTGCTGTGAGCTTTCCTTCCTTTATCTTCTTTCATATTGATGACCGTGTTTCTGTGTTTCTGTGTGTAACACATCTTTAAGCATCTTTTGCAAGGCTGGATGAGTGGCGACAAATTCTTTCAATTTCTGTTTGCTATGAAAAGTCTTTATTTCACCTTCATTCACAAATGATAGCTTTGCAGGATATAATATTCTGGGCTGGCAGTTGTTCTCTCTTAGTACCTGGGCTATATCTCGCCATTCCCTCCTAGCTTGTAGAGTTTCTGATGAGAAGTCAGCTGTGAGTCTGATTGGAGATCCTCTGAGAGTAATCTGACGTTTCTCTCTTGCACATTTTAGGATCTTTTCTTTATGTTTCACTGTGGAGAGTTTAATTACCATGTGTCGTGGTGAGGATCTCTTTTGGTCATGTTTACTAGGGGTTCTGTGAGCTTCCTGTACTAGGATGTCTCTGTCCTTCTCCAAACCTGGAAAATTTTCTGCTAATATCTCACTAAAAAGGCCTTCTAATCCTTTCTCCCTCTCCATGCCTTCAGGAACTCCTAGAACCCGAATGTTGGGTTTTTTTTTAATAGTATCCTGAAGATTCCTGACAATATGTTTTAGATTTCTAATTTCCTCTTCTTTTCTTTGGTCTGACTGTATCCTTTCCTGTTCTCTGTCTTCTAAGTCTGATATTCTCTCTTTTGCTTAACCCATTCTGTTTGTAAGGCTCTATATTGTGTTTTTCATTTGATCTATTGAATTCTTCACTTTAGTCACTATCACAGTTTCCTGTTGTACTAGTTGTTTCGTTTCATTTTGATTCCTCCTTAATATTTCATTTTCATGAGAGAGATTTTCTATCTTGTCCATTAAGGATTTCTGTAGTTCAAGAATTTGTTTTTGAGAACTTCTTAATGTTCTTATCAATTTTTTGAGATCTGCTTCTTGCATTTCTTCTATGTCATCATCTTCATAATCTTGAATTGGGGTGTCTTTTTCATTTGAGGGCTTCATGGTGACTTCCTTGTTTTTATTACCTTGGTTTTTGCGTTTGTTATTTGTCATATTGGAGATATTTGGTTTCTTCACTGTGGTGCTTTTTCTTGTTATACTATGACTCTAGATTAAGTGGACTATCTGTCTTTGATGGAGCCTTAGGGCTTGAGATGGGTGTGGCCTGAGAGCTCTGTTTGGTGTGCCAAAGGTGACACTCCCAGGTTAGGCGTGGTAAACCTCTCTCTCTCTCTCTCTCTCTTTTTTTTTTGATTCAACAGGGAAGTTATTCTGCACAGCTGAACAAAGTTGGAGGTAGTTAGCAGGCAAATGATATACCCACAGGAGCCAGAGATCAGAAGCTCTTTCCCAAGGACCACACAGGGAATCTGTTCGGCCCTTAGAGTGGGCTCAAATTCTCCTTCAGTCTCCCACTGGGTTGCCAAAGTTACGGAATTGTAGCGTCTCTGGAGAGTGCTCACGTGAATTCCGTGAGTTCTCTCCCCCACCGGCTCTTTTTTCACAGTCTCAGTTCAGTAGCACCATAAATTTACTAAGTCCTAATCTCCTGTAAATTCGCCCCACCCAGAGTCAGGTTTTACTGCTAGGCTCAGGGCCGGTGCAGACCTGAGGTCGCTCTGCTTATGACGTATGTCCAAGATGGCGCCTGCTCTTTGTCTTGCTCGCCCTTGAGAGGTGAGCGGAGAGAGAGAAACCCGTGTCCATACCAGTCACCTTTTTTTTTTCCCTCTCTCTCTCTTCCAGTTAGCTTGGTGAAGTCCCCCCCGCCCCGGGGGTCATTCCCTCTAGTCTCCTCTCTCCGCTTGCCTGCCGGTGTCTCGGGTTATTGAGGTTCGGCTCACCTCGCGTTCCAGCGCTGGTGTGTTGAGTCTGCCGCTGATGTCCCGAACTGTGGGCTCCCACGCTCTCCACGCAGGTCTGCTCCCCTTCCAGCGCCGATGTGTGGACTCGGAGCCCTGGACTTCCCAAGTCTCCCCGCTGTTGCACTCCCCTTCGAGCACTTGCGCGCAGACCCTGCAGCTTGCGCAGCTCAGTCCCGCGGCTCGGCTTCCGCGGCTCAGTCCCGCGGCTCGGTCCTGCGGTTCGGCTTTCGCGCGCGGTGGCCAGCCCAGAATATTATGTCCTGCTAAGCTCTCATTTGTGAATGAAGGTGAAATAAAGACCTTTCATAGCAAACAGAAATTGAAAGACTTTGTGGCCACTCGTCCGGTCCTGCAAAAGATACTTAAAGATGTGCTACACTCAGAAACACAGAAACATGGCCATCAATATGAAAGAAGGTAAAGGAAGAACACCTACCAGTAAAAGAGCATGAGAAGCTCAAAGCATATACTAGAAAGTATCTCCGGGAAAATGGTAGGGCAAAGTCACTATGTATCAATAGTCACATTAAACGTTAATGGACTTAACTCTTCAGTTAAAAGACACCCATTGGCTGACTGGCTTAAGGAACAACACCCAACTATTTGTTGCCTACAAGAAACACATCTCTCTAACAAAGATGCATGCAGACTGAAAGTGAAAGGTTGGAAAAAGATATTCCATGCCAACAAAAACCAAAAAAAGCAGGTGTAGCCATATTAATATCAGACAAATTAAACTTTAATACAAAAACTGTTAAGAGAGACAAAGAGGGGCACTATATAATGATTAAGGGTTCAATTCAACAGGAAGATGTAACTATTATAAATGTATATGCACCTAATTACAGGGCACCGGTCTATTTAAAAGATATGTTAAGGAATTTAAAGGGAGACTTAGATTCCAATACAATAGTACTGGGGGACTTCAATACTCCACTCTCAGAAATAGACAGATCATCCGGACAGAAGATCAACAAGGAAACAGCAGATTTAATCGACACTATTGCCCAAATGGATCTAACAGATATCTACAGAACTTTCAATCCTACATCTAAAGACTTCACATTCTTCTCAGCAGTGCATGGAACCTTCTCTAGGATTGATCACATACTAGGTCATAAAGCAAGTCTCAGCAAATTTAAAAAAATTAGAATCATACCATGCAGCTTCTCAGACCACAGCGGAATGAAGCTGGAAATTAGCAACTCAGGAAACCCCAGAAAGTATGCAAACACATGGAGACTGAACAACATGCTCCTGAATGAACACTGGGTCATTCAAGAAATCAAAAGAGAAATCAGAAACTTTCTGGAAGTAAATGAGGATAACAACACAACATATCAAAACTTATGGGATACGGCAAAAGCAGTATTGAGAGGCAAGTTTATAGCAATAGGGGCCTATATCAAGAAATTGGAAAGGCACCAAAAAAATGAGCTTTCAGCGCATCTCAAGGACCTAGAAAAACAGCAGAAAACCAGACCCAAATCTAGTAGGAGAAGAGAAATAATTAAAATCAGAGAAGAAATCAACAGGATTGAATCAATAAAAACACTACAAAAAATCAGCCAAGCGAAGAAATGGTTTTTTGAAAAAATAAACAAAATTGACACCCCATTGGCCCAACTAACTAAAAAAGGAAAAGACCCAAATCAATAAAATCAGAGATGAAAAAGGAAACGTAACAACAGACACCACAGAAATAAAAAGAATCATCAGAAATTACTACAAGGACTTGTATGCCAGCAAACAGGAAAACCTATCAGAAATGGATAGGTTCCTCGACACATGCAATCTACCAAAATTGAACCATGAAGACATAGAAAACCTAAATAGACCCATAACTGAAACAGAAATTGAAACAGTAATTAAGGCCCTCCCAACAAAGAAAAGCCCAGGACCAGATGGACCAGATGGATTCACTGCTAAATTCTACCAGACATTTAAGAAGAACTAATTCCAATTCTTCTCAAACTATTCAGAACAATCGAAAAAGAGGGAATCCTCCCAAATTCTTTCTATGAAGCCAGCATCACCTTAATCCCTAAGCCAGAGGAAGATGCAGCACTGAAAGAAAATTACAGACCAATATCCCTGATGAACATAGACGCAAAAATCCTCAATAAAATTCTGGCCAATAGAGTACAACTACACATCAGGAAAATCATCCACCCAGACCAAGTGGGATTCATCCCTGGTATGCAGGGATGGTTCCACATTTGCAAATCAATCAATGTGATTCACCACATTAACAGACTGCAAAAGAAAAACCATATGATTATCTCAATAGATGCAGAGAAAGCATTTGATAAAATTCAACACCCTTTCATGATGAAAACTCTAAGCAAATTGGGTATAGAAGGAACATTCCTCAATATAATCAAAGCAATTTATGAAAAACCCATGGCCAGCATCCTATTGAATGGGGAAAAGTTGGAAGCATTTCCACTGAGATCTGGCACCAGGCAGGGATGTCCACTCTCACCACTGCTATTTAACATAGTTCTGGAAGTTTTAGCCAGAGCCATCAGACAAGAAAAAGAAATCAAAGGAATACAAATCGAGAAGGAAGAAGTCAAACTATCCCTCTTTGCAGACGATATGATTCTGTACTTAGAGGATCCAAAGAACTCTACTAAGAGACTATTGGAACTCATAGAGGAGTTTGGCAAAGTGGCAGGATATAAAATCAATGCACAAAAATCAACAGCCTTTGTATACACAGACAATGCCATGGCTGAGGAAGAACTGCTAAGATCAATCCCATTCACAATAGCTACAAAAACAATCAAATACCTTGGAATAAACTTAACCAAGGACGTTAAAGATCTCTACGATGAGAATTACAAAATCTTAAAGAAAGAAATAGAAGAGGATACCAAAAAATGGAAAAATCTTCCATGCTCATGGATTGGAAGAATCAACATCATCAAAATGTCCATTCTCCCAAAAGCAATTTATAGATTCAATACAATCCCAATCAAGATACCAAAGACATTCTTCTCAGATCTAGAAGAAATGATGCTGAAATTCATATGGAGGCACAAGAGACCTCGAATAGCTAAAGCAATCTTGTACAACAAAACAAAGCCGGAGGCATCACAATACCAGATTTCAGGACATACTACAGGGCAGTTGTAATCAAAACAGCATGGTACTGGTACAGAATCAGATGGATAGACCAATGGAACAGAACTGAAACACCAGAAATCAACCCAAACATCTACAGCCAACTTAGATTTGATCAAGGATCTAAATCCAATTCCTGGAGCAAGGACAGTCTATTTAATAAATGGTGCTGGGAAAACTGGATTTCCACGTGCAGAAACATGAAGTAAGACCCCTACCTTACACCTTACACAAAAATCCACTCAACATGGATTAAAGACCTAAATCTATGACCTGACACCATCAAGTTATCAGAGAACCTTGGAGAAACCCTTCAAGATAATGGCACAGGCAAAGAGTTTCTGGAAAAGACCCGGGAAGCTTAAAAGTTTTCCTTTATTTTACAAAAATCTGGGTAACAGGAAAGGACAACTTATAGTGACGAAGTCTCCCCTTGATAAAATAAACCGCCGGCTAAAATCATGCATTTGGATACATTGAGAGAAATGAGGAAGTTGGTATGTTCAAGTGGAGAGTTGGTGGGAGCTGTATTGACAGGACAGAGTGGGCATCACTATGCCACTAACTGAAACAATGAGAAGGAAGCCCACAAAGAAGCTACTATTTCACTTTCTGTCATGACTGGGTTTCCTCATTGGGGGATGAATCCTGCCCACAGTATACTGTGCCCTGAAGAAATCTTGAACACAACTTAAATGTTTACTGTTAAGTGAATTCCCCACTACTGGCTTGAAATAATCCATCTTTTAAAAATTTTTGTGAGTCACCTTACTGGGTTTTTTCCCCAACCCTAGTGAAAGATCTGATATTACCTCATGAAGAAGTGCATAAAAGTATTGATATTAGGAACCAAGGAGTGTATTTGTCAAACCTTTATTCAAGATTTTTTATCCACGATTTTGCCCATCATTTTGTTTTTTACAAAAGCATAGCTAAGACTCTGCTTGTGGAAGAGAATGAAAGATAACTATGCATGTGGGGTGTTCCACTTGCTGACTTCAGTCGGGGCTGACAGAGCTCACCATCACAGGCGCTTGATGCAGCAGGTGAGAGCTGTAAGTGCAGTCAGCCCTTTTCCTTCCTGACTCTTCTTCCATTTAGGCTGCATGCTTAAAGACCCAGGGGAGGCCCCTCTTTGGATTCTTGCTGCCCTGCCAGGACCCTGCTTCCTGCCCTCTCTGCATGGCTCCTACAACCACTGCTTTCACACTTCCTGGGGGTCTGGTAGGCAGACCCAACTCCTCCACATCTCTGTACCTTGCAGAGTGGGAAGCAAGGAGAGAGAGTCAGGCCAAAGAGAAGACTGTTGGCATTGAGACACATAGAAGAGTGCAGTCTGGCCTCTCCCAAGAGGACTTGAATGTTCTCAGAGGCCTCCTTTCCTTTAATGGATTATAAAGTTGACACATAGAAATTGGAACTATTCATAGAAAACCTCTCATCTGGATTTCATCACTGAAGTTCAAAAAACATGCCTTTCTCAGAAAATAAAATGGCATTTAGTTAATGAGACTGTGGATTTGAGGACTTTAACTTGGGTTTTGCCTTCTATTTTATAGACAAGGTAACACTTAAATAGATCTGTTCTTTACATTGCTGCTCTGCTCCTCTGCTAGCATTTTCCCTTCCCTTCCTTTTTTTTTTTTTTTTTTTTTTGTTGTTGTAGTAGGAGGTAAAATAGCAAGGTTTATTAGGGAAGGGATATCCGCAAGGATGGATGGGCACCTCTCCAGACAGAGCCTGAGAGACTGGGGTTGGGGGGGAGGAGCAAGGTTACATGGTTGAGTAGAGAGATTACACCTGACCAGGCCAGGTGGGTGGCTCAGCAGAGAGGCAGAGGGCTGAGCGTGCAGTCCAGTTGAGGCCAGGGGTTTTTAAGGAGGTGGGTCTTGCTTCCCAACCTGTTCCTCTTGGAACAAAGGGCTTTTCAGATGCAAATGTTAAGAAACTTCTCCCTGAGTTTTGTAAATGTTAAGAAGCTTCTCCCTGAGTTTTCTCTTGAAGGTCTGAAACAAAGGACTTTATGGATGTATCAGACAGGAGGAAGGGAGCAGGGTGTTTGAGATGCAGATACTGGGCTGCACCTGGGAGATTGTGGAAGATTTGTCAGGCAGAAGGGGTGGGGACCTCCACCTGGCAGGTTATCAGGTAGAAGGGGAAAGGGCAGGGCAGGATGTGAATACCGGGCTGCCCCTGAAACACCATTGGGATGACCTTGAGATGCAGCATATGCTGGACATAGATGTCTTCCCTTTAGGCCTTTATATCGCACACACATAAACTCATAACCGACTTCCTACCTAACATTCCCCCCTCAAGAGGTAATACCCAAAATTCTTCTTTGGGATTATGGATGGAGTTCCGTTTTCTGTAACTTCTTCAAAGCTGGCATATGGGCATCGAGGGGGTTTTGGGTATTTCCTCTTGCTATCTGCCTTATGGTGTACAACAGTGGCCTTGGAAAGACTGTGCTGCTCAGTTCAGAGGTCTGCTCAGGTCATCCAATGGAATGGGCTGGAAGCTTTGTCTGATGATCATTTAGAGTTTAACAGCTTTTAGTCTGTTAGAGACAAAACGAACAAGGGCGTTAAAAACACACGGTCCAAAGAGAAGCATCAAGATTACAGAAGTTATTGGGCAAAGGAGAGGAAATAGCCAGGATTTCCATGACCAGATGTCAGGCCAGAAATCCCAGCCCTGCTTGGCCTGGTCCTGGAGCTGTTTGGCCTTGTCCAGGAAAAGTACGAATTTGGATTTGTACCTGTCTGATTGACCCAGAGACAACATTCTTCCTGGAACATGGCACAGATACCTCCTGGAGCAGCAGTTAGCATGTCCAATATTTCTTTCTTTCATAACCTTTTGTGACTTCTGCACACCTTCTTCAACTTACTTGAAACATTCCATCATTTCCATTCCAGTCTAGAGTAACTAGCCACCAGGATTCTTACAAACCATGTCCTTTCCTTATTTAAAAACTCTTTCCTTTTAACCCTTTTTACCAACAACACTTTCCCTCTGAACCTTTCTTACCAACCACACATTTCTATACTTGTGATGTTTTCCATAGAGCCTGGTTGGCTCTTTCTACCTTACCAGAAGACTGAGATCTCCATGTGAGATCTCCATGCTGAGTGAAGCTGCCTTACAAATCCCTTGTGTGATCTAGAGCTCTGCTGAAGGCAATCAGTTCTGCTAACTGAGCAAAAGTTCCTGGGAGCAGAGCACACTTCAATAACGTGCCATGCCATAACTATTGCATATCTTGAGAAGCAGGTCCTGTCTGACAAAACTGTTTCTGTCTGTGAACCAAACCTCACCTGCGTTAGTCAGGGGGCTGTCTTTTAGGTCCCTTCTGCTGGCATAGATCAAGTCTATAGTCTCAGTACAGGAGTGGAGGGGACCACTTTCCCCTGGAACTGGCATTAAAGTAGCTGGGTTTACAGTAGAGCAATGTCTTATTTTTACCTGAGGGTTTTCTAGAAGGAGGACCTGATATTTTAGTATTCTACTATCTGTGAGCCAGTGAGAGCCCTTTTGCTCTAATAGAGAATTTATTTGATGTGAGGTATAAAGGGTGATATTTTGCCCCAATGTAATTTTAGATACCTCCTCTGTCAGCAAGGCAGCTGCTGCTATCATCCTTAGGCAGTGAGGCCATCCTTGTGCAACCATGTCTAAGGTTTTAGAAAAGTAGCCCACAGGTTGCTTAACAGGTCCCACATCCTGAGTTGACACTCCTAAGGTGACTCCTTGCCTCCCAGTGAAGTACAGCTGGGAGGATCTCTCTGGGTGTGGCAGTCCTAGCACAGGGGCTTTAGTCATAGCATCCTTTAGCTGAGCAAAGGCTGTGGTTTGCTCTTTCCCCCAAAGGAAGGGGCTCTGCTTTGGCTGCCTGTTGAGAGCCTGGTTTAGGAACTGTACTATTTCCCTGTTTCTAGGAACCTGATAGAGAAAACTGGGATGGCCTGAAGTTTGCAGAAGTAGGAATCTGCTGCATGGCCCATATCCTCTCTGGGGCAAGTTTTCTCTCCCCAGGGTTGAGGGTAAGGATTAAATAATCAACAGTCGAATGGACTAGCAATGCTTTGTTTTCCTCTGGATACCCAGTAGCTAGTATTGCTAGGAAGTTAAGCCAATCTACAAGACGAGAGTCTCAGGCTAGGAAAGGAGACAGACTAACAAATCATTCACATTTAACCATCTACATTATGGATTATTGTGCACCCCCCTCAAGAGATAGGCCCTTTAAGTCCTCAGTGAGGACCTGTCCAAATAGGTGCAGGACTATCTGAGTTAGCTGTTACTAAAAGCCCTGTTTTTAGGAACTTGCAGGGAGGGCTTTCTAAGCTTAATACTATTGGATAGACTTTTAAGGCCTGGCTGGGTGTGTGAGGCCCAGACCTATCCATGGGGTGCTGGAAGAGAATTGAAAGAGATGCAAATCTCCTTTAAGGGAGGCACCCTGTTGACTGCATTACATGGCTGGACTAGGAGGAGAGCTGAATAGGAGGCTGATAGAAATACGCAACTTGCCTTTCACTGACCCTAGGCCATCCCCTCAATAGCAGTGGCTGGAGCTGGAAGCTGGGGAGAGGCTGGGCAGAGCCAAAGGCTCAGGGCCACAAGGTCTGCAGTTCTGAACTAGGAGTCCTTTGACACCCAGGGCAGTTCCGTGTCCAGTGGCCTTGCTCTTGGCAGAGCTGACAGAAGGCAGTTACTGTCATGACAGCTGCTTGCCCAATGCCCTGGCTCCTTATATCAGCAGGTTTGGGGTGCACTGGCCTTGCTGGGTCTCCCTGATGGCAGATCACCGTGTAAAGCAGCCATTGATTGGCCTGTTGCCTATCCTCTGCTGCTAGCTTGCTCCTCATTCTCCTGGTCTCTAATAATAAAGTAGAGCAAGGAGGCAGCCTCTATGATGTCAGTCAAGGGGGTGCTCAACCCAACCCTGATTTCTGAAGCTTTCTTCTAATATCAGGGGGCGGCTTGAGTTAGGAACCTATCCCCTAATATGGCATTTCCTATAGCAGAGTCAGAATCTAAATCAGTATACTTATCAAGACCCTCTTTGAGCCTTTCTAGAAAGGCAGCTGGATTTTCCTGTGGTCCCTGTTCTATCATTGATAGCTTATTAAAGTTCTTTGGTCTTCCTTCAAGATATTGGCACAGGCAAAGAGTTTCTGGAAAAGACCCGGGAGGCACAGGCAGTCAAAGCCAAAATCAACTATTGGGATTGCATCAAATTGAGAAGTTTCTGTACTGCAAAAGAAACAGTCAGGAAAGTGAAGAGAGAACCGACAGAATGGGAAAAAATATTTGCAAGCTATGCAACAGATAAAGGGTTAATAACCAGAATCTACAAAGAAATCAAGAAACTCCACAAAAACAAAACAAACAACCCACTTAAGAGATGGGCCAAGGACTTCAATAGACATTTTTCAAAAGAGGAAATCCAAAGGGCCAACAGGCACATGAAAAAATGTTCAAGATCACTAGCAATTAGGGAAATGCAAATCAAAACCACAATGAGGTTCCACCTCACCCCGGTTAGAATGGCTCACATTCAGAAATCTACCAACAACAGATGCTGGAGAGGGTGTGGGGAAAAAGGGACACTAACCCACTGTTGGTGGGAATGCAAACTGGTCAAGCCACTATGGAAGTCAGTCTGGAGATTCCTCAGAAACCTGAAGATAACCCTACCGTTCGACCCAGCCATCCCACTCCTTGGAATTTACCCAAAGGAATTTAAATCGGCAAACAAAAAAGCGGTCTGCACCCTAATGTTTATTGCAGCTCAATTCACAATAGCTAAGACCTGGAACCAACCTAAATGCCCATCAACGATAGACTGGATAAAGAAATTATGGGATATATACTCTTTAGAATACTATACCGCAGTAAAAAACAATGAAATCTGGTCATTTGCAACAAAATGGAAGAATCTGGAACACATCATGCTGAGTGAAATAAGCCAGTCCCAGAGGGACAAATACCATATGTTCTCCCTGATCGGTGACAACTGACTGAACACCAAAAAGGAAACCTCCTGAAGTGAAATGGACACTATGAGAAATGGTGACTTGATCAGCATAGCCCTGACTGCTAATGGACAACTTAATACATTATCCCTCTTAGTATTTTTTTTGTTTGTTCTACTTAATATGACTGGTTTAATTCTGTAATTAATACACAGTTATTCTTAAGTGTTGAAATTTAACTGAAATGTGATCCCTGTTAAATATAAGAGTGGGAATAAGAGAGGGAAGAGATGTATAATTTGGGACATGCTCAAGCTGACTTGCCCCAAATGGTAGAGTTAGAAACATACCAGGGGATTCCAATTCAATCCCATCAAGGTGGCATGTACCAATGCCATCTCACTAGTCCAAGTGTTCAATTTCTGTTCACAATTGATCATAATGAAAGGACTAAGAGTCAAAGGGAGCACATAAACAAGTCTAGTACCTGCTAACACTAACCGATAGAATAAATAAAGGGGAGAGTGATCCAACATGGGAAGAGAGATACACAGCAGACTCATAGAACGGCAGATGTCCTAAACAGCACTCTGGCCTCAGAATCAGCCCTAAAGGCATTCGGATCTGGCTGAAAAGCCCATGAGAGTATTTCAGGCATGGAAAGCCAAGACACTCTGGCAAATAAAAAAAAAAAAAAACCTAAATTAAAGATTTCTGTGAGTGAGATCTCAGTGGAAAGAACAGGTCTTCAAAGAAGGAGGTACCTTTCTCTGAAGGGTGGAGAGAACTTCCACTTTGACTATGACCTTGTCTAAACAAGATAAGAGTTGGAGAACTCAAAAGGATTCCATAGCCTTGGCAACTCATGACTGGAGCATAGGGAGATTACTGATGCCATAAACAGGAGTGTCAATTTTTAAAGTGAACAACAGGAATCACTGTGCATTTACTCCTCATGTAGGATCTCTGTCCTTAATGTGCTGTACACTGAGGCTTAATGCTATAATGAGTACTCAAACAGTATATTTCACTTTGTGTTTCTATGTGTGTGCAAACTGTTGAAATCTTTACTTAATGTATACTAAACTGATCTTCTGTATATAAAGAAAATTGAAAATGAATCTTGATAAGAATGGAAGGGGAGAGATAGCAGGAAAGGGGAAGGTTGTGGGTGGGAGGGAAGTCATTGGGTGGGGGGAAGCCATTGTAATCCATAAGCTGTACTATGGAAATCTATATTCATTAAATAAAAGTTAAAAAAAAAAGTTCTTTGGTCTTGCCTTACTGGCTGCCCTTAGACCTGCTAAAAGACAAGCCAGCATATGGTCCTTGCTTTTTCTTCCCTCAGGAGTATTATAGTTCCATGAAGGTTCCTTAATTGGTATCGCTGCCTCTGTGATTGGGTGTCCCTCATCCTGCCTATGCAAGGCATTTGCATAATCATTGGCATGCTGGGACACCATTTGCTTTTCCCCATGAGTTAGGGTAGTGTTTAGAAGGAATACTACATGCTGCCAAGTAAGCTCAAACATGCCGGTAATCTTATACCATCCCTCTAGCCACCTGTTGGGGTCCTCAGTGAAGCTTCCCATTTCTGCTTTCATCTCATTTAAATCCTGCATTTTAAAGGGGACCCATATTTTGGTGGGGCCATTGGGTCCTATCACTTCCCGTAAGGGAAACTTTCCTGCACCCTCTGCCCTAGCGCCCGAGCTCACGCCTGTGCTCAGGCTCCCACTTATGCTCAGCCTTGGGCTAGGGCTCTGGCTTGGCCTTGGGCTTGGTCTCAGACTGGGGTGCCAGCTAGGCCTCGGCCTCAGACTAGGACTCCCATGAACCTCTAGGCAAGGTGGGGCTGTTGGCTCCACAGGAGGCTGAGGGCATGATGGCTCTGGGGCATCAAGGGGAGCACTAGATGGTGGCTCCTTTGGCTTAGCTTTACAGTGGACTCCTGATAATAACTCAAATGAAGTTAACATTGCTGAGTCCAGTCTGCAACTTTGACAGAGCTCCTGATCTTTCCTGAGTGCCATAAAGACCTATTCATAAGGGATTTCTGTCCATTTACCGTGCTCACGGCAGTATAGGTATAAACAAGAAATGGTATTAGAATCTAAAGTCCCGTTTCTTGGCCACTCTCTGATCATTTAGTTTGTATTGTGGCCACATGTTGTTACAGAGAGAAACTAGCAATTTCTTCTTTAAGACCCTTGGGTCGAACCAAGACCAATTCCTGAGAATGCATCCTAGTGGTGAGTCACATGGTGGTAAGGAGAGCTAGTTTCCCATCTGAAAGAGAATAGAGGAGAAATCATGGCAGAGGTATCTGCTGTGCTAGGGAGGGAGCAGGCATCCCCACAAACCTCCAAATCACTCCTTGGCTTGCTATGTAGCCAGTGGGTTATGGGCCTGGGTTGCCAGGCTTAACTAGTATTACCGTGTAACCTGCAATACCCTTGGGGTTCCTGGAACCCAGTAATCTGGTATCTGCCACATAACCACCTCAAAACATCTCTAAATCTCTCCCTTCTGGGATCCTGTTCTCAGTACTATCCCTTAGTCAGACTTGGCCTGATGGCCTCTGGCTATTTTTAATGTTACTTTGGCTAAGCCAGTCAGCCCCTCTTCTGAAACAACAGAATCCGGGCCTGCAAAACTGCTTGGACTATACTAAAGTGCTCTTTTTACTTGGAAGGGTGCGGCCCGATAGCAAAGTCTATCAGATGGCTCCCTCTCCAGACCTATGCCTAGGGGGAACAGGGGAGGGCCGAGAGTAAAGACAGAAGTAAAGCAGGAAGAGGTAGTCAGCTCCCTGTCCTGGTGCCAACTGGGCCCTGGTCAGACACCAGAAGGAGGAAGGGCACACGCTTCCCACTGCCCTTGCTGTCACACAATTCAACACACAGAGCAAGCCAGACCTGACACAAAAACCCACGAGGCAATGAGGTCAACTCTGAAGCTGCATCCCATTAACAGCACATAAGGAACCAGACCCTTGGTAGGCACAATATAAGCTAGCAAAACCTTATAATGCAACAAAGAAGTTCAAACTATCTAGAATAATCAAAACAGCCATCAAGGTGAGATCTTAATCCACATTGCTCGAATACTTCAACCAAAATCAGATCTAATCAGGACTACTACAATCACTCAGTCAATTAAAACAGATAGTTAACTTTAGCTCCTTTCCAGATTCAATCCTCAGACAATCAAAGCTTAGCAATAGTGACAGCGCACAAAAACTTCAAGACGCACCAGGGCTACCATAAGTTGCAAAGACAGAAAACCTTCTACCAGGTTGGAAAGGGTTAACTGGTAATAGCTTTTTCCTTTAGGTGGAGAGACCTGTGGAATTTCCCTCTCCCTTTCTCCAAGCCAGCAGTATAGGAATGGAGAGGAGGAGAGCAAAAGAGTGGGGGAGGGAGCCCTGGGAGGAGGAAGAAGGTGGAAAGCTACAGAGGACAAGACATGAGCGACTGCCCTCACCTTCCCCTACGAATCTCAGTTGGAGGAGAGCATAGGGAAAGGCCCTGATGCCGGGGGGCTGAGTGGGGTTTGAAATCTCCTATCATTCAAGATTGCCCACTACCTAGTTGTCTGAGTTTACCTGGAGGGCCAATATTAGCCTTGACTGGAGCTAAGCCCTGCTCACGTAGCAGTAGGCAGTGTGACCAGGCGTCCCTCCAAGAGAGAGACCTGGTCCTTGGGTCGCAGTCCAGCTGCCAGGAAGGCAAAGCAAGCTCAGGGGGTCTCCAGGCTCTCAGCCAACTGCCCTTCCTAATTTCCCTCCCATTCCTTACAATCCCTCTGGAGTTTTGGCTGTAACTAAGCCGTGGCCTGGGGGACTCCATGTTCTCGGAGAGCTGTGGGGTGCCGGACATTCAATGGTCACTTCCACAGATCTGGTCCCACTTGAGGGAAGGAATACTGACCTCCGATGTCTTCTCAAAGTCCCTTCATGGTCACCAAAAATGTTACCGGAGAAATTGCAGGGTTCTTGTCTTCGTGCAAGAAAGAATTCAGGCGTGAGACAGAGTAGTGGGAGGTAAAATAGCAAGGTTTATTAGGGAAGGGAAATCCGTAAGGATGGATGGGCACCTCTCCAGACAGAGCCTGAGAGACTGGGGCAGGGGGCAAGGAGCGAGGTTACATGGTTGAGTAGAGAGATTACACCTGACCAGGCCAGGTAGGCAGCTCAGCAGAGAGGCAGAGGGCTGAGCGCCCCCTTCCTTTCTCCTTTTATTCATCCTTGTATTCCCAATGATGAGCCTAGCATGTGAGGTGCTGAGATAAGATTTGGATGGACTGAGAAGCATTGCTATTGGCAGGATGCATGCCTGTGGTGATCATCTTTGTCCACACAGCCTTAGAACTACCCTTGACTCATTCAGCATTCATGGTTAAATCTAAAATGAGGAAGTGTGTTTTGATATAGGAAGGAGAGAGGGAGAGAGCAATTTCTTTTTTTGTTTTAAAATCTTATTTTTTGGAATTTCACTACTTGAGAGGGAGGGAGGGGAATATTTTTTGGAATTTCACTACTTGAGAGGGAGGGAGGGGAGGACGGGCGTGAGAGAGCTCATCTACTGGCTTCACACCACAAGTGCCAGCAATTTCCATGGCTTGACCATGGCTGGGAAACATGAACAAAACAGGTCTCCCACATGAGTGACAGGAATCCAATCATAGAGCCATCCCCGTGCCTCCCTTGGTGTACACTGGTGAGAAGCTGGAGTCAGGGGAGGGAGCAAGGAATCACACCTAGGTACTTCAATGTGGGATCGGGTATTTGCATGGCTCAGCTATATGCTCAATACTCTCCTTTTCTTCCCGTAATCAGAAAAGTCCCTTGTGATATCGCCTATGGATATAATATTTAAACCAGGCATGGTTAATGTAATTCCATTAACCAAGCAATAATCCAATATTGACTCCAACCATTGGGTTCCTAATATCATAAAAAATCACCTCTTCTCAAAAGGCCAACTATTTTAACTATGATGACATTAGTGGACTGAAGTTAAGCAAGTACACAGACACATTTCCACTGCTCTAAGTCCCTACATTGTGCTGTTATTCAAGTAGTATGACACCATTCTAAGGCTGCCTGGGGTTTGTTTTGCTCAGGCAGACTAGGAGGGGACTGTCAGGAAGAAGTATGCTAGATTCATGAACCCCTGGAAGAAAGATGCAGGCAAATCACTGAGTAGCCAGGAATAGCCTGGAGGGAGAAGGAGTGGGGAGACTTGGGTAGGATTAGGAAGTCTGAATAATTGCAGCAGACCCATTGGGCATAGGGCCTGTCCTTAGCTGCCTAGTAATCTTTCTGGGGGGTGATTAGGCAAGGGAGACAGTGACCTGAAGTGGGAATGCCTGAGGTTAAAATGGTGGCTGGGGCTGTGGGAGCTGGTTGGTTGTTTTGCATTCAAAAGGTGTGCTCCTGAGAAATTTGCATATTATATCTAGGAATTGGGTAAGCATGGGAGAGGGAGGCCCTCCCAGCTCAGCAAGGCCCCAGGTAGCTCATGCAGCATAATACAGAAGATAGACACAGTTGACATGGTCCCCTAATGATCCCTGTGTGTCACTCACAAGCTGTGACCTCCTGGCATAGAGCTGTGCTCCAGGATTTGTAGTGCAGAAATCCTTAGATGCTATAAGCAAGCAGGGAAGAAGCCCAAAAGCCAACAGATTGCTAGGGGAGTGAATGACAAGGCAGGGAGGGACCTTGGTCTTAAAGTGCTGTCAGTGACACTGGGGTATCTCATTCTTCATGCAGAATGAAGCTCTTCCCTACCTATCTGAACTCATTGCTTTATTGTGGTAGTGTGAGACACTAAATAAAAGCAGTTGAAAACCACAAACCCTAAAGGTTAAATACACAGAGGGAAGAGACTTTGAAAAAGTTCCCTCTTCAGAAGAGCCTGAAATGACAGAATGCTAATCACATGTAATAGGTGACTGTCAAAATACTAAAATACTAAAATGTGTGAGATGCAGCTAAAGTACCTGAAATTTCTCATTCTAAATATACACATCAAACATAAATGAGGCTGATGGTATGGCATACTAGGTAAAGTCACTGTCTGCAAGGCGGGTATCCCATTTGGGTGCCAGTGTGAGTCCTGGCTGCTCCACTTCTGACCTAGCTCCTTATAAATAGCCGGGGAAAGCAGCAGAAGATGGCCCAAGTGCTTAGGTCCCTATTGCCCACACAGGAGACCCAAATGAAGCTTCTGGCTCTTGGCTCCTGCCTGGCCCAACCCTGGCTATTGCAGCCATCTGGGGAGAGACCAGTAGATAGAAAATATCTCTCCGCACCTCACCTCTGAAGCTCTGACTTTCAAATAAATAAATCTTTAAAAAATGTTGATGTGTTAACCACTTAGTACTGGAAGCTGAACTCAAGTGGACATTAAAATGTTAAAGCAGGGGCTGGTGCTGTGCTGGCATACCATGGGGGTGCCGGTTTGTGTCCTGGCTGCTCCATTTCCAATCCAGTTCTCTGCTATGGCCTGGGAAGGCAGTGGAAGATGGCCCAAGTCCTTGGGCCCCTGCACCCTCATGGGAGATTGGAGGAGGATCCTGGTGCCTGGATTCAGATCAGCTCAGCTCCTGCAGTTCTGGCCATTTGGGGAGTAAACCAGTGGATGGAGGACCTCTCTCTCTCTCTCTCTCACACACACACACACACTCTCACTCTCTCTGTCTCTTGCTCTCTCTCTGCTTCTCCTTCTGTCTCTGTGTAACTGTAACTTTCAAGTAAAATAAATATATTTTTAAAATGTTAATGCAAAAACTATAAAAATGGAATTCAAATAAGCCATACAAAAAAAATGAATGGAGTTGATTCTGAAAAGTCCATTCCCATGGAAGCTAATAAACCATTCCTTTGAAACCTAAAGCTTCTAGGAATTTTGGCTTAGATGGATAGGTAGATGTGAGAATAATGAACTACTCATAGCATGGAACACTGCTATATATCAAAACCACTGAGTTCACCAAGATCACATGTCAATATGGAGAACTCACATAAATATATGTCATAGAAAATGCCAACATTGCTGAATGATTGGAATTCCTCTATTTGTTCAGTAAGTAATGAATAATATTTTATACATTGATTCAGGAAGTCTTCAATCAGTACATGGGAATCACGTATGATGAAAGACCTTGATGGATTTTCAAAAAGTGTCTACCAAAATAAATATCATTTTTTAAAGATTTATTTTATTTGCTTGAAAGGCACAATAATGGAAGAAGAGACAGGAAAAGAGATCTTCTACCTGCTGAAGCGCTCCTTAAATGGCCACTATGGTTAGAGCTGGATAAGGCCAAAGCCAAGACCCTGAAACTCCTTCCAGTTCCCCCACAGTGGGTTACAAGGTCCCGAATACTTGAGTCATCTTCTGCTGTTTTTCCAGGTATATAGGAAGGAGCTGGACCAGAAGCAGAGCATCTGGGATTCAAACATGTGCTGCCATATTATATGCTGGCATCTCAGGTGGCAGCTTAACCCACTGAGCCACAATGCTGGATCTAATAAATTTTTTTTATAATTCCATTTTCTATGCATGTTCAAAAGATTTATTTCCTTATTTGAAAATCAGAGAGAGGGAGAGTCAGAGAGATCGTCCATCTTCTGGTTCACTCCCTAAATGGCAGCAACAGCCAGGAGTGGGCGGGGCCAAAGCTAGGAGCTTCATCCGTGTCTCCCACTCATGTGGCAGGGGCCAGGTAGATTGGTCACCTGCTGCTGCTTTCCCAGGTGCAGCAGCAGGGAGCTGGATCAGAACTGGAGCAGCCGGGATAGGAATCTGTGCCCGTATGGATGCCAGCTTCACAGATGACAGCCTAACCTGCTGCAGCACAATGCTGGGCCCTCCCATGCATTTTTTGGTATACACGCATGTGTACATATATACATGCATTATCTCCATGTCACATATACACTTAAATACATGCAAAAGAATTTGTGGGTATTTATTTCATTACCTACAATATTTTATTTGATAAAAATAAATGATGCATATAGCATAATGTTAATATTTTAAAATTTACCTTTAAATAGTGTGCATATGCCTGAGATTTCAATATTACTGTATTCCATTCCCTTTCTTCCCTCCACAGAAGCAACTATTATCCAAAGTCATTGCTATTTTTCTCTCAACTAGCTTTATACTTTTACTATTTGTGCAAGATATTCATAATCTCATTTTCCATGATGAAAATTACAAATCTTGCAGTTTTCTAGTAGTGTACAAGGAATGTTTTCATTCTTTCAAAGGCCTAAGCCAGCCAAACTAAGAATTGACACCATGGCCTAGAGTCAAACAAAATCAGTTTCTTCCTACCATCACTTGGGCTGCAGACAAATAAAACACAAAACAAAAAAATAGAAAAGAGGGTCACTATCTACTACAGATCTTCAGAATACTGGCTTATTTGCCTAGCATGGAAGGAATTGCAGAAAAATATCCAAGACATCGCTCACTGCTTTGTAAAGAAGTTGTTTTTTTCATTAATATATCATCCATTCCCCAAATTCTAACATGTTGCTTTTGTGGAGTAAAAAGTGAATGAATGTGTATGTGTAAATACAAGAGTACTTCAAAAAGCTCATGGGAATGAATTAAAAGATACATTTGCCTTGGGGCAAGTAATGTTGAAATCCATGCACAGTTTTTTTAAAAGACACATGTTCATTAGTAAACCTTGTATACATGGACTCATAATTTTGGTACTGGGTAGCATGGATGTGTTTTTTTTTTTTTCTGGAATAACATAATTCACCCAAGGACCTTTATTTTGTTGATGGAAATGTTTAATCTTTTAACATCACTAAGTATAGACTGATGATTATACTATCTTTCTCACAGCTACCCTAAAGCTGATAATCTGAAAGTCTCATTGCCTTCTCGTCATTATAAGTCAGTTCAAGAGGTGTGCCCTTTTATAGTTGATCAGGCCCTAGGATCTTTCATTAAAATGAAGATGTAAGTTACTTTTTCCAAGTTGCTGCTGTGTGAGTGTTCTGAGAGAAAACTATTAACTATTTCCCTATGGCAAGAATCTTGCCCATGAGTTGCAATTGACAAACTCTTTGAATCTCAGATTTTCTTTACCTTCTTTTCTGTCTCTTTGTTTGCAACTGGAAGGATTGACTTTAAGGTACTTCTTTCTTTATTCAAAAACTCAGATGCATTGTGAAGGCATATATTTTTGTCTCTTTGATCCTGCAATTGTTGATGTCTAAAAGATTTTTCACACAAACATGCAGTTATCTCTAATGAGAGGACATCCCATTTGTATCCTCCTTTTTAGCATAATGAATGAAAATGGTTCATATTTTTCAGAACTTCAAAATAATGCTGCAAGTCATCTAAAACATCACTAATCAAGTTGATGTCTTACTGCTGCCCTCTGAAATTCCATATGTGTCCTTCTACCTCTCCAATTTTCAAATGTAAAGACATATGAAATCCTTCTATTTCAAGAAATATGTACATCTTCATTCCCACATAGATAGTTGTCCCTCAGTATCTGTGGGGAATTGATCCCATGAACCCAAAAGATAACAAAATCTGTAGATACTCCTACCCCAATATCAAGTAGAAATGTATTTGCATATAACTTATGCCATCCTCACATATCCTTTTACACCTGATCTTAGCCAAAAGGCCAAAAAGAAATCTCTCATATCCCTTTAAGTGACCTCTTCATCTCCTATACTACCTCCTACAAATGAAATGCTCTGTAAGGAATGTAACTTATACTTCAGAGAATAATGATAATGAGAAAATTCGCATCTTATGTTCTCTTTCTGGAGTTGGTTGAAACCACAGGATATGAAGAGCTGACTGCACTTCATGACTTCCACAAAACATGATCATTTGCCACAGAATTTTAAATTTTCCAGACAATACTGAAAGTACCAGTATAATTCCTGGTTGTGGAAAAAGTATAAGAGCCAAGTCTAGCGGGTCCAAGTGTTTAATAAAGAATAATCAGTTGGAGCTGCCATAGTTAGGAAAACTTGATGAAATTTGTGTGAGAAAAAAATTCCAACCTCCTCCCTGATATATGGCTATGTAGGGATCAAAGGAAGTTGAGAAGTACACAGTTGTCTTCTGGCCCCTGAGTGACCCAGTGAGACCAGAAGAACTACCCAACTGAGCTGGGCCTCCAGAAAAACCATAATCATGCACAAAGGAAATGACTATTGAATCCAATAAGTCATTGAGTAATTTTTTTATGTGAATACAGATAGAAGTGGATGGATCACTGGGCATGTCTTTGATATACTAAGGAAAGTAATGTACTCTATGAGAAAAAGTTTTCACATCACTCCCTGGATTTACAGATTCACTGATATGGGTCATCAGTAAAATGATTCTAAAAATAGAGATTTACAAAAGTTGTCTGTTGCATAAATATGCTGGATATTTAAAGTAGTTGTAGGATACATGAAATGGCACTTCTGCTAAAATCTGCCTTCCTCTACTAAAGATCTGTTTCATGTTGAGATTATTTTTGTAATTCATAATACTGGAGTGAGATATACGAAGGTTTTAAGATGAACTGTAATTCAGTTGTATAGTTGTTATGTTTGCTCTTAAATCCTTTATCTAATTAGGTCAAAATAGGTGTAAGTGAAGAGTACCCTATTTCAATAAATACGGTACCATTGCTGCATTATTCAGCTGTTTGAAACCTGTAAGTGTATAGAATGGTGACTTTGTTGTTGCATTTACAATCACAAGAGAGAATTTATGGTGATTTAAAAATATTTTTAAATGATTTCACTTGTGAAATCGTTGATGTAGTTCAGATGTTTTGAAAATTTCTGTTGAGTTTTGGAATGTGATTTGCATATTGAATGTTTATGGACATAATTCAAAGGACTGCATTACTGATCTTTTTCCTAAATGACTTCTCATTGATGAAAATAAGATAGGAATTAAAATCTAGAAGACACATATGGAAAGATGCTATGGTTGACTTTTTGCTCTGGACACAATATAATGCTAAATTTTCCTACATAAACAAATTAGTGAAGTTTTATCATGTCACTGTACAGTCACTCAAATAACTGAGCTTGTTTTTTTAAAAGTGGATGGGAATTGGGAGTCACTCATTTTCTTTATGGCTTCAAGTTATAATATTTAATTATTGGCAGCGTATGATTTTCCAAAGATTCTCATAAAAGTAATATATGGTATAATTAACATCATATTCAGAGTTTCCAGAATATTTAAAACAGTCATTTGTCCAGGGAACATCAACCAGTGCATAAATGGTATAAAAACATAAACGTCAAAATAGGAAAAACAAATTAAAAATAAGAAAACAAAAAATAAAGAGATAAAAAAGAACAAACTCTCCTCAAAACAAAAAATGAGAACATAAAACTTAAAAAAAAGAGATAGAATAAAAATATGATTTGGTATGGACACAATTTTAAACCCATTCCAAGGCTTTTATGGTATGTATCTTCATCAAATTTTTATGACATCTTAGAATAAAGAGTTTTCATGAACTTTCTGTGACTTCATGATGAAAAAGTTTATTAAAATGCTGCCATGAAGGAAGCTATATGCAGATTTAAATTTTTGTGCCAAAATCAGCTCATATTTTAAATTCTATTTTGATACATTTCATTGTATCTTTAAATACTGATTTTATAGTAACTGTTGGATGTCCCCTTGAACAATGAAATTAGAAATTAAAGAATGAAATAGGTTGAGCTGATATTTTGGAAGCAGATCATTATATGTTCCATTTTAATAAGTTTGTGAAATCTGAAGTGTATAACATGATTTGCACACAGTTGGTTAACATGACTCCAATGAAGTCAGTTATGAATAAATTTTATTTCTGGACAGAAAGGAACATTTGGAAATTTTTTTCAAGCACTCTAAGCCTAATGTTAGAGTGTAGGAAAATTAGTCATGTACTACTGAGTGTGCTCACACTGAATGACACAACATAATAAATATAGGAGAGCTGGGTGGCCCCATACTGGATGTGAGATTTGCAGTTTTGCTCCACAGGGTCAGTTACTGTGATTCTAAAGCACCAGATATGATGAGATGGTTCCATTGTCCCTGTTGAAGAAAAAAATTAAATAATATTCTCAGATTCTGGAAACATCCCAATTCCTGATTTAAGGACTGCCCCTAAAGATTTCCCCTTAGAAATGAGGTGAATGCCATTAAACCAAAAAAGAGACACATGAGAAGGGACTGATGCCCCATGTCTCCGGGTTATGAACCTAAACTCCACCCTGTTAAAAAATTGCCTGTTGCCAATAATAACCTAGGTTTAAAGAGTGCTTGCTGGTACTAGTGTGGAGAAATTAAGAGAAAGCTCTAGGGAATCATAGCAATGGAACTCTTGAGTAACAGAGAGGACAGAGGAGATGACACAGCTGAGTCTTGGAATCCTCTTCCAGTGTAGGATTCTGGTCAGTCACCATATTGACACCGGGTCAGATTCCAGGAGTGGTATTATTTATTTCACTGAAGATAAAACCTAAGTTTTCCTAGGACATTTTCATAAAATAGACTCGGTATCAAAGAGTGGCAAAAAATTATTTTAAATCCATGTATTATTCATTTATAAGGAGGATTTTCATGAGGTTTCCGAGACTTCTTGCAGAAAATTTAAGGAAAATATGTATTATGAAAAAAACAATAGATTTTATACTTTCTGAACTCAACACATTCCTACTCACACTTCATTTTTAGATTTACTTTTATCTTTGAATATTCTTTGTGCACAAAGCATTGCCTATGATATAGCAAAAAAATAAGGGTAGATAAACTGAAAGGATCTGGAAACTTGGAAAGTGACCATTCAGTGTTTAACTGTGAAACAAACATGGAATCACTTGATGCAAAATGGTTGTCTTGGTGTAGGTGCCTCTTGGGCAATTCTCCACCCAGGAATTCCATCCAATCTTCATGGACAGAAACTGAACATGTCCAGCAAAATTAGAAAACTTGTGCAAGCATTCTAGAAAAAGCAGTTTTTATTGTGTGATTAAATGAAGTGCATGGGAAAAAAAATCCTAAGGAATCACATCAACTGTGCTCTTCAGTAATTCAGAAGACAGAGAACAGTAGACTGGGTGGGTCCATACCAAACTTAGGTTTGGCATCCTCTCCTGCTGGAAAATTTGCTCAGTCATTATAATGGACAACTGGTCTGGTGTGCAGTGCTGGGGTAACTTGTTCTGCTGAAGAAACACCAGGAGCAGGAAAAGAAATTTTAGATCAAAGCATAATACACTCATGGTGTGGATTTCATGAAGTTTCTGAGACAGCTTACAGATAATCTTATAAAAAAATACAATTGATGAGCAAATGATACCTAGATTAAATGCTTTGTTGGACCAAAACAACTTCCTATTGTACCTTGATTCTTATATTGTAGTTTTTGTCTTTGAATACCAAGTTGTGTCTCAGCATTAAAATTACTTTCAGTGAAGGAAAAGAAAAAAATAAAACAAACCTATAGCTTGGACAATGTGAATTCACTGTTCTACTGCAAACAAGTGCTAGAAAAACATGAAGAATAGATAGTCTTAGTTTATGGGCCACGTGGGCAATTCTCTACCAAGGAATTTCACACACCAGGGGAAGAAACTGAAGATATTTCAAGCAAAGTTAAAAAAATTTTTTTGAAAAAGTAGTCCTTAGTCTCATGTTCAATAAAGTGTAGAGAAAAGAAATGCAGAGAACAGAAAACATAGGTGGGCCCATATAGGCTGAGGCATGGCATCCTTTGCCATTTTGAGATTTTGGTCATTCACCCTACCTGGGATTGTGTCAACAGTAGTGGTAGCATCAGATGACCTGTAGAAGGACAAACAAAAGTTGTCAGGATATTTCAGGCAACAGACCCATCTCAACATCTGATGGCAGCAAAAGAAATCTGAAATCCAAGCAAATTGGCTCCTATTGTGGATTTTCATGAGTTTCCACATACATCATTAAAATCAGTATCTTAAAATATAGATAACAAAAATGTTCATGTTTAATAATTTTAGAGCAAAACAAAATTCTTGTTTAAATTCATTCTTAGTTGCTTTTCCCTTTATCCTTGAGTATTATTTGTATCTTAACAATTGCAGTTACCCTTTCAGAATACAAAAGGAAAATGATAAAATCAAAGGTCTGGTAACTTGGGAAGTGCCCACTGAGTGTGCACCTGGGAGTGCCGCAGGAAGCAAACTGGCTGTCTCAGTGAAAGTGTCCCAGGGGCAATGTTATAAATTAGAACTCTATCCTTCCAGGACAGAAAAGCAAAGGTTTCAAGCAACATAAGAAACACAAAGCAAAAACTTGAAAAAGCAACTCCTCATGTTCAGAGAAAGGATCAGCAGAGAATACCAAAGGGACTTATAAGGAATTATGATATGTGAGCACATCAAGTGCTCAAGAGGACAGAGGTTAGAACAAAGGTGCACCCAAAGGAAGATTGGCCCTAGCATCATTGGACACAGTTTGAGTTTGATCAGTCACCTCAACATCAGTCATTCTCAGTATCAGATTCCTGTGTAAATATCAGGTCTTTGGGTAAGAGAAACAAAGTAATTCTTAGTTGATTTTCAGACAGCACACTCATCTCCACATCAGAGAGGAATAAAATCACTATTTCTGAAACCCAAAGACCATACAGGCTCAGAGTGGATGCTCCTGACAATTCTGACTCCTGCTCCAGTACATGCAAACATGCATTATGGGAAATGGCTCCTGGATTTCACAGAGCTGGAGCGAAATCAATTCCTGTGTTCCACTAATTCTTAAAGGTTTCCTTTCTGGCCTGGGACATATATTGATACTCCTAATGGCAAAGACAATTCCAGACAGCCAAAGAATAGAGAAAAATGTAAGGAAAGATCTGGTAATGTACAAATTGCACAAATGGTGTCTCACTGGGAGACAAAGTCACTGTCAAAGCCTGTATGTTAGTTTGGCAGCTCCTCAGGCAATTTTTGAACAAATTTTCTACTGTACCTCCAAATGTTCTAAGGAAAAAACAAAAATGGAACAACATGTAAATACCTGAACAAGTTGGCTACTCTAGACACTGGAGTATTTAGTTTAGTGAGAACACTTGACACTAAGTCTGATTACAGTTCTGCTATAATTTCATTCATTAAAGAATCAAGGCATGCTGACTTGAGTGATTAAGAGAAGACAGACTCCATTCAACATCAAATAGAGTAACAAAATTAACTTCGAAACCAAAGGGTAAGGAGGAAAAACTGAAAGGCTCAGAAAACATTCAAAAATGACCAATCAGTGTATACCTCTGTGGAGGCAATGATAGAATTTGTGAGGAAAAACAGCAGTCTAGAGGGATATGATACCCACAAGAGGACTTTAGCAAAGGAAAACACATTCATCCTAAGGAGAAGAAAAAGAATTCCACAACATGTTGAGGGTGCAGGCAACTTTTGGGGATAAGGAAGCACCTAATAATAGAATACCAAAACCCATAAAGACAGGGTGGAAAGGAGCAAAACAATATTTTTTGAAACAACAATGGACATGAGCCAAACGAGCAAATGGTGTATGATGTCGCTGAGCATGGGAGCAAACAGTTCCCAGTGTTTCATCCTTTCTTGGATGTTTCCTTTCTTTTTTCTCTTTTGTTTAAAGGTGTATGTATTTATTTGGAGGTCAGAGTTACTCTGAAAGGTCTTCCATCTGCTGGTTCACTCCCCAAAATGACTGGAACAGCCGAACCTTGGCCGATACAAAGCCAGGAGCCAGGAGCTTCTTCCAGATCTCCCAGGCAGGAGTAGGGGCCCAGCATTTGGGCCATCCTCTCCTGCTTGCCCCAGCCATATCAGAGAGCTGGATTGGAAGTGGAACTGCCAGGACTAGAACCCGTGCCCATATGGGATGCCGGCACTGCAAGTGGCAGTTTTACCTGCTACACCACAATGCCAGCCCCTAGACAGTTCCTGTCTATCCATGAATATCTCTGATGTCCACTGCTGTGCCATGAACCTTCAAAAAGGAAAAGGCAAACAGCTGATATGAAGGGACATGGGGAGGTAGAGTTTGTGCAATGGTTATCCCGCTGGCACCCATGGATACAGTCCCAGGCAGCCAAAGTGGCTGTGGTAGTCCAGGGGCCATGCATCATGGACACTTTCTGGAAGGTTCTGAGACCACCTCCTCCTCCCCCAAAAAAGGGAACTAATTATCAGGAGGACAAGATGAAAAGATAGAATCCTTCTGAAGCCAAGCAAATTACATTCTATGTTCCTTTCAGAGATGTTGTTTGTGTTGGTGTACAAATCTTCAGAGTGACCACACCCAGTGGCAAAAGGGGAATGAGAGAGTGAAAATCTTGGTATCTCAGAAAGTGTCCATTTAGCATGCAACTATGAAATCATCCTGGAGCCACAGAAAGCAAAATGGCTCTCTCAGTGTATGTGTCCTGGGGCGTTGTTATACTAGGAAACTCTATCCTTCCAAGGCCAAAACAAGGGCTTCAAGCAACTTTAGGGAACAAGAGGCAAACATTCTTAAAGAAGTAGCTCTCCCAGGGAGGTACAGGATGGGTAGAGAACATCAAAGCAACTTGTGATTCTGCAACATGAACACATCAAGTGCCCAGAGTGTAGAGGTTAGAACAAAGGTGTGCCCACAGCCAACTCAGTTCTGGCAGCTGTGGACACAATTTGAGTTGGGTCAGTCAGCATACTTTCCTCATGGTTGGACACCCATGGAAGCATCAGTTTTTCTTTTAAGAAAACTACAATGTGTCCTAGTAGATTTTCCAACAACACACCCAAATCCACACCAGATGGCCAGTGATGAAATGTTTCTGAAACCCGAAGTCCACCCATGCAACTGATTTTCATGACATACTGACTCATCCCCCAGTAAATGCAAAAAAGCACTAAGGGAAAATGGTGCCTGGATTTCAACAAGCTGGAACAAAACCATTCCCAGTGTCCCAACCTTTCTTAGCTATTTTTTTTCTGTTCAGCGTTAGTCCTTGTTTCTGCTGATATCAATGACCATTCCCAAAAGCCAAAGCTCAGAGAGACATACAATGAAAGGGTCTAGTAACATAGAAATTGTGTAACTGCTGTCCCTCTGGCAGCATGGATACAGTTATGGGAAGCCAAATGTGTTTACTAGTTTAGGGGCCTCCCTAGCAATTTCTCACCACAGATTCCTATCCTTCCCACACAGAATCTAAAGAGTCCAAGCCAAGCTGGGAACCTCAGTCACTGGGGCAAGTTAGCTCTGAGTGTAAGATGAAAGAAAATGCAAGGAATAGAAGGGAAACTCATAGATGAGAATGCCATTGAGTTCTTGGGAACAGAGGACATGGGTCAGAAGCCATGCATGGACCAATGCTGGATTCAGGCATGGCATCACCACAGCTTAGCACAATGGATCATTAGTTTCAGCTAGAACACCTGACCCTGTGTCCGAGCTAGCTTCTGCTGTTGTTTCATCTATTGAAGAAACAAGGTGTGCTGGCTTAGAGGATTTCCAGAAGACAGATTACTCTGGTATGAGACAGAGATAGCAGAAAGAACTTTTTAACAAAAGTGTAAGGAGAGAAAAACTGAAGGGCCCTGGTAACTTGCAAAGCACCCATTCAGTGTGCAAGCTTTCAGCCAATAAAATAATACGTGAGGCCGAATGGTGGTCTCGGTGGACGTGACACTCAAGCAGTTCTCTACCTGGGAAAACCATCCTTCCTGTATAGAAAGACAAGGATTCAAAAACACACAGAGTGCAGGCACACTTTCTCAATAAGGTAGCCCTTAGCGATAACCGCATCGTAGAATGGTAGGGAACTTAAAAGCCAGTTCTCAGATTTTGAACTATGTCAACACTGAGGTCACTCACACGGCCCAGGACTCAAGAAAAATGGACCCCTACCATGCTCAGGCTTGTTCTCGTTGTTCAGGGTGAGGTTTAATATGGTGATCCTACGTTTAAATGGCTTGGGCTCCAATGAGAATTTGATGGTTGCTGTGGGAGAAAAAACAAGATTCATCTAAGTGCAGACAACAGACCCAAGTCCATATCTGAAAGCATGAAGAGAAATGTCCTCCCACCCACACATCATAGACTCCTCATGGCATTCTGAAACATCACAAGAATATGTCTATGAAACTACCAAGAATGAGAAATGGGTGGTGTTGGGGTAGCAGGGTGTCCTCATGTTTGGAGCTACACATATTCTTTGTTTAAACCCATTCCTTGGAATGGGTTTCCAGCCTTGTCTATGGCTTACATGTTAACATCTACCAATGTCCTCTGAGAAGATAAGGCAATAAGGCATTTGAAGTGCAGCAGATCTGATAACTCGGCAAGTGCCCACTCATTATGCCAATGGGAGCCAAGAAAGAACAATACGATGGCCAACCCATTATCTATGCTTTTACACCATGTGGATACTTCTCTGCATGGGAACCTGGTCCCTCCCAGACAGCAAATGAAGACCTCCATTCAGCTTAGAAAAGTGCTACAAATATTTAGTCAAGTCAGCCCCACATGGACTTCTCCAGGTGTGTAGGGAAGATGGGAGAAAATCCAAAGCAACCATTCCATCTCTTGCCTACAGTAACTCAGTAGAATGGGAACAGATGGAAAGCATGGGCACAGTCCAGCTCAGCCATGGCCTTCTCCCCCAGTGGAGGAATGGGTCAAGTCACACTCCAACACTGGGTCAGAGACTCATCTTGGATTCACTGACTCCATTGCAAGCAAAAACCAAAGTATCTTAGGCTAGGCTTGTAGAACACACTCCTGCCAGCATCAGAAGCCAAACTGATGACATGATAGGCCAGTGACAGGAAGACATCCTGGACACTTTATGGAGGGTTCTGGGACCATCTGAAGTAAAAGAAGGGATATTAGGTATAGGGAGAACAAGCTGCAAAGATGGGATGCTCTGGAGACAAGCAAATAGATTTCTACTTTCCTTTCATAGGTGTCATTAGAGCATGGTTTGGAAATCATTGCAGTGACTCTACCCAATGTTAAAAGTGTAAGGCAAGAAAGTAAAAAATCTTGGGATCACCGAAAGTGCCCCTTGAGCATTTTGGGTGGACATATCACACTGGCACTTCTTTGCCCAGGATCACATCCTTTCTGGGCACAAGTAAAAAGATTCAAAAGCAGGTTGAGAGCGAAGGCACATATTTCAAATAAGGAAACACTTAGTGAAATAGCATTGTAGAACATTGGAGAATAAGAAAGCTAGTTCTAAGAAAATGAGCTATGGCTACCCTGTGGTTAGCCATGGGCAGAGGATACAAGACAAATAGGTCCCTACCAGGATCAGGCTTGTTATCATTGGCCATGGTACAGTTCAGGTTAGTCATGATATTTATCTCAGGCAGAGGATCCATTGGTAACAGCATATTTTCTGTGGAAGAAAAATAAACTTTGATTTTATTTTCAGACAACAAACCTGCCTTCATATCTGAAACCGTGTGGAGGAATGTTGTATTCACACATCCCTAAGTCATAATGTGGCTGCTTTGTCATTTCTCAGACACTGTGGCATTTAGTCCATGCAAAAAATCCCAAGGTATGGAAACTGGTTTTGTCTGGTGCAGGGTCAGTGTTGGGGGGTGGGGTGTCCTCATGTGTTTGATCACAGAAAAGCATGGTTGCAACTCAATCTTATTTTTTTGTCTTTTTCCCCCCTTTTTTTTAAACTTTTCTTTAATGAATATAAATTTCCAAAGTACAGCTTATGGATTACAATGGCTTCCCCCCACCCAATGACTTCCCTCCCACCCACAACCCTCCCCTTTCCCACTCTCTCTCCCCTTCCATTCACATCAAGATTCATTTTCAATTCTCTTTATATATAGAAGACCAATTTAGTACATATTAAGTAAAAATTTCAACAGTTTGCACCCACACAGAAACACAAAGTGAAATTTACTGTTTGAGTACTAGTTATAGCATTAAATCTCAATGTACAGCACATTAAGGACAAAGATCCTACATGAGGAGTAAGTGCACGGTGACTCCTGTTGTTGACTTAACAAATTGACACTCTTGTTTATGGCATCAGTAATCACCCTAGGCTCTAGTCATGAGTTGCCAAGGCTATGGAAGCCTTTTGAGTTCACCAACTCTGATCACATTTAGACAAGGTCATAGTCAGAATGGAAGTTCTCTCCTCCCTTCAGAGAAAGGTACCTCCTTCTTTGAAGACCTGTTCTTTCCACTGGGATCTCACTCACAGAGATCTTTCATTTAGGTGGTGGTGTTTTGTTTTTTTTTTTTGTTTTGTTTTTTGTTTTTTGTTTTTTTTTTTGCCAGAGTGTCTTGGCTTTCCATGCTTGAAATACTCTCATGGGCTTTTCAGCCAGATCGGAATGCCTTTAGGGCTGATTCTGAGGCCAGAGTGCTGTTTAGGACATCTGCCATTCTATGAGTCTGCTGTGTATCCTGTTTCCCATGTTGGATCGTTCTCTCCCTTTTTTATTCTATCAGTTAATATTTGCAGACACTAGTCTTGTTTATGTAATCCCTTTGGCTCTTAGTCCTATCATTATGATTAATTGTGAACAGAAATGGATCACTGGGACTAGTGAGATGGCATTGGTACATGCCACCTTGATGGGATTCAATTGGAATCCCCTGGCAACCCACTCTTAGAAATGGGTTTCCATCCTTATCTATTGCTTGCATGTTAAGATCAACTGTTCCCTTCCACACAGTAAGGGGACAAAACGTGAAGTGAAAGGATCCTGCAAACAGACAAGTGCCTACTCAGTGTTCCTGTGGGGGCCAAGAAAGTAGCTTACATCACCCTGTCCATTGTCTTGGGTGAAGGGCAACAGGGGCACACATCTAGGAAGTTAGCTGGTCCCTCCTGGACAGCAACTGAGACCTAAATTAACATTAGTCAAGTGCCGCACATTGTTAGTCAAGTCAGACCCTAGTGTATGGCTCTCAGCATGTAGGGACAATGCAAGATAATCTGAAGCAACCATGCAATCTCTGTCTGAAGTAACTCTTCAGAGAGAGGATATGTGGCAATCATGGACACAGATGAGCTTAGGTCTACCCTTTTCTCTCAGAGGAGGTTTGGAACCAAACACTGACCAGGACACTGCGTAAGATTCTCATGTTGGTTGGATTAGCTCAATTGAAGACAAATCCAAATGTGTATTAGAGAACATTTTCATGTCACCATTAGAGGGCAAATTGATGGCTTGATTCCAATAGCAGCCATGCATCATGGACACTTTCTGGAAGGTTCTGAGACCACCTCCTCCTCCCCCAAAAAAGGGAACTAATTATCAGGAGGACAAGATGAAAAGATAGAATCCTTCTGAAGCCAAGCAAATTACATTCTATGTTCCTTTCAGAGATGTTGTTTGTGTTGGTGTACAAATCTTCAGAGTGACCACACCCAGTGGCAAAAGGGGAATAAGAGAGAAAGTGAAAATCTTGGTATCTCAGAAAGTGTCCATTTAGCATGCAACTATGAAATCATCCTGGAGCCACAGAAAGCAAAATGGCTCTCTCAGTGTATGTGTCCTGGGGCATTGTTATACTAGGAAACTCTATCCTTCCAAGGCCAAAACAAGGGCTTCAAGCAACTTTAGGGAACAAGAGGCAAACATTCTTAAAGAAGTAGCTCTCCCAGGGAGGTACAGGATGGGTAGAGAACATCAAAGCAACTTGTGATTCTGCAACATGAACACATCAAGTGCCCAGAGTGTAGAGGTTAGAACAAAGGTGTGCCCACAGCCAACTCAGTTCTGGCAGCTGTGGACACAATTTGAGTTGGGTCAGTCAGCATACTTTCCTCATGGTTGGACACCCATGGAAGCATCAGTTTTTCTTTTAAGAAAACTACAATGTGTCCTAGTAGATTTTCCAACAACACACCCAAATCCACACCAGATGGCCAGTGATGAAATGTTTCTGAAACCCGAAGTCCACCCATGCAACTGATTTTCATGACATACTGACTCATCCCCCAGTAAATGCAAAAAAGCACTAAGGGAAAATGGTGCCTGGATTTCAACAAGCTGGAACAAAACCATTCCCAGTGTCCCAACCTTTCTTAGCTATTTTTTTTCTGTTCAGCGTTAGTCCTTGTTTCTGCTGATATCAATGACCATTCCCAAAAGCCAAAGCTCAGAGAGACATACAATGAAAGGGTCTAGTAACATAGAAATTGTGTAACTGCTGTCCCTCTGGCAGCATGGATACAGTTATGGGAAGCCAAATGTGTTTACTAGTTTAGGGGCCTCCCTAGCAATTTCTCACCACAGATTCCTATCCTTCCCACACAGAATCTAAAGAGTCCAAGCCAAGCTGGGAACCTCAGTCACTGGGGCAAGTTAGCTCTGAGTGTAAGATGAAAGAAAATGCAAGGAATAGAAGGGAAACTCATAGATGAGAATGCCATTGAGTTCTTGGGAACAGAGGACATGGGTCAGAAGCCATGCATGGACCAATGCTGGATTCAGGCATGGCATCACCACAGCTTAGCACAATGGATCATTAGTTTCAGCTAGAACACCTGACCCTGTGTCCGAGCTAGCTTCTGCTGTTGTTTCATCTATTGAAGAAACAAGGTGTGCTGGCTTAGAGGATTTCCAGAAGACAGATTACTCTGGTATGAGACAGAGATAGCAGAAAGAACTTTTTAACAAAAGTGTAAGGAGAGAAAAACTGAAGGGCCCTGGTAACTTGCAAAGCACCCATTCAGTGTGCAAGCTTTCAGCCAATAAAATAATACGTGAGGCCGAATGGTGGTCTCGGTGGACGTGACACTCAAGCAGTTCTCTACCTGAGAAAACCATCCTTCCTGTGTAGAAAGACAAGGATTCAAAAACACACAGAGTGCAGGCACACTTTCTCAATAAGGTAGCCCTTAGCGATAACCGCATCGTAGAATGGTAGGGAACTTAAAAGCCAGTTCTCAGATTTTGAACTATGTCAACACTGAGGTCACTCACACGGCCCAGGACTCAAGAAAAATGGACCCCTACCATGCTCAGGCTTGTTCTCGTTGTTCAGGGTGAGGTTTAATATGGTGATCCTACGTTTAAATGGCTTGGGCTCCAATGAGAATTTGATGGTTGCTGTGGGAGAAAAAACAAGATTCATCTAAGTGCAGACAACAGACCCAAGTCCATATCTGAAAGCATGAAGAGAAATGTCCTCCCACCCACACATCATAGACTCCTCATGGCATTCTGAAACATCACAAGAATATGTCTATGAAACTACCAAGAATGAGAAATGGGTGGTGTTGGGGTAGCAGGGTGTCCTCATGTTTGGAGCTACACATATTCTTTGTTTAAACCCATTCCTTGGAATGGGTTTCCAGCCTTGTCTATGGCTTACATGTTAACATCTACCAATGTCCTCTGAGAAGATAAGGCAATAAGGCATTTGAAGTGCAGCAGATCTGATAACTCGGCAAGTGCCCACTCATTATGCCAATGGGAGCCAAGAAAGAACAATACGATGGCCAACCCATTATCTATGCTTTTACACCATGTGGATACTTCTCTGCATGGGAACCTGGTCCCTCCCAGACAGCAAATGAAGACCTCCATTCAGCTTAGAAAAGTGCTACAAATATTTAGTCAAGTCAGCCCCACATGGACTTCTCCAGGTGTGTAGGGAAGATGGGAGAAAATCCAAAGCAACCATTCCATCTCTTGCCTACAGTAACTCAGTAGAATGGGAACAGATGGAAAGCATGGGCACAGTCCAGCTCAGCCATGGCCTTCTCCCCCAGTGGAGGAATGGGTCAAGTCACACTCCAACACTGGGTCAGAGACTCATCTTGGATTCACTGACTCCATTGCAAGCAAAAACCAAAGTATCTTAGGCTAGGCTTGTAGAACACACTCCTGCCAGCATCAGAAGCCAAACTGATGACATGATAGGCCAGTGACAGGAAGACATCCTGGACACTTTATGGAGGGTTCTGGGACCATCTGAAGTAAAAGAAGGGATATTAGGTATAGGGAGAACAAGCTGCAAAGATGGGATGCTCTGGAGACAAGCAAATAGATTTCTACTTTCCTTTCATAGGTGTCATTAGAGCATGGTTTGGAAATCATTGCAGTGACTCTACCCAATGTTAAAAGTGTAAGGCAAGAAAATAAAATATCTTGGGAAAATAGAAAGTGCACATTGCTCAAGAAGGTTGGATGCTCATCGGGTAGCACGAGTCAACAGTTCCTAAGAAAAATGGCACAAAGATCACTGAGGGGTAACACAGCGATCCCCTGTGTGTCCTCCTTTCTTAGATGTTTCCTTTCCATCCGTGGGTATGCTTGGTGTCCTCTGAATTGCCGTGACCCTTCCAGAAAGCTGAGGCCAACAAAAAGATGCAGGCAAGGGACGTGGCGGGGTAGAGGTGGTGCAATGGGTGTCCCTTGGGCAGCCACGGATACTGTCATGGGCAGCCAAAGTGGCTGTGTTAGTCCAGGGCCCACCCTGGCCATTGCCCATCAAGGAGTCCCATGCTGCCCAGACAGAGTCTAAAGGGTCCAAGGCAAAGGGATCTTCATGTAAGCTTGGGTTCATGTTGGCTCTGGGTGTAAGCAGAAGGGGAACACAGGGGAAAGAAGGAGGACTCCTGGGGCAGCATGCCACTGCATTTCTCGGGAGCTCAGGGCGCACAGTTCAAAATTCATGTCTGGGCCCAGGCTGGGCTCAGGCCAGGCATCCCTGAGCCCCCGCACACTGGGCCATGAGGTGCAGCTAGGACACTCGACGCTGAGGCCAATCAGGGCTCTGCATGTGCACCATCTGTTGAAGAAGCAATGCATGCTAGCTTGGCAGGTTTTGCACCAGACGGATTCATGGCAGTAGCAGGCATGGGTACCAGGATCCATAATTCCCTCACCAAGTAAGGAGACAACAACAAGAAGACTCTGAGAACTTGCAGAAAGGCCCAGGCAGTGTGCAGCCAATGAGAGAATCATGGAGGACATGCGGCGTCTCGGCGAACCTGACTCGCACTCTGACACTTCTCTACCCAGGAAGTACATCCTTTCTGGGCAGATAGCTGAGGATTCCACCACAGCTCAAGGGCACAGGCACTTTTGTGGGGACAAGGAATCACTTTGCAACAGCTTCCCAGTCCCATAGGGAACATGAAGCCGGTTCTCAGAAAATGAGCTCTGTCAACCCAGTGGTCACCCAGGGGCATAGGACACAAGACACAGGGCCCCTACCATGGTCAGTCTCGGATTCATCAGTCGCCGGTTGGTCTGGCACATCCAGCATAGGAGAGCACACCTGAGACTCTTGGGTGCTAGTGCCTATGGAAGAAGAAGAAACACATTTGGTCTGAGTCTCTTTTGTGATGACAGACTGCCTCTGCCTCTGAAACCAAGCAGAGAAATTTTCTCCCACTCCCTCATTACAAACTCCTATTGTGGGTGCTTATGTCAGTTCAGAGACATTGTGGGGGTTTTCTACGAAATAAAATCCCCAGGAAGGAAACCTGTAATGGTTGGGAGTGGTACCACACTTGGGGTTGGCAGTCTTCCTGTTAGGCCACAAATTTCTTGGTTTCACCCCACTCTTTTATTTCTCCCCACTGGCAGAGTGTACAATGGGAGAGAGATAGAGAGAGAGAAATGTCTTCCTTTCCTGTTTTTCACCCCCAATGGCCACTGCGGCCAGCACACTGCGCCGATCCAAAGTAATGAGCCAGGTGCTTCTCCTGGTCTCTCTTGTAGGTGCAGGGCCCAAGTACTTGGGCCATCTTCCCCTGCACTCCCGGGCCACAGCAGAGAGCTGGACAGGAAGAGGAGCAACCAGGACAGAATTTGGCACCCTGTCCAAGACTAGAACCTGGTGTGCCGGTGACGCAGGCGGAGGATTAGTCTATTGAGCCATGGTGCCAGCCTTTACCCCACTCTTACAAGTGGGTTCCCTTCCTTGTCTATGGCTCACTGTTTGAGATCAGCTCTTCCCTTCCTCAAGGGAAGGTGACGAGGCAGGAGAAGTGAAAGGATCTAGGAACTAGGCATCTGACATCTCCGTGTCTCAGTGGGAGCCCAGAAAGAACCTAACTTCACCGAGCCTACTGCTTCAGGTGATGGGCCACCTGGGTACACCTCTAGGAATTCTCTAGCCCCTCCAGGAAAGCAACTGAGAACCATGTTAGCACATGCTTAGTCAAGTCAGTGTCTGGTGGATGCTCCTGGCATGTGGGGAAGGTGGGAGAAAATCAAAAGGAACCACCCATCTCTCATGTTTGCTCACTCAGATGACAGAGGATAGACAGCAACACACACCAGCTCAGGTCTGGTCTTGTCCACAAGTGGAGGACTGGGGCCTGACCCACTCAAAATATTGGGTCAGATTCTCACGTTGGTTTGACAGAATACTGGCAGACAAATCTCCAGGTATCTTAGGTCACAGTTCGAGAACATACTCATGCCAGCATCAGAGGTCAAATCGATGACTTGACTTCAGGGAACAGCCTTGCTTCATGGATACTTTCCCAGGAGTTCTGAGACCAGCCGAAGCCAAAGAAAGGAAAGTATGTCTCAGGAGAACAACATGCAAAGGGAAGATCCTTGCAGAGCCAACCATGCTTCTGTCCAAGTTCCCTTCAGAGGCGCTGCAAGTTTGGGGTCAGCCCTTGTGGACAAAGCATTGGAATGACCACACTATCCACTGGAAAGGAGAGTGAAACCAGAAACCTTGGCTCCCGGGAAAGGGCCTTTTGAGTGCACTGCCATCTGATCATGAAGGAGCCCTGTCAAGAAAATGGCTGTCACAGTGGAAACCATGGCACTGAGAAACTCTACCCAGCCAGGACAAAAAACAAAGTCTTGAGCCAGGTTCAGGAACCCAAAGGTAGAAGCCCTTGAAAAATCAGTGCTCCAGGTGGCTCAAACACTGGTGAAGAAGACCAACCAAGACACGGTTCTGCAAGGGTGATATGAGAACACATCAAGTGCCAGAGTGCAGAGACGAGAATGGAGCGGGGCCCATGGCCAGCTCAGGCTTAGCAGCAATGGGCCCCATTTGGGTCAGTCAGTCAGCATACCTTCCTTGCGATTGCAATCCCATGGAAGAGTCAGTAGGGCCATGAAGAGAAAACACAACCTATCTCAAAGGATGTTCCCACAACACCCCAATGCCACATCACAAAGAAGCCAAAGCAATGTCCTGAAGCCCAAGGACCACACAGGCACTCACATGCTGCATTTTCCTGACTTCTCAGAATCATCCTGCAGTACAAGTCAACACCTACTAAGAGAAAATGGCATATTGATGTCACTGACCAGGAACAAAGCCATTCCCTGGGTTTAATCCTCTCTTCAGTGTTTCCTTTCCATCCATGGGTATGCTTAGTGTCCACTGAATTGCCGTGACCCTTCCAGAAAGCCGAGGCCAACAGAAAGATGAAGGCAAGGGACATGGTGGGGTAGAGATGGTGCAATGGGTGTCCCTTGGGCAGCCACGGATACTGTCACGGGCAGCCAAAGTGGCTGTGTTAGTCCAGGGCCCACCCTGGCCATTGCCCATCAAGGAGTCCCATGCTGCCCAGACAGAGTCTAAAGGGTCCAAGGCAAAGGGATCTTCATGTAAGCTTGGGTGCATGTTGGCTCTGGGTGTAAGCAGAAGGGGAACACAGGGGAAAGAAGGAGGACTCCTGGGGCAGCATGCCACTGCATTTCTCGGGAGCCCAGCGTGCACAGTTCAAAATTCACGTCTGGGCCCAGGCTGGGCTCAGGCCAGGCATCCCCGAACCTCCGCACACTGGGCCACGAGGTGCAGCTAGGACACTCGATGCTGAGGCCAATCAGGGCTCTGCATGTGCACCGTCTGTTGAAGAATCAACGCGTGCTAGCTTGGCAGGTTTTGCACCAGACGGATTCATGGCAGTAGCAGACATGGGTACCAGGATCCATAACCCCCTCACCAACGAGTAAGGAGACACAACGAGAAGACTCTGAGAACTTGCAGAAAGGCCCAGGCAGTGTGCAGCCAATGAGAGAATCCTGGAGGACATGCGGCGGTCTCGGTGAACATGACTCGCACCCTGACACTTCTCTACCCAGGAAGTACATCCTTTCTGGGCAGATAGCTGAGGATTCCACCACAGCTCAAGAGCACAGGCACATGTTTTGGGACAAGGAATCACTTTGCGATAGCTTCCCAGTCCCATAGGGAACATGAAGCCGGTTCTCAGAAAATGAGCTCTGTCAACCCAGTGGTCACCCAGGGGCATAGGACACAAGACACAGGGCCCCTACCATGGTCAGTCTCGGATTCATCAGTCGTCATTTGGTCCGGCAAGTCCCGCTTAGGAGAGCACACCCGAGACTCTCGGGTGCTAGTGTCTGTGGAGGAAGAAGAAACAAATTTGGTCTGAGACTCTTTTCAGATGACAGACCGCCTCCGCCTCTGAAGCCAGGCAGAGAAATGTTCTCCCACCCCCTCATCACAAACTCCTATTGTGGGTGCTTATGTCAGTTCAGAGACATTGTGGGGGTTTTCTAGGAAATAAAAACCTGAGGAAGGGAACCTGGAATGGTTGGGGGTGGGGCCAGGCCTGGGGGCGGGCAGTCCTCCAGTCGGGCCACACAATCTCTTGGTTTCACCCCACTCTTACAAGTGGGTTCCCCTCCTTGTCTGTGGCTCTTCCCTTCCACAAGGGAAGGTGACGAGGCATGTGAAGTGAAAGGATCCGGGAACTAGGGCAAGTGCTCACTCCGTGTTCCAGTGGGAGACCAGAATGAGCCTAATGTCCGTGAGGGGTCAGGTGGGTACAGCTCTAGGAATTCCCTGTCCAGCAGCACAGCAACTGAGAGCCTCAATTCACATGAGCTAGCTCATGTCCTGCACATGCTTGGTCGAGTCAGTCCCCGGTGGACAGCTCCCGGCACGTGGGGGAGTTGGGAGAAAATACAAAGCCGCCACGACATCTCTCACGTGCGCTCCCTCAGAGGACAGAGGACAGAGGACAGCGGACAGCGGACAGCGGACAGAAGGCAAGCGTGGCCATGCACCAGCTTGGGTCTGCTCTTCTCCCCCAGCGCAGGATCGTGGCCTGCCCCACTCCAGGACACTGGGTCAGATTCTCATGTAGAGTGCACAGACTCCACGGCAGACAAATCTCAAGGTGCCTTAGGGCAGGTTTGGAGAACACACTCGTGCCAGCATCAGAGGTCAAATCGATGACTTGACCTCGGGCAACAGCCATGCTTCAGGCACGCTTTCCCGGAGGTTCGGAACCAGCCAAAGCCAAACAAGGAAAGTGAAGTTTCAGGAGAACAGCAGGCAAAGAGAAGATCCTGCCGGGGCCAAAGGTTTTCCTTCCTAAGTTCCCTCAGAGGCGCTGCGAGTTGGCACTCCTGAGCCAAGCATTGGAGTGACCACAGCACCCGGCGGAAAACAGAGTCAGGCTGGAAACCTTGGCTTCTGGGAAAGTGCCCATGGAGCGTGCTGCCGTCAGATCATGGTTGAACCCCGCAAGAAAATGGCTGTCGCAGTGGACACTGTGGCACCGAGAAACTCTCCCCATCCGGGACAAAACACGCAGCCTTCAAGCAAGGTTAGGAACCCCAAAGGCAGAGGCACTTGAACAAGCAGCGCTCCAGGTGGCTCCGATATTTGTGGACGCCTTCAAAGGCGCGTGTCTGCACATGTGTTAGGAGAACACACCAAGTGCCAGGGTGCAGAGGCTTGCATGGAGCTGGGCCTACAGCCAGCTCAGGCCTGGCAGCAACGGGCCCCATTGGAGTTGGAGTCGGTCAGTCAACATACCTTCGTCAAGGTCAGCCTCCCGAGGCAGCACCGGGAGGTCTGTGAAGAGAAAACACAGCCTGTCTCAAAGGATGTCCCCACAGCACCCCAACACCACGTCCCAGAGGAGGAGGAGCAACGTTCTGAAGCCCAAGGACCGCACGCACGCATACGCTGGATTGTGCTGACTTTGAGGTCTCATCCTGCAGAACGAGTCAACTCCTACTCAGAGAAAATGGCGCATGGACATAACTGAGCGGGAACAAAACGATCCCCTGTTTTCCATCCTTTCTTAGATGTTTCCTTTCCATCCGTGGGTAAGCTTAGTGTCCACTGAATTGCCGTGACCCTTCCAGAAAGCCGAGGCCAACAGAAAGATGAAGGCAAGGGACATGGTGGGGTAGAGATGGTGCAATGGGTGTCCCTTGGGCAGCCACGGATACTGTCACGGGCAGCCAAAGTGGCTGTGTTAGTCCAGGGCCCACCCTGGCCATTGCCCATCAAGGAGTCCCATGCTGCCCAGACAGAGTCTAAAGGGTCCAAGGCAAAGGGATCTTCATGTAAGCTTGGGTGCATGTTGGCTCTGGGTGTAAGCAGAAGGGGAACACAGGGGAAAGAAGGAGGACTCCTGGGGCAGCATGCCACTGCATTTCTCGGGAGCCCAGCGTGCACAGTTCAAAATTCACGTCTGGGCCCAGGCTGGGCTCAGGCCAGGCATCCCCGAACCTCCGCACACTGGGCCACGAGGTGCAGCTAGGACACTCGATGCTGAGGCCAATCAGGGCTCTGCATGTGCACCGTCTGTTGAAGAATCAACGCGTGCTAGCTTGGCAGGTTTTGCACCAGACGGATTCATGGCAGTAGCAGACATGGGTACCAGGATCCATAACCCCCTCACCAACGAGTAAGGAGACACAACGAGAAGACTCTGAGAACTTGCAGAAAGGCCCAGGCAGTGTGCAGCCAATGAGAGAATCCTGGAGGACATGCGGCGGTCTCGGTGAACATGACTCGCACCCTGACACTTCTCTACCCAGGAAGTACATCCTTTCTGGGCAGATAGCTGAGGATTCCACCACAGCTCAAGAGCACAGGCACATTTTTTGGGACAAGGAATCACTTTGCGACAGCTTCCCAGTCCCAGTCCCATAGGGAACATGAAGCCGGTTCTCAGAAAATGAGCTCTGTCAACCCAGTGGTCACCCAGGGGCATAGGACACAAGACACAGGGCCCCTACCATGGTCAGTCTCGGATTCATCAGTCGTCATTTGGTCCGGCAAGTCCCGCTCAGGAGAGCACACCCGAGCCTCGGGGGTGCTAGTGTCTGTGGAGGAAGAAGAAACAAATTTGGTCTGAGACTCTTTTCAGATGACAGACCGCCTCCGCCTCTGAAGCCAGGCAGAGAAATGTTCTCCCACCCCCTCATCACAAACTCCTATTGTGGGTGCTTATGTCAGTTCAGAGACATTGTGGGGGTTTTCTAGGAAATAAAAACCTGAGGAAGGGAACCTGGAATGGTTGGGGGTGGGGCCAGGCCTGGGGGCGGGCAGTCCTCCAGTCGGGCCACACAATCTCTTGGTTTCACCCCACTCTTACAAGTGGGTTCCCCTCCTTGTCTGTGGCTCTTCCCTTCCACAAGGGAAGGTGACGAGGCATGTGAAGTGAAAGGATCCGGGAACTAGGACAAGTGCTCACTCCGTGTTCCAGTGGGAGACCAGAATGAGCCTAATGTCCGTGAGGGGTCAGGTGGGTACAGCTCTAGGAATTCCCTGTCCAGCAGCACAGCAACTGAGAGCCTCAATTCACATGAGCTAGCTCATGTCCTGCACATGCTTGGTCGAGTCAGTCCCCGGTGGACAGCTCCCGGCACGTGGGGGAGTTGGGAGAAAATCCAAAGCCGCCACGACATCTCTCATGTGCGCTCCCTCAGAGGACAGAGGACAGCGGACAGCGGACAGCGGACAGAAGGCAAGCGTGGCCATGCACCAGCTTGGGTCTGCTCTTCTCCCCCAGCGCAGGATCGTGGCCTGCCCCACTCCAGGACATTGGGTCAGATTCTCATGTAGAGTGCACAGACTCCACGGCAGACAAATCTCAAGGTGCCTTAGGGCAGGTTTGGAGAACACACTCGTGCCAGCATCAGAGGTCAAATCGATGACTTGACCTCGGGCAACAGCCATGCTTCAGGCACGCTTTCCCGGAGGTTCGGAACCAGCCAAAGCCAAACAAGGAAAGTGAAGTTTCAGGAGAACAGCAGGCAAAGAGAAGATCCTGCCGGGGCCAAAGGTTTTCCTTCCTAAGTTCCCTCAGAGGCGCTGCGAGTTGGCACTCCTGAGCCAAGCATTGGAGTGACCACAGCACCCGGCGGAAAACAGAGTCAGGCTGGAAACCTTGGCTTCTGGGAAAGTGCCCATGGAGCGTGCTGCCGTCAGATCATGGTTGAACCCCGCAAGAAAATGGCTGTCGCAGTGGACACTGTGGCACCGAGAAACTCTCCCCATCCGGGACAAAACACGCAGCCTTCAAGCAAGGTTAGGAACCCCAAAGGCAGAGGCACTTGAACAAGCAGCGCTCCAGGTGGCTCCGATATTTGTGGACGCCTTCAAAGGCGCGTGTCTGCACATGTGTTAGGAGAACACACCAAGTGCCAGGGTGCAGAGGCTTGCATGGAGCTGGGCCTACAGCCAGCTCAGGCCTGGCAGCAACGGGCCCCATTGGAGTTGGAGTCGGTCAGTCAACATACCTTCGTCAAGGTCAGCCTCCCGAGGCAGCACCGGGAGGTCTGTGAAGAGAAAACACAGCCTGTCTCAAAGGATGTCCCCACAGCACCCCAACACCACGTCCCAGAGGAGGAGGAGCAACGTTCTGAAGCCCAAGGACCGCACGCACGCATACGCTGGATTGTGCTGACTTTGAGGTCTCATCCTGCAGAACGAGTCAACTCCTACTCAGAGAAAATGGCGCATGGACATAACTGAGCGGGAACAAAACGATCCCCTGTTTTCCATCCTTTCTTAGATGTTTCCTTTCCATCCGTGGGTAAGCTTAGTGTCCACTGAATTGCCGTGACCCTTCCAGAAAGCCGAGGCCAACAGAAAGATGAAGGCAAGGGACATGGTGGGGTAGAGATGGTGCAATGGGTGTCCCTTGGGCAGCCACGGATACTGTCACGGGCAGCCAAAGTGGCTGTGTTAGTCCAGGGCCCACCCTGGCCATTGCCCATCAAGGAGTCCCATGCTGCCCAGACAGAGTCTAAAGGGTCCAAGGCAAAGGGATCTTCATGTAAGCTTGGGTGCATGTTGGCTCTGGGTGTAAGCAGAAGGGGAACACAGGGGAAAGAAGGAGGACTCCTGGGGCAGCATGCCACTGCATTTCCCGGGAGCCCAGCGTGCACAGTTCAAAATTCATGTCTGGGCCCAGGCTGGGCTCAGGCCAGGCATCCCCGAACCTCTGCACACTGGGCCACGAGGTGCAGCTAGGACACTCGATGCTGAGGCCAATCAGGGCTCTGCATGTGCACCGTCTGTTGAAGAATCAACGCGTGCTAGCTTGGCAGGTTTTGCACCAGACGGCTTCATGGCAGTAGCAGACATGGGTACCAGGATCCATAACCCCCTCACCAACGAGTAAGGAGACACAACGAGAAGACTCTGAGAACTTGCAGAAAGGCCCAGGCAGTGTGCAGCCAATGAGAGAATCCTGGAGGACATGCGGCGGTCTCGGTGAACATGACTCGCACCCTGACACTTCTCTACCCAGGAAGTACATCCTTTCTGGGCAGATAGCTGAGGATTCCACCACAGCTCAAGAGCACAGGCACATGTTTTGGGACAAGGAATCACTTTGCGACAGCTTCCCAGTCCCAGTCCCATAGGGAACATGAAGCCGGTTCTCAGAAAATGAGCTCTGTCAACCCAGTGGTCACCCAGGGGCATAGGACACAAGACACAGGGCCCCTACCATGGTCAGTCTCGGATTCATCAGTCGTCATTTGGTCCGGCAAGTCCCGCTCAGGAGAGCACACCCGAGCCTCGGGGGTGCTAGTGTCTGTGGAGGAAGAAGAAACAAATTTGGTCTGAGACTCTTTTCAGATGACAGACCGCCTCCGCCTCTGAAGCCAGGCAGAGAAATGTTCTCCCACCCCCTCATCACAAACTCCTATTGTGGGTGCTTATGTCAGTTCAGAGACATTGTGGGGGTTTTCTAGGAAATAAAAACCTGAGGAAGGGAACCTGGAATGGTTGGGGGTGGGGCCAGGCCTGGGGGCGGGCAGTCCTCCAGTCGGGCCACACAATCTCTTGGTTTCACCCCACTCTTACAAGTGGGTTCCCCTCCTTGTCTGTGGCTCTTCCCTTCCACAAGGGAAGGTGACGAGGCATGTGAAGTGAAAGGATCCGGGAACTAGGGCAAGTGCTCACTCCGTGTTCCAGTGGGAGACCAGAATGAGCCTAATGTCCGTGAGGGGTCAGGTGGGTACAGCTCTAGGAATTCCCTGTCCAGCAGCACAGCAACTGAGAGCCTCAATTCACATGAGCTAGCTCATGTCCTGCACATGCTTGGTCGAGTCAGTCCCCGGTGGACAGCTCCCGGCACGTGGGGGAGTTGGGAGAAAATCCAAAGCCGCCACGACATCTCTCATGTGCGCTCCCTCAGAGGACAGAGGACAGCGGACAGCGGACAGAAGGCAAGCGTGGCCATGCACCAGCTTGGGTCTGCTCTTCTCCCCCAGCGCAGGATCGTGGCCTGCCCCACTCCAGGACATTGGGTCAGATTCTCATGTAGAGTGCACAGACTCCACGGCAGACAAATCTCAAGGTGCCTTAGGGCAGGTTTGGAGAACACACTCGTGCCAGCATCAGAGGTCAAATCGATGACTTGACCTCGGGCAACAGCCATGCTTCAGGCACGCTTTCCCGGAGGTTCGGAACCAGCCAAAGCCAAACAAGGAAAGTGAAGTTTCAGGAGAACAGCAGGCAAAGAGAAGATCCTGCCGGGGCCAAAGGTTTTCCTTCCTAAGTTCCCTCAGAGGCGCTGCGAGTTGGCACTCCTGAGCCAAGCATTGGAGTGACCACAGCACCCGGCGGAAAACAGAGTCAGGCTGGAAACCTTGGCTTCTGGGAAAGTGCCCATGGAGCGTGCTGCCGTCAGATCATGGTTGAACCCCGCAAGAAAATGGCTGTCGCAGTGGACACTGTGGCACCGAGAAACTCTCCCCATCCGGGACAAAACACGCAGCCTTCAAGCAAGGTTAGGAACCCCAAAGGCAGAGGCACTTGAACAAGCAGCGCTCCAGGTGGCTCCGATATTTGTGGACGCCTTCAAAGGCGCGTGTCTGCACATGTGTTAGGAGAACACACCAAGTGCCAGGGTGCAGAGGCTTGCATGGAGCTGGGCCTACAGCCAGCTCAGGCCTGGCAGCAACGGGCCCCATTGGAGTTGGAGTCGGTCATTCAACATACCTTCGTCAAGGTCAGCCTCCCGAGGGAGCACCGGGAGGTCTGTGAAGAGAAAACACAGCCTGTCTCAAAGGATGTCCCCACAGCACCCCAACACCACGTCCCAAAGGAGGAGGAGCAACGTTCTGAAGCCCAAGGACCGCACGCACGCATACGCTGGATTGTGCTGACTTTGAGGTCTCATCCTGCAGAACGAGTCAACTCCTACTCAGAGAAAATGGCGCATGGACATAACTGAGCGGGAACAAAACGATCCCCTGTTTTCCATCCTTTCTTAGATGTTTCCTTTCCATCCGTGGGTAAGCTTAGTGTCCACTGAATTGCCGTGACCCTTCCAGAAAGCCGAGGCCAACAGAAAGATGAAGGCAAGGGACATGGTGGGGTAGAGATGGTGCAATGGGTGTCCCTTGGGCAGCCACGGATACTGTCACGGGCAGCCAAAGTGGCTGTGTTAGTCCAGGGCCCACCCTGGCCATTGCCCATCAAGGAGTCCCATGCTGCCCAGACAGAGTCTAAAGGGTCCAAGGCAAAGGGATCTTCATGTAAGCTTGGGTGCATGTTGGCTCTGGGTGTAAGCAGAAGGGGAACACAGGGGAAAGAAGGAGGACTCCTGGGGCAGCATGCCACTGCATTTCCCGGGAGCCCAGCGTGCACAGTTCAAAATTCACGTCTGGGCCCAGGCTGGGCTCAGGCCAGGCATCCCCGAACCTCTGCACACTGGGCCACGAGGTGCAGCTAGGACACTCGATGCTGAGGCCAATCAGGGCTCTGCATGTGCACCGTCTGTTGAAGAATCAACGCGTGCTAGCTTGGCAGGTTTTGCACCAGACGGCTTCATGGCAGTAGCAGACATGGGTACCAGGATCCATAACCCCCTCACCAACGAGTAAGGAGACACAACGAGAAGACTCTGAGAACTTGCAGAAAGGCCCAGGCAGTGTGCAGCCAATGAGAGAATCCTGGAGGACATGCGGCGGTCTCGGTGAACATGACTCGCACCCTGACACTTCTCTACCCAGGAAGTACATCCTTTCTGGGCAGATAGCTGAGGATTCCACCACAGCTCAAGAGCACAGGCACATGTTTTGGGACAAGGAATCACTTTGCGACAGCTTCCCAGTCCCAGTCCCATAGGGAACATGAAGCCGGTTCTCAGAAAATGAGCTCTGTCAACCCAGTGGTCACCCAGGGGCATAGGACACAAGACACAGGGCCCCTACCATGGTCAGTCTCGGATTCATCAGTCGTCATTTGGTCCGGCAAGTCCCGCTCAGGAGAGCACACCCGAGCCTCGGGGGTGCTAGTGTCTGTGGAGGAAGAAGAAACAAATTTGGTCTGAGACTCTTTTCAGATGACAGACCGCCTCCGCCTCTGAAGCCAGGCAGAGAAATGTTCTCCCACCCCCTCATCACAAACTCCTATTGTGGGTGCTTATGTCAGTTCAGAGACATTGTGGGGGTTTTCTAGGAAATAAAAACCTGAGGAAGGGAACCTGGAATGGTTGGGGGTGGGGCCAGGCCTGGGGGCGGGCAGTCCTCCAGTCGGGCCACACAATCTCTTGGTTTCACCCCACTCTTACAAGTGGGTTCCCCTCCTTGTCTGTGGCTCTTCCCTTCCACAAGGGAAGGTGACGAGGCATGTGAAGTGAAAGGATCCGGGAACTAGGGCAAGTGCTCACTCCGTGTTCCAGTGGGAGACCAGAATGAGCCTAATGTCCGTGAGGGGTCAGGTGGGTACAGCTCTAGGAATTCCCTGTCCAGCAGCACAGCAACTGAGAGCCTCAATTCACATGAGCTAGCTCATGTCCTGCACATGCTTGGTCGAGTCAGTCCCCGGTGGACAGCTCCCGGCACGTGGGGGAGTTGGGAGAAAATCCAAAGCCGCCACGACATCTCTCATGTGCGCTCCCTCAGAGGACAGCGGACAGCGGACAGCGGACAGAAGGCAAGCGTGGCCATGCACCAGCTTGGGTCTGCTCTTCTCCCCCAGCGCAGGATCGTGGCCTGCCCCACTCCAGGACACTGGGTCAGATTCTCATGTAGAGTGCACAGACTCCACGGCAGACAAATCTCAAGGTGCCTTAGGGCAGGTTTGGAGAACACACTCGTGCCAGCATCAGAGGTCAAATCGATGACTTGACCTCGGGCAACAGCCATGCTTCAGGCACGCTTTCCCGGAGGTTCGGAACCAGCCAAAGCCAAACAAGGAAAGTGAAGTTTCAGGAGAACAGCAGGCAAAGAGAAGATCCTGCCGGGGCCAAAGGTTTTCCTTCCTAAGTTCCCTCAGAGGCGCTGCGAGTTGGCACTCCTGAGCCAAGCATTGGAGTGACCACAGCACCCGGCGGAAAACAGAGTCAGGCTGGAAACCTTGGCTTCTGGGAAAGTGCCCATGGAGCGTGCTGCCGTCAGATCATGGTTGAACCCCGCAAGAAAATGGCTGTCGCAGTGGACACTGTGGCACCGAGAAACTCTCCCCATCCGGGACAAAACACGCAGCCTTCAAGCAAGGTTAGGAACCCCAAAGGCAGAGGCACTTGAACAAGCAGCGCTCCAGGTGGCTCCGATATTTGTGGACGCCTTCAAAGGCGCGTGTCTGCACATGTGTTAGGAGAACACACCAAGTGCCAGGGTGCAGAGGCTTGCATGGAGCTGGGCCTACAGCCAGCTCAGGCCTGGCAGCAACGGGCCCCATTGGAGTTGGAGTCGGTCAGTCAACATACCTTCGTCAAGGTCAGCCTCCCGAGGGAGCACCGGGAGGTCTGTGAAGAGAAAACACAGCCTGTCTCAAAGGATGTCCCCACAGCACCCCAACACCACGTCCCAAAGGAGGAGGAGCAACGTTCTGAAGCCCAAGGACCGCACGCACGCATACGCTGGATTGTGCTGACTTTGAGGTCTCATCCTGCAGAACGAGTCAACTCCTACTCAGAGAAAATGGCGCATGGACATAACTGAGCGGGAACAAAACGATCCCCTGTTTTCCATCCTTTCTTAGATGTTTCCTTTCCATCCGTGGGTAAGCTTAGTGTCCACTGAATTGCCGTGACCCTTCCAGAAAGCCGAGGCCAACAGAAAGATGAAGGCAAGGGACATGGTGGGGTAGAGATGGTGCAATGGGTGTCCCTTGGGCAGCCACGGATACTGTCACGGGCAGCCAAAGTGGCTGTGTTAGTCCAGGGCCCACCCTGGCCATTGCCCATCAAGGAGTCCCATGCTGCCCAGACAGAGTCTAAAGGGTCCAAGGCAAAGGGATCTTCATGTAAGCTTGGGTGCATGTTGGCTCTGGGTGTAAGCAGAAGGGGAACACAGGGGAAAGAAGGAGGACTCCTGGGGCAGCATGCCACTGCATTTCCCGGGAGCCCAGCGTGCACAGTTCAAAATTCATGTCTGGGCCCAGGCTGGGCTCAGGCCAGGCATCCCCGAACCTCTGCACACTGGGCCACGAGGTGCAGCTAGGACACTCGATGCTGAGGCCAATCAGGGCTCTGCATGTGCACCGTCTGTTGAAGAATCAACGCGTGCTAGCTTGGCAGGTTTTGCACCAGACGGCTTCATGGCAGTAGCAGACATGGGTACCAGGATCCATAACCCCCTCACCAACGAGTAAGGAGACACAACGAGAAGACTCTGAGAACTTGCAGAAAGGCCCAGGCAGTGTGCAGCCAATGAGAGAATCCTGGAGGACATGCGGCGGTCTCGGTGAACATGACTCGCACCCTGACACTTCTCTACCCAGGAAGTACATCCTTTCTGGGCAGATAGCTGAGGATTCCACCACAGCTCAAGAGCACAGGCACATGTTTTGGGACAAGGAATCACTTTGCGACAGCTTCCCAGTCCCAGTCCCATAGGGAACATGAAGCCGGTTCTCAGAAAATGAGCTCTGTCAACCCAGTGGTCACCCAGGGGCATAGGACACAAGACACAGGGCCCCTACCATGGTCAGTCTCGGATTCATCAGTCGTCATTTGGTCCGGCAAGTCCCGCTCAGGAGAGCACACCCGAGCCTCGGGGGTGCTAGTGTCTGTGGAGGAAGAAGAAACAAATTTGGTCTGAGACTCTTTTCAGATGACAGACCGCCTCCGCCTCTGAAGCCAGGCAGAGAAATGTTCTCCCACCCCCTCATCACAAACTCCTATTGTGGGTGCTTATGTCAGTTCAGAGACATTGTGGGGGTTTTCTAGGAAATAAAAACCTGAGGAAGGGAACCTGGAATGGTTGGGGGTGGGGCCAGGCCTGGGGGCGGGCAGTCCTCCAGTCGGGCCACACAATCTCTTGGTTTCACCCCACTCTTACAAGTGGGTTCCCCTCCTTGTCTGTGGCTCTTCCCTTCCACAAGGGAAGGTGACGAGGCATGTGAAGTGAAAGGATCCGGGAACTAGGGCAAGTGCTCACTCCGTGTTCCAGTGGGAGACCAGAATGAGCCTAATGTCCGTGAGGGGTCAGGTGGGTACAGCTCTAGGAATTCCCTGTCCAGCAGCACAGCAACTGAGAGCCTCAATTCACATGAGCTAGCTCATGTCCTGCACATGCTTGGTCGAGTCAGTCCCCGGTGGACAGCTCCCGGCACGTGGGGGAGTTGGGAGAAAATCCAAAGCCGCCACGACATCTCTCATGTGCGCTCCCTCAGAGGACAGAGGACAGCGGACAGCGGACAGAAGGCAAGCGTGGCCATGCACCAGCTTGGGTCTGCTCTTCTCCCCCAGCGCAGGATCGTGGCCTGCCCCACTCCAGGACACTGGGTCAGATTCTCATGTAGAGTGCACAGACTCCACGGCAGACAAATCTCAAGGTGCCTTAGGGCAGGTTTGGAGAACACACTCGTGCCAGCATCAGAGGTCAAATCGATGACTTGACCTCGGGCAACAGCCATGCTTCAGGCACGCTTTCCCGGAGGTTCGGAACCAGCCAAAGCCAAACAAGGAAAGTGAAGTTTCAGGAGAACAGCAGGCAAAGAGAAGATCCTGCCGGGGCCAAAGGTTTTCCTTCCTAAGTTCCCTCAGAGGCGCTGCGAGTTGGCACTCCTGAGCCAAGCATTGGAGTGACCACAGCACCCGGCGGAAAACAGAGTCAGGCTGGAAACCTTGGCTTCTGGGAAAGTGCCCATGGAGCGTGCTGCCGTCAGATCATGGTTGAACCCCGCAAGAAAATGGCTGTCGCAGTGGACACTGTGGCACCGAGAAACTCTCCCCATCCGGGACAAAACACGCAGCCTTCAAGCAAGGTTAGGAACCCCAAAGGCAGAGGCACTTGAACAAGCAGCGCTCCAGGTGGCTCCGATATTTGTGGACGCCTTCAAAGGCGCGTGTCTGCACATGTGTTAGAAGAACACACCAAGTGCCAGGGTGCAGAGGCTTGCATGGAGCTGGGCCTACAGCCAGCTCAGGCCTGGCAGCAACGGGCCCCATTGGAGTTGGAGTCGGTCAGTCAACATACCTTTGTCAAGGTCAGCCTCCCGAGGGAGCACCGGGAGGTCTGTGAAGAGAAAACACAGCCTGTCTCAAAGGATGTCCCCACAACACCCCAACACCACGTCCCAAAGGAGGAGGAGCAACGTTCTGAAGCCCAAGGACCGCACGCACGCATACGCTGGATTGTGCTGACTTTGAGGTCTCATCCTGCAGAACGAGTCAACTCCTACTCAGAGAAAATGGCGCATGGACATAACTGAGCGGGAACAAAACGATCCCCTGTTTTCCATCCTTTCTTAGATGTTTCCTTTCCATCCGTGGGTAAGCTTAGTGTCCACTGAATTGCCGTGACCCTTCCAGAAAGCCGAGGCCAACAGAAAGATGAAGGCAAGGGACATGGTGGGGTAGAGATGGTGCAATGGGTGTCCCTTGGGCAGCCACGGATACTGTCACGGGCAGCCAAAGTGGCTGTGTTAGTCCAGGGCCCACCCTGGCCATTGCCCATCAAGGAGTCCCATGCTGCCCAGACAGAGTCTAAAGGGTCCAAGGCAAAGGGATCTTCATGTAAGCTTGGGTGCATGTTGGCTCTGGGTGTAAGCAGAAGGGGAACACAGGGGAAAGAAGGAGGACTCCTGGGGCAGCATGCCACTGCATTTCCCGGGAGCCCAGCGTGCACAGTTCAAAATTCACGTCTGGGCCCAGGCTGGGCTCAGGCCAGGCATCCCCGAACCTCTGCACACTGGGCCACGAGGTGCAGCTAGGACACTCAATGCTGAGGCCAATCAGGGCTCTGCATGTGCACCGTCTGTTGAAGAATCAACGCGTGCTAGCTTGGCAGGTTTTGCACCAGACGGCTTCATGGCAGTAGCAGACATGGGTACCAGGATCCATAACCCCCTCACCAACGAGTAAGGAGACACAACGAGAAGACTCTGAGAACTTGCAGAAAGGCCCAGGCAGTGTGCAGCCAATGAGAGAATCCTGGAGGACATGCGGCGGTCTCGGTGAACATGACTCGCACCCTGACACTTCTCTACCCAGGAAGTACATCCTTTCTGGGCAGATAGCTGAGGATTCCACCACAGCTCAAGAGCACAGGCACATGTTTTGGGACAAGGAATCACTTTGCGACAGCTTCCCAGTCCCAGTCCCATAGGGAACATGAAGCCGGTTCTCAGAAAATGAGCTCTGTCAACCCAGTGGTCACCCAGGGGCATAGGACACAAGACACAGGGCCCCTACCATGGTCAGTCTCGGATTCATCAGTCGTCATTTGGTCTGGCAAGTCCCGCTCAGGAGAGCACACCCGAGACTCGGGGGTGCTAGTGTCTGTGGAGGAAGAAGAAACAAATTTGGTCTGAGACTCTTTTCAGATGACAGACCGCCTCCGCCTCTGAAGCCAGGCAGAGAAATGTTCTCCCACCCCCTCATCACAAACTCCTATTGTGGGTGCTTATGTCAGTTCAGAGACATTGTGGGGGTTTTCTAGGAAATAAAAACCTGAGGAAGGGAACCTGGAATGGTTGGGGGTGGGGCCAGGCCTGGGGGCGGGCAGTCCTCCAGTCGGGCCACACAATCTCTTGGTTTCACCCCACTCTTACAAGTGGGTTCCCCTCCTTGTCTGTGGCTCTTCCCTTCCACAAGGGAAGGTGACGAGGCATGTGAAGTGAAAGGATCCGGGAACTAGGGCAAGTGCTCACTCCGTGTTCCAGTGGGAGACCAGAATGAGCCTAATGTCCGTGAGGGGTCAGGTGGGTACAGCTCTAGGAATTCCCTGTCCAGCAGCACAGCAACTGAGAGCCTCAATTCACATGAGCTAGCTCATGTCCTGCACATGCTTGGTCGAGTCAGTCCCCGGTGGACAGCTCCCGGCACGTGGGGGAGTTGGGAGAAAATCCAAAGCCGCCACGACATCTCTCATGTGCGCTCCCTCAGAGGACAGAGGACAGCGGACAGCGGACAGAAGGCAAGCGTGGCCATGCACCAGCTTGGGTCTGCTCTTCTCCCCCAGCGCAGGATCGTGGCCTGCCCCACTCCAGGACACTGGGTCAGATTCTCATGTAGAGTGCACAGACTCCACGGCAGACAAATCTCAAGGTGCCTTAGGGCAGGTTTGGAGAACACACTCGTGCCAGCATCAGAGGTCAAATCGATGACTTGACCTCGGGCAACAGCCATGCTTCAGGCACGCTTTCCCGGAGGTTCGGAACCAGCCAAAGCCAAACAAGGAAAGTGAAGTTTCAGGAGAACAGCAGGCAAAGAGAAGATCCTGCCGGGGCCAAAGGTTTTCCTTCCTAAGTTCCCTCAGAGGCGCTGCGAGTTGGCACTCCTGAGCCAAGCATTGGAGTGACCACAGCACCCGGCGGAAAACAGAGTCAGGCTGGAAACCTTGGCTTCTGGGAAAGTGCCCATGGAGCGTGCTGCCGTCAGATCATGGTTGAACCCCGCAAGAAAATGGCTGTCGCAGTGGACACTGTGGCACCGAGAAACTCTCCCCATCCGGGACAAAACACGCAGCCTTCAAGCAAGGTTGGGAACCCCAAAGGCAGAGGCACTTGAACAAGCAGCGCTCCAGGTGGCTCCGATATTTGTGGACGCCTTCAAAGGCGCGTGTCTGCACATGTGTTAGGAGAACACACCAAGTGCCAGGGTGCAGAGGCTTGCATGGAGCTGGGCCTACAGCCAGCTCAGGCCTGGCAGCAACGGGCCCCATTGGAGTTGGAGTCGGTCAGTCAACATACCTTTGTCAAGGTCAGCCTCCCGAGGGAGCACCGGGAGGTCTGTGAAGAGAAAACACAGCCTGTCTCAAAGGATGTCCCCACAGCACCCCAACACCACGTCCCAAAGGAGGAGGAGCAACGTTCTGAAGCCCAAGGACCGCACGCACGCATACGCTGGATTGTGCTGACTTTGAGGTCTCATCCTGCAGAACGAGTCAACTCCTACTCAGAGAAAATGGCGCATGGACATAACTGAGCGGGAACAAAACGATCCCCTGTTTTCCATCCTTTCTTAGATGTTTCCTTTCCATCCGTGGGTAAGCTTAGTGTCCACTGAATTGCCGTGACCCTTCCAGAAAGCCGAGGCCAACAGAAAGATGAAGGCAAGGGACATGGTGGGGTAGAGATGGTGCAATGGGTGTCCCTTGGGCAGCCACGGATACTGTCACGGGCAGCCAAAGTGGCTGTGTTAGTCCAGGGCCCACCCTGGCCATTGCCCATCAAGGAGTCCCATGCTGCCCAGACAGAGTCTAAAGGGTCCAAGGCAAAGGGATCTTCATGTAAGCTTGGGTGCATGTTGGCTCTGGGTGTAAGCAGAAGGGGAACACAGGGGAAAGAAGGAGGACTCCTGGGGCAGCATGCCACTGCATTTCCCGGGAGCCCAGCGTGCACAGTTCAAAATTCACGTCTGGGCCCAGGCTGGGCTCAGGCCAGGCATCCCCGAACCTCTGCACACTGGGCCACGAGGTGCAGCTAGGACACTCGATGCTGAGGCCAATCAGGGCTCTGCATGTGCACCGTCTGTTGAAGAATCAACGCGTGCTAGCTTGGCAGGTTTTGCACCAGACGGCTTCATGGCAGTAGCAGACATGGGTACCAGGATCCATAACCCCCTCACCAACGAGTAAGGAGACACAACGAGAAGACTCTGAGAACTTGCAGAAAGGCCCAGGCAGTGTGCAGCCAATGAGAGAATCCTGGAGGACATGCGGCGGTCTCGGTGAACATGACTCGCACCCTGACACTTCTCTACCCAGGAAGTACATCCTTTCTGGGCAGATAGCTGAGGATTCCACCACAGCTCAAGAGCACAGGCACATGTTTTGGGACAAGGAATCACTTTGCGACAGCTTCCCAGTCCCAGTCCCATAGGGAACATGAAGCCGGTTCTCAGAAAATGAGCTCTGTCAACCCAGTGGTCACCCAGGGGCATAGGACACAAGACACAGGGCCCCTACCATGGTCAGTCTCGGATTCATCAGTTGTCATTTGGTCCGGCAAGTCCCGCTCAGGAGAGCACACCCGAGACTCGGGGGTGCTAGTGTCTGTGGAGGAAGAAGAAACAAATTTGGTCTGAGACTCTTTTCAGATGACAGACCGCCTCCGCCTCTGAAGCCAGGCAGAGAAATGTTCTCCCACCCCCTCATCACAAACTCCTATTGTGGGTGCTTATGTCAGTTCAGAGACATTGTGGGGGTTTTCTAGGAAATAAAAACCTGAGGAAGGGAACCTGGAATGGTTGGGGGTGGGGCCAGGCCTGGGGGCGGGCAGTCCTCCAGTCGGGCCACACAATCTCTTGGTTTCACCCCACTCTTACAAGTGGGTTCCCCTCCTTGTCTGTGGCTCTTCCCTTCCACAAGGGAAGGTGACGAGGCATGTGAAGTGAAAGGATCCGGGAACTAGGGCAAGTGCTCACTCCGTGTTCCAGTGGGAGACCAGAATGAGCCTAATGTCCGTGAGGGGTCAGGTGGGTACAGCTCTAGGAATTCCCTGTCCAGCAGCACAGCAACTGAGAGCCTCAATTCACATGAGCTAGCTCATGTCCTGCACATGCTTGGTCGAGTCAGTCCCCGGTGGACAGCTCCCGGCACGTGGGGGAGTTGGCAGAAAATACAAAGCCGCCACGACATTTCTCATGTGCGCTCCCTCAGAGGACAGAGGACAGCAGACAGCGGACAGCGGACAGAAGGCAAGCGTGGCCATGCACCAGCTTGGGTCTGCTCTTCTCCCCCAGCGCAGGATCGTGGCCTGCCCCACTCCAGGACACTGGGTCAGATTCTCATGTAGAGTGCACAGACTCCACGGCAGACAAATCTCAAGGTGCCTTAGGGCAGGTTTGGAGAACACACTCGTGCCAGCATCAGAGGTCAAATCGATGACTTGACCTCGGGCAACAGCCATGCTTCAGGCACGCTTTCCCGGAGGTTCGGAACCAGCCAAAGCCAAACAAGGAAAGTGAAGTTTCAGGAGAACAGCAGGCAAAGAGAAGATCCTGCCGGGGCCAAAGGTTTTCCTTCCTAAGTTCCCTCAGAGGCGCTGCGAGTTGGCACTCCTGAGCCAAGCATTGGAGTGACCACAGCACCCGGCGGAAAACAGAGTCAGGCTGGAAACCTTGGCTTCTGGGAAAGTGCCCATGGAGCGTGCTGCCGTCAGATCATGGTTGAACCCCGCAAGAAAATGGCTGTCGCAGTGGACACTGTGGCACCGAGAAACTCTCCCCATCCGGGACAAAACACGCAGCCTTCAAGCAAGGTTAGGAACCCCAAAGGCAGAGGCACTTGAACAAGCAGCGCTCCAGGTGGCTCCGATATTTGTGGACGCCTTCAAAGGCGCGTGTCTGCACATGTGTTAGGAGAACACACCAAGTGCCAGGGTGCAGAGGCTTGCATGGAGCTGGGCCTACAGCCAGCTCAGGCCTGGCAGCAACGGGCCCCATTGGAGTTGGAGTCGGTCAGTCAACATACCTTCGTCAAGGTCAGCCTCCCGAGGGAGCACCGGGAGGTCTGTGAAGAGAAAACACAGCCTGTCTCAAAGGATGTCCCCACAGCACCCCAACACCACGTCCCAAAGGAGGAGGAGCAACGTTCTGAAGCCCAAGGACCGCACGCACGCATACGCTGGATTGTGCTGACTTTGAGGTCTCATCCTGCAGAACGAGTCAACTCCTACTCAGAGAAAATGGCGCATGGACATAACTGAGCGGGAACAAAACGATCCCCTGTTTTCCATCCTTTCTTAGATGTTTCCTTTCCATCCGTGGGTAAGCTTAGTGTCCACTGATGTGCCGTGACCCTTCCAGAAAGCCGAGGCCAACAGAAAGATGAAGGCAAGGGACATGGTGGGGTAGAGATGGTGCAATGGGTGTCCCTTGGGCAGCCACGGATACTGTCACGGGCAGCCAAAGTGGCTGTGTTAGTCCAGGGCCCACCCTGGCCATTGCCCATCAAGGAGTCCCATGCTGCCCAGACAGAGTCTAAAGGGTCCAAGGCAAAGGGATCTTCATGTAAGCTTGGGTGCATGTTGGCTCTGGGTGTAAGCAGAAGGGGAACACAGGGGAAAGAAGGAGGACTCCTGGGGCAGCATGCCACTGCATTTCCCGGGAGCCCAGCGTGCACAGTTCAAAATTCATGTCTGGGCCCAGGCTGGGCTCAGGCCAGGCATCCCCGAACCTCTGCACACTGGGCCACGAGGTGCAGCTAGGACACTCGATGCTGAGGCCAATCAGGGCTCTGCATGTGCACCGTCTGTTGAAGAATCAACGCGTGCTAGCTTGGCAGGTTTTGCACCAGACGGCTTCATGGCAGTAGCAGACATGGGTACCAGGATCCATAACCCCCTCACCAACGAGTAAGGAGACACAACGAGAAGACTCTGAGAACTTGCAGAAAGGCCCAGGCAGTGTGCAGCCAATGAGAGAATCCTGGAGGACATGCGGCGGTCTCGGTGAACATGACTCGCACCCTGACACTTCTCTACCCAGGAAGTACATCCTTTCTGGGCAGATAGCTGAGGATTCCACCACAGCTCAAGAGCACAGGCACATGTTTTGGGACAAGGAATCACTTTGCGACAGCTTCCCAGTCCCAGTCCCATAGGGAACATGAAGCCGGTTCTCAGAAAATGAGCTCTGTCAACCCAGTGGTCACCCAGGGGCATAGGACACAAGACACAGGGCCCCTACCATGGTCAGTCTCGGATTCATCAGTCGTCATTTGGTCCGGCAAGTCCCGCTCAGGAGAGCACACCCGAGCCTCGGGGGTGCTAGTGTCTGTGGAGGAAGAAGAAACAAATTTGGTCTGAGACTCTTTTCAGATGACAGACCGCCTCCGCCTCTGAAGCCAGGCAGAGAAATGTTCTCCCACCCCCTCATCACAAACTCCTATTGTGGGTGCTTATGTCAGTTCAGAGACATTGTGGGGGTTTTCTAGGAAATAAAAACCTGAGGAAGGGAACCTGGAATGGTTGGGGGTGGGGCCAGGCCTGGGGGCGGGCAGTCCTCCAGTCGGGCCACACAATCTCTTGGTTTCACCCCACTCTTACAAGTGGGTTCCCCTCCTTGTCTGTGGCTCTTCCCTTCCACAAGGGAAGGTGACGAGGCATGTGAAGTGAAAGGATCCGGGAACTAGGGCAAGTGCTCACTCCGTGTTCCAGTGGGAGACCAGAATGAGCCTAATGTCCGTGAGGGGTCAGGTGGGTACAGCTCTAGGAATTCCCTGTCCAGCAGCACAGCAACTGAGAGCCTCAATTCACATGAGCTAGCTCATGTCCTGCACATGCTTGGTCGAGTCAGTCCCCGGTGGACAGCTCCCGGCACGTGGGGGAGTTGGCAGAAAATCCAAAGCCGCCACGACATCTCTCATGTGCGCTCCCTCAGAGGACAGAGGACAGCGGACAGCGGACAGAAGGCAAGCGTGGCCATGCACCAGCTTGGGTCTGCTCTTCTCCCCCAGCGCAGGATCGTGGCCTGCCCCACTCCAGGACACTGGGTCAGATTCTCATGTAGAGTGCACAGACTCCACGGCAGACAAATCTCAAGGTGCCTTAGGGCAGGTTTGGAGAACACACTCGTGCCAGCATCAGAGGTCAAATCGATGACTTGACCTCGGGCAACAGCCATGCTTCAGGCACGCTTTCCCGGAGGTTCGGAACCAGCCAAAGCCAAACAAGGAAAGTGAAGTTTCAGGAGAACAGCAGGCAAAGAGAAGATCCTGCCGGGGCCAAAGGTTTTCCTTCCTAAGTTCCCTCAGAGGCGCTGCGAGTTGGCACTCCTGAGCCAAGCATTGGAGTGACCACAGCACCCGGCGGAAAACAGAGTCAGGCTGGAAACCTTGGCTTCTGGGAAAGTGCCCATGGAGCGTGCTGCCGTCAGATCATGGTTGAACCCCGCAAGAAAATGGCTGTCGCAGTGGACACTGTGGCACCGAGAAACTCTCCCCATCCGGGACAAAACACGCAGCCTTCAAGCAAGGTTAGGAACCCCAAAGGCAGAGGCACTTGAACAAGCAGCGCTCCAGGTGGCTCCGATATTTGTGGACGCCTTCAAAGGCGCGTGTCTGCACATGTGTTAGGAGAACACACCAAGTGCCAGGGTGCAGAGGCTTGCATGGAGCTGGGCCTACAGCCAGCTCAGGCCTGGCAGCAACGGGCCCCATTGGAGTTGGAGTCGGTCAGTCAACATACCTTCGTCAAGGTCAGCCTCCCGAGGGAGCACCGGGAGGTCTGTGAAGAGAAAACACAGCCTGTCTCAAAGGATGTCCCCACAGCACCCCAACACCACGTCCCAAAGGAGGAGGAGCAACGTTCTGAAGCCCAAGGACCGCACGCACGCATACGCTGGATTGTGCTGACTTTGAGGTCTCATCCTGCAGAACGAGTCAACTCCTACTCAGAGAAAATGGCGCATGGACATAACTGAGCGGGAACAAAACGATCCCCTGTTTTCCATCCTTTCTTAGATGTTTCCTTTCCATCCGTGGGTAAGCTTAGTGTCCACTGATGTGCCGTGACCCTTCCAGAAAGCCGAGGCCAACAGAAAGATGAAGGCAAGGGACATGGTGGGGTAGAGATGGTGCAATGGGTGTCCCTTGGGCAGCCACGGATACTGTCACGGGCAGCCAAAGTGGCTGTGTTAGTCCAGGGCCCACCCTGGCCATTGCCCATCAAGGAGTCCCATGCTGCCCAGACAGAGTCTAAAGGGTCCAAGGCAAAGGGATCTTCATGTAAGCTTGGGTGCATGTTGGCTCTGGGTGTAAGCAGAAGGGGAACACAGGGGAAAGAAGGAGGACTCCTGGGGCAGCATGCCACTGCATTTCCCGGGAGCCCAGCGTGCACAGTTCAAAATTCATGTCTGGGCCCAGGCTGGGCTCAGGCCAGGCATCCCCGAACCTCTGCACACTGGGCCACGAGGTGCAGCTAGGACACTCGATGCTGAGGCCAATCAGGGCTCTGCATGTGCACCGTCTGTTGAAGAATCAACGCGTGCTAGCTTGGCAGGTTTTGCACCAGACGGCTTCATGGCAGTAGCAGACATGGGTACCAGGATCCATAACCCCCTCACCAACGAGTAAGGAGACACAACGAGAAGACTCTGAGAACTTGCAGAAAGGCCCAGGCAGTGTGCAGCCAATGAGAGAATCCTGGAGGACATGCGGCGGTCTCGGTGAACATGACTCGCACCCTGACACTTCTCTACCCAGGAAGTACATCCTTTCTGGGCAGATAGCTGAGGATTCCACCACAGCTCAAGAGCACAGGCACATGTTTTGGGACAAGGAATCACTTTGCGACAGCTTCCCAGTCCCAGTCCCATAGGGAACATGAAGCCGGTTCTCAGAAAATGAGCTCTGTCAACCCAGTGGTCACCCAGGGGCATAGGACACAAGACACAGGGCCCCTACCATGGTCAGTCTCGGATTCATCAGTCGTCATTTGGTCCGGCAAGTCCCGCTCAGGAGAGCACACCCGAGCCTCGGGGGTGCTAGTGTCTGTGGAGGAAGAAGAAACAAATTTGGTCTGAGACTCTTTTCAGATGACAGACCGCCTCCGCCTCTGAAGCCAGGCAGAGAAATGTTCTCCCACCCCCTCATCACAAACTCCTATTGTGGGTGCTTATGTCAGTTCAGAGACATTGTGGGGGTTTTCTAGGAAATAAAAACCTGAGGAAGGGAACCTGGAATGGTTGGGGGTGGGGCCAGGCCTGGGGGCGGGCAGTCCTCCAGTCGGGCCACACAATCTCTTGGTTTCACCCCACTCTTACAAGTGGGTTCCCCTCCTTGTCTGTGGCTCTTCCCTTCCACAAGGGAAGGTGACGAGGCATGTGAAGTGAAAGGATCCGGGAACTAGGGCAAGTGCTCACTCCGTGTTCCAGTGGGAGACCAGAATGAGCCTAATGTCCGTGAGGGGTCAGGTGGGTACAGCTCTAGGAATTCCCTGTCCAGCAGCACAGCAACTGAGAGCCTCAATTCACATGAGCTAGCTCATGTCCTGCACATGCTTGGTCGAGTCAGTCCCCGGTGGACAGCTCCCGGCACGTGGGGGAGTTGGCAGAAAATCCAAAGCCGCCACGACATCTCTCATGTGCGCTCCCTCAGAGGACAGAGGACAGCGGACAGCGGACAGAAGGCAAGCGTGGCCATGCACCAGCTTGGGTCTGCTCTTCTCCCCCAGCGCAGGATCGTGGCCTGCCCCACTCCAGGACACTGGGTCAGATTCTCATGTAGAGTGCACAGACTCCACGGCAGACAAATCTCAAGGTGCCTTAGGGCAGGTTTGGAGAACACACTCGTGCCAGCATCAGAGGTCAAATCGATGACTTGACCTCGGGCAACAGCCATGCTTCAGGCACGCTTTCCCGGAGGTTCGGAACCAGCCAAAGCCAAACAAGGAAAGTGAAGTTTCAGGAGAACAGCAGGCAAAGAGAAGATCCTGCCGGGGCCAAAGGTTTTCCTTCCTAAGTTCCCTCAGAGGCGCTGCGAGTTGGCACTCCTGAGCCAAGCATTGGAGTGACCACAGCACCCGGCGGAAAACAGAGTCAGGCTGGAAACCTTGGCTTCTGGGAAAGTGCCCATGGAGCGTGCTGCCGTCAGATCATGGTTGAACCCCGCAAGAAAATGGCTGTCGCAGTGGACACTGTGGCACCGAGAAACTCTCCCCATCCGGGACAAAACACGCAGCCTTCAAGCAAGGTTGGGAACCCCAAAGGCAGAGGCACTTGAACAAGCAGCGCTCCAGGTGGCTCCGATATTTGTGGACGCCTTCAAAGGCGCGTGTCTGCACATGTGTTAGGAGAACACACCAAGTGCCAGGGTGCAGAGGCTTGCATGGAGCTGGGCCTACAGCCAGCTCAGGCCTGGCAGCAACGGGCCCCATTGGAGTTGGAGTCGGTCAGTCAACATACCTTTGTCAAGGTCAGCCTCCCGAGGGAGCACCGGGAGGTCTGTGAAGAGAAAACACAGCCTGTCTCAAAGGATGTCCCCACAGCACCCCAACACCACGTCCCAGAGGAGGAGGAGCAACGTTCTGAAGCCCAAGGACCGCACGCACGCATACGCTGGATTGTGCTGACTTTGAGGTCTCATCCTGCAGAACGAGTCAACTCCTACTCAGAGAAAATGGCGCATGGACATAACTGAGCGGGAACAAAACGATCCCCTGTTTTCCATCCTTTCTTAGATGTTTCCTTTCCATCCGTGGGTAAGCTTAGTGTCCACTGAATTGCCGTGACCCTTCCAGAAAGCCGAGGCCAACAGAAAGATGAAGGCAAGGGACATGGTGGGGTAGAGATGGTGCAATGGGTGTCCCTTGGGCAGCCACGGATACTGTCACGGGCAGCCAAAGTGGCTGTGTTAGTCCAGGGCCCACCCTGGCCATTGCCCATCAAGGAGTCCCATGCTGCCCAGACAGAGTCTAAAGGGTCCAAGGCAAAGGGATCTTCATGTAAGCTTGGGTGCATGTTGGCTCTGGGTGTAAGCAGAAGGGGAACACAGGGGAAAGAAGGAGGACTCCTGGGGCAGCATGCCACTGTATTTCTCGGGAGCCCAGCGTGCACAGTTCAAAATTCACGTCTGGGCCCAGGCTGGGCTCAGGCCAGGCATCCCCGAACCTCCGCACACTGGGCCATGAGGTGCAGCTAGGACACTCGATGCTGAGGCCAATCAGGGCTCTGCATGTGCACCGTCTGTTGAAGAATCAACGCGTGCTAGCTTGGCAGGTTTTGCACCAGACGGATTCATGGCAGTAGCAGACATGGGTACCAGGATCCATAACCCCCTCACCAACGAGTAAGGAGACACAACGAGAAGACTCTGAGAACTTGCAGAAAGGCCCAGGCAGTGTGCAGCCAATGAGAGAATCCTGGAGGACATGCGGCGGTCTCGGTGAACATGACTCGCACCCTGACACTTCTCTACCCAGGAAGTACATCCTTTCTGGGCAGATAGCTGAGGATTCCACCACAGCTCAAGAGCACAGGCACATTTTTTGGGACAAGGAATCACTTTGCGACAGCTTCCCAGTCCCAGTCCCATAGGGAACATGAAGCCGGTTCTCAGAAAATGAGCTCTGTCAACCCAGTGGTCACCCAGGGGCATAGGACACAAGACACAGGGCCCCTACCATGGTCAGTCTCGGATTCATCAGTCGTCATTTGGTCCGGCAAGTCCCGCTCAGGAGAGCACACCCGAGCCTCGGGGGTGCTAGTGTCTGTGGAGGAAGAAGAAACAAATTTGGTCTGAGACTCTTTTCAGATGACAGACCGCCTCCGCCTCTGAAGCCAGGCAGAGAAATGTTCTCCCACCCCCTCATCACAAACTCCTATTGTGGGTGCTTATGTCAGTTCAGAGACATTGTGGGGGTTTTCTAGGAAATAAAAACCTGAGGAAGGGAACCTGGAATGGTTGGGGGTGGGGCCAGGCCTGGGGGCGGGCAGTCCTCCAGTCGGGCCACACAATCTCTTGGTTTCACCCCACTCTTACAAGTGGGTTCCCCTCCTTGTCTGTGGCTCTTCCCTTCCACAAGGGAAGGTGACGAGGCATGTGAAGTGAAAGGATCCGGGAACTAGGGCAAGTGCTCACTCCGTGTTCCAGTGGGAGACCAGAATGAGCCTAATGTCCGTGAGGGGTCAGGTGGGTACAGCCCTAGGAATTCCCTGTCCAGCAGCACAGCAACTGAGAGCCTCAATTCACATGAGCTAGCTCATGTCCTGCACATGCTTGGTCGAGTCAGTCCCCGGTGGACAGCTCCCGGCACGTGGGGGAGTTGGGAGAAAATCCAAAGCCGCCACGACATCTCTCATGTGCGCTCCCTCAGAGGACAGAGGACAGCGGACAGCGGACAGAAGGCAAGCGTGGCCATGCACCAGCTTGGGTCTGCTCTTCTCCCCCAGCGCAGGATCGTGGCCTGCCCCACTCCAGGACACTGGGTCAGATTCTCATGTAGAGTGCACAGACTCCACGGCAGACAAATCTCAAGGTGCCTTAGGGCAGGTTTGGAGAACACACTCGTGCCAGCATCAGAGGTCAAATCGATGACTTGACCTCGGGCAACAGCCATGCTTCAGGCACGCTTTCCCGGAGGTTCGGAACCAGCCAAAGCCAAACAAGGAAAGTGAAGTTTCAGGAGAACAGCAGGCAAAGAGAAGATCCTGCCGGGGCCAAAGGTTTTCCTTCCTAAGTTCCCTCAGAGGCGCTGCGAGTTGGCACTCCTGAGCCAAGCATTGGAGTGACCACAGCACCCGGCGGAAAACAGAGTCAGGCTGGAAACCTTGGCTTCTGGGAAAGTGCCCATGGAGCGTGCTGCCGTCAGATCATGGTTGAACCCCGCAAGAAAATGGCTGTCGCAGTGGACACTGTGGCACCGAGAAACTCTCCCCATCCGGGACAAAACACGCAGCCTTCAAGCAAGGTTGGGAACCCCAAAGGCAGAGGCACTTGAACAAGCAGCGCTCCAGGTGGCTCCGATATTTGTGGACGCCTTCAAAGGCGCATGTCTGCACATGTGTTAGGAGAACACACCAAGTGCCAGGGTGCAGAGGCTTGCATGGAGCTGGGCCTACAGCCAGCTCAGGCCTGGCAGCAACGGGCCCCATTGGAGTTGGAGTCGGTCAGTCAACATACCTTCGTCAAGGTCAGCCTCCCGAGGGAGCACCGGGAGGTCTGTGAAGAGAAAACACAGCCTGTCTCAAAGGATGTCCCCACAGCACCCCAACACCACGTCCCAAAGGAGGAGGAGCAACGTTCTGAAGCCCAAGGACCGCACGCACGCATACGCTGGATTGTGCTGACTTTGAGGTCTCATCCTGCAGAACGAGTCAACTCCTACTCAGAGAAAATGGCGCATGGACATAACTGAGCGGGAACAAAACGATCCCCTGTTTTCCATCCTTTCTTAGATGTTTCCTTTCCATCCGTGGGTAAGCTTAGTATCCACTGAATTGCTGTGACCCTTCCAGAAAGCCGAGGCCAACAGAAAGATGAAGGCAAGGGACATGGTGGGGTAGAGATGGTGCAATGGGTGTCCCTTGGGCAGCCACGGATACTGTCACGGGCAGCCAAAGTGGCTGTGTTAGTCCAGGGCCCACCCTGGCCATTGCCCATCAAGGAGTCCCATGCTGCCCAGACAGAGTCTAAAGGGTCCAAGGCAAAGGGATCTTCATGTAAGCTTGGGTGCATGTTGGCTCTGGGTGTAAGCAGAAGGGGAACACAGGGGAAAGAAGGAGGACTCCTGGGGCAGCATGCCACTGCATTTCCCGGGAGCCCAGCGTGCACAGTTCAAAATTCACGTCTGGGCCCAGGCTGGGCTCAGGCCAGGCATCCCCGAACCTCTGCACACTGGGCCACGAGGTGCAGCTAGGACACTCGATGCTGAGGCCAATCAGGGCTCTGCATGTGCACCGTCTGTTGAAGAATCAACGCGTGCTAGCTTGGCAGGTTTTGCACCAGACGGCTTCATGGCAGTAGCAGACATGGGTACCAGGATCCATAACCCCCTCACCAACGAGTAAGGAGACACAACGAGAAGACTCTGAGAACTTGCAGAAAGGCCCAGGCAGTGTGCAGCCAATGAGAGAATCCTGGAGGACATGCGGCGGTCTCGGTGAACATGACTCGCACCCTGACACTTCTCTACCCAGGAAGTACATCCTTTCTGGGCAGATAGCTGAGGATTCCACCACAGCTCAAGAGCACAGGCACATGTTTTGGGACAAGGAATCACTTTGCGACAGCTTCCCAGTCCCAGTCCCATAGGGAACATGAAGCCGGTTCTCAGAAAATGAGCTCTGTCAACCCAGTGGTCACCCAGGGGCATAGGACACAAGACACAGGGCCCCTACCATGGTCAGTCTCGGATTCATCAGTCGTCATTTGGTCCGGCAAGTCCCGCTCAGGAGAGCACACCCGAGCCTCGGGGGTGCTAGTGTCTGTGGAGGAAGAAGAAACAAATTTGGTCTGAGACTCTTTTCAGATGACAGACCGCCTCCGCCTCTGAAGCCAGGCAGAGAAATGTTCTCCCACCCCCTCATCACAAACTCCTATTGTGGGTGCTTATGTCAGTTCAGAGACATTGTGGGGGTTTTCTAGGAAATAAAAACCTGAGGAAGGGAACCTGGAATGGTTGGGGGTGGGGCCAGGCCTGGGGGCGGGCAGTCCTCCAGTCGGGCCACACAATCTCTTGGTTTCACCCCACTCTTACAAGTGGGTTCCCCTCCTTGTCTGTGGCTCTTCCCTTCCACAAGGGAAGGTGACGAGGCATGTGAAGTGAAAGGATCCGGGAACTAGGGCAAGTGCTCACTCCGTGTTCCAGTGGGAGACCAGAATGAGCCTAATGTCCGTGAGGGGTCAGGTGGGTACAGCTCTAGGAATTCCCTGTCCAGCAGCACAGCAACTGAGAGCCTCAATTCACATGAGCTAGCTCATGTCCTGCACATGCTTGGTCGAGTCAGTCCCCGGTGGACAGCTCCCGGCACGTGGGGGAGTTGGCAGAAAATACAAAGCCGCCACGACATTTCTCATGTGCGCTCCCTCAGAGGACAGAGGACAGCAGACAGCGGACAGCGGACAGAAGGCAAGCGTGGCCATGCACCAGCTTGGGTCTGCTCTTCTCCCCCAGCGCAGGATCGTGGCCTGCCCCACTCCAGGACACTGGGTCAGATTCTCATGTAGAGTGCACAGACTCCACGGCAGACAAATCTCAAGGTGCCTTAGGGCAGGTTTGGAGAACACACTCGTGCCAGCATCAGAGGTCAAATCGATGACTTGACCTCGGGCAACAGCCATGCTTCAGGCACGCTTTCCCGGAGGTTCGGAACCAGCCAAAGCCAAACAAGGAAAGTGAAGTTTCAGGAGAACAGCAGGCAAAGAGAAGATCCTGCCGGGGCCAAAGGTTTTCCTTCCTAAGTTCCCTCAGAGGCGCTGCGAGTTGGCACTCCTGAGCCAAGCATTGGAGTGACCACAGCACCCGGCGGAAAACAGAGTCAGGCTGGAAACCTTGGCTTCTGGGAAAGTGCCCATGGAGCGTGCTGCCGTCAGATCATGGTTGAACCCCGCAAGAAAATGGCTGTCGCAGTGGACACTGTGGCACCGAGAAACTCTCCCCATCCGGGACAAAACACGCAGCCTTCAAGCAAGGTTAGGAACCCCAAAGGCAGAGGCACTTGAACAAGCAGCGCTCCAGGTGGCTCCGATATTTGTGGACGCCTTCAAAGGCGCGTGTCTGCACATGTGTTAGAAGAACACACCAAGTGCCAGGGTGCAGAGGCTTGCATGGAGCTGGGCCTACAGCCAGCTCAGGCCTGGCAGCAACGGGCCCCATTGGAGTTGGAGTCGGTCAGTCAACATACCTTTGTCAAGGTCAGCCTCCCGAGGGAGCACCGGGAGGTCTGTGAAGAGAAAACACAGCCTGTCTCAAAGGATGTCCCCACAGCACCCCAACACCACGTCCCAAAGGAGGAGGAGCAACGTTCTGAAGCCCAAGGACCGCACGCACGCATACGCTGGATTGTGCTGACTTTGAGGTCTCATCCTGCAGAACGAGTCAACTCCTACTCAGAGAAAATGGCGCATGGACATAACTGAGCGGGAACAAAACGATCCCCTGTTTTCCATCCTTTCTTAGATGTTTCCTTTCCATCCGTGGGTAAGCTTAGTGTCCACTGAATTGCCGTGACCCTTCCAGAAAGCCGAGGCCAACAGAAAGATGAAGGCAAGGGACATGGTGGGGTAGAGATGGTGCAATGGGTGTCCCTTGGGCAGCCACGGATACTGTCACGGGCAGCCAAAGTGGCTGTGTTAGTCCAGGGCCCACCCTGGCCATTGCCCATCAAGGAGTCCCATGCTGCCCAGACAGAGTCTAAAGGGTCCAAGGCAAAGGGATCTTCATGTAAGCTTGGGTGCATGTTGGCTCTGGGTGTAAGCAGAAGGGGAACACAGGGGAAAGAAGGAGGACTCCTGGGGCAGCATGCCACTGCATTTCCCGGGAGCCCAGCGTGCACAGTTCAAAATTCACGTCTGGGCCCAGGCTGGGCTCAGGCCAGGCATCCCCGAACCTCTGCACACTGGGCCACGAGGTGCAGCTAGGACACTCGATGCTGAGGCCAATCAGGGCTCTGCATGTGCACCGTCTGTTGAAGAATCAACGCGTGCTAGCTTGGCAGGTTTTGCACCAGACGGCTTCATGGCAGTAGCAGACATGGGTACCAGGATCCATAACCCCCTCACCAACGAGTAAGGAGACACAACGAGAAGACTCTGAGAACTTGCAGAAAGGCCCAGGCAGTGTGCAGCCAATGAGAGAATCCTGGAGGACATGCGGCGGTCTCGGTGAACATGACTCGCACCCTGACACTTCTCTACCCAGGAAGTACATCCTTTCTGGGCAGATAGCTGAGGATTCCACCACAGCTCAAGAGCACAGGCACATGTTTTGGGACAAGGAATCACTTTGCGACAGCTTCCCAGTCCCAGTCCCATAGGGAACATGAAGCCGGTTCTCAGAAAATGAGCTCTGTCAACCCAGTGGTCACCCAGGGGCATAGGACACAAGACACAGGGCCCCTACCATGGTCAGTCTCGGATTCATCAGTCGTCATTTGGTCCGGCAAGTCCCGCTCAGGAGAGCACACCCGAGCCTCGGGGGTGCTAGTGTCTGTGGAGGAAGAAGAAACAAATTTGGTCTGAGACTCTTTTCAGATGACAGACCGCCTCCGCCTCTGAAGCCAGGCAGAGAAATGTTCTCCCACCCCCTCATCACAAACTCCTATTGTGGGTGCTTATGTCAGTTCAGAGACATTGTGGGGGTTTTCTAGGAAATAAAAACCTGAGGAAGGGAACCTGGAATGGTTGGGGGTGGGGCCAGGCCTGGGGGCGGGCAGTCCTCCAGTCGGGCCACACAATCTCTTGGTTTCACCCCACTCTTACAAGTGGGTTCCCCTCCTTGTCTGTGGCTCTTCCCTTCCACAAGGGAAGGTGACGAGGCATGTGAAGTGAAAGGATCCGGGAACTAGGGCAAGTGCTCACTCCGTGTTCCAGTGGGAGACCAGAATGAGCCTAATGTCCGTGAGGGGTCAGGTGGGTACAGCTCTAGGAATTCCCTGTCCAGCAGCACAGCAACTGAGAGCCTCAATTCACATGAGCTAGCTCATGTCCTGCACATGCTTGGTCGAGTCAGTCCCCGGTGGACAGCTCCCGGCACGTGGGGGAGTTGGGAGAAAATCCAAAGCCGCCACGACATCTCTCATGTGCGCTCCCTCAGAGGACAGAGGACAGCAGACAGCGGACAGCGGACAGAAGGCAAGCGTGGCCATGCACCAGCTTGGGTCTGCTCTTCTCCCCCAGCGCAGGATCGTGGCCTGCCCCACTCCAGGACACTGGGTCAGATTCTCATGTAGAGTGCACAGACTCCACGGCAGACAAATCTCAAGGTGCCTTAGGGCAGGTTTGGAGAACACACTCGTGCCAGCATCAGAGGTCAAATCGATGACTTGACCTCGGGCAACAGCCATGCTTCAGGCACGCTTTCCCGGAGGTTCGGAACCAGCCAAAGCCAAACAAGGAAAGTGAAGTTTCAGGAGAACAGCAGGCAAAGAGAAGATCCTGCCGGGGCCAAAGGTTTTCCTTCCTAAGTTCCCTCAGAGGCGCTGCGAGTTGGCACTCCTGAGCCAAGCATTGGAGTGACCACAGCACCCGGCGGAAAACAGAGTCAGGCTGGAAACCTTGGCTTCTGGGAAAGTGCCCATGGAGCGTGCTGCCATCAGATCATGGTTGAACCCCGCAAGAAAATGGCTGTCGCAGTGGACACTGTGGCACCGAGAAACTCTCCCCATCCGGGACAAAACACGCAGCCTTCAAGCAAGGTTAGGAACCCCAAAGGCAGAGGCACTTGAACAAGCAGCGCTCCAGGTGGCTCCGATATTTGTGGACGCCTTCAAAGGCGCGTGTCTGCACATGTGTTAGAAGAACACACCAAGTGCCAGGGTGCAGAGGCTTGCATGGAGCTGGGCCTACAGCCAGCTCAGGCCTGGCAGCAACGGGCCCCATTGGAGTTGGAGTCGGTCAGTCAACATACCTTTGTCAAGGTCAGCCTCCCGAGGGAGCACCGGGAGGTCTGTGAAGAGAAAACACAGCCTGTCTCAAAGGATGTCCCCACAACACCCCAACACCACGTCCCAAAGGAGGAGGAGCAACGTTCTGAAGCCCAAGGACCGCACGCACGCATACGCTGGATTGTGCTGACTTTGAGGTCTCATCCTGCAGAACGAGTCAACTCCTACTCAGAGAAAATGGCGCATGGACATAACTGAGCGGGAACAAAACGATCCCCTGTTTTCCATCCTTTCTTAGATGTTTCCTTTCCATCCGTGGGTAAGCTTAGTGTCCACTGAATTGCCGTGACCCTTCCAGAAAGCCGAGGCCAACAGAAAGATGAAGGCAAGGGACATGGTGGGGTAGAGATGGTGCAATGGGTGTCCCTTGGGCAGCCACGGATACTGTCACGGGCAGCCAAAGTGGCTGTGTTAGTCCAGGGCCCACCCTGGCCATTGCCCATCAAGGAGTCCCATGCTGCCCAGACAGAGTCTAAAGGGTCCAAGGCAAAGGGATCTTCATGTAAGCTTGGGTGCATGTTGGCTCTGGGTGTAAGCAGAAGGGGAACACAGGGGAAAGAAGGAGGACTCCTGGGACAGCATGCCACTGCATTTCCCGGGAGCCCAGTGTGCACAGTTCAAAATTCACATCTGGGCCCAGGCTGGGCTCAGGCCAGGCATCCCCGAACCTCTGCACACTGGGCCACGAGGTGCAGCTAGGACACTCGATGCTGAGGCCAATCAGGGCTCTGCATGTGCACCGTCTGTTGAAGAATCAACGCGTGCTAGCTTGGCAGGTTTTGCACCAGACGGCTTCATGGCAGTAGCAGACATGGGTACCAGGATCCATAACCCCCTCACCAACGAGTAAGGAGACACAACGAGAAGACTCTGAGAACTTGCAGAAAGGCCCAGGCAGTGTGCAGCCAATGAGAGAATCCTGGAGGACATGCGGCGGTCTCGGTGAACATGACTCGCACCCTGACACTTCTCTACCCAGGAAGTACATCCTTTCTGGGCAGATAGCTGAGGATTCCACCACAGCTCAAGAGCACAGGCACATGTTTTGGGACAAGGAATCACTTTGCGACAGCTTCCCAGTCCCAGTCCCATAGGGAACATGAAGCCGGTTCTCAGAAAATGAGCTCTGTCAACCCAGTGGTCACCCAGGGGCATAGGACACAAGACACAGGGCCCCTACCATGGTCAGTCTCGGATTCATCAGTCGTCATTTGGTCCGGCAAGTCCCGCTCAGGAGAGCACACCCGAGCCTCGGGGGTGCTAGTGTCTGTGGAGGAAGAAGAAACAAATTTGGTCTGAGACTCTTTTCAGATGACAGACCGCCTCCGCCTCTGAAGCCAGGCAGAGAAATGTTCTCCCACCCCCTCATCACAAACTCCTATTGTGGGTGCTTATGTCAGTTCAGAGACATTGTGGGGGTTTTCTAGGAAATAAAAACCTGAGGAAGGGAACCTGGAATGGTTGGGGGTGGGGCCAGGCCTGGGGGCGGGCAGTCCTCCAGTCGGGCCACACAATCTCTTGGTTTCACCCCACTCTTACAAGTGGGTTCCCCTCCTTGTCTGTGGCTCTTCCCTTCCACAAGGGAAGGTGACGAGGCATGTGAAGTGAAAGGATCCGGGAACTAGGGCAAGTGCTCACTCCGTGTTCCAGTGGGAGACCAGAATGAGCCTAATGTCCGTGAGGGGTCAGGTGGGTACAGCTCTAGGAATTCCCTGTCCAGCAGCACAGCAACTGAGAGCCTCAATTCACATGAGCTAGCTCATGTCCTGCACATGCTTGGTCGAGTCAGTCCCCGGTGGACAGCTCCCGGCACGTGGGGGAGTTGGGAGAAAATCCAAAGCCGCCACGACATCTCTCATGTGCGCTCCCTCAGAGGACAGAGGACAGCGGACAGCGGACAGAAGGCAAGCGTGGCCATGCACCAGCTTGGGTCTGCTCTTCTCCCCCAGCGCAGGATCGTGGCCTGCCCCACTCCAGGACACTGGGTCAGATTCTCATGTAGAGTGCACAGACTCCACGGCAGACAAATCTCAAGGTGCCTTAGGGCAGGTTTGGAGAACACACTCGTGCCAGCATCAGAGGTCAAATCGATGACTTGACCTCGGGCAACAGCCATGCTTCAGGCACGCTTTCCCGGAGGTTCGGAACCAGCCAAAGCCAAACAAGGAAAGTGAAGTTTCAGGAGAACAGCAGGCAAAGAGAAGATCCTGCCGGGGCCAAAGGTTTTCCTTCCTAAGTTCCCTCAGAGGCGCTGCGAGTTGGCACTCCTGAGCCAAGCATTGGAGTGACCACAGCACCCGGCGGAAAACAGAGTCAGGCTGGAAACCTTGGCTTCTGGGAAAGTGCCCATGGAGCGTGCTGCCGTCAGATCATGGTTGAACCCCGCAAGAAAATGGCTGTCGCAGTGGACACTGTGGCACCGAGAAACTCTCCCCATCCGGGACAAAACACGCAGCCTTCAAGCAAGGTTAGGAACCCCAAAGGCAGAGGCACTTGAACAAGCAGCGCTCCAGGTGGCTCCGATATTTGTGGACGCCTTCAAAGGAGCATGTCTGCACATGTGTTAGGAGAACACACCAAGTGCCAGGGTGCAGAGGCTTGCATGGAGCTGGGCCTACAGCCAGCTCAGGCCTGGCAGCAACGGGCCCCATTGGAGTTGGAGTCGGTCAGTCAACATACCTTCGTCAAGGTCAGCCTCCCGAGGGAGCACCGGGAGGTCTGTGAAGAGAAAACACAGCCTGTCTCAAAGGATGTCCCCACAGCACCCCAACACCACGTCCCAAAGGAGGAGGAGCAACGTTCTGAAGCCCAAGGACCGCACGCACGCATACGCTGGATTGTGCTGACTTTGAGGTCTCATCCTGCAGAACGAGTCAACTCCTACTCAGAGAAAATGGCGCATGGACATAACTGAGCGGGAACAAAACGATCCCCTGTTTTCCATCCTTTCTTAGATGTTTCCTTTCCATCCGTGGGTAAGCTTAGTGTCCACTGAATTGCCGTGACCCTTCCAGAAAGCCGAGGCCAACAGAAAGATGAAGGCAAGGGACATGGTGGGGTAGAGATGGTGCAATGGGTGTCCCTTGGGCAGCCACGGATACTGTCACGGGCAGCCAAAGTGGCTGTGTTAGTCCAGGGCCCACCCTGGCCATTGCCCATCAAGGAGTCCCATGCTGCCCAGACAGAGTCTAAAGGGTCCAAGGCAAAGGGATCTTCATGTAAGCTTGGGTGCATGTTGGCTCTGGGTGTAAGCAGAAGGGGAACACAGGGGAAAGAAGGAGGACTCCTGGGGCAGCATGCCACTGCATTTCCCGGGAGCCCAGCGTGCACAGTTCAAAATTCATGTCTGGGCCCAGGCTGGGCTCAGGCCAGGCATCCCCGAACCTCTGCACACTGGGCCACGAGGTGCAGCTAGGACACTCGATGCTGAGGCCAATCAGGGCTCTGCATGTGCACCGTCTGTTGAAGAATCAACGCGTGCTAGCTTGGCAGGTTTTGCACCAGACGGCTTCATGGCAGTAGCAGACATGGGTACCAGGATCCATAACCCCCTCACCAACGAGTAAGGAGACACAACGAGAAGACTCTGAGAACTTGCAGAAAGGCCCAGGCAGTGTGCAGCCAATGAGAGAATCCTGGAGGACATGCGGCGGTCTCGGTGAACATGACTCGCACCCTGACACTTCTCTACCCAGGAAGTACATCCTTTCTGGGCAGATAGCTGAGGATTCCACCACAGCTCAAGAGCACAGGCACATGTTTTGGGACAAGGAATCACTTTGCGACAGCTTCCCAGTCCCAGTCCCATAGGGAACATGAAGCCGGTTCTCAGAAAATGAGCTCTGTCAACCCAGTGGTCACCCAGGGGCATAGGACACAAGACACAGGGCCCCTACCATGGTCAGTCTCGGATTCATCAGTCGTCATTTGGTCCGGCAAGTCCCGCTCAGGAGAGCACACCCGAGCCTCGGGGGTGCTAGTGTCTGTGGAGGAAGAAGAAACAAATTTGGTCTGAGACTCTTTTCAGATGACAGACCGCCTCCGCCTCTGAAGCCAGGCAGAGAAATGTTCTCCCACCCCCTCATCACAAACTCCTATTGTGGGTGCTTATGTCAGTTCAGAGACATTGTGGGGGTTTTCTAGGAAATAAAAACCTGAGGAAGGGAACCTGGAATGGTTGGGGGTGGGGCCAGGCCTGGGGGCGGGCAGTCCTCCAGTCGGGCCACACAATCTCTTGGTTTCACCCCACTCTTACAAGTGGGTTCCCCTCCTTGTCTGTGGCTCTTCCCTTCCACAAGGGAAGGTGACGAGGCATGTGAAGTGAAAGGATCCGGGAACTAGGGCAAGTGCTCACTCCGTGTTCCAGTGGGAGACCAGAATGAGCCTAATGTCCGTGAGGGGTCAGGTGGGTACAGCTCTAGGAATTCCCTGTCCAGCAGCACAGCAACTGAGAGCCTCAATTCACATGAGCTAGCTCATGTCCTGCACATGCTTGGTCGAGTCAGTCCCCGGTGGACAGCTCCCGGCACGTGGGGGAGTTGGGAGAAAATCCAAAGCCGCCACGACATCTCTCATGTGCGCTCCCTCAGAGGACAGAGGACAGCGGACAGCGGACAGAAGGCAAGCGTGGCCATGCACCAGCTTGGGTCTGCTCTTCTCCCCCAGCGCAGGATCGTGGCCTGCCCCACTCCAGGACACTGGGTCAGATTCTCATGTAGAGTGCACAGACTCCACGGCAGACAAATCTCAAGGTGCCTTAGGGCAGGTTTGGAGAACACACTCGTGCCAGCATCAGAGGTCAAATCGATGACTTGACCTCGGGCAACAGCCATGCTTCAGGCACGCTTTCCCGGAGGTTCGGAACCAGCCAAAGCCAAACAAGGAAAGTGAAGTTTCAGGAGAACAGCAGGCAAAGAGAAGATCCTGCCGGGGCCAAAGGTTTTCCTTCCTAAGTTCCCTCAGAGGCGCTGCGAGTTGGCACTCCTGAGCCAAGCATTGGAGTGACCACAGCACCCGGCGGAAAACAGAGTCAGGCTGGAAACCTTGGCTTCTGGGAAAGTGCCCATGGAGCGTGCTGCCGTCAGATCATGGTTGAACCCCGCAAGAAAATGGCTGTCGCAGTGGACACTGTGGCACCGAGAAACTCTCCCCATCCGGGACAAAACACGCAGCCTTCAAGCAAGGTTAGGAACCCCAAAGGCAGAGGCACTTGAACAAGCAGCGCTCCAGGTGGCTCCGATATTTGTGGACGCCTTCAAAGGCGCGTGTCTGCACATGTGTTAGGAGAACACACCAAGTGCCAGGGTGCAGAGGCTTGCATGGAGCTGGGCCTACAGCCAGCTCAGGCCTGGCAGCAACGGGCCCCATTGGAGTTGGAGTCGGTCAGTCAACATACCTTCGTCAAGGTCAGCCTCCCGAGGGAGCACCGGGAGGTCTGTGAAGAGAAAACACAGCCTGTCTCAAAGGATGTCCCCACAGCACCCCAACACCACGTCCCAAAGGAGGAGGAGCAACGTTCTGAAGCCCAAGGACCGCACGCACGCATACGCTGGATTGTGCTGACTTTGAGGTCTCATCCTGCAGAACGAGTCAACTCCTACTCAGAGAAAATGGCGCATGGACATAACTGAGCGGGAACAAAACGATCCCCTGTTTTCCATCCTTTCTTAGATGTTTCCTTTCCATCCGTGGGTAAGCTTAGTGTCCACTGAATTGCCGTGACCCTTCCAGAAAGCCGAGGCCAACAGAAAGATGAAGGCAAGGGACATGGTGGGGTAGAGATGGTGCAATGGGTGTCCCTTGGGCAGCCACGGATACTGTCACGGGCAGCCAAAGTGGCTGTGTTAGTCCAGGGCCCACCCTGGCCATTGCCCATCAAGGAGTCCCATGCTGCCCAGACAGAGTCTAAAGGGTCCAAGGCAAAGGGATCTTCATGTAAGCTTGGGTGCATGTTGGCTCTGGGTGTAAGCAGAAGGGGAACACAGGGGAAAGAAGGAGGACTCCTGGGGCAGCATGCCACTGCATTTCCCGGGAGCCCAGCGTGCACAGTTCAAAATTCACGTCTGGGCCCAGGCTGGGCTCAGGCCAGGCATCCCCGAACCTCTGCACACTGGGCCACGAGGTGCAGCTAGGACACTCGATGCTGAGGCCAATCAGGGCTCTGCATGTGCACCGTCTGTTGAAGAATCAACGCGTGCTAGCTTGGCAGGTTTTGCACCAGACGGCTTCATGGCAGTAGCAGACATGGGTACCAGGATCCATAACCCCCTCACCAACGAGTAAGGAGACACAACGAGAAGACTCTGAGAACTTGCAGAAAGGCCCAGGCAGTGTGCAGCCAATGAGAGAATCCTGGAGGACATGCGGCGGTCTCGGTGAACATGACTCGCACCCTGACACTTCTCTACCCAGGAAGTACATCCTTTCTGGGCAGATAGCTGAGGATTCCACCACAGCTCAAGAGCACAGGCACATGTTTTGGGACAAGGAATCACTTTGCGACAGCTTCCCAGTCCCAGTCCCATAGGGAACATGAAGCCGGTTCTCAGAAAATGAGCTCTGTCAACCCAGTGGTCACCCAGGGGCATAGGACACAAGACACAGGGCCCCTACCATGGTCAGTCTCGGATTCATCAGTCGTCATTTGGTCCGGCAAGTCCCGCTCAGGAGAGCACACCCGAGCCTCGGGGGTGCTAGTGTCTGTGGAGGAAGAAGAAACAAATTTGGTCTGAGACTCTTTTCAGATGACAGACCGCCTCCGCCTCTGAAGCCAGGCAGAGAAATGTTCTCCCACCCCCTCATCACAAACTCCTATTGTGGGTGCTTATGTCAGTTCAGAGACATTGTGGGGGTTTTCTAGGAAATAAAAACCTGAGGAAGGGAACCTGGAATGGTTGGGGGTGGGGCCAGGCCTGGGGGCGGGCAGTCCTCCAGTCGGGCCACACAATCTCTTGGTTTCACCCCACTCTTACAAGTGGGTTCCCCTCCTTGTCTGTGGCTCTTCCCTTCCACAAGGGAAGGTGACGAGGCATGTGAAGTGAAAGGATCCGGGAACTAGGGCAAGTGCTCACTCCGTGTTCCAGTGGGAGACCAGAATGAGCCTAATGTCCGTGAGGGGTCAGGTGGGTACAGCTCTAGGAATTCCCTGTCCAGCAGCACAGCAACTGAGAGCCTCAATTCACATGAGCTAGCTCATGTCCTGCACATGCTTGGTCGAGTCAGTCCCCGGTGGACAGCTCCCGGCACGTGGGGGAGTTGGGAGAAAATCCAAAGCCGCCACGACATCTCTCATGTGCGCTCCCTCAGAGGACAGAGGACAGCGGACAGCGGACAGAAGGCAAGCGTGGCCATGCACCAGCTTGGGTCTGCTCTTCTCCCCCAGCGCAGGATCGTGGCCTGCCCCACTCCAGGACACTGGGTCAGATTCTCATGTAGAGTGCACAGACTCCACGGCAGACAAATCTCAAGGTGCCTTAGGGCAGGTTTGGAGAACACACTCGTGCCAGCATCAGAGGTCAAATCGATGACTTGACCTCGGGCAACAGCCATGCTTCAGGCACGCTTTCCCGGAGGTTCGGAACCAGCCAAAGCCAAACAAGGAAAGTGAAGTTTCAGGAGAACAGCAGGCAAAGAGAAGATCCTGCCGGGGCCAAAGGTTTTCCTTCCTAAGTTCCCTCAGAGGCGCTGCGAGTTGGCACTCCTGAGCCAAGCATTGGAGTGACCACAGCACCCGGCGGAAAACAGAGTCAGGCTGGAAACCTTGGCTTCTGGGAAAGTGCCCATGGAGCGTGCTGCCGTCAGATCATGGTTGAACCCCGCAAGAAAATGGCTGTCGCAGTGGACACTGTGGCACCGAGAAACTCTCCCCATCCGGGACAAAACACGCAGCCTTCAAGCAAGGTTGGGAACCCCAAAGGCAGAGGCACTTGAACAAGCAGCGCTCCAGGTGGCTCCGATATTTGTGGACGCCTTCAAAGGCGCGTGTCTGCACATGTGTTAGGAGAACACACCAAGTGCCAGGGTGCAGAGGCTTGCATGGAGCTGGGCCTACAGCCAGCTCAGGCCTGGCAGCAACGGGCCCCATTGGAGTTGGAGTCGGTCAGTCAACATACCTTTGTCAAGGTCAGCCTCCCGAGGGAGCACCGGGAGGTCTGTGAAGAGAAAACACAGCCTGTCTCAAAGGATGTCCCCACAGCACCCCAACACCACGTCCCAGAGGAGGAGGAGCAACGTTCTGAAGCCCAAGGACCGCACGCACGCATACGCTGGATTGTGCTGACTTTGAGGTCTCATCCTGCAGAACGAGTCAACTCCTACTCAGAGAAAATGGCGCATGGACATAACTGAGCGGGAACAAAACGATCCCCTGTTTTCCATCCTTTCTTAGATGTTTCCTTTCCATCCGTGGGTAAGCTTAGTGTCCACTGAATTGCCGTGACCCTTCCAGAAAGCCGAGGCCAACAGAAAGATGAAGGCAAGGGACATGGTGGGGTAGAGATGGTGCAATGGGTGTCCCTTGGGCAGCCATGGATACTGTCACGGGCAGCCAAAGTGGCTGTGTTAGTCCAGGGCCCACCCTGGCCATTGCCCATCAAGGAGTCCCATGCTGCCCAGACAGAGTCTAAAGGGTCCAAGGCAAAGGGATCTTCATGTAAGCTTGGGTGCATGTTGGCTCTGGGTGTAAGCAGAAGGGGAACACAGGGGAAAGAAGGAGGACTCCTGGGGCAGCATGCCACTGCATTTCTCGGGAGCCCAGCGTGCACAGTTCAAAATTCACGTCTGGGCCCAGGCTGGGCTCAGGCCAGGCATCCCCGAACCTCCGCACACTGGGCCATGAGGTGCAGCTAGGACACTCGATGCTGAGGCCAATCAGGGCTCTGCATGTGCACCGTCTGTTGAAGAATCAACGCGTGCTAGCTTGGCAGGTTTTGCACCAGACGGCTTCATGGCAGTAGCAGACATGGGTACCAGGATCCATAACCCCCTCACCAACGAGTAAGGAGACACAACGAGAAGACTCTGAGAACTTGCAGAAAGGCCCAGGCAGTGTGCAGCCAATGAGAGAATCCTGGAGGACATGCGGCGGTCTCGGTGAACATGACTCGCACCCTGACACTTCTCTACCCAGGAAGTACATCCTTTCTGGGCAGATAGCTGAGGATTCCACCACAGCTCAAGAGCACAGGCACATGTTTTGGGACAAGGAATCACTTTGCGACAGCTTCCCAGTCCCAGTCCCATAGGGAACATGAAGCCGGTTCTCAGAAAATGAGCTCTGTCAACCCAGTGGTCACCCAGGGGCATAGGACACAAGACACAGGGCCCCTACCATGGTCAGTCTCGGATTCATCAGTCGTCATTTGGTCCGGCAAGTCCCGCTCAGGAGAGCACACCCGAGCCTCGGGGGTGCTAGTGTCTGTGGAGGAAGAAGAAACAAATTTGGTCTGAGACTCTTTTCAGATGACAGACCGCCTCCGCCTCTGAAGCCAGGCAGAGAAATGTTCTCCCACCCCCTCATCACAAACTCCTATTGTGGGTGCTTATGTCAGTTCAGAGACATTGTGGGGGTTTTCTAGGAAATAAAAACCTGAGGAAGGGAACCTGGAATGGTTGGGGGTGGGGCCAGGCCTGGGGGCGGGCAGTCCTCCAGTCGGGCCACACAATCTCTTGGTTTCACCCCACTCTTACAAGTGGGTTCCCCTCCTTGTCTGTGGCTCTTCCCTTCCACAAGGGAAGGTGACGAGGCATGTGAAGTGAAAGGATCCGGGAACTAGGGCAAGTGCTCACTCCGTGTTCCAGTGGGAGACCAGAATGAGCCTAATGTCCGTGAGGGGTCAGGTGGGTACAGCTCTAGGAATTCCCTGTCCAGCAGCACAGCAACTGAGAGCCTCAATTCACATGAGCTAGCTCATGTCCTGCACATGCTTGGTCGAGTCAGTCCCCGGTGGACAGCTCCCGGCACGTGGGGGAGTTGGCAGAAAATACAAAGCCGCCACGACATCTCTCATGTGCGCTCCCTCAGAGGACAGAGGACAGCGGACAGCGGACAGAAGGCAAGCGTGGCCATGCACCAGCTTGGGTCTGCTCTTCTCCCCCAGCGCAGGATCGTGGCCTGCCCCACTCCAGGACACTGGGTCAGGTTCTCATGTAGAGTGCACAGACTCCACGGCAGACAAATCTCAAGGTGCCTTAGGGCAGGTTTGGAGAACACACTCGTGCCAGCATCAGAGGTCAAATCGATGACTTGACCTCGGGCAACAGCCATGCTTCAGGCACGCTTTCCCGGAGGTTCGGAACCAGCCAAAGCCAAACAAGGAAAGTGAAGTTTCAGGAGAACAGCAGGCAAAGAGAAGATCCTGCCGGGGCCAAAGGTTTTCCTTCCTAAGTTCCCTCAGAGGCGCTGCGAGTTGGCACTCCTGAGCCAAGCATTGGAGTGACCACAGCACCCGGCGGAAAACAGAGTCAGGCTGGAAACCTTGGCTTCTGGGAAAGTGCCCATGGAGCGTGCTGCCGTCAGATCATGGTTGAACCCCGCAAGAAAATGGCTGTCGCAGTGGACACTGTGGCACCGAGAAACTCTCCCCATCCGGGACAAAACACGCAGCCTTCAAGCAAGGTTGGGAACCCCAAAGGCAGAGGCACTTGAACAAGCAGCGCTCCAGGTGGCTCCGATATTTGTGGACGCCTTCAAAGGCGCGTGTCTGCACATGTGTTAGGAGAACACACCAAGTGCCAGGGTGCAGAGGCTTGCATGGAGCTGGGCCTACAGCCAGCTCAGGCCTGGCAGCAACGGGCCCCATTGGAGTTGGAGTCGGTCAGTCAACATACCTTTGTCAAGGTCAGCCTCCCGAGGGAGCACCGGGAGGTCTGTGAAGAGAAAACACAGCCTGTCTCAAAGGATGTCCCCACAGCACCCCAACACCACGTCCCAGAGGAGGAGGAGCAACGTTCTGAAGCCCAAGGACCGCACGCACGCATACGCTGGATTGTGCTGACTTTGAGGTCTCATCCTGCAGAACGAGTCAACTCCTACTCAGAGAAAATGGCGCATGGACATAACTGAGCGGGAACAAAACGATCCCCTGTTTTCCATCCTTTCTTAGATGTTTCCTTTCCATCCGTGGGTAAGCTTAGTGTCCACTGAATTGCCGTGACCCTTCCAGAAAGCCGAGGCCAACAGAAAGATGAAGGCAAGGGACATGGTGGGGTAGAGATGGTGCAATGGGTGTCCCTTGGGCAGCCACGGATACTGTCACGGGCAGCCAAAGTGGCTGTGTTAGTCCAGGGCCCACCCTGGCCATTGCCCATCAAGGAGTCCCATGCTGCCCAGACAGAGTCTAAAGGGTCCAAGGCAAAGGGATCTTCATGTAAGCTTGGGTGCATGTTGGCTCTGGGTGTAAGCAGAAGGGGAACACAGGGGAAAGAAGGAGGACTCCTGGGGCAGCATGCCACTGTATTTCTCGGGAGCCCAGCGTGCACAGTTCAAAATTCACGTCTGGGCCCAGGCTGGGCTCAGGCCAGGCATCCCCGAACCTCCGCACACTGGGCCATGAGGTGCAGCTAGGACACTCGATGCTGAGGCCAATCAGGGCTCTGCATGTGCACCGTCTGTTGAAGAATCAACGCGTGCTAGCTTGGCAGGTTTTGCACCAGACGGCTTCATGGCAGTAGCAGACATGGGTACCAGGATCCATAACCCCCTCACCAACGAGTAAGGAGACACAACGAGAAGACTCTGAGAACTTGCAGAAAGGCCCAGGCAGTGTGCAGCCAATGAAAGAATCCTGGAGGACATGCGGCGGTCTCGGTGAACATGACTCGCACCCTGACACTTCTCTACCCAGGAAGTACATCCTTTCTGGGCAGATAGCTGAGGATTCCACCACAGCTCAAGAGCACAGGCACATGTTTTGGGACAAGGAATCACTTTGCGACAGCTTCCCAGTCCCAGTCCCATAGGGAACATGAAGCCGGTTCTCAGAAAATGAGCTCTGTCAACCCAGTGGTCACCCAGGGGCATAGGACACAAGACACAGGGCCCCTACCATGGTCAGTCTCGGATTCATCAGTCGTCATTTGGTCCGGCAAGTCCCGCTCAGGAGAGCACACCCGAGCCTCGGGGGTGCTAGTGTCTGTGGAGGAAGAAGAAACAAATTTGGTCTGAGACTCTTTTCAGATGACAGACCGCCTCCGCCTCTGAAGCCAGGCAGAGAAATGTTCTCCCACCCCCTCATCACAAACTCCTATTGTGGGTGCTTATGTCAGTTCAGAGACATTGTGGGGGTTTTCTAGGAAATAAAAACCTGAGGAAGGGAACCTGGAATGGTTGGGGGTGGGGCCAGGCCTGGGGGCGGGCAGTCCTCCAGTCGGGCCACACAATCTCTTGGTTTCACCCCACTCTTACAAGTGGGTTCCCCTCCTTGTCTGTGGCTCTTCCCTTCCACAAGGGAAGGTGACGAGGCATGTGAAGTGAAAGGATCCGGGAACTAGGGCAAGTGCTCACTCCGTGTTCCAGTGGGAGACCAGAATGAGCCTAATGTCCGTGAGGGGTCAGGTGGGTACAGCTCTAGGAATTCCCTGTCCAGCAGCACAGCAACTGAGAGCCTCAATTCACATGAGCTAGCTCATGTCCTGCACATGCTTGGTCGAGTCAGTCCCCGGTGGACAGCTCCCGGCACGTGGGGGAGTTGGGAGAAAATCCAAAGCCGCCACGACATCTCTCATGTGCGCTCCCTCAGAGGACAGAGGACAGCGGACAGCGGACAGAAGGCAAGCGTGGCCATGCACCAGCTTGGGTCTGCTCTTCTCCCCCAGCGCAGGATCGTGGCCTGCCCCACTCCAGGACACTGGGTCAGATTCTCATGTAGAGTGCACAGACTCCACGGCAGACAAATCTCAAGGTGCCTTAGGGCAGGTTTGGAGAACACACTCGTGCCAGCATCAGAGGTCAAATCGATGACTTGACCTCGGGCAACAGCCATGCTTCAGGCACGCTTTCCCGGAGGTTCGGAACCAGCCAAAGCCAAACAAGGAAAGTGAAGTTTCAGGAGAACAGCAGGCAAAGAGAAGATCCTGCCGGGGCCAAAGGTTTTCCTTCCTAAGTTCCCTCAGAGGCGCTGCGAGTTGGCACTCCTGAGCCAAGCATTGGAGTGACCACAGCACCCGGCGGAAAACAGAGTCAGGCTGGAAACCTTGGCTTCTGGGAAAGTGCCCATGGAGCGTGCTGCCGTCAGATCATGGTTGAACCCCGCAAGAAAATGGCTGTCGCAGTGGACACTGTGGCACCGAGAAACTCTCCCCATCCGGGACAAAACACGCAGCCTTCAAGCAAGGTTGGGAACCCCAAAGGCAGAGGCACTTGAACAAGCAGCGCTCCAGGTGGCTCCGATATTTGTGGACGCCTTCAAAGGCGCGTGTCTGCACATGTGTTAGGAGAACACACCAAGTGCCAGGGTGCAGAGGCTTGCATGGAGCTGGGCCTACAGCCAGCTCAGGCCTGGCAGCAACGGGCCCCATTGGAGTTGGAGTCGGTCAGTCAACATACCTTCGTCAAGGTCAGCCTCCCGAGGGAGCACCGGGAGGTCTGTGAAGAGAAAACACAGCCTGTCTCAAAGGATGTCCCCACAGCACCCCAACACCACGTCCCAAAGGAGGAGGAGCAACGTTCTGAAGCCCAAGGACCGCACGCACGCATACGCTGGATTGTGCTGACTTTGAGGTCTCATCCTGCAGAACGAGTCAACTCCTACTCAGAGAAAATGGCGCATGGACATAACTGAGCGGGAACAAAACGATCCCCTGTTTTCCATCCTTTCTTAGATGTTTCCTTTCCATCCGTGGGTAAGCTTAGTGTCCACTGAATTGCCGTGACCCTTCCAGAAAGCCGAGGCCAACAGAAAGATGAAGGCAAGGGACATGGTGGGGTAGAGATGGTGCAATGGGTGTCCCTTGGGCAGCCACGGATACTGTCACGGGCAGCCAAAGTGGCTGTGTTAGTCCAGGGCCCACCCTGGCCATTGCCCATCAAGGAGTCCCATGCTGCCCAGACAGAGTCTAAAGGGTCCAAGGCAAAGGGATCTTCATGTAAGCTTGGGTGCATGTTGGCTCTGGGTGTAAGCAGAAGGGGAACACAGGGGAAAGAAGGAGGACTCCTGGGGCAGCGTGCCACTGCATTTCCCGGGAGCCCAGCGTGCACAGTTCAAAATTCACGTCTGGGCCCAGGCTGGGCTCAGGCCAGGCATCCCCGAACCTCTGCACACTGGGCCACGAGGTGCAGCTAGGACACTCAATGCTGAGGCCAATCAGGGCTCTGCATGTGCACCGTCTGTTGAAGAATCAACGCGTGCTAGCTTGGCAGGTTTTGCACCAGACGGCTTCATGGCAGTAGCAGACATGGGTACCAGGATCCATAACCCCCTCACCAACGAGTAAGGAGACACAACGAGAAGACTCTGAGAACTTGCAGAAAGGCCCAGGCAGTGTGCAGCCAATGAGAGAATCCTGGAGGACATGCGGCGGTCTCGGTGAACATGACTCGCACCCTGACACTTCTCTACCCAGGAAGTACATCCTTTCTGGGCAGATAGCTGAGGATTCCACCACAGCTCAAGAGCACAGGCACATGTTTTGGGACAAGGAATCACTTTGCGACAGCTTCCCAGTCCCAGTCCCATAGGGAACATGAAGCCGGTTCTCAGAAAATGAGCTCTGTCAACCCAGTGGTCACCCAGGGGCATAGGACACAAGACACAGGGCCCCTACCATGGTCAGTCTCGGATTCATCAGTCGTCATTTGGTCCGGCAAGTCCCGCTCAGGAGAGCACACCCGAGCCTCGGGGGTGCTAGTGTCTGTGGAGGAAGAAGAAACAAATTTGGTCTGAGACTCTTTTCAGATGACAGACCGCCTCCGCCTCTGAAGCCAGGCAGAGAAATGTTCTCCCACCCCCTCATCACAAACTCCTATTGTGGGTGCTTATGTCAGTTCAGAGACATTGTGGGGGTTTTCTAGGAAATAAAAACCTGAGGAAGGGAACCTGGAATGGTTGGGGGTGGGGCCAGGCCTGGGGGCGGGCAGTCCTCCAGTCGGGCCACACAATCTCTTGGTTTCACCCCACTCTTACAAGTGGGTTCCCCTCCTTGTCTGTGGCTCTTCCCTTCCACAAGGGAAGGTGACGAGGCATGTGAAGTGAAAGGATCCGGGAACTAGGGCAAGTGCTCACTCCGTGTTCCAGTGGGAGACCAGAATGAGCCTAATGTCCGTGAGGGGTCAGGTGGGTACAGCTCTAGGAATTCCCTGTCCAGCAGCACAGCAACTGAGAGCCTCAATTCACATGAGCTAGCTCATGTCCTGCACATGCTTGGTCGAGTCAGTCCCCGGTGGACAGCTCCCGGCACGTGGGGGAGTTGGGAGAAAATCCAAAGCCGCCACGACATCTCTCATGTGCGCTCCCTCAGAGGACAGAGGACAGCAGACAGCGGACAGCGGACAGAAGGCAAGCGTGGCCATGCACCAGCTTGGGTCTGCTCTTCTCCCCCAGCGCAGGATCGTGGCCTGCCCCACTCCAGGACACTGGGTCAGATTCTCATGTAGAGTGCACAGACTCCACGGCAGACAAATCTCAAGGTGCCTTAGGGCAGGTTTGGAGAACACACTCGTGCCAGCATCAGAGGTCAAATCGATGACTTGACCTCGGGCAACAGCCATGCTTCAGGCACGCTTTCCCGGAGGTTCGGAACCAGCCAAAGCCAAACAAGGAAAGTGAAGTTTCAGGAGAACAGCAGGCAAAGAGAAGATCCTGCCGGGGCCAAAGGTTTTCCTTCCTAAGTTCCCTCAGAGGCGCTGCGAGTTGGCACTCCTGAGCCAAGCATTGGAGTGACCACAGCACCCGGCGGAAAACAGAGTCAGGCTGGAAACCTTGGCTTCTGGGAAAGTGCCCATGGAGCGTGCTGCCGTCAGATCATGGTTGAACCCCGCAAGAAAATGGCTGTCGCAGTGGACACTGTGGCACCGAGAAACTCTCCCCATCCGGGACAAAACACGCAGCCTTCAAGCAAGGTTAGGAACCCCAAAGGCAGAGGCACTTGAACAAGCAGCGCTCCAGGTGGCTCCGATATTTGTGGATGCCTTCAAAGGCGCGTGTCTGCACATGTGTTAGAAGAACACACCAAGTGCCAGGGTGCAGAGGCTTGCATGGAGCTGGGCCTACAGCCAGCTCAGGCCTGGCAGCAACGGGCCCCATTGGAGTTGGAGTCGGTCAGTCAACATACCTTTGTCAAGGTCAGCCTCCCGAGGGAGCACCGGGAGGTCTGTGAAGAGAAAACACAGCCTGTCTCAAAGGATGTCCCCACAGCACCCCAACACCACGTCCCAAAGGAGGAGGAGCAACGTTCTGAAGCCCAAGGACCGCACGCACGCATACGCTGGATTGTGCTGACTTTGAGGTCTCATCCTGCAGAACGAGTCAACTCCTACTCAGAGAAAATGGCGCATGGACATAACTGAGCGGGAACAAAACGATCCCCTGTTTTCCATCCTTTCTTAGATGTTTCCTTTCCATCCGTGGGTAAGCTTAGTGTCCACTGAATTGCCGTGACCCTTCCAGAAAGCCGAGGCCAACAGAAAGATGAAGGCAAGGGACATGGTGGGGTAGAGATGGTGCAATGGGTGTCCCTTGGGCAGCCACGGATACTGTCACGGGCAGCCAAAGTGGCTGTGTTAGTCCAGGGCCCACCCTGGCCATTGCCCATCAAGGAGTCCCATGCTGCCCAGACAGAGTCTAAAGGGTCCAAGGCAAAGGGATCTTCATGTAAGCTTGGGTGCATGTTGGCTCTGGGTGTAAGCAGAAGGGGAACACAGGGGAAAGAAGGAGGACTCCTGGGGCAGCATGCCACTGCATTTCCCGGGAGCCCAGCGTGCACAGTTCAAAATTCACGTCTGGGCCCAGGCTGGGCTCAGGCCAGGCATCCCCGAACCTCTGCACACTGGGCCACGAGGTGCAGCTAGGACACTCGATGCTGAGGCCAATCAGGGCTCTGCATGTGCACCGTCTGTTGAAGAATCAACGCGTGCTAGCTTGGCAGGTTTTGCACCAGACGGCTTCATGGCAGTAGCAGACATGGGTACCAGGATCCATAACCCCCTCACCAACGAGTAAGGAGACACAACGAGAAGACTCTGAGAACTTGCAGAAAGGCCCAGGCAGTGTGCAGCCAATGAGAGAATCCTGGAGGACATGCGGCGGTCTCGGTGAACATGACTCGCACCCTGACACTTCTCTACCCAGGAAGTACATCCTTTCTGGGCAGATAGCTGAGGATTCCACCACAGCTCAAGAGCACAGGCACATGTTTTGGGACAAGGAATCACTTTGCGACAGCTTCCCAGTCCCAGTCCCATAGGGAACATGAAGCCGGTTCTCAGAAAATGAGCTCTGTCAACCCAGTGGTCACCCAGGGGCATAGGACACAAGACACAGGGCCCCTACCATGGTCAGTCTCGGATTCATCAGTCGTCATTTGGTCCGGCAAGTCCCGCTCAGGAGAGCACACCCGAGCCTCGGGGGTGCTAGTGTCTGTGGAGGAAGAAGAAACAAATTTGGTCTGAGACTCTTTTCAGATGACAGACCGCCTCCGCCTCTGAAGCCAGGCAGAGAAATGTTCTCCCACCCCCTCATCACAAACTCCTATTGTGGGTGCTTATGTCAGTTCAGAGACATTGTGGGGGTTTTCTAGGAAATAAAAACCTGAGGAAGGGAACCTGGAATGGTTGGGGGTGGGGCCAGGCCTGGGGGCGGGCAGTCCTCCAGTCGGGCCACACAATCTCTTGGTTTCACCCCACTCTTACAAGTGGGTTCCCCTCCTTGTCTGTGGCTCTTCCCTTCCACAAGGGAAGGTGACGAGGCATGTGAAGTGAAAGGATCCGGGAACTAGGGCAAGTGCTCACTCCGTGTTCCAGTGGGAGACCAGAATGAGCCTAATGTCCGTGAGGGGTCAGGTGGGTACAGCTCTAGGAATTCCCTGTCCAGCAGCACAGCAACTGAGAGCCTCAATTCACATGAGCTAGCTCATGTCCTGCACATGCTTGGTCGAGTCAGTCCCCGGTGGACAGCTCCCGGCACGTGGGGGAGTTGGGAGAAAATCCAAAGCCGCCACGACATCTCTCATGTGCGCTCCCTCAGAGGACAGAGGACAGCAGACAGCGGACAGCGGACAGAAGGCAAGCGTGGCCATGCACCAGCTTGGGTCTGCTCTTCTCCCCCAGCGCAGGATCGTGGCCTGCCCCACTCCAGGACACTGGGTCAGATTCTCATGTAGAGTGCACAGACTCCACGGCAGACAAATCTCAAGGTGCCTTAGGGCAGGTTTGGAGAACACACTCGTGCCAGCATCAGAGGTCAAATCGATGACTTGACCTCGGGCAACAGCCATGCTTCAGGCACGCTTTCCCGGAGGTTCGGAACCAGCCAAAGCCAAACAAGGAAAGTGAAGTTTCAGGAGAACAGCAGGCAAAGAGAAGATCCTGCCGGGGCCAAAGGTTTTCCTTCCTAAGTTCCCTCAGAGGCGCTGCGAGTTGGCACTCCTGAGCCAAGCATTGGAGTGACCACAGCACCCGGCGGAAAACAGAGTCAGGCTGGAAACCTTGGCTTCTGGGAAAGTGCCCATGGAGCGTGCTGCCGTCAGATCATGGTTGAACCCCGCAAGAAAATGGCTGTCGCAGTGGACACTGTGGCACCGAGAAACTCTCCCCATCCGGGACAAAACACGCAGCCTTCAAGCAAGGTTAGGAACCCCAAAGGCAGAGGCACTTGAACAAGCAGCGCTCCAGGTGGCTCCGATATTTGTGGACGCCTTCAAAGGCGCGTGTCTGCACATGTGTTAGAAGAACACACCAAGTGCCAGGGTGCAGAGGCTTGCATGGAGCTGGGCCTACAGCCAGCTCAGGCCTGGCAGCAACGGGCCCCATTGGAGTTGGAGTCGGTCAGTCAACATACCTTTGTCAAGGTCAGCCTCCCGAGGGAGCACCGGGAGGTCTGTGAAGAGAAAACACAGCCTGTCTCAAAGGATGTCCCCACAACACCCCAACACCACGTCCCAAAGGAGGAGGAGCAACGTTCTGAAGCCCAAGGACCGCACGCACGCATACGCTGGATTGTGCTGACTTTGAGGTCTCATCCTGCAGAACGAGTCAACTCCTACTCAGAGAAAATGGCGCATGGACATAACTGAGCGGGAACAAAACGATCCCCTGTTTTCCATCCTTTCTTAGATGTTTCCTTTCCATCCGTGGGTAAGCTTAGTGTCCACTGAATTGCCGTGACCCTTCCAGAAAGCCGAGGCCAACAGAAAGATGAAGGCAAGGGACATGGTGGGGTAGAGATGGTGCAATGGGTGTCCCTTGGGCAGCCACGGATACTGTCACGGGCAGCCAAAGTGGCTGTGTTAGTCCAGGGCCCACCCTGGCCATTGCCCATCAAGGAGTCCCATGCTGCCCAGACAGAGTCTAAAGGGTCCAAGGCAAAGGGATCTTCATGTAAGCTTGGGTGCATGTTGGCTCTGGGTGTAAGCAGAAGGGGAACACAGGGGAAAGAAGGAGGACTCCTGGGACAGCATGCCACTGCATTTCCCGGGAGCCCAGTGTGCACAGTTCAAAATTCACATCTGGGCCCAGGCTGGGCTCAGGCCAGGCATCCCCGAACCTCTGCACACTGGGCCACGAGGTGCAGCTAGGACACTCGATGCTGAGGCCAATCAGGGCTCTGCATGTGCACCGTCTGTTGAAGAATCAACGCGTGCTAGCTTGGCAGGTTTTGCACCAGACGGCTTCATGGCAGTAGCAGACATGGGTACCAGGATCCATAACCCCCTCACCAACGAGTAAGGAGACACAACGAGAAGACTCTGAGAACTTGCAGAAAGGCCCAGGCAGTGTGCAGCCAATGAGAGAATCCTGGAGGACATGCGGCGGTCTCGGTGAACATGACTCGCACCCTGACACTTCTCTACCCAGGAAGTACATCCTTTCTGGGCAGATAGCTGAGGATTCCACCACAGCTCAAGAGCACAGGCACATGTTTTGGGACAAGGAATCACTTTGCGACAGCTTCCCAGTCCCAGTCCCATAGGGAACATGAAGCCGGTTCTCAGAAAATGAGCTCTGTCAACCCAGTGGTCACCCAGGGGCATAGGACACAAGACACAGGGCCCCTACCATGGTCAGTCTCGGATTCATCAGTCGTCATTTGGTCCGGCAAGTCCCGCTCAGGAGAGCACACCCGAGCCTCGGGGGTGCTAGTGTCTGTGGAGGAAGAAGAAACAAATTTGGTCTGAGACTCTTTTCAGATGACAGACCGCCTCCGCCTCTGAAGCCAGGCAGAGAAATGTTCTCCCACCCCCTCATCACAAACTCCTATTGTGGGTGCTTATGTCAGTTCAGAGACATTGTGGGGGTTTTCTAGGAAATAAAAACCTGAGGAAGGGAACCTGGAATGGTTGGGGGTGGGGCCAGGCCTGGGGGCGGGCAGTCCTCCAGTCGGGCCACACAATCTCTTGGTTTCACCCCACTCTTACAAGTGGGTTCCCCTCCTTGTCTGTGGCTCTTCCCTTCCACAAGGGAAGGTGACGAGGCATGTGAAGTGAAAGGATCCGGGAACTAGGGCAAGTGCTCACTCCGTGTTCCAGTGGGAGACCAGAATGAGCCTAATGTCCGTGAGGGGTCAGGTGGGTACAGCTCTAGGAATTCCCTGTCCAGCAGCACAGCAACTGAGAGCCTCAATTCACATGAGCTAGCTCATGTCCTGCACATGCTTGGTCGAGTCAGTCCCCGGTGGACAGCTCCCGGCACGTGGGGGAGTTGGGAGAAAATCCAAAGCCGCCACGACATCTCTCATGTGCGCTCCCTCAGAGGACAGAGGACAGCGGACAGCGGACAGAAGGCAAGCGTGGCCATGCACCAGCTTGGGTCTGCTCTTCTCCCCCAGCGCAGGATCGTGGCCTGCCCCACTCCAGGACACTGGGTCAGATTCTCATGTAGAGTGCACAGACTCCACGGCAGACAAATCTCAAGGTGCCTTAGGGCAGGTTTGGAGAACACACTCGTGCCAGCATCAGAGGTCAAATCAATGACTTGACCTCGGGCAACAGCCATGCTTCAGGCACGCTTTCCCGGAGGTTCGGAACCAGCCAAAGCCAAACAAGGAAAGTGAAGTTTCAGGAGAACAGCAGGCAAAGAGAAGATCCTGCCGGGGCCAAAGGTTTTCCTTCCTAAGTTCCCTCAGAGGCGCTGCGAGTTGGCACTCCTGAGCCAAGCATTGGAGTGACCACAGCACCCGGCGGAAAACAGAGTCAGGCTGGAAACCTTGGCTTCTGGGAAAGTGCCCATGGAGCGTGCTGCCGTCAGATCATGGTTGAACCCCGCAAGAAAATGGCTGTCGCAGTGGACACTGTGGCACCGAGAAACTCTCCCCATCCGGGACAAAACACGCAGCCTTCAAGCAAGGTTGGGAACCCCAAAGGCAGAGGCACTTGAACAAGCAGCGCTCCAGGTGGCTCCGATATTTGTGGACGCCTTCAAAGGCGCGTGTCTGCACATGTGTTAGGAGAACACACCAAGTGCCAGGGTGCAGAGGCTTGCATGGAGCTGGGCCTACAGCCAGCTCAGGCCTGGCAGCAACGGGCCCCATTGGAGTTGGAGTCGGTCAGTCAACATACCTTCGTCAAGGTCAGCCTCCCGAGGGAGCACCGGGAGGTCTGTGAAGAGAAAACACAGCCTGTCTCAAAGGATGTCCCCACAGCACCCCAACACCACGTCCCAAAGGAGGAGGAGCAACGTTCTGAAGCCCAAGGACCGCACGCACGCATACGCTGGATTGTGCTGACTTTGAGGTCTCATCCTGCAGAACGAGTCAACTCCTACTCAGAGAAAATGGCGCATGGACATAACTGAGCGGGAACAAAACGATCCCCTGTTTTCCATCCTTTCTTAGATGTTTCCTTTCCATCCGTGGGTAAGCTTAGTGTCCACTGAATTGCCGTGACCCTTCCAGAAAGCCGAGGCCAACAGAAAGATGAAGGCAAGGGACATGGTGGGGTAGAGATGGTGCAATGGGTGTCCCTTGGGCAGCCATGGATACTGTCACGGGCAGCCAAAGTGGCTGTGTTAGTCCAGGGCCCACCCTGGCCATTGCCCATCAAGGAGTCCCATGCTGCCCAGACAGAGTCTAAAGGGTCCAAGGCAAAGGGATCTTCATGTAAGCTTGGGTGCATGTTGGCTCTGGGTGTAAGCAGAAGGGGAACACAGGGGAAAGAAGGAGGACTCCTGGGGCAGCATGCCACTGCATTTCCCGGGAGCCCAGCGTGCACAGTTCAAAATTCACGTCTGGGCCCAGGCTGGGCTCAGGCCAGGCATCCCCGAACCTCTGCACACTGGGCCACGAGGTGCAGCTAGGACACTCGATGCTGAGGCCAATCAGGGCTCTGCATGTGCACCGTCTGTTGAAGAATCAACGCGTGCTAGCTTGGCAGGTTTTGCACCAGACGGCTTCATGGCAGTAGCAGACATGGGTACCAGGATCCATAACCCCCTCACCAACGAGTAAGGAGACACAACGAGAAGACTCTGAGAACTTGCAGAAAGGCCCAGGCAGTGTGCAGCCAATGAGAGAATCCTGGAGGACATGCGGCGGTCTCGGTGAACATGACTCGCACCCTGACACTTCTCTACCCAGGAAGTACATCCTTTCTGGGCAGATAGCTGAGGATTCCACCACAGCTCAAGAGCACAGGCACATGTTTTGGGACAAGGAATCACTTTGCGACAGCTTCCCAGTCCCAGTCCCATAGGGAACATGAAGCCGGTTCTCAGAAAATGAGCTCTGTCAACCCAGTGGTCACCCAGGGGCATAGGACACAAGACACAGGGCCCCTACCATGGTCAGTCTCGGATTCATCAGTCGTCATTTGGTCCGGCAAGTCCCGCTCAGGAGAGCACACCCGAGCCTCGGGGGTGCTAGTGTCTGTGGAGGAAGAAGAAACAAATTTGGTCTGAGACTCTTTTCAGATGACAGACCGCCTCCGCCTCTGAAGCCAGGCAGAGAAATGTTCTCCCACCCCCTCATCACAAACTCCTATTGTGGGTGCTTATGTCAGTTCAGAGACATTGTGGGGGTTTTCTAGGAAATAAAAACCTGAGGAAGGGAACCTGGAATGGTTGGGGGTGGGGCCAGGCCTGGGGGCGGGCAGTCCTCCAGTCGGGCCACACAATCTCTTGGTTTCACCCCACTCTTACAAGTGGGTTCCCCTCCTTGTCTGTGGCTCTTCCCTTCCACAAGGGAAGGTGACGAGGCATGTGAAGTGAAAGGATCCGGGAACTAGGGCAAGTGCTCACTCCGTGTTCCAGTGGGAGACCAGAATGAGCCTAATGTCCGTGAGGGGTCAGGTGGGTACAGCTCTAGGAATTCCCTGTCCAGCAGCACAGCAACTGAGAGCCTCAATTCACATGAGCTAGCTCATGTCCTGCACATGCTTGGTCGAGTCAGTCCCCGGTGGACAGCTCCCGGCACGTGGGGGAGTTGGGAGAAAATCCAAAGCCGCCACGACATCTCTCATGTGCGCTCCCTCAGAGGACAGAGGACAGCGGACAGCGGACAGAAGGCAAGCGTGGCCATGCACCAGCTTGGGTCTGCTCTTCTCCCCCAGCGCAGGATCGTGGCCTGCCCCACTCCAGGACACTGGGTCAGATTCTCATGTAGAGTGCACAGACTCCACGGCAGACAAATCTCAAGGTGCCTTAGGGCAGGTTTGGAGAACACACTCGTGCCAGCATCAGAGGTCAAATCGATGACTTGACCTCGGGCAACAGCCATGCTTCAGGCACGCTTTCCCGGAGGTTCGGAACCAGCCAAAGCCAAACAAGGAAAGTGAAGTTTCAGGAGAACAGCAGGCAAAGAGAAGATCCTGCCGGGGCCAAAGGTTTTCCTTCCTAAGTTCCCTCAGAGGCGCTGCGAGTTGGCACTCCTGAGCCAAGCATTGGAGTGACCACAGCACCCGGCGGAAAACAGAGTCAGGCTGGAAACCTTGGCTTCTGGGAAAGTGCCCATGGAGCGTGCTGCCGTCAGATCATGGTTGAACCCCGCAAGAAAATGGCTGTCGCAGTGGACACTGTGGCACCGAGAAACTCTCCCCATCCGGGACAAAACACGCAGCCTTCAAGCAAGGTTGGGAACCCCAAAGGCAGAGGCACTTGAACAAGCAGCGCTCCAGGTGGCTCCGATATTTGTGGACGCCTTCAAAGGCGCGTGTCTGCACATGTGTTAGAAGAACACACCAAGTGCCAGGGTGCAGAGGCTTGCATGGAGCTGGGCCTACAGCCAGCTCAGGCCTGGCAGCAACGGGCCCCATTGGAGTTGGAGTCGGTCAGTCAACATACCTTCGTCAAGGTCAGCCTCCCGAGGGAGCACCGGGAGGTCTGTGAAGAGAAAACACAGCCTGTCTCAAAGGATGTCCCCACAGCACCCCAACACCACGTCCCAAAGGAGGAGGAGCAACGTTCTGAAGCCCAAGGACCGCACGCACGCATACGCTGGATTGTGCTGACTTTGAGGTCTCATCCTGCAGAACGAGTCAACTCCTACTCAGAGAAAATGGCGCATGGACATAACTGAGCGGGAACAAAACGATCCCCTGTTTTCCATCCTTTCTTAGATGTTTCCTTTCCATCCGTGGGTAAGCTTAGTGTCCACTGAATTGCCGTGACCCTTCCAGAAAGCCGAGGCCAACAGAAAGATGAAGGCAAGGGACATGGTGGGGTAGAGATGGTGCAATGGGTGTCCCTTGGGCAGCCACGGATACTGTCACGGGCAGCCAAAGTGGCTGTGTTAGTCCAGGGCCCACCCTGGCCATTGCCCATCAAGGAGTCCCATGCTGCCCAGACAGAGTCTAAAGGGTCCAAGGCAAAGGGATCTTCATGTAAGCTTGGGTGCATGTTGGCTCTGGGTGTAAGCAGAAGGGGAACACAGGGGAAAGAAGGAGGACTCCTGGGGCAGCATGCCACTGCATTTCCCGGGAGCCCAGCGTGCACAGTTCAAAATTCACGTCTGGGCCCAGGCTGGGCTCAGGCCAGGCATCCCCGAACCTCTGCACACTGGGCCACGAGGTGCAGCTAGGACACTCGATGCTGAGGCCAATCAGGGCTCTGCATGTGCACCGTCTGTTGAAGAATCAACGCGTGCTAGCTTGGCAGGTTTTGCACCAGACGGCTTCATGGCAGTAGCAGACATGGGTACCAGGATCCATAACCCCCTCACCAACGAGTAAGGAGACACAACGAGAAGACTCTGAGAACTTGCAGAAAGGCCCAGGCAGTGTGCAGCCAATGAGAGAATCCTGGAGGACATGCGGCGGTCTCGGTGAACATGACTCGCACCCTGACACTTCTCTACCCAGGAAGTACATCCTTTCTGGGCAGATAGCTGAGGATTCCACCACAGCTCAAGAGCACAGGCACATGTTTTGGGACAAGGAATCACTTTGCGACAGCTTCCCAGTCCCAGTCCCATAGGGAACATGAAGCCGGTTCTCAGAAAATGAGCTCTGTCAACCCAGTGGTCACCCAGGGGCATAGGACACAAGACACAGGGCCCCTACCATGGTCAGTCTCGGATTCATCAGTTGTCATTTGGTCCGGCAAGTCCCGCTCAGGAGAGCACACCCGAGCCTCGGGGGTGCTAGTGTCTGTGGAGGAAGAAGAAACAAATTTGGTCTGAGACTCTTTTCAGATGACAGACCGCCTCCGCCTCTGAAGCCAGGCAGAGAAATGTTCTCCCACCCCCTCATCACAAACTCCTATTGTGGGTGCTTATGTCAGTTCAGAGACATTGTGGGGGTTTTCTAGGAAATAAAAACCTGAGGAAGGGAACCTGGAATGGTTGGGGGTGGGGCCAGGCCTGGGGGCGGGCAGTCCTCCAGTCGGGCCACACAATCTCTTGGTTTCACCCCACTCTTACAAGTGGGTTCCCCTCCTTGTCTGTGGCTCTTCCCTTCCACAAGGGAAGGTGACGAGGCATGTGAAGTGAAAGGATCCGGGAACTAGGGCAAGTGCTCACTCCGTGTTCCAGTGGGAGACCAGAATGAGCCTAATGTCCGTGAGGGGTCAGGTGGGTACAGCTCTAGGAATTCCCTGTCCAGCAGCACAGCAACTGAGAGCCTCAATTCACATGAGCTAGCTCATGTCCTGCACATGCTTGGTCGAGTCAGTCCCCGGTGGACAGCTCCCGGCACGTGGGGGAGTTGGGAGAAAATCCAAAGCCGCCACGACATCTCTCATGTGCGCTCCCTCAGAGGACAGAGGACAGCAGACAGCGGACAGCGGACAGAAGGCAAGCGTGGCCATGCACCAGCTTGGGTCTGCTCTTCTCCCCCAGCGCAGGATCGTGGCCTGCCCCACTCCAGGACACTGGGTCAGATTCTCATGTAGAGTGCACAGACTCCACGGCAGACAAATCTCAAGGTGCCTTAGGGCAGGTTTGGAGAACACACTCGTGCCAGCATCAGAGGTCAAATCGATGACTTGACCTCGGGCAACAGCCATGCTTCAGGCACGCTTTCCCGGAGGTTCGGAACCAGCCAAAGCCAAACAAGGAAAGTGAAGTTTCAGGAGAACAGCAGGCAAAGAGAAGATCCTGCCGGGGCCAAAGGTTTTCCTTCCTAAGTTCCCTCAGAGGCGCTGCGAGTTGGCACTCCTGAGCCAAGCATTGGAGTGACCACAGCACCCGGCGGAAAACAGAGTCAGGCTGGAAACCTTGGCTTCTGGGAAAGTGCCCATGGAGCGTGCTGCCATCAGATCATGGTTGAACCCCGCAAGAAAATGGCTGTCGCAGTGGACACTGTGGCACCGAGAAATTCTCCCCATCCGGGACAAAACACGCAGCCTTCAAGCAAGGTTAGGAACCCCAAAGGCAGAGGCACTTGAACAAGCAGCGCTCCAGGTGGCTCCGATATTTGTGGACGCCTTCAAAGGCGCGTGTCTGCACATGTGTTAGAAGAACACACCAAGTGCCAGGGTGCAGAGGCTTGCATGGAGCTGGGCCTACAGCCAGCTCAGGCCTGGCAGCAACGGGCCCCATTGGAGTTGGAGTCGGTCAGTCAACATACCTTCGTCAAGGTCAGCCTCCCGAGGGAGCACCGGGAGGTCTGTGAAGAGAAAACACAGCCTGTCTCAAAGGATGTCCCCACAGCACCCCAACACCACGTCCCAAAGGAGGAGGAGCAACGTTCTGAAGCCCAAGGACCGCACGCACGCATACGCTGGATTGTGCTGACTTTGAGGTCTCATCCTGCAGAACGAGTCAACTCCTACTCAGAGAAAATGGCGCATGGACATAACTGAGCGGGAACAAAACGATCCCCTGTTTTCCATCCTTTCTTAGATGTTTCCTTTCCATCCGTGGGTAAGCTTAGTGTCCACTGAATTGCCGTGACCCTTCCAGAAAGCCGAGGCCAACAGAAAGATGAAGGCAAGGGACATGGTGGGGTAGAGATGGTGCAATGGGTGTCCCTTGGGCAGCCACGGATACTGTCACGGGCAGCCAAAGTGGCTGTGTTAGTCCAGGGCCCACCCTGGCCATTGCCCATCAAGGAGTCCCATGCTGCCCAGACAGAGTCTAAAGGGTCCAAGGCAAAGGGATCTTCATGTAAGCTTGGGTGCATGTTGGCTCTGGGTGTAAGCAGAAGGGGAACACAGGGGAAAGAAGGAGGACTCCTGGGGCAGCATGCCACTGCATTTCCCGGGAGCCCAGCGTGCACAGTTCAAAATTCATGTCTGGGCCCAGGCTGGGCTCAGGCCAGGCATCCCCGAACCTCTGCACACTGGGCCACGAGGTGCAGCTAGGACACTCGATGCTGAGGCCAATCAGGGCTCTGCATGTGCACCGTCTGTTGAAGAATCAACGCGTGCTAGCTTGGCAGGTTTTGCACCAGACGGCTTCATGGCAGTAGCAGACATGGGTACCAGGATCCATAACCCCCTCACCAACGAGTAAGGAGACACAACGAGAAGACTCTGAGAACTTGCAGAAAGGCCCAGGCAGTGTGCAGCCAATGAGAGAATCCTGGAGGACATGCGGCGGTCTCGGTGAACATGACTCGCACCCTGACACTTCTCTACCCAGGAAGTACATCCTTTCTGGGCAGATAGCTGAGGATTCCACCACAGCTCAAGAGCACAGGCACATGTTTTGGGACAAGGAATCACTTTGCGACAGCTTCCCAGTCCCAGTCCCATAGGGAACATGAAGCCGGTTCTCAGAAAATGAGCTCTGTCAACCCAGTGGTCACCCAGGGGCATAGGACACAAGACACAGGGCCCCTACCATGGTCAGTCTCGGATTCATCAGTCGTCATTTGGTCCGGCAAGTCCCGCTCAGGAGAGCACACCCGAGCCTCGGGGGTGCTAGTGTCTGTGGAGGAAGAAGAAACAAATTTGGTCTGAGACTCTTTTCAGATGACAGACCGCCTCCGCCTCTGAAGCCAGGCAGAGAAATGTTCTCCCACCCCCTCATCACAAACTCCTATTGTGGGTGCTTATGTCAGTTCAGAGACATTGTGGGGGTTTTCTAGGAAATAAAAACCTGAGGAAGGGAACCTGGAATGGTTGGGGGTGGGGCCAGGCCTGGGGGCGGGCAGTCCTCCAGTCGGGCCACACAATCTCTTGGTTTCACCCCACTCTTACAAGTGGGTTCCCCTCCTTGTCTGTGGCTCTTCCCTTCCACAAGGGAAGGTGACGAGGCATGTGAAGTGAAAGGATCCGGGAACTAGGGCAAGTGCTCACTCCGTGTTCCAGTGGGAGACCAGAATGAGCCTAATGTCCGTGAGGGGTCAGGTGGGTACAGCTCTAGGAATTCCCTGTCCAGCAGCACAGCAACTGAGAGCCTCAATTCACATGAGCTAGCTCATGTCCTGCACATGCTTGGTCGAGTCAGTCCCCGGTGGACAGCTCCCGGCACGTGGGGGAGTTGGGAGAAAATCCAAAGCCGCCACGACATCTCTCATGTGCGCTCCCTCAGAGGACAGAGGACAGCAGACAGCGGACAGCGGACAGAAGGCAAGCGTGGCCATGCACCAGCTTGGGTCTGCTCTTCTCCCCCAGCGCAGGATCGTGGCCTGCCCCACTCCAGGACACTGGGTCAGATTCTCATGTAGAGTGCACAGACTCCACGGCAGACAAATCTCAAGGTGCCTTAGGGCAGGTTTGGAGAACACACTCGTGCCAGCATCAGAGGTCAAATCGATGACTTGACCTCGGGCAACAGCCATGCTTCAGGCACGCTTTCCCGGAGGTTCGGAACCAGCCAAAGCCAAACAAGGAAAGTGAAGTTTCAGGAGAACAGCAGGCAAAGAGAAGATCCTGCCGGGGCCAAAGGTTTTCCTTCCTAAGTTCCCTCAGAGGCGCTGCGAGTTGGCACTCCTGAGCCAAGCATTGGAGTGACCACAGCACCCGGTGGAAAACAGAGTCAGGCTGGAAACCTTGGCTTCTGGGAAAGTGCCCATGGAGCGTGCTGCCGTCAGATCATGGTTGAACCCCGCAAGAAAATGGCTGTCGCAGTGGACACTGTGGCACCGAGAAACTCTCCCCATCCGGGACAAAACACGCAGCCTTCAAGCAAGGTTAGGAACCCCAAAGGCAGAGGCACTTGAACAAGCAGCGCTCCAGGTGGCTCCGATATTTGTGGACGCCTTCAAAGGCGCGTGTCTGCACATGTGTTAGGAGAACACACCAAGTGCCAGGGTGCAGAGGCTTGCATGGAGCTGGGCCTACAGCCAGCTCAGGCCTGGCAGCAACGGGCCCCATTGGAGTTGGAGTCGGTCAGTCAACATACCTTCGTCAAGGTCAGCCTCCCGAGGCAGCACCGGGAGGTCTGTGAAGAGAAAACACAGCCTGTCTCAAAGGATGTCCCCACAGCACCCCAACACCACGTCCCAGAGGAGGAGGAGCAACGTTCTGAAGCCCAAGGACCGCACGCACGCATACGCTGGATTGTGCTGACTTTGAGGTCTCATCCTGCAGAACGAGTCAACTCCTACTCAGAGAAAATGGCGCATGGACATAACTGAGCGGGAACAAAACGATCCCCTGTTTTCCATCCTTTCTTAGATGTTTCCTTTCCATCCGTGGGTAAGCTTAGTGTCCACTGAATTGCCGTGACCCTTCCAGAAAGCCGAGGCCAACAGAAAGATGAAGGCAAGGGACATGGTGGGGTAGAGATGGTGCAATGGGTGTCCCTTGGGCAGCCACGGATACTGTCACGGGCAGCCAAAGTGGCTGTGTTAGTCCAGGGCCCACCCTGGCCATTGCCCATCAAGGAGTCCCATGCTGCCCAGACAGAGTCTAAAGGGTCCAAGGCAAAGGGATCTTCATGTAAGCTTGGGTGCATGTTGGCTCTGGGTGTAAGCAGAAGGGGAACACAGGGGAAAGAAGGAGGACTCCTGGGGCAGCATGCCACTGCATTTCTCGGGAGCCCAGCGTGCACAGTTCAAAATTCACGTCTGGGCCCAGGCTGGGCTCAGGCCAGGCATCCCCGAACCTCCGCACACTGGGCCATGAGGTGCAGCTAGGACACTCGATGCTGAGGCCAATCAGGGCTCTGCATGTGCACCGTCTGTTGAAGAATCAACGCGTGCTAGCTTGGCAGGTTTTGCACCAGACGGCTTCATGGCAGTAGCAGACATGGGTACCAGGATCCATAACCCCCTCACCAACGAGTAAGGAGACACAACGAGAAGACTCTGAGAACTTGCAGAAAGGCCCAGGCAGTGTGCAGCCAATGAGAGAATCCTGGAGGACATGCGGCGGTCTCGGTGAACATGACTCGCACCCTGACACTTCTCTACCCAGGAAGTACATCCTTTCTGGGCAGATAGCTGAGGATTCCACCACAGCTCAAGAGCACAGGCACATGTTTTGGGACAAGGAATCACTTTGCGACAGCTTCCCAGTCCCAGTCCCATAGGGAACATGAAGCCGGTTCTCAGAAAATGAGCTCTGTCAACCCAGTGGTCACCCAGGGGCATAGGACACAAGACACAGGGCCCCTACCATGGTCAGTCTCGGATTCATCAGTTGTCATTTGGTCCGGCAAGTCCCGCTCAGGAGAGCACACCCGAGACTCGGGGGTGCTAGTGTCTGTGGAGGAAGAAGAAACAAATTTGGTCTGAGACTCTTTTCAGATGACAGACCGCCTCCGCCTCTGAAGCCAGGCAGAGAAATGTTCTCCCACCCCCTCATCACAAACTCCTATTGTGGGTGCTTATGTCAGTTCAGAGACATTGTGGGGGTTTTCTAGGAAATAAAAACCTGAGGAAGGGAACCTGGAATGGTTGGGGGTGGGGCCAGGCCTGGGGGCGGGCAGTCCTCCAGTCGGGCCACACAATCTCTTGGTTTCACCCCACTCTTACAAGTGGGTTCCCCTCCTTGTCTGTGGCTCTTCCCTTCCACAAGGGAAGGTGACGAGGCATGTGAAGTGAAAGGATCCGGGAACTAGGGCAAGTGCTCACTCCGTGTTCCAGTGGGAGACCAGAATGAGCCTAATGTCCGTGAGGGGTCAGGTGGGTACAGCTCTAGGAATTCCCTGTCCAGCAGCACAGCAACTGAGAGCCTCAATTCCCATTAGCCAGCTCATGTCCTGCACATGCTTGGTCGAGTCAGTCCCCGGTGGACAGCTCCCGGCACGTGGGGGAGTTGGCAGAAAATACAAAGCCGCCACGACATCTCTCATGTGCGCTCCCTCAGAGGACAGAGGACAGCAGACAGCGGACAGCGGACAGAAGGCAAGCGTGGCCATGCACCAGCTTGGGTCTGCTCTTCTCCCCCAGCGCAGGATCGTGGCCTGCCCCACTCCAGGACACTGGGTCAGATTCTCATGTAGAGTGCACAGACTCCACGGCAGACAAATCTCAAGGTGCCTTAGGGCAGGTTTGGAGAACACACTCGTGCCAGCATCAGAGGTCAAATCGATGACTTGACCTCGGGCAACAGCCATGCTTCAGGCACGCTTTCCCGGAGGTTCGGAACCAGCCAAAGCCAAACAAGGAAAGTGAAGTTTCAGGAGAACAGCAGGCAAAGAGAAGATCCTGCCGGGGCCAAAGGTTTTCCTTCCTAAGTTCCCTCAGAGGCGCTGCGAGTTGGCACTCCTGAGCCAAGCATTGGAGTGACCACAGCACCCGGCGGAAAACAGAGTCAGGCTGGAAACCTTGGCTTCTGGGAAAGTGCCCATGGAGCGTGCTGCCGTCAGATCATGGTTGAACCCCGCAAGAAAATGGCTGTCGCAGTGGACACTGTGGCACCGAGAAACTCTCCCCATCCGGGACAAAACACGCAGCCTTCAAGCAAGGTTAGGAACCCCAAAGGCAGAGGCACTTGAACAAGCAGCGCTCCAGGTGGCTCCGATATTTGTGGACGCCTTCAAAGGCGCGTGTCTGCACATGTGTTAGGAGAACACACCAAGTGCCAGGGTGCAGAGGCTTGCATGGAGCTGGGCCTACAGCCAGCTCAGGCCTGGCAGCAACGGGCCCCATTGGAGTTGGAGTCGGTCAGTCAACATACCTTCGTCAAGGTCAGCCTCCCGAGGCAGCACCGGGAGGTCTGTGAAGAGAAAACACAGCCTGTCTCAAAGGATGTCCCCACAGCACCCCAACACCACGTCCCAGAGGAGGAGGAGCAACGTTCTGAAGCCCAAGGACCGCACGCACGCATACGCTGGATTGTGCTGACTTTGAGGTCTCATCCTGCAGAACGAGTCAACTCCTACTCAGAGAAAATGGCGCATGGACATAACTGAGCGGGAACAAAACGATCCCCTGTTTTCCATCCTTTCTTAGATGTTTCCTTTCCATCCGTGGGTAAGCTTAGTGTCCACTGATGTGCCGTGACCCTTCCAGAAAGCCGAGGCCAACAGAAAGATGAAGGCAAGGGACATGGTGGGGTAGAGATGGTGCAATGGGTGTCCCTTGGGCAGCCACGGATACTGTCACGGGCAGCCAAAGTGGCTGTGTTAGTCCAGGGCCCACCCTGGCCATTGCCCATCAAGGAGTCCCATGCTGCCCAGACAGAGTCTAAAGGGTCCAAGGCAAAGGGATCTTCATGTAAGCTTGGGTGCATGTTGGCTCTGGGTGTAAGCAGAAGGGGAACACAGGGGAAAGAAGGAGGACTCCTGGGGCAGCATGCCACTGCATTTCTCGGGAGCCCAGCGTGCACAGTTCAAAATTCACGTCTGGGCCCAGGCTGGGCTCAGGCCAGGCATCCCCGAACCTCCGCACACTGGGCCACGAGGTGCAGCTAGGACACTCGATGCTGAGGCCAATCAGGGCTCTGCATGTGCACCGTCTGTTGAAGAATCAACGCGTGCTAGCTTGGCAGGTTTTGCACCAGACGGATTCATGGCAGTAGCAGACATGGGTACCAGGATCCATAACCCCCTCACCAACGAGTAAGGAGACACAACGAGAAGACTCTGAGAACTTGCAGAAAGGCCCAGGCAGTGTGCAGCCAATGAGAGAATCCTGGAGGACATGCGGCGGTCTCGGTGAACATGACTCGCACCCTGACACTTCTCTACCCAGGAAGTACATCCTTTCTGGGCAGATAGCTGAGGATTCCACCACAGCTCAAGAGCACAGGCACATGTTTTGGGACAAGGAATCACTTTGCGACAGCTTCCCAGTCCCAGTCCCATAGGGAACATGAAGCCGGTTCTCAGAAAATGAGCTCTGTCAACCCAGTGGTCACCCAGGGGCATAGGACACAAGACACAGGGCCCCTACCATGGTCAGTCTCGGATTCATCAGTTGTCATTTGGTCCGGCAAGTCCCGCTCAGGAGAGCACACCCGAGACTCGGGGGTGCTAGTGTCTGTGGAGGAAGAAGAAACAAATTTGGTCTGAGACTCTTTTCAGATGACAGACCGCCTCCGCCTCTGAAGCCAGGCAGAGAAATGTTCTCCCACCCCCTCATCACAAACTCCTATTGTGGGTGCTTATGTCAGTTCAGAGACATTGTGGGGGTTTTCTAGGAAATAAAAACCTGAGGAAGGGAACCTGGAATGGTTGGGGGTGGGGCCAGGCCTGGGGGCGGGCAGTCCTCCAGTCGGGCCACACAATCTCTTGGTTTCACCCCACTCTTACAAGTGGGTTCCCCTCCTTGTCTGTGGCTCTTCCCTTCCACAAGGGAAGGTGACGAGGCATGTGAAGTGAAAGGATCCGGGAACTAGGGCAAGTGCTCACTCCGTGTTCCAGTGGGAGACCAGAATGAGCCTAATGTCCGTGAGGGGTCAGGTGGGTACAGCTCTAGGAATTCCCTGTCCAGCAGCACAGCAACTGAGAGCCTCAATTCCCATGAGCCAGCTCATGTCCTGCACATGCTTGGTCGAGTCAGTCCCCGGTGGACAGCTCCCGGCACGTGGGGGAGTTGGGAGAAAATCCAAAGCCGCCACGACATCTCTCATGTGCGCTCCCTCAGAGGACAGAGGACAGCGGACAGCGGACAGAAGGCAAGCGTGGCCATGCACCAGCTTGGGTCTGCTCTTCTCCCCCAGCGCAGGATCGTGGCCTGCCCCACTCCAGGACACTGGGTCAGATTCTCATGTAGAGTGCACAGACTCCACGGCAGACAAATCTCAAGGTGCCTTAGGGCAGGTTTGGAGAACACACTCGTGCCAGCATCAGAGGTCAAATCGATGACTTGACCTCGGGCAACAGCCATGCTTCAGGCACGCTTTCCCGGAGGTTCGGAACCAGCCAAAGCCAAACAAGGAAAGTGAAGTTTCAGGAGAACAGCAGGCAAAGAGAAGATCCTGCCGGGGCCAAAGGTTTTCCTTCCTAAGTTCCCTCAGAGGCGCTGCGAGTTGGCACTCCTGAGCCAAGCATTGGAGTGACCACAGCACCCGGCGGAAAACAGAGTCAGGCTGGAAACCTTGGCTTCTGGGAAAGTGCCCATGGAGCGTGCTGCCGTCAGATCATGGTTGAACCCCGCAAGAAAATGGCTGTCGCAGTGGACACTGTGGCACCGAGAAACTCTCCCCATCCGGGACAAAACACGCAGCCTTCAAGCAAGGTTAGGAACCCCAAAGGCAGAGGCACTTGAACAAGCAGCGCTCCAGGTGGCTCCGATATTTGTGGACGCCTTCAAAGGCGCGTGTCTGCACATGTGTTAGGAGAACACACCAAGTGCCAGGGTGCAGAGGCTTGCATGGAGCTGGGCCTACAGCCAGCTCAGGCCTGGCAGCAACGGGCCCCATTGGAGTTGGAGTCGGTCAGTCAACATACCTTCGTCAAGGTCAGCCTCCCGAGGCAGCACCGGGAGGTCTGTGAAGAGAAAACACAGCCTGTCTCAAAGGATGTCCCCACAGCACCCCAACACCACGTCCCAGAGGAGGAGGAGCAACGTTCTGAAGCCCAAGGACCGCACGCACGCATACGCTGGATTGTGCTGACTTTGAGGTCTCATCCTGCAGAACGAGTCAACTCCTACTCAGAGAAAATGGCGCATGGACATAACTGAGCGGGAACAAAACGATCCCCTGTTTTCCATCCTTTCTTAGATGTTTCCTTTCCATCCGTGGGTAAGCTTAGTGTCCACTGATGTGCCGTGACCCTTCCAGAAAGCCGAGGCCAACAGAAAGATGAAGGCAAGGGACATGGTGGGGTAGAGATGGTGCAATGGGTGTCCCTTGGGCAGCCACGGATACTGTCACGGGCAGCCAAAGTGGCTGTGTTAGTCCAGGGCCCACCCTGGCCATTGCCCATCAAGGAGTCCCATGCTGCCCAGACAGAGTCTAAAGGGTCCAAGGCAAAGGGATCTTCATGTAAGCTTGGGTGCATGTTGGCTCTGGGTGTAAGCAGAAGGGGAACACAGGGGAAAGAAGGAGGACTCCTGGGGCAGCATGCCACTGCATTTCTCGGGAGCCCAGCGTGCACAGTTCAAAATTCACGTCTGGGCCCAGGCTGGGCTCAGGCCAGGCATCCCCGAACCTCCGCACACTGGGCCACGAGGTGCAGCTAGGACACTCGATGCTGAGGCCAATCAGGGCTCTGCATGTGCACCGTCTGTTGAAGAATCAACGCGTGCTAGCTTGGCAGGTTTTGCACCAGACGGATTCATGGCAGTAGCAGACATGGGTACCAGGATCCATAACCCCCTCACCAACGAGTAAGGAGACACAACGAGAAGACTCTGAGAACTTGCAGAAAGGCCCAGGCAGTGTGCAGCCAATGAGAGAATCCTGGAGGACATGCGGCGGTCTCGGTGAACATGACTCGCACCCTGACACTTCTCTACCCAGGAAGTACATCCTTTCTGGGCAGATAGCTGAGGATTCCACCACAGCTCAAGAGCACAGGCACATGTTTTGGGACAAGGAATCACTTTGCGACAGCTTCCCAGTCCCAGTCCCATAGGGAACATGAAGCCGGTTCTCAGAAAATGAGCTCTGTCAACCCAGTGGTCACCCAGGGGCATAGGACACAAGACACAGGGCCCCTACCATGGTCAGTCTCGGATTCATCAGTTGTCATTTGGTCCGGCAAGTCCCGCTCAGGAGAGCACACCCGAGACTCGGGGGTGCTAGTGTCTGTGGAGGAAGAAGAAACAAATTTGGTCTGAGACTCTTTTCAGATGACAGACCGCCTCCGCCTCTGAAGCCAGGCAGAGAAATGTTCTCCCACCCCCTCATCACAAACTCCTATTGTGGGTGCTTATGTCAGTTCAGAGACATTGTGGGGGTTTTCTAGGAAATAAAAACCTGAGGAAGGGAACCTGGAATGGTTGGGGGTGGGGCCAGGCCTGGGGGCGGGCAGTCCTCCAGTCGGGCCACACAATCTCTTGGTTTCACCCCACTCTTACAAGTGGGTTCCCCTCCTTGTCTGTGGCTCTTCCCTTCCACAAGGGAAGGTGACGAGGCATGTGAAGTGAAAGGATCCGGGAACTAGGGCAAGTGCTCACTCCGTGTTCCAGTGGGAGACCAGAATGAGCCTAATGTCCGTGAGGGGTCAGGTGGGTACAGCTCTAGGAATTCCCTGTCCAGCAGCACAGCAACTGAGAGCCTCAATTCCCATGAGCCAGCTCATGTCCTGCACATGCTTGGTCGAGTCAGTCCCCGGTGGACAGCTCCCGGCACGTGGGGGAGTTGGCAGAAAATACAAAGCCGCCACGACATTTCTCATGTGCGCTCCCTCAGAGGACAGAGGACAGCGGACAGCGGACAGCGGACAGAAGGCAAGCGTGGCCATGCACCAGCTTGGGTCTGCTCTTCTCCCCCAGCGCAGGATCGTGGCCTGCCCCACTCCAGGACACTGGGTCAGATTCTCATGTAGAGTGCACAGACTCCACGGCAGACAAATCTCAAGGTGCCTTAGGGCAGGTTTGGAGAACACACTCGTGCCAGCATCAGAGGTCAAATCGATGACTTGACCTCGGGCAACAGCCATGCTTCAGGCACGCTTTCCCGGAGGTTCGGAACCAGCCAAAGCCAAACAAGGAAAGTGAAGTTTCAGGAGAACAGCAGGCAAAGAGAAGATCCTGCCGGGGCCAAAGGTTTTCCTTCCTAAGTTCCCTCAGAGGCGCTGCGAGTTGGCACTCCTGAGCCAAGCATTGGAGTGACCACAGCACCCGGCGGAAAACAGAGTCAGGCTGGAAACCTTGGCTTCTGGGAAAGTGCCCATGGAGCGTGCTGCCGTCAGATCATGGTTGAACCCCGCAAGAAAATGGCTGTCGCAGTGGACACTGTGGCACCGAGAAACTCTCCCCATCCGGGACAAAACACGCAGCCTTCAAGCAAGGTTGGGAACCCCAAAGGCAGAGGCACTTGAACAAGCAGCGCTCCAGGTGGCTCCGATATTTGTGGACGCCTTCAAAGGCGCGTGTCTGCACATGTGTTAGGAGAACACACCAAGTGCCAGGGTGCAGAGGCTTGCATGGAGCTGGGCCTACAGCCAGCTCAGGCCTGGCAGCAACGGGCCCCATTGAGTTGGAGTTGGAGTCGGTCAGTCAACATACCTTCGTCAAGGTCAGCCTCCCGAGGGAGCACCGGGAGGTCTGTGAAGAGAAAACACAGCCTGTCTCAAAGGATGTCCCCACAGCACCCCAACACCACGTCCCAAAGGAGGAGGAGCAACGTTCTGAAGCCCAAGGACCGCACGCACGCATACGCTGGATTGTGCTGACTTTGAGGTCTCATCCTGCAGAACGAGTCAACTCCTACTCAGAGAAAATGGCGCATGGACATAACTGAGCGGGAACAAAACGATCCCCTGTTTTCCATCCTTTCTTAGATGTTTCCTTTCCATCCGTGGGTAAGCTTAGTGTCCACTGATGTGCCGTGACCCTTCCAGAAAGCCGAGGCCAACAGAAAGATGAAGGCAAGGGACATGGTGGGGTAGAGATGGTGCAATGGGTGTCCCTTGGGCAGCCACGGATACTGTCACGGGCAGCCAAAGTGGCTGTGTTAGTCCAGGGCCCACCCTGGCCATTGCCCATCAAGGAGTCCCATGCTGCCCAGACAGAGTCTAAAGGGTCCAAGGCAAAGGGATCTTCATGTAAGCTTGGGTGCATGTTGGCTCTGGGTGTAAGCAGAAGGGGAACACAGGGGAAAGAAGGAGGACTCCTGGGGCAGCATGCCACTGCATTTCTCGGGAGCCCAGCGTGCACAGTTCAAAATTCACGTCTGGGCCCAGGCTGGGCTCAGGCCAGGCATCCCCGAACCTCCGCACACTGGGCCATGAGGTGCAGCTAGGACACTCGATGCTGAGGCCAATCAGGGCTCTGCATGTGCACCGTCTGTTGAAGAAGCAATGCATGTTAGCTTGGCAGCTTTGGCACCAGATGGATTCATGGCAGTAGCAGACATGGGTACCAGGATCCATAACCCCCTCACCAACGAGTAAGGAGACACAACGAGAAGACTCTGAGAACTTGCAGAAAGGCCCAGGCAGTGTGCAGCCAATGAGAGAATCCTGGAGGACATGCGGTGTCTTGGTGAACCTGACTCGCACTCTGACACTTCTCTACCCAGGAAGTACATCCTTTCTGGGCAGATAGCTGAGGATTCCACCACAGCTCAAGAGCACAGGCACTTTTGTGGGGACAAGGAATCCCTTTGCAGCAGCTTCCCAGTCCCACAGGGAACATGAAGCCTGGTCTCAGAAAATGAGCTCTGTCAACCCAGGGGTCACCCATGCCATAGGACACAAGACACAGGACCCCTACCATGGTCAGTCTCGGATTCATCAGTCGCCGGTTGGTCTGGCACATCCAGCATAGGAGAGCACACCTGAGACTCTTGGGTGCTAGTGCCTATGGAAGAAGAAGAAACAAATTTGGTCTGAGTCTCTTTTCAGATGACAGACTGTCTCTGCCTCTGAAACCAAGCAGAGAAATGTTCTCCCACTCCCTCATTACAAACTCCTATTGTGGGTGCTTATGTCAGTTCAGAGACATTGTGGGGGTTTTCTACGAAATAAAATCCCGAGGAAGGAAACCTGGCATGGTTGGGGGTGGTACCACACTTGGGGTTGGCAGTCCTCCTGTTAGGCCACAAATTTCTTGGTTTCACCCCACTCTTTTTTTTCCCCCCACTGGCAGAGTGTACAATGGGAGAGAGAGAGAGAGAGAGAAATGTCTTCCTTTTCTGTTTTTTCACTCCCAATGGCCACTGCGGCCAGCACACTGCGCCGATCCAAAGTCATGAGCCAGGTGCTTCTCCTGGTCTCCCTTGTAGGTGCAGGGCCCAAGCACTTGGGCCATCTTCCCCTGCACTCCCGGGCCACAGCAGAGAGCTGGACAGGAAGAGGAGCAACCAGGACAGAATCTGGCACCCTGACCGAGACTAGAACCTGGTGTGCCGGTGACACAGGTGGAGGATTAGCCTATTGAGCCATGGTGCCAGCCTTTACCCCACTCTTACAAGTGGGTTCCCTTCCTTGTCTATGGCTCACTGTTTGAGATCAGCTCTTCCCTTCCTCAAGGGAAGGTGACGAGGCAGGAGAAGTGAAAGGATCTAGGAACTAGGCATCTGACATCTCCGTGTCTCAGTGGGAGCCCAGAAAGAACCTAACTTCACCGAGCCTACTGCTTCAGGTGATGGGCCACCTGGGTACACCTCTAGGAATTCTCTAGCCCCTCCAGGAAAGCAACTGAGAACCATGTTAGCACATGCTTAGTCAAGTCAGTGTCTGGTGGATGCTCCTGGCATGTGGGGAAGGTGGGAGAAAATCAAAAGGAACCACGCCATCTCTCATGTTTGCTCACTCAGATGACAGAGGATAGACAGCAACACACACCAGCTCAGGTCTGGTCTTGTCCACAAGTGGAGGATTGGGGCCTGACCCACTCAAAATATTGGGTCAGATTCTCACGTTGGTTTGACAGAATACTGGCAGACAAATCTCCAGGTATCTTAGGTCACAGTTCGAGAACATACTCATGCCAGCATCAGAGGTCAAATCGATGACTTGACTTCAGGGAACAGCCTTGCTTCATGGATACTTTCCCAGGAGTTCTGAGACCAGCCAAAGCCAAAAAAAGGAAAGTATGTCTCAGGAGAACAACATGCAAAGGGAAGATCCTTGCAGAGCCAACCATGCTTCTGTCCAAGTTCCCTTCAGAGGCGCTGCAAGTTTGGGGTCAGCCCTTGTGGACAAAGCATTGGAATGACCACACTATCCACTGGAAAGGAGAGTGAAACCGGAAACCTTGGCTCCCGGGAAAGGGCCCTTTGAGTGCACTGCCATCTGATCATGAAGGAGCCCTGTCAAGAAAATGGCTGTCACAGTGGAAACCATGGCACTGAGAAACTCTACCCAGCCAGGACAAAAAACAAAGTCTTGAGCCAGGTTCAGGAACCCAAAGGTAGAAGCCCTTGAAAAAGCAGTGCTCCAGGTGGCTCAAACACTGGTGAAGAAGACCAACCAAGACACGGTTCTGCAAGGGTGATATGAGAACACATCAAGTGCCAGAGTGCAGAGGCGAGAATGGAGCTGGGCCCATGGCCAGCTCAGGCTTAGCAGCAATGGGCCCCATTTGGGTCAGTCAGTCAGCATACCTTCCTTGAGATTGCAATCCCATGGAAGAGTCAGTAGGGCTATGAAGAGAAAACACAACCTGTCTCAAAGGATGTTCCCACAACACCCCAATGCCACATCACAAAGAAGCCAAAGCAATGTCCTGAAGCCCAAGGACCACACAGGCACTCACATGCTGCATTTTCCTGACTTCTCAGACTCATCCTGCAGTACAAGTCAACACCTACTAAGAGAAAATGGCATATTGATGTCACTGACCAGGATCAAAGCCATTCCCTGGGTTTCATCCTTTCTTCAGTGTTTCCTTTCTATCCATGGGTATGCTTAGTGTCCACTGAATCACTGTGACCCTTCCAGAAAGCCGAGGCCAACAGAAAGATGCAAGAAAGGGACATGGTGGGGTAGAGGTGATGTAATGGAGGTTCCTCAGGCAGCAATGGCTACAGTTACGGGCAGCCAAAGTGGCTTTGTTGATCCAGGGGCCATCCCAGTTATTTCCCACCAAGGAATCCCATCCTTCTCACACAAGGTCACATGGATTTGCATGAGGTGGAGACCCTCATGCAAACATGGGTGCATGTTGGCTCTGGGTGTAAGGTGAAGGGCAACACGGGGTAAAGAAAGAGGACTTCTAGAGCAGCATGCCACTACACTTCTTGGCAGCTCAGAGGACACAGTTCAGAAGGCCTGTCTGGGCCCAGGCCAAACTCAGGCCAGGCATCCCCTAACCTTTGCACACTGGGCCATCAGGTGCAGTGGGACAAAAGTTTCTGTTGTCATTTGTCTATTTGTTGTGCTAGGGAGCCAAGAAAGTACAATGTAATGCCTAATTCACTCTCTTAGTAGGGGTCATGTTGAATTAAATTTTCCTTCCTGCATAGCAACTGAAAACTTCAATTGACATTAGCCTTGCCCTCACATATTTAGTAAATTCAGTATATGGCAGATGGCTCCAAGCATTTAGGGACGAAAGGTTAAAATACAAAACAACCATGCCATCTCTTTAATTCAGTATTTCAATAGAAAGAGGACAGAAAGCATGTCTGGGCATAGAAATGTTTCTTCATTTCTCTTCTTTATGAATCACTTTTTGTTGAAAAGAGTTCATGGTTTAGCCAAATGCAGCATTATCACTTGAATTTTTGCTTTGTGTTAGAATTAAGCTACTCTAGGAGTCTAGTCTCTTAGTGATTTCTTTTGTGTTCATCAATGTTAACTGTGTCTAGAAGTGTCACAGAGTATAGTCTGCTGCAGTTCATAAGGATGGAAGTTGGGCTTGAGCTGAATATGGGTTTCTTTGGTTGTATATCTTTGCTGCACCAAGAGTTCAGTTTCAATCTCCCCAGAGAGTGTGACAGCCAGGACCTTGATCTTGGTGCTGAGAGAGACAAAGTTGGCCTTCCTCTTGACCTACTGGCAAGCCTTGATGATCCCAGTGATTATGGAACCAATTTCTGTGACTCTATAACTTTGTGATACAGAAGGGCTCTTCATCAAGTCATTTCTGTGCTAAGAATTGCCCTTCCCCTTTTACAAAAATAAGATAGACATAGATGAAATGAAAAGATCCAGTAATTAGGGAAGTGACCAGTTTTCCAGTGAGAGCCAAGGAAAAAGTGATACGATGCTAATCCACATCTTGGCATAGAGACAACAAGGGTGAATCACTATCAAGGAATTTTATTCCTCCAGGACAACAATGGATTACTTCAATCCAAGTTAGGAAAGCTGCTCAACCATTTTGGCAAGTTAGTTCTTGGTGGAGGTTTCAAGAAATTTTAGGGAAGATGGGATAAAATCCTAAAGAATCCTGACAACTGTTATTTTCACTGACTCAGAAGCCAGAGAGGGCAAAAGACATGGGTGGAACAATGAGGTTTCACCTCACCCTGGTTAGAATGGCTCACATACAGAAATCTACCTACAACAGATGCTGGAGAGGATGTGCTGGAAAGGGGACACTAACCCACTGTTGGTGGGAATGCAAACTGGTCAAGCCACTATGGAAGTGAGTCTGGAGATTCCTCAGAAACCTGAAGATAACCCTACCATACAACCCAGCCATCCCACTCCTTGGATTTACCCAAAGGAAATTAAAATGGCAAACAAAAAAGCAGTCTGCACCTTAATGTTTATTGCAGCTCAATTCACAATAGCTAAGACCTGGAAAAACCTAAACACCCATCAACAGTAGACTGGATAAAGAAATTTTGTGATATGTACTCTATAGAGTACTATACAGCATTAAAAACAATGACATCCAGTCATTTGCAACAAAATGGAGGAATATGGAACACATGATGCTGAGTGAAATAAATCAATCCCAAAGGGACAAATATCATATATTCTCCCTGATTGGTGACAACTAACTGAGCACCAAAAAGGAAACCTGTTAAAATGAAATGGACACTACGAGAAATGGTGACTTGATCAACCCTTGCCCTGACTGTTGATGAACAACTTAATACTTTATCCCTTTTAGTATTTTTTTGGTTGTTCTACTTAATACTGTTGGATGAATTCTGTAATTAATACACAGTTATTCTTAAGTGTTGAAACTTAACTGGAAAGTGATCCCTGTTAAATATAAGAGTGGGAATAAGAGAGGGAAGAGATGTACAATTTGGGACATGCTCAATTGGACTTGCCCCAAATGGTAGAGTTAGAAACATACCAGGGGATTCCAATTCAATCCCAACAAGGTAGCATGTACCAATGCCATCTCACTAGTCCAAGTGATCAATTTCTGTTTACAATTGATCATAATGATAGGACTAAGAGCCAAAGGGATAACATAAACAAGATTTCTGTCTGAAAATACTAACTGATAGAATAAAAAAAGGGAGAGAAAGATCCAACATGGGAAGTGGGATACACAGCCGACTCATAGAATGGCGGATGTCTTAAACAGCACTCTGGCCTCAGAATCAGCCCTAAAGGCATGTGGATCTGGCTAAAAAGCCCATGAGAGTATTTCAGGCATGGAAAGCCAAGACACTGTGGCAAAAAAAAAAATGACCTAAATGAAAGATCTCTGTGAGATCCCAGTGGAAAGAACAGGTCTTCAAAGAAGGAGGTGCCTTTCTCTGAAGGGAGGAGAGAACTTCCACTTTGACTATGACCTTGTCTAAATATGATCAGATTCAGCAAACTCAAAAGGCCTCCATAGCCTTGGCAACTCATGACAAGAGCCTAGGGGCCATAAACAAGAGTGTCAATTTGTTAAGTCAACAACAGGAGTCACTGTGCACTTACTCCTCATGTAGGATCTCTGTCCTTAATGTGCTGTACATTGTGATTTAATGCTATAACTAGTACTCAAACAGTATTTTTCACTTTGTGTTTCTGTGTGGGTGCAAACTGTTGAAATCTTTACTTAATATATACTAAATTGATCTTCTGTATATAAAGGGAATTGAAAATGAATCTTGATGTGAATGGAAGGGGGGAGGGAGTGGGAAAGGGGAGGGTTGCAGGTGGGAGGGAAGTTATGGGGGAAGAAAAAGCCATTGTAATCCATAAACTGTACCTTGGTAATTTATATTCACTAAATAAAAGTTAAAAACAAAAGACAGCCGGCACTGTGGCTCAATAGGCTAATCCTCTGCCTTGCGGCACCATCACACTGGGTTCTAGTCCCGGTCGGGGCGCCGGATTCTGTCCTGGTTGCCCCTCTTCCAGGGCAGCTCTCTGCTGTGGCCGGGGAGTGCAGTGGAGGATGGCCCAAGTGCCTTGGGCCCTGCACCCCATGGGAGACCAGGATAAGCACCTGGCTCCTGCCTTCAGATCAGTGCAGTGCGCCAGCTGCAGCGTGCTGGCCATGGCAGCCATTTGAGGGTGAACCAATGGCAAAAGGAAGACCTTTCTCTCTGTCTCTCTCTCTCTCACTGTCCACTCTGCCTGTCAAAAAAAAAAAAAAGACATGGGTGGACTCATTCCATGCTTAGTCTTGGCATCCTTGCCCAGTGAAGTATTTGTGCCAGTCACACTCCCTGACAGTGGGTCCAATTCCCAGGTAGATTTTATTTCTTCCATTGAAGAAAAAGCTATAGTTGTCTTAGGATAGGTTTGGAAAACAGACCTTATCAGAGGTCAAGTCAATGATTTGACATCCCAGCATTAGGCAATCATAATGGAGATTTTCTTGAGGTTTCTGAAACCTCATGAAGAAAAGGAAAGGGAAATATATATCATGAGTACAAGATGCAAAGATGGAATTCTTTTCGAGCCAAACAAGAGATTTTCTAAATTCATTGCAGATATATTATTTTTATTTGAGTAGCACTATTCTACAAAACATTGGAGTTACCATTTGAGGTAGCAAAAGAGTGAGAATACAGAAAATGAGAATCTTGGCAAATTGGAAAGTGCTGATTTGGTGTATGACTGTGAAGGAGTCACAATGCCAGCAGAAGCAAATGGTCATCTCAGTGTTTGTGCCTCATTAGCAATTTTCTTTCAAGGGAATCTACCCTTCCAAGGCAGAAACTGAAGATGTCAAGCTAGTTAGGAAACACACTTCAAACATTTGTGAAAAAGAAGCTCTTAATGTTACATTAAAAGATTGGTAGAGAGCATAAAATGAAATCCTAAGTAATTTTACTAAATGAACACATCCAATATTCAGAATGCAGAGATCAAAAGACAGATGTGGGCCCTGGCCAGCTCAGGCTTGCCATTATTTGCCAGTGGAAGATTTTGTTCAGTCACCATATCTTACACTGTGCCACACTCCAATTGAAGTATGAAATTTTGTGTTGAAGGAAAAACAAAACATATCTGAGTATATTTTCCAACAGCAGACCCTTTTCAATATCAGACAGCTGGTAATGAAGTTATTCTGAATCCAAATATGATACAAGCACATGGAAGTAGATACATGCAAACATGCATTATGGGAAAATGGTATGTGAACTTACTTTTGCTTACGAAAAAAGATTCTCATTCTAAATTCTAGTGAGGCTAGCAACATTACCAGTTGTCTTTCTCTTCCCTTGGTACTCTGTGGTAGCTCACAATTCCAAGTCCCAGTGCTCTTTGAAACTCTTTGAAAGGGAACAGTGTTAGGGGTGAACAAAAAAGACTTCATGCCATACAGGCTTCTTCCCAGTGTTCCAAATTCTGTGTCTTCATGTACCAACATGTAATCTTTGTATGTTGTGTATATAAATAGTATTCAAAGATAAAAATAAAAACCTCAGAATGAATATAGGATAGGGATTGGTTTTGCTCAAGAAAGTATTAAATCTATAAATCATTTTTTCATTAATCGTTCTTTCATAAACTGGTCTTCATGATGTCTCAGAAACTGCATGACAATCTCTGTTATGAGTCAATGATGCTATTCTATCCTTGGCTCCCTGTGGAAAACTGATGGGTACTTTCCAAAGTACAAGATCTTTCATTTTCCCATTGTTAATATGATTAATTAATTAATATGATTAATCAAGGATTAAAAATAAATCAAATAATCAATAATTATTCAACCTGTGCACCATTTTCTCAGAGACATGCTTCAATATACTTAGTTTTATGATGTCTCAGAACTTATGAAACCCAGATTAGAAGCAAATGATATTTACATTTCAAACAAATTCATCTGCAATCAGATATTGAAAAGTGACTGAAAATATACTATCACTACTTTTGTTTTCTCTTCAACAGAAAATATAACACTGTCACCGGAGTCTGAACCAATTAAAGGTATGGTGTCTGGCCAAAACTTTCCAGTGGAAAAAGAAGTTAAGCCTGAGCTTGTAAAGGGACCACCTGTGTCTTCTGTCCTTGCAATCTGAGTTACTGAAGAGTACCAATAGCATGCTTCCTTTAAATTTCCTTTCTGTTCCCTAAAATTTCTTTCACCTAACACTAAAGGATAGTTTATAAAAGGTTTGCACCACTGTTATCAATTTGCTTGAAATCTTCAGTTTCTTTCCTGGAAGGATAGAATTCCTTGGTAGAAAATTGCCCATAGAGCACCTACCCTAAGACAAACATTTTGAATTCAGTTATTCTATAATTGTCTCATAGTTGCAAAATTCAGTCATTGGTTTTCAAGATAGATTTTCAGTATCTCTGTCCTTATCCTTTTTGTACCTCTTAAGGTAATTCTAATGTTTTGTACATAAGTGGAATTTGAATAAAAATAACACACCTGAAATGAATTTAGAAAGGAATTTTGTTGCTCAAAATATTCAAATGACCAATATACAGGAGCACAAATGCTCAGAATCACTAGCCTGCAGGGAAATGCAAACCAAAACCACAGTGATTTTTCACTTCACCTCAGTTAGAATGGCTATCATCCAAAAATCAAAAATCAGTAAATGCTGGTGATGATGTGGGGGAAAAGGTACCCTAACCCACTGCTTGTGGGACTGTAAGCTAGTAGAACTGTTATGGAAGACAGTGTGGAGATTCCTCAGAAATCTGAAAATAGAGCTACCATATGACTGAGCCATTCCACTCCTGGGAATTAACCCAAAATGAAATGAGCATATAAAGAGTCATCGGTACCCCCATGTTTAATGCAGCTGAATTCACAACAGCTAAGATATGCAGTCAACCCAGATATCCATCAACTGATAATGGAATTAAGAAAATGTAGTATATACACACTATGGAATACTCAGCCATAAAAAGAAAAAAATGAAATCCTGTCTTTCGCACAAAAATGGATGCAAGTGTGAACCATTAAGCCTAATGATACAAGCCAGTCCTTAAAAGACAAATATATTTTCTCTGATATGTGGCAGGTGATATAGAATACAAACAATACTTAGGAATAAAGCAGATACTTTGTGATATGATTGTTCTTTTTAGGTCTTGTTTATACTCCTGTGAAACTGTGGTCTTTCTACTTTTTTACTTGTTGAATATATGGTTAGTGATAAATTAAGCCTGTGATTATCGAGTGGATTGAAAGCTTTGTAAAAGTTAAAGTAAGGAAGAAAAGGGGGGTTGAGAGAGTGAGAGGGGGAGAGGGGAATTATGATTCCCTTCTTAGAATTGTACCTGTGAAATACATGAAATCTGTTCTCTTTATATTAATAATAATTCTAAAAAAGGATTCAATTTGTGCATTGGGTTCTCGGCATATATTTTCCTTTTCTCCAGTCTAACTCTCCCAATTGAGCTATTTTGGCTGCCCCTACTGTGTTTTCTTTTCTTTTCTTCATGAGGTCTCAGAAACCTTAGGAAAACCCCCTTTATGAGTACATGAAGCTGAGGTTTCAGAGTTGATTTTATTTCTATCTTATACTGAGATGAGTCTGTTTTCTGAACACGTTCTAAAACAGCTTTAGATTTTTCTGCAGTGGAATCAATAAAACCAACCTGGGAATCTGACCCAATGCCAAAGAGTGTGACTGAACAAAATCCTCCACTTGGCAAAGAGGCTAGGCCTATCCATGTCTTCTGAACCTTGTCTTCTGAGTTACTGAAGAGAACAGCTGGCATGATTCCTAAGCATGTACTGAATCTTCCTTGCACTGCCTTGAACCTTCTGCTACAAACCAACTTGCCAAAACATATAATTTTCCTAACTGTAATTGAACTCCTCCATTAATAACTCTCTTGCTAGAGAATTACCAGTGTGACCACTAAACTAAGGCAATGGTTTTGACTTTATATTTTTCTTGACTTGGCTTCCACAGGAACACTGAGTATGCAGTTTCCAAGTTACCAGATCCTTTCCCTTTATTTTTCTTCTACTGCTTTCCCAGGCCATAGCCATAGAGAGCTGGGTCATAAGTAGAGCAGCCAGGACTCGAACTGGCACCTATATGGGATGCTGGCACCACAGGTGGTAGTTTTACCCATTGCTGCACAGCACCCCCCCCCCTTTATTTTTCTTATGCTTATATTTTCTGGAAGGAAGCTTACACTTCAAAATGATATCCAAGGACAGTGTATGTCGAAATGAATTTCAAAGAATGAACTTGCCTGTGCACACACTGTTTCTAGTTGTATCATAAATACCTATTATGGGCCAGCGCCTCAGCTCACTAGGCTAATCCTCTGCCTTGCGGCACCGGCACACCGGGTTCTAGTCCCGGTCAGGGCGCCGGATTCTGTCCCGGTTGCCCCTCTTCCAGGCCAGCTCTCTGCTCTGGCCAGGGAGTGCAGTGGAGGATGGCCCAAGTTCTTGGGCCCTGCACCCCATGGGAGACCAGGATAAGCACCTGGCTCCTGCCATCGGATCAGCGTGGTGCACCGGCCACGGCGGCCATTTGAGGGTGAATCAACGGCAAAGGAAGACCTTTCTCTCTGTCTCTCTCTCTCTCACTGTCCACTCTGTCAAAAAAAAAATACCTATTATGAAAAAAAGTGTGCATTCATCTGAGTATGTTTAGCAGCAAAGTCACATACTACTTTAATTCCATGTTTCCTCAGCACATGAGGCACTCTCATTTGTAAGGGTTACACTTAAATTTGGTTAGAAAATGGTTCCTTAGACTATATCAACACATGATATCTCTGATGCAGACATAATTTGCAAGAGTGGCGTTGTAAGTCAAGTACATCACCTTATCTGTCCTTTGGTCTCAGGACACTGTGAAACCTCCTGTTCTGTGCTTCCCTTGTGAAGACAGAGCAAGTAGAGTCATGGGAGGGGCAGCATTATTCTTGGGTTTAGCCCTGAGCTACAAGACATTACTCGAGCTTCTCCCATGACACGTGGCAGGCTTGTGGTCTGTTTCTTAGAAAAGCAGAGAACCTGACATGCTTGCCCTGTGATCCCACCTCAGGAAGCTCTCACCTGGGGTGGCAGCACTCTGCCCCATGATGGTACTGTCTCCAAAGTTTCTGTTAGAATTTATACAGCTCTCCATAGATGTCTGGTCATCTCCAAATATTCTGGGGTAATGGTCAATAAGGAACTCCACCAGCGAAATCTGCGACACAAAAGGATGAACATGGGGTGCTCTTTTCCACTTGGCATATTTAGGAGTCACAAGTTGTATGTGAACCTTGAACATCACAAAAATGTGAAATTCTGGATTCTAACAAAAATTTGCACTTGACATTAACACATATGAATCAGTTTTATCTCATAACTGACAGTTACACTTTCAAGAATACTATGTAACTTGTCCTAAAACACTTCTCATCAAAAGACCAACATATTTTGTGGCCTAGTTGAATGGCTAATATTTTGCTATCACTAGCTTCTTTGGCAAAAATAGGATAATTGTCAGTTAACCTATGCAGGATATTTGAAGTGAAGATGTAATAGTTCCACACTAAAATATGTAAAGTATTCAATAGAAGAAACCATGTGCAATGTGCTTCTCAAGTGAATTATCTTAAGCTTGAGAAGCAGAGTTTCTTTGTGGATCCTTTGACGTGAAAGGAGTCAGTGCAAAAAAACTGCTTGGTTAAAGAAAGTCTCTCCACCAGCACTGCTCTGCCTCAACCCAGCATTACATTCTGCATGAACTTGAGAAGAGCTGTGATTATATTGGAGATGTTATGGGTCAATTAGAATACTCTGGAAACCTTGATTCATCTTCACATTCCAGTAGCTGAGGTGAAATTATAGACAAACATTTCTCTAAATGAGCCACAGCAGGTAGATGAAGGTCACTGCATGGGAGAATAAGTGTGCTCATCTTGCCCAAGCAAACAAGGCAGTGTCACTATTGACCAAAAGAGTTGACTAGTACCACCACTGCCATTGCTCGGCTCAGGAAGCCATGATGAAGAAACTTGATTCAAGTTTGCATGGCTTTCAGTGACAAAGACAGAGGTGCACCTTAGATTTTCCAACTACCAAAACTTGGTTTCCTTCTATCATGTTACATGAGTTTCTTTTCTCTCCATGTTTAAGTGATATCATTCTTTTGTTTCCTACATAGGAAAGAAGCAACTCACTGGTATCAATTTCCTGCTTAACACCCCACCTGTCGCCCCCCTCATCACGGAGGAACGACACTAAACCCTGCCTAGGCTTCATATCCGAGTCACGGCACCATTATGCCTCCTAAGCTTCATATTCGAGTCACGGCACCATTATGTCACTCCCCCTCTTTGCGGAGGAACGACACAGGACCCTGCGCTGTTCTTTTGTCTGCTCGGCCCTCCCCGGGTTTGCTGCTGGTTCTTCCCAGGTTGGCTACCGTCCCTTCCACCTCCGTGGAAGGGCGGTTCCCCCTGCCACTTTCCCCACTTCCGCGGGGGAGCGGCACACTGCCGGCCGGCTCTCTCGGGGGCTGCTCAGGTGTTCCTTCAGATAGATGTTCCTGGTGCATGTTGTCTCTCTCCTCCTTTATAGTCCTCTTCCACCAATCCCAGCTCTGCTACCCACACGCCGAGTACGCTGCTCTCCTCCAATCAGGAGCAGGTCTTACAGTTTATTGGTTGAACTGGAGGCAGCTGTGTAAAAGCTGTTTACTCCTCTCCCAGCGCCATATTGTGGGAGAGCAGATGCATAGAATAAGTCTTAATTCCAGTAACTTAGTCTAGTCCGAGTTGCTCCCCACACCCACCCTTCCACAGCTCCCAATATAGAATAAGTGATCTCGACACTGCAGAGGGCATATAATAGAAGTCTTCATGGTAAAAAATGGCTCATCAGAATGCACATCCTGACTTTCACTTTCCCAAGGGGTCTATGCTCATCAGCACATACAAATGGGGTACCTCATTACCTTTTTCCTCAATTCACCTTCGAGTTCCAGGCTTTTTGAAGTAGATCGCCAGACAAATAGAAGGCTTGGGGTGATGCTCAAGGCTAACTTTGATGACGTCATTTTGTTTAATGTGGAACAATACGATATTTCATGTAATGAGGCAAACAGGTGTCTTATGACAACGATATTCGCTCTGGGCAGATGGTCTAAGAGCCTAAACACAAAAAAAATGCAGTCTTATCACAAGTCATTTTCCTCAGCAAGTTGTAGATAGATAAAAAGGGAATAGAGTATTTTTATAGCCATTGACATAATCCAATGAAAATAGAGAAAAAAAGAACTATCAGTCTTAAAAATACTTCCTATGATTTTTTTTTTTTTGCTGAAGTCACAATGCATTTTCACTTGGGATGGCTTTGTAAATATCTAATTGAACACAAGTATATTAAAAAGAGATGTTGTGTTCCAAAATGTGCTGAGGTGAGAGCTTACTGAGGAAATTCAACAGCAATTAATTGAAAGCACTGCCCTTCTTTGAAAGGTAATAGTACAGGAATGCTGCCTCAAGCCAAGAGTCTAAAATAGTGACAGAACAAACACATCCCAGGCATGAATGCATACAAAAGTGCTTGATTGACTTCAATTTTGTAAGCACACATAGAGATCTCCACTTAGTTGCCTCTGACAATATGACGGTCAGACCAGTGGTCAACTGTTCTTGTAGCATGTCTCTGACACCAGTGGGCTTCCTCCCCACCAATGTCATACATTCAGAATGTGTACAATAGTCAACAACTCCATAATGACACTATTTGGGGAGAAATAAGAACTCAATGACAATGGTAAAGTCTACATGTCTTCTGTTCTGGCCGTGATGTGTGTGACTACAAGAACCCTCTTCACAATGTGCATTCTTCTAGTGGTTAATGCTCTGTAACAGAGAGAGTATTTTTCTCAGACTATGTTGGTTGCTTTTTGAGGCATGTCTAGAGTAGAGTATCAATTATAGAATCACCTCTGGATGTCTCTGGCCTCCTCGTCATTCCCCTTATCAAGAACAGTGAGCCACTGATCATAGAGGTCGGCTGAAAATACTGTTCCTGGAACAGTGCGAAGGCAATCCTTATAGAGATCAAAAAAGAAGTCATATCAATTTGATGGCAAATATAGATTGGAGACATTACAAAGAAAACATTTAATTGCAATATTTCATTTAATCTCTGCTTTTTCTCTAGATTCAAACTGACGTCCATAGAGTTTGGCCTCTAATTCCCACCATCGTGTACATGCAGAAACAAGTGCTTCAATTTCTTCTGACTAAAACTAGAGGTATATAAACAGTCTGAGCAATTTTGGGATGGAAGAAAAACCTCATCTTATTGTCTCAATTGTCTTCTTTGGGGTAGTTATTGTGGTATAGTGGATTAATCTGCTGCCAAGGATGCCATTAAGGCATATCATTTGAATATCAATTGAATATCATATCAAATGAAGTGACCCATATCAGAGGGTCACTTCAATTCCTGAGAATTCTACTTCTGATCCAGCACCCTGCCAAAGTGCCTGAGAAAGCAGTGGGTAATTGCCCAAGTACTCGTGGCTCTGCCCTACTTCAGAGACCTGAAAGGAGTTGGGTTCCTGGCTTCAGGTTGGCCCAGCCCAACAGAGGCCATTGCAGAAAAATAGGGAGTGAACCAACACATAGAAAACTGATCTCTCTGTGAGCATGTGTGTGTGTTTGTGTTCTTGTAAGTTTTTTATGTGAAAGATGGAGTTGACAGACTGAGAAAGACAGAGACAGAGAGAAATCTTCCATATATGGATTTACTCTGCAAATGTCCACATTAAAGCCAGAAACCAGGAACTCCATTCCAGCTCTGCTATGTGAATGACAGGGACCAGAGTATTTGGGCCATCTTTTGCTGTCTTCCAATGTCCATAAGTGGCAAGTTGAACCAGAAGCAAGCAACTAGGACTCAAATAAGTACACATATGGGTTGCCTATGTTGCAGGCAGCAGGTTAATGCACTACACTACATTGCCAGCCCCATATGTGTCCCCTTCTATTACTCTGCCTTTCAAATATATAAAACAAATCTAAACATATATAGTCTTCTTTGCCTATAGTTTAGCCTAATAGTACAAATTGACAGATTTCCTTATGGGTCATCCTAAATCGTATTATGCACTGAGAACATGTAAACATACATACTTCACATGTTGATTTCAGCCCTAATCCTTTTAAGTCTTAGCAGCAAAGGCTTTGAACCAAATGAACTAAACATACACATATATACTCACATAAAATAGGAAATAAGGACTGGACATTTTGACTATTTATGTTCCTTGGGGCAAAACATTCTCCTAATAGCTTCATTCCACTTCCCTTTTCACTATCTCATTAATCAACTCTTTTCAAATATAACCAGAAGATGGTGGTATTTATATGTCCAGTTCCTATCAACTTGCTAGCTTTCTTTCTACTGGTCTCACTATACGGCCCATGATACTTTTTAGTAGCAATGAGTATAAGTGTTGTGTTCATAATCCAGACATTGTTCACTCATTCTAGTATTTCTTGAGTGGTCATTTATGTCATATCTAGTTTGGACTACTGGGAATAGAACAGTGAAGAAACTGGACAAAATCCAAGTCCTCTTACAACTTGACTATGTCATTGGTGTCCAATACTCCCCCATTGTAGTTAAAGCCATTGACTGTTTCCCAAGGAGTGTGTCCAATATGTGTGGAGCTCTGAACGATGTGGAAGTCTGGGATGCTTCAGGAGTAGCTTTGTCTGTTGAGTACTTACTTCCATACATGTGGGGCATGTGTCCTTTCTTGGCTTTCCCTGTGCTGCAGGACTAATAGACAGGGCATGTTGTGGAAGCCACACTGTGAGCCAAGGAGAATATGCAAAGAAGATTTGCTGTGTACTTCTGCTTCTAGGTAGCTCAATGGCAAATTCAACTTGATGCGTGTATTTATTTTTAGCCTAGACCAACTCTCCAGGTGATTCACATGGTATTTATCAAGAATCACACTCCAAATTTCTCAGATGGGTAAACCCTACATCTTGTTGAAAAATGACATCAATTTCATGTACTTTCCTTACAGAGGGCAACATAAACAACACAAACGTGTGAATGTCTAACCTAGTGTATATTTTTATGATGTGAGTGATGTATGTATGGCCTATAAGCCATTACATAAGTGTTACCATTTAACACATGGCCAAGCATTAATGGAGGGTAAGGAAAGAGCAAGTGTAATGAGAGTTTCAAAGAATGTAAGGATTTTTCTGGTAGTGATTATGGCATTACCAGATTTTTGCTTCACAGCTGTTAAAAATACCAACAATTCAATTTCCCTTGTAGAAATGTACCTGGATACTTGTGATTTTACCATATAATTTTTAAATATATGTGTATTTTGCATCACTTGGGTTTTTAGAATTCTTTGCTCAATGGGCAGAGGCACAGAGAGGGAGACACACACACAAACACACACACACAAAGAGAGAACATAAATGAGAAAGAGACACAGAGAGATCCTACACAAACAAATTGCTGCAAAATACAGTTCAGGCCCTGGTTGAAGCCAAGAGCACCATCCTTACCTCAAGTACAAAGAACCTCAGTACCTTGGCCATTTTCCACTGCCTTCCCAGATGCATTAACAGGATGCTAGATCCGCAGCACAGCAGCCAGGACTTGAATTGGTGCACTGATATATGATGCCAGCAATCAAATCCCCAGCATACCCTGCTATGCCACAACACAGGCCCAACATTTTAAAAATTCTAACCTAGCTTTGCCTGCTGCAACACTTTCAAAGTCAGATTTACAAGCTGAGCTTTGTGCTGGGGCTTGTAACTATGTAAATATAACTATGAATATTGGCTTAAGTACAATCAAAATGAACATAAAATGCCAACAGTAGTCAAAATGAAAGCAGCTCTAAATAGCAGAGCCCTGACACCACTTTTGAAGCAAAGGCTTAAGAGACAGGGGAAAGAATGACAATGAAATGAATGGAATTTTCTTGGCATCTACATGTATTTTTAATGTTTTCATATCAATATTGCTTATTGTGGACAACACCTAGAATGGTTTTCTTTTCTTTTTTTTTTTTTTTTTGCAAATATTTTTATTTATTTATTTGAGAGGTAGAGTTACAGACAGTGAGAGGGAGAAACAGAGAAAGGTCCTCTGTCTGTTGGTTCACTCCCCAATGGCCACAATGGCCAGAGCTGCACTGATCTGAAGCCAGGAGCCAGGTGCTTCTTCCTGGTCTCCTATGTGAGTGCAGGGGCCCAAGGTCTTGGGCCATCTTCTATTGCTTTCCCAGGCCACAGCAGAGAGCTGGATCAGAAGAGGAGCAGCCGGGACTAGCACTGGCACCCATATGGGATGCTAGCACTGCACACAGAGGATTAACCTACTGTGCCACAGGGCCAGCCCTTAGAATGGTTTTCAAAAGTTTCAAATCAGACACTGTCAAATTTGGCAAATGCAAGAGATTTGCATTGGTTAAAATTCTATATGAATAATCAGGGTTTATTTGGAAGATGCTTGGGCAATTATTATGAACTATGATAATGCAATTCTGCATGGAGTATTCAGATGAGAAGAGCAATCGTGGAGTCTGAACACTGGGGAAAGCTATCTAACAAGCAGAGCCTGTCCAATGAAGGGAGTAGCTGCCTACAACCTGGAGTTTCTGATGTGTTTTTCAGTTTCTCAGATGCTTAACTGATTAGACCTATTACTCTTCTTGAGATGTCATGAGGAATGAAACCCATCACACAGCTTCATATTGTGCATAGATGATGCCAGAATCCCCCTACCTTTAAAAGAGTTGCTAACACAAGAGGGGATTCGTTGCCCCAGTCGACTGTATCTCCTGCCTTAAATTTTTCCTTTAGGGCTATAAATGACTTTATGTCACCAACTTTTTGAAAAATTCCCTCAGTCTTTGGACCTTTCTGTTTGATAATGTGAATCATTTCCTGTGGGAAAAAAAAAAGGAAAGCTAATTAAAGGACATTTCATATCCACAAGCCCAGAACAAAAGCTAGCCCCTGTTGAGAAGAGTATGTGAACTAATACAGCAGGAGCTGAAGTGGGGGAAGAAAATTTGTTTCACTGTCTCTAAATATATTTTTGACCCATCCATCTGATCTGTATCCACCCACTAAATTGTTTTGAATGCTGGCTTTAACCTATTTTCCTTTTCAGGGAGTGAAACTTTTAAACCAAACTTCTCTGCTTCAAGCTTTTAGTGAATCACTCTCTCCTGTTTTAATGCTGTTGTCATTATTTCCTAGTACTGATGATCTTTCCCAACTAGGAAAATCTCATTGCCACACTTGTTGCCATCATCCCATCCTGCTGTAAATGACCATGGGACTGCATTCCAATTTCTTGTGGGTCCCTATACTCATTTAAAATCAAGGTCAAAGTCCAGGTACTCCAGGATGCCTTCTTTAATTGCATGCCCTTCCCACCCGACTTTCATGTCCTTCTGCCCCATCTTCATGTCAAGAGGGGAATAGGAGTGCCATAGTCCAGTATCTCAAGGAATTTGTCATCTATTAGGTCCCTTACTTTACATGAGACCTTAGGCATAGTACATTACCTTACTCATGCTTTCCTTTTATTCATTAATGATGCCACAATGATGAGGATCCTAGCAACTCCTTCAACTTGTGAATGCTGCAAGTTCTGTGGCACCATCTAGCATGGAACTAACTTGATAAATTCCTTGATAAATTCCTCCCCACCTAGCATAAAATTCCCTACATCTAGTATAGTGTGTGTAGATTTGCTGGACCATCAGTGTGCCAACTCTTAAATGTCCTCCCGGGAAATAACATAGGCCACATTCTGTGGCTTTCCTCTGACACATTCTTTTATGATAGAAGGATAAATAAATGGCAGATGATCCATCTAATCATCTGAAATACAAACCACACCCACATGAGGGACATTGAGCTATAAGTTTGAGTCATCTAGACAAAAAGAAAATGAAGGAACACTTCAAGGAAGAGGCTAAAATGGGGAACATGGGGGGATGTCAACTCGGAGATTCAGAAACATTCCTTTCTGCTGTGTGTGAGCAGGTGACTGCGTAACATCACTGAAACCAGCAGAATAAACAGAATGGTTGCTTTTCCTGTTGTGTTTGAAGTAGGACCACAATAACTAATCTGACTGTTCTTCTTTGAAGTCACATTAAGAAGGCATGTCAGCCAAAGCCAGGGACTGACGAATGATGGCCTCATTTGAAACACATTTGGATGATGACACCAACCCCTCAGAATGCTCAGTCCTTAGGAGGGCTTCAGAAGATCAAAATGATACCTACCAAAAGTGGTACAGTCAGGTCCTCAACTCCAGACACACTCAGGAGTGTTGTTACTGAAATAGCAGGAGAGGAGTCCTGGAGCAGGTCGTTATGGCTTCTGGTAATGCCCCAGCAAGAAAGCCAGTTTGTGGGAAAGCCTGAGGAGAAAATGAGACCATTAGATGTAGAGGATCAATGACAGATTCTGTTTCCACCCTTTCCATTTGACAGATGATTGTTTCCACCCTTAGAAAGGAGAGAAACTGATCCATTTGTGGTGTACAGGAGCTTACGATCTGAAATTGGCTAGTTCCATCCATGTGACATTCATGAACTTTTCTTCCCAATTTCCTATAAGCTGATAGTTAGAATCAGGTAGTTAGCCTAATTGTTAAGATGCCCAAGGCTCATATCAGAGTATCTGGGCCTGATGTCCATCTTTGGCTCTCAATTCCAGCTTCTTGCAAATGCAGGCCCTCTGAGGCAGTATGCATGGCTAACAAATTTGGGTTCCTACCTCTAACAAGCACAACATGGAATAAGTTCCCATCCAGCTCTAGCCCTGACTCTCATAAGGGAGACATGATATAAATACCAGATTCCAGTTCTGTCCCTGGCCCATGGCCACTGCTGACATTTAGGGAGTGAATCAGAGGATAGGAAACACTGCCCCCTTCATGTGTGTGATGGTCTCTCAAATCAAATAAACAGTTAATCAACCAGAAATGAAATATAGAGACTTGAGGAGGCTGCTTAGGTTGAATTCTGGCAGTGCTACCTATATTTTTGCTTTGCTTTTTTTTTTTTCATTATGAGATACCTCACATTGAGTTATACACATCCTCTTAAGTTTGACCAGTGGATTCAGGTGTCAGAACTCATTTGAAAAGCTATAAAAACAGTTGACATTCAAACCAAGTGGAGTCGCATAATCTACTTCATGCTAAGTCACCTTTCCTTATGAGATTTCCTGTTTGGTAGTCTGAATCTGAATGCCCAACCACCAGCAACTCACTCCCATCAAAGAGATCTACACTTCATGACATAAGCTCCCTGATCTCACTCAATCGGCCTCTGCCTCCATCACTCTTCAGGGTTACAAAGCTTAGCCTGTTCCCCAGGTGATCTGATTCCACCTTCTTCACTTGGTTCCCAGATGAGTGGCAAGATCCCATGAGGCCTTGTTCCTTGTGCCACCCTGCCAAGTTATACAGACTAGATTTTAGCTACCCATCAAGCTCTGCCAGGTGAATGCTGAAGAAGAATTTTCCAGACAAGAGGATCACCAAGGAAAACATGAGTTTGGAATATCTACTGCTCAGCTGTGCATGTTTTCTTAAGATGGCACCTAAACTTTTTTTCTTAAATGACCCAATTATGCTGAATATCATAAAAGGCACCAGAGGAGTCAAGGTGCAGTGTGATGGACAGATGGATGACATTTCCCCAAATATCTGGTTCTTTTAAGATTTATTTTATTTATTTGAAAGACAGTTACAGAGAGAGGTAGAGACAGAGAGAGAGGTCTTCCATCCACTGGTCCACTCCCTAGATGGCCTCAATGGCTGGAGCTGCGCAAACTGAAGCCAGGAGCCAGGAATTTTTCTGGGTCTCCCACATGGATGCAGGGGCCCAAGGACTTGGGTCATCTTCTACTGCTTTCCCAGGTCCTAGCAGAGAGCTGGATCAGAAGAAGAGCAGCTGGGACTAGAACCACCACCCATATGGGATGCCTACACTTCAGGCCAGGGCTTTAACCCGCTGTGCCACAGCACCAGTCCCCTCCCCAAATATCTTTCATCAGCCATCTTCTTAGCATTTCTGGGCCACTGAATGCATCACCATCAGACAAACACAGGAGGTGCTGTGTCATTGAGGAAGCCAGGATAGGCTCCAAGTTGTGCCACTTCATCAGCCAGCCCAGTTACTCAATTCTTTGGACTTTCCTTTGACTCAACTTGTATAAGAATGATACTGTCTACACCTCATCATACTAATATAATGTATTACTCAGCATAACACACAAGTCATCACAACCCTGAAGAAAATTATTTTCTTCTATAATCAAGTGATATAAGGGATCCTACACATCAGTTTCCTCACCCTAAAGTAAACTCTATCTCCATTCTCTTTCTGGTTTAGTACTCTCCAGATAGCATGCGGTCACAAAGAAATCCAACACCAAGCATCCATAATTCCACCATCTTAAAAGGAAACAAGAAAAAAGCAAATGCCATCTCAAATGCAGGAGCCTGCTCCCACATGCTACCATGTCAAACTTTTTGTTTAAAACAGGCAAGACTACATGGTTTAACTTGTGTGCAACTTGGTGCACCTAAGACTCACCCAATTTCATTATTCAAAAAACTATTGGGACATGATCTATTGCTTAGTTGTCATATAGGTAAGCAATTAAGCATCATGTTCTATGCCTTGATATGAATCTATATATCCAGAACAAATGGGAACAAAGAGAGATGAGTACCATTACAATCTGTGCTTTCTCAAACAAAAATACTTTCAGTGCTTAGCTGAGGCTTTCATAAGGTAGAATATTTAGTGAGAGTGCATGTTCCTTCTGTGACCAATAGAAAAAGCACCCATTTTCCATGAGAAATGTTGCATAATTCAACAAGCTCACTTCAAAAAGACTGAGCCTCTCTGACAGTCCTGACAATACTTCTAGTGGAGGTATTACCTTGCCCAAATGAGGGTTGTGGATGTTTAAAAAGTTAAGATTTAAAATGTTGTATAGGAGCAACATTTATAGAATATTGCTATATTCTCACAAATAACAACAAAACATATTTATACGTTATATAACCCATAGAATATCCTTGTCGCTCCCCCTCTTCATGGAGGAACGACACTAAACCCTGCCTAGGCTTCATATCCGAGTCACGGCACCATTATGTCGCTCCCCATCTTCGTGGAGGAACGACACAGGACCCTGTGCTGTTCTTTTATCTGCTCGGCCCTTCCCGGGTTTGCTGCTGGTTCTTCCCGGGTTGGCTACCGACACTTCCACCTCCGTGGAAGGGCAGTTCCCCCTGCCACTTTTCCCCACTTCCGCAGGGGAGCAGCACACCGCCGGCCGGCTCTCTTGGGGGCTGCACAGGTGTTCCTTCAGATAGATCTTCCCCTTAGATGTTCCTGGTGCATGTTGTCTCTCTCCTCCTTTATAGTCCTCATCCACCAATCCCAACTCGGCTGCCCACATGCTGAGTACACTGCTCTCCTCCAATCAGGAGCAGCTCCTGCAGCTTGTCAAGTTGGTGAGAGGCAGCTGGGTAGAAGCTGTTTCCTCCTCTCCCAGCGCCATATTGTGGGAGAGCAGATGCATAGAATAAGTCTTAATTCCAGTAACTTAGTCTAGTCCGAGTTGCTCCCCACAGATCCCCCTTTCTTTTTATTTTTGGCGTTGATACGCGCCTGTCTTTGGTGCCCCATGGCACACACTCTGCTCTGCTTGCTAGAGTTGCCCACAGGTGCTTACAAGCCCTACCAATCAGGCAAACCGAATCCGGGTCCTCTCTTCGCCATGTTGTGAGGAGGTTTTTAGGCGCTGATGCGTGCCTGAGTTCGGTGCCCTGCAGCGCATGCTCTGCTCTGCTAGAACTGCCTGCAGGTGCTTACAAGCCCTATCAGGCAAACCGAATCCAAGCCTTCTCATTGCCGTATTGTGGGGAGACTTATTGGTGTTGATTCGTGCCTATCTTCGGTGACCTGCAGCTCATACTCTGGTCGAGCTGCCTGCTGGTGCTTATCACCTTACTAATCAGGCAGACCGAATCCAAGCCTTCTCATTGCCATGTTGAGGGGAGGCCTTATTTTTCTCTGTTTCTCTACCTCCGGGCATTCCTATCTCTCCTATTTTACTTCTATCTGCCAGCATTCCTATTTCTCTCATTTTACTTCTAAACTTCTGTTTCTCTTATCCCTGCGGCATCCCGGCACCCGCCCCGAGGCTGCTTCTCGGCGCCTCGCCGCCCCGCGTCGGCTTCCCGGCTTTGCGCCGCTTCAGCCCGTGCTTCTCTCATCTGCACGGCTTCCCAGCGCCTGCCCCGCGACGGGTTCCCGGCTCTGCACCCCTTCACACCCACACCACAGCCTCCGCGCCAGCCCCACGTTCCCTATCTATTTGCGCCCCGTGCTCTCTCTGCATGCGGCGGCCTTCGCGAGTCACACAGCATAGCTCACGTTTCCACCACCAGCATTCAGTCCAAGTTCCCCGGGCTAACCTGGCGAATTCCAACCTGGCGGCCCACGTCTCTGCCTCTGGTTCCAGATTTTCGCCTTTTGCTCCCCGGGCTGACTTGAAGAATTCCAAGCTGGCTTACGTCTCCGCCTCAGCCTGCCCCAGCGGCTTCAATTTCCCTAACATTTTTCTCTACCCAGTATGTTTCCCTAACTTTTCTTCCAACAACAATATTCCCCTCTCATTTCTCCCGGTTTCTCCCCACAGTCCGCATCCGAGTCCAAGCCTCCTCCAGGTTTCACTTTCGCTTTCAATCTCCTAGCTTCCCCGCCATAGTCTGCATCCAAGTCTATGAAAGCTTTCACTTTCGCTTTCAATCCTAACTTCTTTCCCACAGTCCATATCCGAGTCTATGCCTAGGCTTTCAATAGCTTCTTCCGGCACCTTTTCCATCCAGCTTTTCCCTAGGCTCTTTGCTAGTCTCTCTCTCTGGTATTTTCCCACTTCTTCCCGTTTCTTCCCTTCTAGGTTTCCTATCTGAGTCACGGCACCATTATGTCGCTCCCCCTCTTCATGGAGGAATGACACTAAACCCTGCCTAGGCTTCATATCCGAGTCACGGCACCATTATGTCGCTCCCCGTCTTCGTGGAGGAATGACACAGGACCCTGCGCTGTTCTTTTATCTGCTCGGCCCTTCCCGGGTTTGCTGCTGGTTCTTCCCGGGTTGGCTACTGACACTTCCACCTCCGTGGAAGGGCAGTTCCCCCTGCCACTTTTCCCCACTTCCGTGGGGGAGCGGCACACTGCCAGCCGGCTCTTTCGGGGGCTGCACAGGTGTTCCTTCAGATAGATCTTCCCCTTAGATGTTCCTGGTGCATGTTGTCTCTCTCCTCCTTTATAGTCCTCATCCACCAATCCCAACTCGGCTGCCCACACGCCGAGTACACTGCTCTCCTCCAATCAGGAGCAGCTCCTGCAGCTTGTCAAGTTGGTGAGAGGCAGCTGGGTAGAAGCTGTTTCCTCCTCTCCCAGCGCCATATTGTGGGAGAGCAGATGCATAGAATAAGTCTTAATTCCAGTAACTTAGTCTAGTCCGAGTTGCTCCCCACAATCCTCACAACAAAAATAGTGTGAAAATTATTCACAGTGGAAATTATTATATTCTTGCCACAATATTCCCCACCTTACTAAAAACTGTTCTTCAGAGAAAAGTCTCTCAAAAGAATACTGACAAGTAGGGAGAGGATGGAAAGCAAGAAGCTGAAACATCCCTGATCGTAAATGTTCAGTCCATGTCTGGTCTAGATATGCATCTGAAACATGGAGAAAGTCAGCATGCCATGGACATAATGAAGAAATCAATTCAGGAAGTAACCCCCCAGCCACTTCATCCCAAGCCAGAAGAGATCCAAATTCAATGCCACAGTTTCTCACCATCCTGGAGATCTTCCATATAAGGTAAATCTAAGGCATGCAGTAAGTTGATTACTTCCTGCTCTCACTCCAGATTCAGAGTTAACCTCTAGAATGATTAGTCTTCATTTCCAGGCCTTCAGACATGATGCTCTTCATTGTAAAGAGTTATTTGTAATGCAGAATAACACGCAAAGACATCTTTCATCAGTTTATTCTCTTCCCAAATGGCCACAACATCCAGGGATAGGGCTGGAGATTAGAACTCCATCTGGATCTCTGTGGGGAGCAACTCGGACTAGACTAAGTTACTGGAATTAAGACTTATTCTATGCATCTGCTCTCCCACAATATGGCACTGGGAGAGGAGGAAACAGCTTCTACACAGCTGCCTCCAGTTCAACCAATAAACAGCAGGACCTGCTCCTGATTGGAGGAGAGCAGCATACTCGGCGTGTGGGTAGCAGAGTTGGGATTGGTGGAAGAGGACTATAAAGGAGGAGAGAGACAACATGCACCAGGAACATCTGAGCAGCCCCCGAGAGAGCCAGCCGGCAGTGTGCCGCTCCCCCGCGGAAGTGGGGAAAGTGGCAGGGGGAACCGCCCTTCCACGGAGGTGGAAGGGTCGGTAGCCAACCTGGGAAGAACCAGCAGCAAACCCGGGGAGGGCCGAGCAGACAAAAGAACAGCGCAGGGTCCTGTGTCATTCCTCCACGAAGACGGGGAGCGACAGATCTCCACATGGGAGACAAAGGACCCAGGTATTTGGGCCATTTTCTGTTGCCTTCCTGGGCACATTGCCAGGGAACTTTATCAGAACTGGGATAGCTAGGACTCAAACCTGCTCTGATGTGGATTTCAGGATGCAGCTTAATCCACCGTACCATGATGCCAGGCCCTCAGAAACCCTTCTCTAGAGACATATAGGTTTGTGCATGCATTATTTTATGAAGCAAATGCTCAGGGTATCCATGGGAAACAAAAGTTCTAATGTAGAAGAATAACCATAATCCTCCTGGAAGTGAGATGGGTTTTGACTTTAAACAGTTTATTGGGTCCCTGTATCTATTCACACCTCCTCCCTCATAGAGAACAGCTCTCTGTCATGAATTTTTTCTCAGGAACGCATGGATGAGCAGAGAGCAGAACCCTGCTAGAAATGAAAGGACTTACCACATCTGCGCTGGTTTCTAAACTTGTGCCTGGGCTTCAGAATGAATTTTAGTCCTATATCAGACAAGACCTCCAGAATGGGATCCTCCATTCTCAGAGCAGAGGTGGACTTCCCTGGTTCATGATGAAGAAGGGCAGCTCGATGGTAGCTTGCCTGAATAGCATATGGACATTCATGCCCTAGGCAGAGAAAAATGTTAATATACAGCAGGCTGATGGTAACAGGTATGATCAAACATACCTTGTTGTCAGTGTGGGTACTGCACTGGGGGCAGCTCAAGTTCTCCTGGGGCTTCTACAAGGAAGATATCTGTGTCTTGGGAGTGAGCATCAGGTGTGCTCTCTCTGGAGAGGCACTGCATAAAGCAGGTATCCAGGCAGAGGACCTTTCCAACACAAACAGAAATAGTAACCCATTGCCTAGCTTAGAAAACAAAGACCTCTCAGTGCACTGCACACTGATGACTTCTGTTATATCCACTGTAAAGTATAAGGCCTCCTAAAATCTGCATTGACTCCAACTAGATTTTTACACCTCACAAAAAAAGAGGTAATCACTTTCAACTAGATTTCATCCCTTTCCATACTTACCTTCCCATATGAGTAAACATCAGTGGTCTGCATTTTTTAAATGATTGGGTCATATATGTCATGAGTTGCTATTATCTAGAATCTCTCTCCCACAATGTTAGATCTTGAAAAGAGACTTCATTTCTCTGTCAGTTTCATAGCCAGTGAGTCTCAAGAGCACTAGGCCATGGTCTGCTGTTACACTTCCCTCCTACTTTGGCCCTCTCAGGAGCCCCTCACAGCTAACTAGCTGAGGGAGTGCTGTGGAGTGTTGGAGACCCAGAGCCATCCTACCAACTGATGTTCACAGAGTACATGTAAAGTCATTGCTTTCCTCTCTCATTTTTAAATTGCTGGTAACCCAAGAAGTTCTCAAAGATCCTCTGCTACTGGTGGGTATTAGCAATTTAGATGTCCATGAAGACACCTGCATCCCACATTGGACCGCCTGGTTTGGTCCTTGATCATGGATCCTGATTGAAGCTCTCTGCAAATGCAGATCAGACCCTAAGATGCAGAGCTGTTGTTTTGAATACTGATGTTCCTGCCACTCATGTGGCAGACTGGATTGATGACCTGGCTTCTGGCTCCTGGCTCCTCGCTCCTGGCCCTTGCCCTAGAACACCTCCAATCTTTGTGGACCTTTAAGGATAGAACTAGCAGTTTAACATTCTGTTTCTATTTTTGCCTCTCAAAAACTAAACTTAGAACATGTTTTCACGATTATCTGCTTTCAGATGGATTTTCTTTTCAACAACAAAGTGAAAGCTCCCTTTCTTCAATTTCTGACATATCAGTTAAATTTTCCATTTCATGGGGCAGTAATACTCTGTTCACAGCAAGAATTATAGCAACTTGTCTCTTTCATGGTAAAAGAAGCTTCTATCACTGAAACATTAATAAAACCAAACCATCGGCATAACCAGGACAGAAAAGATGATCAGGAATTGAGAGCATATTAAAAAACACATCCATAATGGCTGCTAAAGGGTCACCAACAACAGATACACTCTTAGGATTTCTTAGAGACAGTCACCATGTATGATATTTGTTGGGTCCAAGTCATCCTCCAGAAAAAAATTTTATATAAACAAATGTCATCTATTCAATAAATTCATTTATAGTATTTGATTTTCACACTAACTCTATTGCTATCTTTTTACAAAGATGTCAAAATTAAGGTGAAACATCATAAAACAGCTGGTTGGTTTTTGTCCTCAGATGTATTTAGAGATTCCTGAATTTTGAGACTGACAAAGTACATTCCAAAAAAGCAGAAACTGTATTTTTTTTTAAATTTTGTGACTTTGAAAACATTATACATTACACATTAATTTCTTTACATGACTGTTGAAAGAAGATTGCCCAGGTAAGTAATACTGTATGATTTTCACAGAAATCACCAGCATTATATTACAAAGTCTATGACAAATGGTATGCCTCCTTTCCTTTCCAGAGCTTGTTTCTGTGAAAGACATTGAAACATATGATGATTCATGAATAGTTTCTTCTTTATATAGGTTAATTCAACAACTATTTTAGGAGAGGTATAATGTTTTTATCAACAACCTCAAGATCAAGTGCTAAAAATTTCAACAAAAAGAATGGTTGAACTGTACATGTTTGTTAATCAGAAAACCTTTTAGGAGGTTGAATGTGATTATCTTAATTTTTAATCATGCTCAAATAACTTCTTGGCTTAATTTCACAATAAATGTATATGTGTTTGCAGATGGCATGCATGCATACACACACACACACACACACACACACACATATACGCACACATTCATAAACACAGGGGAACCAAAAACTCCACTAAAAGACTACTGGAACTCATAAGAGAGCTTGGTAAAGTTGCAGGATATAAAATCAATGCAAAAAAGTATTAGACTTTGTGTACCCAGACAATGCCATGCCTGACAAAGAACTTGTAAGATCAGTCTCATTCACAATAGCTACATAAATGTCAACACCTTGAAATAAATTGAACCAAGAAGGTGAAAGATCTCTACAATGAAAATTATTGAACATTAAAGAAAGAAATAGAAGACAGAGAAAAATGGAAAAATCTTCCATGTTCATGGATCAGAAGACATTGTCATCATAATGTCCATATGATTGAAAAAATTTACAGATTCAATGTGATCCAATGAAAATACCAAAGGCATTCTCCTCAGATTGAGAGAATATGATGCTAAAATTCATATAGAAACACAAGAGAGTCCAACACACTCAAACAATGTTTAACAACAAAAACAAAACTGGAAGCATCAATTCACAATAGCTAGGATATATAATCAACCCAACTGTCCATCAACCAATGACTGGATAAAGAAAATGTGCTATATACATACTATGGAATACTATTCAACCACAAAAAAAGGACAACATTCTGTCTTTTGCAATAAAATGGATGCATCTGAAAGCCATTATATTTAGTTAAATAAGCCAGTCCCAAAAAGACAAATATCATATGCTTTCCTTGATCTGTGGTTCCAAATAGAGTACAAAAAATGTAATGTATATGAGTAAAATTCACACTTTGAGATGTGATTATTGTTTAGAGCCCTTGTCTGTAAATAATAATCTGTTCTTCTATTATTTAGAACAGTGTTGTTTTTTTTCTTACTATTGGTAAAATTTTTACTTAGTGTAGGGTTAAGCATATAGTTTTAAAGTAAACTGAAAGTATGTTATTATAAAACTTAAAAGAAAGAATAAGAAAGGAAGGAGGAGGGAGAGTGGTATACTTGGACACAGACATGACAGATTTTGGAAGACTTAAAAATAGAGGTTACCTATGAGACAAGAAATGGAAAAGGGGAATACAAACCAGTGTATGGGCATCAATCAAATGTTTGGAGAGATGAAATTTGACTCCATTTTCATTTCATTATAAAAAAAGGACTATTCCAAGAAAGTTGTATTATCCACATGGAAAAGCAGAGAATAAAACTGCAGTTTCTTCTACAATTACAACTTAAATTGCTGTATGAAGGTATGTTGTCAGGCACCTGGGGTAGAGTACGCACTTGGGAATTCCTTTTATAAATGAGTGTTGACTACATGAGGTTGTTTCCTTCCATGTAAAGCTTAAGAACAAACAATGAAGAGTCTTGAAATTAATAGTTACCATTTTGAAGCAATAAATTTCATTTTTTTTATTTTGCTGGACACTTACCAATGAGTGGGCAAGAGGCTTTTTTCTGGTTTGTATAGACCCACGCCTGGTAGTCCATATATGAGCCCTTAGAGACAAAAAGAACTAAGCATCACAAGTCTTTGTCAGGGCATACTTCAAGGATGTATTTCTTTTTTTAGAAAACTTTTATTTAATAAATATAAATTTTGAAAGTACATCTTTTGGATTATAGCGGTCCCCCCCCCATAACCACCCTCACACCCACAAACCATCCCATCTCCTACTCCCTCTCCCACCCCTCTCTTCATTAAGATTCATTTTTAATTATCTTTATATACAGAAGATCAACTTAGTATATACTAAGTAAAGATTTCAACACTTTGTACCCACACAGAAACACAAAACATAAAGTACTGTTTGAAGATTAGTCTTACCATTAATTTGCATAGTACAACACATTAAGGATAGAGATCCTACATGAGGAGTAAGTGCACAGTGACTCCTGTTGTTGATTTAACAATTGACACTCTTATTTATGATGTCAGTAATCACCCGAGGCTCTTGTCATGAGCTGCCAAGGCTATGGAAGCCTCTTGAGTTCACAAACTCTGGCCTTATTTAGACAAGGCCCTAGTCAAAGTGGAAGTTCTCTCCTTTCTTCAGAGAAAGGTACCTCCTTCTTTGATGGCCCATTTTTTTCCACTGGGAACTCACAGAGATCTTTGATTTACATCATTTTTTTGCCACAGTGTCTTGGCTTTCCATGCCTGAAAAACTCTGATGGGCTTTTTAGTCAGATCAAGGATGTATTTCTTCAGCATTTCTACATTTCCAAAGAATAAAATAATTGGGACCAGTGCCAATGCTATTCGAGTTAACAGGACTAACCAAAATAACTTCTGTCCCTCTCTGAGCCTCTAAGACTACACCCCAGATTCATGCCATGTGACTTTTGACAAGTCATGGATCCATAGTATCACAATGCTATTATCCCAAGTGACCTAAGGAATAAGGAAACATATTTATGCCACTTCACTAGTGAAGATAAGTCTGATCCTGATCATTCCACTCTCAGCTATCTCCAGTCACTTTGAAGAATGCTGCACTTTAGGCTGGCGCCATGGCTCACTAGGCTAATCCTATGCCTGCAGTGCTGGCACCCTAAGGGGTGCCGGATTCTGTCCTGGTTGTTCCTCTTCCACTCCAGCTCTCTGCTGTGGCCTGGGAAGGCAGTGGAGGATGGCCCAAGTGCTTGGGCCATACACCCGCATGGGAGACCAGGAGGAAGCACCTGGCACCTGGCTTCAGATCGGCACTGCACGCTGGCCATAGCAGCCACTTGGGGGGTGAACCAATGGAAGGAAGACCTTTCTCTCTGTCTGTCTCTCTCTCACTGTCTAACTCTGCCTGTCAAAAAAAAAAAAAAGAATGCTGTGCTTTACTGGATTTAGCTAGCTTTCTATCATCTACACAAGAGACATGGATTAAGTTCTCAGCTCCAGTAGTTCTATCACTGCTGTAGGCACTTGTGGAGTGAAAACATAGACATAAACTCTGCTGTGTGTCTATGTCTCTCAAATAAAAGAAGTTTTTAAAAAAGACATGTATGTGGTGTGCACACACATTCCCCAAACAGCAAGCTTTTATTCAAATCTTATCTTGCTCTTTAATAATTTATTAGAGGCACCAGATCCATCATTCCCTGAATCACCATCTAAGGAATAAGGCTTTTATGCAGGTGTTCTTCATGTCAAAACTTACAAGGGGTGGGGTTTTAGCATGGTGGGTTTAAAATGCCTGAGACTCACATCACAATCACTGGGTTCCAATCCAAGTTCTAGGTCCTGCTAATATTCATTCTGGGAAGCAGCTATGAATTCTCAAGTAATTGGGTTCCTGCCATGCAGGTGGGCTACCTGAATTATACTCCTAGATCCAGACCTTCGCTTCAGACCACCCTTGGGCACTGTGGGCATCTAGAGATTGAATCAACAGAGGGGAGCACCCTCTCTATATATTTCTCTCTGTGTCTTTCTCTCTGTGTGTCTCTCTGTCTTTGTTTCTCTTGCTATCTCTGTCCTCTTTGCCTCTCAAAAATTAAAAAAAAAATTCCACTAGACATGTCTATTAGGTTTATGTACACTAAGCTGACAGGTGTGGGATTAGAGAAACCAGAATATACAGAAATAGCAATGCAACAGACAAGGTTATAACCTCTGTATTAGGAAGCATGTAAGATATTTGTGTGTGTGTGTGTGTGTGTGTATGAAATTAAAATACATGACAATAGCAATCTGAAATTATACCCCAATTTCATTAAGTTATGGCTTTCAGTTCATATTAAATTTAAAATCAGAACAGAAAAGTAATACCCATACATAGACAGATATATCTGATGTTTTCCATTCCCACATGTGCACATGGTTCTGGAAACAAAATATATTGCTGTATACAATTGGTATCTTTGCATGGAACTGTATTTTACAAATATACACTGTAAGCATGTGTGCATGTATCTGTCTCAAGGGGAAAATATACTCATCTCAAAAACCAAAGTTGTTATTTAACTAAAAGTATCTTTCGGATTACTTACACTTAATCCTAGCACTGGTAGTGCCATATGGATAACGTCATTCACTGTGTCTAAATTGGTAACTGTTATAATTCCAGACTGTGAAAGGGAAAGAAAAAAAACTGCTGATACAGAAGAATGTTAAAGTATATGATTACATAATTATGAAACTCTTGGCCAGATTTTCAGGGTGAAGTTTGAGTAATGCCAAAGCAAAATACATATAAAGCACTAAACCTTAATGATAACTGATTTTTATTACTTTACATAACACAAAGCCAGAAGAAAGAATTTCAATTAAATACATATTTCTAATAGAGGAGTTGTAATATTAAAAATATAACTGCTTGGGCCCAAAGAGAAAGAACCTCAATTCAGAAACAGCCCAGCACCCAAAGACTCTTTTCCATCATGCAGGGAATAGTTCACAAGGAGTTGGTCTCTCTCCTTCTCTTGATGAGTTGTGTTTTTCTGTTCAGATTTCTTTACATACCATATGTTCAGTCCTAGTCAAATGAGAGTAAGAACTGGCTCTCACAGGCATTCTTGCTTCATAAACCACTATGTAGGGAATACCTTCTCCTAGTCAGAATACCCTTTTTAGATTTTCATTGTCAAAATGTACTGAGACCATGAACCCAGAATTCGAGACTGAAAATTTTAGACATTTGAGTTCATTTCTGAGATACCCATAGAATTTAAAAACTCTACATGAACCCTTTTACAGTTTTCTTAAGGGAAAAAACTCTTTTGAAGGATTACTCATCTTTTTCCAATTTATCTGGTTTGTAACATAATGGATTTTTGTGGTATATGGAAATCATTAAATTCAAAATAATCAGTACAAGGATATGTGCCTTTTTTTCTGATCTTGTTCTCTCTATGAACAAAATAAATTCCAGTAAATGGAGCTGTTTGTAAGCATGTAACTTAAATAAACTATTCAATAACTAGAAAATATGGAAATGAGTTTCATTTCTTTTCCACATGAGACGTTACTTGATATATAGTGGCCCAGGGAAATGTGACCAGATCTCTAAGAATTTCATATTAAAATTATGAAACAAAAGCAGCTATGTGCTCCAAGACATTAAAACAAATGTGCTGAAAATGAAAAAAAGTATAGGCTGGCCCAGCACAAAAACAAAAGATATTTAAAAATGGAAACTTTAGCTGTGAAAAATATCTGAAAAAACAACACAGTGGTTGGACTAAAAAGCAAAAGGGAGACGACAAATGGAAGACACCGAATTTGAAAATACATGAATTGGAAACAGCCAGTCTGAAAAAGGAAGAAAGGTATGATTGAAAAAATTAGAGCTTACTGCTCTAGTCCAGGAGAAGATAGTTTTTAAAAAGTGGAGAGAGTGTAGTCTCAGAGAAGAGTTAGGGAGAAAATGCCAGAGGAAACCCTACCAAAATTAGAGGGACATGGTAGACCTTCCATGGATGGCATGGACGCCCACAACTTGGGACTCCAGTAGCTGAGAACCTGCCCAGCAGCCAAGAGCCTATGCACTGGCATTGGAAAGTGAGGTGAGACCAGACTGCAGTAGTCCAAGGCACTGGTGATTAAGCTGCAAGGAGAGCCTAGAGGAAATGTGGCTTGGAGCCCCACTGGGGAATGTGTACCTTCCAAACTAGAAGAGAAAAAAAAAGTATGGACACAATTTCTCTCTCCTCAATCACTTTACAATGTCATCCTGTAACAAGCCAATAGAGCAGGTGCCATTTTGGACATATGTAACAGCTGTGCCAGCTCGTGTCCATGCCCAGCAACTAGTTGAGTGGATACTCCTGACTGGTGGGAAGAACTAACAGGGGGATAGGAGCTTGTGACTGTGTAAGGCTTCTGTACTGGAACTGAAAAGAACTGAGGGTGTGAGGCAGGATCCACAGTGAGGCTGGGACTTTGGGCACTCACAGTGGAAGACTCCACATGCTCAGGGCTTCCTGGTTACCTGGTGAGAGACATCGCTGGGGAATCTGAACTTACACTGAAGACTGCACAGATCCTTTGTGTGCTCCTTGGGACAGAGTAGATGAATATTATACCCACTGGGGCTAGTGCTCAGGCACTGGTCTCCTTTGAGGAGAGGAGCTCAGCTGAGGAGAATAAATTTCTCTTCTGATTAAAAAGAGAGAGAAGATTTACTGTGCCAAACCTGGGTGTATCACCTCAGACATGCCCTTAACCCTGGAGAACTGAACAGAGCTCCCTGACCACACCCACTACAAGTTAGATATTCACTGAAAGTAGACATTCCACTTTTCTACAGAGCCACAGTACAAAGATAAAATCCACTAGACCAAAAAAAAAAAAAGGAGAAAAAAAGGAAGAAACCAATGAGTATCTCCACAAATGCCAAACAACAAATCCATCAATTCAAGAAACAAGAATAAGGAACACAACATGACACCCTGAAAATAGCAAAACCTTTCAATACTAGATTGTGAATACATTGAGGCAGAAGAAATGCAAGAAATGGAATTTTAAAAATTGATCACAAGATTACATAGAAGTAATCAGAAGCAAATGCACAAACCACTGAAATCTGTACAGGGCATGAAATAAAATTTCCTCCATGAAATTGAGATCTTAAGGAGAAATCAAAATGAAATGAAGAATTCAATAAAATGAATTAAAAATGCAGTGGGGAGCCTTAACAGAATCAGTGAAGAAGAAGAAAGAATATAAGACTTAGAAGACAAAGCACAGGAAAGTATACAGTCAAACTAAAGACAAAAAGAGGAAATTAGAAACCTAAAAAACACTGTTGGAAATCTAAAAGACACTATAAAATGACCCAACATACAGGTTCTAGAAGTTCCTGAAGGCATGGAAAGAGAGAAAAGATTAGAAGGCCTTGTTAATGAAATAATAACCTAAAACTTCCCTAATTTGGAGAAAGAAAGCAACATCCAAGTACAGGAAGCACACAAAACTCCTCCTAATAGACATAACCAGCAAATATCCTCACCATGACACATTATAATCAAACTCACCACACTAAAACATAAAGAGAAGATTCTAAAATGTGCATGTGAGAAATGCCACAGTACTTTTAGAGGATCTCCAATTATACTCACAGCAGACTTCTCATCAGAAACCCTACAAGCTAGGAGAGAATGGCAAGATATAGTCCAAGGCTCAAAAGAAAAAAAAATGTCATCCAACAGTATTATACCTGCAAAGCTCTCATTTATGAATGAAGGTGAAACAAGGACCTTCCATAACAAACAAATTCAAAGAATTTATCACCACCCATCCAGCTCTACAAAAGATGCTTAAGGATGTGTTGCACACAGAAACATGGTCATCACTACAAAAGAAGGAAAAGGAAGAAAATCTCTCAGTAAAAGTTCAATGGAAATTCAATGTAAAAATAGGAATATTTTTGGGAAAATGACAGGACAAAGTAGTCACTTATTAATAGTCACCTTGAATGTAAATGCCCTCAAATCCCCAGTTAAAAGGCACAGACTGGCTGAATGGATTAAAAACAAAACCCATCTATTTGCTGCCTACAAGAGGAAAAAATGTTTGCAGTCACAGTGTAATTTCCCCAAATTCGGCAAAAATAAAAAGTTACAAATTAGGGGCTAGTGCTGTGGCATAGCAGGTAAGTCTGCTGCCTGCATGCCAGCATCCCATATGGGTGCCAGTTCAAGTCCCAGCTGCTCCACTTCCTATCCAGCTCTCTGCTGTGGCCTGGGAAAACAGTAGAAGATGGCCCAAGTCCTTGGGCCCCTGCACCCACGTGGGAGACCCAGAGGAAGCTCCTGGCTCCTGGCTCCTGACCTCGAATCAGAGTGCCTCCAGCCATTGCGGCCATCTGGGGAGTGAACTAGTGGATGGAAGACCTCTCTCTCTCTCTCTCTCTCTCTCTTTCTGCCTCTCCTTCTCTCTCTGTGTAACTCTGACTTTCAAGTAAATAAATAAATCTTTTTGAAAATGTTACAAATTAAAGGAACTCAGAAAATATCAAACAAATAGATTCAAAGAAAACCATATTTTGACACATTGTGGTCAGAGAGGGAGCATAGATCCTGAAAGCAGGGAAACAAAAATAGGCACATAAGACAGTCAACATGGATCACTCAAGCTATCAGAAAGCATCTTGATCAGAACACAGTGGAATATATGCAAGACGTAGAAAGGGAAATATTAACTAGGACATTCTTTCCAGGTTCAGCAAAAGTACCTTTCAAGAGTGAAGCTGAGGGGCTGGCACTGTGGTGCAGTGGGTGAACGCCCTGGCCTGAAGTGCTGGCATCCCATATAAGTGCCGGTTCAAGACCTGGCTGCTCCACTTGCAGTCCAGCTCTCTGCTGTGGCTGGGAAAGCAGTGGGATGGCCCAAGTCCTTAGGGCCCTGCATCAATGTGGGAGACCTGGAAATAGTTGTTGACTTCTGGCTTTGGATCAGTGTAGCTCTGGCCATTGTAGCTAATTGGGGAGTGAACCACCAGATGGAAGACCTCTCTCTCTCTCTCTGCCTCTCCTCTCTTTGTGTAAGTCTGATTTTCAAATAAATAAATAAATCTTTTTTAAAAATAAGAATGAAGCTGATATCTACACATTTTCAGATGAAAGAAAATTAGAAAATTGGTTGGCACCAGAGCTTTACTACAGGAAATGGCAAGATTCTGTAAGATAAAATCAAAGAGCATTAGAGAAAAACTCAGATTTTCAAGTATGAATGAATAGCATTAGGTATGGTTATTTTGCAAAAGCCATACATGAATAAAATTGATTTTGAAAAATTCCAGGATTTGCCACAACTAAAACCAAAGCAGGTTAAGACAAGAGTGCTCCTCCCTACAGGAGAACTCCATTCTCAACTTCTTCAAGCAATTCCTCTGGTTATGGAAAACAGCTCATAAAAGACCCTGGCTCTGAATAGCTGCTTGGAAATAGCTTTGTTGGACTAGGCTTTTTCCATGCGAATATCATGTTTTGTGATCTGAAGCTGCTGTAAAGAAAAAAGTCACATAGTGTATCAATGTTATCATGGTCACCACTATGAAGATCTTGGCTAGTGTGTCATAATTTTAGAAATCAAATGTGATCCAACTGAAGCTATTCTTCCCAACAGCATACAAAAATGAGGAAGTCACACACCGATCTATCAAAAGGTTCACGAATTCAAGTTTAAGCCAATCCTGACAGACTTAGGTATTGGATGTAACCAGCTCAATGCAATACCTTACTCAAAGAGTGGATTCTGTCCCATAAAGGGAGCATTATAGAGCAAACAATCAATTGGAACATGAAATGAGCAATAGGTGACAATATTATTTATACCAATGTCCAATTTCCAGGTGAGGACTTTATGGTATTTATCTAAGAATATATCTTGATCTTGAGAATACACAGGTATTCAAAGATAAAGGGATGCAGTATATGTAACTGCCTTCAGAAAGAAGCATATCCAGACACATATCAAGAGAGAGACAGAGAAAATAAATTATGGAACAAATAAGGCAAGATGTTATCAAATCAGCACATTTGGATGTGATATTCCTATCACCCTTTCATACATTTCAGGGTTTTAAAATTCCTTCCAAATAAATAAAAATATTTTAACATGAAATAAATATTGAAAAACTGGAAACAAACAAAACCACTGTTTGAAAGGAGTGACAAATGAAGAGAAATTTTTTTTTATTTTTTTTTTGCTTTTATTTAATAAATGTAAATTTCCAAACTACAGCTTATGGATTACAATGGCTTTTTCCCCCCATAACTTCCCTCCCACCTGCAACCCTCCCCTCTCCTGCTTCCTCTCCCATTCCATTCACACCAAGATTCATTTTCAATTCTCTTTATATACAGAAGATCAATTTAGTATATACTAAGTAAAAATATCAACAATTTCCACCCACACAGAAACACAAAGTGTAAAGTACTGTCTGAGTACTAGTTATAGCATTAATTCACATTGGACAACACATTAAGGACAGAGATCCTACATGAGGAGTAAGTGCACAGTGACTCCTGTTGTTGACTTAACCAATTGACACTCTTGTTTATGGCACCAGTAATCACCCTAGGCTCTTGTCATGAGTTGCCAAGGCTATGGAAGCCTTTTGAGTTCACCAACTCTGATCTTATTTAGACAATAGTCAAAGTGGAAGTTCTCTCCTCCCTTCAGAGAAAAGTACCTCCTTCTTTGATGGCCCGTTCTTTCCACTGGGATCTCACTCACAGAGATCTTTCATTTAGGTCATTTTTTTTCCAGAGTGTCTTGGCTTTCCATGCCTGAAATACTCTCATGGGCTCTTCAGCCATATCCAAATGCCTTAATGGCTGATTCTGAGGCCAGAGTGCTGTTTAGGACATCTGCCATTCTGTGAGTCTACTGTGTATCCCACTTCCCATATTGGATTGTTTTCTCCTTTTTAATTCTATCAGTTAGTATTTGCAGACACTAGTCTTGTTTATGTGATACCTTTGACTCTTAGTCCTATCATTATGATGAATTATGAACTGAAACTGATCACTTTGACTAGTGAGATGGCATTGGTACATGCCACCTTGATGGGATTGAATTGGAATCCCCTGGCACGTTTCTAACGCTACCATTTGGGGCAAGTCAGATTGAGCATGTCCCAAATTGTACATCTCCTCACTCTCTTATTCCCACTCTTATATTTAACAGAGATCACTTTTCAGTTAAATTTAAACACCTAAGAATAATTGTGTGTTAATTACAGAGTTCAACAAATAGTATTAAGTAGAACAAAAAAAGTACTAAAAGGGATAAAGTATTAAGTTGCTCATCAACATTCAGGACAAGCGCTGATCAAGTCACTGTTTCTCATTCCCAGAACACTGGCTTGGGAAAAACACTTTATGAAAACATGAAACTTTGTGGATATTTAACAGGAAATATTCTTTCTAAGCATAAGCGTTGAGTTGTCATGGATTCCTAATGCTTCATATAACCTAACATTTACTTTTTATGTACACAAAAAATTGCATGCATAGGTGAAGATACAGTTCTACATGTTCCCTTCTGAATACTCTCACTCTCCCATCTCTCTCTGTCACTCAATATCACTCTCTCCTCCCTCTTCTTCTCATCCCCTCCTCTCTCCTCTCCTCTGTTCCATTATATTGTTCCTCTTCCCATACTTCTTGATCTCTATCTGTTTCTCTACCTAAAACCTCTATCCCCATTGTCTATATCTCTCTTCCAGTCAAAGTCAGGAAATTGGAGTTTAAAATGTTGAATCCAAAACACACTTACATAAGTAATGTTGTTAACGGTTTCTGAATCTACTTGGAGAAGTAAGGTCTGCTTTTCATCTTTCTCTTTTGACTGAGTTATACACCTAATCAAAGTCATTAAGAAACCAAAATTAGTGAATTAGCTAATGTTTCTCTTCAAATCAATTCATGTTGCAAAAATTTTCTATATATTTCTCATAACTCAAAACTTATATTTCTCATAACTCAAACTCTTGTTTGAGTTAGCTAATACATATACTGATACAGAGGCATACATATGTATTTCTGTGCACAGAGATCTATAGCATAATTATAGGATATAAATATTTATATTTATCTATAACTTTTATATTATTTATATTTATATTTGTAGAACTTCTCAGCAAGGTCAAAGGATGAGGAGAGGCATCGCTGTGACATACAAGGTAACATCACTGCCTGTGGTGCTGGCATCCCATATGGGCACCAGTTCCACTCCTGGCTGCTCCTCTTCCAATCCAGCTCTTGGCTATGGCCTTGGAAAGCAGTAGAAGATGGCCCAAGGCCTGGGCCCCTGTAGCTCCATGGTAGACCAGGAAAAGCTCCTGGCTCCTAGCTTCAGATCAGCCCAGCTCCAGCCATTGTGGCCACCTGCAGAGTGAACCAGTGGATGGAAGAGCTTACCCTCCACCTTTCCTTCTTTCTGTAACTCTACCTCTCAAACAGATAAATAAATAGATCTTTACAAAGCCAAAATAAGAACAACAGCAAAACCAGATGAGTAGGAAAATAATTCTGGGAAAGACAGCATGGCCTGGAAAATAACAGGGAGTGCCTTGATGTGTGGTTTGGGCAGCAGATCCACTCCTCAAAGTTTTCCTAGCTGGACTGGAGGACCTGACACCACCTTCATGGCTTAAAGTGTAGGAAGCAACAGGTGCTTTCAGACTCACTCAGTAGAGTAACCTACATTTATGGACATTTAATGCATATTGGGAATATTGTTAGCTCTGATCCATAGGTTGTATGGAGGGAAAGATGAAAGATACATCTTGAACTTCTTCAACAATGAATAGAACATTCATGTGAATGAGGGAATATGACTTACAGCACATGTAGAGGAACCAATGATTGCAAGATCATCTAACAGTGTTTTTAAGTGGGAAGAGCATTTTTAAGTGGGAATCGTGTAGGGGCACTGCTTGCAGAGATTTATGCCTCCTATCACAAACTAAAGATTCAAAATGTGTACGCTAGAGAAATACCTGTCCAGCAAATGTTCCCATTTTCTCATAAATGTACTGGAGCTGCAAGCAGAGAAGTCAGAGAAAATAGTAAGCTACATAAAAGACTACTTCCATCTGATTAAGACTACCATTGCAGATAAACACACCAGCAGGCAATTGTGGGTGATGGGAGCTCAGGTGTAAGTAGTGCCCCCCTCATACAAGGGCTCTGGGTGGAGTCTGCTCTTGTACAGCAACATTACAGTGATGGGAAAGAGTTCTTAAAGGGAAGGAGAAGCTGATTTGAAATGAAACCCTGGATTGCAACTATGGGATGCTAGCTCAGTGATCACAGGAGTCACTGAACTGACATAAGTCTCAGTATCCACCATTGAAAGTGGAGGTCATTAAACCTCAGAGTACTCTTGTAGCTTGAAGTGCTATTCCAATGTAAAAAGTATTATGATCAGATTAGGTCATACTGAAAAGATCGGGCATGTGAATGGAATGCTCTGGGCTCAGAAACAAGAGCATCATTTTAGGGGGGAAATCTGTACCACTGTACTTCACAGAGGCTGCAGAGTTGTCAGATGTCAAATAAACACCTAGAAAATAATTTCAGTGCTATGATGTGCTAAAGGATGTCAAAGCACCTACTGTTTGGTGACTAATGTTTTATATCCTTTCTGCTACATTATTAATGTATTTAAAATCTAAAGTGAAAAAGATTTTAAGTCTCAAACATACATGGGATTATAATTTACTAGTATTCAAAACAGTTGGGGAGTGATTAACTACATGGAAAATAAAACTGACCATTTATATGACTGAGTCCTGTGCCAGCATCTGTAATACCTTGTTCATGAATATTTTCATTATCCCAAGAGCAAACTCTGCACTCAGTAAACAGCCACACCCTATTCTCCACCACCCCCAGATCCTACACCACATCATAACTATCCATTCATCAGGCCATGAACATGTGATTTGTTGCTAACTTCTGGCTCTAATGAACAATGCTGCTAGGAACATTTGTGCCCAAAAGTCAGAGTTAGGAACATAGAGTGTATGTATGTTTACACTTTTCTTGGACCTATATTCCAGAGTGGAGTTGCTCAGTCCTGTGGTCGTCCTACATTGAACTCATGGAAGCAACAGGTTTTTCTGCAGGGCTGCCACATTTCCTATTTCTACCAGCAAGAGCTCCTCCACTCTGCATTTCTATGCCTTCTCAGGACATGGTTCAACAGCAAAGTGGACACTTCCTTGGCTTTCAACCTTCATATGGACATGAACACCACTTCTGGTTACTCATGCCAATTTGCATAAGAGTGATAATAGCCAACAGCAAATGTACTGGGTATTGGGCATCGTTGTAAATGTGTTGGATGTGTTCACACAGCTTCATAGCCAATATAGCATATGTCCACCTCATGCCAACCCCCATTCAAAAAACTCTCTAGTGAAACTCCTCATCAAAGGTACCACATATTGCCAAATACGTAGCTTCCTTTCACCTGCAAGATTAAGATGACATTAAGCAATAGAATCTGAGAACCTAGGGAGAATATTTTTCGCAAAAAAGAAGACATGCAGACAATGGTACAAGCATGTCTTTCTTCTCAGTAATATTTGCAAGCAGCTCCATCACAGAACTGAGTTAATTAACAGTTTGGATATATCAACATTGTATCAACTTCAATATGATCTTACTCTGAGGGAGTGATGAGAGGAGAGGAAAAAAGGGCATTAAATGCCTGTGATCAACTGTCTATGTGTAAAACACACAGGACATATCGTATGTGCCTGTTCAGAGCAGCAGGTATGGGTTACAAGGTACCTGTGTACACAAGAACATAGACACAAGATGTCCAAGAAATGTAGCCCCATTTCCTTCCCTCATACCAGCCTCAAAATGGGCTTTGGAAAACTCACCCACACCCCAAGAATCAAATCTTTGTTTCAGATGGCCATATCACTGAAGACCCCAAATAGCAATTCTAGCAACCCAGGATATAATTTAATTTGTATAGTCAAGTATTTCTTTAGAGTGTTACTTTGGGAGAATAAAAGGACTTTTTCAAGCTGAATTGATCTACTCTACTAGTTGAAACACACAAAAGCCTAGACTGAGATGCTGGAGGTTATTGGAGAGGGGCCCCAGAGCCTTGCTCTCTCAAATCTGTTTTTATTAACCCAAAATACCCACTCCTCAAGTAGCTCATGGAGCCCTTGGAAAATCATTGCTCCAAACCAAAGCAAATAATTCCAACAGTTCCCATTATTGCATTCTCTCCACACATATTGGCACATCAAAACCTCTTGGGGAAAATATAAGTCATACAAGTGCCATGGCTGGAAGTCAAAGTGTGAGGCAGTGGATTATTACAGGGTCAAATTAAAATGCTTACCATTTTCTCAAAAAAAAAAAAAAACAAGTTTGGGAGGAAAATTAAAAAGTTGCATTTCTCTATCTTTGTTAGAAAAGGCAATAAGGGTTGTAACCTTCCATATCAAAGTAAAATTACAAGACTCAGCAGTGATACTTACAAGAACTTGGCCCTGAAATTCATCATTGGCCAGCCAAGATGCAGACACCTGGAGGCACTGGTATCACCTTCCCGAACCGTGCACTTGTAAATCCATATTTCATTGACAGGGATTACATATTTGGAGTAAATATTTTTGCTGTACCTAAAAATATCATCAAGTGAGATTTTTTTTTCTTAAATGTAATGGGAGCACATCTTCTCCTGAGCAAACCCCAGTTCTCCATGTTCCATAACCAAGAACACCTCACTTCCATCTATTCCCTCTCAGTGCACAGCACAGGCAAGAGTCAGGTGGACCTTGACAAAGCATGTGCTCAGTGAAGGCTGGCCCATGAGGGGCCCAAACACACAGGATTAATGGCAGCCAGTGATGACAGATGGACTGGTCTCTTTCTGAATGCTGACTATGGGGTTGAGACCATACTCTATATTTTAAAGGTGTTATATTTTAAGAGAATCACTCATTCCCTGCTTATGTACATCTGATTGACTTCAAAAGAGTGAGGGGTTCAACAAAGTTTAAATCATGGATGAATTATTTATAAAATTTTCTTCTTAACAGAGACAGACTAAACATATATAATCTCAGAATAACCTTAGTTTGGAGATATTACAAATACATTTGAATCTTAATTCTTATACAAATTTTCATCTCGAAAGCTGGGATGGTGAATGTCTGGTCCCTGGGCTGTACAAAGCCTGTGAAGTCATTTAGGCTGGCACTGACAAGGCAACTAACTGCAAGCTGGATTCAAAATTCAATAAATCCATAGCAGGCTAAATTTTTAAGTTGAGGATTTTCTCCAGCCTGTGAAAGATGCTATAAATATTTATTTTGACCTTGGCAGAAAAAATTCTCCACTCCTTCTCTAAAGACAGCTTATTTCAAATTTCCCTTCTTAAGATTTGGTTCAGATCATTTGCTCCACAGATTCTGGCTTAAAAAATATTGTGGCCTATAGACTGCAGCCAAATTAAAAGCACAAAAGAAAATGTACCTTAGTCCAAATGCTCAATGTCTTATGCATAAGGGAAGAAAATACCTCCCATTTTTTTCTGCAGAGGGTCACAAGATGACAATATCACAGCTTCAGCAGTGATATTGCTCAGTACTGGTTCGGTCCAACTCACTTTCACCCTCTGGCATGTTGCTTTGTTCATTTACAAATCTAACTCTCAGGTGAGTGGTAGATGTGAAGAGCTATAACCCTTAAGGAGGATGTTCAGGGATTTGGGCACAGGACTCCCTATGATTTAAAGCTATTGATGGGTACAACACTATTCACAAGAGCACAAAAGGCCTCATGTGGAAATGTTCCTGACTCCATTCATCTGTGGGATGGTTGAAGCTAACATTCTGGGGCAGGAGTCCTGGCACAGTGGGTTAAGCAGCTGTGCGTGAAGCTCACATCCCAATCCAAAGTGGCGCTTAAAGTCCTGGCTACTCCACTTCTGGTCAAGCTCCCTCTGCAGCAGATAAGCACGTGTACTTATACTTGTACTTCAGGCTGGAGATCCTGACTCTTGGCTTCAGCATGGCCCAGATATGGCTGTTGTAACCATTTTGGGAATGAACTAGAGGATGAATGATTTTCTCTCTCTCTCTCTCTCTCTCTCTCTCTGTGTGTGTGTGTGTGTGTGTGTGTGTATGTGTGTTCCTATAGCTCACTCTGCCTTTGAACTCAATCAGTAAATCATTTTTTATGTGTCATGACATCTGGACTCCTCATTTACTCTGTGTTCACTGTGTGTTGTGCTCCACTTTTATCAGATATTCAGCACACAGGATGCTGTCTCCTTTGCTCACAACAAGGAATATGAATCACATGGTGAGGGAGAAATGAAATTGTCATAAAATCTGCCATGGGATCCAAAAGAATAGAAAGTGTTGTGGCAGCTGGGTGAGAGCCTGTACAATAATAAAGACCTAGTTTTAAACAAGGACTCAAGCACTGTGGTGCAGTGGGTTAAAGCCCTGGCCTGAAGCACTGGCATCCCATATGGGTGCCAGTTCTCCCGGCTGCTCCTCTTCCCATCCAACTCTCTGCTATGGCCTGGGAAAGCAGTAGAGGATGGCCCAAGTCCTTGGGCCCCTGCACCTGTGTGGGAGACCCAGAAGAAGCTCCTGGCTCCTGGCTTTGGATTGGCACAGCTCTGGCTGTTGCAGCCATCTGGGGAGTGAACCAATGGAAGGAAGACCTCTCTCTGTCTCTACCTCTCTCTGTAACGCTTTCACATAAATAAAATAAATATTTTAAAAATGGACCCACTACTACTGTGGTGACCTTGAGGCAGCTACTGGGGCTCTCTTAGCATCAGAGCCTGTTGGAAAACCAGAATGGAGGACCATCTCAGATAATGAAGGCAAGGATTAGGCAAGAAGAGGTACAAGATATCCTTAACATACCATATTGCACTTAACGCACCCCCGACCCAACACACCTCATATTATTTTCACTAAGATGAGACTACATTTTATAAAACTGGGCCTGAGTCTTGTTTATCTTCTCTAGGAGAGGGCAGGACTGGAAACCAAGGGGAGGGCAGCACTGGCAACTTTTATTTCTCTTTACTCACTGCAAAGTTTCTTGGTAAGATTTTGTTTGTTGAACTATTCTTTTTTTTTTTTTTTTTTTTTGACAGGCAGAGTGGACAGTGAGAGAGAGAGACAGAGAGAAAGGTCTTCCTTTGCCATTGGTTCACCCTCCAATGGCCGCCATGGCCGGCACACTTCGGCCAGCACACCACGCTGATCCAAAGCCAGGAGCCAGGTGCTTATCCTGGTCTCCCATGGGGTGCAGGGCCCAAGCACTTGGGCCATCCTCCACTACACTCCCGGGCCACAGCAGAGAGCTGGCCTGGAAGAGGGGTGACCAGGACAGAATCTGGCACCCCAACCAGGACTAGAACCCAGGGTGCCGGTGCCACAGATGGAGGATTAGCCTATTGAGCCGCGGCTCCAGCCTGAACTATTCTTTGTCTTATATAATATTTTGTAAATCATGAAAACACAGATGGAGCAGATAAGCAGATGTCCAGATCAGTCTATTCCTTCCTACTCTTTCCCTGCACACATGTATTAAGCAGTTGCCATTTTCCAGGCTATGTATTGGTTGCATTTGTGTTCAAGGCTGACAGTAGGAGTAGCCAGTTGTGTCTATCGCAAACTGGCATGCCAAATCTTCTGCCTGTATCTTTTGCTTTTACTGTCCCTCCCAAGTTGGGGTCCTTGGTATCAGTGATCTGGGTTATCACCTCCAATACATAGTCTCCCTCCTATATTGTTGCCAGCCCTCCAATCCATTATCTCCCAGCAGTCACAGTGATATACTACAATATTTACCTGATATGGTCATTTCCATAAGGAAACCCCTTCAAAGGAATTCCTTAACCCCTTACTGGGATCTGCCAAGATCCTGTGTGACCAGAACCCTGAGCACTTATTCAGTCTCATCTCTGACCTGGTCAATTACAGTGAGCTCCAGAAACATTAGCCTTGCTAAAGCTCTGCTCCCAAAGGGTCAAGCTGCATACACTAGGGCCTGCAGTCCCCTCAGCCAGGCAAGTTGGGGCATCCAGTCTAGAACAGGTGGCTGCTTCTTACACCAGAGGTATGGTTTCAATGTTGCATCTCACATAGGCATCCAAGTGGGACTCTTCTCTGACACTCTCCACATGGCACTATTTATTTCCTTTATCAGATGCATATTATTACAGTCTTCAATTATATCTTTCTTATTTTTATCATCTCTAGGAAAGTCTCAAGAAAGAGGAACCCTGGGACCAGTGCTGGGATGTAGCAGGTAGAGCCACTGCCTGCAGTGCCAGCACGCCATGTGGGTGCCAGTTCAAGTCCTGGCTGTTCAACATCCAATACAGCTCTCTGGTATGGCCTGGGAAAGCATTAGAAGATGACCCAGGTCCTTGGGCCCCTGTACCCATGTGGGAGATCTAGAAGAAGTTCCTGGATCCTGGATCCTGGCTTCAAATTGGCACAACTTTGGCAGTTGCTGCCATCTGGACAGTGAACCAGTGGATGGAAGACTTTCTCTGTCTCTGTCTTTGTCTCTCTTTCTCTCTCTATCTCTCTCTCTCTCTCTGTCTGTCTGTCTCTCTCTCTCCTCCCCCTCTTCCTTCTCTTTCTCTCACTTCCTCTGCCTCTCTCTAACTCTTCCTTTCAAATAAATAAATAAATGTTCAAAAAGAGAGAGAGAGACACTGGGATTAAACATGACAATAGGTCTGATCTGATTTCATCATCATTTAAAAAAATCATCTATTATTTTTCACTTTATGTTTCTGTGTGGGAGCAAACTGTTGAAATCCTTACTTAATGTACACTAAGCTGATCTGTATATTAAGATAATCAAAAATGAATCTTGATGTGAATGGAAGGGGAGAGGGAGTGGGAAAGGGGAGGGTTGTAGGTGGGAGGGATGGTATGGGGGGGAAGCCATTGTAATCCATAAGTCGTACTTTGGAAATTTATATTCATTAAATAAAAGTTAAAAAAAATACAAAAAAAAAAAAAGAGAGAGAGAGAGAGAGAAGAACCCTGCCTCTCCCATTCTTGATTGCATTGTCTACAGGGGCACAATACAGAATAATACTTCCACGAATACTTGTTTAATAAGTGAAGAATCAAACCATTGGCAAAAACAAAGTAAAAACATGCTACTTACTGAGAAAGAGTGCATGAAAATGAAGTTTGTAAGAGACAATATATTTCACGATGATCAGGATAGCATGCAGCGTATGTACCTACCCAATGTTAGAGATTTTCAATTCATCCTCATATAAGAAAGCCTGATGCTTTGTCTTCTTATTACCGGTTCTTAACTTTATCGGACCGTGCACCAGGAGTGGCTTTTCGGCATGTTCCTGGGAAGTATTTTCATCTCCTGAGATGATGGCCTCCTGAACATCACCGTCCCTGCTCAACATCAAACACCAAAGAGTAGCTAGTCAATGGTTGCAGAATAGTTTGATGCCAGTCATTAGGAGTGACACATGATAAAACTGTCATCTCAATTCCTCAGACAAGGATCTCCAACTATGGATGCCAATGGGGTTTCAGGTTTTACAGGTCTCAAAGAGCAGATGGCACTTAGAGAGTTGGACAGGGGACACATGCAAGGGAGAACCTGGGGCAAGTAGCATCTTACAGGCATGGAAAAGAAGACAGCAACTCCAACCAAGAGGTGTCAGGTAAGTGGAGAACTGAGAGGATAACAAGAAGGGAGCCGTCATTCACATCAAATGCTATGGAAGGTAAGGCAGGTGATTACTGAGGACTGATCATTTGACTTACTAACATGGAGGTCTTGGTAACCCTGGACAGTTGCTGGTGGAATGATGGAAGGGATGCTTTCCAGGAAGTCTGTGGTACACAGAGGGTTCTAAAGCAACCCACTCAAAAGACTCACACCCTAATGATTGCAACCTATGACTGTGCTATTTGCAAAAAGAGACTGTGAAGACAGAATGAATGTGATGAACCTTCAAATAGGGAGATTGCATTCCCTAGTTTAGGAGGCTTAAACTAACCCCCAAGAGGTCCCCAAATCAGAGAATATCATCTACATTGACTCAGGACATGGGGGAAGGGGAAGGGGAAGCCAGAGAGAGTTGAAGGGCAAGGGAGAACGAATCTATAATATGGGCAGGAGCTACATAGAAACATGAGAATAGTCAGCTCCCAGGAGCAAACACCAGCCCCCAGGTGACAGCTGGAGGAGGAATGTACTTCAAATACAAGTAAGGGAATTCAGCCAATGTTCTGAATTAGCTCAGAAGCAGATCCTAGCACAGAGCTATCTTCCAACACCTGGACCAGGCTTAGAGGAGGGAGGAGAGGAGGCATGGGAGTGTGTATGGGAGGGCTGATATAGTGAGAAGAATAACTATATTCCTAAAGTTGCATTTCTGAAAATTTGTATTTCTTAATAAATAAATTTTAAGAATAAAAAAGAAAGTACTGAAGATTATTGAAAATTTCAGAGTTTGTTTCTAACTGGCTGTGTATGAAAGGGAGCATATATCATAAAAGAGAACATGTAATCTGGAAAAGTAATATCAATCTGCCTGGTTTTAGTGCAAGTTAAAGTAAAATATCAAAAGCAATCTTCAACTGTGAAGTTCTCCATACATATTTGCTGCTAATTCATTCTAAGTAAAAGCAACAGGCATGAACTCTGAGAAAAGTGTCTTCTGCCTTTTCAAAGGAAAATTAAATCACATACCCCTGATATCCTAAAGCAGTTTACATCCCTAAAGAGAGTATTTCCATTCAACTACCACACTGCCCTCTGTAAGGAACACTAAGATGGACACCACAGCTGTCACTCACCAAGCTCTTAAAATATGGTTTCAGAAGAGAGAATAAAAGGCATATTTTTAGCCTATCACATGTAAAACAAAATGATAAAGCAATTGGTAAAGAAGTCATTGTAACATGGTCCCCTTTTAGCATGATAATTTACATAATAGGGATACATTGATTCCCACTTAGTAAAATGCTTCCCATCTTATCTAAATTAGTGTTCAAATTGGGAGGCGAGGGGAGAGAAGTGTTAAACAACATGAAATAATACTGGAAACATCCACAAACATTTCTTAACATCAGAAAAGCTTAGATATAACTTGTTGAGTTAGGACCATGTACCAATGGGACTCTGTGGCCATAGTAGGTAAAATCAGTTAGACTGAGCAGAACATAAAACTCTTTCATAAACAGGACAGCCTCTTCGAGATCTTTCCAGAGAAAACTATTTGCCATGAAGCCAAGGAAATGTCTCTCCTGACAGTACAAATCCTGCTCTTTGTGCTCAGTAGCACTAAATCAAAGAACAAAAGTAGATTCTCATGAAACCAGCACCAAAGGCAGGAATTACTTCCTCTGTTTTAGGGAAAACAGGACAGAACTCTTCCTGGGGCTACCAGTCTGTTTAAATGATCACAAGTAGTATAGGAAAAGGCTACCTTGCACTGGGGACTGGCAGATGACTTCCAGAAGGTCTGACATCATTATCATATCCTGAAAACAATTCTATTTCTCCCATTTTTCAAAATATTTGGCTCTGTCTATACTCTTCAACAGAGACTATGAACAAGTCCCTGAAGACTGTGTGTTCCGTAGTAGTCAAGATCACCCAGCATTCTGATGTCAAGGTTCTAAGGCTCATGCCATAACTGACAAACTCTCTAACTGATATATTGGTTTTCTAGATTTTGGCACCATCATTCAATTCTTCAAAATTAAACTGAGATGATGGTTCATTTGCATGCAGTTGTAAGAAACACAGAGAGATTTCAGCAATCTTTCCTCCAGTTTGCCCAAGCGGCAATATATTTCAGAGCTATAGTGTAATATTTTTCTTTTCATATTTTAGTATAATTATATAATATTTTATACAAAAATAGTATGTACAACATTAAAATAAATACATGTTTCACCCATTTTCTGTTCTTGTAGCAGAACCCCTTAGGCTAGGTAATGTGTCAAAGAAAGTTTACTTGTCTAACAGTTTTGGAGGTTGAAAGTCCAAGAGCATGGGACCCCATTCACTCAGCCTCTTTTCCTGGCTTATAGACAGCCATCTTCACACTGTGTCCTTGCATGGCACAGAAAGAGAAAGAGGTAAGGGCTTCAACAGGAGAATTGGGTGGGGGGGGGGAGAACTCTGACCATTGCAGTCTATTTTCATTTCTGTCATTGAACACTGACCTTTCAGCCCTAAATACCAAATGAAGAGATAGTATCAATGTGATGCTGTATCAATTAAAATGTTATTTTAACATATCACAACACAAAATTCTTTTATTCAATTTTCCCCCTTAAGTGTTTAAATGGGTGATGGCAGCTCTTGTCAAGAGCCTCATGTGTTCTCTGACATCACACATAAGGGTGTTAATTGTTAAATTAACAACAGGAGTCACTGTGCATTAACTTCCTATGCAGGACCTCTGTCCTCAAATTGTTGGATTATGAGAGTTCATAATAAAACTTGTTTGCAAAGATTTACTTCATTTTAATGTATTAAGTGGAGGATATTATCTATGTCTCATAAGCTATAGTAATGTCAAAGTGCTCACAAAGGATGCACTATTCTTGGGTTCTTCAAAGTTAATTTTCTCAAATATATATACATACATATATATATATAAATTAAACCTCAAAAAAAGTAAATGGGTTATGAACTATCTACATAGGAAAGAAGGTTTTGTAGTAACATTGGCAGGAGGGCTACAACCAAACTATGTAGTTTTTGAACCCCCCTTCAGCATTCGCCATGTATAGAGTGCTTGTAAAAGGAGTTATTCTATGGCAGATGTTCTAAACAGAACTCTGGCCTCAGAATCAGCCTTTAAGGCATTCAGGTCTGGCTGAGAGCCTATGAGAGTATTTTAGGCAGGGAAAGTTGAGACACTCTGGCAAATAAAAAAAGAGGACCTAAATGAAAGATCTCTGTGAGTGAGATCCCAGTAGAAAGAATGGGCCATCAAAGAAGGAGGTACCTTTCTCTGAAGGGAGGAGAGAATTTCCACTTTGTCTATGACCTTGTCTAAATAAGATCAAAGTCAGCAAACTCAAAAGGCTCCACAGCTTTGGCAACTCATGACTAGAGCCTAGGGAAATCACTGACGCCATAAACAAGAGTGTCAATTTGTTAAGTCAACAACAGGAGTCACTGTGTACTTACTCCACATGTGGGATCTCTGTCCTTAATGTGTTGTCCAATGTGAATTAATGTTATAACCAGTACTTAAACAGTATTTTACACTTTATGTTCTGTGTGGGTGTAAGCTGATGAAATCTTTACTTAATATATACTAAATCAATCTTCTGTATATAATTGAAAATGAAAAAAAAAGAGTTATTCTAGAAGAGTCTCAGTGTCTCGAACTGCACAACAGAGGTGATAGTGCACCTCAAAGGATTGTGACAACTATAAAATGGGATAACAGTATAGAAAATTTAGCAAGCTAACCAATATAGTAATTCTTGCTTAATACCAAGGATGCTTAGAAAAGACAGGGAGACATTATTTTCCAAAATAGTGAACAGTATCATGGATGTTTGTCCATGGCCACAGAGAAAGAGGGAGAATATGCCACACAATCAAATCCATTGAGCAGCTACAAAACGTCAAGCTTCTTGCAAGGTAGTCTATATATAGCATCTCCTTGCCTCAACATCAGCTTCTGAGATAAGAATTATTAATTCCATTTTTACAGGTGGAGAAACTGAAGCTCAGTGAAGTTGTGTGACTGGGGGCCAGATATATAACAGTTGGTAAAGTGAGAACTCTCTAAGTCCTAAAGCACACAGTGTTTCCATAGCTAAGCAGCACCCCCCCCCCAGACAAGGGGAAAATATCCTTGGGGTGTGTGTGTGTGTGTGTGTGTGTGTGTATATATATATATATATATATATATATATATATATATATATCAGAATCATCTTCCTGGCATGTACTGGGGGCCTCAGTATCGTCTGCAGCTGGATTTGGTGAGCCCTCACACCCATTCATTCTTCTCCCTCACAGGGCTGCTTCTGGACCCCCCAGCCTCTGTGGGAAGCTTGTTGATAACTCTCAGCCAGCCAGTTTGTATTAGTGCCCAGATATTCTTTTAGTTGCCTGTTACCTTAGGCAGCCAGACCTTGGCATCAGACAAGCTGGAAATAGCAGTCAATACCAAGAAAAGGTTATAATCAATGACTCTCCAGATGTCTACTTATGCTGGCAGTTATGAGCCCTTGGGAGAACCCTCACACTCCCCATATGTTCTGGTCTCCCTCCTGGATCCATGTAATTATCCTTTCTCATGTTGGTCCTCTGAACACCCTCATCTTTGCCTCCACCAAGGGAAACATCCTCAGTAGCTGATATCAAGCACCTGCTCCAGTGTTCTTTGCTGCCCTCTACTGGCAGGAATTGGAAGTCATATTTTACTTCTCAGGACCTTGGCACAAGGCAGGTACTTCGAGTGAATTCTGGAACGCCAGATTGGAAGTGCTATCACAAAAACTAAGTACATAAAATGAACAATATTTGAGAACATTTTTGAACAAATCAAAGCCATTGTAAAATATCTAAGTGCACCCTGAAATGCTGCCTATAGCTGCATCTGTCATCTATCTTTTCATTCAAGGCAGAGTTTCAACATCACAGTGGAAAATCAGGCTCGCAATATTAATAATCATTCCCATAGTTTATAGAAATGAGAAAAAGAAATCACAAAATGGAGGATAAAGCGATAAAAACATGGCCTACTCAACCTTCCTAAAGAAACTAATAATGTTGATGATAATATACACATTAAGTCAGATCTCCTATTTCCCATGTCTATTTCTCAAGTTGATTGAAACAGTAGAGGGGGATAGGATAATATGGTAAACACAAATTAAACACACAATTTGGCTACAAAAGTGCATAAAGGAATGAGAGAAGAAAATCATGATGGAAGAAATGTAATGATGCTATGACTATAATACCCTAGGCTAATAAGCTACTCAAGGCAACTTCTTATAAAAAGGATTTTTTTAGAATACTGCCTATTGAAACAGTGCTGTGGGAGCAGGGTGTTAGTTATTCCATTCCTTATGTCTTCATAGAGTAGACTGGCAATTGGATACTCAAATATTGTAATTCCCTGGTCTTCACTTCTCCAACTTGGAATGAGATGTACATAGCATTCTATTCTTGCAGCTAAGCTTGTGTGCTGGAGCAGGGGACCCTCTCCTTTCACCTCACCTCTTAGAGGTAAGGGCAGGTGGTAAAATAATAGGGTCTTTGGAATTGGGACTGGAGATAGATTATGGATGTTTGAGTTTTGGCAAACTATTTAATATTTCTGCATCTCAGCTCTTATATCTGTAAAAAGAAGATAAAAACTTTCAAAGTGTTGTGATGAAGTGTGAGATAAAGCATGGAATAAGATAATTCAATCCCTGATGCCTGCCTGACCCACAAATAGCACTCCAGAAACCCTGGAAGTATTCTCTCAGTGTCTAGATAGGGTTTCTCTGTTGCTCTGCTGGATGGTTCCCCATCTGGGGCTCGCTGGGTATCAGAAGAGCTGCTCTATCACAAAGAAATACACAGGTACCTCTTGGCTTCCAGCAGGAATATCCATATGTGGACAGTTTTCAAGGGTGTTTGAGATAGTATTCTTGCATGGACTTAGATTAGGAGTTATCCAGTTTATACTTGGAGGGTTTTGGGTGCACAGATAATATTCCAAGACAACATAGATTCAGAATGGATATTTGGCTCAGCAGTTAAGATGCCAACATCTTTTACTACAGTGCCAGTATCAAGTCCCAGATCAACAACTGCCAATTCCACATTACTACATATACTCCTTCTAGGAGGCAGGACTGCTGGCTCAAGTGCCTGGATCCCTGCCACCAATGTGGGAGACCTCAGCTGAGTTCTTTAAACCTGGCATCAGCCTGATCTACCCCCTCACTACTCCAGGAATTTGAGAAAAGAACCAGCAAATGGAAGAACTCTATTTTTACCCTCTCTGTCTTTCAAACACAGAAGATGAATGACAATTGAAAAAAAAGATTTTGATCTGATGTAAGTCCCTTTGTGGAAACAAGTTGCATAGCAAAGGACACAAATAAACAGATGAAAATGTATTTCATACAAATAACTGAAAATACATTGTGTTTCTCTTATATAAAAAATAGATCCAATGATAGAGGATAAAAATAGGTAACATGGTAACGTAAGTTGACTTGGGTTATCAGAAGGTCAACTCATTTTCTATCTAGATGTTGTATAATGGTCTTATTGCTGGGTCACAAGGTTTTGGCCAGATTGGAACACAATTTTCAACACTAATAGATATAAGGTAGCTTTTCTATGTATACTTTATAAATAGGCACCAGCAAATACTGCTGGCTTTCAAAGATACAATCATGTAGAATGGAAGGATCCCTACTGTTCTAATGTTATAAAATATAAATAAAAAATTTGAAAGAGAGAGGAGAGTATCCATTCTACAGTTATTCCAACATAAACATTTATTATGGTGATAATGAACAAAATTACTTGAAATAAATTTCACATATTTCACAAACAAGAATAAGATTATTTACAAGTAATACAAAACAGAATTCCTCAAGGACTCTCTGGATCTGATGTTCATTTGAATACTTTTCTGAGTAGATAGAAAACTAAGTCTCACACCAGTCAAAGATCTTACCTGATGGATTCTTTAAGCAAAGAAAGATTAAGATAAAGGCTTCTGTCTTCTGTTTCCTTCCATTCTTTAGTCAATCATCTAATAGTGGAATACCTGAGAAAAGTGTAAATAGAAATTACACAATCAGACATGGGTAAATTTTGAAAGCATGTGAAGGAAATCCCCTGTGTCCTGGATACTCAATTGCTAAAAGGATGCAAAAGGTGAAAAGAAAATATTTCAGAAACACTTTATTGGATGTGCTTATTGGGAAGCCACAGGATGAACTTCCTTGGCTGGGGAATGAAGGAAGGGACCATGTAAATGTCAAACAACAGCACAACTGGGATACCCATCGAGCCCACAGTTCAGCTTCCTCAGTAATGCATGAGATTAAATGAAATTACTCAAATAAAGAACCTAGAAACAACAAAGCATGTGTCTTTTTACTCAGTGTGTTAATATTCTTGAATTGAGAAATCCCCCATGTTAGCTTCCTACTAGAAAAGCTGAATATCACACTCTTAATGAGCTTAAAGAAATTCCTCTTAATTTAAACCTGACAGCATTAGTGACGTCTTGTTGGGAGTTTAGGAGTTACAGTGTAGCATTCTACCACCATTCTGATTTTTCATAAGCAATACATGGGAAAAATATTAAACACTAGAATTGAAATGAAATATCAAATGAAAGCAGGAAGTGAAAAATGTCTCTGTGGGTATATGTATCCTATGATGCTAATGGTTTCTGAGCCTATATTTTAAAGCAGGGGTGATAATGAACATAAGAAGCTTCATTACATTCTAATTATAAAGGCAGCTTCTGTTCAGCATGCATGTTGTATAGTGAGAAAATGATTAACAAGACAGGCATGGAACCCTTGTTCTACTATGAGACTTTTTATATACTCTAAGCAAAATAACAATTTTTAAAAACCTTCCTGCCCGAGTTTTCACATCAAAATTCTCCCAGATAATACCTCAAAGAAATGGCAAGCTGTGGTTTAGAAGAATATGGAATTGACATAAATTTGGAGGAATCTCCAATTTGAGGTAGTATGGATGAAAACAAATAATGATGTTGTTCAAGAGAGCTTAAACTTGAAAGAAATCAACAGCTCTCTGAGCTAGGGGAGTTTTGAATAGTAGTGCCCAAAAGTAAATTGTGATCTGTTACAAGGCTGGTAAATGACAACTACTGAGTCAAAAACAGGTCAAATACTTAATGTTACCCATGGTCATTCACTCACACAATATTGTCTCTGACAGTTTCAGGCTACAATGTAAAGCTTCAGGCTACTCAAGTAAAGTGAAAGACAACTGAACATGTAAAGATTCTTTTTCCTTTCAGTCCTCCCCCCAAAGTAGTATAACTATTTACACTGTTCTAGATATTATAATGTTATCCAGAGTTGGTTTAGAGTATGCAGGAATATATGAGCAGATGAAATGGAAGTAATATACCACTATATGCAAGGAATATGAGTATCTTTAGAATTTAGTATCTGGCCGGCTCCACGGCTCAATAGGCTAATCCTCCACCTGTGGCGCCGGCACACCAGGTTCTAGTCCCAGTCAGGGCACTGGATTCTGTCCCAGTTGCTCCTCTTCCAGTCCAGCTCTCTGCTGTGGCCTGGGAAGGCAGTGGAGGATGGCCCAAGTCCTTGGGCCTCACACCTGCATGGGAGACCAGGAGAAGCACCTGGCTTCTGGCTTTGGATCAGTGTGGTGTGCCGGCCACAGTGGCCACTGTGGGGTGAACCAACAGAAAAGGAAGACCTTTCTCTCTGTCTCTCTCTCTCTCTCTCTCTCACTGTCCACTCTGCCTGTCAAAAAAAAAATTTAGTATCCACAGGTGAGTGGAACCGATCCTCAAAGACCAGAGAGACAACTGTACTCTCTGGCTTGGCAATGAGACATGGCAAATGTTGAAATGTTGGCAAAAGGCAGTGTGAATGATTCTGAGTTAATCTTAAGGATCAAGATTAGCCACTAGCCAATGTCAGAATGTCAGAATGAGACCTGTGAAACAGACCCACTCTAGCTATCTATAGATTTGCATGAGAAACAAAACACTGATTGAGCCAGCCTGGTTTCACAGTGGGTTAAGCCACCACTTGTGATGCCCAAGTCAAAATGGTGGTACAAGTCCCAGCTGCTCTGCTTCCAATCCAGCTCCCTGCAAACTTACCTGTAAGACTGGCACATCATGCCTCAAGCACTTGGGCTCATTGCTACCCATGTGGGAGACACAGATGTAGATCCATGATCCTTTTTTCAGCCTGGCCCAGACCTAGCTGTTGCAGGCATTTGGAGGAGTGAACAGATTTTGATCTATCTATCTATCTATCTACCTATCTATCTATCTACCTCTCTTTCTCTATTCCCACTGTGTGTGTGCATATGTGTGTGCATATATATATATATGTATATGTATGTGTATGTGCATCACTCATACTTTCAAAAAGTAAATAGAACAAAAAATACTTACTGTTGGCCGGCGCCGCGGCTCACTAGGCTAATCCTCCGCCTAGCGGCGCCGGCACACCGGGTTCTAGTCCCGGTCGGGGCACCGGATTCTGTCCCGGTTGCCCCTCTTCCAGGCCAGCCCTCTGCTGTGGCCAGGGAGTGTAGTGGAGGATGGCCCAGGTGCTTGGGCCCTGCACCCCATGGGAGACCAGGAAAAGCACTGGCTCCTGGCTCCTGCCATCGGATCAGCGCGGTGCGCCGGCCGCAGCGCGCCGGCCGCGGCGGCCATTGGAGGGTGAACCAACGGCAAAAGGAAGACCTTTCTCTCTGTCTCTCTCTCTCACTGTCCACTCTGCCTGTCAAAAAAAAAAAAAAAAAAAAAAAAAAGAAGAAAAAAAAAAAAAAAAAAAAAAAATACTTACTGTTGATATTCTCTGAATGCAGCAAAATCCAAATTTCATGGGTGAGTATACTCTGCTTAAGCTTTCCCATAGAGGCTGGCTTCTCAGATTGACAACACTAGGAAAAGGATCTCACTCAAAGTTCAGATGTGTTTTAAGTCTCAACTTCTGACTGTGAAGGGCTCAACTGCAACAGGTTTTCATTCCTCTACCTATGACAAGAAAAACTGAGTGATAGCTAATCCAGAGCAGTGACCCATCACACTTAGAATGCTGCATTTTCTGTGTAGAGCAATGTGTGGAAGTCAGTCGTGACTCCTCAGCTGTTGGTTTAAATGTCTTCTACATAAGGTAAGCCTCCCAGCATAGGATGTTGAGACAGGTTTGCTTGATGTTGCAGTGGATTAGTCCACCACCACTTGTGATGCCATACTCCATACTGGAATGCTGATTTGAGATCCAGCTGCCCTTCTATCTGGCTCCTTACTAGAGAGAACCTAGAAAAGCAATGGATTTTGGAACAAGGATTTGGGCACCTTGCTACTTATGTGGGAGGCCCAGCTGTAGTTCTAGGATCTTGATCTGACCTGGTCCAGTACTGTCTATTATAGATATTTGGGTAGTGAACCACTGGTTTTGAGGTATACATATCTCTCTCTCTCTCTCTCTCTCTCTTTCTATCTCTCCATCCCTCTCTCTCCCTCTGTCTTTAATCACTCTAAATTTCAACTAAATAAATAAAATAGGACATTAAAAACCCCACAAGAGTGAACAGCAACACATAGATGATATAAAGATCTAAGAATTTGTGCTAAAAATCCTAGCTGACAGGGAATGAACAAAATGCATGCCACACCAACCTTTAGAAATGTCATTTCACAGAATGCCTAGTCATACATCTCATATGTGAAAATGCAAACAGAGCTTTCATTGCCACTTTTCCTGAAATGATCAAGCTCACTAATGCCAATATCTCCCTTACTTCATAAAGATTTTCAGGGTCCACACATTTGCAATGAGAACCCAGAAGCTGCCCTTGCTCTCAGGTTTTCAGCCTTTCCTATCATTCCCTTTGCTACCTTTCTGAACCCAGTTTGGGCTGTTTTAAAGGTTAAAGGCCCCAGCTAAAGCAAAACTGGTGCTATAGAGGGAGCTGTAAGCAATAGACTGGTTGGTATCTCCTACTACTGAGACCAACATTTCATTCTAGGGCCTTACTTTCTGGACTTCACTCCTAGATGCACTATAAGATCATTTGTTTGCCAAATATAGAAAGACTGACATTAAAGTATCATGGAGTGTTTTGGGGAAAATTTCATTATTGCCATTGTTTACCAAATTGACATATAATGTTGCAAGCAGTCTCTGCTTTCTATAAGAATTTTTAACATATTTCATTAAAAGACTACCAGAATTATTATCTCCATGTTTTACTAAAACACTATTCCTGCTTTCCTTTTGAATCCATATTTCTTTTTTTTTTTTTTTTGATTTTTTAAATGATGAAATCAGGTCAGACCTATTGTCATGTTTAATCCCAGTGAGAGTCAAGTTGGGAATTGATAATTTCTTCTTTTTTTTTTTTTTACAGAAGATCAGTTTAGTATACATTAAGTAAAGATTTCAACAGTTTGCACCCCCGTAGAAACACAAAGTGAAATATACTGTTTGAGTACTCGTTATAGCATTAAGTCTCAATGTACAGCACATTAAGGACAGAGATCCTACATGAGGAGTAAGTGCACAGTGACTCCTGTTGTTGACTTTACAAATTGACACTCCTGTTTATGGCATCAGTAATCTCCCTATGCACCAGTCATGAGTTTCCAAGGCTATGGAAGCCCCTTGAGTTCTCTGACTCTTATCTTGTTTAGACAAGGTCATAGTCAAAGTGGAGGTTCTCTCCTCCCTTCAGAGAAAGGTACCTCCTTCTTTGAAGACCTGTTCTTTACACTGGGATCTCACTCGCGGAGATCTTTCATTTAGGTGTGGTTTTGTTTGGGTTTTTTTGTTTTTGTTTTTGTTTTTGTTTTGTTTTGTTTTGTTTTTGCCAGAGTGTCTTGGCTTTCCATGCCTGAAATACTCTCATGGACTTTTCAGCCAGATTGGAATACTTTTAGGGCTGATTCTGAGGCCAGAGTGCTGTTTAGGACATCCACCATTCTATGAGTCTGCTGAGTATCTCGCTTCCCATGTTGGATCACTCTCCCCTTTATTTATTCTATCGGTTAGTACTAGACTTGTTTATGTGCTCCCTTTGACTCTTAGTCCTTTCATTATGATCAATTATGAACTGAAATTGATCACTTGGACTAGTGAGATGGCATTGGTACAGGCCACCTTGATGGTGAATCCATATTTCAAGTGTTAGAGGTACTGAATAGCCCTAGAGTTCAACTGAATGTTTGAGTCTTAACAGGGATCACTGAGGCTATTTGGAAACCTAGATGTCTGAGTGCACCTAATCAACACTATTTCCATTGTGCATGATTACTTTCCTTATTATCAAAATCCATTTGTTGGGTGATCTTTTCTAGCCCCCTGAAATCCCATTAGGTAATTCCAACAACTCTCAGTTTATGGTGTTTCATAAAAGCATTCCTGTAACCATCATTAAATATTGATATCTGTGGTGGAATGAGAAGGTCATGCCAAGATGGTCACTAGCAACAGAAACTGCCTGGAAACAGGCTGTGATTGTATGGCTTCTGAAACTGCCTGGCAACAGGGTGTGATTGGTTAGGGCATAGACCGCCCCTTGACCGGATTGGCTACCTTGGCTATATAAGCTGCTGTAGCAACTGAAATAAATGAGTCTGCAGGCTGCTTGCCTCAGGCCTGCTTTCACCTGACTCCCAGGGTCTGTGTGCTGACTCCACGCCTCTTCCCCCACCACGCTCTTCCTCTCAGAAGAAATCAACAGCAACATGTGGTGCACCAACATGACTGAGAGAGAAACAGTGTGTCAGACTCGGCAAGGTCCCCCCTGGATTTCGGCAAGTGCCCCTCGGTGTTTTGTGTGCTGTTTGGTTCTGTGAGGGTGAGCACAGAACCCCCCTCCTAAGCCCCTTTCCTTATCCTTGTCCTCGGTCTAAGTGACCCCAGGTTAGGCACACACCATCCAGAAGTGTAACACCATTTCTCGGCTCCTCCTTTTACTTTCAGTTTGCCTGGCAAATTCACATAAGGGACTGATCATTCCAGAATTCAGAACCAAATCGTCTTCCCTCACTTGAGAGAGGTGATGCTCTGGAGACACCATGTGGGCATATAGCCTTGACCTAACAAATCAAGGAAGTCCCCCACTAAGCACAGGACATACATGTGATCTGACCACCACTATCTGTTCATCTAACATAGGGAACCCCCTGCATAATGCCATCAGCTGCTGAGGTGCTAGGAATTTGCTTTGTTATGGCAGCAGTGCTGTATGTGTCTTTCCTTTGGCTAGAGTTGGCATAGCATGCCGCTCTTAAGCACTCAAACATGAGAAAGATACCCCCCCTCTCAGAATCCCGTGCAGATTACCAAACATAATGAATCTGTGAGTGTTAAGAGCCTGACACTCCAGGTCCCTGCCTCATAGACAACAGTTGATGACTTAGGGAGAGAGAGCTCTGACAGTGAAAATGACATGACAGCAGACAATGTGGCAATGCCTGGTCAGCCACCCCCTAAATACTCATGTGATGAACTTAGATGACCTCGAGGCAATAACCCATGTGAGGTCATCCCATCTGCACCCAGTGAGGATCCCCACATTTGTGGCAGTCCTTGGGTACCTCAGGCTCTTAGGGCAGCCACTAGACCCCATCCCACCAGTATGTTTGCCATTAATGTAGGAGCTGATGCAGAATTCAGGCCCTGCATTCCAACACCCATAAATGACCTTACTATGCTAAAAAAGGCTTCTCAAGAGTCAGGCCCCAACTCTCCCTGCTTTGAACAGGTGCTCATACAATGGGCAGTGAACCTTCAAACTCTTTTTGACTGGGTTACACTGCTCAAAGCATGTTTGTCAAGACCACAGTTCTTACAGTGGAAAGCCTCCTATGAAGAAGAGGCTGAAACCATGGTGAGGAATAATGCTGCCTATGGAATTGCAGTAACCTTCGATATGCTTACAAGCTGCAGCACCTACATACATCCTTGTGAACAGGCCCGCATTGGAGTAGTTGCCTATTTTGATCAGGTCAGAGATTTAGCACTTAGAGCCTTAAAAAATATAAATCCTCCTAATTATAGTCAGCTCTTTAGAAACCTAGTTCAAGGCCAAGGTGAATGGTTCTCCTATTTCCTTGCCAGAGTCTTGGAGGCAGTAGAGAAAAGATTACTGCCTGGCCCCGATCAAGACAATTTGGTCAAACAATTAGCTTGGGAAGGTGCTACCAAAGAGGCAAAAGCTGCAATCACCCCAGACCATAATGAAGACATTTCTAAATGGATAGTAGCTACAAAGGAGGTAAACCCTGCTGATACACCCATACAAGCTCTAACTGCAGCCATTAACAAACTGAACACAAGGAAGCCTAATGACCATCCAGTCTGTTGGGGATGTCAGGAAATGGGACACCTACGGCGAAACTGCCCAAATGCTGACAGATGGGGCAAGCCCAAAAGGCTGTGTCCCAGATGTAAAAAAAGGTTTTCATTGGGCAAGAGATTGCAAGACCAAGCCTTTAAACTCCCAGCAGGGTGGCCCTCAGCCCAGTAAGAGGGAATCCCACCACTATTAACTGGTCGATGCCTATCTTCAATCTGAGGCCAAAATTGACCCTATATTTAGATGACATTTCCTTTGTAGGTTTAATTGATATGGGGCCAGATGCCACTGTCTTAAAATCTAGGGACACAAGAAAAATGCAACATTGGAAGACAGCGCCTGGGTCCAACCTCCAAACTGTTGGAGGATTAAAATTGGCTGATCAGGTCATCACACCTGTAACGTGGTGAGATGACAATGGAGACACAGGAACCATCTTTCCACTAATTGCTGAGGTTTCCATGACCTTATGGGGGAGAGATGTGCTCTCACAAATGCAAGTGGTCCTTACTATGGATCACAAATCTCCACAAGCCAACAGCTTTAATGGAGAGCCTACAAGTAAGATTCACCCCCAATTCTAGGGGCCACTGCTCACCTCATACAAAAGCCAGACCCAATCCCCATTGAATGGGAAAAAACAGGAAACATCTGGGTAGAGCAGTGGCCAATGTTACAACCCAAACTTGGCATCCTTAGAGAATTTGCACAGGAACAGTTGGAAAAGGCACATATAGAACCCTCCACTAGCCCTCACAACACACCCATATTTGTGATACCAAAGAAACAGGGAAAATATAGGCCTCTACAGGATTTGAGAGCCATCAACAAAATCATAAAAAAGATGGGAACATTCCAGGCTGGCATTCCCTATCCAGGGGCCATTCCTAATGGATACCACATAGTTACCATTGATATCAAAGATTGCTTCTTTTCCATTCCCATTGCAGAGCAGGATAAGGCCTACTTTGCCTTTACAGTATGGGAGCCCAATTTCCAGCTCCCCACAAAAAGACTTCAGTGGACAGTACTCGCACAAGGCATGAAAAATAGCCCTGCCATTTGCCAAAGATACGTTTCTCATGCGACCAGCACACTTAAAGATCAGTGCTTGGTCATACATTATGTGGATGATATCTTACTTGCTCACGAGAATGCAGCAACTCTGAAGGCCTAAGTGAGACAGTAAGAAATTTACAATTCCTGGGTTTGTCTATTGCCACAGAAAAGGTACAACATTTTCCTCCCTTTCAATTCTTGGGTTATCAAATCTCCTCCTATATATCTCCAATGGGCCCAAACCCAAAAGTCAAGCATAAATACTCATTTAATGAACTTCAGCAACTACGTGGCCAAATCAATTGGCTGAAGCCTTTCCTTTCCCTAAAACCTGCAGAGATTAGACTGCTATACAAATTACTAAGGGGAACAGCCCTTCTTCAAAAATCACATTGACACCAGCTGCCAAATCCACTATAGAAAAGGTCACACCCTGTTGCCAACAGAGTCAGGCGCTGGGAAGGCTGCACAGGCTTTCTGGTTCTAGGACCCACAACTCCCTAAGCAGCCATGTGGCATGGCCGGAGTGAAGACTAAGTTAGTGACCTTCACATCCCAGACTGCACCAGGGAAGCCTCTCCAGAGAAGGGGCCCCAGCCACACCTGCCCCACTCTTCCACCATGCTCTTCCTCTCAGAAATGAATCCACAGCAACAGATATCTACTTGTTTAGCACTATGAGATGAAAGAATGCAAAAGATTTCCCCCTATTCTTAAAAGGCACACAATTGGATCAGAATCATAACCTTGGTGAGATGCATAATTACAAACAGAAAAAATATGCATAATTAAATGAACCAGTTTCCTTTCTGCATGATCCTCAGTCACATATTTTCCACTTTTCAGATCTCAAGCTCCAGAGAGGCCAGGACCTTGCTGAATTCATCCTGGCACTTGGCACACAGTAATCTGCACATTCACAGATGCCCAATAAGTAATTTTTGATGAATGGCTGAAGACTATGTGCATTTGCTTAATAAAGGTGAAGATTAAATGAGTTACATATAGGAAGAGCTTAGGACAACATCTATTATTAAGATATTAATATAGTGAAATACTATAAAATAGATAAGATTTAGAGTAGAGATTAGAATAAACATTCTAAAATATATTTTAAAGTGACCTTGGAAAAAATAGGTGATAACAGAAAGAATACACCTTATGACACTATTGATGAAGGCAATGCATTAAGCATGGTATATAATGGTACTGCAATCCAACATTTGCTAACCTAAACAAAACCCAAATAATATTTTTTATTTCAAAATAATGCATACTTTAAGACTATTGTTAGGAGAGGAAGGGGGATGTAAATTAACACTTACCTAATCAATTGAAAGTATCTTCGGAGTTATTCAAAGACTCCCAAAGTAATTAAGAGAAATGCTCTGATTTCATAGGAAAGTATGTCTAGAATGATTCTCAACAGTATAATGCTCATAGAACCATAAGCATTTTCCGCCTAGGGAGACTGAGACCTTCAGAAGTTTACACAGTATATTGGGAATTTCATACATTTAAATGAAGTATGAGTATCATGATACATGTCAATCTAGGAAAGCATCTGGAATCATCCTTTATAGTTAAAAATGTGTCTAAACAATTGATTAAATGGGCCATCTAGTATACCATGAGTAGTTTCATATGTACCACTATGAATATTTAAGTTCAAAATCCAATGATATAGACTAAAATCAATTATGTTAAAAGTATCCTATCTATATAAATAAATGACAGACTAACTAGCCTTTCCAGCCATGATGACCTCTCCATGTGAACTCACCTCAAGCAAAGGAGCTTCTCCATCTCTCTACAGAAATGAACAGCAAATGCAAGAAGAAGCACCTGCTGCAGAGACCCAATTCCTACTTCATGGATATCAAGTGCCCAGGATGCTGTAAGATAACCACGGACTTTAGCCATGTGCAAATTGTAGTTTTGTGTGTTGGCTGCTCCACTGTCCTCTGCCAGTCTAAAGGAGACAAAGAATGTTTACAGAAGAAAATTCATTTCTCAAATATTCACAGATGAACAAAAGAGTGGAATATTTGAGTAATTTGCTGCAAATTACAAAGAAGAGTCCTGAATGCTCACCTGCACCACACTTACCTTTCAGATCTCTACCACAGTGTCATTTTGATTGGTGAGCACATGAGTAATACTGATAAAAACTGGTGATGAAATCTGCTGAAAGGAAATGAAGTTGACTACACTTACAGGGTAGATGGCCAAGCCAGGCTAGAGGGGAGAGTGCCTATAGCCAGAAATCACAAGAACTGGGGAGGGAGGGAAGGCTGGGGAAGACCTTGGAGAAAAGAGTATTTGCTTGAGACAAATTTGTTCCATTTTCAAACATATAGTATAAGGATTATCAAGATGCATATTTCTGGCTAGCCTGCTTGCACTAATCAAAATTTACTTATTGAGAATCATCAAAAATCACTTGTTGAGCATCTCTAAATGTGCAGAATACTGTGTGCCAAGTGCCAGAATGACTGCAACAAGGTCCTAGCCTCTCTGGAGCTTGAGATCTGAAAAGAGGAACATACATGACAGAGGATCATGAGGTAAACAAACTGGTTCATTTAATTATGCATACTTTGGTTTTGTTTGTAATTATGCATCTCACCAAGATGATAGTTCTGATCCAATTGTATACTTTTTGAGAATAGAGGGAAATTTCTTGCATTCTTTCATCTCATAGTGCTAAACAAATAGATGCCAATATTTTTTACCTCTTTAGATATATAAAGCATAAGGGATAGAAATGAGCTATGTGAATCAAATCATTTCAGAATTTGTTTTAAAAATTTGAGCAAGGAGAGGACAATTCTTTTCCATAGGAGACTGAACGTATCTTGTAAAACATACCTGAGAAACAAATGGCACTTCATATGAATCTAATTCCAACTAATTAGGACTTGTGTGGTAATAAAAGGAAATTTAGGGAGAAATTACCAAAGTAAGATAATCTTATTCCTGCTAAACCTGTCATCATCATAGTCTTGTCACACTCAATATCAAAGTGCCATCTTTCAAGGACCCCAACCACTTTTAATATATGAGGTGACTGCCACCAGTTCCTGAGCCACTTTGATAAGCAATCTGTAACACACAGCAAGATATTACTTTACATTGTTCAATTATCTCTACTTTTTTGAAATCTATAGGGAAAGAAAGTGGTTTTCCATCTGAAGGATTATTCTCCAAATGCCCACAGCAGCTGTGGCTACACTTGGCCAAGTTCAGAAGCCTGGATCTCCAGCCAAGTCTCCCAGGAGGGTGGCAGAGTCCAAGTATTTGAATCAACAATGGATGCCTCTTAGAATGTGCATTAGCAGCAAACTGGGTTAGAAGTGGAGGCAGAGGCAGGACTGAACACAGGTACTCTGCTATGGGATGCAGGCTTCCAAAAGGCAGCTGCACCAAATGCCTGCCCCAAAACACCTTTTGTGGAGCTCTTTATTTCAAAGCAACACTCTTCTCATGTCCCACATTCTACCATTAACACATTTCCACCACTGTTATATTGCATCTCCTTTCAAAGGCAAGAAAACTTGCCCCATACATGGTCAAACTCTGGTTTTTAAATTCACAGTATTTGGTCTTGGGTTCCAAGATGGTGGAGTAGGGAGGGAGCCTATTGCTCTTGCCCAGAAGAAGATAGTTTTAAAAAAGTGGAGAGAGTGTAGTCTCAGAGAAGAGTTAGAGAGAAAGCAGCAAACTCTATCAAAATTAAAGGGACATGGTGGACCTACATAGAGGGTGTGGGTGCCCAGGGCTCAGGACTCCAGCAGAAGAACCTACACACCAACATTGGAAAGGGGAGTGAAACCAGACTGCAGAAGCCCAAGCCACTAGCAAAAACAGTTGCAAGAAGAGCCTAGAGGGAACCCAGCTTGGAACCCCATGGGGGATAGTGTACCAGCCAAACTAGAGGAGGGAAATAAAAAAAGGACAATCACTTTACAATGGCATCCTGTAACAAGCTGATAGAGCAGAGACCATTTTAAACATATGTAACAGCTGTGCCAGCTCATGTCTGTGGCCAGCAACCAGCCAAATGGAGACCCTGACTGGTGGGGAGAACTAACAGGGGGATAGGAGCTTGTGACTATGTGAGGCTTCTGTACTGGGACTGTGAAAAAAACTGTGTGGAAGGGAGTGTGGCTGGGACTTTGGGCACTCACAGTGGGAGACTACATGCTCAGGGCTGCCTGGTTACCTGGTGAGAGTCATTGCTGGGGAATCTGAACTTACACTGAGGACTGCATAGATCCTTTGTGTGCTCCTTGGGACAGAGTGGATGGATATTATAGCCACTGGGGCTAGCTCTCAGGCACTGGTCTCCATTGAGGAGAGGAGTTCTGCTGAGCAGAATAAATTTTCCTTATGATAAAAAGAGAGAGATTTATCATGCCAAACCTGGGTGTGTCAACATAGGCAAGCCCTTAACCCTGGAGAGCTGAACAGAGTTCTCTGACCACACCCACTACAAGCCTCTAGAGATTCAAAAGCAACATTGCACTTATCTACAGAGTCGTAGTACAAATATAAAAGCCACCAGAGCAAAAAAAAAAGAAAAGAAAAAAAAAAGAAAAAGAAATGAGTAGCTCCACAAATGCCAAACAACAAATGCAGCAATTCAAGAAACAAGAATGAGGAACACAACATGAAGTCCCTAAAAGAACACAACACTTCCATACTAGATTGTGAAGATGATGAGATGGAAGAAATGTGAGAAATCAAGCTCAAAAAATTGATCATAAGATTACATAGGGGCCGGCACCGTGGCTCAACAGGTAATCCTCCACCTAGCAGCGCCGGCACCCCAGGTTCTAGTTCCGGTCGGGGCGCCGGATTCTGACTCGGTTGCCCCTCTTCCAGGCCAGCTCTCTGCTATGGTCCAAGAATGCAGTGGAGGATGGCCCAAGTCCTTAGGCCCTGCACCCCATGGAAGACCAGGAGAAGCACATGGCTCCTGCTTTTGGATCAGCTCCTGCTTTTGTGCGCTGGCTGCAGCGTGCCAGCTGCAGCAGCCATTGGGGGGTGAACCAATGGCAAAGGAAGACCTTTCTCTCTGTCTCTCTCTCTCTCTCTCTCATGGTCCACTCTGTCTGTCAAAAAAAAAAAGATTATATAGAAATAATCAGAATCAAATGCACAAACTACTGAAATCTGTACAGGATATGAAAGGAAATTTCTCCTATGAAATTGAGATCTTAAAAAGAAATCAAAATGAAATTAAGAATTCAATAGAACAAATTCAAAAATGCAGCAGAGAGCCTTATCAACAGAATCGGTGAAGCAGAAGAAAGAATATAAGACTTAGAAGACAAAGCACGGGAAAGTATAAAGTCAAACCAAAGGCAAGAGGAAATTACAAACCTAAAAAACACTGTTGGAAATCTACAGGATACTAAAAAAAAAAATTCAACATTTGGGTTCTAGGAGTTCCTGAAGGCATGGAGAGAGAGAGGATTAGAAAGCCTTTTTAGTGAAATAACAACAGAAAACCTCCCTAGTTTGGAGAAATAAAAAGACATCCAAGTACAGGGAACATACAGAAAACCTAATAGACATCACCAGAAAATATCCTCACCATGACACATTGTAATCAAAATCACCACAGTAAAACATAAAGATTCTAAAATGTGCTTGAGAGAAATGCCAGATTTCTTTCAGAGAATCTCCAATTAGACTCACAGCAGATATCTCATCAGAACCTTGTAGGCTAGGACAGAATGGTGAGATATAGTCCAAGTCTTAAGAGAAAAAAACTGTCATCCCAGAATATTATACCCTGCAAAGCTCTCATTTATGAATGAAGGTGAAATAATGACCTTCCATAACAAAGAGAAATTAAAACAATCTGTTGCCACCTGTCCACCCCTACAAAAAATCCTTAAGGATGAGTTGCACATAGAAACACATAAACACTGTCATCACTATGGAAGGTGAAGGAATAAAATGGATCAGTAAAAGTTCAAAGAAAATTCGAAGTAAAAAATGGGAATATTTTTGGAAAAATGGCAGGAAAAAGTCATTACATATCAATAGTCACCTTGAATGTAAATGGCCTCAACTCTCCCATTAAAAGACACAGACTGGCTGAATGGATTAAAAAAATCTATTTGCTGTCTACAAGAATCACATCTCATCAAGAAAGATGCATGCAAACTGAAAGTATAAAGGTAGAAAAAGATATGCCATGCCAACAGAAACCAAAAGTAGTTGTTGTAGCCATCCCAATATCAGACAAAATAGACTTTAACACAAAAACTGTTAAAAGAGACAAAGAAGGGGGCTGGTGCTGTGGCAGAGCAGGTTAACACCCTGGCCTGAAGTGCCAGCATCCCATATAGGCACCGGTTTGAGACCTTGCTGCTCCACTTTCAATACAGCTCTCTGCTATAGCCTGAGAAAGCAGTAGAAAGATGGCCCAAGTCCTTGGGCCCATGCACCTTTGTGGGAGACCTGGAGGAAGCTCCTGGCTCCTAGCTTCAGATCAGTGCAGCTCCAGCCATTGCAGCCAATTGGGGAGTGAACCAGCAGATGGAAGACCTTTCTCTCCTCTCCTCTTCCCTCCTCTCCTCTCCTCTCTTCCCCTCTCCTCTCTCTGTGTAACTCTGACTTTCAAATCAATCTTTTTTTTTATCTTTTTTTAAAAATAAACATTGAGTACAGACCGCTCTTTTATTAAATAAATAAATCTTTAAAAGAGAGAGAGACAAAGAAGGGCACTATGTAATGATTAAGGGATCAATTAAACAGGATCATGTAACTACTATAAACATATATGCACCTAAATACAGGGCAACAGGCTATTTAAAAAAATGTTAAAGGCTTTAAAGGGAAACTTAGACTCCAATGCAATAGTAATGGGAAGCTTAAGTACTCCACTTTTAGCAATGGACAGATCAACCAGAAAGAAAATCAACAAGGAAACAGCAGATTTAATCGACGCTATAGACCAAATGGACCTAACAGAGATCTATAAAATTTTTCACCCTACATTCGCAGAATACATATTTATCAGCGGTGCATGGAACTTTCTCTAGGATTGACCACATATGAGGCCATAAATGAAGTTTTAGCAAATTCAAAAAAATCAAAATCATACCATGCATCTTCTCAGACCACAATGGAATGAAGCTGGAAATCAGCAACTCAAGAATCTCTAGAGCATATGCAAACATGGAGACTGAACAACATCTTCTTGAATGAACAGTGGGTCAAAGAAGAAATCAAAAAATTTCTGGAAACAAATGAAGACAACAACATAACATATCAAAACTTATGGGATATAGCAAAAGCAGTGTTAAAAATAAAGTATATAGCAATAGCTGCCTACATCACAAAACTGGAAAAGCATCAAATAAATGAGCTATGTGTATCTCAAGGATCTGGAAAAAACAACAGTAAACCAAACCCAAAACTAGTAGGAGAAAAGAAAAAATTAGAGGAGAAATCAAAACAAAATTGAATAAAATAATACAAAAGATTAGCAAAATGAAGAGCTAGTTTTTTGAAAAAATAAACAAAATTAATACACCATTGCCCAACTAACCCAAAAAAATGGAAAGAGAAGACCCAATTCAATAAAATTAGAGATGAAAAAGGAAATATACAACACATACCACAAAATAAAAAAAATCATCAGAAATGACTATAAAGAGCTCTATACCAACAAACTGGAAAATGTAGAAGAAATTCCTAGACACATATAAGCTACCTAAATTGAGGCATGAAGACATAGAAAACTTAAACAGACCCATAACCAAGACAGAAATTGAATCATTAATAAAGGCCCTCCCCACAAAGAAAAGCCCAGGACTGGATGGCTTTACTGCTGAATTCTACCAGACATTTAAAGAACTAACTCCAATTCTTCTTAAGCTATTCAAAACAATTGAGAGGGAATCCTGTCAAATTCATTCTACAAAGCCATTACCACCTTAACACTTAAACCTGAAAAAATGCAACAGAGGAAGAGAATTACAGACCAATTTCCCTGAAGAACAAACATGCAAAAATCCTCAACAAATTCTAGCCAATTGAATCCAACAGCACATCAGAAAGATCACTCACCCAGGCCAACTGGGATTTATCCCTGGTATTCAGGGATGGCTCAACATTCACAAATCAAACCATGCAATACATCACATTAGTAAAATGCTGACAAAAACCATATGATTATCTCAATAGATAAATGCAGAGCAAGCATTTGATAAAATACAGCAGCCTTTCATGATGAAAACTCTAAGTGAATTGGGGAAAACTTGGAAGCATTCCCACTGAGATCCAGTAACAGACAGGGATGGCCACTCTCACCACTGCTTCTCAATATAGTCCTGGAAGTTTCAGCCAGAGCTTTAGGCAAGAAAAAGAAATTAAAGGGATACCAATTAGGAAAGAGGAAGTCAAAATTCCCTAGCTACAGATGACATGATTCTATATATAGGGGATCCAAAAAATGCCACTAAGACTCTATTGGAACTTAGAGGAGAATTTGGTAAAGTAGCAGGATATAAATTCAACACACAAAATTCAACAGCCTTTGTATACACAGACAATGCCAGCTGAGAAAGAACATCTCAGAATGAACCCATTCACAATAGCTACAAAAAGTCAAATACTTTGGAACAAATTTAATCAAGGATATCAAAGATCTCTACAATGATAATAACAAAACATTACAGAAATAAATAGAAGAAGATACCAAAAAATGGGAAAACCTTCCATGCTCATGGATTGGAAGAGTCAAAATCATCAAAATATCCATTCTACTGAAATCAATTTACAGATTCAATGCAATACTGATCAAAACACCATAGACATTCTTCTCAGATCTAGAAAAAATGATGCTGAAATTCGTATGAAGGCACAGGAGACCTCAAATAGCTCAAGTCATCTTATACAACAAAAATAAAGCCAGAGGCATCACAATACCAGTTTTTGAGACATACTACAACGCAGTTATAATCAAAACAGTCTGGTACTGGTACAAAAACAGATGGATAGAACAATGGAACAGATTAGAAATACCAGTAATCAATCCAAATATCTAGGGCCAACTTATATTTGATCAAGGAGCTAAAGCCAATCCCTGATGCAAGGACAGTTTCTTCCTGAAATGGTGCTGGGAAAACTGGATTTTCACATGCAGAAGTATGAAGCAAGACCCCATCTTACCCCCTTACACAAAAATCCACTCAACATGGATTAGAGACCTAAATCTATGACCCAATGCCATCAAATTATTAGAGAACATTGAAAAACCCTGCAAGACATTAGCACAGGCAAAGAGTTCTTGGAAAAGACCCCATATGCACAGGAAGGCAAAGCCAAAATTAAAAATGAGATTACTTCAATTTGAGAAGTTTCTGCACTGCAAAAGAAATAGTCAGGAAAGTGTAGAGGCAACCATAAGAATGCGAGAAATTATTTGCAAACAATACATCTAATAAAGGATTAACAACCAGAATCTACAGAGATCAAGGAACTCCACACACACACACACACACACACACACACACACACACAACAGTTAAGAAACAGGCCAAGGACTTAAACAGACATTTTTCAAAAGAAGCAATCCAAATGGCCAACAGACACATGAAAAGATTTTCAGGATCACTAGCCATCAGGGAACTGCAAATCAAAACCACAATGAGGTTTCACCTCGCCCCAGTTAGAATGGCTTTCATACAGAAATCAGCAAACAACAAATGCTGGTGAGGATGTGGGGGGAAAGGTACCCTAATCCACTGTTGGTGACAATGCAAACTGGTAAAACTACTATGGAAGACAATTTGGAGATACCTCAGGAATCTGAATATATTCCTACCATATGACCCAGCCATCCCACTCCTCGGAAGTTACCCAAGGGAAATGAAATCATCAAATAAAAGAGCTACCTGTATCTCCATGTTTATTGCAGCTCAGTTCAGAATAGCTAAGACATGGAATCAATCTAAATGCCAATCAATGGAAGACTGTATAAAGAAATTATGGGATGTGTACTCTATGGAATACTACATTGTGGTAAAAAAAAAAAGTATCATTTGCAACCAAATGAATGAATCTAGAAAGCATCATACTTAGTGAAATAAGCCAGTCCAAAAGGGACAAATATCTCATTCTCCCTGATCTGTCATAACTAAAAGAACACCTAAAAGGAAACCTCTGGAAGTGAAATTGACACAAAGAGGAGCAATGACTTGAATAGCCCTTGTCTTGACTTTCGAGAAACAGTTTATGATCTTATTGTTTTTACTATTTTCTTTTTCTACTTAATACCATTGGTTGAGCTCTTTACTTAACATAGAATTAGTCATAGATGTTTAAATCCATTTGAATATAGATCCCAGTAAAAAAAATAAGAAAGGGAAGAGATGTACAGTTCAGCAAAAAGTTCCCATGGATTTACCCCCAAAGGATAAAACTAAAAACTTGCCATGGGACTCCAAATCACATTAAGCTGGGTGGTACTAATGCCATCTTTTTTTTTTTTTCAGGCAGAGTGGACTGTGAGAGAGACAGAGAGAAAGGTCTTTCTTTAACTGTTGGTTCACCCTCCAATGGCTGCTGTGACCAGCACACTGCAGCCAGCGCACTGCACTGATCCGAAGCCAGGAGCCAGGTGCTTCTCCTGGTCTCCTGGTCTCCCATGTGGATGCAGGGCCCAAGCACTTGGGCCATCCTCCACTGCACTCCCGGGCCACAGCAGAGAGCTGCCTGGAAGAGGGACAACTGGGACAGAATCCGGCACCCTGACCAGGACTAGAACCCGGTGTGCCAGCGCTGCAGGCAGAGGATTAGCCTATTGAGCCACGGTGCCGGCCACTAATGCCATCTTACTAGTCAAAGTGATCATATTAAGTGTGTAACTGATCATATAGATAAGATTGTCAAAGGAATCACATAAATAAGACCAAATGTCTGCTAATAATAGAAAGAATTAAAAAGGAGAGAAAGATACAATGTGGGAAGCAGTCCACATAGCAGACTCATATAATGACAAATGCCCTAAACAGTGCTCTGCCCTAGAATCAGCCCTTAAGGTTTCTGGACCTGGCTGAAAGGCCCATGAGAGAATTTCAGGCATGGAAAGCCAAGACACTGTGGCAAAAATAATGATCTATGTGAAGGATGTCTGTGAATGAGATTCTAGGGTAAAGAAGAGGCTATCAAAGAAGGATGTGCTTTTCTTTGAAGGGAGGAGAGAACTTCTGCCTTGATTATGACCTTGTCTAAATACTGACAGAGTTCATGGACTCAAAATGCTTCCATAGCCTTGGCGGCTCATGTCAAGAGCCTTGGGTGATCACTGACATCATAAATAAGAGTGCCAATTGTTAAATCAACATTAGAGGATTCACTGTGCACTTACTCTTCATGTAGGACCTCTGTTTTTAATGAGTTGTACTATGAGAATTAACTGTAAAACTTGTCTTCAAACAGTACTTTTTACTTTGTGTGTGTGAGTGGGTATAAACCCTTGAAATCTTTACTTAATATAGAGTTGGTCTTCTGTATTTAAAGATAAGTAAAAATGGATATTAATGAAGAATGGCATGGGAGAGGGAGCAGGAGGTGGGATGAGATTGGGGGTTGGGGGGTGGGTATGGGGAGAAGAACTGCTATTTTCCTGGAGCTGTACCTATGAAATTTGTATTCATTAAATACAATCTTTCTAAAAAATTCAGAGTATTCATACCATACAAAATACTGGATAGAGTGCATTATGAACACCCTGATGCTAGAGAAGAGCACAGGAGATGGTCATTCATGCAATCACCCTACTAAAAATGTAAAATTATAATTGTGACAGCTGTTATGAAAGGGGAACTGGGCCTGGCTTTGTGGTGTATGGAGTTAAGCTGCCACTTGCAGCACTGGCATCCCATATGAGTACTGGTTCGAGTAGCAGTTGTTCCACTTCTGATCCAGCACCTTCCTAATGTGCTTTGGAAAGCAAGAGAATGGCCCAGGTTTTTTGGCCCCTATGCCCATGTGGGAGACCAGGAAGAAATATTACTATGCTCCTAAGTCTGCATATATATTAAATACATGACACATGTTCACTAAACATTTTTACTAGATTTTATTTAAGGTAAATAGAATTCATGTATTTCACTTGTACAGATTTAGGAACATAGTGATACTTCCCACCCTACCCTTCTTCCCATCCACTCTCCCATCCTTTCTCCTCCTTCCTCTATTATTCCCAAGAATTGTATTTATATTGAATCTGTTAAGACTAACTAAAAATAAAATAAAACACTTAAAATAAAAAAAGAAAAGGCAAGCTGAATCACAAGAAGGATTTCAAAAACAAAAAGGGACCCAGCTTACAAACAAAAAACTACAATGGCTTTTCTGTTGTTTAGTGATGATTTGTTTTCCTTCTTTGAAGTTTAGTTTCCTGGTTAAACCTAATTTTATTTTCCTGATCTGAATCTAATTACTTCAGTTTTAATCACAGAAAATAAGCACAATACATAGGAATATATCATTCATATGTTCTTAAATGTCATTATCATTATGTAGAACTTCAACTTGTCCCAATGGCTGCATAGAATGAGAAAAAAAATTCTAAAGGAGTGATGGAGACTGGTTAATCCATTCCCAGAGTTTTTTGTTTTTGTGGTCACTTCTTGTTTCCCGTCAACCAAACATAATTGACCTCAATTTTAAAATACCTGATAATTATTAATCTACAAAACTTAATTACATACCCAAGAATATAAAGAAAATATTATAAATTCACAATGAGAGATAAGGACATTTTCCAACTGCAAATATGCAAGAGCTTCCATATGCTGTCAAATATAATTTGTAGCAGGTCAAAGGGATATACAGAAATACAGATTCATAGCAGTTAACAATTGAAAAAGCTCTTCTTTCCAATGAGATCTATTTTTTTATTTATTTATTTTTGACAGACAGAGTTAGTGAGAGAGAGAGAGAGAAAGGTCTTCCTTTTTCCATTGGTTCACCCCCCAAGTAGCCACCATGGCCGGTGCATTGTGGCAATCTGAAGCCAGGAGCCAGGTACTTCCTCCTGGTCTCCCATGCAGGTGCAAGGCCCAAGCACTTGGGCCATCCTCCACTGCACTCCCTGGCCACAGCAGAGAGCTGGACTGGAAGAGGAGCAACCAGGACAGAATCCAGTGCCCCAACCAGGACTAGAACTCATGGTGCTGGCGCCGCAGGCAGAGGATTAGCCTATTGAGCTGCGGTGCCGGCCTCCAATGAGATTTAGATACATCAAAAAAAAAAAAAAAAGAAAGAAACACAAATTCTCTGATCTCTATCAATGACATTACTTGTCAAATGTTCAGCCATTACAACAATTTTCAATCTTTTTTGAAATCCATGATGAACCTGTGTTGGCTGTGCACCAAGTAAAATCAAAACAAAACAAAGCCATGAACAAAAGTAGAACCTTGAACTCAATAATACCTGCAGCTCTACTCATTAAATCACCTCTGCCAGAGATTTCTATTGGTTTATCATGGCTCCTATAATGAGTTCAATGGAAATGACTGCCACTTGGGATGCAGCCTGAATTAATTTATATATAGTTTGGATATTGTGGTTTGTAGTAATAACCAATCTCCACAAAACTCAACCATAGAAAAAAGAAATATATATTTTAAAGAAGAAAGAGATAAAAGGAAATCAATAAAATTTGCCCAATCTAATACAATGTTATGGTGGGCTAGTAAAAAAGAAGCAAAAGCCATCATACATATAAATTATCCAACAAAAGGTGGAAACAAATTATGACAATTTTTAATTAATATAAATAAAATATGTCTCATGTTAAAAGAGACTACCAAAGCCTTTCCAAATGAATGTGAAGACTCTAGCCATAGCTCTGTTCACAAAGGAGATGCCTAACACATGAGGGCACCAACAAGTACAAGTAATGTGAAAAACTAGATGTTAAGCTGTTGCCAGTGACACATGAACTTAGGTGGGTGTGTTAGTATCAGAATTTGTGTAAATAAGCAAGTTCAGTGTCATGTATTTATCATAAATTGATTGCTGACAGAGGTTCCAAGACCATTCAATGTGGATAGCAAGTTTATTCTATAAGTGATGTTGGAAAAACTGGATATCCACATGCAGAAGAGTAAATTTGGATTTGCATTTCCTAGCACATGCAAAAATCAATTCAAAATACCCTGAAGACTAAAACATAGTACCTGAAACAGCCAAAGTACTAGAAGAAAGCAGAAAAAGCTCCAAGCTCCATCACATTGGTCTGGGCAATGATTTCTTGGCTATGACCCCAAAGGTAAGCAAAAACAGACACTGTGTTTATGTCAAACTAAAAAGCTTCTGGACAGGAAAGGAAACAATTCACAGAAGAGGCAACCTATGGAATGGAGAAAATATTTTAAAACCATATAAATGATAAGAAATAAATATATAAAATATATAAGAAACTGAAACAACTCAATAGTGAGAAAACAATCAGATAAAAAAGGTAAATAACTTGAACCAATATTTCTCAAAAGATACACAAATGGAAATCAGGTATATATGAAAGGTTGCTTAACATCTCTAATCATGAGATAAAGTCACATTAACACTACAATTAAAATCACCTCTCAAGACTGGAACTGTGGAATGGCAGGTAAATCTGCCATCTGCAGTTTGAGTCCCTACTGCTCCACTTCTGATCCTGCTCTCTGCTATAGCTTGGAAAAGCACCTGCAAGAGAGACCCAGAGGAAGCCCCTGGGTTCTGGCTTCAGATCAGCACCACTCCAGCCGGTTGCAGCCATCTGGGGAGTGAAACAGCGGATGGAAGACCTCCCTCTCCCTTCTCCCTCCTTCCTCCCTCCCTCCTTCCTTCTCACTCTCCCCCCCCCGTCTCTCTGCAACTCTGCCTTTTAAATAAATAAATATTTTTTTTAAAAAAATCACCTCACAACTGCTAAAATAGCTATTATCTTTACATTTTTGTTTGGTTTTACTGTATTGGAAAGACAGAAAAACAGAGACAAATGTGTGTGTGTGTGTGTGTGTGTGTGAGAGAGAGAGAGAGAGAGAGAAGGGGGAGAGAGGGAGAGAGAGAGAGGTGTTCCATCTGCTGTTGCACTCTCTAAATGCTGATGACCAGTAGGGCTGGGCTATGGCCAGGAACCTGGAACTCAATGTGGGTCTTCCATGTAGGTGGCAGCACACAACTACTTGTCATTACCTGTTGTCTCCCAGGATGCACATCAGCAGGAGGCTGGATCCAAGGCAGACTTGGGACTCAAACCCTAGGACTGCAATATTGGATGTGGGCATCCCAAGACGCATCTTCAAGGCTGAGCCAAACATCTACCCCAGGATAGCTATTCTCAAATAGAAGAAAGATAATCAAGTGTTAGTGAGGATGTAGAGAAATGAGACCCTTCTGTATTCATTGATTTATTAGTTATTTGAAAAACAGAGAGACAGAAGAGATTCTCATGGCCTGGTTCAATCTGCAAATGCCCTCTTTAAGAAGTTCTGGGAAAAGCTAGGTGCCCAGAACTCAATCTGAGTCTCACACAGGGATGGCAGGACCCAAACACTTGAGCCATCCTCCCAGAATACACAGGAGCAGGAAGCTTGAATTGGAAAACAGCTGGGATTTCAACCCAACTAATCCTGAGATGTGTGCATGCCAAGTGACATCTTACCTCCTGCACTAAATGCTTCCCCTGAGTTGAAACACTAACACATTGTAGGTTAGAATGTAAATTAATGCCACCATTATACAAGACAGGATGGCTGCCCCTCAAAATATTCAAAATAGAAATACCATATGATCAAGCAATACAACTACCAGAACTCTATCTAAAGGAAATGAAATCTGTGGATCAAAGATGTCTGCACTGCCATGTTCATTGCAGCATGATTTACAATATGCAAGATTGAGTCAAATTGAGTATCTATCAATTGCTTAGTGGATGAAAAAAGAGTGTATATACTGTACATGCTGGAATCCTGTTCAGGATTATTAAAGAAGGAAATACTCTAATCTGCAACAACATGGATAAACCTGGAGAAGTTAAGTGAAATAACACAGGTGCAGAAAAAGCAATACTCCATGATCTCACTTAGATGTGGGACCTTAAAAATTAAACTCATAGAAAAAGAGTAAAATAAAATGGAGGCTATCTGAGGCTGTGGAGTAGAGGAATTAGAGAAATGTCACTCAAAGTGTCCAAAATTTCAATGAGACAAGAAGACTAAAGTCAAGACATTCATTGTATGGAATGCATGTAACGATAGTGAATAACAATATATTGTATGCTTTGATACTGCAAGAGTAGAGTTTCAGTGTTTTACTACAAAAAAAGAAAAAAATATGTGCAGTCACAAAATACACACCAAAATATTATCTTGTATGCCATAAACATAAAATGTCTGTCAACTAATAATAAATCTGGGCCCATTTCTAATTATAATATATATACACATATATGTACATATATCCAGTATTGAACCTGTATCAATTTGAAATATAGCTGTGACACTTAAAAGAAAAATGGTAGAAGGGGTCATCAAAGAAGGAGGTACCTTTCTCTGAAGGGAGGAAAGAACTTCCATTTTGACCATGGCCTTGTCTAAAAATTATCAGAGTCAGTGAACTCAGGGGGCTTCCATAGCCTTGACAGCTCATGACAAGAGCCTAGGGTGATTACTGATGCCATAAACAAGAGTGTCAATTTGTTAAGTCAACAACAGGAGTCACTGTGCACTTACTCCTCATGTAGGATCTTTGTCCTTAGTGTGCTGTACATTGAGATTTAATGCTATAACTAGTACTCAAACAGTATTTTTCACTTTATGTTTCTGTGTGGGAGCAAACTGTTGAAATCTTTACTTAATGTATGCTAAACTGATCTTCTGTATATAAAGAGAAACGAAAATGAATCTTGATGTGAATGGAAGGGGAGAGGGAGTGGGAAAGGGGAGGGTTGCGGGTGGGAGGGACTTTATGGGGGGGAAGCCATTGTAATCCATATTCTGTACTTTGGAAATTTATATTAATTAAATAAAAGTTAAAAAAAGAAAAATGGTAGAAAACCAGGAAATGGATCCATTCTCAATTATACAGAGGGATTTTAATATGCCTTTCTTGGATATTTATAGACTAAGCAAATAAAAAAATAAATGAATTTAATCAATTAGTAAGCCTGCTCTCATGGGCACATACAGGAGCCAACAAAGAGAGAGCACATTCACTTCAGAGGTACCTGTATCTGTCCTTAAAGCAGTGCTCAACAATGGAAAGGTAATGAATATGATGCAAAGGTCATTCTCTGAGCAGAGGCAATAAAATCATCTCCCAAAGTCTACATATTAGAACTTAAAGACCATACTTTGAAATGATTCTCAAGTTATATGGGAACACTTAATACAAGTCAGAATACAAATGAACAGTGATGAAAATTCCACATTTCAACACTTGTGCCATGGTGCTAAGGTAGTACTAGAGTAATCTTTGGAATATTTTTATATATACTGTGCAAATATGAGTATTAGTAGAGCAGAGCAGTGGGGTGGTGCCACAGCAGGTTAAGTAACCACTTGAGACAGACACATCCCATGTCTGAGTGCCTACTGAAATCCATGCTACTCTGCCTCTGATCCAGCTTCCTGCTAATACATCCTGGGGGCAGGGCAAGGGCAGTGGATGATGGCTCAAGTCCTTGGGCCCTTTCCACCTTTTTGGGAGACCCAGATGGAGTTCTGGGATCCTGGTTTCTGCCTGGCCCAGCCCTGGCTGTTGAGGTCATTTAGGGAGTGAAAGATCTCTTTCCTCACAAAGAAATTAAAATGGATGAAATGCTCCAATGAAGGACAGAAATCAGTTGACACTTAGAAACATCACCCACACACCAAGTCAAGCTATATGCATTTAGACATGTTAGTGCGAATATACTGAGTGTTAGCAGCAATATGGAGCAACTGCAAGTCTCATAACACCGCCACTAGCAGTAGAAACTGATGCAACCACTTTGAAAATGTCATAGCAAATTCCAGGAAATCTGCCCTTTGAAAAATATGCATATCTCTAACCCAAGAAGATCCCAATTGTGCAGCTAACAAATATTTTGATAATTCTCAAAAATTCTTACTCTAGGAGCAACTCACATTTTCTGCACTAAAATTTCTTGTTTACAGTCACAAATGTTTCCTGAATGTCACTGATCAATAAAGAACTGTCTAATGTGCCAGGAAGAAGCAATCTTTTTTAAGATTTTATTTATTTATTTGACAGGTGGAATTACAGGCAGTGAGAGAGAGAGAAGCAGAGAGAAAGATCTTCCTTCCATTGGTTCACTCTCCAAATGGCCACAATGGAGCTGTGTTGCTCTGAAGCCAGGAGCCAGGAGCTTCCTCCTGGTCTCCCATGCAAGTGCAGGGGCCCAGGGACCTGGACCATCCTCCACTGCTATACCAGGCCACAGCAGAGAGCTGGACGGGAAGGGGAGCAGCCGAGACTAGAACCGGTGCCCATATCAGATGCTGGTGCAGCAGGTGGAGGATTAACCTACTGCACCATCGCACCGGCCCCAGGAAGACACAATTATGAACAAGAAAGGGTCTTTGCCTAGAGGGACTCATGGATAACGTCAGCTACCAGAAGTATTTACTAAGGCATATGATGAAAACTAAATTGGAAATAAAGATGAGTTTGCTCAGAGATATGAACACAAGATGCATGGAGATAATTTCCCATGGGTGAGGATATTCACGGAAGGCCTTGAAGGGGTGAATATGAGATTTCTTTGCAAAGAGATTTAGCGGGGGAAGTGGATCAGATTGAGTTTGCACAGCATCATGAAAGGCACAGGGATAAGGAAGTGCATGGTATATTTGAAGGGCACCTGTGGTGACGTAGGAAGCAGCGGGGAAAGCGAACGGGGGCTAAATACCACAACCTATGTGGTCCGAGCAGGAGTCAAAGGGGTGCTTGGAATTCCCAGCACCTCAAACTGTTTTCAGTTCGCTGAAAGAAACGATGGACATTCGCGAGGACATTGCAGACCTACTTCAAGCGGCCGAGTTAACCTGAATGACTCACCGCTTAGACATCACAAGAAACCCCTACTCTTTCCACCGCAAAGCTGCAGGCCGCCTAAGGTGACTACCAGAGCCTGAAGGGAGAAACGTGAAAGGCCAGTGCCTGTGGGGCCCCATGGAACAGCAGAGGGTGCGGCCCTTCACAGGGCGCAAGGGTGTCTCCTTACTCGGGTTTTTATGGGCGTCTCCTTACTCGGGTTTTTATCCGCGTCACTGCTGGCTGTCACCTGCTGCTTCCCAGGGTGAGTAGGAGCAGGACGCTGGAGTCAGAAGGGGACCCGCAGCTGGAGGGAGGCCCTGGGAGGCTGGGCGCAGACGCGGGAGGCCGGCAGCCCAACTGCCATCTTACCCGCCGCTGCGGCTAGCCCCGCCCTCGGCGCTCATCTTAAAGAATTCCTGACTCCTTCCAGTCAGCTGTCAAACCAGTAGCATGGATTTTACAATAAAAAGATGGCAGGATCTCCCTAGGTCTGTATGAAGTATGCTTACACAAATACAAAATCCTCACGGACAACAATTTAATATCTTAAATATTTATTTCAATCATCTACTTGGATTCTTGGGTTACATGCAACAGATATCTACTCCAGGACCACGGCTGTGAAACGTGTGTGTGGAAGGCTCAGCACTGGGAAAGTCGGCCCTTACCGTTATCAACCAGAACCCGAGCCTGGGGAGGAAACTCCAGGGTTCAGCCAGGGCCCCGCTGAAAGCGATGCATTGACCAAAATCAATCCAATCGGACAATTTTCAGAAGACTGCAGGGCTGTTCCCTTGGCAGGAGTACTCCGCGCAGGTCCAAGCTCCCTGAGCCCAAGTGCCCAGCCATAGTCACCCCAGGAGGACACTTAGAGCTTAGGGGAAGGCCATGGGGCTTCTCCAGACTGCACTGTTGTCCATTGGCTGCTGCTGCTGCTTTGAGCATGGGTTACCCTGCCATTTCTGAATAATGGTTGTATTTGGCTCCTAGAGACAGGAGCTCTGAGTCCCCACACTGACTATGAGCCCCAGACTCCACTTGAGATTTGGAGAAGGGAGGGGCCGTTGGACCCTACCTATGGAGATGGCAGCAGACTCAGGCATGTGACCCATGGCTTTGGCAGTGAGATGAAGATGCACAGAGTCCAGTCCTGGCTCCAGGATTGCCTCCAATGAGTCCTTCCCTGACGCTGAGCCTCCCTTGTCCTCTACAAAGGGATGCACATGTGTCCTGAGCAGGCTGGTGACAGTGAAGCAGAGAGGATGGATGCCAGCCCCTGCCCTTCTCTGATTCCTGCTGCCCCTTTCTGAAAGCTGAGCTTAGCAGAAGGGCCCTTGGAGGGAGGCAGGGAGTCCACTGCCCTGGCTGAGGTCACACAAGCACTTGGCCAGGCCTCTCACCATCTGCCCCTTCAGGGCGATGGAGGAATGCAGGCAGTGCCAGGACCATAGTAGCCAGGTCCTTGGCTGGAGAGGCCATCTAGGGCTGGCTTGGGGATGGAGACACGCAGCCAGGCCACAGACCACTTTCAGTAGCCACAGGAACCACATTTAAGGACCTTACAAGAAAAGACTGCTAAAAGGGAGGGTTGTGATGAAAAATTACACAACAGGAGCCCGTGGAAGGGAAAGACGCATGCTTCTCTAAAGACCTGCACCCCAGCCGTGTCATCAGACCCAGCCTCCAGGCTTCTGCTCTAGGTCTCCTCGTCCCCATTCAGAATCGATGGAGTTAATCCCATTGGGTGGAGTGTGGGTCCAATGTCAAGCAAGGACAAATCAGCCATGGCAAGGGCTGGGCCACAAAGCACAGAATGAGTCTAGTTCATCCCAGAAAAGGGAGGATCTGTTGGCGGGGCAATCACTGACAGGCTGGAGGTTGACAGGACGCCCCCTTGCCCTGCAACCAACTTTGACAACCAATCCAAGCTGGAGAAAAGTAAATTGGGACCCTGCTTGTATTCCCAGGCCCCAGGGAAAGTGCCCAGGGTAGCACGGTCTCTCCCCTTTGGGGAAATCTACCCCTAACTGCTGCCTTCTGGGCTTGGGACCGGGTCATCTCTCCCCTCCCGGGAGGAGGATACGCGAACACACCCACAGCCCGGCACACAGCGCACCGCAGCAGCCACCTGCCTTCCTTCTAGTTGTGGCCACTTGGCTTCCGCAGAGCTTGTGGGTCACCTTCGTGGCCGCCTGGGACCCACAGCACCGGAATCTGCAAGACCCCCGGGGAGAGCATGGACGGCAGCACCCGCCTGTCCCATCAGCCCTTGGAGCCAGTGCCCAAGCAGCTTCGCTGAAGGTGAAGAGGGAGGGTCTCACGGAAGGGAGCTGCACCTCAGACTGAGGGACCCTAGCCGGCCTGGGAGACCCTGGCCAGCGAGCCATGGTGGGGACCCTGGGATGGGCCTGTGGCAGCTCCGGGCGACCGCATGTCTGGACAGAGGATCACTGGGACTTGATCTCCTCCTACTTTGTCACAAGAGCCACCAGGTAGGAGGAGGATCCCGGGACCCCAGGCCTGGGCACGAAGCTTGACCTGGGGCTGACCTCTCTTCCTTACTGCATTTCCCCTTTCTTTAGCCTTTCAACAATGCCTGCCCCCAGCTCCTTTGCTTTTGAGGTAGGTCTCTGATCCTGTTACTGGGTAGAGACCCTGACTTTACAGGAGCGCAGTCGGCACTTTGGGCCCAACTTGGATACTCAGCTTTAAAGAATTAACGTGTAAAAACAAAATTTAAAACCATGTTGAGGTGTAAAATTTATTAGTTTGAATAACTACAGCACAGAATTTCCTGTTCTTGAAACACCACAGAGTAAACCCCAAGAAGCTTTTGTTTCATAAACAATTTCATTTCTCAGAGGACTTGCTACATGCAAGAGATACATACAGATATCTCCACTATTTTTTTTTTGACAGGCAGAGACAGTGAGAGAGAGAGAGACAGAGAGAAAGGTCTTCCTTTCCGTTGGTTCACCCCCCTAATGGCCAATACGGCCTGCATGCTGCAGCCAGCGCGCTGCGCCAATCCTGTCGCTCCCCCATTCGCGGAGGAACGACACAGGACCCTGCGCTGTTCTTTCGTCTGCTCGTCCCTTCCTGGGTTTGCTGCTAGTCCTTCCCGGGTTGGCTGCCGACCCCTCCACCTCCGTGGAGGGGCGGCTCCCCCTGCCACTTTCCCCACTTCTGCGGAGGAGTGGCACACCGCCGGCCAGCTCTCTCGGGGGCTGCTCAGATGTTATCCGGATGTCCCTGGTGCATGTTGTCTCTCTCCTCCTTTATAGTCCTCTTCCACCGATCCCAACTCTGCCACCCACACGCCGAGCACGCTGCTCTCCTCCAATCAGGAGCAGGATCAGCTCCTGCAGCTTACCAGTCAAGTTGGCGAGAGGCAGCTGCGTAGAAGTTGTTTGGTCTCTTTCTCTCAGCGCCATATTGTGGGAGAGCAGATGCATAGAATAAGTCTTAATTCCAGTAACTTAGTCTAGTCCGAGTTGCTCCCCACAAATCCGAAGCCAGGAGCCAGGTGCTTCTGCCTGGTCTCCCATGTGGGTGCAGGGCCCAAGCACTTGGGCCATCTTCCACTGCACTCCCAGGCCACAGCAGAGAGCTGGACTGGAAGAGGAGCAGCAGGGACAGAATCTGGTGCCCCAACCGGGACTAGAACCTGGGGTGCCAGCGCTGCAGGCGGAGGATTAGCCAAGTGAGCCATGGCGCCAGTCGATATCTCCACTATTGTGACACGTTTTTAACTCAATATTTTTCTGTCATGCAGAGGTATATGTACAGAATGTTTACTCCCTATTGTTTTAACAGACTACTGCGACTGGGTAATTTGTCATGAACATAATTTATTGGCACAAGTTCTGGAGGCTGGCCAGCAGAAGATCAAGACAAGGGGCTGCCATTTGCAAATGGCCTTCTTTCTGCATCTTCCCATGCCACAAAGTGGGGGGGGGGGTAAGAGCAGGTGAGAGATTGGGAATGAGAGCAAGAAAGAAAGAGACCACCACATCCTTTAGGTTTCCACAGTCACAACCCCACTACTTTGATAATCCACTCTAGAATTCATGGCCTAATCAGCATGCATTAGGTCCCTCATCCCAACACTGTTGTGTTAATGGATGCAATTGCCAACACATGGTTTTTGTGGGACACATACAACTACAGCATACAGGGAGGAAACAACTTACAAAGCAGATAAATTAGGAATAAATTGGTTTTTCTTTAAATTTTATTTATTTGACAGGTAGAGTTACAGACAGTGAGAGGGAGAGACAGAGAGAAAGGTCTTGCTTCTGTTGGTTCACCCCCCAAATGGCCGCTACAGCCGGAGCTACGCCAATCCGAAGCCAGGAGCCAGGTGCTTCTTCCTGGTCTCCCATGCAGGTGCAGGGACCCAAGCACTTGCGCCATCTTCCACTGCCCTCCCAGGCTACAGCAGAGAGCTGGACTGGAAGAGGAGCAACCGGGACTAAAACCCAGCACCCATATGGGATGCCGGTGCCACGGGCGGAGGATTAGCCAAATGAGCCACGGCACTGGCCCCTAAATTATTTTTATTCTAAAGGAATGTTTCATCACATTAACTCTTGAATCCCACAGATTTTTTTTTTTAACAGACAGAGTGGACAGTGAGAGAGAGAGACAGAGAGAAAGGTCTTCCTTTTGCCATTGGTTCACCCTCCAATGGCCGCCGAGGCCAGCATGCTGCAGCCAGCGCACCGCGCTGATCCGATGGCAGGAGCCAGGAGCCAGGTGCTTTTCCTGGTCTCCCATGGGGTGCAGGGCCCAAGCACCTGGGCCATCCTCCACTGCACTCCCTGGCCACAGCAGAGAGCTGGCCTGGAAGAGGGGCAACCGGGACAGAATCCGGCGCCCCAACCAGGACTAGAACCCGGTGTGCCGGCGCCGCTAGGCGGAGGATTAGCCTAGTGAGCAGCGGCGCCGGCCAAATCCCACAGATTTTTGAGATGGTTGCAGGATTAGTGTTTTAAGGACTTTCAGGTGAAACTGCTGCCTGCCACACAGGCATCTGATAATCAGAGTGCAAATTCCAGTCCTGGCGGCTCCACTTCCAGTCCAACTCTCTGCTAACGTACCCTGGAAGGCAGCAGAAAACGGCCCATGCCTCTCACATGGAATTCTGGGCTCTTGGCTTTGGCCTGGACCAGCTCCCTCTGTAACTCTGCCTTTCAAAAAAGTAAATCTGAATATAAAAAAAATAGGAAGCATTTTTTCCAACAAAACTCGGTAGAGAGTAGTACTCAAATCAACAGGGTCGTCCTCCAGATCTACTGAGTGTCAGTTCTTTACAAAGTATAGGGAGAAAGCAGAAACAACCAGCAGATTCAGACACTAATATTATCGTATCTGCCTTCCTGAAAAGTTCTGCTTACAAAATGCAATGAGGCTGGAAGCAGAGCAGCCACGTTTTGTAACGACAGATAAATTAACTGCAGTGCGGTGCTGGGGGAGGGGGGGGACCGAGCCAGATGCATATATATATACACACACCAGACAGACAAATCAACCCCAAGGACACGGGGCAGTGTGTGTGTGGCGGTGGGGGCAGCACCATCCAGACAGCAGGGAGGGCCAGGGCGAGGCAGAAGGCAACTTGTCCCCCGCACCCCACACCCCACCAGTGCGGGGTCCTGGGACGACCCCACGGGGCCTTCAGGGCAGGGAGCAGCCAGGTTGGGCAGAGATGGCACAGCTGGTGGGCCGGAAGCCCAGCACCACAAGATGGCTCAGCCCGATGTGGGGGCTGGGGGCTGGGGACTGGACCATGGCGGCCGTGGGAGCCCCTGGACGCTGCAGAAAGAGCCTTACTCTGGGTGAGAAGGGGCCGCGGCTGGTGGGGGGGGGGGGTCTCTCCCTGAGCTGAGCCTGGGCGGTGGGCTGTGCCGGGGACCCCGCCAGCTTCTTCTGATGCACCTGCCGCCTTGCGGCGGCGGCGTCTCTGGGCAGCACGGAGAGCGCAGGGGGCCGGCTCTCAGCCCTGACTCCCGCGGGAGGAGAGTGAATCATACAGTGAGTCACTGAGACACTCCGAGGCCTCCAAGCCGGAAGGCCCCCACTGGCCGCCCTGCCTTCCTTGACCACGCAGACGTGCTAGGGGTGCGGCTGCCCCGAAGGCTGGGGGACCGGCGGCTGGGCTCCAGGCTCCGCTTCCAGTCCACGGGCAGGACCAGGGGGTTCCACGGGCAGGGCCAGGGGGGTCCTGGGCAGCCCCTCCAGCTGTCGAGGCGAGCACAGGAAAGGGTCGGCAGAGCTGCCCGCTGCCTTGGTGTTGGGGAAAGTCCAGTTCTTGGCCAGCTGCACGGGGGGGGGAGGGGGGGGTGTTGGGCCTGGGTCTTCACAGGGATCCTCGGGACCCTTCAGATGGCCACGGTGGCTCGGGGCGGCCGGGAGCAGCGCCGGGAAGGCAGGCAAGCTGGGGTGCCGCCCACTCACCAGGAGCTCCTCTAGGCCGGCACCTCCCGCTCCAGGGTGTGGGCAGGGCGCGGGACTCTGGTGAGGGCGGGGGCCGGGCTGGGGGCACCCCGGGAGGGAGCTCCAGCTCCAGCCGTGGAGGCTTGGTCTTGGGAAGATTCTTGCTGGGCGTCCCGCAGCTGCCATGGTCTGGGGGTGGGAAGGTGCCGATGCCACTGGCCAAGGTTCCGGTCAAGGAACCACAGGCTGTGAAGTGTGAGGCGGGCACTGCCTCGGCCAGGCTGTCCTGCTAGGGGGTCTCCCGGCCGCCCTGGCTCGCTGCTTGGCTTCCCGGGAGGTTTCCCGCAGCCCTGGAGTGGGCCCACAAGGCCATTGCGGGGCCTGCAGGCCGGCCAGGGGTTCTTGGGGTTGGAGGTCACCAGGGCTGGAAATCGTACTCAGGCCTGGGGTCCTGCCAGCTCTTTGGCGGCCCGGCGTGGGGCCCCAGGCTGGGCCCCAGGGCCGCGGGTGGGCCCTGCTACTCAGGTAGACTTTCTCCTCCTCCAGCGCCCGCCGCAGGTCTTCGGCCTTGGCTACCAGCGTGGGGATGTTGAGACTCTCGGCTTCCAGCTCCCGCACTTCCATCTTAACCTCCTTGCGGAACGGGGAGACCCGCCGGCCCCCTCCTTGCCCTTGGGGGCCTCTGTGCGGCGGTTCAGGGCTGGCAGTTTGCTCTTCTTCAGGCCGAACCAGCTGGAGATGCTGCTGGTGTTGTGATGCTTGACCTCAGGGCCCGGGGCCCGGTCTTGGCCCTGGAGCTGTAACACGTTCTCCTCGATACCTTTCATCACCTTCTCCTCAATGGCCGAGTGTGGGGCCGGCACCTCGGGCCCTGGCCGGGGTCAGCGGAGTCTGATGCCGGGGCTGTGCCACCGCCGCTGCCACCGCTTGCAGTCTGTCCAAGGCGGGCCCTTGCCCTTGTCAGGCTTTGGGCTCCTTGGCGGCCAGGGAGGCCCCAGGCCGGGGCACCACCTTGGTGGGGGTCTTGGAAGGCAGCTTCATAGGGCTGCTGTGAGGGCTCTTATTGGGAAATATTCAGAGAGCTGAATCTGAAGCATAGCAGGCAGGACTCCAGTCAGCACTCTGTTAGGGGATTCCAGCATCATAACAAGTTGCTTAGCCAGCTGTGCCCCAATCCTTGCCCTCACCAAGCCCTGTAACAAGGGCACCTAACCTCATTCAGGAAGGATTGAGGATAAACTTTGAACATTACTTTTTGTAGAGGACAAAAACATTCCAACCATAGCAGAGATTGTGGAGGTCATTCTCATAAAATGCAGTTGGACATATACGTTCAGAGGAGTCATTGTCAAGGAGCTAGGGAGAAATGTATCCATTGTAATGTGGATCTCTTTTTACCTTTCTAATATAAGTGCATGTAAGTTAAACTGCTTCTTCAAAGAAGAATCATGTGGGAACTTCCTCAATTTATTCTCTTTCCTCCTACTATGACACAGACTCTCTGGTGGCTCTGATGTTGCCATGATGAAAATATATTAGTGGTAGGCACATATACTACTCTACTGTGCTCTGGTGTTTTAAAATCTCACTGGTGGAGAGATAGGTTTTAGAATTATATTCCCATTTTTGTAAAAACTGCAAAAACTTTCTGAAGGATTCCAGTGGCTTTGTAAATACTGTAAGGTAGTACACATCTGCATCTTTAATCAGTCAGATTCCCATGTGGGAAAACAGAAATCATTCAAAGTATTTTAACCAGACACCAGTTACTACAGAGAAATGGTTACACAGATAATGGGGGTAGAAGAGCAAAAGGGGAAAGTGAAATTAAAATAGAAACTCCTAACTGCAAGTGGCTACCAGTCTTAAAGCTGGTATACATAAGAGAGAAGGTTGTATTGTCAGCTCAAAAGCAAGGCCACTACTACGATGCCACATTGGGGGTTTGAGGAAAGGAGCAACAGCTTTAACTGACTGTGGGCTTTGTACAGGACATAGCCATTCCCTTGGATGCCAGAGCAAAGTAAAAGTAAAGAAAAACAATACTTTCCATTGTTCCACCTTCTGATTTCCTCCCTGTTCCTCCTGTAGGCACAATCTTACTGGAAGTCATCTGTCAGGGAAAGGTGTGAAATGTATGTAGCTTGCAGACACCCAGCCCAACCATCATCTTGCAGCAGCTGTAGGTGAAGTACTGGAATGAAAGACCACAGTCAATTAACTGAAATAGTACCTTTCCAGGAAAAAAAAAATTTCCTTACACAATATACCTCCATAAAGAAAAGCTGAATTATTTAATCTTTGATTTCTGCTAGGATCTAAGCTCTAACATAGTGCTTGTCATATAAAATGTTCAATAGCAGTAAAGATTTGTGTAAACAAATGTCCATTACCATCATTGCTGAATAGTTTAAACCAGTTTACTACTCAAATAATTAGCAGGTAAGACGTCCAACTGATTTTTGGGTATTTATTTTTCTTTGAAACACAGATACACAGATGCCCACAAATTTCCAGATGTCCACAACAGACAGGGCTGGGTCGGGCTGAAGTCAGCTTCTCAGAACTCCATCCAGATCCCCTACCTGGCTGACAGGGACTCCACTACTTGAGTCATCATAGCTGCCTGCCAGGGTGCACATTAGGAGAAAGCTGAAATCAGAAGGGAAGCTGGGATTCCAAATCAAGCACACTGATGTATGATGCAGATGTCCCAGGTAGAGTCTTAACTGCTATGCCAGAGGCCAAAGTGCCACCAATCTGTAAAGAAACATACATTAACTCATATTTTCAAAAATGTGTTATGGCATATGCTCCCTGGAAATTAATTTTTTAAAAATATTGCTACCATTACTCAAGAAATTTTTTAGAACACCTCTTTTAAAATTTTCTTTCAAAACCAGATCAGGGGGCCAGTGCTACAGCACAGTAGGCTAATCCTCCACCTGCAGCACTGGCATCCCATATGGGTGCTGGTTCTAGTCCTGGCTACTTCTCTTCCAAGCCAGCTCCCTGTTACGACGTGGGAAAGCAGTAGAAGATGGCCTAAGTGTTTGGGCCCCTGCACCCGTGTGGGAGACCAGGAAGAAGCTCCTGGCTCCTGGTTTCAGATCGACCCTGCTCCAGCCATTGCAGTCGTTTGGGGAGTGAACCAGTGGATGGAAGACCTTTCTCTTTCTCTTTCCCTCAAACTGTAACTCTATCTCTCAAATAAACAAATAAAATCTTAAAAAAAAAATGAGATCATGAGGTATATATAACACACATCATGCCAGATGCCATTTATTCTTTCAATTTTCACAACTCTGTGAGTAGGTACTCTTATTACTCCTATTTTACCAAAAACCAACCAACCAACAAACAAAAAACCCTATGGCTCAGGAGGTAGTTGACTAGCCAAGGTCACTCAGGTAGTGAGAGGCCAGGCTTCAATTCTGGGCAAGCTGAGTTTGTGCTTGCAGTTAAAAATGAGTCCTGGGGGGCAGGCATTGTGGTCCAGCAAGTTAAGGCATCGCTTCTGAAGCCAGCATCCCGAATGAGCACTAGCATGCCAGCTACTCCACTTCTGATTCAGCTCCCTGCTAACAGGCTTGGGAAAGCAGTGGAAGATGGATGAAGTGCTTGACGCCCTGTCACCCACGTGAGAGACCCTAATGGAGTTCCGGGCTCCTGCTTTGCAGCCATTTGGGAGTGAGCAGATGGGTGGAAAATATTTCTGTTTCTATAATTCTGCCTTTTAAACGATTAAATACATCTTAAGGAGAAAAAGGGTGGGGGGACATCTGTCAAGCTTTAAAACATCACGGGTGTCAACTAGGGAATTAATGGAAAAGCCAATCAATATTTCAGAACAGTATTTTAAACCATACTGATGACCTACCAAAGAGAGAGAAGTGAAAAACGATTGTCGATGGTCCCATGGCGGACCACCAAAGAGCATTTCTGGGCGGCGCTCAGAGGCCAAAAGGCTTGAGACCCCTCTAGCGCAGCAACGCCTCTCATTGGGTCCTTTCCAGGTGGCGTCAAGTTGCAGGCGTCCGATAGGAGGCGGGACTTCCGGATCTGGGCGCGCCAATTCCGGTCGCGCCGGAAATCCAAGCAGAGGAAAGCCTTGCTGGTGTGCAGTCGCAGGAGGTACTTCCTTGTAAAGTTTGCTCCAGTGATTCGCGAGATTGGACAGGGGTTCATTCAAGAGTGGCGAGTATTCGGGTGGTGAAAGACGGAACATGGATAGCCGCTTGCAGGAGATCCGAGAGCGGCAGAAGTTACGGCGACGGCTCCTTGCACAACAGGTCAGCAGCCAGGGGTGGCCCAGGTGGGGAGGGATCTCAAATGCGCCTGCGCGACCGCACTGTCGTTCTCCTGCCTTTCTCTGTCCTTGCTTCCTAATTCTGTCAGCGCCTTCCTGATCCCGCGACCCTGAGCCCTGGGCCTCTGGTCTTGTTCTCATTTCCCGTCGTGACCTGAACTTTCTTCCAGTTCCTGCCGCGGTCGTTGTGGTGCCACATTGAATGCTATGAGTAGGCCGGCGACGCGGCTCACTAGGCTAATCCTCCGCCTGCGGCGCCGGCACACCGGGTTCTAGTCCCGGTCGGGGCGCCGGATTCTGTCCCGGTCGCCCCTCTTCCAGGCCAGCTCTCTGCCACAGCCTCCGCGGGGAAGCAAGCCGGACAACAGAGCCGGCGGAATCGGGGGCGTCCTCGGACGCGAGTGGGTCAAGCCCCGGCGGCTCACCCGCACACACCCCCAGGGACGGGACGGGGCGCGGCAGAGGCGGCGGAGGAGGGGCCCGGAGGCTCCCGCCCCACAGACACACACCCCCAGCAGACGGAGCGGACCCCAAACGACGGCGGGCACGCGAGGGCGAGCCCGAGCCAGCGGGGGAAGGGACGGGCACCAGCGGGTCGTTCACGTCGTGACCGCACCTCGTCCAAGCGCGCCCCGACGGGGCAAGGCTCGAGGATGGCCCAAATGCTTGGGCCCTGCACCCGCGTGGGAGACCAGGAGGAAGCACCTGGCTCCTGGCTTTGGATCAGCGCGGTGAGCCGGTCGCGGCGGCCATTGGAGGGTGAACCAACGGCAAAGGAAGACCTTTCTCTCTCTCTCTCTCTCCCTGTCCACTCTGCCTGACAAGAAAAAGAAAAAAAGAAGAATGCTGTGATTACTCTTCAGCAGCCTCTAAGGAACGCATGCCAAGTGTCTGGCTAGGGCCTCCACGAGGAGGATACAAAGCTTTGGTATATAAGTAAATTACTGCAGTTCGTGGAAGGAGAAGCGACGTGTCCCCTAGATTTCCTTTCAGTATTCAGATGGTGTTCTGTGTCTTGTTATTTCTCGTAGTCAGCATCAATTCTTGAAATGTGGCTTCGTTGTTAACAGTGCTTTCTTTGGGATCAATCAATTTTAGAGCCTGCATCTTATCTTATGTATACACAATGTTCTGATCATTCACAGCGACCCCTTGAAATGAATGTTATTATTTATTTCTTCAAGAGTGAAATAGGGTTTAGAGGTTAAGTACTTTTAGCCCTGGTCACTCACGTCTCCACCAGGATACTGAACCTATGTTCCTCTCAGCAAAGCTTGTCTTGAGTATGAGTTAATTAACGTTTGCTGATTAGAGTACACATGTATAAAATACAGATTGCCCCCCATCTGCTTAAAGTCAGGGCTTTGTTTTCCATTCTTCCATTCAGATCAGTACATGTGATGAGGGAAATGATCATAGGCTTTAATGAGGCATCTTTGCCGTTAGTTTTCATAAATAATTTAGTACTAGTAAATGCATACCTGAAACCTGTCCTCTTTCATGATCTGATGAACAGATTTGTGGTATACTGTTGAAGTTGTGGGAATTCGGAATCAGATCTGTCCTTTGTCTCTCAGGCATTTCACTATTGGACAATCCAGGTATCCTTTTGAAGTCTTTTTACCAACTTCTTTTATCATGTTATTTTAAAAAACATTTGTTGCCACCGCATAAGGTGCTTCACTCACACATTCTAAACTTTAATCTTTGACTTAAAACACATTCATGTAATGATTTTTTAGCTTTACACTAAAAAAAAAATCAGAGACTCTAGTAGGTATTGACAAATGAATTATGAGTGAGTACACATAAACCTTAACAAGACTACAAGTATATTCCAGAAGGAAATCATTTAGTTACGAAGTAAATAACGAAAATCAGAACTTCAAATGTTATGGTCTTAAATATTAGACCAGATTTAGTAGCTCCACATCTAAGGTTTTTTCTACCTGCCCCTCTTCAGTGCAGGGATGGTTGGCTGCTCAACACACTCCTCCTCCCCCTTTTCCTTTCTTTAAACTGTGTACAGTGAAAATTGTCTTTACTGTATTTTTGTTCTCTGGTAATGTAATAAGCATGATGGTGCCTTCTATTAATACATCATTCCAGTCTGGCTGGTAGTTTTGTACAGTATAGTGTATGAATTGCTGTGCTGCAAAGCCAAACAGCTGCGAAATGTTGAAAAATCATTGAAGTATATAAAAATTGCAGTATCTTTAAAATCAGTAAAATGGACTAGCATATTATTTATCTTGTTTTTCAGTTAACAACTTTGCTCTCTGTGGGAGGGAGTCTTGTGTGTTTGGGAGGGAGGGAGGAGGAAGTCAATTATTTGAGTAAGTCTATAGTTGACGTTTCTCTTAGCTTCAATGTGACCGTTGAAATCACTTGAATGCTTAGAAAAGTCTGTCAGTTTGATGTACTTTTAGTGGCATTTTAAAAGTGGTTAGATTCCATAAATGGCAAGTACACCTGAAGTGAGGATACTGCAATTTTCGGGGGGAAAGAACAGCAGCTCTTAAGTGTTTGCATTTTCTATTTTGGGGGCAGGGAACTGTCATTCATTTTGCACAATTTCTTGAACTGATGTCAGCACCCGAATGGCTCCTGAATTTAAGTCTGGGATGACATCTTTTATTTTTACATGAATCTCTAAACAATTCTGTGAGCAAAGTTTGTAGCTGCTGGAGTATTGTCTGTCTGTATGGGAAGTTCCAGTAAACCACAGCTATGGCAAAGGTTATCCAATGTTATGCTTGGAGCAATCAGTACATATCATTTTCTGATGTTTCAGGCAAGAAGTGGGGTAAATAATTGTGACCACTTAAAGCTGCTTGTTAGCATGGAAGACTTCTCCATTCTATCTTAGTAAAAAAACAAACAGAAAAATGCACTTGACATAGTAACAAATTGCTTCTGAATTATGCAACTGCTTGCTATTTAGTAAACTAGCAAATGATGAACAGGTTTTGTTTTACATATACTGGGCAATATGAGTAAAATTCTGTCCTTTTTTTTCCCCTTTGAATGAGGTCGTCCATGTTGGAGGAAAAGACTTGCACTATTGCATTTATTTTAGGGACACAGATTTTCATAGTTTCCATTTTGGGGGAGCTTAAGATTTTTTTATTTGTTGATTTAACAGTTTTACATTTTCTGGTGTATAGTACTTGAAGTTCTTAACCAGAAAATTACGTTGAAGTTTTGACGCCTTTATTCAAACTTCTTTTAAATAAGTGGCCATTTTTTGTCAGTGTTGGGTCTCTCTCCCCCAACCATCCCTTCCTCCACCAACCATATTTTTCCTCTACTATTTTTTCCTCCTCATTTTACATATATGTATATATACATGCACACAGATGTGGGTGTATATATATGTATAGTGTGTGTGAGTGTGTGTATGTGTGTGTGTGTGTAATTTCCAGTCCAAAATATTGCCCTGTCCCCCGTGAAAACTGTTTTGGCACCAAAAGTGATGACCCTCAATGAGCTTACTAAGTGCATAAAATTTAATAATGACTGTCATTTATTAAATCCTTTCTTCAAACCTACAAATTAGATTATGGAAGCTTAGAGATGAGCAAGGTCACAGAGCTGGTAGTTTGCAAATTACAATTGTAATTTAGGCCTTTCCATGCTCGTTCTGGTATACTAGCTATCTCCCGGTCTTCCAGTTGGATGCAAACCAAGAAGAATGCCCCGTGAAACGGTAGTTTGAGTGATTCACTTGCCTTTCTCTGTGTGAACATGACAGACTTGTTTATTACTCTCTGGGATAGGATTTATGTAGTATACACCTTATGGTTTTTCAAAGTTGCCTTCCTTTCTGAATTTCATCTATCTTCATGGTGCAACCCAGAACTTAGTGATGAAATTTATCTTAATCTCTTAGGCTTATGTACTTCCTATAAGCTTAATTTTCCTTACCATTGATCCTTCCACTACTTTTATATAACTGTCATATATCATATAACGAGTTTGAGTGCAAAGTCTTTGCATTTGATTCCTGTTGGATTAATCTACCTTAGCATTGCTTCTTGCACAAAGTAGACTTTTAATAAACATTTGTTAATTGACAAGATACCAGAGTAGAGCACAACTCAAAGTGTGTGATTTGCCTAGTTTGCTTTTGTCTTTTGGGTGAGAAAGTTGGGTGCAGTAACTCCCAGACAATGATGTTGGCAGTTGAACTACTGCTTGACTAGCAATTTTTACCTCCATTTAAAAAAAAAAAGAAAAAGAAAAAGAAGAGGAAGAAATTTATCTGTCTATTAGAAAGGCAAAATAACAGAGAAAGGGAGACAGACGTCTTTTATCTCCCATAACAGTCAGGGCTGAGGCTTGTAGGCAGCCTTTGGACAAATCAAGGCCAGTCTTGGCTTGTGGAGTTCTTGGGATAAGAAAGTCACATACTCCCATCCTGAAGGAGGGTGTTAATCAAGAACACTCTGTTAAAATTACCTGTGCTACTGGAGGCCCCAATAAGTTGCATGCATATGTTGTTATCTTTTGTACTTCTTTGTGCTTCTTTGATCTACAGCTGGTTATGTATAAATACCACCGAGACATTAGAATAAACGAGCATTGATCAGCCTTGTTGTCTTGGCTCCAATTCTCTGTGCTCTTGTCCCTCTTTTCATTCCCACTCCCTCCTTCAGGTTCCATTCGACTGGTGTGGCTGGCCTGCACAGAGGCTGAGGCCAGGAGCCTGGAACTCCATCCAGGTCTGCCTCATGGACTGGAGCCGCCATCCACGGCCTTCCAAGAAAAAAGCTAGATTGTAAGCCGAGCAGATGGGAATTGAACTAGCACACCAATATAGGTTGATGGCATTACAAACAGTAGCTTAACCAACTGTACCACAACATTTACTCCCTACCTGTTACTTTAACTTGTAGCTTTGTTTTAAAAAATCATGTATGCCTTTGTTTAATGCCAAATTTTCATAATTATTAAAGTAATGTACTTAGTCCACCATAGTAAAACTCTGTTGTTGTCTTGATCTAGTCATTTCACAATTTTTTAAAAAATATTAACATAGCAGCTAAGATGTCCAGGTCCTAAATTGGAGTGTCTGGATTTGATTCCTGATCCTGACTCATAACTCCTGATGTAGACCCTGGGAGGAAGGAGGGATAACTCAAGTAATTTGGCTTCTGCAACCCTTGTTACCAAGGTTGAATTCCTGGCTCTCAGCTCAGCTTGGCCATCACGAGCTTTTAGGAAGTAAACCAGCAAATATGAGCCCTCTTTCTCGATTTCTCTGCAACATATATTTTTTTTTAATTTAAAACATTTCCGTGGTCATACAATGTATCCTAATGTAGATCCTAGTAGAAAATCTTCCTTCATTCTACACACATGTGTTGAAGATCTATCAGGCATTTTACTACTTGGTAAACATATGTATCCTAACAAGGCAGTCAGGGTTCTTAGCCTCAGGGAGTTTAGAGCTTATCAGGAAGAAGTGAACAAAAGTAAACTGGTGAAATGATTCAGTTACAAATGAAATAATTGGAAGTTGTGATAGAAACTATAAAATAGCACAAATAGAAAATAAAATAATTAAAATTATGTTAAGATATAAAATTATTAAGAAAAACTGTAAAAAAAAAGTGAACAATGGAAGGGGGCTACCTGTCCTATATATATAATCATTATATATAATAATCATGGAAGAATTATCTTTGAAGAAACTTGTACTCACCTGAGATATAAAAGCAGAATAGATAATCATACGAAGAAAGTTAGAAAGCACTCCAACTATAGGAAGTAGATAGATGTATTGCCTACTGAGTAAAGAGAAAACGGGTCAGGAGGATTGTATGAAGGAGTTGAAATTTCAGAAACAGTTAATATATTAAAAGAGATTTATCCTTAGAGAAAACTGAGGAGAATCATATGAAGTGGGTAGAATAAAAGGTTGGGAGGCAGTGTTTGAGATCAAGGCTGGTGACTTGCTGCTCTGATACTTTAGTATGCCTTCTCGCCTCCCCTGAACTAAAGAGATTATTTAATGCAGATTTGTTCATACCTTTCTTGTACTTAAAAGTGTTCCTCTAGATTTTTCAATGCCTAGGAATTACCTTCTGCCTTTCTTCTTGTGGCTTCTAAAGTTTTCCCTAAATTGTTCCTATTCTATAGCCAGTCTTTTCTTAACTATAATTTGGTTCTATTTGTTATATTTTGTGAAATTTTCCCAGCTGCCAACCAAAAGTGACATTACATTTTATAATTATTAGAAAAGCTTAGCTTGAAAAAAACTGGATCCGTTTTTGGTAGATTATGGACATAAGATGCTTCTACACCCTTTATAAATACTGTTGCCTTTCAGATGCTACCACTACTAAATCATGTTTTATTATTTATTTTAAACTAGGAAATTGGCTAAAGTTAAATGTATTCATTTCAAATATAACGGAATACATAAAGTGCTTTTCTATCTGTTAAAATTATTCTTAGTTAACGTGATTTTGTTCCAAGGTGTTTCACTTTGTCTTGCAGGTTAATTAATCTATTTGTTTGCTCTGTGAGATGTTTTTTATTTATTTATTTATTGATATTTGATATATTAAATGCCTAGAAGTGCTATGTAGTGCATTGTGATCCAGTTTTGTGTTTTTTTTGTTTGTTTGTTTTTGGTTTGGTTTTTGCCTTTTCTCAGTTGGGAGCTGAAAGTGCTGACAGCATAGGTGCTGTGCTAAACAGCAAAGATGAGCAGAGAGAAATTGCTGAAACAAGAGAAACTTGCAGGTCAGTCAAAGAATTTTTTTTCTTTTATTGGCATGTTAGTATTTTGAAAGGGTCGTTGTTTTCATGGTTTGGAAGTGTGTTACAAAACATCAAAATTGAGATTTTAGAAACATTGGTTTTTATTGTCAATTTATGAAATAATTTTCAAAAAATATGGTTCTCATTTATAAGTTAGAAAATGTCAGATGAAGAATTTGCTTATATATGAGAAATAGTTGCATTTTTCTAAAATTTTTACAGAAGAAAATATATTTTACCTTGATATCAAAAATGTATTTTTGATAGTTTAGAAAGTGTTATAGAATTTTTGAATACTGTAGTTATGAATTTAGATATTAATTTTGCTCAGCACAGATTAAAATTTATGTAATTATGTACAGAAGCTTTTTGATGAGACATAGAAATTTCCTTTTATAATATATCCTTCAAACAGCTTATTGTCTCATTTGGTTGCTTTTGTAAAAATAAAGCACAACATTACTAATTAATAAGGTTTATGACTTTGGATGATTTATAAACTGAGTAAATAGTTACTGGTTAATCAGGAAAAATTTTCCTTGTTCTGTTTTATAGCCTGTTATTTAATGTTATTATTATGTGCATTTATACATCTTGTATATATTTATGTGTGATGTGCATATTTTGTTGTTAGGGCTTCCTATGATACCTCTGCTCCAAATGCAAAACGTAAGTACTTGGATGAAGGGGAGACAGATGATGACAAAATGGAAGAATATAAGGCAAGTAGAAAACGGAATAATTTTATATAGTCAATAAAATAAATAAATCCTGTGTCCAGCATTAGCTTAGGATGCCTGCATTCCATATTGGAGTGCATGAGTTCCAATGCCCGTTCTGCTCTTGATTCCAGCTTCCTACAGATGTGTGCCCTGGGAGGCAATCATGATGTCTTAAGTAATTGGGTTCTTGCTACCTTGTGGAAGGCCTGGATTGAGTTCACAGCTTTTGGCTTCCTCTCTCCCCTGTTGTGGATATTTGGGGTGTGAACCAATGAATGGGAGCTTCCTCTCCCTCTCTCTTAAAAATAAGCTTATAACAAAAAAAATATTTTAGCAACTCATGGTATAGAACCATTTCTGAAAGAGCAAAGAAAACCCAACTTCTAAAATTATAGTTGCAATATTTATTTGATAAGAAAGTATTATATACTCAAAAACCCTACCTCCATTTTTTCAAGTTAATTGTTGTATATATTTAATAAAGAAGATAAAGCATAGTTTCCACAAGGCACTAGAAAGTTCAATGATGGAATTAATCTAGTGAATATTCTTATGTGTTGCACTTTGATGTATACTAATTTGTAACCTAAATATTTTTCTAAATATTTTGTTAGGTTTAACCCTGTATAATTGTGGATAATATTTTCAGCTTATAAAAGCAGTATTTTCAAATGGTTCAACCTAAAAGAAATAAAACAAGCCCCATTGGTGGTCATTTCTTTTGTGACTCAAGCTAAATTCTTACATGTAGTGTATTATAAATGAGATAAATGAGGCTAGATAATTCAGTATATAAAACATTAGTAGTTGCAGGTATCATTCATGATAATGATGAAATTTTTATTTTGTTGTAAAAAATCAGCCAGTCGAAGCCCGTTATAAGGAACGAAGACTCCAATGTTTGACTTTAATGCCAGTTTGAAAGATTACATCTTAGGGTAGGGAAAGAAAACATTTATGTTGAGTATTAATCAAGATATGATAGAGGAATGGCCCCTGAACATTAAATGTTTACATAATCTTTTTCAAGGATGAACTAGAAATGCAACAGGAGGAAGAAAATTTGCCATATGAAGAAGAGATTTACAAAGATTCTAGTACTTTTCTTAAGGTAAAATAATCTTCAAATCTTATAACTTCATATTTAAGGTCCATACTGCCTGAAAAGATTTTAAATACCTATTTGTCTTCAAGATCTTTTTTAATTATTGAGGCATCTTTCTAATAAAATAGATAGCATTTAAAATTATTCATGAGGGGCCAGCACTGTGTGTGGCATAGTAGGTTAATCCTCCACTTGTGGCACTGGCATCCCATATGGGCACTGGTTCTAGTCCCGGCTGCTCCTCTTTGGGTCCAGCTCTCTACTATGGCCTGGAAAGCAGTGGAAGATGGCCCAAGTGCTTGGGCCCCTGCACCTATATGGGAGACTGGAAGAAGCTTCTGGCTCCTGGCCTCGGATTGGCTCAGCTCCAGCCATTGTGACCATTTGGGGAGTGAATCAGCAGATGGAAGACCTTTTTCTCTGTCTCTCTCTTTCACTGTCTGTAACTCTGCCTCTCAAATGAATAAATAAAATCTTAAAAAAAATTTTTCATGAAAGATTGGTTTTACATTTAGCTATTTAGGGTGAGATAATAGTGTGTTCATGTTTTCAGTTTTTTTTTTAAATTTCTCTTTGTATTTCATATAATAAAAAACCAAGTACAAAGTTAATGTAATGGATTACATACTTTTAATTTAATTTTGACTTTTCCTTTAGGGAACACAGAGCTTAAACCCCCACAATGATTACTGCCAACATTTTGTAGACACTGGACATAGACCTCAAAATTTCATCAGGGATGTAGGTAGGTCACATGTCTTTGGAATATGCTGTTGCTAGCTCTGGATTATATTGAAGTAATTAATCCATTTTTTGTGTTATTTCTAACCAAGTTATTTTTCCTAGCTCGACTTCCTCTTTCTGTTCTCAGGGCTTCCATTGTATCTTCCTTTGCCATTAAGTCATGTTATTATTTTTTTCTTTGTGGGTTTTTTTTTTTTTTTTTTTTTTGGCTCCAGTTTGGTTCTGTGCCTATTTTTGCATTTTATCATTTTATTGAGATAATTTATATATGATCCATCTAATCGATTTATAGACTATAGTTCACTGGGTTTCAGTATATCCACTTAGTTATGCAATCATTGCTACAAAAGATTTTAGAACATGTTCATCCCTATAAGGGATTCTTGTACCCATTAGTAGTTAGCTCTCATTTTTCCCTCTCTTCTCCCCCTACCCTTAAGTAACACTAATCTTCTTTCTGTCTACATATTGCCTTTTCTGGATATTTCATTTAATATAATATATGTTCTTTTTTGATGAGCTTCTTTCACTTAGCATAGTAGTTTCAAGTATCATTGAAGTAACAAGTATTCATACATAATTTCTTTTTACTGCCAGTGATATTCCTGTGAATGTGTGTATCACATTTTATTTATTCATTTGGGTGGTTTGCATTTTTTTCAATGTTATATACAATAATGTTATGAACATTTATGTAAAAGTTCTTATGTGGGTAGATGTTTTCATTTTTTCATTATATGATTAGGTGTAGAATTTCTGGTAATTCCCTGTTTAACTTTTTGAGAAACTACTGAACTGTTTTTCAAAGTAGTTGCATCATTTTACATCTCTACCAGCAATGCACAAGGTTTCCAGTTTCTTTACATCATGGACAATGTTATTGTCTGTAGTTTTGATGATAGCCACCCCAGTGGGTGTGAAGTGGTAGCCCATTGTGGGTTTAATTGGCATTTTCCTGCTGAGTAATGATGTCAAACAACTTTTCATAAGCTTGTTGACCATTTAAGTATATTTGGAGAAGTCTCCAGTTTGCTGCTTCAATTGAATTTTTGAAAAGTTATTGAATTGTCAGAGTTCACATAATCTGTGTGTGTTCTTTATATATTCTGGGTATAAGTGTCTGCAGTCTTTCCCTTATTCTGTGAGTTGTCTTTTCACTTTCTTGATGGTATGTTTTTCAATTTTGACGCAATCCAGTTTATTTTCTTTTATCACATTACTCTTGATGACAAAACTAATTTTAATGATTTTATAAACAAAATTTAGGTATAGCATAAAAAGTTATGGGAAATTGTACAGTCAAAATGGATATAAACGTTTTAGCTCTTAAGACACTTGCTTTACCATGGCAAAGAAAATGTGTGTAGAAACCATACCAGATTAAGAAAAAGTTGTAGAGCCGGCGCCGTGGCTCAATAGGCTAATCCTCCACCTTGCGGCGCCGGCACACCGGGTTCTAGTCCCGGTTGGGGCGCCGGATTCTGTCCCGGTTGCCCCTCTTCCAGGCCAGCTCTCTGCTATGGCCAGGGAGTGCAGTGGAGGATGGCCCAGGTGCTTGGGCCCTGCACCCCATGGGAGACCAGGAAAAGCACCTGGCTCCTGGCTCCTGCCAGGATCAGCGCGGTGCGCCGGCTGCAGCGGCGGCCATTGGAGGGTGAACCAGCGGCAAAGGAAGACCTTTCTCTCTCTCTGTCTCTCTCTCTCACTGTCCACTCTGCCTGTCAAAAAAAAAAAAATAAAATAAAATAAAAGAAAAGAAAAGAAAAAGTTGTACTTTCTGATTTGTAGATAATGGAGAGCTAACTCTACTGTATTGAAACCTGACAGTAATAAAGTCTACAAATTTATTTTATTTAAAAGGTGGTCCACAAACATTCACTGAGAAAACATTTTTCTTTTTCATGTTGAAGTTATTAATAACTGTACTTTTGGCTTTTAAATTAAGAAGTTTTCATAATTTGTATCATTGTAAGTGTGCTTCCAGAGAGGGAAAACATGGAAAATAAAAGAAATACTTGCTTTCTCTGCTTTGAAAAACTTTCCAAATTTTAACATTTAAGAGAGGAGTGCTTTTAGGTAAAAGAAAAACCAAACATATAAGAAAGATAATTGTTTTTTCTTTTCCTGAAAATAGGATGAGTAAACTTGATGTAACAAGCAGACTGTTTATCTCAATAAATAGGAGAAATTGAATGATGTATGTTCTTGAACTAGGCTTTAGGTCATAGGATTTTTACCTGCATGTGGTCTTAGGATCATTAGGTATGAAATATGTGATGCATTGTTTAAAAATCCTAGATCTTAAATGTTTTAAAAAATGTTAGAGTGCTGTGTGGATTGGGTTGTTTTCTTGGGGGGCGGGGCACATAAACTTTGCATTCACTGATACTCACTTCAGTTGGAATGAAATTGAGAGTTTTACTGTTTTTTTCTCCTTAGGTTTAGCAGATAGATTTGAAGAATATCCTAAACTGAGAGAGCTTATCAGGCTAAAAGATGAGCTGATAGCTAAGTCTAACACTCCTCCCATGTAAGTGTTTTTAGTCATTTTTTAATTCCCAACTCAGGCTTAAAGTATTAGTTTATCTTTTTAAAAAATATTTAGTGCCTATGTGAAATTCACATAATCTGTTACTCTATCTCTTCTTTGTAGAAAAGTATATTAATTTGAAACTCTGGAGCTGAGTCTACAGTAGGTTGTCATATAACTTTTTGTGTTTGTGTGCATTCCAGATAATTCATTTCAAGTGCTGCTAAATATTTTTTCTTCTTAGAAAATCATTCAGTTAATTTTATTCTTGATGTTCCTGACAGTTTCATTAAAATATCTTTCAGTAACTTTTTTTACACAAAGTAATTTATTGAAGAAAGTTTTTAAAATTTAGATGAAGGAAAAGAAGAAAACAAAAATTAATTGTAACTTAGCATCCTGAGATACTGTTCTTAACAGTTTAGAATATAATTCATTTTAACCTTTGCTAAATGGTATGTTTTCCTTAGAAATGTGTGTAAAGTCTTTAAAATTGTAGAATATTCCCATTTACGTTGTTTCGCATGTTTTGTATATTTAATAAAATATGACCTGTGAGTTATTAGAAGAACATCAAAGAAATCTCAGTATGTGGGAAAGTCTACATACACCATAATATTCAGCATATTTAAAAATACTCTTGGGGCAGGTGTTTGGCCTCATCATTAAGCAGCCAGTTATGATGCCATGTCTCACATCAGAGTTTCTGGGTTCAAGTCCCAGTTCTAGCTCCTGATTCCAGCTTCCTGCTAATGCACTCTGGGAAACAGTAGGTGATAAACTCAAGTAGTTGAGTCTCTGCCACCCAGGTGGGAGACCTCGATTTAGTTCCTAGCTCCCACTTCGCCCAAGCCTAGTCCCAGCTTCTGCAGACATTTAGGGTATGAATCAACCTCTCAAATTAAAATACTTTCATGGTATGTAAAAATAACTCTTCAGTAGAGGTTGGTAATCTGCAAAGACTATTAATACAAATATTTTTATTCATGAGAAAAACTAGCCAAAGAAAATGTCCAGGGGCCAGCACTGTGGCATAGTGTCGCCGCCTGCAGTGCCAACATCCCATATGGGCACTGGTTCGAGTCCCAGCTACTCCACATCCGATCCGGCTATCTGCTGTGTCCTGAAAAAGCAGTAGAAGATGGCCCAAGTCCTTGCGCCCCCACACCCATGTGGGAGATCCTGAAGAGGCTCTTGGCTTCTGGCTTCAGATCAGCCCAGCTCCAGCCATTGCAGCCATTTGGGGAATGAACCAGCAGATGGAAGACTCCTCTCTGTTTGCCTCTCTGTATCTCTGGGTTTCAAATGAATATATAAATCCTTTTAAAAAAAGAAAATGTCCATATTTAGAAATTAGTTTTTAGAAGGAAGAATTTGAAACTTAGAAATAGTCTTCATATCCTAACTGAACAATTGAGAAGAAAAGTAATATAATATCCCTTAGAAAATTCAGATAACGATAAAAGAGGGTTCATAGATTCACATTTGAGTATGGATTTTCAGTGTTAAAACAAGAGGATATCCATGGGGAATAAGTTGATTTTTATTTTGTAGTGTAATTAAGTCCACGTCTTAAGAAAGAGCTTGGTAGATTAATGTCTTTACTGAAGAACGAAGACCTCCATGAAAAGATACTTAGTAATTAACTTGTGATTGTTTATAAAATCGCATTTAAAAATCTGATTTTTGCATTTTAATCAAATAGGTACTTACAAGCAGATATAGAAGCATTTGACATCAGAGAACTAACACCCAAGTTTGACGTGATTCTTCTGGAGCCCCCTTTAGAAGAGTATTACAGAGAGACTGGTATCACTGCTAATGAAAAATGCTGGACTTGGGATGATGTATGATGACACTTTTTACATTGTGATTAATTTGTTTTTCAAATAAATACACTTGCTTAATCAGAAAGTGAGTTCAAAATATCTCTACTACTGTGGGGATTATAAATATAGATTTATAGTATTTATTGTAGCTGAAGGCCCAAAGGACATTGAAAAATATTATCTTTAATTTGATTCCTCTCCTTGAGGTAAAAATAGAGTAGATGGTAAGTAGGCTATCAAAGACTCAGAATACCTTCTTACCGTCCTTAGGTATATAGCTAGAAAGGCCTAAAAGCAGAGAGAATGACTAATAATTTATTCTGCATTTGATTAGTTTTAGTAAACATCTGAATGTGTGTTTGTCATATAAGCACATACGGACATAAACCATGATTTTTTTTTAAGGAACTTAACAGTATACATAAAAAGAGTATGCATGCATACTATCATTATAATAAAACTGTGATAAAGTTATATTTTCCTAAATAAAATATTTTAAAATGTAAAGAAATAAATAAATTGATGACTTCAGTTAGTTACGTAAATGTTTGTTTTTACTGACCAATACCAAAAATAAGAAATACTTATCAAGTACCACTTGTACTAGGTACTGGATATTCAAAGATGAGTAAGACTTAGTACTTTACCATGAATAGCATAGAGTTTAATGGAATGAACATTGACCTAAACCAATAATTATCTTTTAACTTTGTTGGTTCCATAATGGAGAACTGTATAACATGATATGAGGGTAACTGACCAAGCGTATGAAGATGGGACATTTGAACATAGAGGATTTGACACCTAAACCGTAAAAGAAATTTTGGAATTTGCCAGGGGGAAGAAAAATGTGGGATAGGGATTCCAAGCAGAAGGGATAGCAAATAAATGGTGTAGACCCAAAACATGATGTCTGGTCTGGGAGGGAGACTGATCCTGAAACATGGACTTGGATTATTTTCAGTTTCTGTTTTAAGATCTTGGGCCTTATTCTGAACACATTAAGATATCTTAATGAAAGATGTCTTTGAAAACCTTTGAGAGGTTTTAACTATTTTTTGGTAAAATGGTTAGATTGATGTGTGGAGGCTGGACTAGAATGTAGGAAGTCTGGTAAGGGAGGAGCAGTTAGAAATCTTTTCCAATAGCCTGGTTCTGAGATGAAGGGACCCTGAATTAAGATATATAGTAGTAAGATTAGAAAGAAGGTGATAAATTCAATAATGTTTGTGAGAAAGATTTGGTGATTGGATGAGGAAGAGTCCAGAATAACTCAAGGTTTTTGTCTTGGGATAATTGGGTCATTACCAAATGAGAGAAAATGTGAATTGAAGAGGAGCAGAGTTAGAGGGGTTAGATAATATTGAATGTGTTTGTTTTTATGTATATGTGAGCCATTCAAGTAGAAGAGGGAAGAGGAACATAAATTCAAAGGACATACAGAACTGGTCTCAAATAAGAGGTTTTAGAAAATTAGCATAAGGGCCAGCGTTGTGGTGTATTAGGTTAAGCCCTGTGCATGATGCCAAAGTCCCATATGGGGCCAGCTGCTCTATTTCTGATCCAGCTCCCTGATAATGCACCTAGGAAAGCAGCAGAAGTTGGCTCAGGTGCTTTTGCCCCTGCACCCACATGGGAGACCTGGAAGAAGCTCCAGGCTCCTGGTTCTGGCATGGCCCAGCCCCAGCCATTGCATCCATTTGGGAAGTCAGCAGATGAAAGATTGTGTGTGTGTGTGTGTGTGTGTGTGTGTGTAACTGCCTTTCAAGTAAGTAAAGAAAATCTTGGGGCCAGTGCCATGACACAGTGGGTTAAGCTATCATCTGCAGTTCTAGCATCCCATATGGCACTGGTTCTAGTCCTGGCTGCTCCACTTCTTATCCAGCTCCCTTCTAATGTGCCTGGGAAAACTGCGGAGGACGGTCCAAAGTCCTTGGGCCCCTGCACCCATGTAGAGGCCTGGAGGAAGCTCCTGCCTCCTGGCTTTGGCCTGGCCCAGACCCAGCTATTGCTGCCATTTGGGGAGTGACCCAGCAGATGGAAGATCTCTGTCTCTCCTCTCTTGCTCTCTAATTCTGACTTTCAAATAAATAAATAAATAAAATTATTTATAAATCTTTATTAATCTAAAAAGTGATAAATCTTAAAGAAAAAAAAGAAACTTAGCTTATTAAACCCATGCAAGTAGATGAGTTTGAGGGTAGTGTCACAGGTAAGGTAAAATGTGGATTGACGGTAAAGCCTGAAGGGGATATTTGCATTATAGGGGCATGTGTAAAAGAAATATGAAGAAGAATCGGTCAGAGATTAAAGAGGAGAATGAGGACAATATGAATGTTTTAAAACCACAGAAAGAGTATTTCAATGAGTAAAATCAAGGAGTATCCCGTGTAGGAGAGAGGTAGGGTGAGGAAAGGACTGCTGTGTCAGGAGAAACTGCTCACAGTCCTGTGTGTCCCTTTCTGAGTTCATTGTAGTTACTTTTAAAACTATTTCTCAAGATTTGCCTCCAGTTCTTTTCAATGTTTTTGCCTGTGAGCTTTAGTATCTTGGTACTTTATACTTTTATGGCTCTTACCACATTAAAACAGTTTCTTCTTTGCTGATTATAAGTGCAATCTGTGCTTATTGTTGAAAAATCAGAAATTACACAGTGTGGGAATCCCAGGTCTTAATATTCTTGATGTTTGTTGATGAGAATTTTTTCAGATAGATTATACAAATTTACATTCCTTCCAGTACTGTTTAAAGAATTTCTGGTTCACTATATCCTCATCAAATTTGAGTATTAATATTAAGAATGTCTTTGTCAATTTGGTTAAAAGAAAAGAAAATTTAAGCAATGAATATTATTATGTCTTTGATTAGTAGTTCTGCTAAACTTTATTTTCTCTCGCTGTTCCGTGAGGTTTGATCAGTAAAGACACAAGAGCTTCAATTGTGGTAAACAGAGTTTATAACTTCTGGTTTTTTAAAAGACTTTTTTTTTTTTTTTAATTTCTTTGAACATCAGAGTTACAGAGAGAGAAGGAAAGAGAGAACTCACATCTGCTGGTTCACTCCCCAGATGGCTGCAATGGCCAGTGGTGTCAGGCAAAAGCCAGGAGCTAAGAGCTTCATCCCATTCGCCCATGTGGGTACAGGGGCCCGAGGAAGTGGGCCATCCTCCACTGCTTTCCTAGGCACATTAGCAGGGAGCTAGATTGGAAGTGGAGCAGCCAGGTCTCAAACCAGTACCCTTGTGGGATGCTAGTGTCATAGACAGAGGCTTAACATCTGCTATACCACAATGCTGGCCCCTATGTATAATTCTTGATTTTAGTTTAATTTCACTGAATTTAAACTCTGGCTGGCATATTAAAAAGTTTTATCTGACCCTAGAGCCCTAAACTCTCTTAACCTTTATGTGCTATTCTAAAGAAAAGTGCCAGTAGCTAATATAATAAATACAATGTAAACAGAAAAAGCATAGGATATCACAAGTACTCTTTCAAATTTCCATCATTAGTGGTCAATGTTAAGAGTGTAAGCATTTATTTAAATTTTTCTTTCTTTTTTATTTGAAAAGCATTTAAAGTAAGAACAGTTACTATAAAGGAGAATAATTTGCTCAATGTTCTTTTCTGCTGTACATCATCATCACTTATCTTTTGCTATTACCACATGTAAACTTGTAGGATTGTGTGTGTTTGGGGGGGCTTCCATATACATTCATATTGTGACTAAAAAAATTTGTTACTGTGTTATGAGACTACTACATAAAGAGAGATTTCTGGACTTAAGAAAAAGTGTAAATAGGTTTATGCATGTAAACTTATTTCCATTACTACTAACAAGTACATAATTTTTTAAAATCTGTTTAAGTTAGAAATGCTGTGGTTTTAGCCAGCGCCGCGGCTCAATAGGCTAATCCTCCACCTAGCGGCGCCAGTACACCAGGTTCTAGTCCCAGTCGGGGCGCTGGATTCTGTCCCGGTTGCCCCTCTTCCAGGCCAGCTCTCTGCTGTGGCCAGGGAATGCAGTGGAGGATGGCCCAAGTACTTGGGCCCTGCACCCCATGGGAGACCAGGATAAGCACCTGGCTCCTGGCTTCGGATCAGCGCAGTGCAGCGGCCATTGGAGGGTGAACCAACGGCAAAGGAAGACCTTTCTCTCTGTCTCTCTTTCTCTCTCACTGTCCACTGTGCCTGTAAAAAAAAAAAAAAAAAAAGGAAAGCAATGCTGTGGTTTTAATTCAAATAGAAGTCAAGATTTTCTTCATTATTTAAACTAACAGATTTTTGACTGAACCATGTGATGATTTCTGAAAATTCTTAACTTTAAGGGGTTGGAGTGAAGAATGTCATATACATTGGTTACTTTTATAGTCATTTATATGAGAATATAGGATTCCCAAAACCTAGACATTGAATTATTGAAGAACAATTTTTTTAATGTGACATGCTCAGTATATACAAGGCAAACAATTTTTTTTTCACTTAAGACTTAATGTCATTAGATAATAAGCTCTTCTTCTTCTTTTTTTTTTTTTTTTTTTTTTGACAGGCAGAGTGGACAGTGAGAGAGAGAGACAGAGAGAAAGGTCTTCCTTTGCCGTTGGTTCACCCTCCAATGGCCGCCGCGGCCGGCGCGCTGCGGCCGGCGCATCGCGCTGATCCGATGGCAGGAGCCAGGAGCCAGGTGCTTTTCCTGGTCTCCCATGGGGTGCAGGGCCCAAGCACCTGGGCCATCCTCCACTGCACTCCCTGGCCACAGCAGAGGGCTGGCCTGGAAGAGGGGCAACCGGGACAGAATCCGGCGCCCCGACCGGGACTAGAACCCGGTGTGCCGGCGCCGCTAGGCAGAGGATTAGCCTAGTGAGCCGCGGCGCCGGCCGATAATAAGCTCTTCTTTAAATATTGGAAATCAGAGTCCTCACTAAGCATTTGTTGTCATGTTTTAATTTTGCCCCTAACTTTGGACTCATCTAACCTCTTTCCATTTCAGTTTCTTTCTCCATAAATGATAGTGTTGCTATAGAATATCTCTCAAGCTCCACCTTATAATATTCTGTAGATAGTTTTCTATAAGTTCTTTCCATATAAAAGCAACTGTTTATGTAAATGTATGTATATTTACTTATGTATGTTGCTTGTATATATTAAGGAATAAAATAGTAGTATAAAAGTAATTTAAAGGATGAAGTATGTTTTCTATTGTATTTTCTATTGGAAATTAGTACATTTAAAGAACATATTACTCAGAATCTTAATAAGTCTTGATGGTTGTTTTGGATTTAGGATGAATTGAAAACAAAATGCTTTTATGTGATAATATTGTTTTGGTTTCTTCTAGATTATGAAGTTAGAAATTGATGAAATTGCAGCCCCCCGATCATTTATATTTCTTTGGTGTGGTTCTGGGGAAGGATTGGACCTTGGGAGAGTGGTAAGATGTTGTCTTTTTTTTTTTTTTTTTTTTTTTGCCCCCAAAGAAACCTTTTATTTAAGGAATACAAACTTCATGCATTTTATAAGTACAACTTTAGGAACATAGTGAAGATGGTGTCTTTTTAAAGATTAAGAAAAAATAATAATACGTTGCATAGTAAATGTTAAGGTTAATGTTGTTTTATCCTTTGTTGCTTGAATAGTTCTAAAATAGTCAAAAGAAAAAAATGTTTAGAAAAAGAAGATTTAAAAAGGCAGTTACCTTAAATCAATTAAGGTAAGCATTTAAAAATGTATCTAGCCCTTTAAAAATAAAATTTATTGCAACTGAGAAAAGAACAATTTTCAAGATTTGAAGCTCCACATTTTAGCACAGTAATGAGCTGCTTCATGTCATTTGTTGTTCTTTATTAGTAGCTGTACAATGTTATTCTGGATAGTATTGACACCTGAATTCCAAATGGAAGCTAGAATTCAAATTGGAAAACAGCAAATATAACACATAGTTTGAAAAAATCAATGAGCATGAGAAAGAAGTCATAATACTTCTATTTTAAAGATGTTTAGTTGTGTTTCAATGCTCTGCTTTGTTTTATTTCTTCCTTTTTTATTGATTGGAGTATTTTGCCAAAAGGAAACAAATTAATGTTTTAACCAAAGTGTAAGGGGAGCTTTCTGCTTAGATGTTAGCAGTCTTCAGTTTTGGTTTCAATTCAGTTGGTATCAAACACTGAGACTTTTGGACATACTTTGTAGGTTTCAAGTTCTTTGATGTCTTATTGGATGATAGTTTCCAATTTTAGAACATATTACCTGTTAAATAGCAAATGATCTCATTTAGTCATGGTAATTTAGGGAGCCATCCATTTGACAGGTGAAGAATTTAACATTGTATTTGATAACAAGTAGAATTGTAGTGAGATAAATTTGTGCTCAAATTCTGAAATTCTACAATTAGTTGATATTCTTTATATAAATAATGAGTTTGGGGCTTTTAGGTGGCATCATTGCTTGTCATTTATTAACTCCAAGGTAAGAATATAACTATATGGCAATTGGGTATCACCATTTTGTTTGGGGTAACTCAAGATGCTTTGGAAAAACAAGGAAGTAGAAAGAAATGCAGGTTTTAATAGGTATATTGGTATTATCCTTTTTAGCTCTAATGTCTGACTTTGGTCTTTTGGTCTTTTGTCTCATCACCACCCTCACCGAAATTAGGTTGAAAATGATTACAAGGTTTTGCCTTTTTTTTTTTTTTTTTAAGATTTTATTTATCTATTTGAGAGGTGGAGTTACAGACAGTGAGAGGCAGAGGCAGAGAGAGAGAGGTCTTCTGTCTACTGGTTCACTCTCCAAATGGCTACAACAGCCGGAGCTGGACCAGTCCGAAGCCAGGAGCCAGGAGCCTCCTCTGGGTCCCCAACATGGTGCAATGGCTCAAGGGCTTGGGCCATCTTCCACTGCTTTCCCAGCCATAGCAGAGAGCTGGATCGGAAGAGGAGCAGGTGAGACCAAAACCAGTGTCCATGTCGGATGCTGTCAGTGCAAGTGGAGGATTAACCTACTGCACCATAGGGCCAGCCTCAGGAGGTTTTATCTTAATTGCTTTTGCAGCGGTGTACCATATTAGTGACTGCAGAGTTTAACCAAAATGATTACAAAATGAATGTTCCACAAGAAATATTCATGAACTTTTGGTAAATTAATAGATTAAGGCATGTAGTATTTAGGCCATTATGATATGAATACACACCCAATGCAAAATTAAGTGCTTAGCAACATAAACAGATAGAAGTTTCTCCTTATTCAAGATTTCACTTTTTGTGGTTTCAGTTTTCTTAGGTCAACTTTGGTTTGAAAATATTAAATGGAAAATCTGCTAAATAAACAGTTGCTGAGTTTAGACTGCACACCATTGTGAGCAGTCTGATGAAATCTCATGCTTCCCATTTAGTTCTGCTCTAGATGTGAGTCATTTCTTTGGATGTGAATCTTCTCTGTGAAATATGCATGCTGTATATTTTACCTGCCATTTTGCTAGTTGGTATCTATCTAAGTATTAGATCAACTGTTGTACATGTATGTGGTAGCGAACTGCAAGGGAAAACACAACCACATAACTTTTATTACAGCATATTGTTCTACTGTTGTTGTTAATTTTGTAATCTAATTAACTGTTAGACCTTATCATAGGTGTATATGTATATGAAAAGATCTGATGTCTTTAGGTTCAAAACTATCTGCAGTTTCAGTCATTGACCATGGGGCTTAGAACACATCCTCACAAATAAAGGGGAGACTATGGGGCCTTTGAAGTTTTAAAATAAAAATCTAACTTTGATTTTGAAGTATATCTTACTTTATACACTAAGAGCATTCCTGAAAAAGGTATGTGTCTTACACTCCACTATATCTTTATGTGTACTTGATCATAGTACCAACAGAATTGTACTGCATAACTTACTTTTTCTCTACTTAACTCTTAGGTTTACTACTTTACTCTTAGGTAGGGACTATATCTGTTTTTTTCCCCCAGCGGCTAGCTAGCATCTATATATACATAGTAGGTCCTCAAAATGGCACTCTGTCTATGGTTTATCTGGTATTTGTTATAACTTCATAGATAACAGATTCTCTGTTTTCAAAATTATATAAAGATTCAAGTATAGTTTTACCCAATAAAGAGATGTACATAACCATTTTAAGTGTGAGCTTTTTGTTTTTGTGAATTCTAAATATAGAAACAAAGTTTTATAGACTTCTCATTTGGAAAGAAGTTATCGGGAATTTTCAAAACAGTGTTTAGTTTTTTCAAAATAAGAAATTGAAGTGGCAGGAAACAAATTCTCTCTTGCATTATTTTGTGATTACAGAGGACCTCAGTGTTTTATAATTTAAAACCTAGTATCTGTTAGGCTGGCACCGCGGCTCAATAGGCTAATCCTCTGCCTGTGGTGCCCACACCCTGGGTTTTAGTCCCAGTTGCCCCTCTTCCAGTCCAGCTGGACTATGCAAGAGGCCGGCGCCGCGGCTCAATAGGCTAATCCTCTGCCTGCGGCACTGGCAAACCAGGTTCTAGTCCCGGTCGGGGTGCCGGATTCTGTCCCGGTTGCCCCTCTTCCAGGCCAGCTGTCTGCTGTGGCCTGGGAGTGCAGTGGAGGATGGCCCAAGTGCTTGGGTCCTGCACCCGCATGGGAGACCAGGAGAAGCACCTGGCTCCTGCTTTCGGATCAGCGCGGTGCGTTGGCCGCAGCGCGCCGGCCATTGGAGGGTGAACCAACGGCAGAGGAAGACCTTTCTCTCTGTCTCTCACTGTCCACTTGTCTGTCAAAAAAAAAAAAAAAAAAAAAACCTGCAAGGATTTTAAAATGTTTTTGCACCAAAATAAACTGATCATTTAATTCTAATTTTCCACAGACATTTTCAAGTACTCACATGAATATATTCTATATTATGGCTGTATACATATTTATTTTTTAAAGATTATTTATTTAATTTTTTTTATTTGGAAGGCAGAGTGACAGGGGGAGATAAGAGAAAGGGATCTTCTGTTCTCTGGTTCACTACCCAAATGCCTGGAAAACCAGGTCTGGGTCAGTCTGAAGCCAAAAAAACCAAGAACCCTATCTGGGACTACCAAGTAGGGTGTCAGGAATACAAACATTTAGGTCATAATTTGCCAGCTACCAGATGTGTTAGCAGGATGCTGAATCCGAAGCAGAGTTGGGACTCAAACCTGTGTACTCCAACAAGGGATAAAATTGTACAAAGTGGTAGCTTAACCTGCTGCACACCAGTGTCTGCTTCAGGCTATTTGGAGACTAGCATTTCTTATAGTTCTCCACTAGAACAAAACAAAAACCATTTTGACACTTGGGAATTTAGTGTCTCAAGAAAATTGTTTAATGCTGGTTGGTTATTTGAAGTATGGATTAAATGAAGCATTTCTTTTCGTTTATTTTTTATTTTTAGTGTTTACGCAAGTGGGGTTACAGAAGATGTGAAGATATTTGTTGGATTAAAACCAATAAAAACAATCCTGGCAAGACAAAGACTTTAGACCCAAAGGCTGTTTTTCAGAGAACAAAGGTATTGCCTTTTCTGTTTTGTTTTGTTTTTCTCATTATTTTCTTTCATACTTTTCCAAATTTCTGTATACTGTTCAGTTACTTTTGCTGGAAAAAAAGTCATTTTCTTCGGCTTGTAAAAGTAGCCTTGAGCAGTATAAGAATATATCCAAGTTGGTTTAAAATGTTTTATTCACTATCTTAGATCAGTCTCCACCACCATGCTGGAGAGGGAAATATATATGTTCCTGTATGTCTTACACTGCTGTATTTATGCATTACATGCGGGCTTTTAATGCTCCTCATACCCTGAATTTTTTTTTGTTTTGCTAGGTTCAGAAAGAAGAGATATCAGCAAAAGTTCATAGCTGGCCAGTTTACACTTGTTTCTTCTTCTGTTCTTTTTCCTACTGAAGAACTTCTGAGAACTTCTGCTTCATGTTGATTCTGCTTTGCTAGTATCAGTCTTTAACCGCCTTTGCTCTTTACTCTTTAGGGAGCCAGTGGTGGGATTTCTTACTTGTTCTTACTTGGGGTTGGAATTATAGCTATGTAACAAAGTTTCCAAAAGAACAGGGTTTGGAGAGCTTCTGGGTTGGTGAACCTATAGAGTTGCTGGGGGAACATGGTGCACCCAGAGAGAGGGCCTGGAAGCTCCACATCCCTTCTCCTGTACATTGCCCTAAGCATCTCTTCCATCTGGCTGTTCCTGAGTTACATCCTTATACAATAAACAGGTAATAGTAATTAAAGCACTTACTGAATTTCACAAGCCACTCCAGCAAGTGATTGAACCCGAGGAGGGGGTCTTTAGACACTCCAATCTGTAGCCTCTCAGTTATAAAAGCACACTGACAAGTCGTGATTGGTATCTGAAGTTGGGGGTCAGTCTTGTGGGACTAAGTCCTTAACCTGTGAGGTACACACTAGGTATAGATTGTGTCAGAATTGAACTGAATTATAGTGTCTGAGGAGAAGTGTAGTTACTTGGTGCGTGAAAACCCACACATCTGGTGTCAAAGAGCTGTCTTCTGAAAGTACTAAATGTAGAGTGAAAAACTGCTTTTCCTGTTTGCCTGACAGTCTTTCTACAACCATCCAGATGTTTCTAAAGTCTGTCCTCTTTTTGCCCACAGAACTATATCCCAAAGATTTGTAGAAATAAGGATTGTTTTGGAACTGAGGAAATCAGAAGTATAAATAAAATGTTATGAGGTAAGATTATTGATAAGAAAAAAAATTAATTGGTCTGTTCTTCTTATTTAGGAACACTGTCTTATGGGGATCAAAGGAACTGTGAAGCGTAGCACAGATGGGGACTTTATTCACGCTAATGTTGACATTGACTTAATTATCACAGAAGAACCTGAAATTGGCAATATAGAAAAACCTGTAGAAATTTTTCATATAATTGAGCATTTCTGTCTTGGTAGAAGACGCCTTCATCTGTTTGGAAGAGATAGTACAATTCGACCAGGTATGACCTCAATTTCAACAACAAAAACAACTTTGATTCTTTGAGATATGGTTATAAAGGAATCAGACACAGGGTGGTATAAAGTAAAATTCTTATGTATTTGAGTCATCTTCTTGCTGGACTTCAAATGTGAATAATGTTTGGTTCATACAAAAATTGAGAGGAAGTTCCTGAGATTTCCCATAAACTCTGTGCCCTAGACTCTCATCATCTCTGTTACCATTGCCACCCCCACCACAGTGATACGTTTGTTACAACTGGTAAGTCTACATTGACGAGTCATCACCCTGGTCTGTAGTTTACATTAAGGTTCACTCTTGGTAGTCTGTGTTCTGGGGGATTAGACAAATGTGTGAGGACATGCATCCCCCATTGTTGGATCACACAGTATGGTTTCACTGCCCTAAAAATCCTGTGTGCTCCACTTATCCATTTGCCCACCCCTCAAATCCCTGGCAGTCTTTTTATTGTGATTCTGTCTTTTGTTCTTGTTCCTGTGTTGTTAAAATTGTCTATATAGTATGTGACCTTTTCAGATCAGCTTCTTTCATTTAGTAATAGGCATTTAAGGTTCTCCCCTGCCTTTCCATGGCTTGAGAGCTCACTTTTGAATCGTATCCTACTGTCTAGTTGTACCCACTTTATCCGTTTACTTACTGAAGGACACCTCGGTTGCTCTGAGGTTTTAGCAAGTAAGAATAAAACTGCCATAAATGCCCGTGTACAGGTTTTGGTGTGGATGTAAGTTTTCAGCTCCTTTAGGTAAAAACCAAAGAGAATGATGGCTGGATTATATGGTAAGAATATGTTTAATTTTGAAAGAAACTGCCAAATCCTATCTCCTAAAGTAGTTGCACCATTTTGTTCCACATTCTCACCAGCATTTGGTGTCAGTGAGGCAAATACACCCTGAAGCCTGGCTGTTTTAAGCTTGCTCAGTGCTTGGTAATACCTTTAGAACACAAGGTTACAGTGAAGAATTTTGGGGAGAAAGAAATCCCTTGGGCTTATATAACGAGTTTACTTTGCAAAGATTCACAAAGAGGTAGTGTGGCAGGAGAGAGGCAGTATTAGTTCTTTTTAAGTTTTCTGTTCTCTTGTTTGTGGTATTGCAGCACTACCATAGATATCCTGAAACAAAAAACTAAAAGGAAGCAAATAAAACTCTAACAGGGTTGAGCATTTGGCCTAGTGGTAAAGCTGCCAGTTGTGACGCCTACATCCCTTATAGGTGCCTTTGAGTTCCTGCTCTGCTCCTAATTCTAGCTTCCTGCTAATGTGCGCCCTGGGAGGAGGCAGATGATGGCTCAAGCAGGTGGAAGACCTGGATTGAGTTCCTGACTTCCAATTTAGCAACAGGCTTGGGAGGACATTTGGGAAGGAAACCAGCAAATGACAGCTCTCTATCTAGCATGTGCTCTTTCTGCCTCTCAAGTAAAGCGTGTAGATAAACTTTCTAAAATATCTCATAGTTTCTGTAGTCAGTGAGACAATATAGGTGAGGAATGTGCTTCTCGATCTAATGTGTCTTCTCTACTTCTCTGGTGTCTCCTGGGTGCCACATAAAAGGCACAGTGTGATTTTCCTGATATTCTTGCAGATATTATAAATCTTATTAAGTCATTCTTAGGTACTAAGTTATTTTTTAAACAATGGAAAAATATTTTACAAAAGTGGCTATAATATTTTAGAATATTTATAATATTCTATATCTGTAATTTTTAATAAAATATATTATAAAATTTTATGTATTTATAAAATATTTAAAAGATATTTTATAAAATATAATATTTTAGAATACGAGCTTAGAAAAATATTTTTCATTTTAGAGCATTTTATGGGAGGTCTTATTTTAAGAAATAATATTGGGGCCGGCGCTGTAGCGTAGTGGGTAAAGCCACCACCTGCAGTGCCGGCATCCCATATGAGCGCCAGTTCAAGTCCCAGCTGCTTCACTTCTGATCCAGCTCTCTGCTATGGCCTGGGAAAGCAGTAGAAGATGGCCCAAGTCTTTGGGCCCCTGTACCCATGTGGGAGACTGGGAAGAAGCTCCTGGCTTCTGTTCTGGCTCCTGGCTTCGGATTGGCACAGCTCTGGCTGTTTCAGACATCTGGGGAGTGAACCAGCGGATGGGAAGCCTGCCTCTCTCTCTCTCTTTCTCTTATCTCTCTCTCTCTCTCTATAACCTTGCCTTTCAAATAAATAATTTAAAAAAATCAAGATAATGGTACAGAGATATGAACCTAATTTTACAGATAAATAACATGATTCCTAAAAGATTATTTGTTCTGTCCCAGTGGATCTCATGTCTCTTATAACACTCATAAAGCATATTTCCAGGATTTTCCTAAAGGTCATGCTAGTTACAAGAATCACCACTCCAAAGGAACTCCCAGAGTATAGGCATTGGTAGTTATTTCTCAGCCCTTCTCCTTCCAGATATAATGTAATCAATTAGCAATGTAGCTTACAAATAAAAAAACCTTTTTACCTACAATGTCTAATGGAAATTCTGAAGAAAGAGATGTAATTTTATGTAAGCAATATATTTGAATTGGATGTTGCATGGTGAGGTTTTCGGCTGATTGACAAAATAATGTGAGCACAAAAGTGGTTTGTATGGAAGTAGTCATCGTAGTAGTTTATTGTTTGCTTAAAAAAAAGATGTTAGTTAAAAAATAGTTGATGAAAAGCATTGATGACAAAAGTGATTGGAAAGTTCATTATAAAAGATTTTTTGGCTTTATGAAAAGGATTAGAATATTTTTGAACAGAGAAGTGACACGTTTTAAGCTTTCATTTTTCAGTTTTAGAGAGGAGAAACCATAAGCTGAGAGATGATTACATATATGTGTATGTCTGTTCCATGTGTGTGGCATGGTGGAGAGCTGTCGTTGTAGAAACAAAGGCTTAAAGAAGAGTATGGGAGGAAAAATGGAAAAGTGGGAGTAAGTAGGAACAATATGGTGGTGATTGAATTTCTAGGACCTGTCAACTCAGAACATTTTGTGGTTGGAAAGAACAGAAGTTGGTTCAGGATTTTAATCAGATAACAATGGTACTATTTTTATGAATAGGAAAGTTGTAATTAATTTTTTTTAAAGATTTATTTATTTATTTGAAAGAGATACAGAGAGGCAGAGGTAGAAGCAGGATCATTTCCTAAATGGCTGTTACAGCCGGCGTTGGGCCAATCAGGAGCCAGGAGCCAGGAGCTTCTTCCAGGTCTCCCATGCAAGTGCAGAGGCCCAAGGATTTGGGCCATCTGCTGCTGCTTTCCCAGGCCATAGCAGAGAGCGGGAGCGGAAGTAGAGCTGCCGGAACTCAAACCAATGCTCATATGAGATGCTGGCATGGCGGGTGGCAGCTGTACCCACTATGCCACAGCACCATCCCCTAATTTATTACATTTTTCACTGAGCCCAAACTTAGTGTAATGTGTAACATTTTTTTCTAAGGGCTATTCACAGAATGTAGAGACATAGATGGAGACAATGAGGAAGATATATTGTAAAAATTACAGTCTACAGGGAGAATCAAGATTATAAATAGGAAGTTTTCAAAATATGACCCATGATAAAGTGCTGTTCATTCTTTAAGAGATCACTATTGGGTTGGTGATAGGAACATCTTTAAAAGAATGCATTGGGGATTTGAACTAGCCCCTAAAGAATCAATAAGAGAAGAGAGGGTTGCAAATAAAAAGGATAATATTTTTCTCCTCCATTTCAGGCTGGCTCACAGTTGGACCAACACTTACAAATAGCAACTACAATGCAGAGACCTATGCCTCCTATTTCAGCGCTCCAAATTCCTACCTGACTGGATGTACAGAGGAAATTGAGAGACTGCGACCAAAATCACCACCTCCCAAATCTAAATCTGATAGGGGAGGTGGAGCTCCCAGAGGTGGAGGAAGGGGTGGAACTTCTGCTGGCCGCGGGAGAGAAAGAAATCGATCCAACTTCCGAGGCGAGCGAGGTGGCTTTAGAGGGGGCCGTGGAGGGGCGCATAGAGGTGGCTTTCCACCTCGGTAACTTTGGAAGACACTGATTCTGTTAAAGCCCTCCTACCCTTCATTATCGTTTGAATTTCTGTTGGCAGACTTACTTCAGAACTCAATTCCAGCTCACATTTTGCTTTAGTTTCTCTGAACTGCCAGGAATATCTTCGTCAACCTCCATTGGAGTTGTCACACACACTCTCTGGATTTGTGCAGGACAGTAAGTGATTCTGCCTCTTGTCATGTGCAGGTCATGGAACAGAGTACAAGTCTCTGTCATCAGAGAGAGACTATATTCTGTTGGATTCCCGCTAACTATAAGGACTTTGCTTTTTTGAAGCAGGTGATCAATGAAAAAAATTCAGTGTATGCTATCATACTGATGCTGACAGGAGTTGATAATGACAGGAGCCTTGACAGAATGAAGTTGGGATAGGTGATAAGCTTTTGTCAGGGCTTTGATATTTTCTTGATGAAAATGTGGAGATAGACTTTTTTTCTTTCTTTTTTAAATCGTAAGTGAACTCAAATACAATTTGACCACTGAAGAAATTGACTTTGAAGAAAATCACCCCACAAATCTAAATCTGATGAGAGATAGAGCTCTCAGTCCTCAGCAAAGTTAGAGCTTAGTTGGCAAACTTAAAAAAAAAAAAATTAAATTAAAAAGCTCATAATCTGAATTGTGTAGCTACCTATGACTGATAATCAAACTTCTTAAGAAGCAAACAAGGACAAATACCCAAGTGCTAGGACTCTGTTGTAGACTTGAACTTGGATTGACCATCAAAGCAATTTCATATTCCTTAGCAAAATATAAGTATCAGAAGCAACAACAGAGACTTGATTATCAGGTGCTTAGTTGAAACATTTCGAGAAATAAAGTTATGTACATGATGAGGAACTACATACATCTTTAAACTTGTTTTGGAGAAAATTTGATATGCAAGCAATGACAGAAAACCCTGAACTTAGAGTACAGCTTGGAAAATTGAATTCCACTTGCCATTTACTAAAACCATATGGCATATTCTTTGTTTTTAAGGGGTCAGTTGTGCAGATCTAATTGTGTAAGACTTTATGCTGTCATTTCTCTTTATATTGTAACTCATGTTTTAAATGAATTTGCTGAATGAAATAATACCATTACTGTTCTTGATAAATACATTTTTTATTTTATTATGATTTTTCTAATGAAAATTTAAATATCTTAACTAGTTGAGAGTCTGTTTTCTATAAGTGGAATTAACGTCGTTCCAAATGAAATCAAACTAAAAGCAAACTCATCTTTTGGTCTGTGATGGATTACAGTGGCAACTCATTTCTTGTAACTAAAATGAAGTTATATTATATCCAGTCAATGTTACCAGATGACTGAACAATATAGGGTTGAGACCTTAAAAGCCTGATTTTTTTTTTCTATTTATTTGAAAGGCAGAGTTACATAGAGAGAGGGAAAGAAAGATTTTCCATCTACTGGTTTGATACCCAAACGGCCACAACAGGTGGACCAGGCTGGAGTTAGGAACCTCATCCAGGTCTCTGACATGGGTGGCAGGGGCCCAAGTACTGCTTTCCCAGGTGTATTAGTGGGGAGTTGGATTGGAAGTTGTGGGGAGCAACTGGGAGCAACTTGGACTAGACTAAGTTACTGGAATTAAGACTTATTCTATGCATCTGCTCTCCCACAATATGGCACTGAGAAGGGAGAAACAGCTTCTACACAGCTGCCTCCAGTTCAACCAATAAACTGTAGGACCTGCTCCTGATTGGAGGAGAGCAGCGTACTTGGCGTGTGGGTAGCAGAGTTGGGATTGGAGGAAGAGGACTATAAAGGAGGAGAGAGACAACATGCACCAGGAACATCTAAGGGGAACATCTGAAGGAACACCTGTGCAGCCCCCGAGAGAGCCGGCCGGCAGTGTGCCGCTCCCCCGCGGAAGTGGGGAAAGTGGCTAGGGGGAACCGCCCTTCCACAGAGGTGGAAGGGACGGTAGCCAACCCAGGAAGAACCAGCAGCAAACCCGGGGAGGACCGAGCAGACGAAAGAACAACGCAGGGTCCTGTGTCGTTCCTCCACGAAGACGGGGAGCGACATAATGGTGCCGTGACTCGGATAGGAAGCCTAGGCAGGGCTTAGTGTCGTTCCTCCACGAAGAGGGGGAGTGACATAATGGTGCCGTGACTCGGATAGGAAACCTAGGAGGGAAGAAATGGGAAGAAGTGGAAAATACCGGAGAGAGAGACTAGCAAAGAGCCTAGGGAAAAGCCGGACAGAAAAGGTGCCGGAAGAAGCTATCGAAAGCCTAGGCATAGACTCGGATACGGACTGTGGGAAAGAAGTTAGGATTTAAAGTGAAAGCAAGAAGAAACTTAGACTCAGATACGGACTGCAGGTTGAAAGTGAAAGTGAAACCTATAAGAAACTTAGACTTGGATACGGACTGTGGGGAGAGGCCAGGAGAAATGAGGGAGGAATATTGTTGGAAGAAAACTTAGGGAAACATACTGGGTAGAGAAAAATGTTAGGGAGGATGAAGCCGCGAGTGCAGGCCGAGGCGGAAACGTAAGCCAGCTTGGAATTCTTTAAGTCAGCCCGGGGAGCAAAAGGCGAAAATCTGGAACCAGAGGCAGAGACGTGGGCCGCCAGGTTGGAATCCGTCAGATTAGCTCGGGGAGCAAAGGACGGGAAGCCAGACCGAAAGGCGCAGACGCGTGAGCTAGGTTGAATTTGCCAGGTTAGCCCGGGGAACTTAGATTGAATACCAGTGGTGGCGGAAACGTAAGCTACGCTGTGTGACTCGCGGAAGCTGCCGCGTGCAGAGAGAGCATGGGGCGTGAATAGATAGGGAACGTGGGGCTAGTGCGAGGCCGTGGTGTAGGCGCGAAGGGGCGCGGAGACCGCAGAGTGCGCGCGCGAAGCCGGGAAGCCGCGCAGATGAGAGAAGCGCGGGCTGAAGCGGCTCAGAGCCAGGAAGCCGCCGAGAAGCAGCCTCAGGGCGGGCGCTGGGAAGCCGCAGGGATAAGAGAAACAGAAATTTAGAAGTAAAATGAGAGAAATAGGAATGCTGGCAGATAGAAGTAAAATGGGAGAGATAGGAATGCCCGGAGATAGAGAAATAGAGAAAAATAAGGCCTCCCCTCAACATGGCAATGAGAGAGCTTGGATTTGGTCTGCCTGATTAGTGAGGCGATGAGCACCTGCGGGCGGCTAGCAGTTTATGCGCTGCAGGTCACCGAAGACAGGCACGAATTAACATCAGTAAGTCTCCCCACAAGACGGCAATGGGAGGGCTTGGATTCGGTTTGCCTGATTGCTAGGGCTTGTAAGCACCTGCAGGCAGTTCTAGCAGAGCAGAGATGCGCTGCAGGGCACCGAACACAGGCACGCATCAGCGCCTAAAAACCTCCTCACAACATGGCGAAGAGAGGACCCGGATTCGGTTTGCCTGATTGGTAGGCTTGTAAGCACCTGTGGGCAACTCTAGCAAGCAGAGTAGAGTGTGTGCCACGGGGCACCGAAGACAGGCGCGTATCAACGCCAAAAATAAAAAGAAAGGGGGATCTGTGGGGAGCAACTGGGAGCAACTCGGACTAGACTAAGTTACTCGAATTAAGACTTATTCTATGCATCTGCTCTCCCACAATATGGCACTGAGAAGGGAGAAACAGCTTCTACACAGCTGCCTCCAGTTCAACCAATAAACTGTAGGACCTACTCCTGATTGGAGGAGAGCAGTGTACTTGGCGTGTGGGTAGCAGAGTTGGGATTGGCGGAAGAGGACTATAAAGGAGGAGAGAGACAACATGCACCAGGAACATCTAAGGGGAACATCTGAAGGAACACCTGTGCAGCCCCCGAGAGAGCCGGCTGGCGGTGTGCCGCTCCCCCGCGGAAGTGGGGAAAGTGGCTAGGGGGAACCGCCCTTCCACAGAGGTGGAAGTGTCGGTAGCCAACCCGGGAAGAACCAGCAGCAAAACCGGGGAGGGCCAAGCAGACGAAAGAACAACGCAGGGTCCTGTGTCGTTCCTCCACGAAGACGGGGAGCGACAGAAGTGGAGCAGCTGAGACTGGAACTGGAAGCGCATACAGGATGCCAGCATTGCAGGTGGTAGCTTAACCTGCTTTGCCATAGCACCAGCCCCCAAAAGCCTGATTGATTTAACTTGCTAAGCCTATTGGTGCTTTCTATAACAGCTAACATTTGACTAACACCTCTCTTGATGTAGGTATTGTGCCTTAAAAAAGATTGCTGAAATTATGCTGTTTCCAAGTCAGTAATTATCCACTGTCTAGTAGCAAAAATATGTATCTCAAGAGTTGAGCTGGAAAGGAAGAGGCTAGAGAAAAGTTCCAGCTGCCTACTCGTGGGCCCATAAGTGTGTCAGCTAAGGAGTGACATTGTTCTACATACAGGACTGTGCTGTGTTCCACACTTGGGCCTACACAAAAGAAGACGATTCCTAGGGCTTACTTGGCCAGTGTGCCTGTGAAGTTATTCTCACAATGTCATTTTACAGTCAGACAGGAATGGCTTCTTTGTACAGTGAAGGTTAAGAGGAGCCACAGGCCACCAAATTAGAAAAAGGTTAAAAAGTGCAAATAAGAAAAGACTAGGGCAAGGAAAAAGAACACCTAAAATATACCTCCCTTACTCCTTTGGTATCATCTGTTTTTAAAGATGTATTCATTCATTTATTTGCAAAGTCAGAGTTGAAGAGAAGATAAAGAATTCTCATCTGCTGGTTCACTCCACAGATGACTGCAATGGCCAGTGGTGAGTTAAACTGAAGCCAGAAGCCAGGAGCTTCATCTGAGTCTCCCACACGAGTGGCAGGGGCGCAAGCACTTGGGCCATTAGCAGGGCAATGGGTCAGACATGGAGCAGCCGGGACATGAACTGGCACCCATATGGGATGCCAGCTCTGCATGCAGCTGCAGCTTTGCTGTGCCACAACACAGGCCCCCATCTGGCCTTTTTAACAGAGAATAGAATTAACCCACTAGTTCTGTCCCCTTTCAGTAAATGCTATGGTATTATATTAAAATAGAATGTTTAGTTGCTGGAAAAGGGTTCTATTCCAATGAAAGCTCATTACTCTGACCTCTTCTGATTTTTGATTCACTTTAAATTTGCATGCCTCTCCTTTCACAAACTTATGTAGAAATTTTCAATTGCATCAGATTTCCTTATTGGTAATACAAACTAGTAATTGTGGAATAACCCTACATTTTTCAGTTTAAAAGTTTCAAGATCAGCTTGTAGATATTCTAAGCTAAGGGTTGATGTTTTCTTTTTTTTAGTGGCAGATGTCCTCCCTGTAACCTTCCTCCTTTCAGAGGATGGCAGTTAGGCAGCCCAAAGTGCTGCTTGAGCAGAAAGGTTTTCTATTCTTCCTCACTCTTGAGGGCAGATAGTTATGTTTGCTGGGACAGATTATGTGGTAGACAATACCTTACCCACACACAGTCGTACCAGGTTAGAACAAGGGATTTGGGAGGTGGCTGTCAGAGTATAGAATGGTCACCTTGAAACAGCACAGTATGTGAGGTTCCAGGTGTCAACCTGGGGAAGTGGGAATGGAGCACAGGGTCTGGCTCAGCAGCCGGTTGCAAAGCTGGCGTTGGGATGATCGGTATCACAGTAATACTGCTCTGGTACTTTGGAGAAGAGCAGAGGCACCTTACAAACCCTTAGCTCATGTGTGGAGAAGCTTGAACTAACTACAGAATCTCTGTTCTCTAAAGCCGAGTCAGTGTTAGGCCATAGTTTTCAGTTAGCACAGTGTTGACGGGAATATGGGGGGGTGGGGTGTGTGTGTGCACTGCCTCAGTGTGTCATGGCTCTGGCTGGAAGTGATTCCTTTTCATCTCTTGTAAAATACTTCCTATCTTAATTAATAAATAAAATTATCCTGTAACTGAATAGTTACAGGAGCTAATTTTAAAACATGTACCGTTTTCATCCTGAATGTAGAATAAGATTTGATCTTTGGAGTATAGCTTCATTTTTTTATTAATTTGTTTAGTATAATCGGTATTAATTTAACAGAATGAATGCCTCATTGGGACTCATTTTAAATAACAGTATTCTTTGATTTGAAACTGTCATCTTTTTGTAAACTGTTAGAAACATTAAACCTTTGCTTATAAAGAAAAGCTTTTAGAATAATCTTGTTATCTTGGGATGCATGTACAACTGTTAACATTATTCTATCTTTGATATATGGTTATAGACTAAACTTTACCTGGGGTGTCAAGTGTATCAGCTCAGTTTTGAAGCTATAAATCAAGGCCTCCCAACAGGTTAGAACATTTGTCTAGCAACTGGAACCCACGGAAGACTCCATTTCTAGAAATACCATGTTGCTTCTGCTCTCAGGGCCTCCATCATTCACTGAGGTTTACACATTTTTAGCTATGATGCACAGGGGAAAACTACCTACTTAATCTAAATAATTTAAACATCCTTATTCCGTATTGGATAAAATGTTCAACTGATCAGTTTGAGTTTGTGCTACAATTCCTTCCTCTCTAACTGGACATGCTAATAATCCTAAACAATTGAGAATCTAGACATCAACAATGTAAAATGCACATGGGATCCAAGTGTTATTACACAAATCAGAAGCAGGCCAGAAATTCACAAATTTTTATTGGAATTACTATTTCAAACACATTTAAATGCATCCCAAACTTCTCCCACTTACTTTTCAGTGCTGCTTTCCCCCTTGGGTAGGTTTTCTCAACTCCTCTCAAAGGTGGAACACTACCGAGTGCCTCTGTAAATTGCCACTGACCCTTTGTCTCATGGCCAAGGTTAGAGAGGGTGGGTGGGGCCTGGAGAGCTCCTGCCCTGGGTAAGGCAAACACCTGCTGTCAGCTCCAGCTAATTATGAAAGGGAAGAGATACTGGGTAAAATCTCTCTAATTCTAGGGAACACTTAAAATAGTTTGCAGCTTTTGCTTAATTTTTTTATCAGTTAAAATTTCTTAATTTGTCTAGCTAAATACAGTATACACATTTTAAATTCTGACCTGTAAATATTTAGAGACCAAATTTACTAGAAGTAGAGGAGAAAAAAAAACAGTTACTCCCTTGGAACTGGAAACCATCATTTTTAAAAGCATATTATGCACGTGGCTTACCTTGGAATACACCAGAGACTGAAGATGTGATGTGACTACAAGGCATTCATTCATCTCATGGGAGAAATGTAGAGTGGGAACCTGTGTTGTCAACAAATGCCTTTTAGAGAATCTTACACCTAGATAAATTTGTAGTTTATGATCATTAATGTTAGAATGGCTATATCATTTATATCATGCTGCCTTTAGTATGTAGATGTTTGCATACTTTTTGGAAAACAGAGGACCAAGAGTCCAATTTTGTTCAGATATAGCCAGTTCTGTAGTTTTTGCTGGTGAAGTAATGAAGGTAATTTTTAAAATATCTTGTGGAAATTGCCATCATTTTGTAGGTTTATGCACTTCAAGACAGATTGTGGGGCAATGCCTACTCTAATATTTAGTAAGGAAAAACACGCATTTATATAATAATACTGCCCCATAATTCAGGTAAGCTATGTAGGATTATTTGGATGGATTATTTGGCTTTATCTAAGAAGCTAGCTTATGGCATAGTAAATAAAATATGAGCTCTAGGTATGGTTTACTTTTCAATTGTTAGGCTTAATGGGGGGAGAGGATCTATACATGATTAAGAATACTGTACTTATAATCTCAAGCTAAATTTAGAAAAATGAAAGCACAAATTCATGCTTATCAGCTAACCAACTCCCTGAATCTCAAGTTGTAGCTCCTTCCTGAGATGGTGCTGACAAGAGTAGATCAGGATGGCATCGAAACCTCTTTGGGGACCATTCTCAGTGTGGATTTTCAGTTACCCTTTTTGAAGTAGAAAGCTTGACTTTCCAGCTGACACCTACCATTGTCTAGTACTGAGCTGATCTCCCTACTGCTTGGGGCTCTTAGGACTTAGATTTTGTCACTTACTTTATAAAGGCGACAACAGTATGCCATCTCATCTTCAAATGTGTGGTGTATAGTATGTGTTCAATAAATAGTCCCTCACTCTTATGATCATTAATGTCAGAAAAGTAATTAAATATCTTGATGAAAGAGGTGCCTTTAAAGTCAGACTAGTCAGAGTAAAGCTCCCCTCCCAGTCCCAGGGAGATTCTAATTTGGTTATGTTTTAAAAGTATGCCTTTTTTTGTAAACAAGTTAATTGTTAATGATTCATATTCTGCTTAGTTCTTCCCTAATCCATAATATGCCACAGAGGTTCCTGATGCGTACGTTCCTGAAACATGGATGACCGTTAAGCTACACCCCATGAAATATTTTTAAGCTCTGTTCTGCAAACATAAATAATACATTTAGACGACTTTTCACATACCCAACAAATACCATAGCTTGAAAAATACTGACTTATGGAGACAGGGACTTGGCACAGTGTTTTAAGATGCCATTTGGCATACCTACATCCTGTATCAAAGTGTTTAGTACCAGCACTGCGGTGTAGCGGGTAAAGCTGCCAGCTACACTGCCAGCATCCCATATGGGCACTGGTTCAAGACCTGGCTACTGCACTTCCAATCCAGCTCTCTGCTATGACTTGGGAAAGCAGAAGATGGCCCAAGTCCTTGGGCCCCTGCACCCATGTCGGAGACCTGGAGGAAGCTCCTGGCTTCGGATTGGCGCAGGTTTGGCTGTAGCGGCCAACTGGGGAGTGAACCAGCAGATGGAAGACCTCTCTCACTCTGCCTCTCCTTCTCTGTGTAACTTTGACTTTCAAATAAATAAATAAATCTTTATTTAAAAAAAAAAAAAAAAGTGCCTGGTTTGAGTCTGGCTACTTGGCTACTCTTTTTTTTTTTTTTTTTAAGAGTTAGAGAAAGAGAGGGAGAGACACAGAGAGGTCGTCCACCTGCTGGTTCACTCCCCAAGATGGCCACAATGGCCAGAGCTAGGCCAGGCCAAAGTCAGGAGCCAGGAGCTTCTTCCAGGTCTCCCACTTAGGTGCAGGAACCCAAGCACATGGGCCATCTTCCACCGATTTTCCCAGGCCCTTAGCAGAGAGTTACATCAGAAGTGGAGCTACCAGGACATAAAACCAGCACCCATACAGGATGCTGGCATCGCAGGTGCAACTCCACAAAGCTGGTGCTGGCTACTCTGCTTCCTATTCAGCATCAGCTGAAGTGCACCCTGGGAGACAGCAGGTCTAAGTACTTGCATCCCTGCTACCCATAAGGGAGACCCAGATTTAGTTCCAGGCTCCTACCATTTAGCCTGGTTCAGCCATGGCTGTTGGGAACATCTGGGGAAGGAACCAGCAGGTGCAAGATCTCTGTCTGCCTTTCAAATGAAATCAAAGTGATTTATAAAAAAAGTCTTCTACAAAAGATCCTAAGATTGCAAATCTTCAAGTCAGAAGAATCTTGTTTTTACAGGTATAGATTATTTTAATCTTAAAATAAAAAGCATACCCTAATATTTCCTGCAGTATTTAGATACTTTTGAGACTGTATCTGCAGTCACTGCTACAGTTTCCTTACTTAGACATGAATAATTTTGCCTCCCAAAACTGACTTTGTTCTTTATGTGATTTGGAACGATTTTCATGTATTAAATTTCAATGATTATAGCTCTGGAAAGCACGTTTTGGAATGAGGCGAGTTCAGCCTGGACAAGAGACACGTGAGAGCCTTTGAACTACTTGAAACCTGCTATCAGGTGGAGGAGGAGTTCACCTTTGGCCTCAAAAGACACAGAACTTGTACCAAAAGGAGAATTTTCAAGGGAACGTTTTACTGCTTATAAGTTTCTAACAAACAGAATCATTCATAAATGGTTGCTTGGGACAAAGTACCTCATCCATTTCTCCAGCAGAGGCCAGGAAAACCCCCATTAGATATTAAGACTAGGGATTTCAGTTGCCTCTTCAAGATATTTTTTTTCAGTATTACATCTTGTATTTTCACCAATTAAAATTTGCAATCAATTCCCCTCCAAAGCATTGCTTTTTCTGGTGGATACTGACTATCATTTCTAGATGGAAGGTTTAGACACACTAGTGTATCTTACCTGATAGAACTGAAGTTCAATTTCAGATAATCTTCCCATGTTAAAAAAATCGCTTTAAAATTTTATCTTTGCTATTTATTGGTTTATTAATACAGAAACATGTGTCCATCTGTCCAAACAATAAAAAGTACCATTACCAGGCCATTTCTAATGAGTCTTCATTCTGTGGTCTGGGTTAGAGTTCTGGAGAATGAAGTTCAGGCCATTTAGTGACCTCAAAGAAGTACCCTGTTAAGTGAGTGAATTCCTATTGTTTCATAACAATTCCTCTTCATTTAAAATACACATTCCTGAATTACTGAGGTTTTGGTTTGTAACTTAAAGCATCTTAGTCTTCAAGTTTCTCACTGGTGAGTTTATTATAATCTCTGAAACTATTTGTTAATTGGACATTTTTATAGCACTTAAAGATAGCTGCTTGATTTTTAGGATTTCAACTAGGGTATTCAGGGCATAGCAGCAATTACACTTAAGAGTCAGCTTAGTCCTACTTTTCAGGATCCTTAGCAAGTTAAAAACATTAACTGTGTCAGACACTGTTCTAAGTCCTTTACATTTATTCACTTAATGCAGCAGGAAAACTGAGACACAGAAATGTTTCTAACCTGCCCTGATGACACAGCTAGTGTCATTTGTTGGTTCCAGAGTCCATACCCTTATTGTTCATCTTCTACTGCCTCTCAAAGCTAGGGGAGAGAGGGGGAATAGAACACTGCAGAACAGCACTTTGCACCATTTTTGGCAAATGATCATTCAGGACCTACGGGAACCTTTCTATTGTATTTTGGGTTTCTCCTACCATTGAAATAGTCACTTGAGATCACATTTGCTTTTATCTCACTACTAATGTATAATGGCAAACACCCTAAGTATTTCTTTTTAATACCCATGGCTTCCAAGAAGACTCTCTTGCATGTGCAGTTACTGAATGGACATATATCTAGAAGCAGATATTCTTGTTAAACCCATTCACTCTGTAGCAGCTTGTTCTACAGTGAATGTGGAAGGGGATTTAATCCTCTCAGGGTATTTGTTAATCTACTCCATGACATCTACTAATTTATAAACCGACCTTACTGATGATATAATACATAGACAGGCACTAAAGTGCTTCAGGCCTGTGTCTCTTACAGGTCAACAGGGGGCTGACAATAGGATTAAGATTGCTGTAAGATAAATGTAAATGTTCACAAAATATGCAGCGCAGTTCTTGGGATGTGATATGTTCTCAACATGCTTTTGTCTATTATTTATTTGCATCCTTGATAACAAAGTTGAACAGGCCAGATATATGGAAGATGCCTGCGCTACACCAAAGCCATTCTGCTAGGTTTATGTATATATTCATCAACAATGGCCTCATGTAGCCTGATTCTATTTTGCCCACAAGGCACATTAGAGAACTTTTAACATGCCGTTCTAAGGTACACTGTGGTATTTTCTATATTTATTACCTAAAACTCTTCAACTGTCAAAATTTTGGTTTCCTGATTTGCTCCCAATGATCCAACCAAATAAATTGTTTTGCCAACATACTTTGAGGACTCTCCTTATTTTATTTTAAAATCTCAAAATACATTTAAAAAAATAATAATTCTACCTACTAAGTAAGAGTACATGAAGTGATTTATTGATCTTTGTTAAAGTCTTTATATACAGGTAGAAACCTTCAAAATTGTACAAAGAACCATCAAGAATATTGATAAAGACAGTTTTATAGACAAAACAACTTGGAAATCATTTTAACATACATAATATGTAACTATGGAAAAAATGTAGAATACAAATTGTTCCACCAGAGGGAGTCCAAGGTTATTAAAAGTCTGCTATGCAAACCTTAAGTTGAGAAACGTGTTCAGTGGACTTACATGGTTTTAAAAAATTAAGTATAATGTAAAAATTAAGTTGTTTTCCCTCATTGAAATGGGAGAGGAACCAAGACAACATCTTACCCCAAATCTATACAGTTTGAAAAATAATTTATATGTTTAGCACAAAGAAAGAAAACTGAGAATGTTTCAGTCCTGTAAACTATGCTCTTCATGAAATGCAAACTCCATCAGTTTTAAAAATTAAAAAGTTGTGCAATCAGAAATAGACTGTTCCCTTTATGGTACAACTGTACCTTCACTGGCTTTATACCTGAGCACCAACGCTGAAGTTCTAAATGCCATCTTGGAAAGCCATTCTGAAAAATGAGCAAGAAATCAAAACTAGCCTGTTATCATCTGGACAATTAGGCACCAAGAAGGAGATTGTCTCCTCTGAAATGCGACATCAGTGATAGAGAAGCTTCCGTTAGTTCAGCAGCTGACAGATCTCCTTGTGAACACAACAAAGGAAGTCCACATAAGACGGCCCTCCATAAAGTCCTTTGTCTTCTACCAGGAACTGCCGGAAAACCATCTCTGGTTGCTCTCGTTGCTTTACTATCATAAGCTAGGGGGGGAAAAACAGCAATGAAATGAGTTATAAACATTTTCTGTATGTAGCTTAATTCTATCAGCTCCGATTCCATCAAATACTGTATGTGTCCTCTATGTGTGAGGCCTTGGAGGATGATGGGAAAATGCCGATTACTCAGGGTAAAAGAAAGGACTGACTCCAAAACCATGAAACTCAAGGACAATTTTAAGAGGCAAAAATGAAGCACACGCAGAGTGCAAGGGCAAAGGCATCACAATGGGAATGACTGTCACCTAAGCCTTGCAGGACAGCAGTGGACCTATGGAGCATCCCCTACCACAATATCAGGTACCCTGTCCCAGGGTTGCAGATGTGGCTGGCTGGCAGGCAGATTGTATTGCTCTTTTTTTTTTTTTTTTTTTTTTTTTGACAGGCAGAGTGGACAGTGAGAGAGAGAGACAGAGAGAAAGGTCTTCCTTTGCCGTTGGTTCATCCTCCAATGGCTGCCGCGGCCGGCGCACTGCGGCCGGCGCACCGCGCTGATCCGGTGGCAGGAGCCAGGAGCCAGGTGCTTTTCCTGGTCTCCCATGGGGTGCAGGGCCCAAGCACTTGGGCCATCCTCCACTGCCTTCCCAGGCCACAGCAGAGAGCTGGCCTGGAAGAGGGGCAACCGGGACAGAATCCGGCGCCCCAACCGGGACTAGAACCCAGTGTGCCGGCGCCGCTAGGCGGAGGATTAGCCTAGTGAGCCGCAGCGCCGGCCTGTATTGCTCTTCTAAAAGGCAGTGGCAGCTTAGGGACAAGTTACCATAATAATGAGTTTGGGTTTTTGGAGAATAAATGATCCAGTGAAGCTGTAGGAAAAATGAATGAACAGTAAACTGGGAGCAGCAGACACAACACCTTAGTGGGATGGGGGGAGCCTAGACAGGAAATGTTGGAAATGTCTAGGTGGGATCTGAATTAGAGCGTGGTAGTGGAAGAAGATAGATGTGAGGTGTAATACAGATGTTAACACACACAGAACTTGTGTTCCCTGCTCATAACTCTTCTCTAGGGCTGTGCTGTCAGGCACAGAGGCCACCAGCCAGCCACATGTGCTATGGGGCACTTGAAAGGTGGCTTGTCCAAACTGAAATGTGAGGAAAGTCTAGATACACATGGAATTCTAAGACTTAGTATGAAAAAGAAAATGTAAAAGAACTCAGTAACTGTTTATATTGCTCACATGTGGCAATGACTATTTTTTATATACTGGATTAAATAAACTACTATTAAATGATTTATTTTTTTACTTTTTAAATATGACTACTGAAGAACAGGGAATAGCATATGTGGCTTGCTTTATTAGACAGTGCTATTGTAGGGGAAGACACTCCTAGGCGAGAAGTCTAGAAAGGGGACAGGTTGGTCAACAACACTGAGCCAGGGGCTGTTGCTGTGGCATAGCAGGAAAAGGCACTGCCTGCAATGCCGGCATCCCATATGGGTACCGGTTTGGGTCCCAGCTGCTCCTTTTCCAATCCAGCTCTTTGCTATGGCCTGGGAAAGTGGTAGAAAATGGCACAAGTGCTTGGGCCCCTGCACCCACATGGGAGACCCGGAAAAAGCTCCTGGTTCCTGGCTTTGAATTGGCCCAGCTCCAGCAGTTGCAGCACTTAGGAAGTAAACCAGCAGATGGAAGACCTCTCTGTCTCTACCTCTCTCTATCTATACCTCTACCTCTCATATAAATACATAAAAATCTTTAAAAAAAAAATCTACTGAGGCTACTCTCTACCCCCTTAATTCCATTTAAAGAGGTCAGAGTAGTTGATGTAAATGGCCAAAATTTGGTATTTATTGGGCCATCACTGGAGTTACCTGAACTGTCCATGTACAACAATGTCTTTCCAGCTGCTTCCTGTGTAATTAGGAGGAGGCAAGTTACCTCTCACTTACTCTGAGCCTACATGGGAGAGTCTACAGTTAACAGCCTCGCCGGCACCAGCAAAGCAGCTGTGTGTAATTTTCACCTACTCCTCCCCCACCTCCACCACTTTTGCATTATATGCTTTTTAGTTATCATGTAGAATTCTGTGAACACAGCTTGCTTTTTTCCCCTTATGGTATTTTTGGCCTGGGTCATAGGCTTATAAACTCTAAATTACCCCTGACCAATAAAAATAATAATGGATATTAACTGTTGCTGCTACCACTATAGTTCAGCCAATTCCACACAGATTTAGATATGTGAGATGCATTGGCTTTCAGATGTCAGACAAGGCACTGGAAAGGGGCAACAGAATAGCTGTGTGCATACAGATTCCATTCTGACATGGGAACAAAACTAACCCCTGAATGGAAATTTCTCTAAAGGAAGTTAAGATTTGCATCCTGGCCGGTGCCACGGCTCAATAGGTTAATCCTCTGCCTGTGGCGCCGGCACACCGGGTTTTAGTCCTGGTTGGGGCACCGGTTCTGTCCCGGTTGGTCTTCTTCCAGTCCAGCTCTCTGCTGTGGCCTGGGAGTGCAGTGGAAGATGGCCCAGGTCCTTGGGCCCTGCACCCGCATGGGAAACCAGGAGAAAGCACCTGGCTCCTGGCTTCAGATCAACGCAGTGCACTGGCCGCAACACAGTGGCCATAGTGGTCACTTGAGGGGTGAACCAATGGAAAAATGAAGACCTTTCTCTCTCTCTCTCTAACTCTGCCTGTCAAAAAAATTAATAAATAAATAAAAAGATTTGCATCCTGAAGAAGCAAAGATAACTTCTTCTCATGTTTCACATACCCATGCTACTTTGAGTGTGCTACTGCTCATGATAGGCAGGGGCTACTGAGTTAGTCTAAAAGATGGAACTTGGGCTGTGTTTGGGCATATGGCATGATTAAGATGGCTGAAAAGAATGTGTTGTGGTGTGGAAAAAAAAAAAAGAGAGAGCTACAGACAGCACCTCAGAGGACACCAGCTCTTAAGGGGTAGCTGAACAAACAGAAGTCGTAAAAGGGGAGTAGGGATAGTCAGTGTGATGTTTTCAAAGTTGACAGGAGAGAGAATCTGAGGAAAGATAACATTTAATATCCTAAGTGATGTGAAGGGATTGAGCATCAATTCTCTTGAATGAACTGGCAGTTTACAGAGCATGAAGAGATTAAAAAATGTAAGAGGTTGGGCAAGATGGCAGAATAGGAAGGGAGCACACTGATAGTCCAGGAAGAGACAGTTTAATAAAAGTGGAGATACTGCAGGTTCAAGGAAGAGTTGGGGAAGAAACAGCAGAGGAAACTCTTCTGGAACTAGTGATTCACGGTGGACCTGCGTGGAGGGTGTGAGCGCCCAAGGCTCAGGACACCAGCTGCAGAATCTACGCACCAGCGCTGGAAAGGGAGGTGAGACGAAACCTCAGTAGCCCGAGACACTGGCGGGAAAGCGGAAGGAGGAGCCTAGAGGGAACCAGGCTTGAAGCCCCGTGGGGGAAAGTTCACCAGGCTAACTAGAGGAGAGAGGAAAAAAAAAAGTGAACAGTATGGACACAAGTCTCTCTCTCTGCTCACCTCTCAAAGGCGAGCAAGACAAAGAGCAGGTGCCATTTTGGACATACGTAGAAACTGCCCCCGCCATAACCATGCATCTCTGTACATATGGGACCAGCTGTAGGGCATTTGGGGAAGCTGGAATGAAGGTGGATCACTAATTCTGCACATTTTAAGTACCAGAATCTTCTATTTGTGCTTCATGAGATCCTAAGATTTCATTGTGTACCTTCAGGGTGTTCAGGGAGTGTTGTGGGAAGTATGTGCTTGGTTTCATCCTACTCTGACATCTTTAAGTCCTGCCTTTAAATCAAACCCAAATAGATGCTATCTGTGAAAACAGTTTTGGAAATTTAGCATTTCCCCAGACTTCTGCTAGAAGCTATATAGTTGTTCACTGGTTCAACTGATGGTTCAACTTGATATTTTTTTAATGAGTGATTTTCATGGTTAAGAATGTAGGTTTAGATTCACATCACTTTTATGTTTCAAGAGGAAACCAGTCTTATAACTCCCTCACCATCACAGGCCTGCCTCCAGGGTAGTGTTTCATGTCTCTACCTTAAGTGATTTTAGCCAGAACATCAACATCTATATATTGGAATCCCAGGAGGTCCTGACATTGAACTTTGGAAAGAAGACAGGTAAGTAGCTGGCACTTCACAACAGAAAATTTTCTTGGGTTCCAGACACTTTAAATTATTTTACATAAACTCATAAATAGCTAGCAGGGCTTGTAAGGACTAAGGAAATACACCTTACCATTTATCATTAAATCAAACATCATAAAATCAAATTTTACAAATGTTGTCAATATATCCATAATTACTTTAGGCACTGAAGGAGAAGTCATTTCAAAGCCTTTTAATAATATTAATTGCTATTAAACTATCAATATCTTCATGATTACTAAATTACTTAGTAAGCTAACCCATGTTTAACTCATGGTGATAACTATTTTTGTAGTTTTGTGACTGGTAAGTAAGAAGATATACTTAAGAGGTCAATGTCAGTTCTCTATCAGAAAATATGAAAATATAGATCATGCATTTAAAAAGTCTACAAAGAAATAAAAAGCACTCAAATAAATGAGATTTTTTTACCTTCATTGAATATGGCTTCTTTTGTTGAATAATATTCATTATCATTTTGAGTTGTTGAGAATATGGGCTTCCCACTTCAGGCAGTAATGTCTAAATTTAATGAAGTTAAAATTTCAGTACAATTTAGATGAGATTAGAATGTTAAAAACACCCTTCTAAAACCATATACTGGGGGCCAGTGTTGTGGCATAGCAGGTGAAGCCTCTGCCGTTGATGCTGGCATCCCTTATGGGCACCAGTTTGTGTCCCAGCTGCTCCTCTTCCCATCCAGTTCCCTGCTAATGGCATGGGAAAAGCAGTAGAAGATGGCCTAAGTGCTTGGACCCCTGCCACCCACATGAGAGACCTGGAAGAAGCTCCTGGCTCCTGGTTTCAGCCTGGCCCAGCCCTGGCTGTTGTGGCCACCTGGGAGTGACCCAGCAGATGGAAGATCTCTCTCTCTCTCTGACAAATAAATAAATTATACACACACACACAGCTGATTACTGCCTTAATTCATTTACCTGAGAACCAAAAATGTAGAGATAAGCACTAACAGTTACTCATTTTTATGGTGCACATTCCTATCAATGAAATAATTACCTCTAACTTTTGAAAATAAAAATCCTCCTCTAGGATCTGACACATGTGCATCACTAAAATGGCACAACAGGTCTATCTTTCTGCACAGTATGTCTGTGGGCCACTCCCATGAAGATGTAATGGTATAAATGGTATAAAGCGTTTAGTGCACAATGACTGACATGCAGTAAATATATTTTAAAGCGATATATTTTGGTTGTTTGATTAACACTATGCAGATCCTTTACGCCAGTTAAATGTCATTCATCAAAACAAGAAATCCTCTCATTCTTACATAGAACTGTTGACTCTGCTGTTTTTCCCTTGTCAAATATGGCTGCATATAAAGAATATTTCAGAATTTATATTTGGCATATCACCACAAACCAACACAAAAATACTTACCGTGTCTGCGTTGATGTGTGCAAAAGATGGCACATTAAATATTCCCTGGATCAGTTCTGGTGGGCTACTTACTCCCAGCCATAAGAACATGTTGAGACCATTAGCCAGGAGGAAGATTCCTTCTTCTGAAAGACGGGACTCAGAGCAACGAACAGCAGCAGGCAGCTCTGTGCTCTTCACATCTAATGTATGCTGTGCAGGCAAAGACAACAGGATTAGACACTACTTTCCTCCCCTTTCTTTCCACTCCCTCTCTTCCCCCCTGAAGCACACCCCACAACACACCTCTCTCTGTCTTTTGTGTTCCTTTCTCTTCCCTCAATCCCCCACCCCATTCATTCCAATGCATATTAATGAGTGTCTACAGTGTGCCAGACATTATTCTAGTCAATAGACAATTATCTTTGCCTTGCAAAGCTAACGACTTTTGGAGAAGAGGAGACAATGTAAGTAAAATATATAGAACTGCAGATGGTATCAAGAGCTATGACTAGAAGTAGGAAAATGGAATAGAATGTATCAGGGGTAAGGATGTGATATTACAGTTCTAACTGTACCAGGAAGGTTTACTAGGTCACTTTGGAGTAAACTTGAGGTGAGGGAAGGAGCTCTCTGGGGAAGAGCGTTCCATATGGAAGGAAAAGCTAACGCAAAGGTCCTGAGGCAAAGGCCTATCTGAAACATCTCAGGACTGGTGACCAGTGTGGCTGGAGTAGAATGGGTAAAGGAGAGTAACAGAACATTAGGACAGAAGGGAGGCATAGGTAGAACCCACAACACTCAGAATAGGAAGATGAGAGACATGAGCTGACAGTTACCTTCACAGCATCACCTTCACTTCTGTGCTGAAAACAGACAGGAGGAGATGTGGTGGTGGAAGCAGGGAGCCTCCTTAGGAAGTTACTGCCACAGTTCATAGGAGAAATGATCATGTTTGGAGCTGGGTGGGACAGATGAGGGCATGAGAAGTTGTCAGACTCTGCAGAGCTGCGACATGCACTGACAGGTGAGTCGTGGGAGGTGAGAAAAGGAAAGCTGTCAGGGTGACTACAAGACTTTGAGCAATGCGAACAGGCAGGAGGGAGCAGTGATGAATGAAGATGGAGAAGACTTCAGGAGAAGTAGGCGTCAGAGGGTGGACAAAGGGCTCAGTTTAAGATGCCCATGACACATCCTAGCAGAGATGGTGCAGGCTATGGGGGCATCTGGAGTTCAGTGCTGAAGTGTGGCTAGAGACATGAATGTGAGAAGCAAGAGTGCATAAATGGCATTTCAGAGCATGAGAACAGATAAGACTTTCAAGTGACCAAGTATGGACAGAAAGGAGAAACCTCCCCATCACTCCCAACAGGGAGAATGGGATGAATAAGTGAAGGGAGCAGCATGACAGGACACCAAGTAAAAGAATCAAAAGAAGACTTTCAAGAAGGAGTTATCAACTCTATCAGACACTCTGGGCAGGTGCTCATGGGATTTAGCAACAGGCTGGCCACTGGTGACCTTGGCTAAAGAATTTCAGCAGAGTAGTGAGATGCCCTTGCCTTTGTAGTTCTGGTTTCTTTGGTTTCACTGGATGATTACTGATCATCCAATTTTATCTGAAAATAAATCATTAATAATAATTTACAGCTAACCTTCTTACTGACTGAAGTAGTAACTTTTTTTTAAAGATTTATTTATTTATTTGAAAGGCAGAGTTACACAGAGGGGAGAGACAGAGAGAGAGAGAGGTCTTCCATCCGCTGGTTCACTCCCCAATTGGTCGCAACGGCTGGCACTGTGCCGATCCGAAGCCAGGAGCTTCTTCTGGGTCTCCTATGTGGGTGCAGGGGCCCAAGGACTTAGGCCATCTACTATTTTCCCAGGCCATAGCAGAGAGCTGGATCAGAAATGGAACAGCCAGGTCTCGAATCAGCATCCATGTGGGATGCCGGCGCTTCAGGCCAGGGCGCTAACCCGCTGCACCACAGCGTTGGCCCCAATTAGTAACTTTTAATTCCTGACCCCACTGAGTGCTGATTACACTGTTACTAAGAGCCTGAGGGTGAGTTTGAATTTGGGAATTAAAAATCAGCTATCAGCCTGCTCCTCTCCTCTCCCTCCACTAGAACCCATTAAGTCTCAGCACAAAGGAGGCTAATTGCAGGATCAGGAGCTTTCAAGACATTAAGGACAGACTTAAAAAAAAACAAAGAGGCCGGTGTTTTGGCGTAATTGGTAAAGCCATCGCCTGTAATACCAGCATTGTATATGGGTGTTGGTTCAAGTCCTGGCTGGCTGCTTTACTTCCCATGCAGCTCCCTGCTAAAGAGCCTGAGAAAGCAGTGGAGAATGGCCCAAGTCTTTGGGCTCCTGTACCTATGGTGGGAGCTCTGGAAGAGGCTCCTGGCTTCAGCCTGACCCAGCCCTGGCCATTGAAGCCACTTGTGGAGTAAACCACCAGATGGAAGATACCCCTATCTACTATTTCTCTCTCTTTCTCTAACTTTGCCTTTCAAATACATAAATAAATGTTAAAAAAAAATAGCAGAACACTTTGTCATAGAAATTCTCTAAGGGCTAAAGCAGGGGAGTGTAGGGGTCTTCAAATATGTGCTCACTTGTAAACCCCCAACTGCATTTGGCAATGCTAATCACAGCCATTCTGATTACATGCGATGAATCCTAGCCATTTATATATATATAAACAGACTTGTGGGGCTTGGGTTGTGTATTCTCTGCTTCTCTGTCACTCTGTCATTTAAATAAATAAATAAATAAAATCTTTACCGAAACAATAGACTTGTGTGCACATCAGATCTCATACACCCATCTATAAGTTGTCTTTATTCCGAGTACAAAGTAGATTTCTTTAACAACTAAAGCTTAGCTTGCTCCAACTGGCTGCCTGACTTCTCAGTAAACCTATTCAACTGGAGATTACCAATTTGGGAATGAGGAAAGCGAAGCAGTTACCTAAACAATTCAGTGAAGCAGGAAGCCCTCAACCTCCTCCCACCTCCAAACACACACCACCATGGCACCATGCTGAGCACACGCTGATGCACAAATAAAACTCTCTCAAAAGAACCTGTGTGCTAAATTGCATGCAACATTTTGGAAACTTTTGTGACCTTGAGTTTCTTAAGAAACTCATATGTTAAAGTATACAGTGCAATTCCCTCCAGGCTCCTGTGGAAGTGCACCCCCGCAGCAGGCTTACTATGGGCAGGAGTTGCGGGTAGAAGAAAAGCTGGGAGTCCGCCACACCCATTGTCATGACCAGCTGTCTCTGGTACGCCCGCTCATCTGTGGAGATCTCTGGTCTGCTGAGCAGCACACAGTTTTTTAATAAACAGTTCATGTACACTGGAAATACTTTCATGGAATCTGGTAGAATAAGCTGAAAAAGAAAGATTTGTTTCATATGCTTGACCTTTACTGAGAAAGAAAGAACTGAGTTTTATCCATAAAATAGAAACATATTTATTCTTAAGGTTGTTGTAAGGATCACTGGTAGCCCATGCAAAGCACTGTAGCACAGTAACTGGCACACAGTAGGTATTTGGAGAAAAAGTTATCTTTTTTTTTTTTTTTTAACTAGGGGTATAGCAGCCTGGCATGGTGGTTTTCAGCACAGTCACTACTAGATGTAATTCCAGCCATGCCTCTTACAAGGTGTGTGACCCTTGGCAAATTGCTGACTCTCTCTTCCTTCGTTTTCTCATCTGAAAACAGAATAACAGTACATCCACTGCATGATGATTAGCTTATAAGGTTTAAATGATTAATTTATAAAGCAATTACAATAGTGCCTAGCACCTAGTATCATATATATATATGTTTATTAAATAAGTGACCTCTTAATCTGCATTTCCAATGTTGACCTCCTGAGTTCAAGAACAGCATTCCCACTGCCCACAAGATATCTTTTCCTTTAACTCTTCATGGATTTAAAATTCACATGGTTGCTCATAAACTCATCAAACACACTGAATGCCACTGTGTCACAGGTTCCCTGCACAGTATCAGGATGTAAGGAGGAATATGCAACCATCTATATGATATAATGCTTGAAGTCCATTGGAGACAGCAGACATAAGTAGATCAAATATAAAAAGAGGACTGTAATACTAGAGACATGGACTGCAAAAAAAAAATGTTTCATACATTCAGATGGAAGTGTCATTACTGAATGAAAACGTGTAAAATCAAATTCTTACAATTTCACAAACATGTTTTTCTCACGTATCCTATTCATTGAAGAATTACTAGACAAATTCTAGTTTCAACCTTTACCTGCAATTACTGAATGAATCCTTGTACTTCTACCTTTATAATCCACCTGTATCCTCCTCACCAACTCTCACTTTGGCTCACATATCTGCATTCTACTGCCTCAAAGTACATATCACTATCAACTGTCAAGAGATAACACAATGTGGCTGGCACCGCGGCTCACTAGGCTAATCCTCTGCCTGTGGCACCGGCACCCCAGGTTCTAGTCCTGGTTGGGGCGGCGGATTCTGTCCCAGTTGCCCCTCTTCCAGGCCAGCTCTTTGCTGTGGCCCGGGAGTGCAGTGGAGGATGGCCCAGGTCCTTGGGCCCTGCACTCGCATGGGAGACCAGGAGGAAGCACCTAGCTCCTGGCTTCGGATCAGCGCAGCGTGCCAGCCGCACACTGGCGGTAGCGGCCACTTGGGGGGTGAACCAACGGAAAAAGGAAGACCTTTCTCTCTGTCTGTCTCTCTCTTTCACTGTCTAACTCTGCCTGTCAAAAAGAAAAAAAAAGAAAAAAGAGATAACACAATGCATGCAGCAAGTCTAGAAACATAAACTGAAGGTTTAAAAATGATTAACAATGGCCTATGTGGAGTAACCTCCAATTTAATTTTATAAAAGGATAGCTAATAATTCAGTTTGACTGACTCGACTGTCAGTTCCTTCCAAATATCCAAAAGAAAAATTTATACATAGGAGATAACAATTTGCACAGAGATATCTGAAGTATGTGCCCTATAAAGTCGCCATTTCTTTTTGCTTTTCTATCTTAATATATACTAATCAGAGTCTACACTAAAAAAAATTTCCCTTAGGGCTCATTGGGAAATTATTCCTCAAGTTAAATCTCTTTATACCACAGATCTCTTCTCACGAGACATGTAAGAAACAGGTAAGAAACATGTAGGACACAACTTTCCTACTGTCTCAGGCAAACATTTTGCAGAAGGACTCTGCTTTGCAGTTTTGTTTCCCTTCTCAACTTCTAATCTCTTCTCAAAGAACCAAAGACAGTTAAATGCATATTTTCTCCTAAGAGCAGAACATTCTCTGCTCCTTGTAATGATTTCCCTTGCATAAAAATTTTCCTCTGACAACACTTGGTACTGCATTACTTTCCCAGTCAAGGAAAACTAACATCAAATGTGCAGTAACCAGATTCATGATCAAATTCCAGAGCCATGGGACTCAATGCTATTTTTGGGCTAGCAACCAGTTAGGCATTTTATATGTTATTATAGATTAAAAATAACCTTAGATTCCCACTTAGAAGCATGTATGTATTTTTACTATTATCTTGAAATTTCACTCATTTCTAATTAATCTGGTCATATTAAGACACTTCAGGAATCTGTCATCCTAAATGCCACAAATAGGTAAGTTCACCAACAAAGACACCACAAGGACAAAAAGTTTGCTTAGATGAGAGTGGACTACAGAGAGCAGAAGGAAGAAAACAGAACACGTAAACTGATGATGATGAACAACAACAATGGAGTTAAAGAATGAAACAAAACAAGAGGATAGTCTTATTCAATGATTTTGGGGTGGGGAAGAAAACATGACAAGAAATTACAAATATAAAATCTTCCCCCTGCTTTCATAATCACATCTATAAATAAGTATTTTTAAAACTGTATGTTTATTATTTAAAAATCAGAGAGACAGACAAGGAGAGATGGAAAAACCTCCCATCCTCTGGTTCACTCCCAAAATGCCTAAGACAATCGGGGCTTAGCCAGGCTGAAGCCAGGAGCGAGGAACTCAGTCCAGATGTGGCATGGATAGTGGGAAAACAATTACTAGAGTCATGGGGCCAGCACTGTGGTGCTGCAGGTTAAAGCCTTGGCCTGAAGTGCCAGCATCCCATATGGGCACCAGTTCTAGTCCTAGTTGCTTCTCTTCCAATCCAGCTCTCTGCTATGGCCTTGGGAAAGCAGTAGAAGATGGCCCAAGTGCTTGGGCCCCTGCACCCACACGGGAGGCCCAGAAGAAGCTCCTGGCCCCTGGCTTCGGATCGGTGCAGCTCCATCCGTTGTGGCTATCTGGGGAGTGAATCATCGGATGGAAGACCTCTCTGTCTCTACTTCATTCTGCAACTCTGGCTTTCAAATAAATAAAATAAATCTTAAAAGAAATTACTACCCAGGTGCTTGGGCCCTGCACCCCATGGGAGACCAGGAAAAGCACCTGGCTCCTGGCTCCTGCCATCGGATCAGCGCGGTGCGCCGGCCGCAGCGCGCCGGCTGCGGCGGCCATTGGAGGGTGAACCAACGGCAAAAGGAAGACCTTTCTCTCTGTCTCTCTCTCTCACTGTCCACTCTGCCTGTCAAAAAATAAATAAATAAATAAATAAATAAAAAAGAAATTACTAGAGTCATCACCACTGCCTCTCAGAGGGAGCATCAGCAATTAACTGGAGGTAGAAGTAGAGCCAGAGCTCAAATCCAGGCACTCTGATATGGGATGTGAGTATCCTAAGTGGTGGTCTTACTGCTTTCACCAAATGCTGCTCCAAATAACTAATTATTCTTTGTGGGTGAAAGGTGCAAGTAATGAGGCTAGTTTGATTGGATTTGGACTTGGGTTTTGAAACGACAGACAAGGTAATAAATCAAAAAAGAACCATCGTTACTTTGCAGTTAATGTCATCTGGTCAGCCATTTTAGGACACTGTACTCCCACATGATGTAATATATTTAGGTTCAAGTCAGTGAGCCACTAGATTTAATTAAAAAGTGATCCTGCTTACTACACCTACACATTTGCTTTCAGATTATTTCCAGTTATACGTCTTAATCCACGATCAGAGCAGGTACCTTCTTGGATTTTTTACTAAGTGCCTGCTCTTGCCTCAGCCTTATCTTGGCCCTGGCAATTCAGTACAAACAGTTCTGCTGAACTCAGCTTCATATCATCAAGTGTATGCTCTTTCATTTTCAGCTTGGTCACACCAGGAGAACTTGTACTCTACAGGAAATGGTGGAATTCCCTTAGGAATTTGTCCATAGTTACTATTCTCACAAGGGAACTGTGGGAGGGCACCAAGTTTCCAGTTAATTATCTGAAGAGAACCTGAAGTTCAGCTAATCTACAACTAGGGGCCTTCAAAAACTTTGCTGAAAATATAATTCAAAGATAAGGTGAAATTTCCATGAACTTTTGAAGCCTCTTGTGTATCCAGTTCATAGTATATATTAATATATTACTGTTACTAATAGTTTTATAGTCTCTACATTTTTTAAACAACATGATAGATAATCACAAGACATCTAAGTTATATCTTTTTTTTAGTTAGTTATATCATTTTTAAAACATATCATATTGAAGGCTACATTTGAAATGTACTAATGGAAAAAGGAGTCTCATTATAAGAACAAGAATAGTATCTATCAGCTTATTCAGAGATAATCTGGCATCACAGTGTTTTTAAATCCATAAATAACTGTGTTACCAGATGATCTAATAGTACAGAAAATGCACTTAGCTATCAATGCAAAGGAAACTGACATTTTTTTCCCTTAAATAGGCAACAGAATCATTTTTAACTTAAGGCCTTTGAATTCAGTTGTTTTAACACCAGCAAATAAACTTCCAGAGAAGACACTAACTGTACTGTACCTGTTCTGCTTCAACTAATCATTCTGAAGTGTGAGACACTCCAGACAGAATCATGTTTCCAGAGCTCTAAGACAAACAGTACAACTGGAGTGGGAAATGCTCGTGACTGGACTGCAGCCAGGCTGGATTCCAGGTGCACCTGGTGAGCTCTGCCATTCCTTGAGCAAGCATGCTATGAAACTACTGATATCTGAGTTAAGTGGTAAGTTTTCTGTACCACAAAAGGGACTGAATACTCATATTGATTGAAGAGTTGTTTATATGATCATTAATACAAAAGCTTCCAAAAAAAAAAAAAAAAAAACAGATGACTAATTTAATCACTTAGGATAACACACAAAGGAACTTTTCTAAACAGCCTAATAAATACATTTGTTTTGTTTTCTCTCTTTACCCATATTCTGAATTTGGACTCAAAATTTTAACTGCAGCATCCTTTCTTCTGAAGGCTCACTTTTGGGAGTTGCAGAAGTTCTTTTAGCAGTCACTTTTGACTGTTCCTCACTGTCTTCTTTTTTCATCAAAATTCTATACTAAGATATTCAAAACAACACTATGAAAAACACCTTCTAAATTAAGCTGGCATAGGGATCATGTGAATTGGAGAATAAATGCAAAAATAAATGTGCACTTAAGGTTTTACTTTTTGTATTATAGGAGGCTCTAAATGAAGTATATTTAAAGAATCTTCTAACTTTTCAAATGACTAGATAGCCAGAAACAATTCTTCTAAAATTCATAATATCTATTAATAACTTTAATGTTTATACTTATAAATTATATTTGCACTTATAAAATATTATTACTGCCATCAGCTCATGGAGGCTTTGCTAACATGTATTTAAGCATATATATTTCACAACAACATATTCATCTCTATATAAAAAAGGTAATTCTGTTGATACAATATTTTAAGTTTTTTAAAAGATTTTATTTATTTATTTGAGAAGTAGAGTAACAGACAGTGAGAGGGAGAGACAGAGAGAAAGGTCTTCCTTCCATTGGATCACTCTCCAAATGGCTGCATCAGCCAGAACTACGCTGGTCCGAAGCCAGGAGCCAGGTGCTTCTTCCTGGTTTCCCTCGTGGGTGCAGAGGCCCAAGGACTTGGACCATCTTCTACTGCTTTCCCAGACCATAGCAGAGAGCTGGCTTGGAAGTGGAGCAGCCGGGACTAGAACCGGCACACATATGGGATGCTGGTACTGCAGGCGGAGGATTAACCTACCACTCCATGGCACCAGCAACATTTCAAATTCTTAAATATTTATTTAATTGCTTATTATTTGAAACATGAAGGAGAGACAGAGAGAGAATATGAGAACCAGAGAAGAGTGAAACAGACAGATCTTCCATTTGCTGCATTATTATCCAAATGCCCACAACAGCAAGCATGGGGCAAGCTGAAACCAGGAGCCCACTACTACTCAATCCAGATGGCAGGGACTCAAGTATTCAAATCAACTGTTGACTCTTGGGGTGCACAGGCTGGAATCAGGGAGCTCGACTAGAAGTGTAGAGCCAGGATTTCAACTAGGCAACCCAATATGAGATGCAGATATCACAAGCAGCATGTTTACTGCTTTGCCAAACATCCATCCCATGATACCTATTACAGATAATATCATTTTGTTTATAAATAAATATCTACCAAATATATACGCACATTTTTTTGGTTAAAAACCTTATAGAGCCATGCTTTTTAGTGTTGGTTATAAAAATAACATGGCCTCTCAAAACTGCATTCTCAATTTCTTGGCTGTATGGTTTACTATACATCATTTAAATGCATGCGAAATCCTAAGCCTTAAGCAGTTTATATGTTATAGGAATGAGTAGTTGTTTCTTTTTTTTTTATCTTTGTCCAAGCTTCATTTCTGAGAAATTTTTCTTCTTTTTACTTTTTTTCAATTTAAGTTAAACAAATTTCATGTATTTCATATATACAGATTTAGGAACATACTGATACTTCCCTTCCTCCCGCCCACAGTCCAACTCTTCTTCCTCCCCCTTCTCCCATTCCCACTCTTAATTTTTACAGAGATCTACTTTCAGTTTACTTAATGATCATAAGGTTAACCCTACACTAAGTAAAAGTTCAACAAATAGTATGAAGGAAAAGAAAAACTGTTCCTCAATAGAAGAGACAAGAACTGTAAACAATCATTGAATCTCAAAATGTTAATTTCATGCCAATTCATTATATTTTAGGCACTCTATTAATTATCCCTGGGTCAGGGAAAACATATATCAGTCTTTTCACGAATGAAATATTTCACTAAGTATAATGGTTTCCAGTTGCATCCATTTTGTTGCAAACAATAGGATTTCATTTTTTTTTTTACAGCTGAATAGTACTCCAAAGTGTGTGTGTGTGTGTGTGTGTGTGTGTGTATCATAATTCCTTTATCTAGTTTTCCTTTGATGGACATCTGGGTTGATTCATATCTTAGCTAATGTGAATTGAGTTGCAATGAACATGGGGTATAGATAACTCTTTCATAGGCTGACTTCCTTTGGTTTGGTAGATGTATGTTCAGATTTCTGAGGTACTGCCATACTGTATTCCATAGTGGCTGTACCAGTTTACATTCCCACCAAGAGTGGATTAGAGTCCCTTTTTCCCCACATCCTCACCAGCATTTTTTGTTTGTTGATTTCTGTATGTTAGCCACTCTAACTGGGTGAGGTAAAACCTCATTGTGGTTTTGATTTGCACTCCCTTGATGGCTAGTCATCCTGAGCATTTTTTCAAATGTCTATTGGCCATTTGAATTTCCTCTTGAAAAACTCCTATTCAGGTCCTTTACCCATTTCTCAACTGGATTGTTTGTTTTGTTGTTGTTAAATTTCTTGAGTTCTTTATAGAGTCCAGATATTAACCCTTTATCAGTTGCACAGTTTGCAAATATTTTTTCCCATTTTGTTGGTTGCCTATGCACTTTGCTGAGTGTTTCTTTTGCAGTGTAGAAGCTTCTTAGCTTGACATAACCCCGTTTGTCAATTTTGGCTTTGATTGCCTGTGCTTCTGTCAAAAAGGAAGTCTTTGCCTATGCCAATGTCTTACAGAGTTTCTCCAATGTTCTGTAGTAATTTGATGGTATCCGGTTATAGAATTAGGTCTTTGATCCACTGTAAGTGGATTTTTGTATAAGATGTAAAGTAGGGGTCTAGTTTCATACTTCTGCATGTGGAGATCCAGTTCTCCCAGCACCACTTGTTGAAGAGACTGTCCTTGCTCCAGGGATTGATTTCAGCTCCTTTGTCAAAACTGCTTTTGGTCATATATGGACATTTTGATGATATTAATTCTCCCAATCCATGAACATGAAAGATTTTTCCATTTTTCTGTGTCTTCTATTTCCTTCTTTAACTTTCGTCATAGAGATCTTTCACCTCCTTGGTTAAATTGATTTCAAGGTGTTGAAAATTTTTGTTTCTATTGTGAATGGACTAATCTTATAAATTCTTTGTCAGGCATGGCATTGTCTGGGTATACAAAGGCTATTGATTTTTTGCACAGATTTTAAATCCTGCAACTTTACAAAACCCATATCTTATGAGTTCCAATAGTCTCTTAGCGGAATCTTCTGGTTCCCCTATATATAGAAGGATATCATCTGCAAATACATGTACATTTTTTAAAGATTTATTTATTTATTTCAAAGACAGAGATACAGAGAGGCAGAAGCAGAGAAGTCCTCCACCCACTGGTTCAGTCCCCAAATGGCCTGCCTCAATGGCCAGAGATGAGCTGATCCAAAGTGAGGAGCTACTTCCAGATCTCCAATGTGGCTGTAGTGGCCCAAGGACTTGGGCCATCTTCCACTGCTTTCCCAAGCTATAGCAGGGAGCGGGATCAAAGTGGAGCAGCTGGGACTTGAACCGACACCCATATGGGATGCTGGCCCTGCAGGAGGTGGCTTTACCCACTAAGCCATAGCACTGGCCCCACACATAAACATTTATTATCAAAATATGCCCAGAACTTATGTTGGGTCATCTGATAATATCCCACACTGTTTTTAATTTTTCTAATTTTTTTTGGTCTGAAAAAATTTCCAAAGATTTGTCTTCCAGCTTAGATGTTCTTTCTTCTGCCTCACCAAGTCTGTTGTTAAGGTTTTATATCACATTTTTTATTTGATCTATTGCATTCTTCACTTCTAATATTTCATTTTTATTTCTCTTTAAAAATCTCAATTTCATGGGAAAAATTTTCATTCAAGTCATGTATAGATTTATTTTGTAGCTTTGCTTCTGATTTCTTTGGAGTAATCCTATGATTAATCTTTTGAATTTTATTTCCGGCATTTCATCAGTCTCTTCATCTTCACATTCTAATACTGAAATATTGTTGAGTTTCTTTGGTGGGGGGGAGGGGTCATGATGTCTTTCTTATTCTTGTTTACAGAACTTCTGAGTTTACTTTTAGGCATTTGTGGAGATATTTGCTGTTTTTTTTTTTTTTTTTCCTCTGATGGCTTTTATCTTTGAACTATGCCGCTGTGGCTTAGTAGAATGTTTGCACTTTCAGTGACTACCAAGAGGTGTGTGCTGGGTGTGGCCAGGGAGCTCTGGTCAGTGCTCCAGGGTGGCACAAGCATCCAGAGTAACATCCAAGTTGGACATGGGAAATGGTCAACTCTGTGTGATCACAACCTCACCTCCTCTCCTCTAAGGTGATCTATGTTCAGGTTTTAGCCCCAAATGGATCCAACACTCATCCATACCACTGCATGAATTGCACAATGATCTATGCAATCCTTATTCTAAGTATGAATCCCACTGCAATGACCCATCCCAGGCAACCAGGAAGCTCTGAGCATGTAGAGCCAAACAAAGTGATTGTCCAAAGACCCAGTTATACATTGCATCCTCTTGTGCAGCCACCAAGTTCCCATAGTCTCAGCACATTAGGCTCCCACAGTCACTGGGTACAGAGGTTCCACTCTGCCCACCAGCCTCTACAGTGCACAGAGAGGCAGATGGTCCTTGAGCCAGTAGTCTGTAGGTGTTCTGCCTAGGCAGCTTGAACCCTGGAGCCTGTAATATGTTAGGAGGCTAGGGGTGCCTCTCAGTCCTGTGTGGGTGCCCAGCCCTGTGTATCCTCCCAGTCAGGCTTAAAGTCATTGAGGACCATGGATTTTTTTCCCCATTAGAATCTCTGGATCACACGTGTACAGAAGAGACACTGGACGAATGTTGCCCTTTCCCTTTCACTGCCACCAATACTGCCAAGAAGATGGCCTCTTATATCAGTCAGTTGTGCACATACACAAGGGCTTCTGCAGCTGCCATCACAACCCAAAATGGCATCCAACCTCTCAGCCAGGTGCCAGCAGTTATTGTGGGGAGGATGGGGTAAGAGCAATGTGCCCCTTTGACTTCCACTGGGTCCATGGGTACTCACTAGCCCCTAGGGCTCCAGGCCAGACTGATGCTATACTCTCCCTCTGCCTATATCACCACGGGCTGCCACCATTTGGTTTCACCTCCATCTCCAAGCTGCTGCCTGCTCCAGATCTCAGCTTCTCAGTGTTTTGTGTTCATACTGTGCATCCACACCTTGCATACAGGTCCACAGCACTGCTCTTCCTTTCGTAGAATTCCCACTGTGGTTTCTCTCTAATTCTCCCTTCAGAGTACACTTCCTACACTATTTTTTTTTAACCATTTATTCCTAGCCTATAGCACGGTATGTTGTGCCCTATGCTGCCATCTTGGAATCTTCTTTCAGTAGTTGTTTCTAACACTTTAACATCTAACTACAATAGGTGTCTTACCTGGCTTGCCGCAGATGGACTTGCACAATTCTTTCGGTAACATGCCAACATGTGGGCAGTTTGATTTACTAGAATTTCCCGAATGACCTTCAAAGGCTGGTGCAGAACTGCTTTAAATGCTGCATGTACAAAACAATGAAAAAGACATCAAAGTCTTACCTCAGAAACAGATATCCTCAAATAATAATATGAGAAAGAAAGAAAGAAAGAAAGAAAGAAAGAAAGAAAGAAAGAAAGAAAGAAAGAAAGAAAGAAAGAAAGAAAGAAAGAAAGAAAGACAAAAGAGCAAATTGCTACAGGCCACCAAGTAAGACTAACAGCATTTATAAATGTTCAACTTACTTGCTATTAGTCTCCTCTTGAGTAATTATAATAATGAAGCCAATAAAGAACAACAGCCTACCTATAGCAAAAGGTTATGCTGGCCCAGATTTATATTCAAGATATTAGTAATTCTACACACAGAGAAGTTTGCTGTTTTCCGATATATAATTCCTTTGGATTGGACTATTACTCCTTCCAAACATACTGTAGAATCTTAGGAGGAAAGCCAAAGAAAATTCCACCTTTGGGCTAATTCTATTTCACAGCTATCATGGCATGGATAAGTGAGTTCAGTTGAACAGTAGTGACAATCTCATTTCATTATCTTCATGTGTTGGGGGCACGCTCACATACCATAATAAAAGTCTAAGCATCCCTTTTCTAAATTCCAACTCAGACCCTTTCCCAGAAGGGAAATGAAATCAATATTTACAGCCTACTTCTAAAATGAGCTATCTCATTTATTAGTCTAGAGTTGGAAATGCAGACCATTCTCCTTCACCCTTTGCTTTTACGAGTTCTGACTCTCCCCACCAAATAGCTGCACACCACTGTTCTTTTTAGCTACTGATTCCAATAATCCAAAAGTCCTGTCTCGATGTAAGGTTTACTGAACCTTGTAATTGGCAAAGCGTTACCTGACTTGGCAAAGAAGTTGATAAGGGCATCTGTCTCACAGCTCTTATAAAGATCAGCTAACTGCGAGCTGCAGTTTAAGCCAAGGTTGTGAATCCGAAGTCTCCTCTGACCACTGATGGTGGTGTAAAGCACAGCACACTGCAGAAGCAACATTGAAGTCATGAGTTTGTCTGGCTCGCATATCTGACTTGCATTTATAAAACTGTTCTCATATAAAATACCTCTAGATTTTCCCACAATGTTTTCTACTATTGTTAAAGATTGGGTATCAGTAAGCGAGGGAGAATAATGACCGATTCATCCCCTGGGTTTTCTACTGTTGGGCTAATCACAAGTAAGTATCTGTTCACTTTTCCACAGCTAGTCTACATTTCACACATCCCAGACTGTATTACCAAGGATCTAGATCCAGAAACAATTTTCTTCATGCTCACAGCACTAACCAACGCTCACATCCCTTGATTACATATGAACCAGTTTGACAATGTCTTTAGGTCTGATGCTGATGAGATACACATTTCAAGAATGCCCAGATGTGACCAATTCCCCAAAATTATCTGGGATTAAAAAATAAACATTAGGGGTCGGTGCGGTGGCACACTAGGTTAATCTTCCGCCTGTGGTGCCGGCATCCCATATGGGTGCCGGGTTCTAGCCCCAGATGCTCCTCTTACAGTCCAGCTCTCTGCTGTGGCCTGGGAAGGCAGTGGAGGATGGCCCAAGTGGTTGGGCGCCTGCACCCGTGTGGGAGACCAGGAAAGAAGCTCCTGGCTCCTGGCTGTGGATCGGCGTAGCTCCAGCCATGGCAGCCATTTGGGGAGTGAAACAACAGAAGGAAGACCTTTCCCTCTGTCTCTCTCTGTCAATGTCTGTAACTCTACCTTTCAAATAAATAAATAAATAAATCTTTTAAAAAATAAAAATTAAAGTTCTTCCTCAATGCCAATCTCTCCCTCCTTTAACAGCTACACTAATGTCTGAAAACCATGACTATCAAATATATTTTTCCTTGTTTTAATTCAGTCTCCAAGATGCCTCATAAATTTTACACATTACAAAGATAGATCCTATTCTACTTATTTATGATAATGTGTTTACCATAGTGTGAAGAACTGAAATATGCCTCTCCTGCAAATTCACCTGATGAAGTCCCAACCCCTAGTACCTCAAAATGTTACTGCACTTACAAAAAGGTCTTTCAAGAGGTACATAAAATAAAACGATGTCATTAGGATGGGACCTAATCCAGAACGAGTGGAATCCTATTAAGAGGAAGAACTTCAGAAACAGATATGAAACAGGGAACAGGGATGAAGACACAGGGAGAAGAAGATTATCTACAAGCCACAGACAGAAGCCAAGAACAGATCCTTAAGGCCCTCATATGCCCTGAACTCAGATTTCCAACTTCAGAATTTTGAAGAAATACATTTCTATTGTTTAAGCTGCCCAATCGGTGGTATTTTGTTATGGCAGCCTAAGCAAACAAGACATATACAATAGGAGTGAGTAGGTGCTGCAGCCAGAAAGCAATGAACATTGGTGGCAATCAGTGTGTTGATGCCCATGGTGCTCACTGAAAGTATGCAGGGCTTACATGCATGATACAGAGGTATGACTTCCTGTATGTGAATTGATGCATGGATAAACTGTACAACTGAGTATTCTAATCTAATGACTTTTGCCTTTAGATGAACACAGCTGAATTTCTTTATGATAAGACTAACACATTTGATTGTATTTTAGTGTCTCCACTGATCATTGTCAGTAATGAACTAGAAAACAAAAGATGAGAATTAACTTTAAATCACCTGGATTAAAGCGCCACTGTCCTCACCAAGTTTGTCATCGTGCTTGAACTCCACCGTCACTGCCTTGTCACAATCAATGGCTGCCATTTCTACATCAGTGGTGTTGTTCATAAAAATTCCACCAAAGAAATCAGTGGCTCTGAAACCTAAAGATAAGCAAAAGGAGAAATTTTGCTTCTCCTTAATTTTACTGTAATTCTTTGTTGGACTATTAATCTGAAGAAGAAACAACTATTTAAAAAAAAGAGGACTGAAAATGGTATTAATGATAATTACCTGTGCTGGTACGAACCCTCATAATAGCATCAAAGCCTATTTTCTTTTCAATATCATTTCTGAGGTCATTCAAAAACTGTTGGCTATCCAAGTGCATCTAAAAAACAAAGCATGATTAATGCCCACCAGATGGCAGTAAAATACTTAGCATCCTGACTTTAAATAATTATTTTTAATGGTTATTTAGCATATTTATGTGCACACTATGTGTTTCTCTGGTTAGAAAATATATATAATACCTTTACACAGTGATTCTTAGCTTTTCAAATTAAACTCACATATGTTATTTTCTTTCTTTTTATTAACACTAGGACAGGGAAATCAGTTATTAATTTTAGGTTGCAGATGGGGAACTGAGAGTGTCTAATTGAGCCACTTGGGGTTTAGGGCTAAAGATAAGACCAAGATCCAACATAGAAGCATATAAGGAGGTTGGGGAAGACTCTACAATGGGAATTCTTTGATCTGACCATATTCAGAGCTTGGTGAAGCTGAGTGAGGTGACAGTTCATGCAGAATCAGAATCTTTTCTCTTAGCCTTGCTAACTCTCAATTGTCATTGTATTTCTGGAAGTTATTCACAATCCAAGGCTAAACAACATTTGTACATTATGCATATGTGCACAATACCAGCCTGAGGGCTCACTTGAGACAGAGTAAACAAACTAGTGGAGCAGGAGCTCCTACTAGTGATCAGAAGAAATTGTCATCACTACAGCTTGACAAGAGAGAGACACCCATTTCTCCAAACACAATGGGAATGAGGAAAGAAGGGAATCACAAACACAATTTTTAAAATAATCTCTGTAGTTGTGTGCATACAATGGATGCCTGCAAAGCACCTGACCATCATTTTTACGATTTCTTCTATATAATATTGAATGGAAGCCACCATTAAAAATTTTCACTTGGGGGCTGGCGCTGTGGTGCAGCAGGTTAACGCCCTGGCCTGAAGCGCCGGCATCCCATATGGGCGCCGGTCCTAATCCCAGCTGCTCTGTTTCCAATCCAGCTCTCTGTTGTGGCCTGGGATAGCAGTAGAAGATGCCCCTGCACCCACACGGAAGACCTGGAAGAAGCTCTTGGCTCCTGGCTTTGGATCAGCGTAGCTCCGGCCATTGCGGACAACTGGGGAGTGAACCATCAGATGGAAGACCTCTCCTCTCTCTGTGTGTAATTCTTGACTTTCAAATAAATAAATTTTTTTTTTTGGACAGGCAGAGTGGACAGTGAGAGAGAGAGAGAGACAGGGAGAAAGGTCTTCCTTTTGCCGTTGGTTCACCCTCCAATGGCCACTGCAGCCAGCGCACCGCGCTGATCCGAAGGCAGGAGCCAGGTACTTATCCTGGTCTCCCATGGGGTGCAGGGCCCAAGCACTTGGGCCATCCTCCACTGCACTCCCTGGCCACAGCAGAGAGCTGGCCTGGAAGAGGGGCAACCGGGACAGAATCCGGCACCCTGACCGGGACTAGAACCCGGTGTGCCGGTGCCGCAAGGCGGAGGATTAGCCTAGTGAGCCACGGCGCCGGCCAAATAAATAAATTTTTAAAACATTTTACTTGAAGATGATAAAGAAATGCTACAGCAGATTCTGTTTGTGCAATAATGTGACATAAACAAACAGCTGGGTAGCAGTATAGCAAAATAAACACTCTCAGACCATAAAATATTTTATCTCTGTTTACAGCTTATAGGGCTTTCTTCCACTGGATTATAAAATACTGTCTTTTTCAGTGAGATGGAAGGTATCAGTAATAATTATTCACGTATTGAGACAGATAAATATTATTATATCAGAAACCACACAAGTTAAGTACATAACCCAAAAAGTTACAGAACCCTTGCAGTCCCTTGCAGTGTGCCCACTGCTTATACATCACTTGGTAGTATGTTCTTTGAAGCTAAGTCAATATAAACAGTGGTTAGGAGCCCTAGTGACTACCCCAATACTGTTCACATATGCCAGGGCCTCAAGACAAAGAAATGGAAGATGACAGAGTCCTTTTTGGGGAAGCAAAAAAAATTTTTTTTTCTGATAAATTTATCTCCCTACCAGTCCATGAGCATTGCTATGCCTCAATCTCCAGAATCTAAGCAGAATGAAGAAGAGAAAGAATTCTGTATGATTATTTAGGATTTAATTTCTGGAGTGCCTAAAAAGACATATTTATCCAGAAGTTTTAGAAAGGGCTCTGGAAGCTTTTTTGATTTTATTTCCTTTGCAATCTTTGGTCTAGTCATGTTCCTTAACGAGAGTATAATATAAATATAAAGGCACTTCAAATAGTTCATAGAAAATATGTATTATGAAAAAACTATGCATGGATTTCAAAATCTCTTACATACAAATAAACTTATTTTTAATTATATTTTCCACAAACTTATTGAAGAATAATTTCATTGATGATTAAAAAAATAGGTGATGACTAACATTTGTCATTTATGTTGGGGGAAAATGCTTTCCACCTCTGTTTTCATGTGGAGGTGCATATTTCAGAGTCCTGCCCCTGAGTCCTCCTCCTCAGCGGAGGGGAGTAGCTCAGCAATTCAGCAGGTTTGGGAAAAGGAACTGGATGGGTATAGGTCAGCCTTTTCTGGGTCCTGTTTCTGGGGAGTCACCCTTCAATATAGCAGGTTTTCCAGGTATAGGTGTCCACAGGACAAGCTTATAACTGAGCCTACCTTGTGCCTGAGTGTGTGCATTTATCAACTACAGGATGAAGCCTCGGCAGGCCCGCTTGCCACAGCTTTAGGTCTGGTGTTGCTGATAATTCTCACCACCTCTTGACACTCTCTCAATTTGGGCTTGGAAGAGAGGGGTGTCATGACATGACCCTCCAAATGCTAACCATGTAAAATATTTAGTCACTTTTTCAAACATTATCTTAAATACATTTGATATAACATCTACTTTCCCCATTTTGGAAGCTTACACTGATATTTTAACTCTGAGGCTGAATGAGTTTAATCTGTTGCCAAACTCAGGGAGTGTGAAATTTATGTTTTCTATCTGCTCTTAATTTACATTTATCTGTGGCCACAAGGGGGCACAACTTTCTTAACCTGTGATGGAAGAATCAAAATTAGAAGGACAGGAGAGATCTGAGATGATGACATTTACCTGGAAATTGTTGTATTTGTAAAGGGTTCCCCCAGTGAGCTGAGGAACAAGACCCAAAGAGGCCACATCCACATACTGACTGGGAAAGAGGAAGAGCGTCACAGAGCAGCCGTGGGCCACGCAGTCCTTGGCCAGCGAGTCATAGACATTTGTTTGGGGCTGGAAAAGTATCTGAAGAAAAAGATGCAAGAAAGAAAAACAAATATCACAAAATGCTTTTGTATTAAAATTTAAATTTTCACTGAATCCTTCTTTTAAAAAAGATTTATTTATTTATTTGAAAGTCAGAGATACAGAGACACAGGGAGGGACAGAAAGACTCTTCCATCCACTGGTTCAGTTCCCAGATGGCCATAACAGCCAGGGCTGAGCCAGGCCTATGCTAGGAGCTTCATTCGGGACTCCCACAAGGATGACAGGGGCCCAAGCACTTGAGCCATCATTTGCTACTTTTCCCAAGCCATTAGCAGGGAGCTGGATAGGAAGTGGAGCAGCCAGGACACAAACTCACACCCATATGGGATGTCAGTGTTGCAGGCAGCAGCTTTACCTGCTACGCCACAACACCCGCCCCTCCACTGAATTCTTAATAAATTTTTAAGTGAAAAAAAATTAATTTTTCAGTTAAGTGAACTGCACTGAAGAAAGTCATTATAATCATTAGTGTTGTAGCCATTTATTGAGCACCTAGTCTATGCTATGCTTGTGCCTGTGAAATGTTTCTATGTGTGTGATTTTATTTGATCCTCCGCCACTAGGCCTAATGAAACTAACTTTGCTGTTTTTGCTTTACAGACCTAGATGAAGCACCATGATGTCATGTGGCCAGTGTTTGAATGACTACAGCCATGGTCTTAACCTTCCCCCTGATTGCTATGCTCCCAGAGTTTTAAGTAAAGGTATATTTTGAGTATCAGGCTCCTCTACTTCCTGCCTCAAGTCTCTGCCTCAAAAGAGTGCTGCTACATGGTGCAATCTACCTTGTTCTCTACCCTTTTAGATTTTGGCATTTCTCCTACTTCCTTCATTCTACAACAATCCTATCACTCAGTCTCTCTTATACAGTGTATACATGAGACATGTGTGGGCCCTTATTGTAATTGATATTTCAGACTTCAATTTTTCTAGAAGTGTACAATTTCTGAAGGTATTTGCAATTTGCAGTATTCCTATGCTAAATGATGGCCTGCTGGGGCTGGCGCCATGGCTCACTTAGTTAATCCTCCGCCTGCAGTGTTGGCATCCCATATGGGCGCCGGGTTCTAGTCCTGGCTGCTCCTCTTCCAGTCCAGCTCTCTGCTGTGGCCTGGGAAGGCAGTGGAGGATGGCCCAAGTGCTTGGGCCCCTGCACCCACATGGGAGACTAGGAGGAAGCATCTGGCTCCTGGCTTCAGATTGGCACAGCGCCGGCTGTAGCGGCCATTTGGGGAGTGAACCAACGGAAGGAAGACTTTTTTTTTTTTTTTTTTGAAATAAGAATACATTTATTCATTTTTATTTCAAATGAAGTTGTCAAGATAGTTTCGAAATTCAACACGTTAAATATATTTATTGAGTGCTTTCTCTATTGCAGGTTTGGCCTGTTGAACATGCATTTTTTTTTAACTTTTATTTAATGAATATAAATTTCCAAAGTACAGCTTATGGATTACAATGCCCCCCCCCCCAATAACTTCCCTCACACCCGCAACCCTCCCCTTTCCCTCTCCCTCTCCCCTTCCCTTCACATCAAGATTCATTTTCAATTCTCTTTATATACAGAAGATCAGTTTAGCATATATTAAGTAAAGGTTTCAACAGTTTGCACCCACATAGAAACACAGAGTGAAAAATACTGTTTGAGTACTAGTTATAGCATTAAATCACAATGTACAGCACATTAAGGACAGAGATCCTACATGAGGAGTAAGTGCACAGTGACTCCTGTTGTTGACTTAACAAATTGACACTCTTGTTTATGGCACCAGTAATCACCCTAGGCTCTTGTCAGGAGTTGCCAAGGCTATGGAAGCCTTTTGAGTTCACCGACTCTGATCATATTTAGACAAGGTCGTAGTCAAAGTGGAAGTTCTCTCCTCCCTTCAGAGAAAGGTACCTCGGAAGGAAGGCTTCTATCTCTCTCTCTGTCTATAACTCTACCTGTCAAATAAAAAAACAAAAATGCTGGCCTGCGATCACACATGAGATTTAGCTTCTCCTTTTTCTTACATAAAGGACACACGGCTTCTTCCTTTCCCCATCTTGATAACTGACAGATGGAAACTTTCAAGTGTAATTGTTTACAACGCACCTTCTCCTTGTCTGTATTAACCAGTTTTTTGTCATCTCTGTTTTTCAGCTTCCCTGGTGCTTCAGCAGTTGGCAAGGAGGAATGGAAAATGAATAGCTTCCCTGGACAGTCAGCCGCCTGAAAAAGAAAAAGGGAAAAAAAGTCACACAAAAATGCCTGGGAAGGCTTCATTTTAAGAGAACCAAAAATGAATTAAAATATCCAAGTTCCTTCTATAAGTCAAGCATCATATTCATCTAAGTCAATCCTCATATAACCTTTGGGTCAATGGGCAGGTACTATTCTACTTGATAAACTAGAAAAGTGAGGCTTGGTGAGGATAAGTCATACAAGCTGCAAATCAAAGAGTCGACATTTAAACACAGGTTTATATACCAGGATGCCTTTAAAAATATATTAAAATGATTTGTGTTACGTTGAGAATCCTTTCTTGGTCAGCCTTTCAGAACCAAGTGAATTCCGTGATGCAAAGCAGTGATAGAATTTCCAGGATCACTCGTTCTCTCTCCACCTCGTGGAACCAGGACAAGCACAGAAGGGTTTACAAAAGATACTGCGAGGTTCATGGATGAATAAGACATCACGAAGTTAATTTGTAAAAGTTTCTGGACTACAGTATTCAAGAAACAAATTGACAATTTAAGGAAAAATCATTCAGGGCATCTATGTGCTTCAGGACAACAGATTTCATTTGCTTACTCAGATACCTGAGGGAAAACAGTGTTTGGAATACACGTCTAAGTATTTAGCATTTACAGGTGGCTTAATCAGAGGTGGCTTGTCAAACTTGTCGATAAAAAGGACTGTAAACAGCTGCACTGTCATCAATGCCTGCCTGCAAATTTCCAGTGATGATACAGAAGCTGTAGAACATTCTGGAATACAGCCTTCAATAATGTAAAGAGATAAATTATTCATGTGTAAAGTATTCAAGTAGTATGATTAAACTACACTGTTGAACATTTGTACAGAACTAAGGGTGCATTTTATCAATCTAATAAATTAAAGCAGATAAATGAACATCTACTATGACTTATACTTTACTGGAACTATTCAAAATAAAACCCAATTTCAAACAACCAGACTCCAAGATGTAACTCTTTATTTTAAATATTGTTGTTTGCTTAGAGTGATATGTATTTAACCAAAGATGGAAACACAAAACTCAGGGCTTGTTGAGTTAGCATAAAGAAAAGTATGACCAATCCGATCATTTGTATAAGAATTAATAAATTTTGATAAAGTAAAAAAAAAAGAATTTCCAGGATCATGGTGCAATGTAAGCTCTTATTTCAAACTTCTGGTAAATGTGATTAAAACAAAGGTAGTATTTCAAGGAAAGATGCAGAAGAATGTAGTGGTGGTGTGCCAATAGCAGACACCTGGAAGCAGCTATGAGGTGTGATGACAAAAGGAAAAATGTGTGTTCAATTTTATGCATCTGTAGTCTCTGGGAAACAATTAAAAGATTTGGGCTCCATGCAAGTGTATAAAGCATTATGATTATTTAAATGTTTGAAGGAGCTTAGAAGCAACATACCAAGTATAATTTCCGGAAATTATATGTGATTCAATATATTGTCCCTCCACCTGCATCCTTCCTTTCTCCAAGCCACACTGCACACTGCTGCCTCTGAAATGGAGGCAACAGTGCTGATCAAGTGGGTGACTTTTCTCTTTAAGAATACTGACAGGGCCAGTGTTGTGGTGCAGCAGGTTAAGCTACTGCCTGTGGCTCCTGCATCCTGAGTCCCAGCCGTTCCACCTATGATCCAGCTCACTGCCAGTGTGCCTGGGATGGCAGTGGATGATGGTCCAAATACTTGGGCCTCAGCCATCTATGTGGGAGGCCTGGATGGAGTTCCTGCTTCCTGGGTTTGGCCTGGCCCCGCCCCTGCTGCTACAGCCACTTGGGGATCAAGCCAGCAGACTGAAGATCTTCTGCATTCCCCGCCTCTATGTAACTCTGCCTTTCAAATAAACAAATCTCTTTCTTAAAAATAATCCTGGGGCAGGCACTGTGGCGCAACGGGTTAACGCCCTGACCTGAAGCGCCAGCATCCCATATGGGCACCAGTTCTAGTCCCGGCTGCTCCTCTTCTGATCCGGCTCTCTGCTGTGGCCTGGGAAAGCAGTAGAAGATGGTCCAAGTCCTTGGACCCCTGTACCCGCGTGGGAGACTGAAAGAAGCTCCTGGCTCCTGGCTTTGGATTGGCACAGCTCCGACCCTTACAGCCAATTGGGAGGTGAACCATCAGATGGAGGACCTCTCTCTCTCTCTGCCTCTCTTCTCTCCGTGTAACTCTTTCAAATAAATAAATCTTTAAGAAATAAATAAATAAAAACAATCCTGAAGGTTTTCTAAGGCAGGATAGAGTCCACAGTCCTTTATGGTGATGGGAGCAGGAAGGGTGGAAACAGTAAGATGAGCTGTCACTAGTATCCACTGTATCCAGGCCCTTCACACATGGTTTCTTATGTGACTCACACCCCTGTGCAGTATAGGTACTGCTGTCTGCATTGTAAGGATAGGAACACTGAGGTTCATCCGATTTGACTCAGACCACACATCTAGTAGGTGACAGTTCAAGGTCTGTGGAAGTTTAGTTTGAATCTATCTTCCCAGTCTAATCCCCTGGCATCCTTTGCACTCAAAGTTTCAGCCATGTAAGTTCCTTGCTTTCCTGGAATACACCGCATGTCTTACACACCTCCATGTCTTTGCACATAGCATAGAATCACTTTCTCTCTTGTCTGCCTGGAGCTGTTTTTGCAAAGGCCAGTGTGGGTGGCAAACACTGGTGTGCCTGGGTTAGTTGTAAGCTGTACTTTAAGTTATGTTACTATAAATTGAGTGGGGAGAGCAGGAATTTAGCCTGGCAGTTAAGAGGTCAGTTGAGATATCCATATTCTACAAATCAGAGTGCCTGGGTTTGATTTCCAGCTCCAGTTTCTGCTTCCAGCTTCCTGCGAAAGTGTCCTCTGTGAGTTATGGGTGATGGCTCAAGTATTTGGATCCTTGCCACCTGGTTTGAGTCCCTGGCTTCCAGGTTTGTCCTAGCCGCACCCTGTATAGTTCTTCATCTTTGTCTCTCTGCATGTATCTCAAATAAATAAATATTCAGAGAACTCAAGGTTATTCCTGTCCTAATGTGTCTCTGAGTGCCATTCTGACACACTTTGTGAAATGGGTCACAAAGATGGTGTCACAGCTAACATGGGTCGATCTCAGCAGTAGTGAGCAAGAAACTGAGTGGTAACGTTAATGTTCCATGTGCCTTCTACTGAAAAGTTATTCACAGAAATACCATTAGATAGGGGCAAGTGTTGTGGCACAGTGGGTTAAACTGAAGCTTGGGATACCTGCATCCCTATCAGAGTGCCACAGTGCCAGCCCCCAGTTGAATATTTCAGACTTTAAAGAAAGTATGAAGAACTAATAATACTAATAATTAGTTATTAGTAGCTCACGTTTTTGTTGTTGTTGGTTTTTCTGTTTGTCGCTCCCCCTCTTCGTGGAGGAACGACACTAAGCCCTGCCTAGGCTTCATATCCGAGTCACGGCACCATTATGTCGCTCCCCCTCTTCGTGGAGGAACGACACAGGACCCTGCGCTGTTCTTTCGTCTGCTCGGCCCTCCCCAGGTTTGCTGCTGGTTCTTCCAGGGTTGGCTACCGTCCCTTCCACCTCCGTGGAAGGGCGGTTCCCCCTGCCACATTCCCCACTTCTGCGGGGGAGCGGCACACCGCCGGCCAGCCGGCTCTCTCGGGGGCTGCACAGGTGTTCCTCTTAGATGTTCCTGGTGCATGCCGTCTCTCTCCTCCTTTATAGTCCTCCTCCACCAATCCTAACTCGGCTGCCCACACACTGAGCACGCTGCTCTCCTCCAATCAGGAGCAGGTCCTGCAGCTTGTCAAGTTGGTGAGAGGCAGCGGGGTAGAAGCTGTTGCCTCCTCCCCCAGCGCCATATTGTGGGAGAGCAGATGCATAGAATAAGTCTTAATTCCAGTAACTCAGTCCAGTCCAGGTTGCTCCCCACACTGTTTGCTTCAAGAAGTTTAGATTTTACTTGGCATCTTTCTGATAGAAAGTAAAGTTGTAACTCAAAGAGTGAGTCTACTTCTAAAATGTCATTATTTAGATACACAATAAGGAAAACTTCAGTTTGATGTGCTTCCTGTTTGTACTCCCTGTCCACAGGGGATGAGATTTTCATCTTTGGCTTCCTGTGCAGAACATTTTGGGCTACTGGGCTCACTGGCCACACTTCTGGGATTTCTGGAGTTATTCTATGTTCTCTCTTGTTCCCCTCCCTCTTTTAAAATAAAAACAATAAACATGTCTTCTAAAAAGAGTCATATCTCTTCTCCTATACTCTAAGCAACTTAGAAGCAGAGACAGTGGTATTTATCTTGCCTTATACAAAACACAGGCATTTAATAAATCTTTGTTGATTGAAAGAACAAGTCAATGAGTGACCTGGCCTGTTCAATATTTTAATACTACCTTGCAAATTCCCCATCTGGTTAGCTCTTAGCCTAATAATGACTTCAGGCAAGAATTTTAGTGCCCTTCTACGTAAGTTATACAAATTTAAGTCTGAAGAGATACTGAGATATTTAAGATATTGCCTTAAGAGGCAATGATATAATACAACTCTCAGAGGTAGCTCAAGACACTCACACACCCTAAACATTTATACAGACACACAGTTATCCTAGTTGGAAACTTTTTTCTTCATCCAAAGCTGACAAAGTTGCTATAAAGCAAAAAGCTTCAACTGGAGGCAAGCTCTAACTACACTACAGCAGTTTCTGCTCTTACACGATGAATTATAATCATCCAGAATTTTCCTGACAGGCCAGAATAAACTTCTTAATTAACTTATTAATCATATTAACAACCTATTTACAAAAAGGCTTTGAGGAAACTTATTATGATTAAAACCACATATACAAGAGAAGCACTAGGGGAAAGTAAAGTACTGGCAGTCAGTAATGAGATCGGGAAAGGAGACAGTTGTGTAGAAAATACACCATAAGTATTTGCAATATTTTATTGATAGTTCAGGCTAAAGAAAACATTTGGAAACTTTATGAGCTAGAACTGCTTGTAGTAACTGACTCTACAAAAGCAGCTAGTGAATCTACACGTTAAGAAACTGAATAACTCCAAGGGTATCTTCACTGTACATTCTGCATAAGACAGAAATTTTCATCACAGGTTTTACTTTAGATTTATTTATTATGAGTCAGAGTTACAGGGAGAGAAAGAGAGAGAAGGAGAGGGGGAAAGAATGAAAGAGAGGAAGAGAGAGACAGAGAGAGAGAGAGAGAGAGAGACACTTCTATATGCTAGTTCACTCTATAGATGGCCAGAATAGCCTACACTGGGCCAGGCCAAAGCCAGGAGCCAGGAGCTTCATCTGGCTCTCCCATGTGGGTGGCAGGGGCCCAAATACTTGGGCCATCTTTCGCTGCTTTTCCCAGGCTATCAGCAAGGATCTGGATTGCAAGTGGAACAGCCAGGACATGAACTGGTGCCCATATGCGAGGCTGGCATTGCAGGCATCAGCTTTATCTGTTGTGCCGCAATGATGGTCCCTTTTCATAGTTATTTCTTATTTTGGGCATGAATTTAAAACTTAGGGTTGGTGAAGTCAAAATATTATAGCACAAAAGTTGCACGTGAAATTCATTGGGTGATGGATGTAATTTTCTAGTGAGTTGACATAAAGATATTCTCAGAGACTGTGGAACAAGTCACAAAATTCCTCACACTGGGAACTCCCAAATATGGACAATCATAAGAATAAACTGGGGGCTCTCATGCTCACAATCTCTGGGAGTCTACCAGAAATGTGCATTTTTGAAAAGCACCCTTGCTTTACCACATAACCATATGAATAAGTCAGTTGAGGAACCACTGCCTCATCTCTTGGCAGCGGAGGAGCATGATTCAAGCCCTGTGTGAAGACCAGTGCTGTGGGAACAATGTTGACCCTGCCGGCAGCAACATGACAGTAACTGCCATTCACATGATGTCCAACAATGTTATTTTATAAAGGCAGTTCTAGGGCCGGCGCTGTGGCGTAGTGGATAAAGCCACCGCCTGCAGTACACATGGTGCCGGTTCTAGTCCCGGCTGCTCCTCTTCCAATCCAGCTCTCTGCTGTGCCCTGGGAAAGCAGTAGAAGATGGCCCAAGTCCTTGGGCCCCTGCACCCACATGAGAAACCCGGAGTAAGCTCCTGGCTCCTGCCTTGGGATCAGCCGTTGCGGCCATCTGGGGAGTGAACCAGCGGATGGAAGATCTCTCTCTGTGTCTCTACCTCTCTCTGTAACTCTGTCTTTCAAGTAAATAAAATAAATCTTTAAAAAAAATAAAGGCAGTTCTGTATCTTTTTAGAAAGACGGTTCTTTACCATTTATAAAAACAGTTAATTTTACTTCATAAGAATACTACTATGCATTAAATTTATGGATAAAATTTTCTGGATTGTTATCTTTAAATCTTAGGTTCTTCTCATTTTGAAAAGTCAAGGTAAAAATACACAACAGTACAATGGTAAATTCCAAACACAATGAAAGATAACATGTGAATGATATGAAGATACACTGACTTAAACAAACTGAACTCTGATGGACTGAGGATACCCAATGACCTAAGTGAACATCATGGTTATTAAGAACACAGCAATTTTTCAGGATTGCATAATAAACAACAAATATCACATACACATGCAGATACACAAATCAGCTTACATATTTTTTGTTTCAAAGCTATCAAGGAGCCTCTAGACCTCTCATGGACTGCAACTGGTTTTTTGTTGTTGTTGTTGTTGTTTTTTGGACAGGCAGAGTGGCCAGTGAGAGAGAGAGACAGAGAGAAAGGTCTTCCTTTGCCGTTGGTTCACCCTCCAATGGCCGCCCTGGCCGGCGCACTGCAGCCGGCGCACCGCGCTGATCCGATGGCGGAGCCAGGTACTTCTCCTGGTCTCCCATGGGGTGCAGGGCCCAAGCACCTGGGCCATCCTCCACTGCACTCCCGGGCCATAGCAGAGAGCTGGCCTGGAAGAGGGGCAACCGGGACAGAATCTGGCGCCCCGACCAGGACTAGAACCCGGTGTGCTGGCGTCGGAAGGCGGAGGATTAGCCTATTGAGCCACGGCGCCAGCCGACTACAACTGTTTTAAGACAGTAGTGTTCCCTTCTAGTCATGAAAGAAGGCTGAACTGATATTCTATATGCCAGCCCACTGGATGCCAGGCCCCCATACTTATTTCCACCGCACTAAGTTGTCTTCATTGAGGAAATGGTAGTGTATGAATATCCACTCATCCTCTCAGGCATGTTATTCCCAGTTCTAACTTCTCAGAGGAGAAAGAGTTGTAGGGTTATGTACGACTTGTCATATGTAAGGAAATTTACTTATGGACTTCTAGATATCCTAATGGAAGACAGAGAAACAACTTTTTCAAATTGAAATAGGAGATAACTAGCTTGTTTACAATGTAGAATAAAAGAATTCCCAGAGCTGGCACTGTGGTGTAGTTGGCTAAGCCTCCACCTGCAGTGCCGGCATCGCATATGGGGCAATGGTTAGTGGCCCAACTGCTCCTCTTCCAATCTAGCTCTCTACTATGGTCTGGGAAAGAAGTGGAAGATGGCCCAAGTCCTTGGGCCTCTGCACCCATGTGGGAGACCCAGAAGAAGCTCCTGGCTTCAGAATGGCCCACCTCCAGACATTTAAGGAGCGAACCAGCATAATTCTACCTCTCAAATAAATAAATAAACCTTTTTTTTTTTTTTAAAAAAAGAGGAATTCCCAAGTTTTTCTGTGGTTCAAACAATGATCATTTTTGGCTTCTACTGGGTTAGTACTAAAATCTCAAGTTGCTGTACAATATAAATTTATTACCAATTTTATATTAATACACATTCTAAGACTGTTTGAGGGACACCCATAATAGTCTTTGATCCCATAAGTGAATACTCTGTAGAACAAAAAGCATAGGCAAGAATTGCTGTACTAGGACTATACTCTAAAATTGGACAAATTTATGTGGTAAGTACTTCATAAATCAGTTCTGCACTATTATTTTGGATGTTTATTTTGTTATTGTTAATACCTATTTATTTTATTTATTTATCTATTTGAAAGGCAGGAAGAGAGAAACAGAAAGCTCTCCTATCCATTGATTTACTCCCCAAAATGCCTGTAACATGCTGAGCCAGACTGAAACCAGGAACCTGGAACGCAATCCAGATCCTCCATGTGGGTATCGGGGACCCAAACTTCTTGAACCATCATCTACTGCATCTCAAGGTGCTGTAAATGGGAATGGAGGCAGGACTTGAGCCTGGGTACTCTGATATGGGATGGTGACATCCCAAGCAGCATCTTAATTGCTGTGCCAAATGCTTAACCCTAGCCACTTATTTTTTTTAATATCCAAGATATATTCTGTTTATTTAGTTTCTTTTTTTTTATTTAGTTTCTTGATTGACATAAAGCTATTCATATATATTCATGGGGTAACAATGTAATGTTCTGATAGGTACCTACTTGGTGTAATCATTGAATTAGAGTAACTAGCACAATCATCACTTCAAAGACTTAGGCCATCGTAAAAAAAATCAAATCCTCTCCTATTTTTCACTGTACAGTACATTATCATAAACTATAGCCATACTGTTAAGCCATAGAACACCAGATCTTATTCCTCCTATCTAACATCGTGCCCAGTGACTGACCTCTGTCCATTCCATCAACCCTCCCCAATCCCTATCTTCTGGTAGCCACTGATCTACTCTGAACTTCTATGAGGTCAACTTTTTTAGAGTCCACATATAAGTGGGATCATGTGGTATTTGCCTTTCTGTGCATGACTTATTTCATTGAATATAATGCCCTTTGGTCCATTTAAACGTTTTTTTTTTTATTTTTTTACTTTTTTTTTGACAGGCAGAGTGGACAGTGAGAGAGAGAGAGACAGAGAGAAAGGTCTTCCTTTGCCGTTGGTTCACCCTCCAATGGCCGCCGAGGCTGGCGTGCTGCAGCCAGCGCACGCACCGCACTGATCCGATGGCAGGAGCCAGGTGCTTCTCCTGGTCTCCCTTGCGGGTGCAGGGCCCAAGCACTTAGGCCATCCTCCACTGTACTCCCTGGCCACAGCAGAGAGCTGGCCTGGAAGAGGGGCAACCGGGACAGAATCCAGCGTCCCAACCGGGACTAGAATCCGGTGTGCCGGCGCCGCAAGGCGGAGGATTAGCCTAGTGAGCCACGGCCCCGGCCGTAAATGTTTATTTTTAATGGTTGAATAGTATTACATTATGTGTTTATATGCCACATTTTCTTTAACTATTCATGTGTTGGTGGACATTTAGGTTGATTGCATATATTGGCTATTGTGAATAGTGCTACAATAAACATGGGAGTATACATGTTTCTTTGACAGACATTGTCCCGATGATTTACTTTTCTTTGGATATGTACTTAATAAAAGAATAGCTCTGGGGCCAGCACTGTGGTGTAGTGGGTGGAGTTGCTACCTGGAGTGCCAGCATCCCATATAGGTGCTGGTCCCTGTCCCAGCTGCTCCACTTCCAATCCAGCTCTCTGCTACAGCCTGGGAAAGCAGTAGAAGATGGCCCAAATCTTTGGGTCCCTACACCCGCATGGGAGACTTGGAAGAAGCTCCTGGCTCCTGGCTTCAGGTTGGTGTAGCTCCGGCCATTGTGGCCAGTTGGGGAGTGAACCAGAGGATGGAAGACCTCTCTTTCTCTCTCTCTCTCTCTCTCTCTCTCTCTCTCTCTTTGCCTCTCCTCTCTGTGTAACTCTGACTTCCAAATAAAAAAATAAATCTTTAGAAAAAAAAAAAAAGAAAGAGTAGCTCTATTTTTAATTTTTAAAAGGATGTTAATCAATGTTATGCCAACAACTTTGGCAACTTATGTGGAACACATCTATTTCTTCAAAAACACAAATTCAGGGGCTGGCATTGTGGCATAAGGAGTTACACTGCTACCTGCGATGCTGGTAGCCCACATGGGTACCCATTTGAGTCCTGGCTGCTCTGCTTCTGATCTAGCTCCCTGCCAGTGCACCTGGGAAAGCAGCGGAAGATGGCCCATGTAGTTGGGCCCTGCACATTTATTTTCAAAGTTAGCTTAAATTTAACATAATAACATTTAAAAATTAATTATAAGAAATACCCATCTTGGTCAAACAGGCTTGACTCTTGCGCTAGGGTACTAATAATGAAGAGTAAGTGCTTTTTAATCACTCTGCCTTCTTTAGTTTGTTGTCTCTACTGCTATGAAAACAACCAGAATCATGTGGGCTCAGCTTGCCAGTAACAGCCATAGCCAGCCTCTCATCTTCTCTCAGCAATCAGAAAGGCCCTGAGCAGCATTCACATCTCTGTACATGAGTGTCACAAGGCCTTGCCCTTGCATGTTTGAAAACCCCAAGGAAAGGGACAGTCATATGGGAATTTCTTTCCTCTAATCTAAGAGTTCAGATATTGCAGAACTAATTTTAAAATAGATCATATAAAAGTTCATATAAAAGCCAAAGGGAGGAGCCAAACTGGAAATCCTGACCAAATCAGTTGCTCAGCTGCTAAGGGTGCTGGAATGTAAACGCTGGGAGCAGTCTGTGCTTTTGGCCACTTCCTCCTGAGATTTGTGGGGAAGTTTGGAATAGTCTCTTGCAGCCTACGTGTTTTAATCAAGACTGTATTTTCTTTTATAAATAAATCTTTTCAGTTGTGTTTGTTGGTCTCTGTTTTGCTAGCAATTAGAGTAGAAGTGACTTCTCACCTTGAGTGCCTCCATGCCAGCCTGGATGACTGGAGCAAAAACAGTCTCGTTTTCATTGGAATCTGCAAACATCTCTGGAATCTGGTCCAATAAACTGTAAGAAACGAATGAACAAAAGATTTTAAGTATTCAGCATATTAGTAACAAAATTCAAGAAATAAGTCACTGGCCATTTCAAGTCTAAACATATATGGTATTTATTTTAGCCTCAACACTATGGGTGAGTTTCTCAGATCATTCCTCAGAGAATGATATCTTGGCATGGCCTGGCACCAAAATCCATGATTTGGATGGAAAATTTGCTCACAAAATCTAATTTCTTTGTAGATACTTTTTTTTTTTTTTTTTTTAACAGGCAGAGTGGACAGTGAAAGAGACAGAGAGAAAGGTCTTCCTTTACCGTTGGTTCACCCCTCAATGGCTGCTGTGGCTGGCACGCTGCGGCCAGCGCACCGCACTGATCCGAAGCCAGGAGCCAGGTGCTTCTCCTGGTCTCCCATGCAGGTGCAGGGCCCAAGCACTTGGGCCATCCTCCACTGCACTCCCTGGCCACAGCAGAGAGCTGGCTAGAAGAGGAGTGACCAGGACAGAATCCGGCACCCCAATCAGGACTAGAACCCGGTGTGCCGGTGCCTCAGGCAGAGGATTAGCCTATTGAGCCGCAGCGCCCCCTCCAGCCTGTAGATACATTTTTATTTACTACATTTGTCATCTCTTTAATTGTAAATTCTTAGAACAATGACTACTTCTTTAGTTATTATTGCCATTAGCCTTGAATATGCTCATAAACATGCAGGAAATATCTTCTTTGCAGTACTTTGCCAACAAAAAGAAAAGATCTAACACAAATGACATAATCAATATTTATAAAACTCCTTTGCTAATGAGAAAACAAAAAATGCAACTGAGACACAACACAATGCAATTAAAAACAGACTCCTGATGTGTAAATTATAAAACATTTGATACTTACTTGTGAATAACAGCTTGGGATTCCTGATAATTGACAAGGAATCCATCCAATAAAGGAACAAAGACCTCTCCAACATCGGTCACCACCATCATCTGAGGCTGAGCCAAATTACTTTTCACATTGAAGAAATGGAGAACTTTGTTATATGTGATAAAACCAACACGAATTGCAGATGTCTCTTCATGTTCTTCCCTGGAAGGAATAAAAAATATTTGCAGTCCTTTTATAAATTTATAATGAGAGAGAAGTCTCTCTCATATATTCAGTAAGGTGTTCTTCTACAAGTTATATGGAAGACATGTTTAAAATTTTGGTCTTAATTTCAGAGGCATGGTAGGGGGGTTCTAAGTAAAAAAAATTAAACAGGTATTATGAAAACATTTGCTCACATTTTAATATATTTATTAAATCTATGCCAAATTATGAAGATTCTTTGTGTTTTTTTTTGGGTTTTGTTTTGTTTTGTTTTGTTTTGGTGAACAAGCTATGCCTATTACATTCTTCATAAGCACAGCTCTCTCTGAAGTTACCAGAAGGTCAGGAGAACAAACGGAGTATCTGAGGCAATAGAAAGGAAAGGTGTAGTCACATAACAGGACAGCTGTCTTTATCAAGAAAGGTCTTGCTCCTCCTGTGATCCTTTTCTTACACATCCTAGTGAATTTCTATAGGAAAACAAGTTACTTTTGAGATCTATATACCATATAAACATACACTATAAATATATAAAATGAATTACAATTTATAAATTGACAATGCAATTCTTAATAGGTGATCATTTGTGACGGTATGGCAAAGCAATAAAAGCTCCAAAACTTAACAAAAACCGCAATTTTTAAAGGAATCCCAAAACAAGGCCTTAGTATTCTGAAAGGTTAAAAGGATGAATGCTCTCATTCCAGTCCATACTAAGTATATTCAGAATTCAGTGTTCTAGACTCTAGTTACAAGTTTACTGAATGTACTATTCTCTCTTCCTCTCTCCTTCCTTCTCTTCTTACCTCCCTAAACACTACACACTATTGATCCCCTTGCAAATTTTCAGTGTTGGACATCACAGCATGTTCAACAGTCGAGAGAAAGCTATAAAATTTATGTGCCATTTTCTGTGGCCCTTAGGTATGCACAAAATTTATTTTTTCTAGGGGACAACTTTTTTGAAGAAGAACCCAATTTGCTCAGTTTCTAAATTTTTCACTTGGCATAAAGAGTTAATTGAGGACAAGAGAAAGGAAAACAGAAGCTCAAATTTCTGATTCCCCAGCAGAGACAACCCAATTACTTTGACATTTCAGCAGAGCACAGACTGACAAAGCACGGACTGTCAACTATTTTGTTTCTTCTCTACTTCTTTAGCTGACTCACAGCAACTGTGTTACACTGGCCACTTCGTAACTGTGGCCTTGATAAATGGGTGGGCAATTTAAATAGGTTTTCCTAATCTCTCCCAAACACACTTGGGAAATGTTTATACTCTGGACACTTATAAAGCTTTCAGAACTGGGAATCCTGTTCTCTGGAACTACACATACAGAGCCACTGAAAACACTTCAGTATCCTCTACTGCAGGACTTCATGCAGCCCACCCTCCCTACACTGCATCCACACTTTCCTCTCCCCTCCATATTCAACACAATCTCACTCTTCCACATCAAACACAAATCTCTTCTCCTCTGTGAAACCTCCCTGAGGCTACTAACCAGAAGTCATGTCCTCTTCCAAATTTCTATAAATCATTCTCATCAGGTTCTTAGCAGAGGATGCCTTTTAGTTCACATTTCATGAGTCCTGGACTTTAAGGTAAAAAAGAGCAGGGCCCAGGGCTGATGTTTTCATCCCCATAAGTCTAGTATGATATGAAGAATTAGGAGTTTCAAGGAGAATGATTATCTTGAGAAAGAAAATCTCAATTTGGGATGGCAAGTCAGAGCCCAAATGCATAAGTTACTGCACATCTCCTCCTAATTCGTTTTCGCTGACAGTTAAAGATCAGCCTGGCTAGAATTCTGTACTGACATCACTACAAAAATCAAGTCTTTATTAATTGAGAAATGATTGAGCAGCACACCCCTGGCTAAGCTCCCATTTCCCGGTAAAACTTTTATTACACAAATTGAAAAAATGTTCAGCAAGTCATGAAGAACTTCAGTTGTTTTAATAGTTACTTTGGCATCAACTAGGGCAAAGGACACGAAATCTATAGAGAAAAATATGGGTTGCTATTTCCATGGGATCTGGAAATATTTAATTGAGGGGAAAGAAGTATCCTGGGATTCACAGAATTCACTTAAAATGCACATTAACTTTTTTTTTTTTTTTTTTGACAGGCAGAGTGGACAGTGAGAGAGAGAGACTGAGAGAAAGGTCTTCCTTTTGCCGTTGGTTCACCCTCCAATGGCCGCCGAGGCCAGCATGCTGCAGCCAGCGCACCGCGCTGATCCGATGGCAGGAGCCAGGTACTTATCCTGGTCTCCCATGGGGTGCAGGGCCCAAGCACTTGGGCCATCCTCCACTGCACTCCCTGGCCACAGCAGAGAGCTGGCCTGGAAGAGGGGCAACCAGGACAGAATCCGGCGCCCCAACCGGGACTAGAACCCGGTGTGCCAGCGCCGCTAGGCGGAGGATTAGCCTAGTGAGCCGCGGTGCCGGCCTCACATTAACATTTTTTAAAAGCATCTAATCTGAATATATCACATTTTGGCAAAATATTAGTATTTGTCTCCATGGCAATGTACATTTTTAAATTTATAACTATCTCATTAAATCGCACCCAGAAAAACTAATTTACAGCCTCTTTCATACTGATTTCATACAAGTTTTGTGAAGTTATACAAAGGAAAAGACTAAGACTAACATGCTTTTTGTTCTGCTTTTTAACTACCATTCTCTCAACACTTGCCCCATCACTTTAATTGAATGAATCTGATACAGCAACAAGGAAGATATTAACAACTATATAAACCAGAAAATTCCAAAATCAAGCAAACTGAACGAACACCTTTAACTATAGCAATATTAGAGGTAAAAACCAAACAAAAACTCAAAGTAACATGAGCTTGACCTGAATAACAAGTGAAACATTTCACATTTTTCATTCCTATTCCAAAGAAGTCAGAAAAGTCTGGCAACCTTGCAAGGCTAAACATAAATTCGAAGTTAACAGTAAAGAATGGGGCTTTCCCTTTACAAAAGATTAGCTAAGAGATGAACCTACCTGAAGACATTATTCAAGACTTCAGACTATGCTTCACAAAACTATTTGGCTATTATGTGTTTTAGTACAAAGAAGTTAACAAAATGATGGAAATCTTACCATAAAAATATAGTTATATACAACCCAAAACAAATTCCCAATGAGAAAATAAATCCAAACTCATTTTAAAAGATGAAAGAGTAAAAGGTAGACGGCATGAATAAACATTTTTTAAAAATATTTAAATAGTGGAAGAGAATAACCAGCAGTATCCCTGTATTTTTCTGATGTGTCTTCTGCCAAAGCCACACATCTGAACATGTCTAGTACCTGCTAACACTAACCGATAGAATAAATAAAGGGGAGAGTGATCCAACATGGGAAGTGAGATACTCAGCAGACTCATAGAATGGCAGATGTCCTAAATAGCACTCTGGCCTCAGAATCAGCCCTAAAGGCATTCGGAGCTGGCTGAAAAGCCCATGAGAGTATTTCAGGCATGGAAAACCAAGACACGCTGGCAAAAGATCTCTGTGAGTGAGATCCCAGTGGAAAGAACAGGTCTTCAAAGAAGGAGGTACCTTTCTCTGAAGGGAGGAGAGAACCTCCACTTTGACTATGACCTTGTCTAAACAAGATAAGAATCGGAGAACTCAGAGGGCTTCCATAGCCTTGGAAACTCATGACTGGAGCATAGGGAGATTACTGATGCCATAGACAGGAGTGTCAATTGGTAAAGTCAACAACAGGAGTCACTGTGCACTTACTCCTCATGTAGGATCACTGTCCTTAATGTGCTGTGCATTGAGATTTAATGCTATAACGAGTACTCAAACAATATATTTCACGTTGTGTTTCTATGGGGGTGCAAACTGTTGAAATCTTTACTTAATGCATACTAAACTGATCCTCTGTAAAAAAAAAAAAAAAAAGAAATTATCAACTCCCAACTTGACTCTCACTGGGATTAAACATGACAATAGGTCTGATCTGATTTCATCATCATTTAAAAAAAATCATCTATTATTTTTCACTTTATGTTTCTGTGTGGGAGCAAACTGTTGAAATCCTTACTTAATGTATACTAAGCTGATCTTCTGTATATTAAGATAATCGAAAATGAATCTTGATGTGAATGGAAGGGGAGAGGGAGTGGGAAGGGGGAGGGTTGTGGGTGGGAGGGACGGTATGGGGGGGAAGCCATTGTAATCCATAAGTCGTACTTTGGAAATTTATATTCATTAAATAAAAGTTAAAAAAAAAAAAAAGCCACACATCTGTTCCAAAAGGGTGTGAGGGAAAGGCTGTGACTTCCTAACTTACGCAAGAGTGCTTCAAAAAGTTTGCAGAAAATGAGCATCATGATTTATGAGTAATTGCACGTTTCCATGAACTTTTTGCAGTACTCTTTCAACAATGGGTCTTGAGCTTCACATCAACACTCTGTTGAAAAAGGTTTGGTGAAGCACCATCTTGTAAAACAGGCTACCCTAATTGGAACCAATCTGAGAGAAGGGTGATATCGTTTCTAGAAGTTATGGTAGTTTTCTTTCAAACTAATCAAACTCAAAAATTCAGATTTGGAATTTAAGGTGCCCTGAGACAGAGCTCTGATAAAATACATCAGATTCAGCATAAAGTCCACACCTCAAGTTTCCCTAAGAATGCAGTAAGAGAACTACAGTCACAAATTAAGTCTGTAGGCATCAGATGCCTTCCTTAGGCCACTATCTTTGACATGGTCCCAGTTCATTCTTCACTTGAGAATTCAGGATGAAATCACATCTGTGTTTTCTAAACATCCCCACTTCTTTTCCAAACCATCTTCAAGAGTATTATAACTTTGGCTTCACAGATACAAACAAAACCACTCCTGGGAGGTTCAGAGTTCACTCATCTGAGCCTCACATGGACCAAAGCTCCACTCTTAATGTACAAAGGGCACAGAGGAGCAGGTACCTAAACCTATATGGAGCCCTAACAGCTGGAGCCTAGCCCCTCAGGACCCCCAAAGTATGCAGGACACAACTGGTGTTCGTGGAGATGAGGACAAGGTAGAAGATATGGAGATCAGGACAGACATTTCCTAGCCCATTTTCTCTCCCTATGCCTTCCTCGCAGGCATTCTCCCTGCTTCCCAGTCTCCTCACTAGTTGCTAGTTCCCTGTCCTCAATGACTAGTTTGTACACTAAGATAATTTAAAAATAGCCACATGCTATCAGCTTTAAGAGAGCAAAGAGGAGACAAAAGTAAAAGGATACCGGGAGCTATTCCCTGCCACTTTTTAAATCTCTCAAAAGCTGGCCGGCGCCGCGGCTCACTAGGCTAATCCTCCGCCTAGCGGCGCCGGCACACCGGGTTCTAGTCCCGGTCGGGGCGCCAGATTCTGTCCCGGTTGCCCCTCTTCCAGACTACACCCCATGGGAGACCAGGAAAAGCACCTGGCTCCTGGCTCCTGCCATCGGATCAGCGTGGTGCGCCAACCATGGCGGCCATTGGAGGGTGAACCAACGGCAAAGGAAGACCTTTCTCTCTGTCTCTCTCTCTCTCACTGTCCACTCTGCCTGTCAAAAAAAAAAAAAAAAAAAAAAAAAAAAAAAAATCTCTCAAAAGCTTCTATTCAAGCCCAAATATCTTTTCCCTCTATACGGCTTCGAACAAATGTTGCTATTTTTTACCCCCTGAAATTTATTTTGGGCTGTGTATGTGTATTATTTTATGGTTTTTATGCTAAAATTGCCATCATTTTGATTTACTTATGTGTACAAGAGCAAGTAACAAGCCAAATAGTTTTTTATAAAGCACAATCTTAAGGTTTTTTTTTTAAGATTTATTTTATTTATTTATAAGTCAGAATTACAGTGAGAGAGAGAGATATCTTCCAGCCACGGGTTCACTCCCCAAAAGAAAGTAACGGCCAGGACTGAGCCAAGCTGAAGCCAGGAGTTTCTTCTGGGTCTCCCACATGGGTGCAGGGGTGCAAGCACTTGGGCCATCCTCCACTGCTTTCCCAGGCACATAAGCAGGCAACTGGATTGGAAGTGGAACAGCCGGGCTCGAACCAGCAACCCATATGGGATGCTGGTGCTGCAGAGGGTAGCTTACCCGCTGCACCACAGTGCTAGCCCCAGTCTGAAGTCTTGATTAACATCTAGGGCATGCTCAATTGGTAGCTATTAGAATTCACTGTCACTGTCCACTTGCAGCAGCAGCAGATACTCATGCGGTTCAATTACAAGACAGAGAAGCAGTTTATTTGCAAATGGTTTAGACAGTTTATCGTATGGGAAATGGAGATCAGGTTTAAAAGCTATCCCTCTGTCATAAAGCATCAGTACCATTTTCTAGCACTCCTTAGAAATCTCTGCCATGCCCAGTAACTGCCCATTTCCATTGGAAAAGCAATGCTTTAGAAAGTAAATAACTGCCAGCGCCGCGGCTCACTAGGCTAATCCTCCGCCTTGTGGCGCCGGCACACCAGGTTCTAGTCCCGGTCGGGGCGCCGGATTCTGTCCCGGTTGCCCCTCTTCCAGGCCAGCTCTCTGCTGTGGCCCGGGAGTGCAGTGGAGGATGGCCCAAGTGCTTGGGCCCTGCACCCCATGGGAGACCAGGAGAAGTACCTGGCTCCTGCCATCGGATCAGCACGGTGCACCGGTCGCAGTGCGCCGGCCTCGGCGGCCATTGGAGGGTGAACCAATGGCAAAAGGAAGATCTTTCTCTCTGTCTGTCTCTCTCTCTCACTGTCCACTATGTCAAAAAAAAAAAAAAAAAAGAAAGAAAGAAAGTAAATAACTGATTTCCAAAGTCTTTCCCACCACACAGTTTGTCCTTATAATGTATTTTGAATGATGCTGGGTTTTTTTTAACCATGGTATTTCTTTTTATCAGTTTGTTTCTTTCACTTTGTACAAAAGATCACTGACTTTTTAAGGACTCAATGATGCTGTTTAATTTATACCTAATCATCCAATGTCCTCAGCAGTCAATCAGAACTTCTTTTATGGCCAGTAAATTAGTTAAGAAATATTATAGAAATTATAAAAAAAAATTAGTTCCCTTACTTTGGAAGTTTTTCTAGCACAGTCTTCAGTTCTTCGCATATGAGTTTGACAAGTCCATTCTTTATGTTACTGTATGAAACATCAATCATGAAGATAAAGGCTGGTGGGTTTGGAGGCTTGTTTTTCTACAGAAGAGCAAACACATCACATGAATAGATATGATTATAAAATAATACATCATGAGCAAATGCTCACTAGAAACTCTTTAAGGTCATTCAACGTTTATTTAATGTTTAGGATATAACATCAGTGGAATTAAATCATTTTCTAGAACACAGTCTCTGATGCTATAAAAAGGGTAGAAGAAGCTGTTCATTTTCCAGGGTCTGACCTGCGTTAGGCAGTATTATGCTAGCTAGCAGAGAAGGCTCACTGTTGCAGAGCTCCAAAGACTTCATCAAAAGGGAGAGTACAGTATTGCAGTCAAACTTGCTTATAACATTCTGCTTCATGGCTCAGAATGTGTTTGGAATCCCAGCAAACTATGCTCAGGAAAAAAAAGCACATTCAGTAATTAGCATTTGTTTTTGAAATGATAATAAAAAAACTATATTGATTTGAGTATCACTATTTTTAAGTCTCTTATCAGCTCTTTTAGTTTAAAGGAATGAAATTGTATACTAAAATTTAACTGTGTGTTTTCAAAATATTGTCCCATGTTATTAAATGCTCTCTAATTTATTACATATTTATGGTAAAAATGGAATGTTAGGCCTCTTCTGTATGTGTTTAAAACAATCACCATAACATAAAGCAGCTGTTACAAAAAGCTGTTGGTCCTTTCACTGGCTGGTGTTCAAACAGCCCTTAGGAAGCAATCCTTCAGTTGGAACTTACAAAATATTTAGAAAAGAAAGTCACAAGCAAAGAACTTTAGTGACTTACACAAGAAAATAGAGCTCAGATCAATTTAAGTTTCAACTTTACAATAAATCATAAAAGTAGTCTATAATAAAATTTTTTTTAATTGTCACAAAACTAGATGATAATGTCTATATCCACCACAAGGATAACAAGGATAGATAACACATTTGTCTCATAAAAGTCCTTCATTTTGAATTTAAAAGAGTCTTTTAAGATTGCAGCACACATTTGGTGCAGTGGTTAACCTGCTGCTTGGGGATGCCCTTATTTTTTACTGGAGTCCCTGGGTTCACATTCAGTTCCACTTCTGATCCAACTTCCTGTGAATGCACACTTTGGAAGGCAGCAGGAGATTACTCAGTCACTTAGATCCCAGCCACCCACTTCTTAACCAACTTCTTGATAATGCACACTCCAGGAGGCAGCAGGAGATAGTTACCAGCCACCCACATGGGAGACCCAGATTGAGTTTCAGGCTCTTGGCTTCAGCCTGGCCCAGCCCTGGCTATTGTAGACATCTGAGGAATGAACCAGCAGATGGAAGATCTGTCTTTCTCTTCCTCCCTACCTTTCAAATAATTTACCACAGTCTATGGGAGTAATTTTAATTGCAAATCATTCCTGATTCTCACCTAAACTAATTCAGAACATAGATTCATGCTGATTTACACTAAATGAAAATAATCATTTCTATTTATTAAACCAAAACCTTTGTGAACAATCTATTCCTGTATTTTCTCCTTAGTTTAGCATTACCATTTATCCACTGAATATTTTCTTTCTTTCCTCATGCATTCTTATTTCACTTATTGTTAACAATTAATTATACATATTTAGGGCACAGTTTGATAGTTCAACATATGTCTACACAATGTGCACTGATTATATCAGGATAATCAGCATTTCCTTCTCACTTATCTTTATGTTTGAAGCCTTCAAGCTATTCGTATTTAGTTTTTTAAATATTTGTTTATTTATTTTGAAAGTCAAAGTTACTGAGAGAGAAGGAGAGATACACACTGTGAGAGATATTCCATCCATTGGTTCACTCCCCAAATAGCCACAACAGCTGGGACTAGATTTCATTTACTGGAAAGACAGAGAGAGATCTTCCATCCACTGGTTCACTCCTTAGATGGCAGCAGTGGCCAGGGCTGAGCCAAGCTGGAGCCAGAAGTTTCTCCTGGGTCTGCCATGTGAGTGACAGGGGCTCAACCATTTGGGTCATCTCCCACTGCTCTCCCTAGTGCATTAGTAGGGAGCTAGATGGGAAGCAGAGTAGCCAGGACTTGAACCAGCACTGAAGGCGGTGGCTTAACCCAGTATGCTGTAGCACTGATCCCAATAAGTCTAAAAGGTGGGGGGGGGGGGGAGGCACAGTGTTTTGGCACAGTGTTTTTAAAAATATTTGAGTTTAAGCAGATTCTAGGGGAAGGAGGAATATGAAGGCACCTCCAAAAGCTTATGGAAAAATGGAGTTAAATGATAAGCTTATTCTGGTACAAAAATTTAGGAATCAGGGCCTGTGCTGTGGCACAGCAAATTAAGCCATCAGTATCCCATATTAGAGCTCCAATTTGAGTCCCAGCTGTTCTACTTCCAATCCAGCTCCCTGCTAATATACCTGAGAAGGTAGTGGATGATGGCTGAAGTGCTTGGGCCCCTGCACCCATGTGGGAGACCCAGATGAGAGTTCCTGGCTCCTGGCCTCAGTCTGGCTCAGCTCTGGCTGTTGCAGCAATTTCTGGAAAGAACCACTGAATCTCTCTCCCTCCTTCCCTCTCTCCCTCCCGCCCCCCCCCCCCCGCCCCGTTGCTCTGCCTTTCAAATAAATAAGCATTTTTAAAAAATTGGAAATCCATGAATAGCTTTGTTTCTTAATATGCATCTTCCATGGCCTTTTACTTGAGAGACAGAGAAATGGGCGGGGGGAGACAGGGAGAATGAGCACACACACAGCTGCTCCCATCCACTGGTTCAAGCCCCCAAAATGTCCGTAACAGCTCTGGGCTGGGCCAGGGGCCAAAGCTGGGATCCAGGAACATAATCTAGGTCTCCCGTATGGGATTTCTGCAGGTATCCCAATCACTTGAGCCATCACTGCTGCTTTCCAGGGTCCACAATAGCAGGAAGCTGCAGCGAGCAGGTACAGCTAGGAATTAAACCTAGAACTCCAATATTCCGGGATGTAGGTTTCTTAACCTGTGTCTTAAATACTTAAATTGCCCAGCCCTCCACCAACTTTCTTAAGACTCCTCATGTACTTTCCAATTATCCTAGTCCTTACACTAGGTTGACATCACTCATCTACCTCTTCAACCACGGAAGAAACCGGAGTAAGTTGCTGGTATCTTTGTGAAACTTTCTGCTCACTGTTCAGTTCTCCCTTCCCATTTCCACTTGTGAGTCCCCTACTCATGCATAGATCCACTCAAGTGTCACTCTTCTTTAAAGCCTTTCCCATCCTGTCTTCTTATGGCACTCTGATTATTCTACTCCTGAAGTACTTATCATATTTGAGCTTGTATCATAACAAATGCATGTTTCTTACCAAGCCTGTGCTTGGTAAATACATTGTTAGCAGGCTTATCTTCTTGCTAATTCTAGTGGCCCTCAAAGCACAGACAATTGCCTTGGACATGTCAGGCATCCAGTGAATGTCAAAGGGAATTAAAATTAATCAAATAAACTACATTTTTATTCAGAAAAAAGAGGCTGATTTGATATAACATTTTATTATTTTAGGTACACTTTATATGTACATATATTCCATAAAGCCTCAATTACATGACAAAATTTAAGGTTTTTTTTTTTTCCCCAAGGAAACTCCACAGTGATTTTACAAATAGTCACCTAAATATTCACAATGTACTGAAAGGAAATATTCACAGTGTACTGAAAGGAAATAGGGGTCCTGTTGCCATATAAGTATCACTTTCTGTCTGGCCAGAGCCCACCCATTTCTTTTTTTAAAAAAAATATTTATTTATTTGAAAGACAGAGTTAGACAGAAAGAAGAGAGGCAGAGAGAGAGATCTTCCATCCGATGGTTTACTCCCAAATAGCTGCAACGGCCAGAGTTGTGCTGATCCAAAGCCAGAAGCCAGGAGCTTCTTCTGGGTCTCCCACGCAGGTGCAGGGACCCAAGGACTTGGGCCATCTTCCACTGCTTTCCCAGGCCATAGCAGAGAGCTGGACCATAAGAGAAGCAGCCAGGACTAGAACTGGCATCCACATGGGATGACGGAGCTTCAGGGCAGGATGTTAACCCTCTGTGCCATAGCACCGGCCCCAAGCCCACTCTTTTTTTTTTTTTTTTTTTTTTTTGACAGGCAGAGTTAGACAGTGAGAGAGAGAGACACAGAGAGAAAGGTCTTCCTTCCGTTGGTTCACCCCCAAAATGGCCATCACAGCCAGTGCTGCACAGATCCCAAGCCAGGAGCCAGGTGCCTCCTCCTGGTCTCCCATGCGGGTGCAGGGCTCAAGCACTTGGGCCATCCTCCACTGCCCTCCCAGGCCACAGCAGAGAGCTGGACTGGAAGAGGAGCAACCGGGACAGAATCCGGCGCCCCAACAGGGACTAGCCAAGGTACCGGTGCCACAGACAGAGGATTAGCCTAGTGAGCCAGCGCCAGCCCCACTCATTTCTTAAGCTCTCTAAGACTGAGTTCCTCCTATAATGGTGGCACTCACTACATGGGTTCACTGGAAGAACTAAATGATACAATACACAGAGAGCACTTAGCATAGATCCTGACGCGTGGTAAGTGTTCAATATGTTAGTTTTATTATCTAAAATTGGCATTAAGAAAAACTAAAAAGAATAGGGGAAAATGTGATTTTGTCATTCTCCCTTTGGCGTGTATGGTGTCAATATACACATACAAATTGAATAAGTTCTTTTTCATCCTCCAAATCCCTAAGCCAACTGATTATTATACCTTATTGATATTTTAAATTATAATTAAATTTGAAGGTATTTATAGTAATTATGAGCCCTATTTGGAATAATAAAAAGGAGATTAAGCTTACCAAAAACTCTCAAGATGTACAACTTTGTTTGGTTTCTTGCCTGCTGGGTAAGATTCCCCATCAATTAGACTTCTAGAGTATTTCCAGATAACAGTGTTTGAAGAAATGAAGACTTTTGTTCCAAGAAACAGATTTGACTCTCTGCCTAAGTTTTTACTAAAAATAGCATAAAATCTAGATAATATAGCCTTTTGGCAAAGAATTGAAAACTCAAAGCATGGTTAGATTTATGCTATGGTTGAAAAGATCAGTGAAAAAATTTCCCACAACTAGTTTCAATGACTTTATATATTTAATTAGAACAGCAAGTGCATATGTTTGCCTAATGAGTCTCCTTCAAAGAATAGGAGGAAGGAACAAAAGTCCTAACCAAGCTTTATTGTACTTCTGAGCATGCTTTTTTGCCTCAAATACAGCATTTATACCAAACATGCTCTTATTTTTCTTAAAATACATTCAAATATTATATTAAAGCACAATTTCCTTGAATAACTGGTTCAAATCAAAACTATAGAACTAATCATACACAACAACACTAAATAGATTACACTGTTTCTTCAATTCTACACCAGGTACTTTAGATATAAGCTGAATGCTGAATTCATACCCAAGAAAATGTAATTTTCTTTTTTTTTTTTTAATTTTATTTGAAAGAGTTACAGAGAAAGAGAGATAGAAAGAAATCTTCCACCTGCTGGTTCACTCCCCAGATGGCCCCAACAGCCAGGACCCAGGAACTTCTTCCAGGTCTCCCATAGCAGGGGCCCAAGCACTTGGGCCATCCTCTGCTGCTTTTCTCAGACCATCAGCAGGGAGCTGGATAGGAAGTGGAGCCAGGACACAAACGGGCATAGACATGGGATTCCAGCATTACAGGTGGCAGCTCTATGCACTAAGCAAGAATGCCAACCACAGAAAATATGATTTTTCAAGTCACTGAGAAGTTCAAAACTCTGCGAGTAATCATAATGACGACACTGTCACCATGACATAGACAAAAGAGAATGGTCAGTGTTGAAAATAGTAATAGGGGCCAATGCTGTGGCATAGCAGGTAAAGCAGATGTCTGCAGTGCTAGTATCCCATATGGGTACCAGTTCGAATCCTGGCTGCTCCAGCCCTCTGTTATGGTCTGGGAAAGCAGTGGAAAATGGCCCAAGTCCTTGTGCCCCTGCACTCTCATGGAAGACCCAAAAGAAACTCCTGGTTTCTGTCTTCGGATAGGCACATTTCTAGCCATTGTGGCCATCTGGAGGGTAAACCAGCAGACGGAAGACCTCTCTCTTTCTCTGTCTCTGCCTCTCTGAAACTCTGCCTTTCAAATAAATAAATCTTTTAAAAAAATAGTAATACCAGGGCTGACGCCGTGGCTCACTTGGTTAATCCTCCGCCTGCAGCACTGCCATCCCATATGGGTGCTGGGTTCCAGTCCCAGTTGCTCCTCTTCCAGTCCAGCTCTCTGCTGTGGCCCAGGAGGGCAGTGAAGGATGGCCCAAGTGCTTGGGCCCCTGCACCCACATGGGAGACCAGGAGGAAGCACCTGACTCCTGGCTTCGGACTGGCACAGCACCAGCTGTTGCGGCCTTTTGGGGAATGAACCAATGGAAGGAAGACCTTTATGTCTCTCTCTCTCACTGTCTATAATTCTACCTGTCAAATAAATTTTAAAAAAATTGTAACACACCCATAAATTTATTCATTCTGTATATGTTGATCTGCCTACCTAGTGCCTGACACTGTGGTAAATGTCATTAACACAGGGGCTTCAAGGATACCAGAATCTATAAAGAGAGCAGATAAGCACCAAGATTTGAATTCCATGGTGTGGAATGCTGCGTTGTGGCACAGAGTTAAGTTTTCTCTTGTGATGCAGGCATTCCCTATCAGAGCACAAGTTTTGAGTCCTGGTCACTGCACTTCTAATCCAGCTTCTGCTAGTGTGCCTGGAAATGTAGCAGAAGATGGTCCAAGCAGTTGGGCCCCTTTCACACATATGGGAAACCAGGAGGGAATTCCTAGTTCCTGGCTTCAGCCTGGCCCAGGCTTGCAGCCATTTGAGTATGAACTAGCAGGTGGGATCTCTTTCTGTGTCTTTCCCTTTTTTGTGCCACTCTGCCTTTCAAATAAATGAATAAGGAAATATTAAAAATAACAAATTCCATAGCATATGTGTTAAAAGAGTTATAGATGAAATTCCATGGGAAAACAGAAGTTGTAATAAGGAACTACTTTGATGAAGACAGAGAAAGTTGTGCCTACCCACGCAATAAAATTTCAGCCAGGCTTCATAGAGTAAGGAGTTTACAAGTTGGGGTATGCTTAGGTTTAACAAAGTGAAAAGAATATCATTGAAAGAACACCTTATATATAGGTAAGGAGTTGGCATAGGGTTAATGAGTTTGGAATGCGTGTTGTACACAGTTGAAGATACACAATTGAGATAGTAGGTTGGAGTCTAATAGTTAATGGCCTTATAAGGAAAATTATTTTTTTAACTTACTTTTTAGAAAATAATAGAGGTGTGTGGGAGGTAGTAAGAGGAGTCACATGGTCAAATTTTTGGGCTTAGAAATCAGAAACCAGGTCCCGGGCTATTATGGTTAACAACTGCAATGGAGAAAGGAGGAACACAAATGTAGCTAAGTCCTACTGATCACTTTGGTTGAGTTTCTGCCTTAAAAGGCAAGTTTTACTAAGATCACTAACCAAAAAAAAAAAAAAAAAAAGAGGCAAAGATACTACACAGGGCTGTTGCATTAGGAAGCCAGTATAGTTTATTTATTATATCCTAATTTTGACACCATATTTCAGTTTTTACAAACAACCACTCCAGTGGATGGTTTGGCAGGTCAACCAGGTCACTAACCTAGAAGGTTTGATCTGTTTTTTAGCCATTTCTCCATCCCCACAACATCACTGAAATGCTTTGTCTAGGAGTTGAGATTTAGTTCTTTACATATGAAAGTTACTCAGCTGAATTTGACATTCATGTATAAACATTTGAAGTCCTGGGAGCACTTACTCTGCAGTAATCCAAAGTAGCAACATATTCATAAGATCCTAGAGATAACTCTGGCTTCTCATAGTGGTCCAGTCTTCTTCCAATGTGGTCCAGATGTTGGAAATAGAATGGTGGAACTAATAAAAACAAAACAGGAAAAGAAATCTTTTTTTTTCATAAACAGAAACAGTTTTAAACATTCTCAAAATTTATTATGGGAAAAAGGAGTTAGTATAAGAAAAAATATTTTAAAGTTGGAATGTAGTATATTCTAATATCCTCTATTTTGAAAACATAATTCGGAAAGTAAAATGGTTTCTGAAAAAACTCTTCACCCTTCTACAAGTTTTGGTGACTAAAACATATATGATTTGGATCATTCTACAGAAATGGGATGAAACTACTGGTGTTTTCATTAATGTCAAAACTCAAATTGTCACAATTTATTTTTAAAACAATTCTGAATTTTCTAACTATTTGAATTTTCAATATATTTAATAAAAATAAACTTCAATTTCTTGGGCTATACTATTAACAATAATATGTTTATGTTTTAATTAAGAGATGTCTTTAGGCCAGCACCGCGGCTCAATGGGCTAATCCTCCACCTAGCGGCGCCAGCACACCGGGTTCTAGTCCCGGTCGGGGCGCCGGATTCTGTCCCAGTTGCCCCACTTCCAGGCCAGCTCTCTGCTGTGGCCCAGGAAGGCAGTGGAGGATGGCCCAAGTGTTTGGGCCCTGCACCCCATGGGAGACCAGGAGAAGCACCTGGCTCCTGGCTTCGGATCAGCGTGGTGCGCCGGCCACAGCGCGCCAGCCGTGGCGGCCATTGGAGGGTGAACCAACGGCAAAAGGAAAACCTTTCTCTCTGTCTCTCTCACTATCCACTCTGCCTGTCAAAAAAAAAAAAAAAAAAAAAAGATGTCTTTAGCCATGGGGAGTTTACATGTAATTTTAGAAACTTTTATTAATTTTGACAGAGATGGGGGGGAGGGGAGAATGGGAAGGGGGAGGGGGAGAGGGGAAGAGAGAGAGAGAATTCTCACATTCACTGGTTTACTACCCAAATGCCCTCAACAGCCAGGGCTGGGCTCATGCTGGAGCCAGGAGCTGGTAATTTAGCCCAAGTTTCCTGGTAGGGATCCAGCTACTTGAATCAGGGTCTGCATTGGCAGGAACTGGCATTGGGAGCTGGAACTAGGAATCAAACCCAAGCACTCTGAAATGGGATGTTGGTCACCTGAACCACTAGGACAAATGCCCATCCCTGCATGGTAATCTTTTAATGTTTGGGTTTAAGTGTGGAGAGGATTGCTGTATTAGGGAAAGACTACACCACTAAGATCTTAGCTGAGGAACTCTAATTTGATTCAAATGTCTAAGAAGGTTAGTTCTGGCAAAGACCTGGAAGTCATCCAAAAGCCCAGGAACACTTATGAGTCACATACTGAACACTTGGACAAATATGGCCTGGTATCTCTGTGAAAATGAACTCCTGTTGCCTTGAGATTAATGGGGCTGGCTATGAAACCACTGCCAATACAAGTATTTAGAAAAACTAGCAATGTCACGGCTTCAAGTATTTGTAAAGAACATTTCTATTTGTAGAAAACACTGAAGAAATTAGTTTTGTTTTTAAATCAACAACTCAGTATTCACTATTCTTAACTGTAAAACTGGCATGAGGATTACAATAGGACTATTTTCTTAGGTGAGACTTTCCTTTCCTAATCACTGAGGCTTGATTTTCTATGTTCTTACTATATATCGGCCATTTCTTTTGAAGAAAGCTTTATGATTTTGTATGTACATATGGATCTCTGAATCTGAAACAATCAGTGTCTTGAAAAGATCAAAGAAATGGAAACTGACAGTCTCGGCTCAATTAAGCAAACAATGAAAGCCTTAAACTGCTCTTCTGTTCGAGTTAGCTGAGATGGAGGATGATTGCCTAGCTGTCTTAAGGTGCAGCAGTTTCTACAGAGTATGACCTATAATTCATCCACATTCACACAACAACATGTACTACGTGAATTTTTCCCTTTAAAATTAATTTATATTCATTAGCATTTAAAATTATCTGCCATCTTTATAAGCCCAAATTTCAAGATTAGGCACTGCCATATAACTCCTATCTTCCTGTGTGCCTACTTTTTTCTTTTCTTTTCTTTTTTTTTTAAGATTTTATTTATTCATTGAGAGGTAGAGTTACAGACAGGGAAGGGAGAGACAGAAAGGTCTTCCATCCTCTGGTTCATTCCCAAAAAGGCCACAATGGCTGGAGCTGGGCCTATCCAAAGCCAGGAGCCAGGCGCTTCCTCCGGGTCTCCCACACTGAGGGGCCCAAGTATTTGGGTCATTCTCCACTGCTTTCCCAGGCCACAAGCAGAGAGCTGGATCAGAAGAGGAACTGGTGGGACACGAACCAGTCTCCATATGGGATGACAGCGCTGCAGGTGGAGGCTTAGTCTACTTTGCCATAGCACCGGCCCCACTACGTGCCTTCTAACATGGTAAGCTTCCTACTGGTTAATCTCTGGACACTCTGCAGGGAAATGAGTAAATCACATGACAAAGCCTGCTGGGTTCTTCTTAACTCCAATAAAACTCTGTCTTCATTAAACCTAAAGGAAGAATACGTAAATCTAAGGGAATTTGGCAGCCTTAGTATGAGACAAATATTTGAGCCTAGGATAAATAAGAACTAGAAAATGAGCAAGGCAGCCTCCTAGGAGTGGATAACCAGAGGAATGGGATCTGTTGTGTAGGGTACAAGAGTTCTGAGTGGTTTTTCTTTACTAGGAAGTGGCAGGGCCTATTAATGCCCTGAGCTGACACTTCAGTTGTGAGGCCAGGGAAATGGAGCCAATTGAAGATCCTTCAATTTTACATGCTGGATAAACTCCTGATCACTTTCCTAAAAAAGCTGAGGGCTTGGGTGAAAACACTGAGGAGATGGTAGATTTGTTGAAGCACAAAGGGGTTTCCGAAATCTACATCCCAACACTCACTGAGTGATAGCCAAGAATATGGCTGCAGATTTCAACAAGAACAAGAGATGCATAAGATCTTTCTCAGAAAGTCAACTAAGGGTACAGAACTAAGAGAATCTGCTGTTATGAGGATGTACAATTTGCTCTGAGTAAACATTGCAGTTGGCAAAGGAAAGAGACATTCCAAGAGGGCTACAGTCTTTGGGATGAGGCTGCACACTGGTGATTCAACAACACAGCAAGGCAATTTTAAGATCTAGCCATAGGACTTCATGAGGAAGACTCACGATGCCAGGCTCTGGCATTTGAAGCTGGCTAAAGTTATGTACCATGTGTGATGAGGGGGCAAGCAAACAAGGAGACAAACGGTGCTTTTCCAACAGAGAAAGTTCACAGAGCCAGGATGCTATGAATACAGTGACACAGGCAGAAAGTCGGGCCCAAGCTCAGATGCCACTGGTAATAGCCAGCATCCTTGGGAGATAAGGCTTACAGACAGAAAAGAGTGCTATGGACTCCTCAGATCTAATTACCCAAAGGGAAGCTAGTCTACAATGATAAGGACCCAGGGAAAGCTCTTAGGATACTTACTCTAATAACCCACCTGGTTCAAAATAACCAAAATCTACAAATGTAAATGAATGTGGAAATGTTCTCAGTCTCAGCATGTCTTATTTAACATCAAAGAATTAAAAATATACAGATATAAGTGTCATAAATGTGAGAACACTTTGAGCCAGTTTATAGTATTTTTCAGTATCAATGAATTCTTCCTGGAATGAAAGCTTAAAATATAATGAATATGGGAAAGCTCTTTATGATAATGGCCCTTCTTTCTTAAATAATTCAATATTTATATCAGAGAGGGAAAATCTATATAAGTGTTAAATATCTTAGCTATCCTGAACTTTTCCTAAATATCAATGAACTCATATTTAAGAATGACCCTGGCCGGCGCCACGGCTCACTAGGCTAATCCTCCATCTGTGGCACCAGAACCCTGGGTTCTAGTCCCGGTTGGGGCACCAGATTCTGTGTCGGTTGCCCCTCTTCCAGTCCAGCTCTTTGCTGTGGCCCGGGCAGGCAGTGGAGGATGGCCCAAGTGCTTAGGCCCTGCACCCGCATGGGAGACCAGGAGGAACACCTGGCTCCTGGCTTCGGATCGGTGCAGCGCGCCGGCTGTAGCGGCCATTGCGGGGGTGAACCAAGGGAAAAGGAAGTCCTTTCTCTCTGTCTCTCTCTCTCTCTCTCGCTGTCTAACTCTGCCTGTTAAAAAATAATAATAATAACGACCCTAAGGAAGGATGACAGAGGAAAAGCTTTTCAGGTTTCTTTTTTTAAAAAGATTTGCTTATTTATTTGAAAGGCATAATTACAGAGACAGAGGTACACACACACAGAGAGAGAGACAGAGAGAGAGAGATTGAGATTGAGCCAGGATGAAGCCAGGAGCCAGGAGCTTCATCCAGGTCTCCCACATGGGTAGCAGGGGACCAAGTACTTGAGCCATCTTCTGTTGCCTTTCCAGACACATTAGCAGGAAGCTGCATTAGGAGTGGAACAGCCAAGCCCTGAATCAGTACCCATAAGGGATGGTGGCATCATGAGTGACATCTTAAGCCACTGTGCCACAAAGCCAGCCTTATCTTTCAGATTTATCAACTCTAAACACAAACGGTAAAAATCTCTTTCCTCCTCCAACTGAAGGCTTTTTGGAAAGAAATTGGGAAATAAATTATTGTTGCCTTCTTTTTAGTTTCCACAGGGGGCTCAAATAGTTAAAAGTTCTAGTTGGTTTCCTTCTAGGGAAATTATAAACATGAAGGTATTGCTGTATCTGAAAAAAATATTGTTTTTTGTCAGCTAAGAAGTATGGTATGATATACTTTATCTAATAAAGAGTTCTCACAACAAACATCTGATGGCACCACTTACCATCATTCACACAGTTGCAAAATCCACACTGGTATCTCCTTCCTCCTTCAATGAACTGCATAAACGGGCACATGTAGGCCTTGCACCTGTTGCATCTCACTGGCCCAGTCTCTCCGTGATTCACCAAGTAGAGGGGAGTCTAGGAAAAGCAAATGAAATTAAATGAATATGTGGGTATAGAATATCTAGGTGTTAAATTTGAAAAGTATTCTAATGGGACTCATTAAGGAATTCTTAACTTTGGCATTCACCAGGAGAGTAAAAAATGCCTCTATTGGTAGCATGTGAATTCAGAGTAAAAAGATACTGTCCAAAATACTCAAGCAAAAACTAACAAATTTATATCTCATTTATAAACATATAGGAACATATGCATATCTGTATCTATTTGTATACCTCTAACTACATGTGTGTGAAAATATAATGATAGTAATAACACTTAATTATGCCTACATGAAAAACACCCTGGACACTTTGCGTTATGTACTTTGCTAAGCATGTTCCTAGATTATCAATAAAGAAATGAATTGGGTCTGATCTTAAAAGCTCTAATTTTGCACAGCAGTATTCTATTCAGATAGTTCCCTTGAAATACACAAAATATTTCATCAAAAATACAACTATCTGAAAAAATATACAATAATGTTCACTTATTTAGGCAAGGAGGCTGATTCTGCCTTTTCTGATACTTTATCAGAGAAAAACTGTTTCAGAGTACTCAGAACATGGCTGAGTATGCTTTGCCAGAACTGTAAAAATAAATAATTCAATTGCTTCTTCCTCATAAACATAAATAAAAACCACGGTGTATCTTTCACAACTTGAAAACGAAATAATTCAGCACTGAAAGCTGACTTGATTTTCAACTCCTCCAACTTTTGGCATAAAACCACAAAGATCCTTGTTTTTATAAATCTCCTTAAAGGTAATATTTTAAGAAAAGTTTAAGAATTGCAGGGTTTGGCATGTCAATTAAATTTTTCTTTAAAAAGAAAGATGCACATAAAGCAAACTGCTTTAGAACAGAGACCTGAAGAGCAGAGAATGTGGGGTGGCATGGAGTCATCAGTAGTTTTCTGCTCCCCCCTTAGAAAACTGAGACTGGGGGCTGGTAGCGTTGTGGCACACTGGGTAAACCACCACCTGTGACACTGGCATTTCAGCTGTTCCAGTTCTGATCCAGTTTGCTGCTGATGAACCTGGGAAAGCGGCAGAAGATGGCCCAAGTCCTCAGGGCCCTGCAACCATGTGGGAGACCTGGAATAAGCACCTGGCTCTGGTCTGGTCCAGCTCTTGGCCACTGCAGCTATTTGAGTAGTGAACCAGCAGATAGAAGATCTCTCTCTCTCCCTCTCTTTCTCTATATTGCCTTTCAATACATAAAGTAAATCGAAGAGGAGAGGAGAGGAGAGGAGAGGGGAGGGGAGGGGAGGGGAGGGGAGGGGAGAGGAGAGGAGAGGAGAGGAGAGGAGAGGAGAGGAGAGGAGAGGAGAGGAGAGGAGAGGAGAGGAGAGGAGAGGAGAGGAGAGGAGAGGAGAGGAGAGGAGAGGAGAGGAGAGGAGAGGAGAAAAATGAGACCTGCTGTTTGTCCTTGCTCAGAAGTTCAGTGTGAAAACCAAATGCCTGCTGAGGTTTCAGAAAGCTGTGTGAAATCTCAGACAGAAAAATACAGATTGAGCACTGTGGACTGGATTTTCTTGTTTATGGTCTTTTCTGATCCACAGCACAAGCATAGCTTTGGTGTCCCATGGTTTGTGATAAACATTAAATGACGAATGTGTGTAATGTAGGACATTCTGCCAGGTACAAAATGGCTGGACAAAGGTAACTGCTGTGATCATTTCTAGGCAACTGCTGTTATCATTTCTATCTAGAACGATCTGTCCTCTCAAAACCACTCAGCACAGGAGAGACTATCTTTAATAGGAGAAATGTGAACACAGGCTTGAGTTCCTGAAAGCTAACCAACTTGTCAGTTACTGTAAAATGCTATTGTAAAAATGATCTCAAAGACAGAAAAGCTACTTTTCAGAAGATTCTGATAGGCAGAGTAGACTTCTAAACATGCAAAGAATTTAAATGTATATTCACAAAAAATCATACATTGACTCATATAATGCTCTTTCCCCTAAACTTTTTGTTGCAAAGGCATGGAGTGACAAATGTTGATTCTGTTTAGTAGTTAACAAGAAATAATCTGAGGGGACAAGAAGGAAAAAAAAAGACACAGGTACACATGAGAGATCCTTAGGACACTGAATGGAAGATTGGGAGAGTAAGTTAAAGACAGCAAAAATGTCCTGAGCAGGCAGCTTCTTCTACATGGAAAGTCCAATGATCATTCATGGATCCAGACACTGTTCTGCTCTACAGCCTGGGCTTTTGAGTTCAAGAGATCTCTCTGAAATTAACATAGGAAGAAAATCTGCACTTTGAATTCACTCCAGCTAAGTTTACTTCTCTCATGCCTTTCAAAGAGTTCAAGGGCTATCAGCAACTTCCTGACAGAACAAAATGTGATCCAATTATTTGCTAGACAAGCCAGATGTAATGGGAAGAAATTTGACCTTATTTTTACTGGTATGATTTGCTCAAAGGCAAGCCCAGCCCAAAATTACTGTGAAATTGTCAGCAACTAACACCTAAGCATTCCAGTCCTGGCAGATTCAAACTTGCAGATCTGAAACTGAATGTCTAGCAATAAATGGATTCAAGTCATGACTGTATCTGGGCTATTAAATACACTTACATTTTTTCTATTTCCACTTTTTTGGAAACCAGATGATGGATAGGTAAGTAAGGTCTTCAGGCAATTGAGGTGACAGTAAAGAATGTTAAAAGCTTTTTAACTGTTTACATTTTATTTTCAGGCAACAGGGCAAGAGTTTCTCAATTACACTGCCTTGTTTCAGCTCTCTCAGGCCATGCTGAAATGCATCAGAGATTTCTCTTTGCTCCCTCCAGATGTCTGCTTATCTGCTCTACAGTAGTGTGCATGAGCTCATAAATAGCTAATCTCAGGTTTTTTTCTGAGTTTAATCTTAGTGTATACAGCCTTTGAAAAAAAAATATCAACTTGCCAAAAAAAACTGCTAAGTTTTTCTTTTCCCCTCAGCAAGGGCAGTATGTCATATTTACTTCAGAAATATTTTCATATTTTTAAATATTTATTTATATCTTTCACCACTAGTATACCCCTCCCTGTTCTTTCTTTTTCTTTCTTCTCCTAAATGAAAAAATGAAATATGGAGAGACTGACTCTAAAAAATCCTCATGTGGCAATCCTTGGTTCTGGCCCTGGGTGGCTTGAGTTTATACAACATGAAAGTGAGGGGAAAGCTGAGGAAAGAGAGGACAGAGCCTAATTTTAATCTTTTCCTTGAATATCTGATTAATGGGGGAATGTCAAATAGTAAATTGGTCTACTTCTTTTTTAAAAGATTTATTTATTTATTTATTTGAAAGTCAGAGTTACACAGAGAGAGGAGTGGCAGAGAGAGAGAGAGGTCCTCCATCCGATGGTTCACTCCCCAATTGGCTGCAACGGCCGGAGCTACAGATCCAAAGCCAGGAGTCAGGAGCTTCCTCCAGGTCTCACACACCGATGTAGGGGCCCAAGGACTTGGGCCATCCTCCACTGCTTTCCCAGGCCACAGCAGAGAGCCAGATCAGAAGAGGAGCAGCCAGGACACGAACCAGCGCCCATATGGGATGCTGGCACTTCAGGCCAGGGCCTTAACCCGCTGCGCCACAGCGCTGGCCTATGGTCTACTTTTAATTTAAATACTTAAACTGAATCAAATGTGCTGTCTTTTTGTGTATATATAATGCCATGGGATCAATTCTGGACCACAAGCAAGAATATAATTCACAAAGAAATGAGATTCAGTGTTAAAAATGCTATCAATAATATAAAAACAAAACACCTTTTGGTTATTTTTCCACATTAAAGAAGTAGACATGACAAAGTATCAATCAATGTTTCTACTAACATAATTCTTAAAAGTGTTCTTATTTTAATATATTTCAGATTTCAAGTATTTCTACCATTCTCACCAGTAACTTTAACAGGTGTACAGTAGGACATGAGCATACTGCTTCCCTTTGGAGGCTTATAATGTAGTGGAATAGAAAGACAGTAAATAAACAAGCACACACACATGCAGCTAAGAGAACAGGGTAAGGGTAGGAAGAATACTTGTGACAAGATCATTTGCTAAAGCTCTTTTTAGCTCAGACAAGTGATATTAAAACTTTTCACAAATTGTATTTCCTAAACAAAAGCAGATGCTCAAACAAAATGAAGCACAATGTAGAAAAATCCATCATAACAAATTTTTTATAAAGTTTGCAGGTTATGTATTTTTTGTTTTGGCATCCATATTGTGGAGAAAAATCTGAATATATGAGTCTGGCTATAGATTTATTCTTTTAGGAAAGTGTTGAATTACAGAAAGCGACTAAATACCATTTCTGGAAAGTAAAAAAAAAATGATGGTGTTTTATAGCATAGTTCCAGTAGGTGGCACTATGCAACTAAAAATTAAAACAACGCTGTGTAATTTAAATCAGCTGGTAATACAACATCTGAGGTAATAATATTATATTCATTTTAAATGTAACGACACTTTTTTAAAGTATAATTTTGGCAGGCAGTATAATAACACTTAACCAAACTTACAGCATCACAAAATTAAGAAATCTAAGCTTTTCTTTAAAAAGTACTTTATAAGGGCTTAAAAATATTTGTGGGTGAAACAAAATGAAGTTAAACATGCTGCTCAGGCTATTTTATATCTAAATTATACAGAAATTACAGTTATTTGATTACAATTAATGTATCAAGTGTACTAACATAATAGCCAAGAAAAACTTATTTTTATTTTTTAAGTCTCTAATCCTCTGCGGACTTTTCCTTGACTATAATGTAGGAAAACAGAAGTACTGTTGGGATAGGCAGTCCCAAGGACAACAAGCAGACCACAGACCTCCTGGGCAGCGAAGGGCACCAGGAAGTTTCTGCTCCCACTGCCAGCACCCCTCCTGCTCTCCACAATGGCAATTGGTACAAAAATAACAAAGCAAAAGGGAGGGAAGCTCGCTGTGTTGAGGTACTCAGCAGTCACCATGACGGAGACATGATTTTCTCAAGCAAAAATCCACCTTCCTGGTAGAACATCAAATAACAGTCAGCAATGATGATGATGAAGAGAGATGGAAGAGTCAAATCCCACATCTCAGGAACACCCTAAATTAGTTGTGGTTCATTTGCCTTTCTCTATCCAGGATATTGTGAGTGAAACTGCCCATTACCTATCTTTTCTTCTCACATTTGCCCACTGGCCACTTATTTTGGAAGTTCACATAAGTTCTAACACATACACACACACACGAATACACACACACACACACACACACACATACACACACTATCTTTAATTGCCTGCTTCTCCATTTTTAAAGCTTATTTCCTAATTTATATATATATATATCTCTCCCCAATTTTCAATGTACACTTCTCTTCTGCTTTATTTTCTCCTTCAATAGAGGTCTCCGGGAAAGTAATCAGTGTCCTGGAACTTTGCCATTGTCCCCAGTGATTTGTGCTCCTAACGCCAGAAGGAAATCTTCCGGCCTCGCAATTACTAGCTACAAGAGAGAAAGTTTTGCCTATATTGGGACCTAGGGTAGATGAGAGGATTCAAAGTGAGAAGGCCTGCCAAACGGTGACACATCCTCCCCCTGGAAGGACCACATCCAGCCTGAGACTACACTCCCCAGGAACTCCCTGTAAATCTCTCTCGCTGGCAGCAATGGTTTTTCGTACTCAGTAGGATTTTGGCACACAGCTACTTGGGATTTGGAGTGCTGCTTATTTTTTGGAACCACCTCAAGGGGAGATCAGGCGGTAATTTGGATTAATAGTAGGTTATAAGTAGAAGCATGGAAGGGGTATGTGAAAAGATAATCCAGAACCTGTGATGTACAACTACCCACTAAAAATGTTAAACATTCAGACTATCAGGCATGCTGGAAGACCAGTGGAGTCGGATTCCCAGGGGATTACACCCAGAAGCTAAAGGCAAGAGCGTTGATATCAACTGCACGTATTAAAAGGCATTTCCATAGGAAAGAGAAAATGAGAAGCAGCTTGCATGGGTCTTCTATATTTAGTGTTAGCATTTATGACACTCAGCCAATAAGCACAGAAAATGCAAAGCTCGATACCTTACTTGCTATATATGTACTTTCTAGAGGGCAATATTGTTTTGTTTGACTTTTTAAAGTAACAAGTGGAAGTGGGTATTTGGCAGAGTGGTTAAGATGCTACTTGAGATTCCCATATCCCACACAGGAGTGTCTGAGCTGAAGTCCTGGTTCTGCTTCTGATTCCAGCTTTCTGCTAATGTGCACCCTGGGAGGCAGCAGATAATGGCTCAAGTAGTTGGGTCCCTGCCACCTATGCAGAAGACTGGGGTTGAGTTCCAGGTCCCTGCCTTTGGCCTGACTCAGCCTTAACTGTTGTGGACATTTGAGGAGGGAATAAGCAAAGAGATCCGTTTCTCTGGCTCTGCCTTTCAAATAAGATAATAAAATCAATAAAACAACAAACGTGAAATGGAAGAACAGTATTTTCTGAGTGCTTTTCAAAGATCATGTTCAGTATCTTCTAAAAAGAAACAGAGCTTATTAATAAGATACTAAATGTATTGTATTAATTTTAGACATACATTTATATTTTTCAAAAATGTTTTTTGGGGGCTGCATTGTAGTGCAGCAGGTTAAGCCACCGCCTGCAAGCCAGCATCCTATACATGCACTAGTTCAAGTCCCAGTTGCTCCACTTCCAATCCAGCTCCCAGATGCAAGGCTGGAGGCAGCGGAAGATGGCCCAAGAATGTGGGCCTGAAACCCACATATGAGACCTGGATGAAGCCATGAGCCTCATGGCTTTGGCCTGGCCCAGCCCCAACCATTGTGGCCATTTGGGGAGTGAACCAGCAGATGGAAGATCTCTGTCTCTCCCTTTGTAACTCTGCCTTTCAAATAACATAAATAAATCTTTTATAAAGTGTTTTTAATTGGCTATTCTGAGTCTAAACTGTGTTTTATATTTCTAGAAAATTATCCTCTTGCTAGTCAAGTAGAGGCAATTAAGAGATTTTCAACAATGCTGCTAGACAATCTATGTACAGATATTAATTATTCCATTATAATTATACCTAGATTTATATTAGACTTGAACATCTCTTTAATTGGGAAGTTAGTTTTTTGGTTTTTGTATACTCATCACTGAAAATTCTGAAAATTTTTACTGATTCAGAATTCACATATGTAAGATTCTAAGTATGAGCTATTTAGTGATTTGTACTTGAAGACACTTTAAGTTACAAACTCTCAACCTGATGTTAAGGAGCCTGGTAGTGGGGACTCCCATCCACATTGTTCACAAGAAATAGAAAGTCAGTGTGAGAAGTGACCTGTACGATGAACTGAAGAGCTGTCACTTGAATTCTCATTCATTTATTCAAACTACTTACTTTCTTTTTGTTATCCATACAAGAAATTGCTTGCAGGGGCATGTTATAGCCCAGCAGGTTAAGCTGTCACATGAGACATTTACATCCCATATCAGAAACCAGTAGCTCCTCTGTTTCCCACCCAGCTTCAAGCTAATGCTCTTGAGGATGATGATGGTCCAAGTACTTCAGTCTTGACCACCCATGTAGGAGACCAGGAAACCTAGATGGAATTCCTAGCTTCCGGCTTCACTCTTTTTTTTTTTTTTTTTTTAAGAAAGCTACTTGCAAGATCACTTCTGTAGAAAAGCATGTAGTTTTACAGAAGGGTACAATTTCTTCATGATCTGCAACTGAATCAAGCCCTCAGTGTTCCCTGGTAGTCATTCTAAGTGTTTCCTGTCATCGCTCACTCTTATTCACTTTATAACTTTGTAACTCTATTGGACCCTCCACATAAGCTAGGCTCCACTTCCTTTAGCAGATGCTTTGTACTCTTCTTCACAAAGAAAATAGAAAGCCTTAGAAAAGTAACTCCTTGGATACTCCCCCCTCTAATTTCCCAGCATTAACCCAATATTTCCCTTCTTCCGCCTCCTGTTACAATATGCAGGTTATCCCACCCTTCTCCCCAATTTCTCAAAGTCCTTAAGTAATGCAGGACTGTATCTATGACTGGTTGCTGGAGACCCTTTTGTCCTTAAGAGAGATTCTTACCCTGTTGTCTAATTACAGGCCACTTACAGAAGTCATAGGTATTTGCCACAGGTTCCCACATTACTTTGTGCCTGATAACACTCATCACCTTACTTAACTTTTTGGAACTACTGCTAAATTCCCAAATCCATGATTCCCAGATCCAGGTATTGTGTGGTAGCCAGTTGTATTATTGTGTGAGTTATTAGCCAGAAGTTTTTTAATAAACAAACAAAATGTTATTGAGGTACCCAAAAAAATATTGTCATAAGTTCAGGGAAATGTCCAATAGGTGCTAAAGCAAAAGGCAAAAATAGAAGAGATTATGGGTAGGGAGGGGGTCCAGAAAGGCTTCATTCAAGGACAAGACGGGCAGTTATGATGTGCGTGGAGTTGGGGGAGCGGGTGGATTTTATTAAGTGAGGACAGCATAAGAGGAAGAGAAGCCCAAACAATGTTGGTGGTTAGTAGGCAAGTAACCTAAAGTAACCTAGGGGGCCAGCACTGTGGCGCAGCGGCCTGAGGCACTGGCATCCCATATGTGCGCCAATTCGAAACCCTGCTGCTCCACTTCTGATCTAGCTCTCTGCTGTGACCTGGGAAAGCAGTGGAGGACGGCTCAAGTCCTTGTGCCCCTGCACCCACGTGGGAGACCCGGAAGAGGCTCTTGGCTCCTAGCTTTGGAACAGTGTAGCTCTGGCCATTGCAGTCAATTGGGGAGTGAACCATCGAATGGAAGACCTCTCTCTCTCTCTCTGCCTCTCTTGTCTCTGTGTAACTCTGACTTCCAAATAAATAAATATATTTTTAAAAGAAAGTATTAAATGTAAAATAAAATAAAGTAACCTAGGTCAGCTGAGAAGGGAGAGAAACAGGAAGGTTGGAGTCATTTTGTAGAAAGCCTTCAGGCAGGGTAGTATCCTGACCTAGGGTAGGTTTAAGACAGACTCAAATAAATATACACACACATGCACACCCCACACTCCTACTGCAAATCTGTTGTCACTACATAGCAATTCTGATAGAAGATAGGTAAGAGATTTCACAATTCACTAAACAACATCCTTGGGAAAATTTTGGAAATTTATAAGCAAATTTTGGAATCTATTTATAAATTAGAAAATTTTATACTATGTTTTATAATTACAAGAGATTTTAGAATTTCTGTTTCATCATTTCCTGTATTCTACTTGATTCACAAAACTCAAGTGTATTTCCTAAATAAATTCAAAAGATGCTTTAATAATTGTGAGCTACTTTTTTTTTTTTCCTGTGAATCTTCACACCTTAACAGCAGTATGGAACCTTCAGGTTTACACTGATGTCCAGGGTATAAGCAATAAATTCTCAATAAGGCTTTGTTCAGTGGCTAACAAGAAAGGAAAAGGAGGAGGGAGGGAAAAGTTGAAGGACTGAAGGAAAATATAGAAATCATCTTTAGACTTGAGGCTATCAGCCAGTTCTCTGATCACAGAATGCCTGGGTGCGATAAACCCTAATGTGCTAAGTTTATTTCCAAATATGCACAAATGACTATGCTACTTGAGACCCCTCTTGAAAGTGTCTTAATGCAAACACAACTGTGACCATTCTGCCCAGTCCTCTAGTGCCAGGAGGGTTTTCTGGTGGGACGGCCACATCGGACTATATGCTGAAGTCTACGAGAGGGTTACTGCCCGTTGAGCAGGCACCCCCAGCTTCAAAGGGAAAATAAATACCAGTACAGTTAAAAGCACACTTGAATATCAGTTTTTTTGAATGGCAACCCTGGCTCATGACTGCAGTATAAATGACAGGTAACAATGCTTCAGCAGTAAGTGGTCTTTTAGGATTGGGTTCTGCTGACCATCTTTCAAAAACATTTGCAAAGATCAGCACTATTTTTCTTGCTGGAACAGATGTTGGAAATTTTGGAGTAACACACTCCCACAAGGAGCTGTGATATTCAGGCATTTTATAGTTGAGGGACATTTCTCTACAATTCTCATAACCCTTGACCTATGATAATTTTACTCTTATCCCTAAAGGAGAATTATATTTTGTTTATAATTACAGGCCACTTTCAGAAGACATATTTAGTTGCTACAATAACACACACTGTTCTGCAGATAATAAAAATATAATTTAGTATTAGGACTCAAACTCTGACTCAAATCTGTTCCTTCCATAACAGAATAATTGGTAGCTTTCTGTTCCTCAAAGAAAAGCTATGAAACAATCTAAAGTGGATAAGATTAAAAATAATAAGCTGAGAGGCAAACTCCCTTTTCTCTCTGAAAGAATTACAAGCCAGCCCAAGTATTCCTTCTATTTCTCTTACTTCTTTATATGGCTTTGAAACATCTTCCAAAGACTGTTCATGTATGCAAGGCTCTCTATCTAAACAACACCTTCTCAAGCAGACCTACCCTGAACACCTGATTTAATCAGATATACACTGTACTTCCTCCAAAGCAGTTCATCCACCATCATCCTGCTCTACTGTTTCATTCTTCCTCCACAACATTAGGGAATCTTAGCATATATACCACCTTGTTTCTGTCCAGTGAGAAGGTAAGCTCCACCATGGCAGGGATCTTTGCTTTGTTCGCTGACATATTTCAAGTGGCAACCACAATAACTAACACATACTGGGGGAATAATAAATATTCTCTGAATTGAATGAATGGCTTATTTGTAAATCCTTTTTGAAACATGTAGAATAAATATATTAATAATCCTTTAAAACAGACATGTTATAAACTACCAAGTCAAATAACAATGTCAAAATTATTGTTCAGATTACAGCAAAAAGGTGAGTAATCCACTGCTAAAACCCTAGGTATAAATATACAATCATAAAATACTCTGTAAAGAAATGTACTGGAGTCAAATCAAATTATCATTTCTGTTTTCAGAGTAGATAACTATAGAAGCAGAAACTTTTTTGACAAATTGCTTTCAGAAGGGCCCTAAGATTCATGCAGTCCACTCTGCTATCAATGTCAATATTGGTGACTAATCCTCCCTGGTGCACTGCTTGGGACACTTCCAGTGATGTAGTATTTGGTCTTTTATGAGTTAATCTTTTTTTTTTTTTTTTTTTTTTTTTTTGACAGGCAGAGTTAGACAGAGAGAGAAAGAGACAGAGAGAAAGGTCTTCCTTTTCCGTTGGTTCACCCCCAAAATGGTCGCTGCGGCTGGCGCGCTGTGCTGATCCAAAGCCAGGAGTCAGGTGCTTCCTCCTGGTCTCCCATGCGGGTGCAGGGCTCAAGCACTTGGGCCATCCTCCGCTGCCTTCCCAGGCCACAGCAGAGAGCTGGACTGGAAGAGAAGCAACCAGGACAGAATCCGGCACCCCAGCCAGGACTAGAACCCGGGGTGCCAGCGCTGCAGGCAGAGGATTAGCCAAGTGAGCCGCGGTGCCAGCCCGAGTTAATCTGTCTTGCACAAACAGCCAAAAGTGATTTGTCAGAGTTAAGAACAGGTTTAGAAGAAAACTCTGAAAAAACTTTAATTTAAAAACTATTTGAAAGCCTCACGAGAAATATATATATATTTAGAACATATCAGAAACAAAGTGGAATGAGAATATGACTTCTTAAGATACCAAATAATAATAAACACTGATAAATAAATACAAGCCAACATACATTTTCCTATAAAAAGGAAGCAATACATTTAAATACTTTAAAATTGTATGCTTGAGGGAGCCGGCGCCATGGCTCAATAGGCTAATCCTCCACCAAGCAGCACCGGCACACCAGGTTCTAGTCCTGGTCGGGGCGTTGGATTCTGTCCTGGTTACTCCTCTTCCAGTCCAGCTCTCTGCTGTGGCCCGGGAGTGCAGTGGAGGATGGCCCAAGTGCTTGGGCCTTGCACCCACATGGGAGACCAGGAGGAAGCACCTGGCTCCTGGCTTCAGATCAGCGTGGTGCACCGGCTGCAGCAGCCATTGAGGGGTGAACCAACGGAAAAGAAAGACCTTTCTCTCTGTCTCTCTCTCTCTCTCTCTCTCACTGTCTAACTCTGCCTGTCAAAAAATAAAAATAAATAAGTACATAAAATTTGTATGCTTGAAGTATTTAAATGAAAAGCTTCTCAAAAGCTCTTCAACAGATTTTGGGATGTAGTAAACAAAAATAAATTTAAATCTCATCTCCACATACACTTCAGTTTACGTCCATAGCTCAGTTTAGGATTAAGGAAAAAAATCTTTGTAGTAGAGGAGCTCCAGGATATCTGCATATACTATATTTTATACCATGACTTTTCTGCTGCCTCTGTATTTTACAGAAATATTTTCAAGAAAGTTAGCGATAACCTTGTTTTCCCAAACAATGAATAACAACATTTTAAAGATTTTTAATTCTCTCTCTTTACATATATTGTGCATGCATCCCCACACATAAATACACACACACACACACACACACACACACAAACACACTATATACTTTCACAACATGAGAAGATACTGATAGAAATAAACATTGTTGGAGAAAGGGCGTGCAGAGTAAGAGTGAAACCTGAGCTAAACGTATAAGGAATTTTACCAACCAGGAAATTCCTTAAACAACTGTTATTCAAGTCAGCACAGCTGTTTTTATCTGCTCGTAATACCAAAAGCAAGAATAATTTGCAATGAGTCCCTGAATGGCTATTTTTCATGAGAACATATGTGTAGGAAATAAAATATTTTCACTGATAGAAAAACTGGAAACTCAAGTAAATGGCCGAGCCTGGATAAAGAAATTATTCTGAAATGCAAGCCCTTAGCCCTAGCTTGGCTCCTGGAATCCAATTCCTTCTCATTTACTTTGCAATTCCACAGACAGTATCAGAGATAGCTTTTTCACACAAGGTAGCTGTTCAGTAAATGTTTGAACATAGAGCACCATGGTAAAAAACCTCATCAAGTCATGTGGCATCAAAACTCTATAGTTTCGGGGCCAGTGTTGTGGTGCAGGAGGTTAAGCCACAGCCTGATTACAAGTCTGTGGGCCCCTGCACCCATGTGGGAGGCCTGGAAGAAATTCTCAGCTCCTAACTTTGGTCTGGCCTTGCTCTGGTCATTGCGGCCATTTGGAGAGCGAACCAGCAGAGAGATCTCATTTTCTGTGTCTCTCCTCTCTCTCTGTGACTCTGCCATACGAATAAATAAATAAATTTAAAAAAAAAACAACTCAATAATCCCAGAGAGAAATAATATCTGGCAATAAAAATACAATATTCAAATTTGTTCAGCACAAAAACATTTCAGATGTTATTTTAGGTCCTGAGGATGCAACAGTAAGAAAAGTCAGGCAAGGTCCCTATCCTCGTGGATCCTAGTAGAAGACACTAACCAAATACATAAATATGAAACTGCAAACTGTGATACATGAGGTGAGGGCAGCTACAGGGTGTTGAGGGGAGAGAGAACTCCTCTGAGAAGTGACTTTTGAACAGAAATCTGAAAGATGAATAGGAATAGGCTGAAAAGATAGGAGAGTGGAGAGGGGGGATTATTCCAGCAAATGCCCATTAAATATCCTATGAAAAATCAAAACCACTACAAATACATATGGGTACTTATAATTTGAATAGCAAAAAGAGAAAACAGTGGCATATATCATATAACATTACTTTAAAATGCAAACAAGTAACTCCTTTCCCACTTACAGAGGAACATAAATTGTGGAGTCTATAGCAGTTTCGTTCTCCTTATATCACTCATGCTGCGAGAATCACTGAAAGGGTTTGATAATATTTCTCCTAACCAAATACACTTCAGGTAAATGCAAATTACCTGAAGTTTTCATATTTTCCTTTCCCCCCCTGTACACAATGGACACCCCAAATCAATGATTATCAATTTAAAATATACACGACTTTCCATGTAGAAATATCATAAAGCAAATAATACTAATATGATAAAGATGATAAAACAGTAACTATTAGATCATATATCAGCTTATTTATAAACAGCTAAGTGAACTTAAATGATTTATTATAATATTTTATGAAAGAAATAAGGCTCAAGAAAGTTAAATAGAATTTTCAAGGTCATATTAGAATTAATAGAGCCAATGTATGTACCTAATTTCACCAGACTCCCATATTCCTGCCCTTACCACCATACCAATAACAATGCTACCTACACCAAACAAAGAATCACTCCAAAAATCATCTGTGCTTCAAACTTGGGTGTCATTTTCAGATATCCCAAACAACAAACCCAAAGTAACAGGCTATCTAGAGTTTCCACTTACTATTTTCCTTCCTTCTTAAAAACAGCATTTTATTTATTATTGTTTAAGGCTTTTATTCAATGAGAATTTGATGCTGAGGACACTTTCAAATGCCCTTCTCGTACCTGATCACAAGGGAATAAATCGATGGGTATATATCATAAGACTGTATTATCAAGTGTCTACAAAATCTGACTAAGCTTAGGATCACGAAATGAAACATAAATAGCATATTTTTTAAAAAGATTTATTTACTTATTTGAAAGTGAGAGTTACACAGAGAGAGAAGGAGAGGCAGAGAGAGAGGGAGGTCTTTCATCCTCTGGTTCACTCCCCAGATGGCTGCAATGGCCGGAGCTATGCCAATCTGAAGCCAGGAGACAGGAGCTTCTTCCTGGTCTCCCACATATGGATGCAGGGGCCCAAGGACTTGGGCCATCCTCCACTGCTTTCCCAGGCCCCAGCAGAGAGCTAGATGGAAAGTGGAGCAGCCAGGACTCTAACCGGTGCCCCAATGGGATGCCGGCACTGCTGGCGGTGGCTCTACCTGCCATGCTACAATGCCGGCCCCAATAGCATATTTAACTCTAAAATCCCATCGATTCTAAGAGACTGAAGCTTCCAAATGAACAAAACAAAATGCTAAGACTTTTGTTAATAAGATATTTCGATTATAAATTTTAAAACATGAGGAATTGTAGATTTGAGAACTGATGGAAATGGTATTAAGGAGGCTCTAAAATGTTCCTCTCTAAGGTAGCATCTCACTGACCCCAGAGTCATGATCAGGCTCCTCTTGGCTCACACTTAATGGATACCATTCACTCAATCACCACGGCACTGAAGGTTATAAACTCCACCTTACTGTCCCTGAAAATTAAATCATGGCAGAACCTGGTTTTTTGTTTGTTTAATTTTTGTTTCTCCTGAAGTAATTCCCCACTTAATAAAAAATAAAAGATTTACATAAATAATTCTGTGATAAAGAAAATAAGATTAGTGGGCCAGCATTGTGGCTTAGTAGGTTAAACCTCCATCTAATACTGGCATCCTAATATGGGTGCCATTTCGAGACCTGGCTGCTCCACTTTGATCCTGCTCCCTGCTAATGCACCTGGGTAAGCAGCAGAAGATGGCCCTACAGGGGCCGGCACTGTGACGCAGCAGGTTAAAGCCCTGGCCTGAAATGTCAGCATCCCATATGGGTGGCGGTTCTAGTCCTGGCTGCTCCTCTTCCAATCCAGCTCTCTGCTATGGCCTGGGATAGCAGTAGAAGATGTCCCAAGTCCTTGGGCCCCTGCACCCACATGGGAGATCCGGAAGAAGCTCCTGGCTCCAGATCAGCGCAGCTCTGGCCATTGCAGCCATCTGGGGAGTGAACCAGCAGATGGAAGACCTCTCTCTCTCTCTCTCTCTCTCTCTCTCTCTGTCTCTCCCCTCTCTCTGTAACTGTCTTTCAAATAATAAATAAAATAAATCTTAAAAAAAAAAAAAAGATGGCCTTACACCCACACGGGAGACCCAGATGAAGCTCCAAGCTCCTGGTTTCAGCCTGGCCCAATCCTGGCTGTTGTAGCCATTTAGGGAAGTCAACCAGTGGATAGAAGATTCTTTCCCTGTCTCTCCTCTCTCTACTCTGCCTTTCAAATAAATTTACAAAAAGAAAAGAAAAAAAGATTACTGCATTTAGCTCCTAAATAAATTCCTTTGAAAGTCTACTACAGTGCTGTAACGCACCAAAAAGGATCCATTCCTAACGGGAGACCTTCTGTTTCTTAGGTACCAAACTTTGATAGTACTTCTTCATAGCACTGGATAAACAGTGGCCAAAAGCTTTAAGGCATTAGAGTCAGTTTCTTAAATAACTGTACAATAAAGGTACTTTAAATGTTATATCCATCATTTTATTTCTATTTGAGTATATCATTTTATTTTTCCAAGCTTTTTTTTTGCTAACACTTTGACAATACTGCATGAAAGCTTAGACAAGATTATAATGTGCATCTTAAAAAATTAACTCAGCCTTTTGAAGCTTTCACTTAAAAACAAATCAAGTTGTCTAATTTCAGTTCTTCACAGTCATGATGTCATACAGTTATTAGTATAGTTATGTGTAACCATACTATAAGTAGAAATAGCAAACTATATATAGAAATAACTGTATATAAAATACACAGTTTCACAATCATGTATTCTATTAAATTTAGAAACATACTACTAAATATAGTATAATATAAATGAGATGACTCTGAGTTGGGATATGTAATGTGTTCACAGGAATTTCAAGTACATAAAGAATTTCATTTCAAATAGTCACACTGAATGTCCAATAAAGATGGAAAACTTAAGACAGAGAGAAGAAGCCTTCTAGATTTTTTAGGATTATCAGAGTCAGACTTTTCCCTCTTGAGATGGAGGCTTAAGGACATAACACAAGGGAGCAATAGAGACCTGAAATAAGATCCTAGCTCTTAATCTACTGTTCAACCATTTGGCTACTACCTATTGTGCTTAAAAGTCAGTATTTATTGGTTCCTAAAATATCTTGATTAAAAAAATTTCCTAATTGTTCCAGTGTTCTGTCCTTTCTAATGAAATAGAATGTCTCTTAATATGCAATGTAACCAAATGAGTTGTTTCTCACACACAGTATTGATAAACTTGTAAAAATCATGTCAATGCTCTCTCCAATGATTTTTTTCTTTATCCACAGTTAATTAAATACAGTTATACAGTTATAAGTTTGTAGTCATTTAAAACTATGAAACGTAATAGTTGAAGTAGGACAAATACTTTTACTTTATTAGCAACATGTTTATTAATAGACTCAAGACTGCTGCCAAAGAACAATTAAGACTCACTGTGCTAAAAATATTAATCTAGGGCTGGCACCGTGGCTCACTTGGTTAATCCTCCACCTGCGGCGCCGGCATCCCATATGGGTGCCAACATCCCATATGGGTGCCGGGTTCTAGACCCAGTTGCTCCTCTTCCAGTTCAGCTCTCTGCTGTGGCCTGGGAGGGCAGTGGAGGATTGCCCAAGTCCTTGTACCCTGCACCCGCATGGGAGACCAGGAGAAGCACCTGGCTCCTGGCTTCAGATCGGCGCAGCGCCAGCTGTAGCGGCCATTTGGGGGGTGAACCAACGGAAGGAAGACCTTTCTCTCTGTCACTCTCTCATTGTCTATAACTCTACCTGTCACAAATAAATAAATAAATAATAAAAATATTAATCTAGAGGCCTAAAATACCTAGAAATGAACCACCATTCTGTGATTTGGTTTCTCTTTATTCCTTAAGTCTATACAACCCTGAGAAAAGTCCCTTTATTCAACTAAGTTTTCTACTATATGCTTAGTCTTTGCCTTCATGAAGTACTAAGCAACAGCTGAAAGTTGAAGACTATAAGAAAAGAGTCTAGAGTGGAAATTTCAAGGGAACTCATAAGCTTGCAGGAGCAAGAGCCACATTTTTAAAACTTTAGCCAGCAAGAAAACAGAACGCTATTTTATGTATTTCAAAAAAAAATTTCCACAAGGTCATTTAAAGACAGCTGGAGTTGAAATAACATGGAATTTGGAGTCTGACATTCCTGTGCATCAGTTACTAGCTGTAGGACTTTTATAGCTCCAGAACCTGAGAGCTTCCTCATCTATAAAAGAGGGCTAACACTTCACAAGCTGTGACCTTCCTAAGAGAAACAGGGCACATGGTCAGCATGACATAAGTTACTAGGGTGAGGCAGCATTTTTTTCTTTGATGGATTAAACATCAGTACAGACTCTGCCAAAATTGTGTCAACTCATGCAAACAAGATTGGCTGAAAAGTTAATGCATGACTAGCAATTCGTTTTGCAGGCAATGGGTGTCAATCCATCCCCGACATAACGAAGTGGTGTTAGGTTCATTCCCTGACAATTTGTTTTTGTCAACCCCATTTATCAGTCCTATAATATCCATTCCTTTTTCCTTCCAATATTATCTTCTTCATATCTAACAAATCTAGCAGGAAATGAACAATCATCAAAAAGAACGAATTCAGGGGCTGGCGCTGTGGTGCAGTTAAGTTAATCCTCCGCCTGCGGTGCCAGCATCCCATATGGGTGCCAATTCGTGTCCTGGCTGCTCCTCTTCCGATCCAGCTCCCTGCTATGGCCTGGGAAAGAAGTAGAAGATGTCCCAAGTCATCGGGCGTCTGCACCCACATAGGAGACCAGGAGGAAGCTCCTGGCTTCTGATCAGCTCAGCTCTGGCAGTTGAGGCCATTTGGGGTGTGAACCAGCAGATGGAAGACCTTTCTCTCTGTCTCTCCCTCTCACTATCTGTAACTCTACCTCTCAAATAAACAAATAAAAATAAAAATCTTTAAAAAAGACAAATTTCTTTATTTATTAAATCACATCTCAGGTAAAACTTTCCCTGAAGTATGGTTAACTTTTTAGAATTATATTTATGAAATATATGAAATCTGTTCTTTATAGTAATAAATAATAAAACTTGCCTTGAACCTAAACTCCAAAGAACAAGGCTATCCCCATTAAACCCTTTTCATACTACATAAAAATCAGTTGTATACGTGTAAATATTCTCTGAGTCCTAGTCAAAGTAACCAGTCTTATTTTTCTCTATATCCCTAAAGTCCAGCTCATTTCCTAGCACAAATTAAACAGAAAATCAAAATTCAAGTAAAATTTTAAAGACTTGTATAAAACATTTTCCTTGCTAATTCATTAAGCAAAGAAATTGCTTTGACTATTGTATCTGCTTATAATCTAAAAATATACACAGATACTCCAGAATCTGATCACAGATGGAGGCAAAAGCTTCTACCATCTGGTTTATAGGTAAGATTACTTAACTTCATTTATATCTAGATGTGTGTACCTGCCCAACATGAAAAACTTCTTGTGTTACAGAAATAATATAAAAAATTAAACTAGTTACAATCTTAAATCATTTTATATTGGAAATGTACAGCATTCCTACCATAGTTCCTAAAACACAGCACCAAAATTTTTAAGCACACAAAATTTAACAAACAAAATAAGTCATAACATAACCAATGACTCTTCTTAAATAAATACTTGATACATAATTATACTGAATGTGGTAATGGACTTCACTTAAAATATTTTTATAAATTAAAGTCTATGGTAAGGAACATGAAATGTTAAACAATGATGACATAGAAATGTCCTTGGAAACAGCACACATCCCCAAAACAGATGCTGACAGGGAACATTCCCTGATAATAACCGCTTGGGTCAGGTTTATTTTTACAGGCCGTTGCTAACACAATGGCAAGTATAAGAAGGCTCTGTCAAACAATGGAACCAACTTCTAAAAACACCTCCAAAAACCTGTGCTAAGTAAGCCCTTTTGGTAGATGTCAATTCAGACTCTCTCTCAGAAAGCTTTTTTAAATTGCAATAATGAAAGCAAAGTTTAGCCAAATAAGCAATAAAATCCTAATGTTTTACTAAGCTAAAAATAAAGTATACAGAAAAATACTACACCAAATAAAAGTATTCTTACAAACCATTTGCTTTTAAGAAGGAAACTCTGAAACTTACTTCTTTGATCATAGGTTATAAATACCTAAAATCTGCATTTTAGGTCCCTAATTTTATTTTACTTAATTATATTGCTCCAGTTTGGGTTTCTGACTTGAGTAATTAGATAAATGATAGCGCCATGTATTAATAGGTAGAATAATGAAAAGATCTATGGTGTAGAGATCAGAAATTTACTTTTGGATATGCTAAGTTTGAGGTTTCTGTAGGGTCCCCAAGGAGATTTGAGAGGCATCTGAGTATGGGAATATGCGGCTAAGAACATAAATAAATAATAAATGAGAGCAGGAGAGAGAGAAAGAGGGAGGAAGGGAAGAAGAGAAGGAGGGTGAAGGGGAAGAGGAGAGCGAGAGGGAGAAGGTGAGGGTAAAAGAGAGGGTGAGGGAAAGAGAGAGAGAGAGAGAGAGAGAGAGAGAGAGAGAGAGAGATACAGCAGCATGGTGATTTAGAATAAGCAACTGCCAGACTGCCTGGGTTTGAATCCGAGTCCTGCTGGTTAGTGCTTGTTGACATAACAAGTTATCTAACTCTGTAACTCAATTTCCTTACACTTAAAATGGAGATAACAAACAGGCTGATGTGAAGATTAAGTAAATGAGCATATATTTTAAAAAATTATAATTGTGTTCAACAAGTGCTCTATAAATGTTGACTATTGTTATTTTCCTCAGTAGTAGCAGCAACTGTTAACAATGATATTTACCCTGGAGGGGACTGGAGTCTAAAGAGAGGAGAGAAGACCCTCAGCTCAAGTCTGGACCAACTTCAAAATTAGAGACTAGGAAAACAAGAAAGGCAACTAAAATGTTTCTTGCCTATGAGGCAGAAAAGAATACACTAGGATTGTATCACAGAAGTCACAGAGGAGGTCCAGGAGCTCCAAATACTTGGTAGCACATAGACCTATACCTCACTGGTTGGTGTAGTGCAGCAAACATTGACCTCACACCAGTGGCTCTCCAAGGTTAGGTCCAGTCAAATCCCAGAAGTAGAGACATGTTTTGAAAACACACTCTTTGGGAACTCTTTCTGTTGCTTCAGAATGCCTTCCACAGTCCTTATTTTTTAACCTCTAAGTCTACTTCAACAAATAAAAGTATTACTTTAAACAAAGAATGTATTTCAACCCAGGAAGCATGGCAATTTAATGTCGCTCCCCCTCTTCGCGGAGGAACGACACAGGACCCTGCGCTGTTCTTTTGTCTGCTTGGCCCTTCCCGGGTTTGCTGCTGGTCCTTCCCGGGTTGGCTGCCGACCCCTCCACCTCCGTGGAGGGGCGGCTCCCCCTGCCACCTTCTCCACTTCCGCGGAGGAGTGGCACACCGCCAGCCGGCTCTCTCGGGGGCTGCTCAGATGTTATCCGGATGTCCCTGGTGCATGTTGTCTCTCTCCTCCTTTATAGTCCTCTTCCACCAATCCCAACTCTGCTACCCACACGCCGAGCACGCTGCTCTCCTCCAATCAGGAGCAGGATCAGCTCCTGCAGCTTGTCAAATGATGAGGCAGCTGCATAGAGGTTGTTTGGTCTCTTTCTCTCAGAGCCATATTGTGGGAGAGCAGATGCATAGAATAAGTCTTAATTCCAGTAACTTAGTCTAGTCTCAGTTGCTCCCCACAATTTAAGGGACAATAATTCTTAAACATAGAATACTCAGAGTAACATTATCCTATTCTTGAAGTTCTAGGGAAAAGAGAGGATTTCATAGAAAAGAGTATGAATACAGAAAATAGCACCTTTTCAGCATACAAAGATAAGGGGCACAAATTCCATACACCAATATTTTCAAAAAATAGGAGGTCTTATTTTCTCCAGAAGAGCTTCTCCCTGAATCAGATCCCAAAAACAAGCCAGCCCTCTAATCTTATATGTTTATTACTTCAGAAAAAAAAAAAAAAACAGACTAAAATGCAGCAAAAATTTTCACCAAAGAAAATTTCATGCTGGTGGGTAGGTAGTATTTGGTTAAAACAAACCACACTGGAAAAGCAAAAGCACATTCTCTCAGTCTGTGTATGAAATGTGTATATGCATTTGGGGGAAGGCTTGGACTAATGTTTAAAATCTTTTTCCAATCAAAAGATGAAATACCAGGCTTTATATTTAGGTGTACATTACTGAAAATTTTCACTGTTAATAATAATGATGATAACAAGAAACTTATAGAGCATAATTTCAGGTGTGAAGAACTGTTGAATTTTCACTGTTCCAGGTGAGGTTGTTTTGGTTTTTTTTTGTTTTTTTTGTTTTTTTTTTAAGATTTATTTATTTATTTGAAAGGCAGAATAACAGAGAGGCAGACGCAGAGAGAGAGAGAGAGAGAGAGAGAGGTCTTCCCTCTGCTGGTTCACTCCCCAAATGGTTGCAATGACAAGAACTGAGCTGAGCTGAAGCCAGGAGCCAGGAGCTTCTTCTGGGTATCCCACATGGGTACAGGGTCCCAAGGACTTGGGCCACCTTCTACTGCTTTCCCAGGTCACAGCAGAGAGCTGGATGGGAAGTGGAGCAGCCGGGACTTGAACCAGCACCCATATGGGATGCCAGCACTGAAGGCAATGGCTTTACCCACTACGCCACAGCGCCAGCTCCCAAAGTAAGTTTTTTAAATAAGGAAGAAGAGGGAAGTTTTTGCTAATCCATAGCTAGAAACCATGCAAACTTTTTGCCATGAACAAGAAGCATCCAAAACTGAAACTGTTTACAGGCACCCATTCTATACATCCACAATACTGGTTGGTATACAACAGAGTTGCTACCTACAACATGCTGTTATTTTATAGATGCTGCATATTTCTTTCAAAGTAGAAGAGTTATCTTCGGGGCCAGCACTGTGGCATAGCAAGCTAAGCTGCCACTTGCAACAATACATCCCACATGGGTACCATTCATGTCCCGGCTGCTCCACTTTTCATCTAGCTCCCTGCTAACGTGCCTAGGAAAGCAGACGCAAGATTTCCTTCTGTGTGTGTGTGTCTCTCTCTCTTCCTGTAACTCTGTCTTTCAAGTAAGATACACAAATCTTTTTTTTTAAAGTATCTTCTGATCATGAGAAATAACAGATGACTGTGAAAAGAGTCAGACAGTTCAAGAGTGAGTGAGGGAGTCCACATTTGTAGCAATCCCATCCCAGAAAGAATCTACATCAAAGGTTCTCCAAGGCACCTTTGTGGTAATATATTTCTTCAACTGTAGAATTCATATTCTTAAAGTTTCACATTTTTTAAAATCAGCCTGTACCTCAAAATTCATGCCTACAGTTACAATAATGTTTCTCTGATGAAAATGTTATTCTACACAGCTATTCTTAAAGAACGAGGCTACTCTATACACAACAATATGAAATGACTGCCAGATGCATTAACTGAAAAAGAAGAATGGGAAAAGCAATATGCATGCTATGCCATCATTTATATGTTTACTTTTTGAAAGGATGGACCTTAAATTCTGGTATTTGCTTGTTTTATTTCTAGAAAGAATTACAAGGAACAGATAAAGGTTGTCTGAAAGGGGGAGGCAGTAAAGGTTGGAACGGACTTATTTTTCATTGTCAGCTCTTTTCATCTTTTGCATGTTTATTTTTTTTTAAATATTTATTTGAAAGGCAGAGTTACAGAGAGAGAAGAGAGAGAGAGAGACAGAGGAATCTTCCATCTGCTGGAACACTCCCCAAATGGTGGCAATGGCCAGGGCTGGGCCACACCAAAGCCAGGAGCCAAAAGCTTCTTCCAGGTCTCCAACGTGGATGCAGCGGCAAGAGCACTTGGACCACTTTCTGCTGCTTTCCCAGGAGCATTAGCAGAGAGCTGAATTGGAAGTGGAGCAACTAGGACATGAACTAGTGCCCATATGAGATACCAGGGGTCTGGGCGGGGGCTGTCAGCTTTGTCACAGCACAGGACCCTGAATGTTCATGTTTTACTTATTTAAAAGTAAATGGCGGCCAGCACCGCGGCTCACTAGGCTAATCCTCCGCCTTGAGGCGCCGGCACACCGGGTTCTAGTCCCCGTCGGGGCGCCGGATTCTGTCCTGGTTGCCCCTCTTACAGGACAGCTCTCTGCTGTGGCCAGGGAGTGCAGTGGAGGATGGCCCAAGTGCTTGGGCCCTGCACCCCATGGGAGACCAGGAGAAGCACCTGGCTCCTGCCATCGGATCAGCACGGTGCACCGGCCGCAGCGGCCATTGGAGGGTGAACCAACGGCAAAGGAAGACCTTTCTCTCTGTCTCTCTCTCTCACTGTCCACTCTGCCTATCAAAAAATAAAAATAAAAAAATAAAAAAGTAAATGGCTCTTTAATAAGCAAAGAGGAATACTACCTATTGTTACTGATGCTTGCATATGAAGGGGACAAATAACAATACCAACACATACAGGGAGATACATATCAAAGCTCATTCTCCTGTTTGCCCCTGGAGAAATGGGCCTAATTAAAGGAGACTGTTATCCACAGTACCAGTACCCTTTTGAATTTAAATTTTGTTTAAAGCATAATAATTTAAATAAAATATATATCACATGGATACTCTTACACACTCTTTATAATTGCTAGAAGTTAAAAAGTTAATGATATAAACTGCTGTAGAGGATGAGGAGTCACTGGAGTTCTATTACTACACTGGAGAGATTATGAAATGGTACAGCCACTTTGGAAAATGACCTTCCAGTTTCTGCCAAACAAATATGTATCTAATGAGCAGTAACCTATTATTTCTTAGGTATTAACCTAAGAAAGATGAATAGAAGTCCATGGAAAGACTTATAGAAGAGTGCTGATAAAAGCTTTATTCACAACAGAAAGAAGCAGAAACAGCTCACATACTCATCGACAGGAGACTAGTAAGCAAACTGGTATATCCATACAATGAAATACTTTTAGCAATAAAAAATAGATTATTATCACATGCAACAAAACGATGGCCTTCTAAAACATGTGGAAAGAAGCTGCACACAAAAGAGTACATGATCTATGATTCTAATTATAACAAAGTCCTACTATAAGCAAAACAAATCTATCACAGAAAAAATCAGAAGAGTGGTTGCCAGGGAAGGGAATTTGTACAAAGGGATGGGAGTTGGCTTAGAAGGGGCACAAGCTTGACTATAATGCTCTGTATTTGGAAAGGGATTTAGTTTGTACATGTGCAGGCTTTCATCCTCTGGTTCATTTCCCAAATGCCCACAATAGCCAGGAATGGGTCAGCTGGAAGTTAGAAGCCAGGGATTCAATCCAGGTCTCCCTTGTGGGTGGCAGGTACCCACCTACGAGAGCCATCACTGGCTATCTCCTAAGATCTGCATTGTCAGGAAACTGGAACCAGGAATGAGAGCCAGGAACTGAACCCAGGCACTCCAATATTGCATATGGGTGTCCTAAACAGCTTCCAAACTGCTAAGCTGAATACCTATGTATGTTGGAAATTTAGTGAAAAGTACTCATGTTTTCAATTTTCCTGATACGTATCAGGAAAAAAAATGGATATACAAAGGAGAAAACAACAGTAGTTAAATGTTAATGGTAGTATCTAAATAAAAGGTATGTAAATGTTCACTACAAAATTCTTTTCATGTTCTGTAAGACTGAAACTTTTCATAATAAAATACTGAAAATAGATAAGGAGTACTTCTAGTTAAACTACTCTAAAATTCCCATACAAAGGCCGGTGCTGTGGTGTAGCAGGTCTATGCCCATCTATTGGGTGGAATCCCAACTGGGCGCCAGTTTGAGTCCTGGCTTTTCCATTTCCAATCCAGCTCCCTGCTAATGCACCTGGGAAGGCAGAGGAGGATGGTCCAAGTGCTTGAGCCCCTGCACACACATGGGAAACCCAGAAGAAGCTCCTGATTCCAGGCTTTGGATAAACATTATATCAAATTTCTATAACTATCATAGAAGAGACCATAATCAAAATAAGTAAATCCTGAATGTATTTTTAGAGTTTCAAAAATGAAACCATACCATGCATAAGGGTAACTTCTAAAAACAGTTCAATGCTTCCTCAGGTAGAATTCTAACCCAGTTCATTCTACTTCTCAAAGAAGAGATGGCAGGGCTGGCAGGATACAGCAAGTTAAACCACAACCTGCAAAGCTGACATGCCATATGAGCACAGGATCAAGTCCTGGTTGCTCCACTTCCAAACCAAATCCTGGCTGATGTACCCGAGAAAGCAGTGGTAGATGGCTCAAGCACTTGGAGCCTGCTACTCATGTGGGAGACCCAGATGAAGCTCCAGCTCCGCTGGCTTCGGCCTGGCCCAGTCATGGTTGTTGTGGCCATTTGAAGAGTAAATCAGCAGATGGAGGACATCTCTTTCTCTCCCCGGCCCCCATCACTGAGCCTTTCAAATAAATAAATAACTCTTAAAAGGAAAAAAATATGAAGAAGAAGAGATGGAAGCACTCTACTATATTCAGGAAGGGGGGTGGTGACTGCAAACCCCAAAGAGGATGAAAGCCACTTTACACCTGGTGGTCACCTCTTCTCTTTGTTCTTTTCCTCAGGTGACATAAAGCAGGACCCAGTAACCACAGCTCCCTTCTCCCCTTCCCCATGGTACTTTACTCCCAGTGCCACTTGGCATGGTCAACCTGAAAAAAAAAGGTCATGTTTCTTCTCTCTTGTGGATGCTCTGTCTCTTCCGGAGTTGTTGCTAGTGGAAATTAGCACAGCCTTCCTCAAAGGATCATTAGATCCAAGACAGGTTTATGCTGGGAGAGGAAATTGGGCCTTTGGTCTCTAAGTACAACAAAAGGAATCCATGGCCCAGCCTCGCTAAGTGGAACTGCAATGGGACATGGTCAAAGCTGCAGCCTGAAACACAGCTTTTCTTCATCTCCTATTTGATTTGCTCTGCTATACGGCCTTTGTCTTGGTGTACATAAGTATATCTATCAGTTAGAAACACGAAAAGAAGGAATAGCAGCAGCAAAGAATGGAATTAAAGTTATTTCTGAAATCCTGATCTGATATCCACTAACAGTGCCCTAATATCACATGTTTTATATAACATCACTTGTTCTTTATTTTTTTCCCCCATTTAGACATACATTGGACACATTTTTCCAAATGAATACATACAGATTTACCTACTACACACTTTCTATTCTTAAAGTAGGAGCTCATGATCACATGAAAGTAGATGTAGAACAATGAATAACTAAAGGATCCATCATTTTCCCCAGTAGAACACATAGATGTCAAATCCTCAAATCAGGGCATAAAAGCCTCACAACAGGTCATGAAGTCTGTCACTATTTGACATTCCACATTTTACATATGCAATTGTTAAAAGAATGAAACAGTGACTCATCCAGGATGCCAAAAAATGCAGCTTATAGAGTTTTGTTTCCTAATGAATTAAATGCCTGTATGTTTTTTGCATCAAATAAATATATTCATTTCTTGTTTACAGCATAGAATAATATAAAAATTATGAATTTTGAAATTTGTAATATGATGAATTGCTATTATTTATCATTCTTACCTCATTTGGAGGAACGGTGGCAAAAGGCTTGATGACAGCAGCTAATGGAATCTGAGCTTGCTTAGCCATATCTGATGTGCATGGGAAACAGTATGTGGTGCAACGGATGTAGCGAGGGCTAGCATTGCCTGAAACAATCAGAGTACACAATTAAAATGTGCTTAGAAAAACTATCTGTCATGAGATATTTATAAAGGTACTTCTAGATAATGCATTGCCTTATTTGTAAAACCTTCTTCATGGTCTCTAAAAAGAAATAAAAACCAGAAAAACAGTAGTATTGTGAAATTTTACAATCTATATTCTAGGCACACTGTAATTTCTTAGATAATAAAGCACTGAATTCTACTGCAAAGACAAAATAATTTTAATTATTTTTCCATAAGCAGGGTTTTAATAGATTTAATGGGCTGGCGCCACGGCTCAATAGGCTAATTCTCCGCCTGCGGTTTCAGCACACTGGGTTCTAGTCCTGGTCAGGGTGCCGGATTCTGTCCCGGTTGCTCCTCTTCCAGGCCAGTTCTCTGCTGTGGCCAGGGAGTGCAGTGGAGAATGGCCCAAGTCCTTGGGCCCTGCACCCGCATGGGAGACCAGAAGAAGCACCTGGCTTCTGGCTTCAGATCAGCACAGTGCGCCGGCTGCAGCGGCCATTAGGAAGCGAACCAACGGAAAAAGGAAGACCTTTCTCTCTGTCTCTCTCTCTCACTTTCCACTCTGCCTGTCAAAAAAAATTAATAATAATAGATTTAATGGAATATATAAAACAAAGATGCACAAAAATATGAAAAAATAAAATTTTTGGATCACAACAATTTCTTTTTCATCCTTTTCTATCAACGTCTGCTGTAAAGGCAAGTATTTGTACACCACTTCCACCACTTCAATATTAGTAAGTAATACTTTGTCAGATGATTCCATCTCACTATACTTTTTTCTAAATCTGGAAGAATTTATAAATGAAAATCTTACTCATAATAGAAATTTAAGTCTTTTTTTAAAAACACCTTAATCTGTTTTTAACTTATATTAGGTTTCCTGATCAAGTATCTTTCATAAGTGTTAAGACAATATCGATGGCAGGGAGAATTTTTTTATTGCCTGAATAACTTGTCTGGAATAAATGTTGAAATTAAATTACCATATATTATCACCAAAAGAAGATAATCAAACAATATTTATTGAGTCCTACTATGTTTCAGGCACTGTCCTTGGTGCTTCCTTGTAGAACTTATATTCTTACAGAGTACACAAACAACAAAAATTAAACCTGATACATTAGGAAATTATATAGGATTTTAGAAGGGAAGAAGTGCTATGAAAAAAAGGATATCTGATTCATGGGAACCAGGTTGCAATTCAAAATACAAGGTAGGCCTTATCAAGAAGGAAAAATTTGAGCAAAGACTCAAAGGAAGCCCGGTATTTACCCAAGCAGACATCTGGGGGAAGGATGTGCCTGGCCTAGGAGAGGAACAGCAAGAGGTCTGGGTGACTGGAATGGATCACCAGCTGGTGATGAGCATGGAAAAGTAACAGCAGCTAGATCAGGCAGACTCTTGGGATCGTTTTAAGTTAACTGACTTAGACTCCAAATGAAATAGGAAGCCATTGCCAGGGGTTTTGACCAGAGGAGTAGCACAGTCTCAACTCAGGTCCCTCCTTGGTGGTTCTGACAATGAGCTGCAATGGTGAAAGGCAGAAGAGGGAGACCCCTGAGGAGGCTGCAGCAGTAACTGGGTGGAAAATGGTGGTGGCACAGAGCAGCTTGAGAACAGTAGCGATACTGAGTAGCAGCCAGGTTCTAGATCTATTTTGAAGGTGCAGTGAAATACTTGTTGATAGGTATGTTTGAGGTATGATAGCAAGGTAGAATCGCAGGAAGACTCCAAAGCATTTGACTGAGGAACTAAAAACATTTTTAAGTGGCCATAAGCTAAAAAGGGAAAGACTGCAGGAAGAGAAGGGATTTTGAAGGAGTGTGTGGGTAGAGAACAGACATTTGGTTCAGGACATGTCCAGTGTGGGACATCTATTACACAAACAAAGGATATGTGAATTTGGAGATGTCTGGGCTGGAGATACACATAAGGGAGTTCTTAGCATATTTCAGAGACCCTCAAAAGTTCAAGGAAAAACAATTTTTAGGAAAAAAACAATACATGAATTTCAAAATTTTTTGGCACTAACATATACTTATCTTTTAATTCCATTTTTCTGTGACCTTTGGAAATATCCTCATAGATGGCATTTGAATCCATAAAACAGGATTAAAACCACCAAAGAAATAACTGGAACCAAAGAAGAGAACACAACTGAGGACCAAACTTTTGGGGTCTCCAACATAAAGAGGTAAGAGGAAGAGAAGGCAAGCAGCTCAAGGACTGAGGATGCTGGCCGGCGTCGCGGCTCACTTGGTTAATCCTCTTCCTGCGGCGCCAACACCCCCGGTTCTAGTCCCAGTTGGGGCACCGGGTACTAGCTCTTCTTCCAGTCCAGCTCTCTGCTGTGGCCTAGGAGGGCAGCGGAGGATGGCCCAAGTCCTTGGGTCCCTGCACTCACATGGGAGACCGGGAGAAAACACCCAGCTCCTGGCTTCGGATCGGCACAGCGCCAGCCGTAGTGGCCATTAGGGGAGTGAACCAACGGAAGGAAGACCTTTCTCTCTGTCTCTCTCTCACTGTCTATAACTCTCTCTCTCTCACACTAACTCTGCCTGTCAAAAAAAAAAAAAAAAAGGACTGAGGAGGAAAATTTGGTGTACTGCAAATGAAATGGAGAAAGTAAGGAAAAGGCATGCTCATCTGGGTCAGGTGGAGCTGCCAGAGCAGTATGACCACTGGCTTTAGCATCATAGTGGAAGCTGCTGGAGACCCTTAGTGAGAATTTCAGTGGAAATTCAAGCAACAGAGGGAGAAGAACTGGCAACAACCCTATCAAGTTTTGTTGTAGTGGGGAGCAAAGAAAAGAGGAATAGTTGATAAAGTAGATCAAAAAGTCATTTTTATTTTTGAAGATAAAACATGTTTTTTTAAAAGAAGATGGAAATAATTATGCATACAGAAACTTTGTGATTATGTAATGTAAAGAGAGGAAAGTTCTTGTAAAAGTATGTATGAATAATACACAGAAAGAGGTAGGCTTTTGATGCAGCACTGATGGTCAGAGGCAGGACAGTGGAATGGGAGGACATGTTGCTGTTGCAGTGGTGGGGTCCAGGGAAGTTCTCTTCTGATTTTAAAACCTTTTCCAGAAAGTAGGAGGAAGAGCAGATAAAACAAAAGATGGGGGAGGGGGGCGGCGGCACTGTGGCTCAGCGGGGTAAAGCCCTGGCCTGAAGTGCCGGCACCCCATATGGGCGCCGGTTCTAGTCTCGGCTGCTACTCTTCCAATCCAGCTCTCTGCTATGGCCTGGGAAAGCAGTAGAAGATGGCCCAAGGCCTTGGGCCCCTGCATCCACATGGGAGACCTGGAAGAAGCTCCTGGCTTCTGGCTTCGGATCGGCTCAGCTCTGGCCATTGCAGCCATCTGGGGAGTGAACCAGCAGATGGAAGACCTCTCTCTCTGTCTCTACCTCTCTCTGTAACTCTGCTGGTCAAATAAATAAAATAAATCTTTAAAAAAAAATAAAAACCAAAATATGGGAGAGGAGGTACTCCAGGTTTGTGGGGGAAACGTGAAACAGTCACTAAGGAGAGCAGAAAAGTGAAAAGAACTTGGGAAGTATTGTGTGCTGGGAAGTTCATGGTCCTGGTTGAAACAAGGACTGCAGCATGACTGGGAGTCTTTTCCTAATCATACTGTCTTGCACAGATATAGGACTGGAGAGAATGGAGGACAGACTAAAGAAAGTTGAGTTTATTAGGTTCAGCTCCAATCTACTATAACCAGATCTCACATTTTTCAGGGCAAGCTAGAAATTTGGATTTTGACATAAAATGTTCTGACTACTACAGCATGCTAACTTATCCAAATAGAAACAAAACAAAATATTGTGTAGGTCAAATCAGTGTCACTAAAGACTGAATCCAGTCTTTGGGCTCATATGCAGTGCACAGAGAGAAAAGGGAATTGTAGTACTAACAAGGATAATAATAGTAATTGACAATGTATGAGGCATTGTTATGATACTATTAAATACAAACTCATTTTAGTCCCACAATAACTCTTTGAGATTGATATCTTTATGATCCCATTTCACTGAGAAAGAAACCTGAGGCACCAGGAAGTTAAAGAACTAGTCAAAGGTCAGAGAGTTATTAAGTGATAAAAGTGAGATAAGAACCTATATAATTTCCCACAACATCTCAGAAAAGTTGGATTTATGTCATGAAGGCTTTGAATGTTAGAAGAGTGCTTGAAAAAACTTTGGTGAAATGAGGAAATGTGATTTTTAGCACAGGAAGACAGTCAAACAAATTTTTGAAGGATATCAATCATTCGTGGGTATAGCATAGCTTTGGAGAACAGGAAAAGATTAGAGACATACAGACTGTTCCATTGCTCTAAAAGACCAGGAAAACACTAACTGAGGGCAAAACTAGAGTTCTGGCAACAGGAATTAAAGAAAAGGAAATATTGTATATTGTAAATATCTTGAACCAATATTAATGTTTATTCAGATTCAGATGAAAACCCTCCTTATTATCATCACTTCACAATGTTAAGCAGACCATAAATTAAGAATCTGGGGGGGATTTTTTCAAGATGGTGGAATAGGAAGGGAGCTTACTGCTCTAGTCTAGGGGAAGATAGTTTAAATAAAAAGTGGAGAGAGTGCAATCTCAGGGAAGAGTTAGGGAGAAAACGGCAGAGGAAACTTCACACAAATTAGAGGGACACTGTGGAACTATGTGGAGGGTGTGGACAAATACAACTCAGGACCCCAGCAGCTGAACACCTCAACATCAGCTTTGGAGTAAGGCAAGACCAGACTGCAGCAGCCCAAGCCACTGGCAATAAAGCTGTAGGAAGACCCTCTCATGAGTCTGACTTGGAGCCCTGTGGGGGAGAGTATATCTGCAATCAGAGGGAAAAAAGGGGAGGGTATGTTTCTCTCTCCCCGACTACCTGGCACCAGCGCCCTAAAACTAGCTGAAAGAGGGTAGGCGTCATTTTGGACTTACATAACAGCTCTTATCCACACACCCAGCAACCAGCTAAAGGAGACGCCTGAGTTTGGCTGGAAGGATTGACAAGGGGCTGGGAGCTCATTGATTGTAGGAGCCTTGTGTGCCAGGAGTGTGGGAACACTGTGGCTGTGTGGGAGGGCACAGGGTGTGGCTGGGACTTTGGGCAGTCACTGTGGGCGGCTCTATACACTCAGGCTCCCTGATTCTCTGTTGAGGGTCATAGCTGCAGGATGCATGCTCACACCAAGAACTGCAAAGATCTTTTGTGTGGTCCTTATGGCAGTGCTGATGAAAATTGTAGCCACTGGGGCTAGTGCCAAGGCATTAGTCTCTTTTGAGGAGAGGAGCTGAGTGTGACAATATGCCAACAGAGCAGAACATACCTCCTCTCAGATTAAAAAAAAAAAAAAACGTACCACACCCAACTTGGGTGTCACCTTGGATACTCCCCTCACTCTGGAACACTGAACAGAGCTCCCTGACAATATCTAGCACACAACTCTGAGTATTCTCTGAAAGAGGGGACACTCCACTAAGTCACAGAGGCATAATCCAAAGATAAAAGCCATCACAGGGGAAAAAAACAATAACAATAATTATCACCACAATTATCTAATAATAAATATAGCAATTCAAGAAATAAGAATAAGGAAGGCAACATGACACCACCAAAATAACACAACACTTCAATACTAGAATGTGAAGATGAAGAGACTGATGAAAATGCCAGAAATGGAATTCAAAAAATTGATCACAGGATTACTTAGAAGTAAACAGAAGCAAATCCATAAAGTAAAGAAATCCACACATGACATGAATGAAAATCTTTCCCATGAAATTGAGATTTTAAAGAGAAATCAAAATAAAATATTGGAAATGAGGAATTCAATAGAACAAATAAAAAATGTGGTGGAAAGCCTTAACAGAATTGGTGAGGCAGAAGAAAGAATATCCGAGTTAGAAGACAAATCTCTGGGCCGGCGCCACAGCTCAATAGGCTAATCCTCTGCCTGCGGCGCCAGCACACTGGGTTCTAGTCCTGGTCGGGGCGCCAGATTCTGTCCCGGTTGCTCCTCTTCCAGGACAGCTCTCTGCTATGGCCAGGGAGTGCAGTGGAGGATGGCCCAGGTCCTTGGGCCCTGCACCCCATGGGAGACCAGGAGAAGCACCTGGCTCCTGCCTTGCGCCGGCCGCAGCGCACTGGCCATGGCAGCCATTGGAGGGTGAACCAATGGCAAAGGAAGACCTTTCTCTCTGTCTCTCTCTCTCTCTCACTGTCCACTCTGCCTGTCAAAAAAAAAAAAAAAAAAAAAAAAAGACAAATCTCTGGAAATTTTATAGTCAGATCAACAAAAAGAGAAAGAAATTATAAAACTAAAAACCAGTGTGGGAGATTTATGGGGTATTATCAAAAGACCCAACTTATGGGTCTTAGGAGTTCCTGAAGGCGTGGACAGACAGCATAGATAAGAAGGCCTTTTTAGTGAAACAAAACATAGAAAACTTTCCTAATTTGGAGAAAGAAAGGGACGTCCAAGTACAGGAAGCACATAGAACTTCTAATAAACATGACCAGAAAAGATCTTTATCACAACACATTGTAGTCAAACTCTCCACATTAAAACATACGGAAAGATTCTAAAATGGTACAAGAGAAATGTCAGATTACTTTCAAAGAATCTCCAATTAGACCCACAGTTGACTTCTCATCAGAAACACTACAGGTTAGAAGAGAATAGCAAGATATATTCCAAGTCTTAAGAGAAAAGCTGCAACCCAGAATATTGTACCCTGTAAAGCTCTCATTTATGAATGAAGGTGAAAGGCCTTCCATAACAAACAGAAATTGAATTTGTCACCACTCCTCCAGCCTTACAAAAGATGCTTAAGGAAGTGCTACACCCAAAAACACAATCATCACTATGAAAGAAGGCTAAGGCAGAAAATCCCCCAGTAAATATATAAAGGAAATACAAAGTAAACAATAGGAATATTTATACAAAAATGGCAGGGCCAAGTCATTACTTATCAACAGTCACCCTGAATGTAAATGGCCTCAACTCTCTAGTTGAAAGATAGACTGGCTGAATGGGGGAAAAAATCTATTTAGTGCCTACAAGAAACAAATCTCACCAACAAACATACATGCAGACTGAAAGTGAAAAGATAGAGAAAGATATTCCATGCTAACAGAAACCAAAAAAGAGCTGGTATAGCCATCCTAATATCAGACAAAATATACTTTAACACAAAAACTGTCAAAAGAGACAAAGAAGGGCACTATGTAGAGAATAAGGATCAATTCAATAGGAAAATGTGACTACTGTAAATGTAGATGCATCTAATCACAGGTCACTTGGCTATTTAAAAGAAATGTTAATGGATCTGGGGCTGGTGCTGTGGTATAGCGTGTGAAGCCACAGCCTGCAGTGCTGGCAACCCATATGGTCACCAATTCAAGTCCCAGCTGCTCCACTTGCAATCCATCTCTCTGCTATGGCCTTGGAAGGCAGTGGAGGATGGCCCAAGTTCTTGGGCCCCTGCACCTGTGTAGGAGACCCAGAGAAGGCTCCTAGCTTCTTACTTTGGATCAGCACAGCTCAAGCTCTTGCAGCCAACTGGGAAGTGAACCAGTGGATGGAAGACCTTTCTCTCTCTCTCTCTGCCTCTCCTTCTCTCTGTGTAACTCTGACTTTCAAATAAATAAATAAATCTTTAAAAAAAAAAAAAAAAAAGGGCCGGCGCCGCGGCTCACTAGGCTAATCCTCCGCCTAGCGGCGCTGGCACACCGGGTTCTAGTCCCGGTCGGGGCGCCGGATTCTGTCCCGGTTGCCCCTCTTCCAGGCCAGCCCTCTGCTGTGGCCCGGGAGTGCAGTGGAGGATGGCCCAGGTGCTTGGGCCCTGCGCCCCATGGGAGACCAGGAAAAGCACCTGGCTCCTGGCTCCTGCCATCGGATCAGCGCGGTGCGCCGGTCGCATTGCGCTGGCCGCGGCGGCCATTGGAGGGTGAACCAACGGCAAAGGAAGACCTTTCTCTCTGTCTCTCTCTCTCTCACTGTCCACTCTGCCTGTCAAAAAAAAAAAAAAAAAAAAAAGAAAGAAATGTTAATGGCTCTAAAGGGAGATATAGACTTCAATACAATAGTAATGGGGGACTTCAGTACTCCACTTTCAGCAATGGACAGATCAACCAAACAGAAAATCAGCAAGGAAACAACAGAGTTAATCAACACCACAAACCAAATCGACCTAACAGATATCTACAGAACTTTTATCCTACAGATGTAGAATACACACTTGTCTCAGCAGTGCATGGAACTTTCTCTAGGATAGATCACATGCTGAAGTCAGCAAGTCTCAGCAAATTCAAAAAAATTAAAATCACACCATGCGTCTTCTCGGACCACAATGGAATGAAGCTGGAAATCAACAACTCAAGAGTCTCCATGTGCAAACACATGGAGATTGAACAACATTCTCCTGCATGAACATAGAGGAGTCACAGAAGAAATCAAAAAATTTCTGGAAATGAATGAAGACAACAATAAAATATATCAAAACTTATGGGATGGGGCCAGCACCATGGCTCACATGGCCAATCCTCCACCTGTGGTGCCAGCATCCCATATGGGTGCCGGTTTCCAGTCCCGGCTGCTCCTCTTCCAGTCCAGCTCTCTGCTGTGGCCCGGAAGGGCAGTGGAGGATGGCTCAGGTGCTTGGGCCCCTGCACCCTCATGGGAGACCAGGAAGAAGCACCTGGCTCTTGGCTTCGGATTGGCATAGCGCCAGCCGTAGCGGTAATTTGGGGAGTGAATCAACAGAAGGAAGACCTTTCTCTCTGTCTCTCTCTCTCTCTCACTGTCTATGACTCTACCTGTCAAATAAATAATAAAAAATAAAAATTTAAAAAAAAAAACTTATAGGATACAGCAAATCAGTGTTAGAGAAAAGTTTATAGCAACTGGTGCCTACATAAAGACACTGGAAAGGCACCAAATAAATAACAATGCATCTCAAGGACCCAGAAAAACAACAGCAAAACAAACACAAAATAAGTAGGAGAAAAAAAAAATTAGAGAACGAAAGTGAAACAAAAAAAATACAAAAGATCCATGAAACAAAAAGCTGTTTTTTGAAAAAATAAAACAAAATGGATACACCATTGGCTCAACTAACCAAAAAAAGGAGGAAGAAGATCCAAATTAATAAAATTAATAAAAGATGAAAAAGAAAATGTAAAACAGACACCACAGAAATAAAAAGAATCATTCGAAATTACTACAAAGATGGGGCCAGCGCTGTGGCACTGTGGGTTAACGCCCTGGCCTGAAGCGCTAGCATCCCATATGGGTGCCAATTTGAGACCCATCTGCTCCAGTTCCAGTGCAGCCCTCTGCTATGGCCAGGGAAATCAGTGGAAGATGGCCCAAGTCCTTGAGACCCAGAAGGAGCTCCTGGCTCCTGGCTTCAGATCAGCACAGCTCTGGCCATTGCGGCCAATTGGGGAGTGAACCATCAGATGGAAGACCTCTCTCTCTCTGCCTCTCCTCTCTCTGTGTGTAATTCCTGACTTTCAAATAAATAAATAAATAAATCTTTAAAAACAAAGAAATTACCACAAAGAATTGTATGCCAACAAATTAGAAAGAAATGGACAGATTACTGGACACACACAACCCACAAAACCTACCTATATTGAGCCACAGAAATTGAAACACAGAAAATCTAAACAGACCAATAATCAAGACAGAAATTGAATCAGTAAAAAGATTCTCCCTGTAAAAAAAAAGTCCAGGACCGGATGACCTTACTGCTGAAAACACCAGACATTTAAAGGGGAAATAACTCCAATTCTTCTCAAGCTACTCAAAATAAGTTAAAGGAAGAGAATCCTCCCCAAACTCTTTCTATGATGCCAGCATCACCTTAATCCCTAAACCTGAAAAAGATGCAACAGAGAAAGAAAACTACAGACCAATTTCCCAGATGAACAGAGTTGCAAAAATCCTTAACAGAGTACTAGTCAATTGAATCCAACAACACATCAGATAGATCATTTACCAGGACCAAGTGAGATATATCCTGGTATGCAGGGACGTTTCAACATTCTCAAATCAATAATGTAATACATCACATTAAAAAAATTGAAGAACAAAAACCATATGATTATCTCAATAGATGTATAGAAAACATTTGATAGGGCCGGCGCCGCGGCTCACTAGGCTAATCCTCCGCCTAGCAGCGCCGGCACACCAGGTTCTAGTCCGGTCGGGGCGCCGGATTCTGTCCTGGTTGCCCCTCTTCCAGGACAGCTCTCTGCTGTGGCCAGGGAGTGCAGTGGAGGATGGCCCAGGTGCTTGGGCCCTGCACCCCATGGGAGACCAGGAAAAGCACCTGGCTCCTGGCTCCTGCCATCGGATCAGCGCGGTGCGCCGGCCGCGGCGGCCATTGGAGGGTGAACCAACGGCAAAGGAAGACCTTTCTCTCTGTCTCTCTCTCTCACTGTCCACTCTGCCTATCAAAAAAAAAAAAAAAAAAAAAAAAGAAAGAAAGAAAGAAAGAAAACATTTGATAAAATACAACACCCTTTCATGATGAAAACTTAAAGCAAATTGGGTATAGAAGGAACATTCCTCAACACAATCAAGGCAATTTAAACCCATAGCCAGCATCCCATTGAATGAGGAATAGCTGGAAGCATTCCCACTGAGATCTGATACCAGACAAGGATGCCCATTCTCACCATTGCTTGCTATTCAATGTAGTTTTGGAAGTTAGAGCCAGAGCCATTAGCCAAGAAAAAGAAATAAAAATGTTACAAATTGGGAAGGAGGAAGTCAAATTATCCCTATTTGCAGATAGTATGATTATATATTTAGGGGATCCAAAAGACTCCACTAAAAGAATACTGGAACTCATAAAAGGGTTTGGTGAAGTGGCAGGATATAAAATCAACACACAAAAATCAACAGCCTTTGTATACACAGACAATGCCACAGCTGAGAAAGAACGTCTAAGATCAAATCAATTCACAATAGCTATAAAAAAAAATCAAAAATCCTTGGAGCAAATTTAAACAAGGATGTCAAAGATCTCTGTAATGAGAATTATAAAACATAAAAAAAAAGAAATAGAAAAAGAGACAAAAGAAATGGGGAAAATCTGGGACCAGCTCTGGTCACTGTGGCCATTTGGGGAGTGAACCATCAGATGGAAGACTCCTCTCTGTCTCTCCCTCTCTCTGAACTGAAAACAGGGATTTACACACAGATACTTGGACACTAGTGTTCACAGCAGCCATTACTCACAGGAGCCAAAAAGTAGAAAAGAACTCAAATGTCTTTCAACAGAATAGATAAACAAAAAAAGGAGTATATGTGTGCAAAAAGAAATGAAGGGGCCAGCGCGGTGGCTTAGCAGGTAAAGCCGCCACCTATGGTGCCGACATCCCATATGGGCGCCAGTTCAAGTCCTGGCTGCTCCACTTCCAATCCAGCTCTCTGCTATGGCCTGGGAAATCAGTAGAAGATAGCCCAAGTCCTTGGGCCCCTGTACCCGCCTGGAATCCTGGAAGAAGCTCCTGGATCCTGGCTTCAGATTGACACAGCTCTAGCCATTGCAGCCAACTGGGGAGTGAACCAACGGATGGAAGATCTCTCTCTCTTTCTCTCCCACTCCTTCTCTCTCTGTGTAACTCTGACTTTCATGTAAATAAATAAAATATTTAAAAAAAGAAATGAAAACCTGACACATGCTACAGGGTAGATGAACCTTGAAAGTATTAAGTGAAATAAATTATACATGAAATGGTGAATATTGTATGAATCCACTTAAATGAGATACCTAGAGCAGGCAGATTTATGGAGACAGAGAGTAGAATCGTGGTTACTAGGGGTTTTCAGTAAGTGCAGGAATGGGAAGAAGTTGTTGTATAAAGTTTCACTGTAGGATGATAAAAATGTCTCAGAAATGTGCAATAAAAAAGGTTGTACAACACTGTGGAGGAAATTAAGGCCACTTAATTGTATACTTAAAAATAGTTAAAATGACAAATTTTATGGTACACACACATGTGCACACACCCAGACATAAATAAATATATATATATATGTTAAATATACATATATTTAACAACAAGAAAAGAAATCTCAAAGTCTCCAAACATAACACTATGCACATGCTGTCCCATGACAGGTGTACTCTCTTGTCACCACACCAGCATATTTTATCTCTGTTTCACAATCCTTTGTCATTCTAGCCTCCCCACCTCTCTGGTTTACCCTGGCTTACTCAAGTCTCAGTGCAGTGTCCGTCACTCTTGCAGGAGAGGCTGGGCCAAATATTCCAGCATATGACCTCACATTTAACTTCCCCTGAAAACATGCTTTTTTATCCTTCTATTTTAGTATATATCATACTGCATTAATATTTAGTTATCTCTTGTTTCCTGATTGCTCACTCATTTTAAAAATATATATATCTTTTTTCTCTTTTTAAATTTTTTGAAATTTATTTTTAAGTTTTAGATTAACATGTAATACTTGCACATTTTTAAGGGGTATAAAACAACATTTATTTCTAAACAGAGGCAGTGAAATGAGGGGCTAGGAGCATGCTCCCTTAGCAACAGAATGCCAGGCCTTTAATTCTAGCTTTGCTTCATATCATCTAAGATCTTGAGTAAACTACCTAAGCATTCTGTGCTTCAGTTTCCCACTCTGTATAAGAGGATGACAAAAATGCCTATCTCACAGAGTTATGGAGCAGATGAAATTAACTCGTCCACATAAAATCCTTAGAAGATTGCCTTGGCCGGCGCCGCGGCTCACTAGGCTAATCCTCCGCCTAGCGGCGCCGGCACACCGGGTTCTAGTCCCGGTTGGGGCGCCGGATTCTGTCCCGGTTGCCCCTCTTCCAGGCCAGCCCTCTGCTGTGGCCAGGGAGTGCAGTGGAGGATGGCCCAGGTGCTTGGGCCCTGCACCCCATGGGAGACCAGGAAAAGCACCTGGCTCCTGGCTCCTGCCATCGGATCAGCGCGGTGCGCCGGCCGCAGCGCGCTGGCCGCGGCGGCCATTGGAGGGTGAACCAACGGCAAAGGAAGACCTTTCTCTCTGTCTCTCTCTCTCACTGTCCACTCTGCCTGTCAAAAAAATTAAAAAAAAAAAAAAAAAGAAGATTGCCTTGACACATGGTTAGCACTTAGAAATATTAACCATGGTAATAATGTCAAGTTGTAGATGCTGTATTAAATTACTAATCTCAGGCTTAGAATAGCAGCCTAGCACATAACAGATACTGAACAAACCAATTTCTGAATGTATACATGAGTGAGTAAATGAAAGTGGAACCCTGCTTCCATAGAGTTCACAGATTTCTGGGAGACACAAGCTTAAACCATCGTAAAATATAAAGTGATGGGGTAAAATACATATGAAGCACTATGGGAGAAGAAATTGTGGAAAGATTTCAAAGAAAAAATTTTAGCTGGTTTCTAAGAATTAAGAACTTCCAAAGTAAAGGGATGAGAGTTATATATTCCTAGCATATGTGTTCAGTAAATATTTCTGACACCCAATATTCTAGATACTAAGTAAATTTCTAGGGAACTGTGTTGAAGAAACAACCCTTAGTCTGTTTCAGAGAAAGGAGCACAAAGTGAAATTCCGAGATATGAGAAGAAAGGGGACAGTTTGCTATGGCTGAGAAGTTCCAAAGAAAGAAGCAGCTGGAACATGAGCCTGGTCAGGAATGTTCTGTTGGCCAAAAAGAGCCTCAAACACTATTTTTTATATTTATTTAAAATATTCAGTAAATATTAACATACATATAACACTCATCGTTAGGCTGAAATAAAACTGCCATTTTTGCTGATCACATGGTAGAAAAATGCCCTCATCTATTATCCATCATGTCCTAAGCGCTTGACATTTACAAACTCATCTGACTGGCTTTTGTTGGTGTAGTAAGTAATAAAGAGCAAATTATTTTTAAAATAATAATAAAAGAGGTAATCTGAATTGTTCTTAATATTAATATCTGTAATAATAATATCACTGTAATTTATATCAATCCTTTCACTCTACACACCTAAAGGCATACTTAGAACACACACACGCAGTCACCTCTGATCCTTACATTGTACCTGGTGGCACTGTGACTTAGAGAGGTGAGATGAGCAAAGCTTGCACAGACAATAGGGAGGGAGTCTGGATTCTCCCAAAGCCCTTTCTGCCTCTCTGTGCTGCCTGTTTTGTGTGGATAGATCTGCAGATAGCACAGAGGATGGACTAATGAGGGGTGTTCCAAACCAGAACCTGACTAGCTTGACAACTCTGAGCTGAGAGAGAATGCTTGTTTATATACTGTTATACCTCTAGAATTGAGTGCATGACTTTTTTTTTTTTTTTTTTTTTTTTTTTGGACAGGCAGAGTTAGACAGTGAGAGAGAGAGATAGAGAGAAAGGTCTTCCTTCCGTTGGTTCACCCCCAAAATGGCCGGTGCGCTGTGCCAATCCGAAGCCAGGAGCCAGGTGCTTCCTCCTGGTCTCCCATGCAGGTGCAGGGCCCAAGCACCTGGGCCATCCTCCACTGCCCTCCTGGGCCACAGCAGAGAGCTGGACTGGAAGAGGAGCAACCGGGACAGAATCTGGTGCCCCAACCAGGACTGGAACCCGGGGTGCTGGCGCTACAGGCAGAGGATTAGCCTAGTGAGCCACGGCGCCGGCCGAGTGCATGACTTTCTATATGGTATACACAGACTCTCGGACATCACACTGTATTTTTAACTTGCCATAAACAATATAGTAACATGTATACACCAAGCAGGTATGGGACAGAGTCAGCAGAGAGGCTAGTTTCTCCTCATCCCAGTTTAAAAGTGGGAAACGAGAACTCAAATTCTTAAAGAACCTTCTTTAAGCAATGTCACTGAAGCTAGAACCATGTCTGCTGACTTCTCAAGAGCTAAATCTACTGCCCTTCCTGTACTATGCTGTTGAGTTTCCAATACAGTCAATAAATTAGAGTCTGAACTAACTGAAACCCATAAATCACAATGAAGACTTTTCTTAAGCATATATCTTACATTATAACATACTAAAAACACTCTAGATTTCTAGGATACATATTAATAGATAATAGATATTTATAATATATTGTTTATATATTATATAATATATAATACATAGTCTATAGTATATAATCAATTATATATAATACAATAAATATTATATATAGATAATATATAATAAAGCCAAGAGAGTGAATTCAGTTGACAGCACCTTCTCAGTACCTGAATGATTAGTGAAAAGTTAGTTGATCCCCATTATCAATTGTAACAGGATTTCCCAGAAGTAATTTAAAATCTCAATCAAAAATATCACTGTGGCTGGAACTGTTGCTATCAGAAAAAGCCACTGTCTGCAGTGCTGGTGTCCCATAATGGCACCAGTTCGAGTCCCAGCTGCTCCACTTCCAATCCAGCTCTCTGCTATGGCCTGGGAAAGTAGTGGAAGATGGCCCAAGTCCTTGGGCCCCTGCCCTGTGTGGGAGACCCAGAAGCAGCTCCTGGCTCCTGGCTTCAGATTGGCCCAACTTTGGCCATTGCAGCAATTTGGAGAGTGAACTAGCAGGTGGAAGGCCTCTCTCTGTCTGCCTCTGCTTCTCTGTAACTCTGTGTTTCAAATAAATAAGTAACTCCTTAAAAAAGGTTTTGAAAATAAGTACCTTGGTCTTGTATAACACAGTCTGTAGTGACCAGCGGAGGGACTTGGCCTCTGGTGTTGGTGGCATAAACTTGTCCTCCTCTGATGGCTCTATCATTCTCAATCACCTGGATCTGTAAATACATCAAGAACAAGATAAAGTAAATCTAAAGGCTTTCTGAAACACCAAGGGGTACCTTGGTCTCCTTCTCCCTCCTTCATTGCTTCTCTCTCTCTCTCTCTCTCTCTCACACACACACACACACACACAACTAGTCATCCCAAATAGGCATGTTTGAAGTTCACTTTGGATCAAACTCCCATTGAGAGAATACTACTCTACTTTCCTTTCACAATTTTAGATAATTTCTAAATTCCAATCCGTAATTCTGTCAGCTCCAACCCTGATGATACAATGAACTTTAGTTTTATTTAATCAGTTTATTGAGACCATAAGTAACCATTAAAAAAAATTCTTGAAGAGAAAGAAATTGAAAACAACTTTTTAAAGAAAAATACTTTTCGCAAATAAAATTCTAAAAGGGAAAGACCTAGAAACAATATTTCTATTATATGACCAAATGGAGCCTTTAAACTTTTCAACATCTTTTTTTTTTTTTTTTAGGACTAAGCAAACAACTTTAAGTTCTTATTTCTGAAGCATTATTTAACATGAAAAACATTCAACCACATCTTTAAAAAATTAAGATTGTGGCCGGCCCCACAGCTCACTAGGCTAATCCTCTGCCTGTGGCGCTTGCACCCCGGTTTCTAGTGAGGTTGGGGCGCCGGATTCTGTCCCAGTTGCTCCTCTTCCAGTCCAGCTCTCTGCTGTGGCCTGGGAAGGCAGTGGAGGATGGCCCAAGTGCTTGGGCCCTGCACCTGCATGGGAGACCAGGAGGAAACACCTGGCTCCTGGCTTCGGATCGGTGCAGTGCGCTAGCCATGGTGGCCATTTTGGGGGTGAACCAACAGAAAAAGGAAGACCTTTCTCTCTCTCTCTTTCACTAACTCTGCCTGTCAAAAAAAAAATTAAGATTGCTTAATTTACAATAAAATAACCAATCTAAAATAACCCTTTAATTTAGGGACAAGGAGGCCAATACTTCCCAATCAAAATAGCAGAACTGCATAAATGATATTTTTATCCATATATAATGACAAAGAAATATAAATGTCATAAAACTTCCACTGAAACCCATCCCTTCCCTTACAAATAGAGTTCATACACTTGCTTTAGGTCGGTACTCAGCCTTTTAAAAATCAATTGCATTTTGAAGTATATCTGAAAGTGCTCTGATTAACATTTTTAAAACAATTCTTATATAAAACAAATACCTTAAAAAGTTTTTTGAGGCACAAAAACTTGCTTAAAGAAATAGCAAGATGAAAAATCATGTACAAGAATGATAATCCAATTGTCCGTGTTTACCCTGATTAATTAATCTTGCTTCTTATAATTTATTAACAGAGAAGAATTGTAAGAAGCAGATTCACTATGTTTTGATTCTTGATTTAGCTTCCAGGTTAAGAGTGCTTGACTGTAAATATGATGCAAAATATGATTATGCTCACAGATTCTGGAATAGGAAAAAATCAAAATCTCTCTTGAAAAGTTTTCATCTATCTTTGCTTTCAAGTCATTACAGAAGATTTACAGCAGTTTAAAGGATGATAAAATACTAAACATGGCACCCACTAAAATAAAATTGGGATTAATTTTACCTGTTATACTCCTAAAGTGAAAATTATAATAAGTATGATCTTGTATTCCAAAGTTAAAATTATATAGTAAGCTTCTGAAGCCAACAGGGCTTTTAACAGATTCATTAACAGATCAGGCAGAGTAACCTCCAGACAGAACATCTTTATTTTCAAACTCCTGAAGGTGTAACCTTTAAAAAAAATAAATATATGTAATTTAGGATACCTGACCAGGCACTTAACTTGGGGAAAGTGACTGTGAGATTTTGAGGTAAATTAGAATTATTTTCAGCAATCACAATCTAAAAGCCACATTTTATACCACACTAATTATTCAGCTTTTAACTCTAAGCTTGTCACTCTATTGTGCCAAAATTCACACCTAAATATAGCTTCTTAGGAAGCTATTGAAAGAGCATTCTCAGGTCTGAATGTTGGCTCCTTTTTGATACTTGTGTGCTTTTAGAACATACTTGAGAAATTTGTTAAAGGTGCATATATACAAGAGCCCAAATGGGTAATTACGTTTCTCCATAAACTGACATTAAATGTGATAGAAGTTTTGAAAAAGAGTCACACAGCCGGTCACATAGACATTTAGGAAAAGAGAACACAACCGAGGTGATAAGCCTCCATCTAGCCTGAGGAAAATCAGAGATCAATGCTTCAAAAGGAGCGGACTCAAAGAAGCAGAGACTCTGTTTACACACGATGGCAGTGCTGTGAAAGCTCCCAGAATGAGCCATCCAGAAGGAGCACAACTCCCTGCGTTTATCAGACTCTGGGCTGGTATATGTTTCTTGCCCTCTTCTGAATTCATTTCAAGGATATGTGTGTGCTTAGTAAGCAAAAAATTTTATTAGAGCAGAAGGGACCTCAGTAAGTATGTCGACATTAGAATACCAGAGCAGAAAGTGGCCATTTTGCAATTAGTCTTTTACCAAAAGTTATCCAGGTCCATTTCTCATTAGAACTATTAGTGTACTGTCTGCAAATGGAAATGTCATGCCTCTGAATCTTCATCACAATTTATTGTAATTTTCATCCTTTTCTCAAACAGCAGTTTCAATCCAATACTACTTCTTAGTTTGAATAAACTCATCTGCTTTCATTATCTGCTATCCACAGATAAACTTACCAAAATCCTGTTTTAAACACTTCAAAGAACTACGAATAAAGAAAATTTTTAAGAATTTTCATTAGAGGCACCCTCATTCTTAAAGAAATGAGAAAATATAAGGGTTTAGAGTTCCCATGTGGCTAAAAATTTGGTCTAAATATTCTATTTATAAAGACTTCTACATTGACCTGCCTTGGGATACCACACTTTTCCAGCCATGGTAAAGGATTCATGATGATTTATTCTTGTTTCTTTACAGGACCAACAGCAGGAATGCAGCAAAGCCAGCAGTTGGAGTTACTGATACAATGAGCATATGTGGGAGGATTTCCATCTTCCCGATGCTAAGTGGTTCACTCAAGTTTTGCAACTGTGACCCTGGCCATCAGCACCATGCTTTACTCAGCTGAAATACTGAATCTCCTACTGCTGTGGAAGAGGGCCAGAAGGCAAGGTGAGAAGACTGAGGAAAGTTGCATGCATCACTAAACTACTATGTGCAGTGAGAATGTAATTTGTCTGTTGATATACTATATTCGAGGTTTGAAAATCATTGATCGCAACTACTAAATAATACCACATCACATTTTTACAATATTTGAACATCTCTAAGTGTAGAACTTTCTGGTGTGACCCAAATTTAATGTTCACTGAACATTAAGATATCAGAAAACTAGAAGAAACAAATCACATTTTATAGAGAGTAAACCACATAAAAAATAGAGCTTAGGTAAAAATTAAGTGAAATTGGGCGGCACCGCAGCTCACTAGGCTAATCCTCCACCTGTGGCACCAGCACCCCGGGTTCTAGTCCCAGTTGGGGTGCCAATTCTGTCCTGGTTGCTCCTCTTCCAGTCCAGCTCTCTGCTGTGGCCCAGGAGGGCAGTGGAGGATGGCCCAAGTGCTTGGGCCCTGCACCTGCATGGGAGACCAGGAGGAAGCACCTGGCTCCTGGCTTCTTCAAATCGGAGCAGCGATTCGTAGCGGCCATTTGGGGGGTGAACCAATGGAAGGAAGACCTTCCTCTCTGTCTCCCTCTCTCACTGTCTAACTCTGCCTGTCAAAAAAAAATTAAGTGAAATTATTCATAATTGTTTCTATGTTCATCTTTCCCCTGAGAGAACCCAAAAACAGGCCTCTGGAAAATCACCTTCACACATGTCAGAAATGGCATCTGCTATCACACAGGTTATCTACCTCTCAAAGGTAGACAGCTCAGAGATATATCTCAGACATTAATTTTTACATACAACTATATGTTTTGAGTAATATATTCCACTGAAATACTGTAAAGGAATTCTACGAACCACTTTTCAGAAAAAAGCACCTTGCAGTGAAAGTTCGATTTAATTTCATGACAATTCAGAAGACTAGGATAGACTCAAAACTCAGTACTCACTTCTGTATTTATGAATACAGAATAGATGCAGTTAATGGAATATAGTTGATAATATTACAAACAAACCAAACAGCAATATTAACTATATTCTTGCCAAACAGTAATTTATGCATTTCTCTAAAAACTGACATAGTTCCAAGTTTACCAGTTAAAAAAAGAAAAAAGAAAAATCACCAGCAGTTGCTACTGTAGAGCTCAACACTGTTTTCAACAGAAGTTCATGTCTACAGTTGGATTCTGTTTCAGCGCATAAATTGATTTTCAGATGAAAAACCTGGGGTGGTAGAAGTGTGTTTCTGGGGATTGGGGAAGAACCCAGTGCAGAATAATACTGGAGAGCAACAATAGGTACATTTCTCTGGTCTGACAACCAAGTGAGGAGGTAGTAATTCTGAAGACTTCTCAAATACTGAATATTCTGCTGATCTCCTAAGAGCTGGGGAAATAGCATGAGCTTCTCTATGAGAATGAAGACAGCAACAGGAATATTTCCCCTCCAGGAAAGTCAGAACCAGGGTGTGAATATAGCTTACAAGTGGCTCTTTTCTGATGACAGAGCTTTGTAATAGTTTGGCACATTACCACACAGGGCAACCCCATACAACTTTGAGTCCCATCATCACTGCTGATGAGCTATTTCCATTGGTTGTCATATTTCTCTTACCAGAGTGCAAAAGGCATCTTCAATACCCTGTCTGGTCTTGGGTGAGGTTTCAATAAACAGAATCCCTTAACTCTTAGCCAGTTCATCAGCTTGTTTCATGTCAACTGTCCTTGTTGGTAAATCACACTTGTTTCCTACCAGCACCATAGGTATACCATCTGAGTCTTTCACATGCTTAATCTGCTCTGTATAGAGGTTAATATCTCTAAAGGATTTGCTATTATTGATGGCAAATACACAGAGGAAGCCTTTGCCTGTCTTCATGTATTGGTCTCTCATGGCACTGTACTCCTCTTGTCCAGCTGTATCCAGAATGTCCAACAGACAGGCTTTGCCATCTATAATCACCTATTTTCAGTAAGAATCCTCTATGGGGGAATCATATTTATCCACAAAGTGGTTCTGGATCAGCTGGATTATCAGTGCACTCTCCCAGCACCACTTGCTCCAACCACCACCAGTCTTTACTCAGTCATTTCACACCAGCAAGAACCACAAGCTCCACTGCCTCCACTTCAGATTTAGAGCTACAACCAGGAAAAACATTAGAGACCCAGGATCCACCACGAGCAGCCCCCAACAGGGAGTGGCATTTCTCAAAATCTCTCTTCATCTTCAATTTGTCTTTAAAGTTTCCCTCACCATACTCCTGCTCTTGAAATATGAGACTAGCATAGTTTTCCATGTAGTTTTTACCCACTCTATAGAAATCAAGAGGCAAAAAGTCCCTAATCCCTAAGTTTTGTAATATGATTTGGAAACACCTAAAAATATTTGTTGGGATTAGCATTGTGAACAGCACATGAAGTCATCACCTGCAACACTGGCATTCTATATCGGCACCATTTGGTGTCCTAGATGCTCCACTTCTGATCCAGCTCCCTGCTAATGGCCTGAGAAAAGCAGCAGAAGATGATTCAAGTGCCTGGGCCCCTGCTACCCACATAGAAGACCTGGAAGAAACCAATGGTTCCTAGCTTCAGCCATTGTGGCCATTTGGGGAGTGAATCAGGAGACAGAAGACCTCTCTCGCCCTTTCCGTCTCTCTTTCAAACAAACAATTAAATAATTAAAGCCACCTGTTGATGAAGAATATAAAACTTAAAAATTTACGTTTCTGTTGTAACTGAGGATGAAAATTATGAACAAAATCTGATGATCTGATAATACAGAGTCAAGAAAACAAAGTTGAATCCTCATTATTATTTCCTCTTGTTCTTCTCCCTTCTCATACTTCTTTCATCATAGGAGGGGGAAAAAAAGGAAAAAAAAAAGGATTAAAAAGAGAGGTGGAAAAATTAACAATGGGATTGCATCAAATTGAGAAGTTTCTGTACTGCAAAAGAAACAGTCAGGAAAGTGAAGAGGTAACCGACAGAATGGGAAAAAACATTTGCAAACTATGCAACAGATAAAGGGTTAATAACCAGAATCTACAAAGAGATCAAGAAACTTCACAACAACAAAACAAACAACCCACTTAAGAGATGGGCCAAGGACCTCAACAGACATTTTTCAGAAGAGGAAATCCAAATGGCCAACAGACACATGAAAAAATGTTTAGGAACTTTAGCAATCAGGGAAATGCAAAATCAAAACCACAATGAGGTTTCACCTCACCCCAGTTAGAAGGCTCACATACAGAAATCTACCAACAACAGATGCTGGCAATGATGTGGGGAGAAAGGGACACTAACTCACTGTTGGTGGGAATGCAAACTGGTAAAGCCACTATGGAAGTCAGTCTGGAGATCCCTCATAAACCTGAGTATAACCCTACCATACTACCCAGCCATCCCACTCCTTGGAATTTACCCAAAGGAAATTAAATTGGCGAATAAAAAAGCTGTCTGCACCTTAATGTTTATTGCAGCTCAATTCACAATAGCTAAGACCTGGAATCAACCTAAATGTCATTCAACAGTAGACTGGATAAAGAAATTATAGGACATGTACTCTATAGAATACTATACAGCAGTAAAAAAAAAATGAAATCTGGTCATTTGCAACAAAATGGAGGAATCTGGAAAACATCATGCTGAGTGAAATAAGCCAGTCCCAACCGAGCACCAAAAAGGAAACTTGTTGAAGTGAAATGGACACTATGAGAAACAGTAACTTGATCAGCCCTTGCCCTGAATGTATATGAACAATTTAATAATTTATAACTTTTAGTATTTTTTCTTCTACTTAATACTATTGGTTGAACTCTATAATTAATACACAATTATTCTTAAGTGTTGAAATTTAACTTAAAAGTGATCCCTGTTAAATATAAGAGTGGGGGCTGGCGCCGCGGCTCACTAGGCTAATCCTCCACCTTGTGGCACCGGCACACCCGGTTCTAGTCCCAGTCGGGGCGCCAGATTCTGTCCCGGTTGCCCCTCTTCCAGGCCAGCTCTCTGCTGTGGCCAGGGAGTGCAGTGGAGGATGGCCCAAGTGCTTGGGCCTGCACCCCATGGGAGACCAGGATAAGTACCTGGCTCCTGCCATCAGATCAGCGCGGTGTGCCAGCCACAGCGCGCCGGCCTCAGTGGCCATTGGAGGGTGAACCAACGGCAAAGGAGGACTTTTCTCTCTGTCTCTCTCTCTCACTGTCCACTCTGCCTGTCAAATATATATATATATATATATATATATATATATATGAGTGGGAATAACAGAGGGAGGAGATGTACAATTTGGGACATGCTCAAGCTGACTCGCCCCAAATGGTAGAGCTAGAAATGTGCCAAGGGATTCCAATTCAATCCCATCAAGGTAGCATGTACCAATGCCATCTCACTAGTCCAAGTGATCAATTTCTGTTCACAATTGATTATAATGATAGGACTAAGAGTCAAAGGGATCACATAAACAACACTAGTGTCTGCAAATACTAACTGATAGAATTAAAAAGGGAGATAACGATCCAGTATGGGAAGCGGGATACACAGCAGATTCATAGAATGGCAAATGTCCTAAACAGCATTCTGGCCTCAGAATCAGCCCTTAAGGCATTTGGATCTGGCTGAAGAGCCCATGAGAGTATTTCAGGCATGGAAAGCCAAGACACTCTGGAAAGAAAGAAAAAAAAAAAAAAAAACCTAAATAAAAGATCTCTGTGAATGAGATCCCAGTGGAAAAAACGGGCCATCAGGGAAGGAGGTACCTTTCTCTGAAGGGAGGAGAGAACTTCCACTTTGACCATGGCCTTGTCTAAATAAGATTGGAGTCAGCGAACTCAAAAGGCTTCCATAGCCTTGGCAACTCATGACAAGAGCCTAGGGTGATTACTGATGCCATAAACAAGAGTGTCAATTGTTAAGTCAACAACGGGAGTCACTGTGCACTTACTCCCAATGTAGGATCTCTGTCCTTAATGTGTTGTACAATGTGAAGTAATGCTATAACTAGTACTCAAACAGTATTTTACACTTTGTGTTTCTGTGTGGGTGCAAACTGTTGAAATCTTTACTTAATATATACTAAATTGATCTTCTGTATATAAAGAGAATTGAAAATGAATTTTGATGTGAATGGAATGGAAGAGGGAGCAGGAGATGGAAGGGTTGTGGGTGGGAGGTAAGTTATGTGAGGGAAAAAGCCACTGTAATCCAAAAGCTGTACTTTGGAAATTTATATTAAATAAAAGTTAAAAAAAAAAAAAACAAGAGAGGCAGAAAAATATAAGTGAGAAGTATCCAAAACCAGAAGAAACTTTGTGGTTTTTAATATTAGTAAAGGAACAATTAATACAAAAGCTGCCTTCTTCATGAAATGTTATCTTCCCCATTTTTCCTCCCTATCTCATCCAATCAAAGCCTCAGCTGGCACTGACATCATTAATTTCATGGAATTTTGGTGACAGATTTAGTATGCCTTTAAATTTACATTTCTGTCTTCCTAATATCATAGATGTGATATATTATTAAATTAAGATATAGGTGTATTCCAGATATAACTAATATAAAAGACAATATTAAAAGTTACCATAGGCAGAGAAAAGAAGCAAACAGAAAAATAAAAGTACAAGTATTACATTATATATATATTTAAAGACTTATTCTATTTACTTGAAAGGTAGAGAGACAGACATAAAGAGAGAGAGCTTGATCTTCCATTCATTGGTTCATTCCCTAAAAAGCTGCAGAAGCCACATGGGATGCAGATGCGCAAGTACCCGGGCCATCATCTGCTGTCTTCACAGGTACACAAGCATGGAGATGAATCACAAGTGTATACCCAGGACCTAAAACGGTGCTCTGATATGGGATGACAAAGCACATGCAGCAGCTTAGACTACTGCATCACAAGGCTGGCCCCTACATTCTATGTTTTGACACAAACTCAATCAGGTTCATCCAAAACTAGGGTGGTTTTTATATTACCTACTGGTAGTTTTGGGATCCGCATGGAGGAAAGGCCTGTACTTCCGGGGAAGAAAAGTCCATGTCAAGGTCCCTGCGGGTGCTTAAAGGTCAACCAATGAGATCAGACTCGCCTCAACCTTTAACCTCCATTCCCTGAATCTATAAAAAAGCCCTCCCAATCTCTGACATGCGACTTCCCCAGCCCCCGCTCTGTTCGGACCGGTGAACCTCGCCCAGGAGCGGAACCCCAATAAAAGCCTGTGAATTAATTGATTCGTCTGCCTGGGAAGATTTGTTACGCACTGGACACCTTGCACCTACTACTATTGAATAATTTTAAGTAACAAAGAGTTAAAAAAAACACACACACAAAGCAAAAGTCATAATGTATTAGTGTGCCTAATACAGGAAACGTATAAATTGAACATAGTCTTCAATTTTCAAAATTTCTATTTTTAAATTACTCATTTAAAAATGTCCTATCTCTGGATATTATAATATAGTAAGTATTAACTTACTATAAATTACTTATATCCATGACAGCCAGGAGTGGACAGAGGCCACCTGACCTGGAAACTTGATCCAGGTCTTCCACATGAGTGGCAGGAACCAAGTCACTAGAGCCATAACTACTGCCTCCCAGAGTTTGTATTAGCAGGAATCTGGAGTCAGGAGCCAGAGCTAGGTACTAAATGAACCCAGGTAAGCTGATACAGGATGACGGCATCCTAACTGGTGTCTTAACCATTGGACTAAATACCTGCCCCCAATTTTTCTGTCCTATTCTATTTTAAGAACCCAGAATATTCTTTCATAGCAGATTAGTATGAAGATAATAAATACTTGATATTAGTATGAAAATAATAAGATACTTGTGTAGCATTTTTAGTAATTGCTAAAAATATACTATACCTTCTTAACTCAAATACAAATCCTTAAAAACAGTCTTAGAGATAAAACAAACAGAAATTTCAGTAGAGATTTTGACTATGATTTAGTATGCAGTGGAGGATGGCCCAGGTGCTTGGGCCCTGCACCCCATGGGAGACCATGAGAAGCACCTGGCTCCTGCCATCGGATCAGCGTGGTGCACTGGCCGCAGCGCGCCGGCCGTGGCGGCCATTGGAGGGTGAACCAACGGCAAAGGAAGACCTTTCTCTCTGTCTCTCTCTCTCACTGTCCACTCTGTCAAAAAATAAAAAATAAAAATAAATAAAAAAAGATTTATTTATTTATTTGAAAGTCACAGTTAAACAGAGAAAGAAGGAGAGGCAGAGAGAGATGTCTTCCATCCGCTGGTTCACTCCCCAACTGGCCGCAATGGCCAGAGCTGCACCAATCTGAAGCCAAGAGCCAGGAGCTTCCTTCGGGTCCCCCACATGGGTGCAGGGGCCCAAGGACTTAGGCCATCTTCTACTGCTTTCCCAGGCCATGTCAGAGAGCTGGATCAGAAGCAGAGCAGCTGGGACTCAAACCAGTGCCCATATGGGATGCCGGCACTGCTGGAGGCAGCTTTACCCACTATGCCACAGCACTGGCCCCTGTTTCCTCATTTTCAAAACGTGGTTAAGACTACTACCTTAAGAGCTGCAACGAGCACCTCACTCAGTATTGAAGTATATCAGCAATTCAGTCAATGTGATTTTTACATCTTTCTTTCCAGAAGAAAGAATTTATTCAGTTAGTAAAGGCATGCTATTTTGCAATCGGAACATAAATAGGCTCCATCTGGCATTGCTATTTTATTAGTTTAAAGACAAAAACAAAGACTGGATTGATTCATATGTAAGTATTTTAAGGATATTGGATGAATCACAACATCTGCTGATCCTTTCTTTTGTTGTCAATATTCAGTCATTCATCCACTTAACGAATATACACATGGATACTATGGCTATATACTATAACCAGGCTCTGTTCCGGTTAGAAACACAAGAGTTAACAAAACCATATCACTGCCCTGATGGAGTTAACAGAGACCAACCCTCCCAAGAAAACCACTTGAGTGGAAAAGAGTTAAGTTATGGTTCCAATTTTACATAAAACATTTTTATATGTGCAAAATACTTCGGATTTTCACTCCCTATAGGTCCCTCACCCTACTGAAAATGGTCTTTTAATTCTTTAAAATAGCATGTTTATACCAGAATGCTAATTATTCATTGAACAACAATAGATTCTGCCAATAAATGTCAATACAAACATCAACAGATTCTATCAAGTTTACATGCAACCAAAAAAAATTAAAAACCATACAGACTATTCTATAGAGAGCCCCAGCACGTCTTTAACCTTGGCATGCCTCCTGCCCTACACAGACACGAGGAAGCCTTCTGCATGCACTGAGCATCTCCTAACTTCTACAATAAAGGACAGAATAAATGCTAACAAAGTTTGAGAACAGTGCGGGAAGAATGGTCCTTTGATGGGGAGCCCATCAGAGTGGGAAGAGCACTTACTGGGCTGGGGATAGAGTCAGGATCCAGTTTCTTCTGGGGCTGTGGGGGACCCGCCATCTGTGCAGGACCTCCAGGGAAGCCTCCTGGGTAAGAAAGTTGTGCACCTGCCATTTGGGGCCCATAGTTGGCTGTTCAAAAAAAAAATTTAAAAATAAATGGCTATAATCCCAAATCCCAGACAAATCTCACTGACATTAGTAAGCTATTCAGTCAAGCACGCTCTACTTTTCATCTTATTAAATAAAGCAGAAATCAAGTGTGAACATCTACTATTCCCTTTTCTTGGCTAATGCCTCACTATTCAAAACCACCAAGCCTGAACAGTAAGCGATAGATACCTAGTAACAGCAGAACAAAGCTGATCTTCAATTCAGGATTCCCCTAAGTAACCCAAGGCCTTCCTCCCTCTACACCCTGCCACCAACCTTACCCTGCTGTGGAGGAAATCCAGGGCCCAAGGTCTGGCCTGGAAGAGGCGGGGGCTGGTACTGGGCTGTTGGAGGAGCAGATGAGGCACCAGGGCCATTAAGTGTGGTAGGTGGCGGTGGGAGAACCTGAGATCCAGGCTGCAGAATGGATGGCTGCGGAGGCCGCGGAGGACCCTGGAATGCTGCTGCTGATGGAGGGCCCAGGGGCCCCTGGCTAGAAGGAGCCATGCTGGATCCTGTGCAGGAGAGAAGAGCAGCCCACCTCAGCACTACAGTTCTCAACTCTGACTCCTACAATGTCTGTGACACAGATACTTGTCTTCCCAACATCAAGCAAGAGGGCACCTTTATAAATTACAATCTTCATTCAGACGGGGATATAAATGCCATTTGAGGCAAATCATACAAATAAAAGATTTTAAAAGTGTAAAAGCAACATTTATAATTTTAGGGAATTAAATGGATAAATTTTAAGCTGGTTATATTATATGATATACACATTAGTTAAGATAACTGTACCTGGTACAAAATCTTAGAAAATCATACAGAAGCAAATTTTATTACAAAACAATCATTAACTTGGTATCTTCTGCATTCAATAAAAATTATTTGCATTCTATGCTTGATTCACCAAATGGATTTCAGAACCAGGTAGAAATAACCAGAGAAAGGTTGGCTCACTGGCATGCTTCCTAATCATATAGGAAACAGCTGCAAAATCAGATTGTTTTTTTCTTTGACTATGTGAAACCAAACTGCTTTTTTGAAGACTTAACTATTTTGAAATCAGTACAAGAAAAGATTCTAAGGGGTTTTTGCTAATAATTCTAAAAACTAACTTGGGTGATAAGGAAATATTCTTCATCAGGATAAATGGCTGATTGTGCTGTTATGACAGTGGAGCCCTCTCTAGGTTCCTGCAATGTATAGCATTTCCACTGACGTAGAGCTCAGTACTATAACTCCTTTCTTTCCTATTCTCTTCCTTGCCTTACATCTGAGCTTCCATTCTTCCAGTGATTTTAAAATTATTAAAGTACACTGGAAAACACTGAGAATTATATTTTTCATCTGGGGGCCCTGCACTACACAACAGATGGTTAAAACCATCCTTATGTTTTAAAAAATAGGGTTTTTTAAATTATTTATTTGACAGAGTTAGACAGTGAGAGAGACAAGAGAGAAAGGTCTTCCTTCCATTGGTTCACCCCGCAAATGGCCGCTTCGGCTGGAACTACGCCAACCTGAAGCTAGGAGCCAGGTGCCTCCTCCTGGTCTCCCATGCAGGTGCTTGGGCCCAAGCACTTGGGCCATCCTCCACTGCCTTCCCGGGCCACAGCAGAGAACTGAACTGGAAGAGGAGCAACCGGGACTAGTAGAACCTGGCAGCCACGTGGGATGCCAGCACTATAGGCAGAGGATTAACCAAGTGAGCCACAGCGCCGGCCCCTTAAAAAATAGTTTCATTTTAATGTTTATTTGTCAGATAAGCATTATCTGTTTTTTATTAGTTTGAATTTGAACGTAAGATATTCTAAGGATGCTTCAACTATCATGAAATAAGTAGAGCATAATCAGGGGAAATAGCCACATTTAATATAAATGATTTACATAAAAATGTCAAATATTACTTCAATATGATATGTCAAAGTTGTATCTTTTTTTTCTTTTTTTTTTTTTTTTTGGACAGGCACAGTTAGACAGTGAGAGACAGAGAGACAGAGAGAAAGGTCTTCCTTTACCATTGGTTCACCCCCACAAATGGCTGCTACGGCTGGCACACTGCGGCCAGTGCGCTGTGGCCGGCGCCAATCCAAGGCCAGGAGTCAGGTACTTCCTCCTGGTCTCCCATGCAGGTGCAGGGCCCAAGCACTTGGGCCATCCTCCACTGCCCTCCTGGGCCACAACAGAGAGCTGGACTGGAAGAGAAGCAACCGGGACAGAACCGGAGCCCCAACCAGGACTAGAACCCACAGTACTGGCGCTGCAGGCAGAGGATTAGCCAAGTGAGCCACAGTGCTGGCCTAAAGTTGTATCTATTTTAAAAATGAAGAAACCTTTTCTTATTCAAATTGATCATAATGCAGGCAGTCCATGATAATGAGACAGTTACCATAGCTATTGATTTGCATGGCACCCAATTGATTTCCCAACTGGGTAACAGATGAAGTAGACACAGGACTTGGATAAGACGACTGTGGAGATGGCTGGTACGGTGCATAAGAGGAAGCCACATTGTTGACAGGTGAAGGGCCTGGAAATCTGAGAGATAAAAAGTGTATGATATTGAATGATATCATAGCATCTCATAAGCAAATGACATACCACACAAATGTTAACAACTTATAAAATTAACTTAACCTGTCTAGTAGGCACTAGAAAAATGACTGATATTATAAGATAAATTTTAAATTAAAATTGATGTGAACTTAAAATGATTCCTGCAGCATTATTACATAACTATGCTAACATACTAAACACGTGAAGGCAGCAGAATATATATTCCTAACATGAACACAGAATCAGCATTGGAAAACAATTTGGAAAGATAAGGCCACCACTGCCTTTTTTTTATACTAAGGTCAATGATCAGTAGAAATCAGGAAAACTGAAAGCTTTATAGTTGTTCTCTTTGTGATCATTCTCTTTATATACTACCCAGCTTTCAAAACAAAAGTCAAATGCACTATAATCTAAAGTAAATGGGACAGTTCCTGCAAAACAGGACATGAAAGTTAGAAGTTTGGGACTTGCTCATCTAAATATTTCATCATGATTTACCTTTGATTTAATTTCAACTTGCATGCTTATGGCCACCATGTGAACAGAGCTCCTTTTCTGCATAATCTGTCAAATGAGGTTAAAGCCTGCCTTTAGGTGACAGGATGGATCTGTTTCTATCAAAATTAAAGATTTTTTTAAATTAAGTTTTAACATATGGTAAACTCTGATTTTTTTTTTTTTTTTTTTTTTTTTTGCTTGCAAACTAGAAACTCCCTAGTGATCTGCATATTGCTTCTGGCTCCCATTGCCACTTGCAAGGTTAGAGGCAGAGCCTGAGAGAGCTCAGTGGCTTGCCTAAAGTCTCACGTCTTATCTCTGACAGTACTGGAACCAGTCTTTCCTTGGGTCCTAAGTGATCACACTTTCCAAAAGTCACACTAAGTTCATCTTATCATTTTCTCCATATATTTTGAATTTTTCAAATTTTTTTTTAATTTTAAAGAAACAGAAGACACAGACAGACAAATCTTTCACCTGCTTCAAACTCTGCAACTGACAGTTCTGAGCGAGGCCAAAGCCAGGAGACTGGAGCTCCATCCAATTTCTCACATAAGTGGCAAGAAACCAAGCACTTGAGCCTCTTCTGCTACCTTCCAGGATGCACATTAACAGGAAGTTGAAATTGGAAGTGGAGCCAAGACTTGAACCCAGCCACCCTGATATGGGATGCTGGCATTCTAATAAGTATCTTAACCACCATGCCAAATGCCTGCCCCTCTATATATTGAACTGAGTAATTATTACAAATTAACCTTCAGTCTATTATACTGTAAAATATTAGGCTTATTTCCAGAATGATAATATTCTATACTTTGGGTTAGATGGACAAATAATGAAAATGCTTTTTCATGTAACTGAAAAGTACAAACTATCTTACATCAGACAAAAAAGTTAGAATGAATAATGTTGTAACCCAAAAATACTACTAAACAAAATAGTCAAATTCTTCCTCTGGCAAAATTTTTTTTTTTTTACCTTTTATTTAATGAATATAAATTTCCAAAGTACGACTTATGGATTACAATGGCTTCCCCCACATACCGTCCCTCCCACCCACTACCCTCCCCTTTCCCACTCCCTCTCCCCTTCCATTCACATCAAGATTCATTTTCGATTATCTTAATATACAGAAGATCAGCTTAGTATACATTAAGTAAGGATTTCAACAGTTTGCTCCCACACAGAAACATAAAGTGAAAAATAATAGATGATTTTTTTTAAATGATGATGAAATCAGATCAGACCCATTGTCATGTTTAATCCCAGTGAGAGTCAAGTTGGGAATTGATAATTTCTTTTTTTTTTTTTACAGAAGATCAGTTTAGTATGCATTAAGTAAAGATTTCAACAGTTTGCACCCCCATAGAAACACAAAGTGAAATATATTGTTTGGGTACTCATTATAGCATTAAATCTCAATACACAGCACATTAAGGACAGAGATCCTACATGAGGAGTAAGTGCACAGTGACTCCTGTTGTTGACTTTACCAACTGACACTCCTGTCTATGGCATCAGTAATCTCCCTATGCTCCAGTCATGAGTTTCCAAGGCTATGGAAGCCCTCTGAGTTCTCCGACTCTTATCTTGTTTAGACAAGGTCATAGTCAAAGTGGAGGTTCTCTCCTCCCTTCAGAGAAAGGTACCTCCTTCTTTGAAGACCTGTTCTTTCCACTGGGATCTCACTCACAGAGATCTTTCTCTGGCAAAATTTTTAAAAGACCAGTACAGGGGCCGGCACCATGGCTCACTTGGCTAACTGTCCACCTGCAGCACCAGCATCCCATATGGGTTCCAGGTTCTAGTTCCAGTTGCTCCTCTTCCAGTCCAGCTCTCCACTGTGGCATGGGAGGGCAATGGAGGATGGCCCAGGTGCTTTGGCCCCTGCACCCGCATGGGAGACCAGGAAGAACTACCCGGCTCCTGACTTCAGATCAGCACAGCGCCGGCCGTGACAGCCATTTGGGGAGTGAACCAACAGAAGGAAGACCTTTCTCTCTGTCTCTCCCTCTCACTGTCTATAACTCTGCCTGTCATTAAAAAAAAAAAAAAAAAAAAGATCAATAAAATTACATTAACCATTTTAATTTAAATAATTTAGGGAGCAAATCTAAATAAAGACAGAGATCAAAAGTTAACTTTTCAGTGAAAGCTTTCTTTGTATCTCTAATCAATTAATGATACTAGGAGTAAAACCTGCAGGGCAAAAGAAAACTGCTGTCTTGACACATTTGAAATATGCAGTGGCCACCGGAAACTGATTTCAAAAACTGAAAGACCTGTTGTATAAATCCACTGCTTCTGAGAATAAAATCATTTGTTTTTTCAACAAGTAATACTTACTGTCTTCTTTGGCAACTCAGGGGGAAAGATACAGAGTTATGGCACACAGGTTGAGTGTCATGCATCCTGAGAATATGTGAATGGAGGCAATGAGGTATGGTTACAGAGCCTGCATCTGAAAAGCAGGAACTAGGAAAGAAGCAGTTATAGAGAGAAAAAAAAGGTGCAATTCAGTTGTTTGAGAAAGAAATACCCAAAACCTTTCAAAAGTGTGTCACAAATGTTCATCATACATTTTTTTTTTAATCAGTCAACGCCCAGGGCGCAGCCGGGTTCTGGACTTTATTGGGAGGGGGAAAAGCTTTTATAGACACAGAAAGGGGGCTGTCCAGGGCACAAGGGAACCAAGCCAACCAGCTGAAACATAAGGCAGGACACGAGCCCAAGCACGCCCTCAAGGGCCTATCACAGCTGAGGACACATACTGTTCATGAATATGGAAGTCTCCTGTCAGGCTAGATACCTCCCCTGGGGGCCATCTTGGGTTGTTGGAAACGCTAAGTCACTGGGATGTGGAAGTGCCACAAACTCGAGCAAAGGCTTAGCAACTTTGTTTCCTCTTCGATTGAAGCCTCCCCCCAACATCTCCCCCTTTTATTTTGAGGATAACTGTGCCTGTCTTAGGTTGTCCCCGTCAGGAATCGGAAGTTGCCCGTCATCGGAGAAGCCAGGGTCGAGAGTCTGACCATCCTGTCTTAGGTCGACCATTCCCGGGGGATCTTACCCGTCATTGGCTACCAGTCCCTTATTTTGGAGATGAGGGGGTAAGCGGAGAGGTTTGGCTAGTAACCCAGGGGGGTATCTTGTTGACTAAGTCAGGGCCTGGTACCTGACTTCCAGCTGGTTGACATGGATTGAACGAAGCTGTTTTCTAACAAAGGAAGCTAAGGTGTTAACCACACAGGGGCCTATGAGCAGAAGTGCAATTATGGCAGTGATTGGACCAAACAACGGCAGGAGGTAGGGAAGCCACCCTCCCCACATCCCTCCCCAGCCATTATAAGAGTCCATTAGGCATCGCTGGCAACTTTCAAGGCTGTCTTGGAGTTGTTTAATTTGATCCTGGACAACTCCAGATTGGTTAACAAAAAAGCAGCACTCCTCCTTGAGGAAGACACAAAGGCCTCCCTCTTTTGCCATTAGTAAATCCAACCCTCTTCTATTTTGAAGGACTACCGAGGCCAGGGAGGAGATCTGTTCCTGTAAGACTGGGTTACTTCTCACAGGTTCCCGACAACCAGGACACAGTTCCAACAGCAGGGTTGGGAGGACCGCCCCTGCAACAGGTAGCCACAGGTGTCTCATCATTCCCATAGTCCGACTAGCCCGTCGGCGACTTCATGAGTCCTCACACGGGGCACATGAGTCCTCCCTATGGGGCAGCAGGTCCGACAGAGCACCTCAGCCAGCCTGGGGAGCTCAGGGGCCGAGTGGGATGATGAGTGTCGGCGGCAAAGGAACCACACCAGAGGCGAGAGATCAGTCAACGCCCAGGGCGCAGCCGGGTTCTCCCATCATACTTTTAAAATATAAATTCTGTGAGTCATTTTTTACACAGAGAAGACAAAATTATTTCAAATGCGGACAGACATTTAAACATCAAATCAAGGGAGATTTTCTTGCTTTATATGTTCATTTAAGTTGATGATTAAGAAATGTGTTTGTGTAAACACAGAGAGAACAGCCAGAAAATCAAGATGTCTGTAGAAAAAAATAAATGAGCCCATAATGAGAAATGTCCTCAAAGACAGAGGTATAATGTACTCTTTGATGTTTCAGATGATGAATTTTGCAAAGAATTATTTTTTTAACTGCTAAAAAAAAACTTTAGAAAAATCAGTGCTTTCAAAATTGAGTCAGACTGCCTGTCTTTTGCTGTAGTAAGTAACAGGCATCCTAATTTCTGCAGAGCAGAGCAGAGCAGAGCATCTCTTATAAAAGAGTGTCAAAGCCTGATTGCATGTATTGGGCAAGGACAAGCAATGAGGTGTTCTCAATCTAGTTTAAACTTTAGAGCTGCCTGGGATGCATTTTAAAACAGGATGAGGACAAAATATATTTCAACTAGAAATAATGACACAAGAAGGCTTATGCATTTTTTAATTTAACAACAGTTTAAGTATTTAAATATAGAAAGAGAATACACAACCTTTAGCTATTATTTTTGAATCATAAATTATGTCTACTTAACATTCATTGCTTAATATGCATCCTGGGAATTAGGCTTCAGAAGTTCACAAGTAAAGTATTTTTCTGATCAACTTAATTTACATAAGTCTTAAACAATTTAGCTTTTAAAAACAATAATAACAGTTTAAAAATAAAAATGAAGGCAGGAGTTTGATGCAGTGGTTACAACATGGCTTGAGACATCTGCATCCCCTTTTGGAATCCCTGAGTCTGAGTCCCGGCTCTTCCACTTTCAACCCAATTTCTTGATAATGTGCATGCATCCTGGGAGGCAGCAGAAGACAGCCCAACTATTTGGCTCCCTGCCACCCATGTGGAAGACCTAGATTGAGTTCCAGGTTCCTGGTTTCAGCATGACTCAGTTCTGGCTGTTGCAAGTATTTGGGAAGTGAACTAAAGGATGGAAGATCTCTCTCTCTCTTTAAAATAAAATAAAAATAAATAAATCTTTTAATAAAAAGAGAAAAGTATTAAAGGGCTAACAAAAACCCTGGCATACAAAAGGTAAAAGAGATGAACAGAACATCTTAAACGTACAAATTAGCTTAATGTTTTTCAATTTTATTACTTTACCAAATTAGTTTACCCAAAGTCACTGAGCATGTAGGTGTCAGAATTTGGGCAAGAATCTATGTCCTCTGACCCCCAAGCTAGAGATCTGGTGTGCCCTCAAATTCTAAAAATGAGCAGGTAAACACAAAGATCCTTTCTCTACTACAAATAGAAAATGTTTAAAAATGTAAACTAGAGAAAGTTAAATGGTTCTCATATTGACAACCTCTATTTAACCTGTTTCTGAACTGAGAAACATTCAAAAACATGTTTTAACTTACCAGTTCACTGAACATCAACTAGTGCTGATTCACCATCAAAAAGCAGTCAATAAAGAATTAATATGAGATTATTAATAAAATATGCAAATTTGGGCTCAATTTTACCCTAAATCTCTGTAGAGTTCAGTCTCTTGTCTGTGGCCTGTTCAACTTTAAACACTACCAATATTCAAGTTTGCTACAAACTGTTCAAGATAGGAGATATATGCTGAAGTTTGCTGGGATGTGGGAATAGATATCAAATTTTTCAAGATTTGATTTAAACAAAATCTGGATTTTAAATACCAAGCCCATAGAATAGATAAAATAAAAGTTCTGTAGAATCCTATAATTGCATTCCATATTTAAAAAAAAATAAAAAACCCTATTTTCATTTTTGCCTCTTTTTCCATTACAATCAATTTCTTAGTCAGTGATTCACACATCAGCTTCAATTTGGGAAGCTGAGTCCCTTCTTCCTGCCAATTCACTGTCTCTTACATAAAATAGGGCATTTAGAATTGACAACTGATTTTTCCCCATTACAGTAAAAAAATGATTTTTAGAAAGATTTTATTTATTGGAATCATTCTACCCAATAGTAACTCTACTTAAATAACTTCAGCACTACTTATAAGTGTCAGAAATTCATTCTGCTTCAGCCATGATTAAAACAGTAAATGACTAGGTATGATTTATCAATTTTATGAAACATTACCCTTAAAATAGCAATATTTTAAAAGTAAAAAATTATACATTTTAAATTCAAATCAACAGTGATTGGAATGTATCTTATTATCTGATGGTTTAGATATGATCAAATTTAGGGGCTTTATTTGGTCACTCCTCTCAATACAAATGACAGAGATGGAATGCTTAATCCATAAAGGCTGCATCCCATCTATGTTCTTTGACAAAACTGGTATAATTCACCTGCACAATCACTGTGCCCTTTGCCCTCACACTGCTCTACAGACACAGAAATGTGTTCCACAGGGCAAGGTTGCATGAACTGTTGGGGCTTAGCCTGAAATACTAGACTTCCCTAATATTTTTGCTTTCATTTTTCTTACGCATTCCCAACCTTCAACTCAGTATTCAAATTGTGTAAGTGAGTACAGAGGAGAAGGAGCAAAATCTGTCAGTGCTTCCTTGGGAGTGATAACAAAAGCAGATTCTTACATGGGGCTGTCCTGAAAGAGACTGAGCTCTATGGAAGGACAAGCTATGGCGGCCTTTCCACATCTTATGGAAATGGTATTGGAAACTGCTAACAGGAGTCCGTCACGGGCACTGTGCACTGTGCAGATCACTTAGCATGAATGCACGAAGCATCAAATTCCTCACAACCACTTATTGTCACAGCTTTCAGGAGTAAACACAGGCACATAGAGGCCAAGGGACTAGCTGTTTAATCTGCATTTCTTTTTAAAATCAATGGAGATGTCTGGAAGTTCACAAGGATGGATTTTTCCAAACTGTCCCCTTTATATCTGCACCATGAGCTCTATTTCCTCATTTTATTAGTGAGGAAAATGAGGCCAAGCGTGTGGTTAGCCCACTCTTGACCCAGAAGGGGCTTGTTGGTCCTCACTCATTCTGCTCTCCCCCTCTCCCTTCCGTCACTCTTTTGAAAGAAGGAGCAACAGGTTCAGATTCCCACTAAGGCAATTTGACTTCTTGCTCCAGGCTCCAACCATAGTTATACTTAAACTAGACTCACCCTCTGTGTCCTGAATTAATCTTCCCTCTGTATCCCACAACCACATCTCAGAGGTAAAGATTACCACAACAAACAAGAGCCAGGAAGTGCCCAACCCACAAAAACCCTATGGGAGAATAAACTTGATGATTTTTAAAATCTCAGGAGGTGAGAACTACAGGATCCCTGGAAGGGTAACTAAATGGGTTCACATAAGATGAGCATTTGGCACAGTGGTTAGGATGCCAATTGGGATGCCACATCCCATATCAGAGTGGCTAGGTTCAAATCCCAGCTCCGCTCCTCAATATAGCTTCCTGGTAATGTGTACCCTGGGAGGCAGCAAATGACAATTCAACTACTTAGGTCACTCACTGCCACTGATGTGAGAGAACTAGATTGAGATCTGGGCTCCTTGCTTTACCGGCCTAGCCCTGAATGTTGTGGGCATTTAGGGAGTGAACTGTTAAATGGAAGACCTCTGTTTGTATCTCTGCTCTTCAAATAAATAAAAATAAATGAATAAAACTTAAATGGCTTCATCCTTAGCCAGGTCCAGACTCACACATTAGGGTTACCGCTCCCCCCTCAACTCACTGTCCAGCCTAACAGCCCTTGGAAAGGAAACCTCTAGGCAATCCTTGGAGAAAGGCCAAAGGAAACACTGCTGAAGGCTTGGCACTGTGGTTCTCAGCAGCAACACCTCACAGGGCCAACAGCAACGGGACTTCCAATAGGGAAGGTGTGATGCTGGCTCCCTTCCCAGGAATAGTCCCTAGTGGGCTGCGGGCTCTAAATATTTCAAACATCTCATACTTTGGCATCTCCAAGCCTACTTTCAACTTCCTCCTTCCTCGATTTATTAGAAACGTAAACACCAGATTTATTTCTTGGGATGTTTTCCCATACCCTTGCGTTTTTGAGAGTCCATCACTTGGTATGCTGCCTTCCACATCAAACTCACAAACTGTACCATGAGGTCACAATCTGACTTAATTTAGAAGTATTTATTAAGTCGTTATTGGTATCAGATCAGTTCTGCAAAGGATCCAAGAAAACATGGCAATTTAAAATTTTGTTAAGGAATACAGGTAAGTCATCAGTATTTAGAGGAATTAGATTAACACAAAATTCTAAAATAAACTGAAAATGAAAATATGAAGTGATGATTCAAGTAACTTTATATATATATATATATATATATATATATATATATAGACAGGCAGAGTGGACAGTGAGACAGACAGAGAGAAAGGTCTTCCTTTGCCATTGGTTCACCCTCCAATGGCCGCTGCAGCCGGCACACCGCGCTGACGCGATGGCAGGAGCCAGGTGCTTCTCCTGGTCTCCCATGGGGTGCAGGGCCCAAGCACTTGGGCCATCCTCCACTGTACTCCCGGACCACAGCAGAGGGCTGGCCTGGAAGAGGGGTAACCGGGACAGAATCCGGTGCCCCAACCGGGACTAGAACCCGGTGTGCCAGCGCCGCAAGACGGAGGATTAGCCTAGTGAGCCGCGCGCCGGCCACTTTAAATATATTTTTAAATATGTGTTTAAAGTTTTTTCCCTGCTACATTTCTAGGTGCTTTGCTTCCTGGGGAAGTTTTCCAGGAGATCATTTCAAAGATGTGGATATTAGCAAGGGATCAAGTTTTCAACCAACAAACATGCATGTTTAGAAGGCATTTCTGAAGCAGTCTGAATAGTATGTATATATGAGGACTAGAATCCACTGAGCTCACCTTTGGGAAGAATGACTGGAGGCCTGAGCTCCATTCTGGCCAAACTGATGGGATCCAGGAGGTGCAGGGCCAGGAGGCAACATCATCCCAGGAGTGGCAGCCCCTAGAGGTCCTGCTGGCTTCATCATACCTGCAAGAAAAAGGCACAGACTTAGATGTATATTAAAGTGCAAAGAGAGGGAAAGCAAAGATAACAGGCTAAAAATAAAACAAGATAGAGGAGGATAGAAACAAAAGGATTAGGAAAAGATCCCCTCCTAACTTGCTTCAAGCATTATAGGTACATCTGTCAATGCCAAGCTTAGTATGGTTATATGACCATCACAATGATAAAAGAGAAGAAAAGAAAGGAATAATTTAAACACTAGACAGAAACTAAAACAGAATAAATAACCATGGCATATGTACAGGTATCTTTACAGAATTCACTATTACACAAAGAATACTAAAACACACAATGAAAAATTCCAGGTGGACATCAGAAAATAAATCTGGAAAAAACAGTAAAAGGTATGATAGATATCCTACCTATTAACTATGGGGGTGGGGGTGGGGGAATACCACTGAAAGGGCAGGCATTTGGCACAGTGGTTAAGACGCTGGTTGCAATACCTGCATCACATATACGTATACCTGGGTTTGAGGCCTATGTCTGCTCCTGATGACAGACTCACACTAATGTGCACCCTGGGAGACAGCAGGTAATGGTTTAAGTATCCGGGTCCCTGCCACCCACATGGGAGACCTGGATTGACTTCTTGGCTCTCAGCTTTTGCCCAGTCCAATCCTGGCTGTTATGGGCATTGGGGAAGATGCAGATGGATGATCTTTGTCATTGTATCTCTGCCATTTAAATAAAAAAAAATTTTTTTTTAGACAGGCAGAGTTAGAGAAGACAGAGAGAGACAGACAGAGAGAAAGGTCTTCCTTTGCCGTTGGTTCACCCTCCAATGGCCACTGAGGCCGGCGCGCTGCGGCCAGCGCACCGCGCTGATCCGATGGCAGGAGCCAGGTACTTATCCTGGTCTCCCATGGGATGCAGGGCCCAAGCACTTGGGCCATCCTCCACTGCACTCCCTGGCTACAGCAGAGAGCTGGCCTGGAAGAGGGGCAACCGGGACAGAATCCAGCGCCCCGGCCGGGACTAGAACCCGGTGTGCCGGCACCACAAGGTGGAGGATTAGCCTAGTGAGCTGCGGCGCCGGCCCATTTAAATAAAATTTTAAAAATTATTTTTAAATTGAAAACGTCTTTCAATTATAGCATGAGGAAAGCCAGTCAAGAATAGGGTGGGCTGGCGTCGCAGCTCAACGGGCTAATCCTCTGCCTGTGGCGCCGGCACACGGGGTTCTAGTCCGAGTTGGGGCGCCAGATTCTGTCCCGGTCACTCCTCTTCCTGTCCAGCTCTATGCTGTGGCCCAGGGATCAGTGCAGTGTGCCAGCCACAGCGACCACTGGAGGGTGAACCAACGGAAAAGGAAGACCTTTCTCCCTGACTCTCTCTCTCACTGTCCACTCTGCCTGTCCAAAAAAAAAAAGAATAGGGTGATTTCTCCACTGATTCTAAAGCACAGGGCCAGCACTATGGTGTAGATAGTAAAGCCACTGCCTGCAACATCTGCATCCCATATCGGTGCCTGTTCGTGTCCCAGCTGCTCCACTTCCCATCTAGCTTCCTGCTAATGGCTTGGGAAAAGCAATGGAAAATGGCCCAAGTGTTTGGGTCCCTGCCACTCACATAGGAGATCTGCATAGAGCTCCTGGCTCCTGGCTTCTGCCTGGCCCAGCGCTGGCCACTGCAGCCATCTGTGGAGTGAACCAGCAATCTGTCTGTCCCTCTCTCTGCAATGTGACTTTCAAAAAAATCTAAAGCACATTTTTCAAAGTTTAATAATTTATCTAGGATTCAAATGATTGACAAACAGTTGGGGGACTCCTCAAGTCATTGATAATACAAAATATGGGATCACTTGCAATTTACCAATGCTCTTGGCACTAACTGTTTTTAAGCAGCTGTTCTCAAATAGAGATCTAAAGGTTTCTCTCAGGAGCTGTTTGCAGGCATTTTTCTATTTTCTTCTAGAGAAGCTGTGGGACGGGACAAAAGTAACTCGGATTGGATGAGAGCTGTTCAAAGCCTCACTTGTCACTTGTAGGAAACTATATGGCTGTTGAGCAAGAAGTTTGTTTTTGAGGACTTCCAACTCTTCTCTGTTTTATTACCTAGGAGACCTCTGTTACCTTCTTAAAAAGAAAACACAGAGAAAGTACAATTCTGTTTGCTCTTTATACTTCTGCTTCCATTCTGCTTGTTCTGATGAAGCTATTCAATTTACTCTCAAGCTCATCCTCCTCTCTCACACGGCCACCAGCGACCTTCCACCGTGCCTGCTGTGTGTTCCTCCACTTGACCTCCTGAGGGTATCATACCAACATCTGCTTTCTTCTGTTACCTTCCTACAGAAAGCACATTCCTTCAAACAGAAGGGACTCGCTGGATGACCTGCAGTCACCCAGGCAGAGTTCCCTTACTGTCATCAGGACAGGTTCAAGAGACAGCTTTGAGAGGTGTGGGTAACCCAGAGTGATATGTAATCAGTGAAGTGCCAGTTTTCATGAATTGAAATGTTTACAAAGGCTTCTTCTCTTAAAACATGATTCCTTAAACTAAATAAAATTTTTATATTAACTCTACAGTCATATTTTTATTAAGCAAATTTTTATATACCACTATTTTCAATAAATATTATTATATCATAGGTGTTGGCCCAACAGTTAGGATGCCACTTGTGACTCCCACATCCCATGCTGGAGTGTCCAGTAAGAATCTTAGATCTTCCACTTCAGATTCAGCTTCCTGCTCCCATATACCCAAGGAGGTAGCAGGTGATGGCTCAAATAATTCGGTCTCTGCCATCCACCTAGGAGACTGGATTAAGTTCCAGGCTTCTGGCTTCAGTCTGGCCCAGCAATGACTGTTGTAGGCATTGTGGACTGAGCCAGGAGATGGACTTTCTCTTTTTCCCTTCCTCCATCTCTCACTCTGCCTTTTAAGTAAAATGAAAATAAATAAAAAGTGGCAGGAGCCACAGCTCAATAGGCTAATCCTCTGCCTGCAGCACCGGCATACCGGGTGCTAGTCCCAGTCGGGGCGCCGGATTCTATCCTGGTTGCCCCTCTTCCAGGCCAGCTCTGTGCTATGGTCCGGGAGTGCAGTGGAGGATGGCCCAAGTGCTTGGGCCCTGCACCCCATGGGAGACCAGGAGAAGCACCTGGCTCCTGCCATCACATCAGCGCAGTGTGCCGGCCGCAGCGCGCCAGCTGCAGCAGCCATTGGAGGGTGAACCAACAGAAAAAAGGAAGACCTTTCTCTCTGTCTCTCTCACTGTCCACTCTGCCTGTCAAAAAAAATTTTTTTAAATAAATAAAAAGTCTTACGTTATATTATTTCTAATGAAGTTCTAAACCTCAAACCTAACAAAGTTAGAAAAATAGAGACTTGCAGTCTCACCAATTTGGATTTGAATTCCTTCTCAACCTTGTAATAGCTGTGACTCTGATAAGAAACTTTATTTTTCAGAGTCTCAATTTTTAATACTGTGTCATGACAATAATGTTTCCTACTTCCAAGGACTGTTCTAAGAATGAGAGCATCTAGCACAGTCATTTCCTCTCCCTGGCCATAGCCCCTCTCCTTTATTCAAAGATTTATATTCTAACAAAATATATAACCATAATCACATATTCTTGAATTTTCACTTCTTTAAAACATTATTTTGGGGGCCGGCGCTGTGGCACAGTGGGTTAATGCCCTGGCCTGAAGTGCTGGCATCCCATATGACACTGGTTCGAGACCTGGCTGCTCCACTTCCGATCCAGTTCTCTGCTATGCCTGGGAAAGCAGAAGAAGATGGCCCAAGTCCCTGGGCCCCTGGGCCCCTGGACCCACGTGGGAGACCTGGAAGAAGCTCCTGACTCCTGGCTTCGGATCAGCGCAGCTCCAGCCATTGTGGGGAGTACGGTCAACTGGGGAGTGAACCATCAGATGGAAGACCTCTCTCTCTCTCTCTCTCTGCCTCTCTCTCTCTCTGTGTAACTCTGACTTTCAAATAAATAAATAAATCTTTAAATAAAACACTATTTTGAACAATCTACAACAGTAGCACTAAAATATTTTCAACTTAAATAATTAAAACACTGCAGAAATAATATTCTTATTTTTTAAATAAACAGGCTAGTAGCAATTTTCATCAACAACCTCCATAGATATGTCTACAGAATGGAAAACCGTCCTGATATACACAAGCAGGTAAACATCAATCTTCCTAAAAAATGCTTTTATTTTTGAAAGTCAACTCTACAGCAATGATTAAAACTCATTCAACATCCCTGGAATATGACTTTGAGGCATTTGAGGCTGTCAAGGAAGAGACAACCATGAAACAACCACAAGGCCATGTGCAGTTAGGATAAGCAGAGGCACTACCTAACCATTCTTGGAGGAATCAGGAAGAGTGTGAAGGTGAGGAACTGCTGGAGCTGAATCTTAAAGTAGAGCAGAAGTTGTCTTAGGAAAGATAACAGGAAGACAGTTTCAGCCAGAAGGCAAAGTTCCAGGCAGGACAGCAGAGGGTACTGCCTGGTTAGGGCTGGCAAAAGGTTCAATGTGGAGGGACTGTGGGACTAAGTGGCCAGAGTGCTCAGCTTGGTTGGGGTCAGACTGCAAAGTCCTATGCCATGTGGACTCTATCCCCAGAGCAAACAGAAATCAGTATCATCATCACCTGCAGAGTCATAGTATTCCTGGCCGGCGCCGCGGCTCAGTTGGCTAATCCTCCACCTGCGGCACCGGCATCCCGGGTTCTAGTCCCGGTTGGGGCGCCAGATTCTGTCCCAGTTGCTCCTCTTCCAGTCCAGCTCTCTGCTGTGGCCCGGGAAGGCAGTGGAGGATGGCCCAAGTGCTTGGGCCCTGCACCTGCATGGGAGACCAGGAGGAAGCACTTGGCTCCTGGCTTTGGATCGGCACAGCGTGCTGGCCGTAGTGGCCATTTGGGGAGTGAACCAACGGAAAAGGAAGACCTTTCTCTCGTCTCTCTCTCTCTCATTGTCTAACTCTGCCTGTCCAAAAAAAAAAAAAGTCATAGTATTCCCCAGCCACATTACTGGCATTTTCAAAAGTGATCAGACACTGAGTGAATCAGGGTCTTTATATATAGAGCATATGAGATTTTCAAGAGGAAAGGAACACCATACCATGAAAACAAACTAACACAATGGTTATGCCTAAAGGAAAAATAATCTAAAATCACAAAGCAGTTACTACAGGCTTGTGTACTCAATAGCAACCCCAATGCTTTCTGGCTTCCTTCTCTTTATAATACTGAGTTGGAAAGGTACCAACCATGTCCTAGGCTCCCTTATTATTTGGACTGCCACGTGCTCTGAGTTCAGCAAGGCAACACTCCTGGAAGACTCTCGCAATCCTGGCAGCAGAGACGGTTCTGCTGGGTGGAAAGGTGGTGATTCTGGTAGAATGGTCCTGTGTGGGACTGTACAAGTCTATGACCATGTAGTCCTGGGTATGGTTCTCTGCCTTTCTCTAATATTCTGTTCACCTCCTGATACCCTTTAAGAACTCCTTTCCCACTAAAGCAGAGGAACTCTGACCAAAACATCATCACAGAAAAACAAACCTCAAATATGACCCTGGATCTGACAAACTAAAATCAAATTAAAAAGAAAAACTGAGGAAATAAAAGAGTTTATCTGGCACAGTGGGAAAAGCTGCCACCCGCAGCACCGGCATCCCATATGGCCCCTGGTTCAGAGTCTCAGCTGCTCCACTTCCAATCTAGCTCCCTCCTAATGTGCCTGGGAAAGCAGAAGATGGCCCAGGTGCTCGGGCCCCTGCCACTCACGTAGGAAACCCAGAAGAAGCTTCTGGCTCCTGGCTTCATCCTGGCCCAGCCCTGGCATTGCAGCCATTTGGGGAGTGAACCAGTGGTGGAAGATCGATTTCTCTCGCTCCTTCTGTAACTCTGCCTTTCCAATAAATAAATAAATCTTTAGGGAAAAAGTTTCTCAAAAACAAAGACCAGCTCCCTGTTATGTGGTCAGAGTCCTAATTCCTGAAGCACAGTGCTGACACCATATCTATGTGAAGTCACTGTTTAGTAGGGGCCTTAGCACAGCCATGGCTGCTGTGTTAGGACACTAACACATCTTGACTCTCAGTTTCCGAACCAAGGGTCCTCAATCAGGAATGATTTTGTCTCTGAGGGGGCATTTGGCCATGTCTGGGACATTTTTGCTTGCCACAACTCCCAGAAGAAGGTGTGAGGAGCTACTAGTGGTATTGAGTGACTATAGGAGCCAAGAATGCTGTCAAGTCCTACAATGCACACCACCACCACACACACAGCAAAATATTAGTTGGCTCCGACTATCAGTGGTGCTAAGGTTGAGAAGCCCCACTTTGAGAGAAGAGTAGGCCTGCCCTAATGCCTTTACCACACTTTCTATTACGCAGTATAGCTCTTTCTAAAACACAGGCAGGATCATGATCCTTCCCAGCTGAAATCACTTCCAGAGGACCCTATTGCTCATAAAACAGAATCTAAACTCCTTGACATGGTCCAGCTTTCCACTCCAGGGGCAGCTCTCACTGCCTACACACTATAGCTAAATTTCTTGCAAGCTTCCAATGTGTCACCTCCTCATCCTCAGCAGGTTGCCTCCCTACCTGATCAACCTTCCTTCATGTTTTAGTCTGTTCCCTCTGGGAAGATTCCTTCTCCTGCTGAATCTTAGGGAACCCTGCTGCATGCACCCACATCACCCTCCATTTCATTTTTGCCAGTGCTATCCCATGAACTATAATTATCAATACACTTAAATATTTCTCTCTAGACAAGTAAGTACCATAATGACTGGGTTTAGGTTTTTAGATTTAGTGTTGTATCACCACACATATTTTGCTAACTCAATAAATCTGTTAAATCTGTTACTGTATAGCATTAGACACAATTAATAGGCACAAGTGTTACATGACAAACAGAAAACAGGAATTAGCGCTGGCCACATCTATGGTTCATACTTCAAGATACTTCAAGGCCACAACTAGGTTGCATGTGTCAACCAGGAAACCAAAAAAGGGATCAAGAGAAGACCACATGAGAATACAAACAATGATGAAGGTTAAGGCTCTTCAGCACAGAGAAATAAAGGTTGAGGTAATTTACTGAAAGTCTTAAATAATTAAAGGAAACATCATAATTTACACAAAGGTGAACTGCATAGAAGTACACTACACTGAATAAAATATGATAGCCTGGCTGTCTATCTGAGAACTGGGTAAGGAGAAAGAAGTTTAAATTAAAGTATGAAGAATTTAACCCAACAAAAACACCTTTTTGAAATATTGGGAAGTACCAGAGTGTTATGCTGATGAATACTGCAGCTTGTCACTCACTCCACTCATTGAATAAGCATTTACAATTAGCTCAAGCTAACCACTATGTATATGTGTACTTCAACACAACATTTTGTATGTGATAAATATACATTTTTGTCAATTTACCTTTTTTTTTTTTTTCAGATTAAAGAGTGCCTTCTCTGCTCCAAGCACACCTTATCGTATCTGTGTGCTAAATGGGTAGAGGCCTTTCCAGGTGTTAGAACACACAAGGAGAGAAGGATTTCTAAATACGCGTGAGGATGAGTATGGTGAAATGCCTACAAGAGGACACCTGAACGGAGTCTGAGGAAGAGGGTGTTACGATGACAGCATGGCAGCACACTGGCATTGAGGAACACCAACCAGGGAGTAAGCACAAACCAGCCACCAAATAACAAAAACTTAGTATCGTTGGAGGAATAACAATGGGAAGGGGGCAGCTGAGCCAACAAAACAGAAAAATGGATAAAATAATGAAGTCCTTATGAATGCAATATAAATAGGGATAAAAGGCATGCATAAAAGATTTTAATTTAAGTCCACATAAGTTTGCATGTCTTTAGAAAAAATATTCCTCTGGCTCAAAAGTTGATGGTTTGGAAAAAGCCAGTATTGTAGAGAAATATAAAGGCTTAAAGTAATCCAGGGGAAGAGATGGATGGGTTGAACAAGAAGAGTGACAAGAGGATGCCAGTAGGAAAGATGTTTACCCCTTCCAAAAGATTCAAGAGACCAATTAGATTGAAGGAGATAAGAGGTTTTTTTTGTTTTTTTTTGTTTTTTTTTAATACTGAAAGTCTCTGATGTGGAACACTAAATAAATGATGCTAATGAGTGAGATATGGAATGCAAAGAAAACAGGTTTTTATGAAATACTGAATTTATTTTGCTCATGATAAGTTTGATGTGTCTAAGTCAATGGGGTGGTGGGGCAGTGGCATTTGGAAGTATGGATCTAAGGCTTAGGAGAGACAATGTGGGCTGGAGAAATAGACCCAAGAGACAGGCACTTCATACAGGAAAACACAACTTAGGGGAAAATCTATCAAGAGAAAAAAGGGGTGAAAATGGGACAAGGAGAAACAGCAACTCTTAAGGGTCATGCAGCAGAAAGGAGGGCTCCTTCAAAAGAAATATCCAAAGCAACCAGGAAAAACAACGTAAGGATAGTGCCCCTGAAACCAAAGAAGAAAACTGTGTAAAACAAGAGTGGGAGACATTGTCACATACAAAAGAGCGAATACTGGCACATTGTCTGTCACATTTAGTAACAAGAGGCCACTCCAGCTCTCTGCTATGGCCAGGGAGTGCAGTGGAGGATGGCCCAGGTGCTTGGGCCCTGCACCCCATGGGAGACCAGGAAAAGCACCTGGATCCTGGCTCCTGCCATCGGATCAGCGTGGTGCGCCGGCTGCAGCGGCGGCCATTGGAGGGTGAACCAACGGCAAAGGAAGACCTTTCTCTCTCTGTCTCTCTCTCTCACTGTCCACTCTGCCTGTCAAAAAAAAAAAAAAAAAAAAAAGAGGCCACTGATGATCCCAGACAGAGAAGTGGAAGGGTGGATGGGTCAAGCAATGAAGTACAAACCACACTGAGCCATATTAAGAAGCAGAGGCAAGGGTGGAGGACTGGAAGTGCAGTGAGTACCTTCACAAGAAGAGGGCTGTGAAGGCCGCAAAGAGGAGTGAATAACACTGAGTGCTGTTCTTAGGTGTGTATGAGAGTTTGTTCCCTTTCTTGGGGACCTGGATATGAGTACTGGCTCCACAACATGCTATGTAACCTTGGGTATATCATATTATACCATTCAGTTTTCTTGGTTACAAAAGAGGGCTATTCATCTACAGCATAACACTGTATAAGGATTGAATAAGATAATACATGGAAAACTTCAAAGTTTTTTGAAACTTTTCTAGTTTTTGAAACATGGCACACACCAAAAAATAGAAATTTATAATTATCATTGTATTTAAACCACCAGGTAGAAACTAGAGTCAAGTTAATGGTTCCCACAGGTCCAGAAAGGCAAAATTAGAAATGATACAAGGAGGACCAGTCCAGAAGAGAATGATGCCTCATTGGGAGGTCTTTAAAACTGGTGGGAAAACAAAATCATCAGGGTGACATTACACAAGAGATTTCCAATCTCAGGGCATTTGCTACGCTGAACTATATGTGGCTGCTAACATCCACTGTCCCTGCAGGGCTTTCTGGAGCTCTCACTGACTCTGCACTGATATGTGCTACAAGTGCAGCCCAGTGTTGCTCTAAGAGTTACTCGTGGTTTACACAGAACATACTTCCACCATGGATTATCATTATATATAAATATATATAGTGCATCCAGTTTCAGTCTTCTCCCTAGCACTTACAAAAATGGCCATCTGGATTCTGTAGAAATCATTAATCTAGCTTTCTCCAGTTCCTATCTGATGGTTCATTCTTCTTCAGCATTTATATTTCCATTTACATTTCCATTGTGTGGATTGGGGTTGAATTCCCTAGCATTCAGAATCCCAGCAACTGCCTTACCCAAATATTCTTAGGGTATTTGGGGCTGTTAGATCTGAAAAAAGCTATTATTAGCCTCAGCTCTATCTCCAGAAGCTTGGTTTCTTAGAGCAGCCCTTTGATAAAATGAGGTGGCCTCACGGAGTCAACTGTATAAGAACAATAATTTTCAGTACTGTCCATTATTCCTTCTTTGTGCAATTCTGTCCCTAAAGCTAAGATTCTCTGTACCTCTGCTGGATACCATATGTTAAAGCAACCAATACTGTTCAATAACAATTTCAAGGACAGGCTGCATTTTTCTTATTATTATCAGTGAGTAATTAGTGTGCAAATCTAATAGTACTTTGCCAATATCAAAAGTGGTTTTGGGCCGGCGCCACGGCTCACTAGGCTAATCCTCTGCCTGTAGCGCCAGCACCCCCGGTTCTAGTCCCGGTTGGGGCGCCAGTTCTGTCCCAGTTGCTCCTCTTCCAATCCAGCTCTCTGCTGTAGCCTGGGAAGGCAGTGGAGGATGGCCCAAGTGTTTGGGCCCTGCACCTGCATGGGAGACCAGGAGGAAGCACCTGGCTCCTGGCTTCGGATCTGTGCAGTGCCAGCCATAGCGGCCATTTTGGGGGTGAACCAACGGAATGAAGACCTTCCTCTCTGTCTCTTTCTAACTCTGCCTGTTAAAATAAAAAAAAAGTGGTTTTGTGGGGCCAGCACTGTGGCAAAGCAGGTAAAGCCATGCATGCAGTGCCAGCATCCCATATGGGCGCCAGTTCGAGTCCCAGCTGCTCCACTTCCAATCCAACTCTCTGAAAGCAGAAGATGGCCCAAGTCCTTGGGCCCTTGAACCCATGTGGAAGACCCAGAAAAAGCTCCTGGATCCTGCCTTCGGATTGGCTCAGCTCTGTTGCCATTTAGGGAGTAAGCCAGTGGATGGAAGATTTCTCTCTCTAGACTCTGCCTCTCTGTAATGCTGCTTTTCAAATAAATAAATAAATCTTTTTAAACAAAAGTGACTTTGTATAACTACTGCCCAATCCACCTTAGCATGTCCGTGTGTATAGACATACATACATACATATACACATATATAGTGTTTACAATAACCTCATACCACTAATTAACAGCCGGAACAAATCTAACAATAAAAAATAATAAAGTACTCAAGAAAGCTTCTTTATTTTTTGCCTATGCTTCAAAACCAAATCTGTATTCCATGCAGTAACCAAACTGATGATGTAGGGTTCTGTAATGAGAATCTTTTCCAAACAATCCTAAAATCTCAAACCATTGTACCATACTAGAATCATTCAACACTTTCATAGACCTTCTTTCAAAATGTCTTAGTCTCTGAGCCTGGTCAGTAAACAGTCATGTACAAGTCAAAGTCACACACTTTACCTGGTGGAGAAGCTGCATGCGAGGGATCACCATAGTGCCCATAATGAGGTGGAGAAAGGCCTATTCCAGGCTGGGACTGGGAGTAGGGGGGTGTGGCCACATATCCTTGTTGACTCATCATGAAACTATCATTCCAAAGAACAGTTCTACAAAAATCCCCTGCAACAGAAAAAAAAAAAAAAAAAAAAAAACACATCAACAAAAGTTTTAGTCACTGGGTGCTACTAAAACAAACAAAAAAAACTGTGAATAAATGCTTACCATAATTTGAGGAAAAATACAATTATCAGGTACATGAGATACCCTCATATCATACAAAATAATATATATTATTACACCATACAAGGTGTAACCGTAGCTCTCTAGAACTTGGTAAATCAGTCCTGGGCAAATTCTCAGGCATGAAACCTGACTAACAATTGCCAGCCACTTGTTCACTGGACACTTGAAGTATTTCACAGTCTCCCATATGGGTTCCTACTGTTTTATTCTTTGGGTTCCTAGGGCCACTTTTTGCCACAGAGCACATCGTGCTTACTACTGTAACTACAGCAGTCTGCTCTCAGATTCTTGACATGTCTTTTTAGCACAATTCCAATTAGTAACTTTGAAACAGAAACATGAGCCAACAAATACAGCAGAATATAAAGTTGATAAAGGACTTATTTTATGAGTCATAATTTGATCAAGCCAGGTGGCAGCTGAAACTAATTCCAAGTTGTCAGCAGTTTCTCAAGAGAACAGAATTTCTTCCTGACTTAAATGATATCACACCTCTAAGAACACATGCTCCTATATTTAAGGAGCTAAGAAAAAAAAGTGTAATTTCATGTGTAGCACATACATTCACAAATAACTATAATAAGCCCACCTTGATTCTACTCAAAACCCAAACATCAATTTGCTGTAAGCGTCCCATTTTCCCAGGTTTTCACCAAGTAAGAAAATTTTCATTATTAAAAAAAAAATTAAAAACATTTTATAACAAGCCAGGAACTGCCCTGAATGCTGGCAAGAGTACTGGGTTTTGATTCTACACCTGTCAGTACTCAGCGGTGAGACACAGAATCAGTGGAAGAATCTCTTTGGGCCTCCATTCCCTCTTCTACAAAATGAAGCCTCCAACAGCCTCTCCAGATAGAAGACACTGAGTCTACAGTTTCTTGCCAATTTCTCCACCCAGCACAGACATATTCTTTATTCTTTTATTTACTGCCTTGTAAGATAAGATTGCATGATATCTGCTAAGATTTGGAGTCTGCCTATATTCAAGAAGTGGCATTTCAACTTTCAAAATGTCAAGTCTAAAATTCATAATTTGCTTTCAAGTCATCTCAAATTGTGAATTTCCAAAAATCAAATCAACCAAGTAAAACCGTTATGAAATCACTTTCTTTTCGCACAGAACTAAGGAGCAGCGCAGCCGGCAAAGGCCTTGTGGTCCTCCTGGCTCCAGACAACACTTTTTCCCTCCTCCCACTCAGCGGAGGGAGACGTGGCAGCCTGAGCTTTGGTCGAGCTCATCCAACCAAGCACATCTCGCAAGCGGGCACCAGCCCACCTACGCGGCAGCCTGTTGCTGAGCGAAAAGAAAAGGCAGGCGGGGATGTTCGCGGCGCAGAACAGGAAGCAGCCCGGCCCCTCGGAACCGGTCCCGGGAGGGCTGTGCTTCCCCACGCAACCCAGTCTGCCACGTCAAACTTCCTCACTGACGGCACCAAGTTGGAGAAACCTGACTCAGCTGCAGGCGGCGACATGGCAGAAAGCCACTTGACCCCGGCAGGCCGGGACCCAAAGCCGGGGCGCGCGGCTCCCAGAACGACCCCTCACCCCAGGCCACGGTCTCCCGGCAACTGTAGCCATGGTGCGCTTCTCCCCTTGGTGCAAGTTTGGATTTGGCCCAGTCACTCTCACTCCCAGGATGTCCCGACGCTTAAAGACACAGTTGCCGTTTTTACTGTGAATATTTGGAATATCCCCTTCCTCCAAGAAAATGAAAATTTAAGTGGATTGCGGAGACAGGGACACCGGCACCCGTGGCGACCTGGCGGTTCCGGCATCCCCCGGCGTTAAGTGGGGGGGGGGGGGGGGGTAAAAAACTCCCACGCCCACCTCCCCCATCCCCCGGCCCATTATTAAACTGCACTGAAAAGGCTAAAGAAGCAAGTGTGCAGTCTCCCCTCGCTGGCCCTGCTGCAGGTGGGCATCCAACCTCTCGGGCCGGGTACCGCTCCCGGGTCCGGCGGTGCCTGGGAGAGGGGGCTGTCCCTCCTCAGCACGTCCGCGCAGGGCGAGGCATTACCTGGTCCTAGTCCCGCGCCTCTCCCGTACACTGCTGGGCATCCGAGAGTCTGCCTCGCGCCCGCAGCCCTCGGTGCTGCCGCTGCCCTCCGCTGCGCCTCTTCCCTTGCGCGGTGTCGGCACAGGCTCTTCGGACGCACGGAGTTGCAGCTGGGCTGGGAAGTGCCACGTCAAACACTCCCCGGCTGCGCGCGCCCGGGCCGAGGTTCCGACCGGCCGCCGCGCGCCCGCCTGCGCACGCGCACTGGCTCCCGCGCGGCGGGCCGGGGCGGGGTCGGGGCGGAGCCTAGCTGCCGGGGCCGCGCTGGGGCTGAGTGACCTCCCTCTTTTTTCGCCTTTTTCCGGTTGTTTTTTTTCCCTGTGTTTTTGTTTCTTCCCCCGTCCCTTCCCCTCTCAAGCCAAGGGCTTTGACGCCCTTGCTAAATCAGAGCAATGGTTTCGCGATGGAGCCTGGTGGGAAGGAGAGGAGCGCGTGCCTCGGGTTCATTCATTTTACTGTTCAACAGGTTGCCGCTGTTCATTCATTACGTTATTACTTGAATAACTGCCGATACACACAGGTCCATGACGTATTCGTGCAGCACCAGGCAGCCTGGCGACATGTGAGGTAGGAGGGAGAACGGATACCCCTGCCGAGAAGTGGGGGCCGAGGTAGCAGCGTCTCCAGGGAAGCTGGGATGCTAACGTGCTGTATCCTCCCGGTGCAGAGCCCAGGGTGGCTGATCACAAACCCAAACAGCCTGTAGCTCACTGCCCTGTGAGAAACCCTTGAGAAATGAAGGCAATCCCTGTGAAACCTGGGACTTGGCCTCTGCATCTCAATCAGGACCATCTGGCTGGTTTCCCACCCACTTGGCTCAAACATTTTTTTTAAAGATTTATTTTATTAATTTTAAATAGAGAGGTAGAGAGGTCTTCCATCCTCTGGTTCACTCCCCAAGGCCACAAAGGCAGGAGCAGAGACCATCTGAAGCCAGAAGCGAGGAGCTTCTTCCAGTTTCCCACATGGGTGCAGGGGCCCAAGGACTTGGGCCATCTTCTACTGCTTTCCCAGGCCATAGCAGAGAGCTGGATCTGAAGAGGAGCAGCTAGGACTAGAACCAGTGTCCATATGAGAGGTTTGTGCTTTAGGCCAGGGCTTTAACCTGCTGCGCCACAGCGCCGGCCCCCAAACTTATGAAATAAAACCAGCCCAATGTTTTTTTTTTTTTCTTTTCAAAATGTACTTTCTTCTTGGCTACCAGAACTACATAAATAAAAGCTACTTACCATTGAACTGCCAGGTAAAAAACTTATCCAGAGATCTTGCCACTGCTAGGAATGCTACATGAATTGTGTATGAATTTTCAGGCATTTCAGCACTGCAGAGTTTTGGTCCCTTTCCCCACTCATAAATTTCGGCTCTGGTCAGGTTTGAAAATGTTGTTTTAAGTCATTCTTATATTCTCAACATGGTAAAAATGTTTGCTAGAGGTTTAGAAAGTTTTGGCCTGTGCTGAAGGAGTTTTTCTATCACAGCTGTATCCAAAGAGAAGCGTGACAGTAATGACAAGCACAGGACATGATAGAAACAGTCACAGTGTATGATGAGGTGGTTGGCTTGTGCCTCTCTAACACTGTTAAATTTGAGTTTCTCAGGGACCAAACTTGTCTGGAAAAAGAATGTGGCTTCAGTTTTGAGACAGTTTGGAAGCTGGAAGGGACTTTTCAGGTGTTAAGTGTTCAACTCCATAATAGACTCCATAATAGACTGAATGCAGTCTATTTAATAGGTTAAGAAACAGGGTAATTCAGAAAATGGCTTAGTAGTCTTAAACCTAGCTGGAAGCCATGCCTTCTGATTCTAATTCCAAAGCTCCTCACTTCTATTTTTTTCTTTTATACTATTATGATTTGCTATCTTTATTCACCATTTCTGCCCTTTTTCTCCTGAGAGTGACATAGACAAATTCTCAAATAACTAAAAATTAACTGTCCTCGCAATTCCACTGGTGATTGGCTAGTGAATCAGAAATGTCTTTTCCTTAGGATGTGGCCTTCTAGGTTCAGTCTAGCTTCCCGTCTTCTGACCCAGGAGCCCACCCCTTCAGTAACTCCTAACCTGGTTCCCGCGGTTCCGTCTCTGGCCTTCACCAATCTCAAGCAGCAGCCTGGAATCCCAGCCTTCCTTGGCCTGATCCGTGTTGTTGCCACCTGAGCTGAGCTTCTGAAGTTCCACATGTAATTAATTTGATCTCCCGGGAAACCATACCCTAATGGAAAACTGACATCACAAGGAATGTCCATGTACTAAGGTTCTGTGTTCTTTAGGGTTCTTTCTGTTCCTGAGATTCTTTCTGTTCCAGCATAGGAAAGGAAAACAGTTAACCATGCAAATGACTATATAGAATTCTATGGAAGAGATGTCTTGACAGAGCTCTTGGCTCCTTCTAATTGAAAGCCTTTAAGATCAGAGCTACAGGGGCCGGCGTTGTGGTGTAGCAGGTAAAGCTGCCGCCTGCGATGTTCGCATCTCATATGGGCACCTGGCTGCTCCACTTCCAATCCAGCTCCTTGCTAATGGCACTGGGAAAGCAGCAGATGATGGGCCAAGTGCTTGGGCCCCTGCACGCTTGTGGGAGGTCAGGAGGAAGCTCTTGACTCCTGGCTTCAGCCTGGCCCAGCCCCAGCAGTTGCCGGATGGCCATTCTTTTCCATTGTTGTATTCTCAATGGTAGCTTTTGCCCCATAATGGAAAGTAGAGTAGTTGAGATAGAGGCCCAAAGCCTGCAAAACCTAATATATAAACTGCCTGGCTTTCCACAAGAGTTTACCAACCCCTGATCTCATAAGACCTACAGTTATAATGCTGTTGATTATCATTTTAGGAGACACGTAGCCATGGAAATATGTAAGGGACTTGGAAAGTGAAAGCTGTCTCCCTAGTTGGGGTGGCACCTGACCTGAAGTGAATTAGGCTGAAAAGGGAGTAAAGAGCAGGAATAGCATGAATGAGCCATGAGCATGGGCATTTAGAGGTGCTGGGATTCCATTCCCAGGTTTCTAGAGGAATGATATCAGGAAGGTGAGGTATAATAGTTCATGAGGTTCCTCAAGGAGAGACAATAAAAGAGTTTAAGCAAGGGAATGACAAAAACAGGTGTCTTTTCCACATAAAGATCAGTCTAGAGTTAATGAAAGGATGGAGGAAGAGGTAAGAGTGGTGGAGTGACTGTGTTACGATGCTATTACTACCAATCCAGGTAAGAAAACGTGATAACATAGGCAGGGGCAGTGGAGGTGTGAATGGAGAAGGCACACAGGTTGGAAAGCAGTTGATAAGATGGATCAATGGGACTGGGTGTGGAAAGCAGGGGAAGAGAGGCAGAATAAGGGCAACCACTCTCAAAATTTTGGTTTGTCAGATTGGTGGAGGAATGCCATTTACAGGGTAGGGAAACCAGGAGCAATAGCACATTGTGGGAGAGATGGGTCTGGTTTTGGTTGAGTTCAGGAAACCAGGATATCAGAATGGAGTTTTTCAGTTACCTGTTGTTATTTTTAGCATGTAAATACCATATTTTTCTTTGTAACAGAAATTTACCATTATTTGTTTTATATGAGCTGGCTTTTTTGTTTCTATTTCTATTATTTATTATTAGTAAGGAAAAGTTACTTTTAAAGGTATTTATATCAGTAACTGATCAAATTCTCTTTTTTATTGTATTATTTTAAAATTGCAATTTTGGACTTTTGTAGACATAAGCCATATCATCAACACTGCAGTTTTGCTATTCCTGTGCTTTTACGAAGTATTTCTTTTAACCTTTTTTCTTTTTAATTTGAAAGGCAGAGATATAGAGACAGGGACAAACAGAGAAAGATATCTGCTGATTCACTCCCCAATGCAGGAAACATTTGTCTGGGGAAAGCCAAATCTGTGAACCAGGAACTCAATCCAGGTCTCCCATGTGGGTGGCAGGAATCCATTTACTTACACCATTACCACTTTCTCCCAAATTCTACAATAACAGGAAACTTCAGTCAAGAGCTAGAGCTGGGAATTCAACGCTGGCTCTTCTGATGTGGGATATGAGCCTCTTAACCACTAGACTAAGCCCACTGGCTCCTAAACTTTCTCTTTGCACCCACCATAACCCTCAAAATAATGTTAATTGATAGATTTGATGATTAACATTTCTGTTGGGTTGTGCTCCTAAAGGAAAAGACTTTGGCATGTTTATTTTGAATGATATTTTAGGTAAAGGTACTATGATGGTTAGTTTTATGTATCAACCTTGACTGGGCTGTGATATCTAGCTAAATATTCTTTCTGGTATTTCTATGTGGGTGTTTTTGTAAGTGATTGGTATTTGAATTAATGAACCCAGTAAAGCAGGTGGCCCTCCCCAATGTGTGTGGGTATCATTCAATCAATTTGAGGATCTGAATAGAACCAGAACACAGAGGAAGTTGAATTTGCTCTTTTCCTGACTGCTTGAGCTGGAACATCAATCTGCTCTCAGTGCTTTTGGTTCTCTGGAGAGTCCTAGTACAGGTGGTAAGCATGGCAAATAGAGAAGCACCTCTTCAAACTTGCTCTCCCTTTAGTATAGAGGTTAGAAAGCTAAAGTTAAAAGTTAAAGCTTAAAAGTTAAAAAGCTAAAGCTAAACTTTTTCAGAATTTTTTGCATTGAGACTCAAGTGGTGGCATCATGCCTTTAATATTTACATTTAGGAGGGTATATTTTTTTGAGATTTATTTATTTAAAGGCAGAAAGAGAGAGAAAGAAAGAGATATCTTCCATCTGCTGGTTCACTCCCCAAATTGCCACAGTGACTGGGGTGGTGACAGGCCAAATCCAGGAGCCCAGAACTCCATCTGGGTCTCCCATGTGGGTGGCAGACTCAAATACTTGGGCCATGTTCAGCTGCTTTCCCAGGGTGCATTAGTAGGGAGCTAAATCAGAAGTGGAGCAGCCAGGACTTGTACAAGTGCCAAAATGGGATACTGGTGTTGTGGGCAGCAGCTTAACCTGCCGCATCACAATGCCAGCCTTCTGCATTGAGACATTTTTATTCTTTGGCATTTTCATGTTTCTTCTGGATTTTCTTCACATAATTCACTTGCCCAAGTACACATTTAAGTGGACAAGCCAACTATGTACAACCTGTCAAACCTTGGACCCCTCTTCCAATGAGTGCTTGTTTCCCACTGGATTTACTACTATGTTGCAATTTCATTACTTGATTTCTAAATTTCATTTGCATTCTGTCCCACCTGAAAGCTTTAACAAAGTGGGAAGCCCTGCCTACCTGTTGGTTCTTGTCTTATGTTGATCTTATGTATGTATTCCTTGGCTTTGCTATTTTTCATCCTGTTTGGGTGTAAAAAGTAATACATGTACCTATTACCATGATCTTTTTTGTTCCAACTTAATTATGAAGTAAGCTACTCATTTGTCAAAAGAGGAAACTTCAACATTTCTGAAGCTGCCTTTGCCCTCTCCCTACTCTTGCACTTTAGATGTGCTTCTGCCAGCTGTTCACGTGTTGTAGAGGGTGACTCTCCTTAACATCACCTAGACTTCATGGAATAACCAAATGTCAGAGTAGGCAAATGCTTTAGAAATCATTCTAGCCTATTCTCCAAATAGGTAAGCTGAGGTTCAGAGATCTAAGCTCATAATCACACGAATTTTGGAAGAACTGGTACCAGAACCTAGATCTTTTGATGGGGACCCCAATGCACTTTCCATGATTGCAAACTCTTGTCACATTTTCTAAATTGTATTTTCACTAAAAGCACAAACCATTAAATTAGAACTGCATTTCAAGAGGATACTTTTGAGCCAATTTTAAGCCACAGAATGAATTATATACATTAAAATACATATGTGCACTGAGACACATGTCCCCATCTCCTGCCCCGCCCACCCACCCACACAAGACAGATGCAAACCAGAAAACCAGAGATAGGAAACAACCATCAAGGGGCAGGGTGGGGGGAGGTCTTTTTTTCTTTTTTTCTTTTTTTTTTTCTTTTTTTTTTTGCTTGTTTGAACCCAGTAGGTAAAGGAAAAGAGGGGAAGGGATGGGGAAGGAGAAAGAGAAGGAAGGAAGACATGTTCCATTTATGACTTACTTTACGCCAACATTGTGCAGTCCTTGATTGCCTGAGAATTTGGCTCTTAGTTTCTTCCTTTCTAGGCTCTATGCCTTCTTTTCTGTGGCTTGGATCCACTGTTTCCAAGTAATCCAAGAGAAGGTGCAAACCTGCTTTTGTAGCATGAGGCTTTAACTATAAAAGCCAGTTCTTCTGCCTCCGGATTTTAGCCTTAAGATGTCATCTTTACATAATGCAGAAGCAAAGTTATCTCTGAGTGAGGAGTAGAAGTTGAGAAACCAAAGTGTTCTCATCAGATAGGATGGTTTTACAATTAACGCTCTCAGAGATGCACCTAGACTTCACCCTTTTATTTCTGAAGCTGAGAGCTGCCTTTCCACTAGAAATGAATTACTAACATCTTTTGTTCTATTGCCACCTCCATTTCAGCCCATTTCTTTTTTCTAAAAAGCTATTTCTTACCCCCACTAAACTAACCATAGTGCTTGCACTGAAACAGAATATTATTCAAACATAAATAAATAGATAAACTGTGGTTTATCAGAGATCTTAACAATCTTACATAAAATGTTGGCTTCACTTAAGTCTTGATTATTCTTATTATCCACATTGAGGATCCTGATTTATATAACCCTATAATCTCCACAAATGAGGGCTGATCTCTCAGATGAATTTTAAATTTTTTCTTTTTTTTTCCACTATCCTGCCTCCTTTACTTATTTCTTGACTTCCTATATTATTAGCCTTTTATTTTAAAAAATTTAACTTTTTGCTTTCTTATACATGTTGCTTACAAGGCATAGAAAAACATCAGAACTTAGCCGGCGCCGTGGCTCAATAGGCTAATCCTCCACCTTGCGGCGCCGGCAAACCGGGTTCTAGTCCCGGTTGGGGCGCCGGATTCTGTCCCGGTTGCCCCTCTTCCAGGCCAGCTCTCTGCTATGGCCAGGGAGTGCAGTGGAGGATGGCCCAGGTGCTTGGGCCCTGCACCCCATGGGAGACCAGGAAAAGCACCTGGCTCCTGGCTCCTGCCAGGATCAGCGCGGTGCGCCGGCTGCAGCGGCGGCCATTGGAGGGTGAACCAGCGGCAAAGGAAGACCTTTCTCTCTCTGTCTCTCTCACTGTCCACTCTGCCTGTCAAAAAAAAAAAAAAAAAAAAAAAAAAAAAAGAAAAACATCAAAACTGTTAACAGACTTTGTACTACTCTCAAGTCACTGAGTACCCAAAGTAACAAGAGGTGCTGTGCTTCCTCTGCCTTTATGATCATTGTTTCTGCTCTTACATGAATGGGTAGACCTAGAAAATCTTTTCCTGTGTGTAAAAGTGTGACTTGTCATTTCTATAACTGGAATAATATGGTGATATAATCCATCTATATAAGCTATGAACATTTTGCATCTCCTCAGTAAATCGTATATATTTCTATCCAAATTTGTTTGAACAATTTCCAGCTCTGTGTTTAAGCAACACCTCTAGACATGATTTCTAGGTACCTACTAAGAATATTATACCAGCATTCTGTCTTTAAGACCTAAAAATTGAAGCACAAAGAGGACTTAAGTATGAGAACAACCCTAGGGCCAGCGCCGTGGCTCACTAGGCTAATCCTTCGCCTGCGGCGCCGGCACCCCGGGTTCCAGTCCCGAATGGGGCACCGGATTCTGTCCTGGTTTCTCCTCTTCCAGTCCTCTGCTGTGGCCTGGGAGTGCAGTGGAGACCAGGAGGAAACACCTGGCTCCTGGCTTTGGATCAGTGCAGCGCTGGCCTTAGTGGCCACTTGAGGGATGAACCAACGGAAAAAGGAAGACCTTTCTCTCTGTCTAACTCTGCCTGTAAAGAAAGAAAGAAAGAAAGAAAGAAAGAAAGAAAGAAAGAAAGAAAGAAAGGAAGGAAGGAAGGAAGGAAGGAAGGAAGGAAGGAAGGAAGACAGAAAGAAAGAGAGAGAGAGAGAGAGAGAGAGAGAGAGAGAGAGAGAGAAAGAAAGACAGACCCTGGTGATATCACTTACTGTAAATGTTCTTAGAAAAAAATCCTCCTAACAGATTTTTTTAGTAGTAAAATTAGAAAACTCTTAATGAAGTTGAGATCACTACCAGTTCACCTACACTGTCAGATACACATAATTAATTGACCTGAATGTACTTTTTAAGTTAAAAACATCCCATTTTTTCAAACTGACTTCATAAACATCCTTCTAAGTTCCTATATTTTCACAGAAAACTGAAGGGCTCATGGATGATAGGAACTTGAAACCAACAATGAAATAATTCTCTGGCAGGCTTTATCTGTAACAGTATCCCTTGCATTCAGGGGATAACAAATAGGGCTATGATGTTGCTGCCTAAGAATTTTAATCCCTTTAAAGATGACCTGTGAATGACCAGCGATGTTAAAATGATGGATTAGAAACTTAGCTCTGGGGAAGAAAATTTCTCAAAACAAAATCCATGATGATATAAAAGAATTTCAAATCTATTAAAATTTTCATAATAGTAAATTAATAAAATTCCTTGAATATCATGCAAATCACTTGTTAAACAAATCATTTACGAATCCAGTTTGTTTTTACCAGGAAATCTTTTTTTTATTTTATTTGACAGATAGAATTAGATAGTGAGAGAGAGAGAGACAGAGACAAAGGTCTTCCTTCCGTTGGTTCACCCCCAAAATGTCCGCCACGGCTGGCACTTCGCAGATCCAAAGCCAGGAGCCAGGAGTTTCCTCCTGGTCTCTCAAGTGGGTGTAGGGGCCCAAGCACTTGGGCCATCCTCCACTGCCCTCCGGGGCCACAGCAGAGAGCTGGACTGGAAGAGGAGCAACTGGGATTAGAACCCAGGGCCCATATGGGATGATGGCACCGCAGGCAGAGGATTAGCCAAGTGAGCCACGGCACTGGCACTCAGGAAACCTTTTATTCAAGGTATACAAACTTCATGCATTTCATAAATACACCATTAGAAACACAGTGATTCTTCCCATACTACCTGCCCTCTCACCTGCACTCCACCCTTCTTCCTCCTCTCCTATTTCCATTCTTATTTTTTACTAAGATCTATTTTCAATTAACTTTATAGACATAATATTAACTCTATACTAAATAAAGAATTCAACAAATAGTTGAAAAAAAAAAAACTGTTCCTCAACAATTGAGAAAAGGATTGTTCAAAGTCATCACATCTCAAAGTGTCAATTTCACTTCAACAGAATATCTTTTAGGTACTCCAGAGCATACTACATATGTGGATACTGGACATGTGATTTATAAACCCTAGCCCTTTGTTTGCCTGTTAGAAGAAACACCCAATTTGGTATTTTTCTGGTATTTATTTACATTGTCTTTGCCTTTCATCGTAGAGCATAAAACTCTATGAAAACCATTGTATTTTGTGCAGTGGAGCAGGAAGTCATTTCCTCTGACTATGGAGAGGAGAATTCAATTAAGAATACTTTCAGAAACATTTCAAATGCAAATAATCACTTTCAAATGTTATTATTAAAAGAAGAAATTAAAAATCTTTAACCCATTGTGAAGAAATGAGTGCTTAGAGAAAATGGGCCTTGGGAACAATCCAAGGTGGTTTTCTTTTCTGAAGCAGCAGGAAAGGACATTCCTGGAGGAGAAAAAACCTGAACTAGACATTAGGGAAACTGCAAGCTCCTTGATTTTGCAGAAGCAATAACTATGTAGTATGGTGAATTGCATTTTTTTTTTTTTGACAGGCAGAGTGGACAGTGAGAGAGAGAGAGACAGAGAGAAAGGTCTTCCTTTGCCGTTGGTTCACCCTCCAATGGCCATTGTGGCCGGTGCGCTGCGGCCAGTGCACCGCGCTGATCCAAAGCCAGGAGCCAGGTACTTATCCTGGTCTCCCATGGGGTGCAGGGCCCAAGCACTTGGGCCATCCTCCACTGCACTCCCTGGCCACAGCAGAGAGCTGGCCTGGAAGAGGGACAACCAGGACAGAATCCAGCACCCTGACTGGGACTAGAACCCGGGGTGCCGGCGCCACAGGCAGAAGATTAGCCTATTGAGCCGCGGCGCCGGCCTGTGAGTTGCATTTTTAAACTTTTTTTTCGCATTTTTAGACATCTCTTGAATATGCGACATAACAGAAGACCACTGGATTATCACAACCACTTCCATAATTAACCTGATACGATGCCCTGCTCTCCTTCAAGCACAGAAGAAAATCTAGCTTCACACAAATATGTACTATGGAAAAAGAGGGTATGTTTTAATAACCTTTTTATAAAACTGTGGATATTTTTTGATACTACACAGAAACCTAACAAGGAGTTGTTTCTTAAGGTTTCAGTGCAATGTGGAATCTGAAGTTTCAATAATGTTTTCAAGCTTTTATATGAAAATCCATTGGTCTATTTATCATTTGAATGGTGACTTTTTATTCATGCATGATTTTGTACCATAATACATATTTGTAATTTGGAAAACATTGATTCACAGAGTTATGCAAGTCTTGAAAATGTTGACACAGTTCATTATCACAACTGTTAATATTTTATTGCCATCAATCTTATCAGAGAAAGGCTTTAAATGTTGAGAAACTGTCAAGCTCATAACAATAAATACAACTTTTCCAAATTCTCATTTTTTCTTGGAAGCTGAAATTTTGTCATTGGCAAAAACATTTATTTCCTTTGATATGGTCACTCAGTTATTTTTTAAGTTTATTTATTTTTAAATGTATTGTATTTATTTGAAAGGGAGAGTGAGGGATGGAGATAACAAAAAAGAGAGTACTCAAGAGAGAACATCCATTGTCTGGTTCACTCCCCAAATGCCCACAATAGCCAGGGTTGAGCCAGGCTGAAACCAGGAGCCTGGAACTCTATCTGGATTCCTCAGTTGAGTGGCAGGGACCCAACTATTTGAGTCATTACTACAGCCTCCCAGGGTCTGCATTTTGAAGGCTGGATTGGAAGCAGAGGCAAGACTCAATTCCAGGCACTCTGATATGGGATATGGGTGTTCCAATCAGCAACTTTACTGGCTGTACCCAAATGCCCCCCCCACACACACACAATTAATTATTAAGAAGATATCATACCGGGGTCAGTGCCATGGCTCACTTGGATAATCCTCTGCCTGCGGTGCCATCATCCCATATGGGCCCCGGGTTCTAATCCCAGTTGCTCCTCTTCCAGTCCAGCTCTCTTGTGGCCCAGGAGGGCAGTGGAGGATGGCCCAAGTGCTTGGGCCCCTACACCCACATAGGAGACCAGGAAGAACCACCTGGCTCCTGGCTTTGGATCTGCGAAGTGCCAGCGTGGCAGACATTTGGGGAGTGAACCAATGGAAGAAAACCTTTCTCTCTGTCTCTCCCTCTCACTGTCTATAACTCTACCTGTCCAAAAAAAAAAAAAAAAAAAAAAAGATATCATACCATTCTATTTAGGATATGAATCCTCTACATACATCCCATATTCTTTATAAGTTGAAAAAAAAAAAAAGGAGTTGACTTAATCCCTATTTGTACTTTCCTTTCATCTCATAGCAAAGATTCTGGGACTTAATAAGACCTGCACAAATATTTATGAACTTAAACTCAATTGTCACCACTATGAATTGAAACTACTGTAAGGATTATGTCCCTTTTTCCCCAAGAAAATTTTTATTTAAATCTATCCTCTTATTTTACCATCCAGCTTAGTATTTTCAACCTGACTTAAACAAGCAGTATTGTGGGGAGCAAACCGGACTAGACTGTAACTGGAATTAAGACTTATTCTATGCATCTGCTCTCCCACAATATGGCGCTGGGAGAGAAGTAAACAGCTTCCGCACAGCTGCCTCCAGTTCAACCAATTAACTGTAGGACTTGCTCCTGATTGGAGGAGAGCAGCGTACTCGGCGTGTGGGCAGCCGAGTTGGGATTGGCGGAGGAGGACTATAAAGGAGGAGAGAGACGGCATGCACCAGGAACATCTATGGGGAACATCTAAGGGAACCCGTGCAGCCCCCGAGAAAGCCGGCCGGCGGTCTGCCGCTTCCCTGCGGAAGTGGGGAATGCGGCCAGGGGGAACTGCCCTTCCACGGAGGTGGAAGGGGTAGTAGCCAACCCGGGAAGAACCAGCAGCAAACCCGGGGAGGGCCGAGTAGACGAAAGAACAGCGCAGGGTCCTGTGTTGCTCCTCCACGAAGAGGGGGAGCGACATAATGGTGCCGTGACTCGGATATGAAGCCTAGGACGGATAGGAAACTTAGGACGGATATGAAACTTAGGAGGGAAGAAACGGGAAGAACTGGGAAAATATCGGAGAGAGAAACTAGCAAACAGCCTAGGGAAATTACCGGAGAGAGAGACTAGCAAACAGCCTAGGGAAAAGCCGGACGAAAAGGGTGCCGGAAGAAGCTATTGAAAGCCTAGGCATAGACTCGGATACGGACTACGGGGGGAAGCTGGGAGAAATCTCTAAGGTCGAAAGCGAAAGTGAAAGCTAGAACAAACAGACTCGGATGCAGACTGTGGGGAGAGGCCAGGAGAAATGAGGGAGGAGTATTGTTGGAAGAAAGCTTGGGGAAACATACCGGGTAGAGAAAAATGTTAGGGAAATTGAAGCCGCGGGGGGCAGGCCGAGGCGGAAACGAAAGCCACTTTGGGGTTCTCAAGTTAGCCCGGGAATAGGGGGCGAAAAGTTGAAACCAGAAGCTGAGACGTAAGCCAGATTGGGATCCGTCTGATTAGCCCGGGGAGCAAAGGACGGGAAGCCAAATCGTGGGGCGGAGACGTACGCTGGGTTGAATTCGCCAGGCTAGCCCGGGGAACTTAGATTGAATCCTAGTGGCGGAGACGCAAGCTACGCTGTGTTACTCGCGGAAGCCGCCGCGTGCAGAGAGAGCACGGGGCGTGAATAGATAGGGAACGGGGCTGGCGTAGGCCGTGGTTCAGACGCGAAAGGGTTAAGCGTGGAGACCGCGGAGCGCGCAAAGCCGAGCCGCGCAAAGCCGGGAAGCTGCGCAGATGAGAGAGGCGCGCGGGCTGAAGCGGCGCAGAGCCGGGAACCCGCCGGCGGGGCGAGGTGCCGGAAAGCTGCGGGGATAAGAGAAACAGAAGTTTAGAAGTAAAAGAGAAATAGGAATGTTGGCAGACAGAAGTAAAATGGGAGAAATAGAAATGCCCGGAGATAGAGAAATAGAGAAAAATAAGGCCTCCCCTCAACATGCCAATTAGAAGGCTTGGATTCGGTCTGCCCGATTAGTGAGGCGATGAGTACCTGGGCGGCTAGCCGCAGGTCACCGAAGACAGGCACGAATTAACATCAGTAAAGCTTCCCCACAATGCAACAATTAGGAGGCTTGGATTCGGTCTGCCTGATTTAAGGCGGTAAGCGCCAGCAAAGCTCGACCAGAGTATGAGCTGCAGGTCACCGAAGATAGGCACAAACCAACACTAATAAGTCTCCCCCACAATACGGCAATGAGAAGGCTTGGATTCGGTTTGCCTGATAGGTTTTGTAAACACCTGCAGGCAGTTCTAGCAGAGCAGAGCATGCGCTGCAGGGCACCGAACACAGGCACGCATCAGCGCCTAAAAACCTCCTCACAATGGCGAAGAGAGGACCCGGATTCGGTTTTCCTGATTGATAGGACTTGTAAGAGCCTGTGGCAACTCTAGCAAGTAGAGCAGAGTGTGTGCTGCGGGACACCGAAGACAGGCGCGTATCAACGCCAAAAATAAAAAGAAAGGGGGATCTGTGGGGAGCAAACCGGACTAGACTGTTACTGGAATTAAGACTTATTCTATGCATCTGCTCTCCCACAATATGGCGCTGGGAGAGAAGTAAACAGCTTCCGCACAGCTGCCTCCAGTTCAACCAATTAACTGTAGGACTTGCTCCTGATTGGAGGAGAGCAGCGTACTCGGCGTGTGGGCAGCCGAGTTGGGATTGGCGGAGGAGGACTATAAAGGAGGAGAGAGACGGCATGCACCAGGAACATCTATGGGGAACATCTAAGGGAACCCGTGCAGCCCCCGAGAAAGCCGGCCGGCGGTCTGCCGCTTCCCTGCGGAAGTGGGGAATGCGGCCAGGGGGAACTGCCCTTCCACGGAGGTGGAAGGGGTAGTAGCCAACCCGGGAAGAACCAGCAGCAAACCCGGGGAGGGCCGAGTAGACGAAAGAACAGCGCAGGGTCCTGTGTTGCTCCTCCACGAAGAGGGGGAGCGACAAGTATGAATCATTGCATTAAAATGCTATTCAATTGGATGGGCCTGTACTTCATACCTCCAATTCCCTATAAAATATCACCTAGAAATGTGAGACTTCTAGGAGCACATATAAAGACAACCATACGTAACTTATCTTTCTATTCCAGAACTTTCCTAAATGTAAAACAATTAATGCCTCCTGTTCAGAACAATATTCAGAGTCCTGACAAAATGATATGCACCTAGGGAGAGTTAAACCCTTCTAGTTTTGGAGGTAGAAGGAGCATTAATCAACACTTTGGCCATGCAGTCTACTTGGTGATCCAACCAATTAGGCCATTGCCTGTGCCGGTTTTCAAGATGGAGCAAACTGCCAAACTATGAGGCTGTCAATCAGCAGGGTCACCGGGAAATGTGGAAATGTACAAATTAAGTGCCTATGGAATAGGTGTGGGAAATACAGGCCAAATAGTCCTTCCATGCTGTGTTAAGAGAATGGTCTGAATGCTTTTGCTAATAGAATCCTATTTTATAAATCATCAAAAATGTATTTATGGGGTTGGTGCTGTGGCCCAGTGGGTTAAAGCTCCAGCCTGTAGTGCCCGCACTACATTTAGGCACTGGTTTGAGTTCCAGCTGCTCCACTTCCAATCCAGCTCCCTGCTAATGTGCCTGGAAAAGCAGTGGAAGATGGCCCAACTCCTTGTGTCCCTGCACCCATATGGGTGACCCAGAAGCAGCTCCTGGTCCCTGGCTTCAGGTTGGCTCAGCTCCAGCCATTGCAGCCACTGGGGGAGTGAACCAGCAGAAGGAAGACCTCTCTCTGTCTCTACCTCTCTCTGTAACTGTCTTTCAAATAAGTAAGTCTTTTTTAAAAATGTATTTATTTTGTTGTCCATGCCCTTTAAAAAAGATTTCAATAAATTCTTTTGGCAGCAGTGAGCCAAAATTCAAGAGTACTTAGTGAAAAATTAAGTACTGATTTTCTGCTTTTCAAAAAAAGCTAATGTTAAAAAGTATCACTTGGAAAAGGTTAAAATTTCCTATCCAACAATGAGCCATAATTGCTAACTACATTGAAACCAAATCATCTGCTCCAAAAGTTAATGTCATTTCTAGATTAATTTTCCCAGAGATCATGAATTAACATCCACAGCCACAGAAAGCACTTACATGCCACTCTTTAAAGTATGACTTTTCATTTGGGTCAAATGAATTTACTTCTAAATTTGCTCATTTTTAGTTTCTAAGTTTTCTTGATACCTTGTAAAAGGTGAAGTAATTATTAATTAAATTTAGAAGTGCTCAAGACCCTAATTTCTTTGTATGCCTTACACAATAACACTAAAATTAGTTGCAGGAATTCAGAATTTCTTATAAGTATTAAAATCAGAGTACTCAATAAATGGAGTGCCCCAAATTTAAGCTCTTAAAGTGTTTAATAAGTTGCAAGTACTGACCATAAGATTTGCAAATAAGATGACATTCAATTTTTTACTAAGGCAAAAAACAGGCAAACACATTAAAGAAAGCTCAAAATCAAAAGGCTTGATTTTGGAAAGTTGGTTGTAGATTTTTGGAATTTTTTTTTTTTTTTTTTTTTGAAAGGCAGAGTGGACAGTGAGAGAGAGACAGAGAGAAAGGTCTTCCTTTGCCGTTGGTTCACCCTCCAATGGCCGCCACGGCGCGCTGCGGCCGGCGCACCACGCTTATCCGATGGCAGGAGCCAGGTACTTCTCCTGGTCTCCCATGGGGTGCAGGGCCCAAGGACTTGGGCCATTCTCCACTGCACTCCCTGGCCACAGCAGAGAGCTGGCCTGGAAGAGGGGCAGCCGGGACAGAATCTGGCGCCCCGACCAGGACTAGAACCCGGTGTGCCGGCGCCACAAGGCGGAGGATTAGCCTAGTGAGCCGCGGCGCTGGCCAGATTTTTGGAATATCTTGACTTATAAGACGATGCTTGAGGAACTGTCTATTCTTAAGTGGAAAAATAATTTTTTAAAGATTTATTTTTATTTATTTGAAAGTCAGAGTTACACAGAGAGAGGAGAAGCAGAGAGAGAGAGAGAGAGAGAGAGGTGTCTTCCATCCATTGGTTCACTCCCCAGATGGCTGCAACAGCTGGAGCTGTGCCTATCTGAAGCCCGGAGCCAGGAGCTTCTTCTGGGTCTCCCAAGTGGGTGCAGGGGCTCAAGGACTTGGGCTATCCTCTACTGCTTTCCCAGGCCATAGGAGAGAGCCAGATCGAAAGAGGAGCAGCTGGGACTAGAACCGGCGTCCATATGGGATGCTGGTGCTTCAGGCCAGGGCTTTAACCCACTGTGCCACAGCGCCGGCCCCGGAGAAAAGAATTTAAATTTTGTAAATGATTCAAAAGAATCATGAACAATTTACTTGATGAAGTTTTTGCTAATAAAAATATTTATTAAGATGGGGGGTTAGGGAGAGGTTGATTAATGGATACAAATTTACAGTTACATAGGAATAGGTGCTAGTGTTCTACAGCACAATAGGGTGATTATAGTTAACAGTAATTTATTATATATTTTGAAATAGAAGAGAGAATTTTTAATGGTCTCATCACAAAGAAATGACAAATGTTTGAGGTGTTGGATATATTAGTTACCTTAATTTGATCATTACACATTTTATGATATCTATATCACCCTGTACCCCATAAATATGTGTAATTACTTTATCAATTAAAAAAACATTGAAAAGTATACCCTGAATGGAGGCAAAAATACAGTCAGTGCCTATGAAAGAAAATTCTGTGGCTGAAATATTAGTATATTTCAATTCCAAGCAGTAATAATTGAGAATATTCTCAATTTAGCCTTAATCACATTTAGTTTTTTTTTTTTTTAAATCTGAGCAGTTACTTCATAACTGTAGAGAATATTGTCATATTAACAATAGTATGTTGGGGGGCCGGCACCGTGGCTCACTTGGTTGATCCTCCACCTGTGGCGCTGGCATCCCATGTGGGCGCTGGGTTCTAGGCAGCTCTTCCAGTCCAGCTCTCTGCTGTGGCCCGGGAGGGCAGTGGAGGATGATCCAAGTGCTTGGGCCCCTGCACCCATATGGGAGACCAGGGGGAAGCACCTGGCTCCTTGCTTCGGATCTGCACAGCGCCAGCCGTGGCGGCCATTTGGGGAGCGAACCATTGGAGGGAGGACCCTGTCTATAACTCTACCTGTCAAATAAATTAATAAATAAATAATAGTTTGTTGGGACCAGAGTTATAGCATAGCCAGTAAGGTGCTGGGTTGTGTCTCAGTTGGACCACTTTCAACCCAGCTCCCTGCTAATGGCCTGGAAGAAACAGCTGACGATAACCCAGGTACTAGGGTCCCTACACCTACATGGGAGACCTGCATGAAGCTCCTGGTTTCTGGCCTCAGCCTAGCTCAGCCCTGGCCATTGTGACCATTTGGGGAGTGAACCAGTGAATAGAAGATATTTCTGTTTCTGTCTGTCTGTCTCATTCTGTAACTTTGACCTTAAATAAATTAATGAAAAAAGTATGCTAAAAAGGAAGAAACAATTGAAAATGTCAGTAATTCCAAATATATGAAAAATAAAAATCCCACTATAAATGATGCAGAGAAGTTTACAAAGTAACGGGACCCTAGTAAATGAGAACATCCTTCAGGAAAACACCAGTGACATGATATTAGAGGTCGATATGACTAGGAATCTAATTAAAATACGTGAAGGTGTCATAACAGTAATTATTCTGCCCACAAAATTTTTACTGTTTTACTGAATTAGCTCTTAAAAGTGAAGGTAGGGACTGGCCCTGTGGTGTAGTGGGTAAAGCTGCCACCTACATTGCCAGCATCCAATATAGGCACCAGTTCAAGTCCCAGCTGTCCCACTTCCAATCCTGCTCCCTGCTAATGTGCCTAGGAAAGCACTGGAAGATGGTCCAAGTGTTTGGGCTCCTGCACCCATGTGGGAGACATGGAAGAAGCTCCTGGTTTCCTGATTTCAGCGTGGCCAAGCACTGGCTGTGGAGGCCATTTGGGAGTAAACCAGTGGATGGAAGATTCCCTTTCTCTCTCTCTCTCTCTCTCTCTCTCTCTCTCTAACTCTGCCTCTCAAATAAATAAATACATTTTAAAATGAAAGTATAACTTATGCACAATAATAAAGTTTACAAGACTTAAAGCTTGATGTTTTTTTTTTTTTGATGTGTATATATTTGTGCTAATACCACTCAGAACTCCACCATCACCCTTTCTGTGTAAAAAGCACAGCATAAATACAATTTTTCCTCTTGGAAGTGGTTCCATAAACATCCCTCTCTCATCACCTCTCCCAGCAAATTCTTTTGTTTCTTTTCTGAAATACCAGAACATAATGTGCTATTCTAGTATGTGTCACTTTTTATATTGTGACTTGCATTTGCATCTGGTCCCATGACTAGCCAGGGTGTGTTCATCAGTTGGGGCTATATATAACTAGCACTTTGTGCAAGGAATCTATTAGGTGCTCAACAAATATCCTGTGAAATGAATTACCTCTACAGCTATTATATCAGCGAATGGGGCTGAACACATTGTTGACTCGATAAATTTTTCTAAGCCAGTAAACTAGTTATTTTCTTGTTCATGAGGTTAGTACATATCTAGTTCTGAGATGTCTATAGATTTCTCAGGGACTGTTGTAAACTTGCCACAGGGTAATAAAGGACTCCTTACCAGCAAAGTCCCATGCTAAGTCATATATAGTAGAATGCCTAAAAAGATTCCTCTAGATCATTGAATATTTCAGATATATGTATTCTAAAAACTAATGTTTTCTCTCGTTCTGTTATTGGTGTCAGGGAGAAGATGCACATAGCTTTCAATGGAATATAAATAATAGTCTCATTTTATTTATTTATTTATACATATTTCTTTCTTTATTTAAAGTCAGAGTTACAGAGAGAGGTTAAGCCTCCACCCTCGATGCTGGCATCGACTTAGCTGCTCCATTTCTCATCCAGCTCCCTGCTAATGTGCCTGGGAAAGCAGCAGAGGATGGCTTACGTACTTGGACCCTTGCACCCATGTAGGAGACCTGGAAGAAGCTCTGGGATCCTGGCTTTGGCCTGGCACAGCCCCTGCTGAAGAACCTTAAAAATCAAACCAAGATGGAGTGACCTAAGCCAATACCATTAAAAACAAGAAGTCACCTTTGCCCCAAACAAAGTTAAAGTTTAAAATTACAGCCCTAAACTTTTTCCCCCAAAGCTAAAATTAGGTGCAGCTATAAAATAAGGGACCCTATGCTTAGCTAGCTGCGACACTTGTGCCTGGCTGTGCTAAGACCTAACCCAGTTTGTATGCCTCCTAATACTCGAATAACGGTGTGGGAAGCGGGACGCTGCTCTCCCACAAGGGGAACAAAGGGAGCGAGACGTCGTCCCCCCTCAGGGTGAACAAGATGGCGCTGGCAGGGAAACAACAAAATGTAGAAGTAAACAACAAAATGGCGACGAGGTGCATACCTCCCATGTGATCCCGTAGCTGATTGGATAGAAGACGCATGCCCTTCACGTGATCAGCTCGCAGATTGGACTGCTGTGTGCATGGACTCTATAGTGCTTTTGATTGGTCGCTGTGGGTATATAAACCGTGTGGCTTTGCACTGGGGGCGCTCTCTGGACTCCCGAGTTCAGGAGGCCCGTCTGTGCAGATACTGAATAAATCCTCTTGCTTTTGCATCAGCTGGTCTGGAGTCTGAGTCTTTGGGGTGTGCCTCTCGATGTGTTAGCATCCTCACTCCAAGGGTCTAACACTGCCATTGCAGCCATTTGGGGAGTGAACCAGCAGATGGAAAATCTGTCTCTCCTTCTCTCTCTGTAACTCCGCCTTTCAAACATTATAAAACAAATATTTTTTTTTAAAGAGAGGTGGTGATCATATCTCATTTCACTTGCATTTCTCTTGCTTTACTTCACTTTCGACTTCTGTGTTATTGAAAATCACAGAGCTTCCGGACTAGTAAGTACTCGGGGTCAGTTTCTCACCCTAGGCTGGTTCCCCTTACCCTCATTTCTTCACTTATCTTCAGGGCTGAGGGCCTCAGCCTTCTTCACTCTCCTTTGTAACATGGTTGCCATCTTCTCTAATTCCTGCTGCCCTTCTAGTAATGCTGGCTGTGTAACAGGGATGATGTAGCCCCTCTCCTTTCCACGTCCTTGCTGCCCTGAAAAGAAGAAAAAGTAATTCAAAACATTTGTGAGGAATGGAATTAGACTATACATTTGACTTTGGTTCAAAAAATTTTAATCTATGCATACTTGTGAGAAGGACTCCAGGGGGCCTTGGAAAGGAAAGAAAAAACACATGGTGTAACTTTCCAGGAACCTGGGGGGGGGGGAGGCAGGAGACTGGGGAAATATCTCCAAGGTAATCAGATGTTGTTGAGTCTGCAGGCAGGACCTGACTGAGCACTCTCCTCAATGTCTCCAATGTCAGTCCCTGATTGGTTCATGTAGCATGTCTCATTAGGACACTTTCATTTCCCTGATTGTTATTCTTGCCTCCTGATTGGTTGTTATCCCTGCCTTCTGATTCACTGTTATTCTGCCCCACCATGATTACCTAAACCTGTACTCACTTCTCAGAAAGAGGCCAGAGTCACTTTATGTATAAAAGAGGCAGCACTCAAAAGCCTCTCGGACAACTCCTCCCTTGGAGTCCCCCTACTGACTGCTGTGGCAGGAGGTCTTTTGCTTCAATAAACTTTGTTTTGCTTAATGTCTCTGTCCACATGGAAGTTCTTCAGCATGAGACAAAAGACAAGACTGCTGCGACACTAGGGTTTTCAAAAAAAAAAAAAAAATCCACATCATGACACAACTATACTCAAGTTTACATTTTTCTCTCTTGAAAAAAATTGTTTATTCATTTTAATTTTATTTGAAAGACAGAAGGGCTGGCACTGAGCCTCTGCCTGTGGTGCCGGCATCCCATAGGGGCGCTGGTTCTAGTCCAGGTTCTTCCTCTTCTGATCTAGCTCTCTGGCGTGGTCTGGGTAGACCGTGGAAGATGGCCCTATTGCTTGGGCCCCTGAACCCATGTTGGAGACCTGGAGGAAGCTCCAGGCTCCTGGCTTCGGATCCGTCCAACTGCAGCCATTTCGGCCATTGGGGAGTGAACCAGCAGATGGAAGACCTTTCTCTCTGTGTTTCACTCTGCCTATAACTCCACCTCTCAAATAAATAAATAAAAATTTTTTAGGCCGGTGCCGGGGCTCACTAGGCTAATACTCTGCCTGTGGCGCCGGCACCCTGGGTTCCATTCCCGGTTGGGGCACCAGATTCTGTCCCAGTTGCTCCTCTTCCAGTCCAGCTCTCTGCTGTGGCCCAGGAAGGCAGTGGAGGATGGCTCAAGTGCTTGGGCCCTGCACCCGCATGGGAGACTAGGAGGAAGCACCTGGCTCCTGGCTTTGGATTGGCACAGTGCACCAGCCGTAGCAGCCATTTGAGGGGTGAACCAACGGAAGGAAGACCTTTCTCTCTATCTCTCTCTCTCACTGTCTAACTCTGCCTGTCAAAAAATTTTTTTTTTATTTTTTTTAATTTTTTTTTTTATTTTTGACAGGCAGAGTGGACAGTGAGAGAGAGAGACAGAGAGAAAGGTCTTCCTTTGCCGTTGGTTCACCCTCCAATGGCCGCCGCGGCCGGCGCGCTGCGGCCGGTGCACCGCGCTGATCCGATGGCAGGAGCCAGGAGCCAGGTGCTTTTCCTGGTCTCCCATGGGGTGCAGGGCCCAAGCACCTGGGCCATCCTCCACTGCACTCCCTGGCCACAGCAGAGGGCTGGCCTGGAAGAGGGGCAACCGGGACAGAATCCGGTGCCCTGACCGGGACTAGAACCCGGTGTGCCGGCGCCGCTAGGTGGAGGATTAGCCTAGTGAGCCGCGGTGCTGGCCAAAAAAATTTTTTTTAAATAAAATAAATAAATTCCATAAAGCAGCTAACTGAAGAATAGTAACAATGAGAAATATCCACCACAAAATGGTTTATTAAAAAAAAGGCGGGGGGAGAGATGGACAGAAAAATGTCTTGTATCTGCTGGTTGACTCCCCAGACACCTACAATAGTCAGGACTAAGTGAGGCCAAGGCCAGGAGCCTGGTACTCAACCTGCATCTTCCATATGAGTGGCACAGACTCAACAACTTGAGCTATCATCTGCTATCTTGCAGGTTGCACACCAACAGAAAGCTGGATCAAAATCAGAACAACTAGAACTTGAAAGATGTACTCTGATATGGTTGAAGCTTAACAAGTGGTGACCCTACCACTGCATGAAATACCTGCCTCTCTTTTTTTTTTTTTTTTGCACCAAAATAAACTTAGTTGTTATTCCATCTTTCTATGAATCTTTCTATGACAAAAGTATCCTCATATTAGACAGTTTTCAATTCAGAGTTTACTGTTATTTATTATGAGATAGAGTCTTGATTAAAAAAAATCATATGAGGGGCCACAGTTGTGGCATAGTGGGTTAAGCCACTGCTTATAATACCAACATCTCATATCACAGTGCCAGTTTGGATCCTCACTGCTCTGCTTCTGATCCAGCTTCCTGCTAATGTATCTGTGAAGCTAGTAAACAATGGCCCAATACTTGGGCCCCTGCCATCCAAGTGGGAAACTGAGATGGAGTTAAAAACCCCCTGGCTTCTGGATTTGGCCTTGTCCAGCCCTGGCTGTTGTGGCCATTTGGGGAGTGACTCAGTGAATGGAAGATCTCTCTCATTTTCTTTCTCTCTCTTTCTCGCTCTCTCTCCTTCCCTCCCTTTCCTTCTCTTCCTCTCACTGAAACTCTGACTCTAAGTAAATAAATATTTTTTAAATTAGACTAAAATATTACAAAATTTAAAATATTTTTAACATTTTATTTCTTAAGACATTTTCAAATTTATTTATTTGAAAGGCAGAGACAGAGACAGAGAAAGACATTTCCTAGTTCACTCCTCAAATGTCCACAACAGCTCCAACAGAATCAGGGAATTCAATCTGTGTATCCCCTGTGGGTGGCAAGGGCCACAGTAATTGGGCCAACATCAGCTGCCTCTCAGGGTGCACAAGAAGAGGAAAGTAGAATCAGGAGTGGAGCCAAAACTTGAACTCAGGCACTTCAATGTTGGATGTGGACGTCCCAAGTAGTATCTTAGCTGCCCATCCCTCAACCTTTTAATATATGACATCTCCTCAAAAGAAAACTGTGAAAAAATTTTGCTTTGTTCTTTCATGTTGGTGGCAGAATTCATGTTTCCAGCCTTTCTGGGTTTTGGCCCATAGATCTCTTTCAAAGGTCTGCCTCCCTAGTATATAGGCCTGAAGATTTAGAACAATAAGGGTAAGTTAGGATCATGCTGGGAGACCTATCTCAGGTTTTTCCAGTCTTGAATCTGTTTTCTGTGGCCTTAGAACTCAACCTACAGCAGGTTCCCCTATGATGTTACCCCACTTAGAACCTTTCTTTGAAAAATCATGTTTCTTGGGGGATTTGGGGATAATTTAAAAATTAATAAACCTAAGTGATAAAATATTAGAAGCTATTAATGCATAATGCCTGCTATATCTAAGACAAAGGTTACAGATATTTTTAGGGGCTCATGTAATCAAGATTTGTATACTCACTGAAACCCCCTTTCTCTCCAAGCTTTCAGACTTCCTGCAGTTTTAGGTCCCCACCTTCTCCATATCAGGACTGCCCATGTTTTCTGACAAGACGTGGGAACATTATCCAGAGGTAGAAAGGGTGAACTTGGCTTCTAGTTAAGCCTTATAGGCCAACTTTCGATATATTGTATAAAGTTTTGGCATCTTAATGACATATAGACAAATCCACGAGTACAAAAGGTTTCAGGTAGGTCCAGGCCTCTATCAGCAATGCTAGGTTATTAACATCAGTGTTATAAATGAACTTGTTAGTTGGGGGAAGAATAAACCCAAAGCATTCTAAGATTAAAGCAGGTTACATGATAGTGGTTATAAAAATATCTATTCTATTTCTTACTGGCTCTATTATTAAATCATGGAAAAAGCAAATAGGAACATCAAGGTTTTGTGGGGGTGGCAGCTAACAGGAAGGAGTCCTTCACCACTACCCCCTCTAGAGGCCTTCGGTAACAAAAAGAAGTTGCAAGTAGTAAAACTTGGGAGATCTGAAGGTGGGATTTCATGGGGCGAAGGCAGGCTTTTGAGACAGGATCACGCTCAGCTGCTGCCGGTGTCTCCTAGGGGCCTGATGAGATTGGTTCTACAGGTGTTGCAAGAACCAACTTCAGGAAGACCTGGAAGCATGCAGGAAGCAGCCAAGTCCCTTTCTCAGAACTTTTTTGGCCCTGCAGTCTGCCTCCCAAGCCTTCTCTTGGCAGACCTAACATGGAACAGCAGGCAAAGCAGAACTAAGATGCAATTGAGATTTAATTATTGACATACCGAGCATAAAAGTCTTCTGGTACACATTTCACAAGAGGGATGGCTAAAGGGTAACAGAAAAAGGTGGCAGAATCACCTTAGTATGCATCAGAGAAGGACTTGTGGGCTTTAGCTGAGAAAGACCTTTTGCTTTAGGCCTAGTTTTGCCCAAGGTCTTTGTGGACAACTACTGAAATAGAGGCTGGGTTGCAATAAAACATGCTGCAGGTGCTGTCTGCCTTTTCAGAACTTGGGCAACAGGAGGGAGAAGACAAGGGAGAAACCTGGAAAAGATAGCAGGAATAACAAAAAGTGATTTTTATATTTTGGAATAGGAAAGTAGGAAAACAGGTAAGGAATTTCCTTGGTAACATGGGGGCAGGATTGGGGGAAAGACTTTCTTAAAGATGGAAAATGAGTGAAGTTGTAGGAAAAAACCTATGTGGAAAAGAAGGAAGTAGAATGCTTATAGGATGATTTTTAGCCAAATAATAAGGTGTTTCGCTGCACATGAGTGTGGTGGGGCTGGGGCTGGGACCCACAAGCGCTAAGAGGGTTCAGAGGACTTTCTGTGTGGAATTCAATAGGGGCAGAAAAATTCTATACCTGAGACTATAAGAACATAACAAAGTGATTTATAGGAAATGCCTGAGCTGAAATCAAGAGTAAGAATTATGATTGTGTGTGGGTATGTATGTTTGTGAGTCGCCAGCATTGTCTCAGTAGTCTAGCACATGGGCTTCGAATTCTGGTGCTACTGATATTTTGACTGGTCAATCATTAAATGCCAATAGGAATCCCCTCCCAGTCCCCAAGATAACAACTGAAATTGTGCCCAGATATTCTCAGATGTCCCCTGGAGACAAAGTTACTCTTGGGGGAGAACCACTGCCCAGGGCCACTAGACTCACAAAGGCTTTGTGGATTTCTTTACTTCCCACAGCAGTCCTCTTTCTAGGCAAATCCTGTGCCCTTACCCTCTTGTCCTTCTCTGGAATCATGGCACCCACTAGTCCTATTTGAGTCAACATTCCTTATGTCTTCAATTTTGTTATCTTTCTTGTGGGGAGCAACTGGGAGCAACTCGGACTAGACTAAGTTACTGGAATTAAGACTTATTCTATGCATCTGCTCTCCCACAATATGGCGCTGGGAGAGGAGGAAACAGCTTCTACACAGCTGCCTCCAGTTCAACCAATAAACTGTAGGACCTGCTGGAGGAGAGCAGCATACTCGGCGTGTGGGTAGCAGAGTTGGGATTGGTGGAAGAGGACTATAAAGGAGGAGAGAGACAACATGCACCAGGAACATCTAAGAGGAACACCTGTGCAGCCCCCGAGAGAGCTGGCTGGCGGTGTGCCGCTCCCCTGCAGAAGTGGGGAAAGTGGCAGGGGGCCCGCCCCTCCATGGAGGTGGAGGGACGGTAGCCAACCCGGGAAGAACCAGCAGCAAACCCGGGGAGGGCCGAGCAGACAAAAGAACAGCGCAGGGTCCTGTGTCGTTCCTCCGTGAAGAGGGGGAGCGACACTTTCTAGTAATTATTTCTGAAAATTTTGTCCTACTAAAGGTGTCCTTTAATATCAGAAATAGAATTCCAAAGAACTATCTCTTTTTCTTTTGATTTATTTTTACTATTTTTTTCTTTAGGAGGTGAGCCAGTGGCAACTTACAGGCCAAATCCAGCTGTTGTGTGTTTTGGAAATGAAGTTTAATTGCAACACAGTCATTCGTATTCCTTTCTATAATTTCCACGGCAGCTTTTGCACTGTGACCTTAGTGCAGTTTGGCAGAGACTGTATAGCCTTGTGGGGAGCAATCCGGACTAGACTAAGTTACTCGAATTAGGACTTACTCTATGCATCTGCTCTCCCACAATATGGCGCTGGGAGAGAAGTAAACAGCTTCCGCACAGCTGCCTCCAGTTCAACTAATAAACTGTAGGACTTGCTCCTGATTGGAGGAGAGCAGCGTACTCGGCGTGTGGGCAGCCGAGTTGGGATTGGCGGAGGAGGACTATAAAGGAGGAGAGAGACGGCATGCACCGGGAACATCTAAGGGAACCCGTGCAGCCCCCGAGAGAACCGGCTGGCGGTGTGCCGCTCCCCTGCGGAAGTGGGGAATGCGGCCAGGGGGAACTGCCCTTCCACGGAGGTGGAAGGGATAGTAGCCAACCCGGGAAGAACCAGCAGCAAACCCGGGGAGGGCCGAGCAGACGAAAGAACAGCGCAGGGTTCAGTGTCGTTCCTCCACGAAGAGGGAGAGCGACAAGCCTGTGGGCTGTGATTTGCCAACCCTTGCTCTGAGTCTTGAAACTTTTGAAGGCAGGACTGGGAATTTGCATCTATCCTATCTGTTATGAGTATATACCCAAATTGTAGCCAAATAGCTGCATGTTTATATTTTCTTATATTTATCTAAAAATATAAATTGAGCTCAGCCATTTTCTTTCAAATGCCTAATCACTATATCTGTGCATTATTGCATAGTGAGTCAAATAATTTAAAAATAATGCCAAAGACTTTCATTTTAACATTATATACCCAATTCCTGACTGGTTCTATTAATTTTTTCCCTTCAATCATAGACTGTCTCTCTAACTTTCACTACCCATGTTTCAGAAATGTTATTTGTTACAAAGAGACTAGGATAGGGGCCAGTGCTGTGGCGTGGTGGGCTGTCTGCCTGTGGCATCTGCATCCCATATGGGCACTGGTTCATGTCCCAGCTGCTCCACTTCTGATCCAGTTCTCTGCGATGGCCTGGGAAAGCAGTGGAAGATGGCCCAAGTGCTTGGACCCCTGCAGCCACCTGGGAGACTCAGAAGAAGCTCCTGGCTCTGGGCTTTCGATCGGCCCAACTCCAGCCCTTTGGCTGTTTAAGGAGTGAACCAGCGGATGAAAGACCTCCCTCTCTGTCTCTACCTCTCTCTGTCTGTAATTCTACCTCTCACATAAATAAATAAATAAAATCTTTTAAAAGGGGAGAGAGAGAGTGTAGGATAACGTGAATAACTTCATTACAAATCAGTTCTACCTACAGATAAAAAAAAAAATCAGTGTATTTTGTAGGTGATCATTTATTTGTTTTTACTCATTATCTTCTTTATATTATACATGTTAATGTTACATTTGTCTTTAACATTCATCAAAGAGCACAATTTACATTTGATATATTCAGCAATAAGGATGCCTTCATCTAGTTTATTGGAAAAGCAGAGAGCCCTTGAGATACTTCCCTTTTTATAATCCTTCAAGGAGATCACAAATGAGAGAGAAGTAATTAGTATAATTGTGAGTCACAATAAGGCTCACAAACCAAGGAAGAGAAATGATTCATAACACAAGATTGTTGAGAACAGTCATCGACAGACTAAATTTGTGTGCCCTGTCCGCCCATATGGTAGTCATCTGTATGCTTCCCCCTCAACATTTTCAAATTTTTATGAATGATTTACTCTACTATTCCCTAGTGATGAACATCATTAGTCAAATGTTACTCTGAATTAATTTTGCATTTTGAATATTAATATGTGTGTATTTGTCATCCCATTAATTATGTGACAAAAGCATTTACCATAAAAAAGTTATTTACCATAATTATAAATCTTATTTTTGGAACAGAAAGTACTTGAAATGATGAAACAGTGTTTCTTTATGGTTTTCAGTTGCGACTGTACCTGGGTAGGATCTGCTATTTGTTTGTTTATCTCCTGAAGGCTATTGGTAATCCTGAATGATTTAGACCCCAAGATTTCTTAAGCCAAAGCAATTCTGTAAAGAAACCAAAGGGTTTGTTTTTCAAATGAATGGATGTCCTAACTATAAAGCATGCCTCTGCTGCCTTGAACTTAAAACAGTTTGTTGCATCATTCCAACATCTGGATTTCATTTATTACTAAGGCAGGATAAGATGTTTGAAAAATAAAGTAAAATCGCTTTTAATGATCGTTATCTGGTTTTGCTTGTGGACTAAAAATTTCCCTCAGTGTCCAAGTCAGGCTCTGTCATGTTTAACTTTGACTAAAACTATTTACTTCATAGGAAAAAGAGTTACAGTGACCTAATCCACTCCTCCTCTTCCTCCAGCTTAAAAAAAAAAAAAAAACTATTTAGTTAATGGAAAAGATTGGAGTAAGGGACTTAATCTTATTTGAAATTTATGTGCAATAGCTCTGTTGGATTTCATGTATTTCTTTTAATTAGATGCACTTGTTAAAACATCTAATTCCTCCCAAAATATAATGTTCTAAATCTGATAGATCTAAATTTGAGTGATGGTTGGATTTTAAAAAATGCATTCCTAAGTTACATACAGTAGAAACCATGTATTTGGAGTATCTCATGTGCGAATAAAGTTTTCTTGTAATGACAACATAGCAATATATTTTTCAATTACCAGTCTGTGTAAGTTTTAAATCACATTAATGTATGGCTTCCAAAAAATTTCCTTATGTTTTCTCAAAACTCGGTACATAACTGGCAGAACAATTTTCTCAAACATTATTTGAAATGTTTTGATAAACAAATCTCCGTTTTAGTTTAGAAAAAAAGGAAAGAAGGTTTTTTAAAGGACATTTTCAATTGCATCCATGAAAATGTTCTTTATGATGGCTCTAATAATCCTAATCATTCCTACTATCAATGCTAAAAAAGAATAAGAAGATATAATTGGAAGAGTATAATAGGAAATAATGAAAAAAGATCTGGAAGTTATACATTGAATGAGAGATAAACCTTTCCTGGCAATCAGAGCTCTCAGATTACCCACATTAGAAAGAAGGAAAATAGATGGAAATGCTATCCCTTGAGATACTTAAGGCCAGATTTGGCAAAGTGCTGGAAAACAAAACACAGAAAAATCCCCTAAATCTGTTGCCAAGGAAATGGCTCAGGTGACCTCCAAATAAGTTTTTCTGTGTGCCACTGATGTGGTAAGAGGGCTCTGGAGTCTGCTTTGCTTTTTCACTGATTCCAGGGTAACCTCAGAAGACCTGTTTGACCTGGCTGCCTTTTTCCTTTCTCCCTTAGGACTTTGCCAAATGACACTTTCTTGATGGAGCTCAGTATACACAAGCACTTCAGGACTGCAAAGAGAGTTATTGAAGAGGTAAAAATTATTGTTTCTTGTTACCCGTTGCTCAATTAAAGTTGAAATTTGGAAACAAAGTCTAAGATAGGTTTAATATGTTAGTCTGGCTCTGCTTTTAGTGCTGCATTTGTATTTAATTCAACTTGATTTTATGCAACTTCATTTCACGTGTGTTTATCAAGGAGCTCTTACTGCATGAAGATAACTCAAAGCCCAGGGCCATAAGATTGATTCATTGGCCATGTTGGAAGTTCAAGGAGTTCCTTTGCTTGAACAGCAGAAGAAAAAAGTCTCCCAAGGTCCCTGTGGTTCAGCAATTCCATTAAGCTTGTGGTACAGTGGACAAAACTTGAAATTGGAAGATGGGACAACTGATTTGTCAATATTTCTGAGCTCCTTATAGGATTCTATATGCTGGGGATTCTAGATGCTGGGGATTATGAGAATTGCAATGGGATCCCAGCCATGGCTACCTGGCTCATTTCACAGTGTCATTCAAGGGCATGATGTGATTTCTACTACTTCAAGGTTCTGTGGGAATCCTAGAAGGCAGTGAATGGGCAGGTGTCTGTGTCCCAAAAGTGATGTGCCACCAATACCAACAACAGAAATAAGCTGTAGTCCCTCCATTCCAGCACAGCGCTAGGTTTTTTTTGTTTTGTTTTGTTTTTTTATCAGGCAGAATGGACAGTGAGAGAGAGAGACAAAGAGAAAGGTCTTCCTTTTGCCGTGGGTTCACCTCCAATGGCTGCCATGGGGTGCAGGGCCCAAGCACTTGGGCCATCCTCCACTGCACTCCCGGGCCACAGCAGAGAGCTGGCCTGGAAGAGGGGCAGCTGGGACAGAATCCGGTGCCCCGACCGGAACTAGAACCCGGTGTGCCAGCGCCACAAGGTGGAGGATTAGCCTAGTGAGCCATGGCGCCGGCCAGCGCTAGGTCTTAACTTACCTCCTCCATTCCTTACAGTGCCTTTTCTCTTCTACAAATGAAGAAACTGATACACTGAGAACCAATGCAACCAGCTAGTGGGTGGCAGAGCCATTCAAAAACTTAAGGCCAGAAGGGTCATGAAATCTGGTTAGCAACTTCCATTCTTCAAACAGTGGTGGCCATTATACTTTCTGCTCAGTAACTGCTGACTCTCTTGCCATAATTACCCATTTTCTAGGAAATCTCTTACTCTTGTGAGAAGCCTGCTGCACTGAGCTGGCTCATAAATGCAGAGTAGCTAGGACTGGAACCAGCACTGTGATATGGGATGTGGGCCTCCCACACAACGGCTTAACCCATTGCACCATAACGCCCACTTCTGCATATTTTATTTTAATATGCCTGATGTATTTTATTATATATGTAGGGCATAATTTCTCTATTTTGTGTATTAAAATAATTTCTGTCTTGGTTCTCAAAAAAAAAAAAAAAAGCTATTTTCTTCCAGAAACTCTTGACTGTTAACTTAGGATCCTTCTCCACTCAGATGTAGCTATATTTCCATCCAGACAGGACACCCTGAAAAGGCAAAGATTTATTAAGCAGTTACTGTTTGTCAGGCATTTGTTTAAATATTGTTTTAAAAACAACTGTCAGAGCTAGTGCTGTAGCATGGGAGGTAAAGCTGCTGCCTGCAGCACCAGCATCTCATTTGGGCACCAGCTCAAATCCCAGCTGCTCTACATCCAATCCACTCTCTGCTAATGCACCTGAGAAAGCAGCAGAAGATGGCCCAGGTGTCTGGGCCCTGTGCCTATGTCAGAGACTGGAGGAAGCTCCTGGCTCCTGGCTTCAACCTGGGGAGTGAACCTGTGGATGAAGATTCTCTGTCTCTCCCAATCTCTCTCTGGAACTCTGACTTTCAAATAAATAACAGGGGAAAGAAAGTGTTTAGGGCCAGTGTTATGGCACAGAAGATTAAGCTATCACTTGCAACACTGGCATCCCATAATGGAGTGCTGATTCTGTACTGGCCACTCCAATTCCAATCCAACCCCCTGCTAATGTGCTAGAGAAAGCAGCAGAGGATGGCCCAAGTGCTTAGACCCCTGCCATCCATGTGGGAGACCTGGATGGAATTCCTGACTCCCAGCTTTAAGGCTGGCCTACACCTGGCTGTTGCAGCCATTTGGGGAGTGAACCAGCAAGTGAAAAGTCTCTTTCTCTCTCTCCATATATATTTTCTCATTTATTTTTCACAGCAATCTGGAAGAAAGAGAATACCAAGGTTCTGAAAGCACAAGTGACTCATGCAAGGCGGTACAGACAATAGCAGAGCTAGGCTTGGAATTCGCACGAATGTTCTGTCTCTCCACCTACCTATGCTGCCCATTGAAACTAACAAGCAGTCACCAACTGATCAGAATATATTTATGACATAAATCCATGACGACCACCACTGCAACACAGAGAACAGGACTCTGCTCAGATGTCACCTCCTCATGCCAAAAAGGCTTTCCTGGGAGTAGCCAACCTTCCTCCATAAACCCCATACACGCAGCTTTATTTTTCTTCCTAGCACTTGCCAACAGCTGGTAAAACAGAGTGATTTTTGTTTATTGTTTCTCCTGTGTGTTAGAATATGAGCTTCTGCAGGGCCTGGGTGTTGTCTGAATTGTTCAGTTCTATATGTCTTGTACCTAGAACAGTGCCTGTTGTAAATAATGAAACTGTGTTAGATGAATGGACAAAGCAGAGTAGCTAGCCCGCCTGTGATCTGCTGATAGCACACACTGTTTGGTCAGGTAAATATTATTGCAGGGCAACAAAATGCAGCAATGCGTTTATACTTTTGCATATTCAGTTACAAGTGGTTCTCAACTTTTTTTTTTTTTTTTTTTTTTAAGATTTATTTATCGGGGCTGGTGCTGTGGCTCAGTGGGTTAAAGCCCTGGCCTGAAGCACCAGCATCCCATATAGGTGCTGGTTCGAGTCCCAGCTGCTCCACTTTTGATCCAGCTCTCTGCTATGGCCTAGGAAAGCAGTGGAGGATCGCCCAAGTCCTTGGGCCCCTGCACCCATGTGGGAGACTGAGAAGAAGCTTCTGGCTCCTGGCTTCAGATCGGCACAGCTCCAGCCATTGCAGCCATTTGGGGAGTAAGCCAGCAGATGGAAGACCTCTTTCTCTCTCTCTCTCTCTCTCTCTCTCTCTCTCTCTCTGCCTCTCCTCTCTCTGTGTAACTCTGACTTTCAAGTAAATGGATGGATCTTTTTAAAAAAATTACTTATTTTAGAGGCAGAGTTACAGATATAGAGAGAAAGGTCTTCCATCCATTGGTTCACTCCCCAAATGGTCACAATGGCTGGAGCTGGGCTGATCTGAAACCAGGACCCAGGTCTCCCACGTGGGTACAGGGGCCCAAGCACTTGGGTCATCTTCCATTGCTTTCCCAGGCTATTAGCAGAGAGTTGGATTGGAAGAGGAACAGCCAGAATGTGAACTGGCACCCATATGGGAGGCTGATGCCGCAGGCAGAGGTTTAACCTACTATGCCACAGCAAAGGCCCCAAGTGGTTCTCAATTTAAAAACTTGCTACCCATATAAAAAATTTGGCTGCAATGCTAAGCTTCCCTCAGGACTCCATTGACTACATTTCTTTTACTTGTTAGACACTTTAAACACCACTATTACAACTTTTACAAATGTTCGTATTGACCTTATAAATGTAAATATGAACATATTTCAAAAAGTTTGTGGAAAAGTGTAATAAAAGATGTTTATTTTGATGCAGACAGTTTTGAAATACATGAATGGATTTTATTTTTCTTTTTTTTTAAAGATTTATTTTATTTATTTGAAAGACAGAGTTACAGAGAGAGGAAGAGACAGAGAGAGAGGTCTTCCATCTGCTGGTTCACTCCCCAGATGACCACAACAGCTGGAGCTGAGCCGATCTGAAGCCAGGAGCCACATGGGTGCAGGGGCCCAAGGACTTGAGCCATCTTCCACTGCTATCACAGGCCATAGCAGAGAGCTGGATCAGAAGTGGAGCAGCTGGGATTCAAACCGGCACCTGTATGGGATGCTGGCGCTTCAGGCCAGGGTTTTAACCCGCAGTGCTGGCCCATGAATGGATTTTCATAACGTGCATTTTCCATGAAATTTTGAAGCCAGCTCATCTTTCACTCAACTGAAACTGAACAAACCTTCAACTCATCTTCGCCTGAGCTGTATTTCAGAAATTCTCATGACTACTCTAATGTTGTAGAACAGGGAGGTTGGAGTTGACAGGAATCTTAACCAAATTTGGTTTAAGTATTTTACACTGGCAAATTGTCCAAAGGTCTGTGGACATGTAAGCAGATGTTGGTGCTCTTCCAAGGCCTTGGACAGGATCATGGAAATGAGGGTCCCAGAAGCTCTGCTTCCTCTGGCTTCCTATTAAATTGTCTTCCAGAGATGGGGAATGAACCCACTGCACTGCAGCTACACCTGCTGTCATCTCTGCCCTGGATTAGCAAAGCATGCTCTTGCCCTGATTCCCACTTTCCCATGTTTCCCGTAATGGGCACCTTGTCACTTGGATCTCCGCTCAGGGAGGCTTTTTTGGTTACCGTATGTATACCACTCCAATCACTCTCTGCTGTATTTTCATTCACCCCTCACTTTTATCTGAATATATTTTGATAACTTATTTATTGTATAATGACTCCAGGAAAACGTGGTGTCTCTGAGAAAGCAGGAATCTTGCCTGTGTGGCTCATAGATGCATCATCTGAACCCAGAAGAGCAACTGACATCATTCATTCATTCATACATATACTGTTTGAATGAATGAATGAACTATGAACTTGAAAGTATATAAAGACCTTTTTAATTATCTCAAGAGTATCATCTTTATAAGTTTAATCAATTTACTCCAAATCTAGTCCCCATCTCACTGGGTTGGTGGAGGAGCCAATTCAGATATGGTTAGGGCCTCTTCCTCCCCAGGTGCTGTGGGTTGAGTGTGCATTCCTGCAATTTGTATGTTGAAGCCTAAGTTCCTTAATGTGATGATATTTGGAAGTGAGAGCCTTTGGAAGATATTTAGGTCATGAAGCCATCATGAGTAGGATTACTGCCCTTATAAGAAGAAAGACAAAATACAGATGATTCCCTCTCTCTCTCTCTCTCTTTTTCTCTCTCCAAATACATAAAAAATCTGAAAAATCATCCCATCTCATATATTTCATATATTTTTGTGTACTGGAAAGAAACTGACAGTCGGGTCGTCAGTACGCTATGCCTCCTTGTTATGGGCTGAATTACATCCCTCCAAATTCATACATTGAAGTCCTAGGCCCCAGTAACTCAGAATGTAGCTGCATTTAGAGATAAGGTGATGGAAGAGGCAATTACATTAAAATGAGATCATTAGGATGGGCTCTAATCCAATAGGACTAGGGCCCTTACAAGAAGAAGAGATTAGCACAGACAGATCCCAAAGGAAGGCCATGGAAAGACTGAGAGGAAGCTATCTAGAAGCCAATGAGAGAGACTGGAGAAGGAACCAACCCTACTAACACCTCCATCTCAGTCCTCCAGCCACAAGAAAATGAACAAATACATTTTTGTTGTTTATGACCCAGACTGTGGTCCTTTCCTATGGAGCCCTACCACTGAGATTGAACAAGGCAGCAACAGCGAGCATTGTGAGTGAACAGCTCCTTGGTACTCCCAGCCTGTATCTCAGAATTTTAAATCAGCAGCTGCAGCCACACTGATAGTTTTTCCCCAAACCACCTCCCCCTCCACAACCCATCCCTGCAACTCCCTGACCCAGAGTCTGCACACACCAGGCAAATTTGTTTGAAGGGAGGGCCTGAGGCGTCTCCTTTCACCTTGCTCTTTCTCTCCCCCATTGGAATGCTGCAGAGCGCCACCATCAGCTGCTCCAAAGGCATTTCAGGGACGATGGCATTTCCCTGACATGCATTCCAGGAAAGGGACACACATACTCAACTTGCATCAGGCCCCACTGGGGTCAGCAGGTGATGAAGTAGTGATTCTTGCTAGCCAGTTTCATGACTGTTAAATTTGGCTTCCCAAATAGTTATTCATCATGTTAATTGTCTAGAAATGCATCTTGTTTAGCACTTAGGATAAAGAGCTGCTATCTATTAGTAATCTCAGCAACTATGTTTCCTAGAGGTGAACAAAAATCATTTAAAAATATCTTGTTATCTTTGGGATGTTAATTTATTTCTTTATATGTAATCTTGTGTCTCACTGTTGCCAGTTGCTCTTTTTGAGGGAAAAATAAAATGAAACAACAGAAACAAAGTCCATTGTTTTAAAATTTTAAATTTAAACACTGATTTAAGGGCTCTATGTTAGAGACAGTTCCAAATAATGACTATGACCCAAGGAAAAAATGGATTTGTTTAAAAATATGGAAGCTACATTTAAATATTCAATAACTTATTGGCAGTACATTTTTTTCCTTAAAAATTATCTTTTTCTGATGTTTCATATAATACAGAACTACCTAAAGTACAAAATGTGTAATATTTATTCATAAAAAAAGTAGCCACATTACAATCAGTAGATATTACAAGTCACAGCATTAACATTTTACAACTTGACATTACAGGCCAATGTATACTCTTTAAGGAATATCAAATGTTTAAAACCACATCTTCAAATATGTTTATTTAACTTCACCATAGCTCTCCTAAAACACAACACACACTTCAAGTTCTTATAAATATGCTTTTTGAAATTGAAACTTTTCATATACATGTGTGTTAAGAGGACTTTAATTCATGTGTTTTTTAACTGGTGAGTCGTTTAAACTGAACTCATAAATACATTATCCAATGTTGCAAAATGCCTGCTAACTCTTTTAGAAGAACTTCTAGAAAGCATAACGTTTTAGTGATCCAAAGGGAATGAAGACATTGAAATCACAGTGCATCATCTCAGATTTGGCTATTTAAATTTTATGCAATTAGACAATAATATTCACTCCTTTGGCTGTGATTCTTTGGTTTCTCCAAAAACAAGTCACTATTTAATTCATAATGATAACTCACTTCTAGGCCTTTGAATGATCAGGAAAAAATCATAGATATTAGCTCAAAATGGAAAGCAGTGACATTTCAGAGTGAAAATTTAGCTAAAAGTATAAAAAAGAGGCATGAGTCAGGCATAAGTAGCCAATTTGAAATTATTATGGAATATGCAAACATTTTTGGTGTGTTTCTTTCTCTGTTTAATGAAATATTTTTGCTTCATAATGTGCCTTCCCAGTTCAAGTTAGGCCCAGAGATCTTACCATGCTGTCAAAGTGGGAAATAATTTAATGGGAATTATTTGCTGAATGAAGAATTACTCAAGTAAATGAATGAAATGTAGTATAAAACAAAGCATCTGGTACATTTTTAAATTATTTAAATAGCATGGAAGTAGATTTAGTCCTAGAAGATTGTTGTCAAAACTGTTTAAGTCATTCTTTGTCTTTATAAATTTAAATTTCTTGCATTTGCTCTTCTTAAAACCCAAATAAAATAAAGGGTAGGCTAAGTGCTATTTGATCAGGGTTCTGGTTCCATGATTCTACTCCTGTCTCATTTTCATCCTGTTTTACTGTTCTTGCAAACTACTAAATTAGCTTGCCTGTTACTGTTTAATAGTACTGAAAGAAGGCAGGTGACTTGTGGGTCAGAAACAAAGAACTATCTTACTCCAGGCCCACAAGTAGCAATGACATCAGCACGCTTGTACTGGGTCATCTTGCCCCAAGTCCCATAGGAGTAACGTAGCATGACTCAGATGGATGCTACACACACATCTGTAAGTATCCATCCATGATGCAAACACACAGTGAGTTTGCATCACAGCTAGGGAACATTAAATTTAGAGTTTTTGTTGCTTTCATGATAACCAGTTAGCAAACCTGTTCTTGGTCAGACATGAGATACTGCTTCATTATACTGTTTGCTAAACATAACCCTAAGAAACAGCTCAGGGAAAGAGTTAGCAGAAAGAAGTCCAAAATTTTGGCATATCCAGAAAGATGTGGGAGCACAAGAGATCCACAAAGTACTGTCTGTCCCAACATACAATGTAGTGGTTTCATCCTCACACTGACTTCCCTATCCATGGGGAGATGGCCTGACCCTGACAACTATCCAGAAGTCTTGAACTTCTCCATGATTAAATCATGCATAAATTAATCCTGGGGTCAAGGATAACTCCTTGATTGAGGCATACTTTTTGTATTCATTCTTTACTAATCTCTGTGGTTAGAAGAAATGATGAGTCTGATGGCCATAGGTCAATGGATTCTTCCAAACTGGGGTAGAAGGACAAATGGAGCCCAGGAGGAAAAGGTACAATGCACTCATATGGTCTCTGTGTGCTATAATTTAAGGATTTTGGTCTGCTTTTAGATTTTTCCAAGTGGAATGAAAAAAAAAAGAAAATAAATCAGAACTCCTTGGCTCTCTTTTCTATAACTTCATTCTGAGAAATCTTCATCTACTCATGCTCATTGAGCACTAATTATTCCTTATAAACTGCATTCGATTGGGGAATAAATTCTGAATAAATCAGAAATGACCCTTAATTTCACAGAGTCCTAATCTAGTGTAGAATTCAGTCAATCTAACAGACCATTAGGATGGGAGGGGAAGTACAGAGTGATGGCCATACGTGGAAGAAGCCCCTAACCTGGGAGTCAGGAAGACTCCTTATGACTTTCACTCATAAGCCTCAAAGGGTGACTAGGAATTACCAGGTGATACATTCGTTGGAGAGGACTAGATGGTTTGGAAGAATGCCCAAGCAGATGGCATCACAAATCAAGTCAGAGAAATTAAAAGTAGTTCTGTGTGTCTGAATCATGGAATTCAAGGTGAGGAACAGCGAACTATGAGGTGGGAGGAGTGGGAAGTGTGAGGCAGAAAGTGTCATGTTCCTATGGGAGTTTGACTTTATTCTGGGAGCTCTTGAACATTTTAAACAGGAACAACAAAATAGGTATTATAGTTCAGAAATTTTATTTCGTCTATGGAACGAAAATTGAATTAAGGGCGGAAACAAGCCTGGAACAGACAGATCATTTGAGGATGTTGATGTCCAAGTGGGAACAGAGTGAAGCATCACATTTGCAATATATTTATAAGTTGGATCCATGAGCTTTTATAGACCCCTGGATGCATGAGATGAGCATAATGGGATTCCTAAAGCCTGGAGGCAGGATAACAGTACTTAAGAATAGGTATTTTAAACTTAGGCAGATAAAAGCTCAAATCTTGGCTCTACCACCTAACAGAAGTGGGAAACATCCAGCTTGAGAAATCATTTAGTCTGGCCAAGGCAACTGCAGGCAGGACTTGAAATTCAATAAATTTATAGCAGTCAAATTTTTAAGTTTCTAATTTTGGCTGCAAATGATGTTATAATTATCCAAATTGCCCTTGGCAGAAAAAAAGGTTCCCCACTCATGATAGGATTTAGGGCTTGATTAATTACCAGCAAAAGACAGGTACTAATAACTACTTAGAAGGACTGCTTTGAGAATAAATAACATACTGTATGTCAAGCTCCTGGCACACAGTAATCTTCAATAAATTATACCAAATTTGATTTCCTGGTTCTGTCTAGGCAAGCTGGTTGGATAGGAGAAGCTATTCAAGTTAACTATGTGCTGGACTTACAGCAGTTTAAACAAATCCGATTTATTTTTCTTGTATGATAAGGGAATTGGAGGTGAAGAGCTGATGATATTGACTCATTCAAGAATGTTGTCTCTGCAATTATCTTAGTGTTTGCCTTAGGATCACAGTATGGGTGTCCCAGTTCAACCTCAAATCATCACTTTTATATGTAAGCAAGAGTTGAAGGAAATCAGGCATACAAGAAAGGGCGTAGGGTACTCAGTTATCCTGAGATGAGGAACAGAGGGAGAGAAGCAGAGTTCATGAGGAAATTAATTAGCCTGGTTTTGAATACACTGAGTTTTAGGTTTCTAAGATAAATTAACACCTTGAGATAGATTTAATAAGTAGTTTAATATACTGACCTAGAGCTAAGCAAAGAAATCTGAGATTGCAGGGGACAGCTAGATTCTGCAGGATAAATGAGAGAACCCACACAAAAGTGGAGTGAGAAAGAGGACCAGGTCATGGCTATAATAAACAACTCCATTTAATGGGCAAGCAGAAGCATAGAATCTGCCAAAGAAGGGAGATGGAAAAGACAGGGGAGAGTGGAAAGAGCAACTGTGAAAAGTTTTTTTTAACTCTTTTTTTTTTTCCAGAGCTTATTGATGATGTGAATTGTTAAGTTTTTTGTTTTTGTTTTTAAGAAAAATTTTGAGATAGCTGATTCATGTTTCCGAAGAGACTCAAACTTGGAGTGAGGATCTGCCTCTCAGGACCTTCAGAGGCCCTCTGCCAGTGGCCACAGTTGCTGATTGTGTTGTCCTCCCTTCCTCCAGCAGGAAGGAAGAAAATGAAACACTTACTTACATTTAAAGTTTCCCAATCTATGCAACAAAGTTGTAAGGATGTAGTTTCCAGGAGGAAATTATCAGGCTCTTTCCCTTCTCTAAATGTGTATCAGAGTTCAGAAAAGTACTTCTCAGGGTACGAGGTTTAAAAAAATATATTTGGGTTTCTTTTGTTTCCTCTTGTACAACTAATTCTGCAGGTTGTAGACAGAAACAATAATCCAACCCACTTGGCCTCCCTTTTGTCTATTTCATTCATCAATGTGGTAATTCTTAGAGCATGAATTTGGGAGAATCGAATCCTCTGTTAGCCGAGGATGTCAGTCCAGGCATGGAGATTAAAACCTTCATATGTCCTCTGCAATTCATAGAATTACTAATGTCTATTTTTCCGATCATTCTTTTAAGTGCTGGGATTTTACCTGTTAGTACAAGGGAAAGTTAGCCATACCTCTCCGTCCCGGCGATTCCATTCCATCATGGCCTGAAGCGGTGGCTTTCTTTTCCCTGCACCGAAGGTGGGCTGAGCGAAGGAGCGTGACGCAAGAGGGGGCTGTGTCCTGGATGCTAGCGGGCGCCTCTGCCTCCATCTCAATGAGCCCATTAGCGCCGCAATCTCGCAGCGGCGGCCAGCGCAGCGGCGGGGCGGCAACGAGAGGCTCTGCGCGCCCCAGTCCTGCGTCCTTGGCGGGCGCCCCGCGCTGAGAGCACATCTTCGGCCGCACCCAAGCTTCGCCTGCCTTTTTTTTTCCCCCAGCTCTTCATGCTGCCCAACTAAGAGGAAAAAATGGGCACGGGGGATTTTATCTGCATTTCCATGACTGGAGGGGCGCCCTGGGGGTTCCGACTGCAAGGTGGCAAGGAGCACAAGCAGCCCTTACAAGTGGCAAAGGTAGGCGCACGAACGAGGTGTTACCGCTGCTCGGTGCTGGCCAGGAGGGCAGGAAGGCAACTTCTTGACCTTTGTTCAAGTTCTGGCGCAGACGTCTATTGCTTTGATTGTGATGCTGCCGTTGAGTTTTTTTAGGATGTGGATTGTTGCTGTCTTTTAAAGAAACTTTGGAGAATAATATATTGGCATATGTTATGTAATTAATTTGCAGTTGATAAGAGGGGAAAAAAGAGTCTGCCATATTTATCAACAGAAGAAAAGGCCTACTTTATTAATTGACAAGCAGCAAGCCGCCAGGGAGTAATGCTAGAATATTGTTAGTTACTGTTTTGTGCCATTTTTCTTGGCTCCAGCAAAGAAGAAATGTCCAGTTCAGCATAACCACTTAGCTTGGTTATTTGGGGGACTTTTATAAAATTTTTGGTAGTAACATTTGTTATGTAGCATTTCATGAAAAGGCCAATTTTGGGCAATAACTTTTAAAGTATGATGAAATGTCATAAAATCTATTTTTAAAAACATCCTTTTAAGGATTGGACAGAGATTGATGCAGAAACCCATGTACTGTAGTCTGTCCTCTTTAGGCATCTGGTTAAGAACTGGAAATAAAATTCAAAGATACCTGAAATATAAGGTATTTAAGAGGTATCTTTACAATGCCTCGAATAAGTATTTCCAGTGTTTTTGCTGCTATTAGATTGCTTGTTTCTTAGCTTAATATACTACCAGCTTGCTCAAGGGGGTCTGCTATTATCTCATTAATATCCAGCTAATCTTAAAACACATGAAGCCAAGCAAACTTTTGCCTGATTGTAATAGCAAATTGTAATACTGTTTGAAAGAATGTGAGGTTCTAAGAGATTAATTTCCTATCTTAATACTTGTATTAAAAATGGACCTATATCTTTATAAAGTATATAGACCACTGCCCTTACAGTTATTCTTTCCTTTTGGCTTGTGTGGTTTTTTTGTTTGTTGGTTTGGTTTTTTTTAATGTTTGATGTGAAAAAAGGAGTTTCTTTTCAATCTTCCGCTCCCAGGCATCCACTGGAAAATCCTTTTCTAGAATGTGATGGTGGAATCCTGCCACCTAGTGAACACTGTGAACATCAAGTGTGTAGCATAAAGCAGGGGATGAAAAGCAGGACTTTTGCAACTGGAAAGTTCCTCAGACATCTCCAGTTCAGTCCACTAAATTTAGAGGAGGGGAGTGTCCAGAGAGGTCGCGTAAGAGGCCTGGCGCCTTAGTAGCTGGCCTTCAGCTTGCAACTGGCAGGATCTAAGACCAGAAAGGGGGCTTCAGCAGGTTTCTTTAGGAGTCAATGTATTACAAGCAGCATCAAATTAAACATGATTTGGTGTAAATACAATTCATGAGGCTGAAGCAGATTTGTTCTGAGTCTAGAATAGCAGTTGGCTGGCTCCTGTTACTGAGATTTGGGTTCTAATTCCAGCTCTGATCTAACTTGCAGCCTGGCCTGAGGCTCACCCTTGCTGTCTCATCAGCTGTGTGTGTGTGTGTGTGTGTGTGCATGTAGAGGGAGAGACAAAAATTTTCAGCGCAGTGGGAAAGGAGTAAAGAAGAAATTAAAATATTTAATCCATGAAGTGCTGTCTTGCTTGAGTATCCTACCTTCCTGACACTATATTCTTTTGGAATACTTGCAAATTGATTGAAGTGCAGGGCCAGCGGTGGCTGAAAGCTGTTATTCCCTGGTATCCAGACCTGAAGAGCAGAGTGAGCAGTGGCTTTCTCCTGAGTTTTCTGTGTTCTAATTTCAAAATGTAACCACCTTGTGATTCTTGGAAGAGCTAAAGCGATTTTCTGGGGAAGGGGACTGTGGAGACATTTCTCTGATGGCCACATCTCTGATGCCAGCATTCAGAGACACTGTTAGCTTGTGGGAGGGACAAATAATCCAGTCCCTATACTTCCCCCAAATCATCTTTCCTAAAATGTCTAGGCAATATATTCGTAGTTCTTACAGGATCATTTTTAAAGCCTCTAGGTGTTTGCCTTAGTTTTCTAGTGTTTGCTACAGAGTTAGGGGTTTTAAAATGTCAGAATGAAAGAATCTGGATTTCCATCTTCGTGTGTGTGTGTATGTGTGTGTGTGTGTGTGAGAGAGAGAGAGAGAGAGAGGGAGAGAGATCATAGTCTGCAGGATTAATTTTTTCCATATGTTAAAGAGACTGAAGAGCTTTCTAAAGAAGATGCAAGTTCTAAGTTACTATGGCAATACCCATTTTTGTTGGTATATGCTTTTCTTTAGTTCAAATTTGTTATACATTTTTTTTAGTAGCATTATTTCTCCTAGAAAGCCCTGGAGCAAAGTGCTTGTCACTTTTTATGTTATCAAAGCTGTGGCTTTGGTGGGATCATTATTTGTTTTTAAAGCACGTAGTCAATTTAGTTCTAGTAGTGCTCTCTCATTGAGTTCAAGGTGAGGTGCATGTTCCTGGCCCTAACCCTTTAGGGCGTTGTCACCTCCAAATAGGAGAACGCAAAGAAAGAGAAAGAAAGGCCAAGTGGAGACTTGTTGCTGGCTAATAAAATATTCATGATTATAAATTTGGGAATTAGAGAAAATAAATATTTCCAAGGAAAATACAATTTCACCCAATGCTTGAACAATGCTCCTCTCTATAGACAAAAACAAATTGTTGTGGAATATTAGAGGATTTTCATTTTTTCATAATACTGTATAGAATGAAAACATAACAGATTGGAAAAAAAAACACAAGAAAAGTTAGTCTGATGTTACTAAGTAGTTTTATAACTTCCCATAAATACCCTTCTAGTAGCATGTTAAGTCACTTGTAAGAGACGTCAAATAATTTTAGTGTTTGGTGGGCTGAAATGTTCACAAACCACAGATTTTTAAAGAGTACTAACAAGAATATTAACAATCAAAACTTTTCATTGACAGTTGAAAGTCAATGCCATAATAATGTTTTATTTTAAAAATAGTCAATTTTTTAAAAGGCCCAAACAATCAGTAACATTAGCTTAGTTTTGAATGTTTATATATCTTTTAATTTATGTTCTAAATACTTGTGATGGGAAGCAAACATTTATAATACTGAGCAGTAGGATAGTAGTACTACTCGGAAAAGTCTATTTTCAAGAGATCATCCACAGAAGTAAAACTTATTCAGACATAACACTGCATTTGTGTGTGTGCAGATGTCCTTGTAAAAAGAATGTTAGCACTTTTGCTTTACAAAGCTCTCTCTTTGGGAAAAATATATGTACATGGCCAAACCTCTGGACCTACTCTAGGCAGATCACTTTGGAAAAGCTTCACAGAAAGAAGCGGAGAGAAACTTGCTTTATAAACAAATCATACACACTACTCAAAAATATCTCACATTTTGAAAATAATGAACAAAAATGTGTTCACACTTTCCAAGTTTTAATATAGTTTGAAATTTATTTTTTCTTCAAATCTTGTAAACTCCTATGGTACTTATTTTATTGAATTTTAATTCAAATTTTCAAGTAATTGTTAAAATTGAGATGATAGAGTACAATAATTCATTTCCAGAGGCAGAAATGGATTTAACAATCTTATTTATTATTGTATAAGTGCTCCTTAAAACTGTGTCCAAATAGGTAAGACCTATTTCAGATAACATCGTTCTGATCACTTAGTGCCATCAGTGAGGTTCTAAATGTTTCAGGTAGATTAATTTCATAAATACAGCTATTTCTAAAGAGACTAAAAAAGATTTTAATATGTTTGGATGTGTATATTTGAGAATAAATATTCTTTACTATCAATGGAAACCAGTAATATCTTTATTAAAATACACACCTAATTACTGAAATGTTTAATTTAGTTTTTCATTCTTTCTAGAAATTTCAAAGATAAGGTTCTTTACAAAACTTAATGGGTACTAAGTAAATCTGTTAAGCAGGTGTTATTTTAGAATTGCATGTTTTAACCCATTATGTCCCCTTGTGCTATAGGTATTATATAGCACACCTAGAAAGACTAAAATTGAGCAGTAGATATACTACTTATGATAACTTTGAAATAAATATTCTATTACCAATTTTCACAAAATTGAAAACTTGGGGCTTAGTGGTTAAGACAGATCACTGTTGAAAAATGACAGCAAGATGAAATATTGACTATGCATGAACTTTGCTATGATATGAACGTAGCACATGTGTAGCTAACATGCACTAAGCCTTTGCCACATGCCAGGAAATGTCCCAAGTGTTTTTAAGGTATTATCTCTTCAAAGGATCCTTAGAAACCTGAGAAGTAGGTATGACAAATATTCTTGTTTTAGAGGTGAGGAAATTGAGGCAAAGACAGGCTAAGTTGCTTGCCAAAGGTTAAGCTATAAAAAACAACAATGTGATTTGATTTTTCTGCTTCCTCTTTGGTGGAAACAGGTACCTGAAAGGACAAAGGTAGGTTAAGTTGGTCCCAAAAGGAAAGTTTATATTTATAAAAGAAATACCATTCCTTCTGTTTTTTTTTTTTTTAAAAACAAGGTTTTAAAATTTATTTTGAAAGTCAGAGCTACAGAGAGAGGGAGAGACATGGAGAGAGAGTGTGTCCATCTGCTGGTTCACTCCGCAGATGGCTACAGCAGTCAGCACTGGGCCAGGTCAAAGCTAAGAGCCATGAGCTTCTTCTGGGTCTCCCATGTGGGTGGCAGGGGCCAAAGCACTTGGGCCATCTTCCACTGCTTTTCCCAAGTCGTTAGCAGGGAACTGAATGGGAAGCGAACAGCCAGAACTTGAACTGGCACCCACATGGGGTGCCAGCTTCAGAGCTGTTGGCTTTACCCACTATGCTACAATGCCGGCCCCATCCTTCCTGATTTTAACTGGTCTGGGATTCTCCCTGGGCCCTAGGATCTATGAACAATCTAAAGGCAATCCTGCCATGTGGTTAAGTTTCACAACCTCTACTATAGAAAGTTGGGGCCAGATGCGTCTCCATGGCATTTCCAGAAGGCTGGCGCCATATGCCCTTCAGCATTCTCCCAAACCCTTTCCCAGCCAAGTTAAGAGAAGGACCAGAAGGAGGCCACGTTTCCCAATCGGAGCTATTGGGAGCAGGTCATAGTTAGTGGTGGGAGAATTTTCCATTTTTATAGGCAAGGTAGGTTGGCTGAGGGGAAGATAATAGGTGTTGGGAAAATCCAGGCTCATCACTGTGAAGATTGGGGGTGCCTTCCAGAATGGGAGACTGATAATCTGCTCCCTGGAAGTTTGTCTTCCTTACTAATGGCTTGCTGGCCTTTCTGAGTGGCATGGGTGGGAGTGTGGGGAGAGGGCAGGGGAGAGTAAGACTGGAGGAACATGCAGGGGAGGGAGAGAAGGAAAGCAGTGGGGGAGGGCGGTGGAGAGAAGGGTGGGAGCGGAGAGAGAGGGGAAGAGACTCTGATTATATAATGTTCTTTAAAATTAACAATCACCTTAGTTTAATACCCAACCAAAGCTCAGAGCACTTACTTCTAACTTGAGAGTTCTAGACTTTGACAGTAACTTTCAAGAAACATTTCTCTAGACCAATTCAAAGGATACATCTGACTAATTACATCTCAAGTTACTAAAGTACAGATTTACACTCAAAAAAAAAGGGGGGGGGAGAGGAAAAGTTTATATTTCTTGTTGAGCCCAAAATCAAATCTCCATTCATTATATCTAGAAACATAAGCATCAATGGAAGTCACATAAGTTGGTGATAGATTTTCAGGACCAAACATCAAATACATGTGATTGATGACAGGAACCTTTGTGATGTAACCGGTTTTTTTTTTTTTTTTTTTTTTTTGAGTATAAAGTCATTCAGTTATAAACATGAAACCATTTTGTCTGCCAGTAACTGCTCCCAACCAAAATAAAGACAAATAGTCCCTTCCTTAATGATACTTTGGGCAGATTCCATACATTTCTTGTGGTTTTTAGTTATTAAAACAGTCTAGTTCAATTAAAGCTTCAATCTAATATCTGACTGAATTCTTTCCCTAAGCACCATGGGCCAGACTTGTGGCTCCAGGTCTTGGTGTGGGGAGAAAGGCACTGTCTACTGTATATTCACATCCCTCCAAGATTTCAGGGAGGAGCAGAGATTGGACAGGCAAGGCAAAAATGAATATTATTTATTTGTAATCGAATGAAGGGATATTTGTCTCTTTGTTAGTTGACTTTTCTAGTCAATGTTGAATGACCATTAATGTCTTCTTGGGGACTTCTTGGTAGACACACATGTGGTTTCTTGCAGGAGCCCTGGAGGGTCTCCCCAGTGCACAGTTCCCAAACATAAGAACTTAGGTACCTGCCCAATCTCTTCTGTACCTTCCAAGTACAGTGGCTCATCAAGATGCCAACCTACTTTTTTTTTTTTAGGGTAAGGGTTTATTGATGGGGGAAATCCTATTGGCTGGAGGGAAGGAGCAAAGAAGTGGGGGGGGGGGTCGAGAGAGAGAAAGATCAACAGAGAGAGTGAAGAAGAAAGAGATCTGGAGAGAGAATACATGTTTAGGAAGCAGGTCCTGTTGTATCTTTGCAAGGGGACAGGAAAGTAAGAGCAACAAATCCCATTAGAGTGGGGGTGGAGGTGACACCCGTTGTTGAGCCATCTGGTCACCTTGCTACCAGCAATAGTGGCCAGGGTTAGAGCCTAAGGTGGTGTCCAGGATGTAAATCATGCCACAAACAAGACTGTACCACTTTACTAACATTCCTCTCTTTCGCTTCTTATAAAGCAAGTGTTGTATGGGATTACATCAGCCCCAGAAGTCCAGGAGGGGTGGAGGGACAATGATCTGTCTTTAGAGCTACTTCCTGCTGACATGGGGTGATAAGTTACTCTCCGCTAGCGTGGAGTGATGTCTCAAGCCACAATCTCCTGGGTGGGGAGCTGAGTATATCCCTGTAGCAGCATTCGGTTGACCACCTGGTTGGTGAAGGCTTTGCTTTTTTCCAGTATCACCTCCTGTAAACACTTAAACAGACAAGATAGTATAAAAGCCAGGGTGAGAATAGCAGCCTATGGTCCTAAGAGTGACATTAATCAAATAATGAGAGGATTTCATAGAGGAGAGGAAATTGTGTGTGTGTGTGTGGGGGGGGGTTTCTCTTGACCATAGTTAAGATCGTTTGACGGATGTGGTTTTACCTGGCCTGATTGGTTAACATAACAACAACACTGTTAAGGACCATCTGTTCCATAGTAGCACGTCTGTTAGTGAGGTGATACAGCTTTGGAGACCTCAGATGGCATCAACTGAGGTCTCAGTGGACCTAGTGACCTCTTCTTGCCAGCCCCAAGCTAAGAGCTTAATCTCTCCAAATAGGGTACTGGAAAAAGTGTTCAAAAGCATCCATGTTTTCATGATAGTCACTCATCCACAGGAAATTTAGGGATCTTTTGCTTTGACACTGGGAAAGTCAGTATGCAACACCATTGTGATAGATAAACTGTACCTCACTGGATAATGTATACATATTTTTCATGGTGATGATTTTAGAGGATGAATGTAGCTTCAAAAATAACCTCCTCTGTTAGTTAATACATGTTCAAGGAATGTAAGCTAATTTACATATTTGGCTTAAAATTCTTCACATTTGTATATCTTAATAATTTTCCACATATTTTAATACATGTTATTGCCTGATACCAGTAAATTGACAAAGTTTTATAATTGTCAGTTTATAGATTCAGGAAATTGATACTGAAAAAAAATTGTATGAAAGGTTCCAAAGTCAAATACAACTCTTTGCTTCTACCAGAGTCATTATGTAGCACTCCCCCGAGAGCCTGGGTAAAGAGGACAGTCAGCCACTTAGTGTTACTGATAGTTCCAGAGACTTCGACACGGGATTTGTATGACAATGAACCTCACCAGATCTTGGATTTTTCTTTTCTTTTCTTTTCTTTTTCTTTTCTTTTTTTTTTTTTTTTTTGACAGGCAGAGTGGACAGTGAGAGAGAGACAGACAGAGAGAAAGGTCTTCCTTTTTGCCGTTGGTTCACCCTCCAATGGCCACGGCGGCCGGCGCATCGCTCTGATCCGAAGGCAGGAGCCAGGTGCTTCTCCTGGTCTCCCATAGGGTGCAGGGCCCAAGCACTTGAGCCATCCTCCACTGCACTCCCGGACCACAGCAGAGAGCTGGCCTGGAAGAGGGGCAACCGGGGCAGAATCCGGAGCCCCGACCGGGACTAGAACCCCGTATGCCGGCGCCGCAAGGCGGAGAATTAGCCTAGTGAGCCGCGGTGCCGGCCTTGGATCTTTCTTAAAAACACTGATGACAATTTCTTCTTTTAATGGACCTGATGAAAAGGATTACAGAAAAGCACTCATCTCCAAGCTACTGTGCAATGGGAGAAAGACTGGAAAGGGAATTCATTCACTTGTGAATAAACCTGAAAAATACATGGACTCAGATGTTAGTTGTGTATATTAACAGGTTCCTGATGCAACCAATGCCATGAGGCTTTTGTAACAGGAAATGGGGGATTTCTGAATCAGTCTCAGTAAACAGTCCAACAGAGTCAACAACTTCAACAAGTCAAAAACCTCATCTGAGAAACAGATTGCTCTGTTCCCATTGCTCTTTGGGGAATATTTCATTTAACCTTCATGGTAAGAACAAATTTACATGATTACTTTAGGCACTTTATTTTTCTGCATTATCTACAGATTCCTGAAACTTTTGTATTTAAAGTCTGTAAAATCCTTTGGCACATGGCAAATCACTAGATGATGTTTTCCGTCAGTAGCATACAGATCCCTTGTGTTTCAGAGAAATGTACTAAAAAAGTTCGTAGATTCACCATTAGAAACATAGTGAATGAGACATTGTGCTTCCAGATTCTGTAACAGGTAGTTGTCTTCCTTTCCATTGGTGCTTGGTTCTTATGATCCCTCTCCCTCAGGGCTGGCTTCTCCTCTGTGTTTGGAAGCAGGCTGGGTACAGAAGTGACACAACAAGGAAGTTATCCAGAACAGAGGTGTGCATTTATGTTCTGTCTGGTTCTTCCCAGTTGATACCCTCTTTCCTTTTCATCCCCCCCCCCTTTTTTATGACAGGCAGAGTGGACAGTGAGAGAGAGACAGACAGAGAGAAAGGTCTTCCTTTGCCGTTGCTTCACCTTCCAGTGGCCGGCGTGCTGCGGCCGGGGCATCGCTCTGATCCGAAGGCAGGAGCCAGGTGCTTCTCCTGGTCTCCCATGTGGGTGCAGGGCCCAAGCACTTGGGCCATCCTCCACTGCACTCCCGGACCATAGAAGAGAGCTGGCCTGGAAGAGGGGCAACTGGGACAGAATCCGGCGCCCTGACCGGGACTAGAACCCGGTGTGCCGTTGCCGCAAGGTGGAGGATTAGCCTAGTGAGCCGCGACGCTGGCCCTTTTCATCCCCTCTTTATAAAAATTAACCTTGCTTGAATTTTATCTTTTTAGGACACATTTTTTAACCTAGGACGTCTGTAATAAGGGTAAATGGGTATCATTCTTCCCCTTACCCCAAACATCTTACTGCCTTTAACAGTACCTTTTGCAGATAAATTTAATTTTTAATTTAAGAGAAATCGACAAACAGAGCTCACTCACATCTACTGGTTCAATCCCTCCAATGCCTGTGACAGCTGGGGCAGGGCTGAAGCCCAAACCAGGAGCTAGGAACTCTATCCAGGTCTCCCATGTGGGTGACAGGAGCCCAGTTTCTTCAGCCATCACTTGCTGCCTCCCAGGGTGTACATAGCAGGAAGCAGGAGTTAGGATCCAGAGCAGGTCTCAAACCCAGGCATGTGTATATGGGACGTGGAAATGCCCACTCTTGCAGGTAGTTCTGTTGAAGAAATTTGTATATGATGTTGACTGATGCCTGGCACTTCTTGAATCACCTATTAAATAAAATGAGTGGGGCAGTCATTGCCATGCAGGGGGTTAAGTTGCCACTTAGGATACCCACATTCCATATCAGAGTGCTGGTTAGGGTTCAGGCCATTCTGCTTCCTATGCAGCTCCCTGCTAATTGTGCCTGGAAGCAGCAAATGATGGCTCGGTTATTTGAGTTCCTGCCATTGATGTGGGAGACCTGAATAGAGTTCCCAGCTCCTGGCTTCAGCCTGGCCAAGCCTCAGCTGTTGTAGCAGTTTAGGGAGGGAACCAGGGATAGAAGATCTTTCTTTCTCTGTCTCTCTTCTCTCTGTCACTCTGCCCTTCATGTGAATAAAAAAAATCTTAAAAAAAACATACAATGATCAAATTCTGAAGTTATTCCCACGTAATATCTGCATTACAGAAGCATAAAGAGGCTGAGTAACTTTCCCAGTCCAATGCGTGCTTAGGGTCACCTCGCTGATCTGCCTCCAGGGTCTGTGTTCTTAGCTGCTACACCAGTCACTTTCGTGAACAGCCATGAAAAGTGGAGACAGGCATCTAAACCGAGATGTTTGTGATACCTTAAACCAAACTTGTTTTCCTATAAGTTAAATGAAATAACTTTTCTTTGAAACTCTTATTTCCAGAGCAGATAATTTAGGAAATAAAGTAGAAATAGATTAGAAATCTTTGCAATTCTTCTTTTTTTTTTGTTAAATATTTATTTACTTATTTATTTGAAAGGCAAAGTTACAGAGAGGCAGAGAGAGAGAGAGAGAAGTCTTCATCTGCTGGTTCACTCTGTAGGTGGTGGCGATGGCCAGAGCTGCACTGATCTGAGGCCAGGAGCCAGGAGCTTCTTCCAGGTCTCCCATGTGGGTGCAGGGGCCCAAGGACTTGGGCCATCTTCACTGCTTTCCCAGGCCATAGCAGAGAGCTAGATTGAAAGTGGAGCAGCCGGGACTCGAACTGGCGCCCATATAGAATTCCAGCATCACAGGCAGCAGCTTTACTTGCTACACCATGACGTCAGCCCATACAATTCTGCCTTTTGAAGGACTTTTTTTCTTTGATTTTCTTCTTAGATTTCTCATGTCTCATTTATTTATTTATTTTACAATGACAAAATTGAATGCATTTATCATAACAGCCTGGTTTTTGTGGTATATATACACTGTAGAATAGTTAAATCTAGCTAATTAAGAAATGTATTACCTTGTGTAGTGATTATTTTTGTAGTGAGAGTACTTAACACTCACTCTATTCGCATTAATCAAGACTACAACATAGTGTCAGTAACATAGTCACCATACTGTACAGTAGATCTTTTGAACTTATTCCTAACTAACCATAATTATTATTCTTTGATCAAGATCTCCCCAGCCATCACCCCTCCCCCAGCTGCTGGTAACTACCATTATACTTTCTACTTCCATGAGGTCAGTTGTGTTTGTATTTCACATATGAGTAATATCCTGTGGTATTTGTGTTTCTATGCCTGCCTTATTTCACTTAACATTATGTCTTCCAAGTTCATCTGTGTTGCTGCAAATTAGAGAATTTGCTTCTTTCCATGGCTGAATACTATTCCACTGTGTACATAGGTCACATTTTCTTTTTCTGTTGATTAGCACTTAGGTTTTTTTCTATTCCTTTGCCATTGTGCAACAAACTTGGAAGTGTAGCTATCTCTTAAACATACTGATTTCATTACCTTTGGATATATACCTGATAATGAGATTTCTGAATCACATTGTAGTTTGATTTATAATTTTTGATGAACCTCTGTATTATTTTCTATAATACCTATATTAGTTTACATTGCCACAACAGTATGTAAGAGTTCCTTTTCCTCACAGCTTTGCCAACACTTGCTACTTTTTGTCTTTTTGATAATAGCCATTCTGATTGATGTGAGATAATATTTCATTGTGGTATTGATTTGCATTTCTCTGATAATTAGAGATGTTTAGAACTTTAAATATAACTTTTTTTTTGGTCATTTGTGTGCCTTGTTTTGGGAAATAGCTGCTCAGATCTTTTGCTCATTTTTAATTGGGTTATTTGTTTTCTTGCTATTGTTTGAGGTTCTTTTTATATTATCCCCTATCAGATGTATAGGTTGTAAAAATGTCCTCCCTTTCTGAAAGTTGTCTCTTTACTCTTTTGGTTGTTTCTTTTGCAAAATAAGTTTGATGTAATCCAGTGTATCTATCTTTCTTTTGTTGTCTATGCTTTTGAGGCCATATCCAAAGAAATCACTGGCCAGACCAAAGCCATAGAGCTTCCCCCTGTTGCTTCTGGTAGTTTTGTAATTTCAGGTCTTCCATTTAAGTCTTTAGTTCATTTTGAATTGATTATGGATATATTGAGAGCTAAGCATCTTAACTTCATTCTTCTGCATGTGGATATACAGTTTTCCCAGCACCATTTATTGAAGAGATCTTTCTTTCTCCAGTGTGTGTTCTTGGTACCCTTGTCAAAAATCAGCTGGCTATTTTCTTAGTGCCTTTTATGTTGTTTTTAGCAGAATGCTACAGACTGGATAATTTATAAGTAAAATAAATTTATTTAGTCTAGTTATGGAGGCTGGAGAATCTTATATTGAGATACTAGCATCTGGTGAGCAGAGCAAGGGAGAGGGCAAGAGGTTGAGAGCAAGAGAATATGCGCAAGGGGATGGCATTGTGGCTTAGCAGGTAAAGCTGCCACTGGCATTCTGTAAGGGTGCTGGTTTGAGTCCCAGCTGCTCTTCTTCTGATCCAGTTCCCTGCTAATGTGACTGGGAAAGCAGTAGAGAATGGCCCAAGTGTTTGGGTCCCTTCTGCTAGGTGGGAGACCTGGAAGAAGCTCCTGGTTCTCAGCTTCAGAGCCACATGGCTCCAGCTGTTGCAGCTACTTGGGGAGTGAACCAGCAGATATGGGATGCCAGTGTCACAGGCAGAGGCTCAGCTCACTACGCCACAGCACTGGCCCCCATCATCTTCCCTTCCATCTCCCATTGCCACAGCAGATGGAAGATACCCTGCCCCCCTCTCTCTCTGCCTTTCAAGCCTTTCAAATAAATAAATCTTTAGAGAGAGAGCGAGCATATACACAAGAGAGCTTTCTTTCTTTTTCTTTTCTTTTTTTTTTTTTTTGAAAAAGCCACATGTGAGATAATAACTACCATGTTAAGAGCCTTATTCCATTCAGAGGTGTGGTGCTATGCTATTTAAAGATTTTATTTATTTATTTAGTTGAGACGTAGAGTTATAGACAAAGAGAGGGAGAGACAGAGAGAAAGGTCTCCCATCCACTGGTTCACCGCCTAAATGGCTGCAAAGGCTGGAGCTGGGCCAGTATGAAGCCAGGAACCAGGAGCTTCTTCTGGGTCTCCCACATGGGTGCAGGGGCCCCAAGCACATAGGCCATCTTCTGCTTTTCCAGTCCATAGCAGAGAGCTGGATTGGAAGTGGAGCAGCTGGGACTAGAACCAGCGCCCATATGGGATGCCAGTGCCACAGGCGAGGCTTAGCTCACTGTGCCACAGCACCAGCCCCTGGCATCTTACCTTCTTCTTCTTTTTTTTTTTTTTTTGACAGGTAGAGTTATAGACAGTTATAGAGACAGAGAGAAAGGTCTTCCTTCCATTGGTTCACTCCCCAAATGGCTGCCACAGCTGGCACTACACCGATATGAAGCCAGGAGCCAGGTGCTTCTCCTGGTCTCCCATGCAGGTGCAGGGACCCAAGCACTTGAAACATCCTCCACTGCCCTCCCGGGCCACAGCAGAGAGCTGGACTGGAAGAGGAGCAACCGGGACTAGAATCTGGCACCCAAATGGGATGCCGGCGCCACAGGCAGAGGATTAACCAAGTGAGCCAGGCGCCAGCCCAGGCTTCTTACCTTCTGGCTCCCATTGCCACTTGCAGGGTTAGAGGCAGAGCCTGAGAGAGCTCAGTGGCTTGCCTGAAGTTCCACATCTTATCTCCGACAGTAGTGGAACCAGTCTTTCCCTGGGTCCTAAGTGATCACACTTTCCAAAAATCACACTAGTCAGTCTTATTTGAAAGGCCAAGTTACCAAGAAAGGGGGAGAGGGGGAGAATCTTCCATTTGCTAGTTCACTCCCCAAAAGTCCTCAATAGCTGAGAGTTGGCCAGGCCAAAGCCAGGAGCCAGAAACTCACGTGGGTGTCAGGGGCCCAAGTAATTAGAATATCTTCTGCTGCCTTCTCAGGCACATTAGCAGGGAGCTGGATTGGAAGTGGAGCAGCTGGGAGTCAAATTGGCACTCATATGGGATGCCAGCATCAAAGGCAGTGGCTAAACCCACTGTACCACAATACTGGCCTCTTATATGGATTTTGTATACCCAGTTTTATTGAATTCTTTTATATTTCTATCAGTTTTTCTATGCTTTTATATATATAAAATCATGTCATCTGCATGGGTGGCAGGGGCCCAAGTACTTGAGACATCTTCTACTGTCTTCTCAGGTACATTAGCAGGGAGCTAGATCAGAAGCAGAGCAGCCAGGACTCAAACCAGCATTCTGGATATGGGATGGTGGCATTGCAAGTGTTGGCAATGCACCACAACTTGAGCCCCAGTTTTGGTATGTGTGAGTCAGAACTCAAATCCAGGGACTCTGATATGTGATACAGGCATCCTAAGCAGCAATTTACCCACTGTGCCAAACACCTGCCCTTGTCTTCGATTTTTGACAATTTAATTATAAAATGTCTAGAGGTAATTTCATTTCGGTTGAAGCTAATTGACATCCCTATATTTGTGTATTTGTTGTATGCTTTTCTGGTTTGGAAAATTGTCCATCATTTCTTTAAATTAAAATTTTTAATCCTTTATTTTTATTATTTCTTCTTGAATATCAATAACTCATAAATTTTCTCTTTGGATACTGTCCCATAAATCCTCAAAGTTTTTTCCCCTTCCTTTTCATTTTTTTCTTCTTTGTGTATTTTTAAATAACCTGTCTTCAATTCCACAGATTCTTCTTCTTGATCAGTTCTGCTATTGATTTTCTTTATTGCAGTTTTTTGTTTTCTTCATTGCATTGTTTTGCTTTAGGACTTCTGTTTGATTTTTCAAAAATTATTTCAATTCATGTGTTAAATTTCTTGGGCTAGTCACTATTTCCTCACCTAGCTGAAATTTTTTCTCTGTATTTCATGAAAATTCATTGGACTTCCTTAAAGCTGCTAGCTTGATTCTTTGTCAGGCAGTTCATACATCTTAATCTATAGTGTCCTTCACTGGCCCCCTATTTTGTCTGTTGGGGGAGGCCATGTTTCCCTGATGGTTCTTGATCTCTGTGGTTGTGCAGTGAATTCTGTGCATTGAAGAAGCAGGTGCTTATGACAGCCTTCATAGTCTGGCTTTGTCTGAGAATATCCTTCATAACTCTGATTGGAAATTTGTCTGTGGTCCCTAAGCTCAAGACTGCTGAAGCTGTTACAGTGCTGGAAGGCACATCTAAGCCCAGTACCACCAGGGCTGACACGAAGTGCTGGGATGCTCTTAGAGCCCACAGCTGCAGAGGTGGTATAGCATTGGAGTATGCCTCAAACCCCTGGCCACCAAGGCCTACCTGTCACGGTGAGTTATTTGGAACCCAGGGAACTTTGTCAGTTGTGGTGATGCAAGCTGGAACTCAGATATATCTCATGGCGTCTACATGCTCCTGTTTGACACTGAAGTGGGGCAGACAGGAACAATCTGAGTATCAGACTGAAGTCAGGGCCATGGGAGTGCTGGGTTTTGCCATGGCGAACGCATTAGGAATTCAAAGCAGAATGTTATGCTTACTTCTCTTTCCCCCAAGTGGATGTTACCCCTCTCTGTACGGCATTGCATAGGGTTGGGAAAGATGTGATTCAGATCATGTAAAACTAGGCTTGCTACCCTCTCCAATGCATCTTTTCTTATTAGTATGCAATAACCAAATACTGTGATTTCTTACCTGGTTTCCTTAGCTCTTGTGAAGATATTATTTTGAATGGGTAGTTGTTCATTTGCAGGGGGATGATTACTAGAAAGTTCTGTTCTACTGCCTTGCTCTGTCTGTCCTCTTCTGCTAGACTCCCAGTATTTTCTTTATTTTCATTTATTTGAAAGTAAGAGCAAGAGAGAAGGGGGGGGGATCTTCATTCATTGGTTCACTCCCCAAATGCTCACAACATCTGGGGCTGGACATGGCCAAGACCAGGAGTCTAGAACTCCATCTCCATTACCCATGTAGGTGGCAAGAGGCCCAATTATTTGAGCCATCACCTACTGCTTCCCAGGATGTACACTGAGAGGAAGCTGGATAGGAAGTAGAGGCAAGACTTGAACCCTGGCACTCTGATATAATATGCAGGTATCCTGCCCCTACTAGTCTTCTTTAAAAATATGAGAAATTATTTTTAAATAAGACACTTCTAGTGGCAGGACCATTTTTGGCAATCTTATCATGGAGCCCAAGACATAGTAAAGGTGAAATTATTTTTTTTAATTTTTTTTAATTTTTAAATTTTTTTGACAGGCAGAGTGGACAGTGAGAGAGAGAGAGACAGAGAGAAAGGTCTTCCTTTGCCGTTGGTTCACTCTCCAATGGCCGCAGCGGCCGGCGCACCACGCTGATCCGATGGCAGGAGCCAGGAGCCAGGTGCTTTTCCTGGTCTCCCATGGGGTGCAGCACTTGGGCCATCCTCCACTGCACTCCCTGGCCACAGCAGAGAGCTGGCCTGGAAGAGGGGCAACCGGGACAGAATCTGGTGCCCCGACCGGGACTAGAACCCGGTGTGCCGGCGCTGCTAGGCGGAGGATTAGCCTGGTGAGCCACGGCGCCGGCTTGTAAAGGTGAAATTATTAAAGGGTTATCAAACCCAAGGCATTTGGATGGCAGTCAATACTGATTTTCTGCCATCTCAGTAGTGTTTCCTGTTCTGTATTCCTACCCCCACTACCCCAGTTCAGGCCCTCAATAGTTATCTCTTACACAACTCTGTAGGCCCTGTAACTGGTCTCTGTTTCTGGTTTCACATTGTTCAGGTTCATGCTCCTGGGAGCTGCCAGAAAGATTTGTTTTTAATCACCTGCTATACCACTGCTTAAAATACTTCAGAGGCTGCCCTGTCACTGTCATCAGAATAATCATAACATTATTTTTATCTTAATGTGTACAGACAGTTGGCTAGGTGCTTCAGGAGTTGTTTAACTGCAATGCCTCTAGTGCCGTTTCTTGCAGATGTGGAAACTGAGGCTTGATGAATTCAAGGCAGTATCGTAGGGTCATGCAGTTAGCCGGTGCCAAGTACAGGACAGAGGCAGCTTGAGTGCAGAGCTCATGCTCCTAAGGGCCGTACGGCACTGAAGCTCATTCACTGGCTGATGGCTCCACTGAGGCACGCAGAGTGTTCCAGGATCTGGGTCCTGCCAAACTGCCCAGCCTCAGCACCTGTCACTCTTCTGGAACTGCATCTGTCCATTTGAGAAGGCTGTAGTTCTCTCTAAACACTATGCCTCTGGGGCCAGCACTGTGGCATAGCTGGTAAAGCCACCGCCTGCAGTGCCGGCATCTCATATGGGTGCTGGTTTGAGTCCTGGCTGTTCCATTTCTGATCCAGCTCTCTGTCATAGCCTGGGAAAGCAGCAAAGGATGGCCAAAGTCTTTGGGCCCCTGTACTCATATGAGAGACCCAGAAGAAGCTCCTGGCTCCTGGCTTCGAATTAGCACAGCTGTGGCCATTGTGGCCATCTTGGGAGAGAACCAGCGGATGGAAGATCTCTCTCTGTCTCTCTTTGCCTCTGCCTTTCTGTGACTGCCTTTCAAATAAATAAATCTTTTTAAAAAAATACTATGCTTTTCTTTCTTTTATTAAAAAGATTTATTTATTTGAGAGTCAGATTTACAGAGAGAGATCTTTCATCCACTGGTTCACTCCCCAAATGGCCCCAGTGGGTGGAGCTGGGCTGATTGGAAGGCAGGAGCCAGGAGCTTCTTCCCGGTCTCCCACACGGGTGCAGGGGCCCAAGCATTTTGGCCATTTTCTACTGCTTTCCCAGGCCACAGCAGAGAGCTGAATCGGAAGAGGAGCAGCAGGGATGGGAACCGGTGCCCCTATGGAAAGCTGATGCCACAGGCAGAGGCTTAGCCCACTACACCACAGCACCGGCCCCCACTGTGGCTTCATCTCAGCTGTGGCCTCGGCTGGTGGGCTTGTCTGTCCCTTTCCCCAGCTCCCACTCAAATAAGCTTGGAGCAATTCTTCTCCCTTTGGAAGAGTCTCCTAAAGGTAGGCTTCTGGGAAGTCTGAGTCTGATTTCCAGTCAGAGGTAAGCAGTTGTTTTTCCATGTTCCCATGGTCACACAGCTTTCACTTGAGTTCCCATGTATTGCTCTGCCTGTGGCTACAGCCTTTGCTCACATATGTGTTTCCTCCATTAGACCAGTGGTTTCCAAAGTGTTCTGATTGTTGTTCTCAGTATCCCATAGATTCATGTAGCCTAGATATATATGTGAAATACAATATCCAAACAGATATATGTGTATTTCTGTGGTAATATTTATGTGCAATATAAAACATATCAAATAGAGCATTTAAAAGAGTAAGATAAAAGGTGATATGAATGATACTACTAAAGTTAGTTTTTATTTTACTTTTTTGACAATGCAAAATGTCCTTTTGCTGTCTGACCAGAGGGGTATTTTTATGATTGTATTGTACGTGTGTGTGTGAACAATGTAATTGATTGAATGACAGACTTTATGATTTAAACATCTAAATGTGACCCTATGTGGTAATATGGTTCAAAGCTCTAGTAAAATTTTAATTTAATACTTTAAAGATTGTAATATCTGGAAAAGACAGTCTCTTCATACACGCAGTTGCACTTTGAAGAAATCACTAGATGATAATCAGTTTTCATTTACATGAATCAGTACTACAGATATTATTGATTTTTTTTTACTCGGAACAAGAAATGTTATTAAATCCAGTGCTGGTAAATACCAAATTATAATAAGTTTATTTAGAGGAGACAGAGGGAAACTTCAGATACTGAGTTGAATTTCTGGGCAGATTAAAACCTTTAAAGGCCAAGAGTAAAATTGTTCATAAAATCTTTTTTAGATATAGGGCTTTCTTCTGGGAATTTTCACTAGCAGTTCTTAAAATAAGAAGGTCAACTAATCTTCGATCTGTCAAGTTAAATCAGAAACAAAGCAAATAAGATAAAATTTCTCTAATGTATGAGGTTGTGAGAAGGTTTGTTTTCTTTGTACTTTCACATTTTAATGTCTATATTTTAAACTTCTAAAAGTTTATCATCTTAATTTTTGACTTTTAAAAAATGATAAAAACAATGGATCTTCTTGAATTACAGATCATAGTAGCTTTATAAGCAACCAAAATGAAAAAACAGCATAATTTTAGATGTTTTTGAAACACATCTCAGGATATACCATTGTGATGAATACTTCTTTTTTGAGTTTGTTTATTCTTTTGAATAATTAAGAATTTTCAATTTATCTTACAGTGAAAATTTAGCCTTTGAAAACCATAGGTTAAATAGATCATAATGTGTAACTTTCAAAGTTTTCTCAACAGTCCTTCGATCCAAATAATCTTGCGGACACTTTTTTTCATTACATAATTATTATATAATTATATATAATATATAATAATATACATAATAATGGGTTCTTATATTGGCAGTTTGATTTGGTCATGGATTACTCTTGCAAAATTGTCCTTTCAGCCTAGCAAATATGAAAACATCTTTCCCAAGAAAGGAAAATAATCTGGATTATTAACAAAATCATATTTCAGGGCATTCTTGAAAACAGTCCTGGTTCCTTTTCCTTTTATGCTTCTTTATAACTGTGCAGTCACTGTCCCATTGTCTTCTATTCGTAGAAACAAAAACAACTTTTTTTGAAGATAAAATTTTTCCTTGGCACAGAACTATCTGGAATGAACCCTAAAGAAAGCGGAATGTTGAGCCTCCACGTAGTTTCCTCCTCTTTTATCCACATTCAGCCACTCTCTACCAATAATCTCATCACAATCCAGTTCTTGGGTTAGACAACTGACAACCAGAAGTGAATAAAGCTCTTCAATAAAAACGAACAGATGAAAGCGGCTCTGCTCCTGCGTCTGAAACCTGCCGTCCAGGGCTGCTTCTCTGGCTTGGGATGTGCCCAGAAACATCTGGTTGGCTTCTTCAAGGGCTGTGGATACTCTGTGTCCTGTGCCACTCAGCTGCTCCTCTTGTCGTAGTCCTCCCGGTTATCAAATTCCTCACGGTTATCAAAGCCCTCGCTTTCAGAGTCTGGGTACGAGATCTGTCTGGGCTGCTCCCCGGGGTTAGTAAGGCCAGGCGTTTATTGGCTGGCGCTGCCACTGGCTGAGCCTCCTGGGTCGCACCTTCCTCTTCGAGCTGTGGCGGAGCCCGTAGCGGGAGGGACGCAGGAATGGCTTTCGGGTTGCGCTGTCTACCTCCACCTGCGGAAGGTTGCCCTCGCATCACATCCATCTGCAAGGTCATTGCACTCTTCATGCAGCTGCAGCAGCTCTACCATTTGCGACTTTGTAGAACCCGCTCAGGTTCTTGCAAAATGCTCATTGTTGCAATTTGACCTGTAGATTTTCATCTTTTCTGATGTAGTCCTTCTGTTCTTACCAACTGATTGGAAGAGGCTATGTTTTAATACTTTGATGTTAAATCCTCACTGTACTTTCATGAAGACATGAGACCAATTTAGATATTCTTGTTTGTAGCTAAGTGTGCAGATGGAACATTTTAAAGAAAAATATACTTAGATAATTTTCAGCCACAAAAATTCTCTAATTATAGAACATTTTCGATAACCCTTTTTAAAACATTTTCTCTTTCATTCATTTCATTTTTTAAAGTTGTTTTCAAAGTAATTTATTGATAGGGGACATATTGTGTTTTTACTCTAAAATATTTATCAGTATGGGCATATGGTATAGCATTTAGGATACTTGTTAAGAGGTACATATCCTATATCAGTGTATCTGGGGTTGGTAACACCTTCAGCTCTTCACTATGGTTTCTTGCTAATGTAGACACTGGCAGGGAGTGGTGATGACGCAAATGATTGGATTTCTGCCAGCAACGTGGGAGATCTGGATTGAATTCCTGGTTCCTGGCTTCAGCCATCACTGACACTTGAAGAGTAAACCAATAGATGGGAGTTTTCTGTCTTTCTGTATCTCTCTCTCTGCTTCTCAAGTAGATAAATAATTTTTTAAAAATGTGAGGTGACTAGAGACCAAGAATCAAATTTAGAACATCCACATATTTGTTAAATAAAACTGTGAAACATTTTCTATGAGTCTTTCAAGGATTTGCAGGAGATACCATTGAACTTTAATGGTATCCATTTTTATGTGAAATAAAAGGTTTTCCTGGAGACTACATCATTGCAATATGTTTTAAAGATTTCATTATAATTTTAATATGAGTCTATAAAGTCAGCCATGTTGATGACATTCTGCTACACATTTGCATTTCTACTTTCAATCTGTTTTGCTTCATTAGCTTGCCTACAAGCAGTGCACTGAATGGATTTGATGTGTCACCTTCATAACCTTACGATAGAATTATTTTTTGTTAATTCCTGTTAATGCAGGTGTTCCACCAGTAATTGTATTTATACAATTTTCTGTAAAATATTGATTTTTCTTAAATAATTAACATACAATTGAAAATTTATCTTCAGCTTCTCTCATTGTTGAAGTCTCTAAAGAAGTAGTTCTTTATTTCAGTATTGAAACTGAATGTAGAAAGTACAATAAATTGACATAGACCAGAAACACATGTTCCTTAACCCAGCTGTACAACATATGTCATCCAAAATACAATTTGCTTTAATACTATTTAAACCAATGTCTAGTGTTTTTTTTCTTTGCACCCTTGATATTACTTTCTGGAAAAAAATCTTGCTTTCTTGCCATATTATATTTTAGCCATTTTCAAATTATATCCATAAAAATCTTTCTGAACATTTTGTTTTGGTTTAAATTCTGTATAATTTTTTAATTTTCTAATTTTATTTAAAGATTTATTTATTTATTTGAAAGGCAAAGTTACAGAGAGGCAGAGACAAAGAGAGAGAGAGAGAGAGAGGTTTTCCATGTACTGTTTCACTCCTCAAGTGACCATAACAGCTGGAGCTATGCAGATCTGAAGCCAGGAGCCAGGAGTTTCTTCTGGGTCTCCCATGTAGGTGCAGGGGCCCAAGCACTTGGGCCATCCTCTACTGGTTTCCAAGGCTATAGCAGAGAGCTGGATTGGAAGTGGAGCAGCTGGGACTCAAACTGGCACCCATATGGGATGCTGGACTGCAGGTGGCAGCTTTACCTGCTATGCCACAGCGCCGGCCCCAAATTCTGTATAATTTTAAATAGAGTGTTGCCTGATTTCAGTCACTTTTGAAAGAAACAAATCTAGAAGTTTTCATATTCTGAATGCTTTGTTGTTAAATATCTTTCTAATCCTGTTTGCTTCTCACCAGTACAAGCTAGCACCATAGATCAAAATAAGGAAAGTTCCTCTGTAACAACAGCAGAGATAAGTCCATATTTCAAATAATCTATAATTTTGAATATTTTACCTACTGGTTGCACATGATTCAACAGCCATGGTCTTCAACCTTCCAGTATGACTGGTGCAGAGTAGCACTAGGAACAGAGAGAGAGCGAGCCGTCTCTGTCATGTTCTTGTTCTTTGCTTGAAATACATTATCTTTCATTAATGGCTTTCTTTCAGAAATATTGTTAAACCTTTGTCATTTTGTGAGTTGATTTAGTTCACACCAGATAATTACAGGGAAATCACTTCATCAATCACGGTAAAACGATATATTGCAAAATGATGAAAGAAAATGAACATATGAGAAAAGTCTTCCACTGTGACATATCAGGGACCCTCTGTGGTGAGGTCTAATACTACAGGAAGTATGTGACTGTCTAGCACACAGACCATACTGGCCCAGGGTACCAGTGTCAGTCCATATTCAAGTAGATTGAATGTTAGCACTGATCCTTTCATTCTTATTTTGTAGATGACAGTTAGTGCACATAAAAGTCTAGTTGGGGTTGGGTGTTGTGGGGTGGGCATTGTGGTTTAGTGGGTTTAACCAATAAATGGGATGCCCGCATTCTGGGTTGAAGTGCCACTCTTGAGTTCTGGCTGCTCTACTGCTGATCCAGTTCCCTGTTATGCACCTGGGAAGCTGCTGACGGTGGCTGAAGTACTGTCACCCACCTGGGAGACCAGATGGAGTTCCTTGTTCCTGGCTTCAGACTGGCCAAGCCCTGGTGGTTGTGGCCATTTGGGGAGAGAATCAGTGGAAAGCGTATCTCTCTGTCTCTCCCTCTTTCACCCTGCCTTTCAAACAAATAAATAATAAATCTTTTTTAAAGAAGTCCAGTTGTAGTTCCAGGCACTGGGATCTGCAAGTTCAAGGGCCCTGAGACAGTTGTATGCTTGGTATGTTCAGGGAACAGTGCAGATGCCAATGTAGCTTTCACGTATTCCCGTGAGAAATTGTTTTAAGAAAACTAGTTTTTCACAGACATAAAAATGAAAAAGCTCTTCTCTTTGGAACCTTGGCCATGCGATTGTTTTCCCATCCTTATGTGAGTAACATCCTGGTCTTAGGAGAACAACTTTGAACTGGCATTTTCATATTTCTTCCTCACCCATTTTGGCTTTTCGTGGTGTAGCAGCCTATGGACCAGTCACTAGAACATTTTATTTGAGTGGATAATCACTGCCACCTCTTACATAGACATTTGGTTAAAAATAATTTTATAATAATCTTGCCTTTTCCTCTGAAATTGATTCTCCCAGTGAGGGAATAGGAATGTAAGAAGTGTTGAGGAGAATTTGCTACACAGGTCTTGTTTATTTTGACTTCAGCATCAGACTTAGAGCAAAGAGGGTTGTTGTTATATTTTCTAGTGTGTCTTAATTTCAGGTCTCCTTCAAAAGGCGATGATTTTATTCACATATTGTTTGGAAATTGACACAGTAGGAAGGACAAAAGCATTTCAGTTCTGGGTACCACTTAACTGTGTGGCTTAAACATGTTTTTTTTTTTTTTTCCTGAGCCTCAGTTTCCTTATCTGTAAAATGGGGTGCTATGGAATGAAATTGCTGTCTTGTAGGTTTAAAACATTGGAGTATTCTCTTTTATAGATCAGGGATCTGAGATTCAAAGAATCTGTTAATAATATCTCACAAGGCTTTGTAAGGATTGTGTATTGAGGCAGTTATTTGGCACACAGTAATCATGCAGAAATGGGTTTGCATTCATCATTGCTATTATTGTAATTAGTGGAGGAAGTAATTAGAGGAAATAATCAGTAAAGGAAATAATTAGTAAGTAGTAATTAGAAAAGTAAGCATGTCTTCTGTACCAATTTTATTTTCTCGGAAATTAAGAGAAGCAATAATGTAATTGGATTTCTCCAGAAACACAGATGAAAACCAAAGGCACTAAGTCAGATAGAATCATCTGTGATGACTCCTTAATTCAGTACAAATTTTCATTTTTGCTAAACATGATATTTCTTTCACTTTTTAAAAAAGATTTATTTATTTGAAAATCAGAGTTACACAGAGAAGGAGAGGCAGAGAGAGAGAGAGAGAGTGAGGTCTTCCATTGCTGGTTCACTCCCCAATTGGCCACAATAGCCGGAGCTGAGCCAATCCAAAGCCAGGAACCAAGGGCTTCTGGGTCTCCCAGGCAGGTGCAGGGGCCCAAGGATTTGGGCCATCTGCTGCTGCTTTCCCAGACCTTAGCAGAGAGCTGGATCAGAAGTGCAGTAGCCGGGACTCGAACTGTGAGTAAAACATGCTATTTCACAAATTTACAAAGCGCTTATGGGATCCAGCACTGCAGGCAGTAGCTTTACCTTCTACACCACAGAGCTGGCCCCTAAACATGATATTTCTCTTTTTTTTTAAGATTTTTATTTATTTAATTGAGAGGTAGAGCTACAGACAGAGGGGGAGACAGAGAGAAAGGTCTTCCTTCTGGTGGTTCACTCCCCAAATGGCCACAACAACCGGAGCTGCGGCCATCCAAAGCCAGGAGCCAGGTGCTTCTTCCTGGTCTTCCACGAGGGTGTAGGGGCCCAAGGACTTAGACCATCCTCCACTGCCCTCCCAGGCCACTGCAGAGAGCTGGATTGAAAGAGGAGCAGCTGGGACTAGAACCGGCGCCCATATAGGATGCTGGCACCGCAGGCGGAGGATTAACCTACTGTGCCATAGCGCCAGCCCCAAAACATGATATTTCACAAAACATTTGCAGTATCCATTACAACCAGAATTTATTTTCATACAGTTTAATTGGTTTATAGCAATGAATCCTAAAACTAATGTATTTTATAAGGGTAAATAACATGAAATGTTTGTCCCACTTAAAAATAGTATAGATTTTTAAAAGGAAGTGCCTTAAGCTATCGAGAATTTACGGCATATAACTGTTGAGCTCTGTTTAGAGAAAGTGGACTGTTACTCTGTCCATTGTACTTGTCTCTGTGTCTGCTTCCTCTTTGTAAATGAGGATAGTGATAGCAGCCATCACCAATGACTGTTCTCAGGGTGGGAAATTATACATGCAAATTCCTTAGCACACGGGAACAGCGCAAGGGACGTTTCAGACTACTCTGGTTACTCTTGGGGTTGTTTTAATTTTATTTCACCAACTTTTTTAAAGTCAAGGCACATCTGCTGTCTTCTGTTCAGTACTTTTGAGTCCTGGATGTCACTGGAGGACTTCTAACAGCTCTTGGGGTCCCTCCCTGTGAGGTGGCATTTAATGGCTTCAGGATGTTGCCTTGTGCTTACCGAATAACCCATCGCCCTTTAATTGGAAACAGCATAGGAAAATCATCATGAAGAGAAGAAATCATTTCAAGTGCTTTGAAAATACAAAAGAAAATAAATTGTCCCTGGTAAGTAAATATAGGATACTGATCTCTGAAGAGTCAGGAAAATTCTGTGCCAGGGCCTTTGGCAAAAGGCAATAAGCGTTTCATTTCCTCCCCTGTCCCCACCCACACTCTTGTCTTCTAAATTAGAAGATGTTCTTATAAGGCTGCCTTTTCTAAGTAAATGATAATGTGTTACACTCCTTGGTGTGTTTAGCTCTTCCAACAGTGGTGAGTTATTTTCATCAGTCAAGATCAAGCTAAAATGAAAAACAAAATCTGTGAAAGGGAGTGGTGGATAATATCATAGAAGTCATCTGTATTTTTTTTTCTTTCATTAAAACTTAACATTTTCCATTGGAGGGTGCTCAGCGTGACTGTTATTAGATTGAATTGTGTAAATATTCTGTTACATCTGTTGGCTGGCGCAGGAAGTCAGAGTGCAGGGATCCATTCCCAGGGCTCGGATCTTTTGCCTGGCTGCCTGCCAGATGGGGAGATGTTGACCAGAGTAGTAGCATCCTGGGGCAGAGCGCAGTCAGGGAGAGGAAGCTTGTCACTCAGTCCTCCCGCATGTCGAAGTGACCTTGCAGCCCATGTTGTCTAGGTGACCGTGGGTCCCATCGGCTGCAGACGCAGGGCTGAGAGTCGACACAGATACGATTAAGGCTCCTGTTGGGATATTTATTCCATTATGTTCTTCATTATCTTCCCCTCCTCTGACCCTCTGCTTCTCTTTCTCATTTGAGAAGGAAAATTTCTTCTTCGTCTTCACTGTCCCCATTCTCTTTTCTTGCACTGTTATATTCATAGGCTTCTTTTTCCCGGAGAAGCTTCCTGAGCAAACCAGGACATAAAATCTATTGTTGCATGACCTGCAGAAGAAAGAGGAACAAAGACTGTGTGTGTGTGTGTGTGTGTGTGTGTGTGTGTCTGAGAGAGAGAGAGAGAGAGAGAGAATGAATATAGGAAGTTCTGTGCAATTCTCTCTTGCGTATTTTTCACAGAAAGGTAGCAACATACTCAGTCTTTGGAAGCAGAGATGAGGTGAATTAGCCTACAAAGCTATTCCATTCTTGTAGGCATTGCATGATTTTCAGGGAGCGTTTTAGCTGTCCAGCACCTCACTTATGGAATTCTCTACGTAAGGTTTTCTAGACCCTTTATCCTTCCATTGTGCCCTAGGGTCCTGCTCTCTTTCCACCATCCACACAGCTTTCCTGTGTGGGCCACTTGCTTCTTCCAGTGAGGGTGTTCTCATTTTCTAACAAACATGTCATGTTTAGTCTTCCCTCAAGTCTGTATGATTTTTCCCCTGCTTTTTTTCTGAAATAGAATATTCCTCTAATTAATTCCTCCTATGTACAGAATAGATAGGCAATAAAGACTTTTATAAAACTGATGGATTAACAATGATCCTTATTTTTAATTTAGTAAGTGATAAAATTGCATTCAATCAAAACAAGCATTTATTTTGGGAGTAGTTCATATACTTCATTCAAACCTTTGAGGATGTAATTATGAGTTGAAGTTCGTAATCTGCACTAAATGCCAGTGGAAGCTGGAAGATACTTTTGCTGCAGGATTAGAAAGGATGGAGGGCAGGGAGAAGCGTACAGGGGTGACAGGGACTGGGGTCTGTGGCACAGCCTGAAACAAGGATAATCTTACAAACTGGAGTTACAGCGAAGGCCCCAGTGCCCTGGAGTCATGGTAGCGAGGTGACTTCTTCGGTCCTTGGTATGAGTTCTTTTTTCGCATTCACACAAGTCCTATTATTTGTTATGATATAGAAACTTGTTTCTCAGTCCTATTTCTAGTTAAAAGGTTTGCAATTTTTATATACTGCTCTTTCAAAGTGAGAACCATATCTTTCCTAGCACCTGGGCTCTTCTAAAATAGTGTTCTTTGGGTGGATGATTAACGTAAGCCACATGTGTGCATGACTAGGTATGTACAGCAGGCTTTTATACCTGTGGAAAGTATACTTTTATATTTGTTGAGTGAATGAATGTGCATCTTTATTCTTAGTGTGTGAATGGCAAGAACTAAAAAGCCTGACTTTGCTGATGTTTTATTTGATGCTTTTTAAAAAGAACAATTTATTTAAAGGGTGATTATAATAGTGACAAATATATTTGTTTGTGTGTCTTCATGTTTTTGCTTGATATGTAGTAGCAAGGCACAACGTTGAGAGGCTTAATGAGAAGACCAGTGGTTGAACTGAGAATCGGGAGTTCTAGGCATAAATCTAATTTACCTTTACTGTTATCTTAACTACATTGCTGAAACTGGCTCAACCTACTGTATTTATATTATGGTAGATTTAGAATAGATGACTTTGAGACCTATTTTGTCTATTTGAAATCAAGAAGACAACAGGAAAAAAGAAATGCCCATGCATGCTTATATTTTCTCTGTTAATTTGAACAGGAAAGTATTTTCTCAAAATGGTAAGTTTATTTGCATTTCTTCAAGTCATAATTTGCAGGATATATGTATTTATAAAAAGCAATAAAACCTTATAATGGTATCTATTTAATGTATACTTTCACTTGATTTTCCTTTTTTATGCTTAAAATGGCATTTCAGTGAATTGATATGAAAGTTTGCATTTTCTAATGTTTTTTTTTCTTTTCTTTTAAATAGATGTTTGTTTTTATTTCCTTACATATTTTCTAAATAATAAGGTAGTTCCCAGAAATACCAATTTAATCAATATTTTCATAGATTTAAGCACAATTAATGTTATTATAAATCTAACTTCGTTACTGGACTCTAAATGCAACATCATTGATAGCGCTTACATTTACTTCTCTTTCGTCTTCTAGAAATGCTATGGAGATAATGGACACGGACCATCTCCTAGAATTAAACCGTTTTTTTCCTTTGTTAAAATGGCTACAGTAATCTGACCTAACCATTCACTTCAGTGAAGCACCCTAATACTATGGGGACAGAAGAGGCAACGTATTTACAATTGTTCAACTGTTCTTGAGCTTTTCTCATTTGAGTAAAATATGCCAAAGAGAAAAAGAAGTGGTTGTTTGTACACTTGACTTGATTAATTTAGCTCCATGTCTCAAATTGTGGCTTTTTAAAAATCGCATCATGACCCTATTCCATGAAAAGATTCCTTAAGATTTATATTTGAAAAAAAAAATTAAAATTCTAAATTGAAAATAGCTTTTATTTTTGGATTATAAAAAGTGACACACTGTCATTGTAAAAATAATTCAACCATTGCAGAGAAGGATAAAATAATATAAAAACAATATAAAAAGCATACTAGCCAATAATAACACATTATTAACATCTTGGCAAACAATTTTTCTGACTCCTTTCTCTGCGTACATACCAACTCACCATCACTCTTACAGTCCATTCTATATAAAAAGTATGTTGCTTAATATGCTTCCTTATTAGCAGATCATGGACATTTTTCAGTGTCTGAATACTGATTTACATTACAATTTATAATGGCTGTAGAGTATTACCTGGTGGGGAGTGAGCATAATTTGCTTACTCCATTCCCTACCAGACTTGCAAGTTATTTATAATTTCTACCCATTAAAATAATGCTAAAATGAATACTTTTATATATGCAAAATATGTTTGTGTACTTATCTGATCATTTCCCTAGATCAAATCCCTGGAAGTGAAATTGTCAGTACAAGCATATGCTATATGGTGGCTTTCTTAAATTTACTTCTTCTATTTGTGTGTGTGAAAATTAAGAATGTGTGGATTAATTCAGGACTATTATATAAAAAAGGAATTTTCCTATTGATACATGTGACTCATTATTATATTAGCCAATATAGATTTTTTTTTGCTGATACAATAAGTAGGTGTAACATTCAAATCTTGACAGTGTATTTCCATTCCTAAACATTTAAAAATGTTAATAGTGATTTGTAACTTTAAAAAATGTCAAAATTTTTGATAGAAAAAATTTCAAGTATGTTTCAGTTCTTTCAAATTTCCAGATGGTTTCAGAACAAACATTTTTCATAAATAAGTATCTTAGAAGTGGTAGGCAAGGAGATATTAATAGGAAGACCAGGTGTGTGGCTTTCCATGGAATTATCAAGACAAGATAGATAAATCAGGTTTAAGAAAATCTATCCTAAATAACCAAATTGGATCTCTCTTTGGAGAGGTATGGAAAATAGGTGTATGGATGATAAAGCTATATATAAAAGTAGTGCGGCCGGCGCTGCGGCTCACTAGGCTAATCCTCCGCCTAGCGGCGCCGGCACACCGGGTTCTAGTCCCGGTCAGGGCACCGGATTCTGTCCCGGTTGCCCCTCTTCCAGGCCAGCTCTCTGCTGTGGCCAGGGAGTGCAGTGGAGGATGGCCCAGGTGCTTGGGCCCTGCACCCCATGGGAGACCAGGAAAAGCACCTGGCTCCTGGCTCCTGCCATCAGATCAGCGCGGTGCGCCGGCCGTGGCGGCCATTGGAAGGTGAACCAACGGCAAAGGAAGACCTTTCTCTCTGTCTCTCTCTCTCACTGTCCACTCTGCCTGTCAAAAAAAAAAAAATAAATAAAAATAAAAAAAATAAAAAAAGTAGTGCTAATAAATACCATTGTAGTACTGTTTTCCTAAAGTTATAGGGTCCATTTCAAAAGAAGACCTTCCTATTAGGAAACACATCGTTGAAACAGTTTTTTTTTTAAAGATTTATTTTATTTATTTTAAAGAGTTACAGAGAGAGGTGGAGACCGAGAGAGAGAGGTCTTCCATCTGCTGGTTCACTCCCCAGATGGCCGCAATGGCCGGAGCTGCGCCAATCTGAAGCCAGGAGCCAGGAGCTTCTTCCAGGTCTCCCATGTGGGTGCAGGGGCCCAAGGACTTGGGCCAACTTCTATTGCTTTCCGAGGCAACAACAGAGAGCTGGATCAGAAAAGGAGCAGCTGGGACTAAAACCGGCACCCATATGGGATGATGGTGCTTCAGGCCAGGGCTTTAACCTGCTGCACCACAGCACCAGGCCCCTAATTTAATTTTAAAATGGTCCCTGACCTGATTTTTAGAAAATGAAACTAAATAATCTATGCTTTAAAAGATCAAGTCTAGGGACTGCTTGATTGTCTGGCATTGCATGGGGCCCTAGATACACACACCTAGCAGCCTGGCCGGGAGTCCAGCTCCTCCAGAAGCACTCGCACTGAAGAGTGCCTGGCTTATGTGCACTCTCAGACATCCCTGAGACACCACAGAAAGCACCTGTGATTGTAACTTTACCCTCAGGGATGCTTAATTTGAGAGAGTAGTCTTGCAGGATGGTGAGACATGGAAGGGATGAGACTGGTAGAAATGGACAACTCTTCCATTCCATGGCCTTTAGTTGAGTTTTGTGGTTGTAATGGGGCTGGTCCTGAGTGATCCTGGGCTACAGACCTGTCTCTGGGAATCTTAACCTTTAGGGATTGATATCACTTTGGGTGTAGAAGAGAGGAGAGCCTGTGGGTTGGAGAAATGCCCATTCCCTGGCCTTGCCCAGGGACAACGTCTCATTCCAGCATACAGTAAGAGTGTAGATGGAGGCTGTAGGAAGATTTTCTATGAAGGTCACAGTATTGGCCAAGCCAGAGTCCAGTGACAGTGTGGGCAATAGCACTATGGAGAAGTGTTTTCTGCCTGTTTCTTCTCATACACAGACCAGTATGGTAGAGGCAGATGTGAAGTGGGTTGTGGTCCATGCCTTGGCCTTGCGAAGGCTGGAGCAGATGGAGGTGAGTGAGCTTGTTACTGAGCAAGGATGAGTGGAGGGAGTGGTACATCTGCTGCTGGGGCTTCTCAGCCTACAAACACCCAGTGATTAGCGTCTCTGGGGGCATTGTGATTGCATGGATGTCTGTGTGATTCCCACAGCACAGCCTGCAGCCCTATCTCAGACGCTTGCCTGAAGTTGAAGTCCACATACTAGAGGCTGTCTGGAAACACAAAGTACAAGCGAGATGACACAGGAACTCCACAATGGCTTTGACTGATTGCTCTCAATGTGTTCCTGGTCTCTCTTACTTGTTAGATGACCTGAACACAGTTCCTCTTTGTACCCCACTATTTCTGTTACACTTCCAGAGTCAGTGTTTTCAATGTGCCCCAAATCATTAATCTAGCTAGCATCTCCACGATCGTCCGCTCGCCTCTGGGTTGCCGCCTTGAGTGTTGGATCCTGTGTTTGCAGCAGCGCGTGCTGGCTGTTTCTCACTGTTGTTTGATCCTAAAGATTGATAATTTCTTGCACATTAAAAAAACTCTATAAATATCTGAGAAACCTCTTAGATTTTCCTATTTATTATTTGTCTTGTATTGCAGTGTGAGTAAAGGAAATTATGAAAATATTTTGATTTGAGAAAAGCTAATGGGTACAAGAATGAAATTTTGAAGCAAGTTTATATTTGAATTATCAGACTTATCAAATCATTTTATGCTATCCCTGAGCCTATTATCATGGATAATTGAGAATTGCCGGCATTATCACTGCATGAACTTTCTTGGTCATCCATTAGTATGGATCAGTCACAAAGCATTTTCTGTGCCTGTCTTATAAACTCCAGATGTATGTCTGAGATTAATTCAATCTTTGTTTTCCTCCCTTCACCGTTGGTTTTCCTATTGAACTCTGTCACCTTTCAAGCAGCTGGAGTAGAAATACCAGTATGCTATTCTCTGATGCCTGATCCTTCCATTCTTTGTCTTATTTTCTTCGTGCGTGCATAAAAGTTTCTTGGCATATTCCTATGATAATATTAAAGCCTCCACATTTTGCTGTTTGTATAAAATCTTTGAGTCAGAGTCTAGCATTTAGAAATTAACATCCAGAAACTCTTTTGAGATCATTAATTCTAGCTGAGATGGGGTATGGGCTAATGTTCATTGAGATTACAAATTCCATTTTCTTTCCTTTTTAAAAACATTTTATTTCAGAATATTTTTAAATTTACAGAAATTGTGAAGTAGCCATACAAAGAATCCACTTCCTTTATTATTAACATCTCATAGTGATATATGTGCCACTGTTAATGATCCACACCCAGCTTCCCCTATTTTATAGATCCAGACTCCTTCTGTCCCTTTCACCTCATCCAGCCTATAGTAATCAACATTGTGTGTCAAGTTGAGGTTGTTGATTTGTTTTAGCTCCCACCTGTGAGGGAAAACATATGGGATTAGTTTTCTGTGCCTGGTTTATTTCACTTAACACAATGTTCTCCACTAGCATCCATTTTGCTGCAAATGACTGGACTTCATTCTTTTTCATAGCTGAATTGTATTCCAGTATATGTGTGTATCTCCCACCTTTTCTTTATCCAGTCATCTAAAGATGGAAACCTTGGTAGATTCTATATTTTGGTTATTGTGAACAGTGCTGTTCTAAACATAGTGAAGCAAGTATATCCATGATACAATGATTTTATGTCTTCTGGATATATACCCAGTAGTGGGATTGCTGGATCACACTGCAGTTCCATTTCTCATTTTTTAAAGAAATCTCTATACTGTTTTCCACAGTGGCTGCACTCATTTACATTCCCATCAGCAGGATGTAAGAGTTCCCCTTTCTACACTGTTGGGCTAGCATTTGTTACTTTCTGTTTGGAATTTCATGATCCTCACCGACTTTGAATTCAGTCTCAAAAGCTTACCCAGGTTGGAGTGACTACTTTGCTCTAAAACATAAGCCAACATTGTTGGCCCCTGCCCCCAAAGTCCCAAACCAGAGCTGCTGCTACAAATCCCATTTTCATCCAGGGACCTTTTGTCTCCCTCTATGATAGTTGTAAAATACCATGAGCACACAGGCTTATTTAATTTCCCTTGAGGCACAGACATGAATTGACAGGTTAAGCCGATTGACAGGATTGAGTTTAGGTGCAAAGTAAGACTGCAGAATGGCAACAACTGAAAAATATGGAAAGTATTAATAGGATCATAACATTTTAGAGTTTGAAAGAGACTTCTCTGTTGATTCAACTTTTACCTAGATGGGGGACTTCTTTTTACAACATTACTAACAGATAAACAGCCAGCCTTTAAAAATTTGTTCTGATCACATGATCCAATCAAATCTAAATAATTCACTGGTGGTCACCAATACACAAAGAAAAATCGTTCTTTCTATTTAGATGAAATTTTTCTTCTTGTAACTTCTACTCATTGATTCAAACTCAGCCTTCAGTGAAATACAGAACAGTCTACTCCTTCTTCCTACGACAGCTGTTCAAATGAAGACTTGTCTAGGAATTCCAATCATTCTTTTCCTCAAGTTTATCCTTTGAATGGCACACATCTACCTTTAAGCCCTGGCTTCTAGAACAGTACATTCAACGTTCTGCATTTAAGAAATCTCTTCTGTAAAGTGATACCAACTAGATACTGGTTCAGAAAAATGACTTTAAGGTCTTGGTTGGCCAAGCTCACTATTAATACTGCATGACATTCAGCACTTACAAAATTGCAGGCAACATTGAAAGGAAAGCGTTTTGCTAAGCAATTATTATTATTTCTGTTTGCAGCTTTAACCACAGGTTGTTTTTTTTTTTCAGTAATTTTCCAGGTTGGGTCCATAACCATTAGAAGAGCTTTTTTAGGATAAAATCAACCATATATCCTAGATTTATGGTTTCTAACTAATTTTTAGCATCAGCTTTTGTTATTCCTTTTAATTCAATAAGCATAAAGTTGTAATTTGTTTTGTATTAGATTGCTGTGTTATGTAACAATCGCTATGTTAGATTCTAGGGTGAATATGACATTGTCCTTGTTCTTAACTTAAATATCCATGGAAGAGGCTGACTTATAAACAAGGTGACAAAGCTTTAAAGAGATGATAAATAATGTACTACAAAATCATGAAGAAATTAATTCTGCATAGCAGCATCAGGGAGCAGAATAGTTCACATTCAGGCTGCAGCCTGAGGTCTGAATTGGACAGGTAGCTTCTTTACCTAGGCAGAGACACAGGGAGCGTGCATGAGCAGGGCATTGTCAAGGAATGGCAAGTGTGCTGAAGAGACCTCTACCATCGGAAGAGAGTGTCGGTTCTGGTGATGTGGTGACCTCCTTTATAAGCATTGCAATAAATCCCAGTAGCCTCAATTCAATCAGATGGAATTCAGAATGTCCCCCAAGTCTTTGTTTTCTTTTGTTTTTCTTTGTCCATGCATAAAAGCTCGTTGGCATGTTCCTATAATAATATTCAATTATCTCCACATTTCTCCATAGCTTGTATGGTCTTTGTGTGTGCATCAAAGGCAAATATGTTGTGAGAAAAACCATAGTTAATGTCTTGATCCTCCACCACCCTCGAAAGAGTTAAAAGATACTTTTTTAACCTCTTCAGTTTATTAACTCAGAGGTTGAGAAGAGCTAGGGTTTGAGTATTTTTTTATTTCAAATGCATTACCTTCATTAAAAACTCTTTCTCTAAATTCTCATTAAAGATTTTTAAACAGAAATGCATCATGATCTCATGTATACTTAGCAACATGACTGATGGCAACATGGGGATGGATTGAAGGGTGGAAGTTGGAGAATAGTGACTACCATACCCTTTGTGACAAATAGCAAGACTGTAGATGTAATCCAGTTTCGCCAGGGATGGAAAGGAAGAAACATAAACAAATTAGAAAGATCTGGACCATGGATGGCAAGGTCAGGGAAAGAGTTGACAGTAAATTGGAGCTTTTATCTTGGATGACAAAAGGGTGAGTATTGTATTTATTGAAAGATTGTGTTAAATAATGAAGAGCAGTTATGGGAGAAAGAAAATAAATTGAATTTAAATAAATTGAACTTGAGTTACCTGTGGGACAGAGAAGGGACTGTTTAATGGAGAGTTAAGAATATCACTCTGGGAGCAAGAGAATGGAAAATGCTAGAGAAAATCTGGGGATAATAATAGTTGAAAAGCACGAAGCATAAAGCAAAGAGAACAGAGTATGGACACTTTCACGGTATTTAAAGTATAAGTAGAAAAAGAGGAGCCAAATAAGAAGTTAAAAGAGGCCACTAGAAAGATAAAAATTTCTGATAATAACAATAATATTTTAGGGAATGTGTTATAAAAAATAAATACTGTGGGGGCTGATGCTGTGGTGTGGTGGGTTAAGCTGCCACCTGCAATGCTGGCATCCCATATGGGCGCTGATTCAATTCCCAGCTGCTCCACTTCCAATCCAGCTTCCTGATAATGTGCCTGGGAAAGAAGCCGAAAATGGTCCAAGCATTGGGCCCCTTGCTGCACCTACATAGGAAACCCAGAAGAAGCTCCTGGCTCCTGGCTTCAGTCTAGCCCAGTTCTGGCTGTTGTGGCCATTTGGGGAATGAACCTACAAATGGAAGATCTCTCCCCCTGTCTCTCCATTTCTCTTAACTCTGTCTTTCAAATAAAATTAGTAAGTCTTTAAAAATAAATAAATACATAAATACATAAACACATACATACTGAGAGGTTTAAGGAAGAGGCAGATAAGAATCCCATGTATTTGACACCTGGTAGTGGGGTGATATTGGTGACATTTTCTCACTAAAATGGTAAGGATTTTGGAAGCAACATAGTGTTTGGCTGAGAAATGCAGGCACTGTGAGAAAGGCTGCAAATAGGATGTCACTGGTGAGAAAACAGAGAGTGAACTTGGCACCTGTTTGAGGGAAAAGATGATCCAGGAAAGTGTTTTCTAGAGTATTGGAAGGACAGAGAGAGAGTGTTGGAGAGGAACTCTTACAGCAAAATCAGAGGCGTTGAGAAGAACTACAATCAACCAAACTTAAGTTTTTATATATTTCAAAAATATTGAATTTTAGAGTTATATGAAAAACATAAAAATAAATTAATACATTCATTATCTCAAAGCCTTCTAAGGCATTTGAGGCATGGATCATCAATTTTTAATTATTTGTTCGAAAAATTTTTTACTTTACTTTGAAAAACAGGAGAATAGAGATGAATAACTATAATTCTTGCTCATAGCACATTTTAAAGTTATTTTTAATAATGTCACCAGCACATGTATACTCAGTTCCCCTAACAAAACACAAGACAATACCCTTGTCCTACACTATGGATTTCTACCCCATGCCTTTCCCCACCCGTGGCAACCAGGATCCTGAATTCTATTTCATCATCACTTATATTTCTTCTTATATAGTTTGACTTAATATTTATGCATTCCTAAGAGGTAGGTATTTTGATTTTAACTAGTTTTAGCTTTATAAAAATGATACAATGTTATTTGTAGTCTTTGGGGACTTCTTTTTTCTACTAAAGACATCACCACGGTATCTACCCTACATTTATAACTGGTTCGTTTGTCTTGTCTGAGGTATAATATCCATGTGTGACTCTTCCAAAGTTTACGTATCATTCTTGTGTTGATGGGCATTTGTGTGGCTCCTGGGTTTTGCTCTTGTGCTGCTAGAACACGTTTCCTGCTCTACTTATAAGAACAAAGAATATTTTGCAGAATGTGTTATCAAAAATAAATATTGCAGGGTTTAAGGAACAGGCTGATAAGCAAGGGCTTCTTTTCATTGTATTGCTGGGAATGGAATTGCAAGGTCTAGGTTTGTGAATGAGAAAATGTCAAATTCTTTTTCAAATGAATGCATGAATTACATTTCCACCAACAATGTACAAGGAATCCTCTGGCTGTGCATTTTTTTTTTTATTATTTTGACAGACAGAGTGGACAGTGAGAGAGAGAGACAGAGAGAAAGGTCTTCCTTTGCTGTTGGTTCACCCTCCAATGGCCGCCGCGGCCAGCGCGCTGCGGCTGGTGCACCACGCTGATGCGATGGCAGGAGCCAGGTACTTATCCTGGTCTCCCATGGGGTGCAGGGCCCAAGCACTTGGGCCATCCTCCACTGCACTCCCTGGCCATAGCAGAGAGCTGGCCTGGAAGAGGGGCAACCGGGACAGAATCCGGCGCCCCAACCGGGACTAGAACCTGGTGTGCCGGCGCCGCAAGGTGGAGGATTAGCCTAGTAAGCCGCGGCGCCGGCCTCTGGCTGTGCATTTTGTCAACACTTTATATTACTGGCTTTTTAATTTTTGTTACTCTTCTCGATATAAAATGGTACCTCATTGTAGTATTGATTCGTATCCATCTGACCATCAAGGACTGTCTCTCCACATGTTTATTGACTGTTGTGTTTTCTCTGCTATAAATTACCTATTCACATCTTTAGAATAATTTCCCATTGAATTATTTGTATCCTTTTTGATTAGTATAGGTACTTTATATGTTTCTCATATTAAACATTGTCAGTTATATGTAATAGTGAATGACCCCCTGACTTATTAACTTGTGTTTTTATGTTATTTAAGGTTTCTCTTGATAAACAATAATTTTAATATAGTCAAACATTGATTTAATAGTTATTATTTTGGCATATTATTAAACAAATATTTTGCCTACCCCAAAGTCCAAGATATTTGCAGATTCATTTACTATACTATCAGGTTTTCAAATTATTATTTTAAAATGCTTTCTCTGATATTTTGCATAACATACATTTTTATAGTCAACTTTCCATTTTTCTTAAATGCTGTTCCTTAAATTCCAGGGCAAATTTGTTGTTTTCAAAATAGTCTGTTTTAATCATCTTGGAGATTAAAAATAATTCGATTAAAAAGCAAAATCCCCCTCAAATTCAGAGTATTCACACATTATAATCTGAGTGAGTAATGATATGGGTTTTGTGACTTAACAGATGAGAATCAAGTGCTTAAAGTTTTGATTTCTTCTGGTGTAGCTTTGCTATGTGGGTAAGAGAAGCAGGATACATTTTGGTCAAAACAGAAGCCTAGTTTTATTCAATGCACATATGTTTGCATATATGTATATGTATATCCCTTATTACATATGACTGCCAGGCAGCAACACCAATAAAAATATTTCAGTCTGTTAGAAATATTTTGGGTTACTGCAGAGGCATCATCACTTGTAGTTTACAAAGAAATATTTCATTACGTTGTGTCATTTCTGTAGTCCATTCTGAGAGACTGACTACAAAAGATTAGTGGTAGAAAACAGCTGCAAAACATGAGTGTATGTCAGAAGGTTTATGGAAAGTAGAATTAAAGAAAATTTATTTTGATACAAAGAAACTCTGAGACCCAATAAGTTCATGGAAAATGTGTATTGTGAAAAACTACATGTATCAAAAAATGTTGTGCCAAAATAATCTTAAATTCCATTTTTCCATGGACTTTTTTAACTTCAGAGAATGAGATGAGTTAGAGAGATATCACAAACTTTATATGGCAGTTCCTCTGTCAAATTTGAGTTGGGGAGGAAATTAATGGAAAGATGCATGATCCTACCTTTAACAATATTTTCCATTTAGCTTTTTCTACGAATTCTTTGCCATGCAAAAACTCATGTTATACAAATTCCCTAGAAACTTAAAATTCTTTTTTTACAAAAAAAGATTCTTAAATAAATCTCTTGAGCAAAGTAGCCAACTTAGAATTCCCAGCTGCAACCAGATGTCATAACGTTTGCAGGGAAAGTAATGTTCTTTTATGTTAACATTTCACATGTGCCCAGGTGTGTTTATTTATATGATTTATTTATATATAATAGATTATGGTACAGAGAAAGCATTAAACAAACCTACTGATGTGTTTGGCTGAGTGGTTCATCCAATAGCTACTATATTTTATACACTATTTCATAGTATTCTGTTCTTTTGTTGAGACTATGTTGAGAGAGAAATGGAAAGAGGTTTATCACTAGAAACAGGTTTGATTTCCTTAAAAGGCAATTGTTTCATTTTTCTTTTGCTTCTCTGGTGAATTGGCTACACACTGGGAATAGTTCTCTTATGACTCATTTGCAGACCAGCACTACAGCATATAGAGTTCAGATAAAATTATGATGAAAGGGACCTTAATTAGGTTGTGTGGAATAAGACAGTAATTTTTAGAAGAAAACATTCTTAAATCTACTTTGTAGATAAAATAAATTTCTCCTGTAAAAAACACTGAACCCAAACATTGATATAAACTTTTCACTTGCTTTTTAAACTCAGTATATCTAGTTTTTAAAGTATTTGCCAAAAACATGACATATATAGTTAATAGATTAAGTAGTGATATGTTAATTTCTTTTGAGTACTTTGAAGATAATTCAAAATAACTATTTTAGCCAAGTCCATCAAATCACATGTTAAAGAATATTGTATCAACCAGATTGCAGAGGCTGAAATAAAGACCAGTATAAAACAAAATACACATCTTAAAAATTCTGTAGCAACACCAAACAGAAGTGACCTTTGCCATTTTGAGCATGGTGTTCCCAGTGAGAATAGCCTTTGAATGCAGACTCTGGCTCATTCACGGGCACAGGGTGATTGCTTCAGGAGTACCTGTTGAATACTTACTCAAAGGGACTTGCTGACTTAATCCTTACATCATGTGAGGCAGGGCAACTATAAGGCATTAACTGTAAGGCATTAACATGATGGGAAGTGCTGATGATCACCACACTCATTCTTTCTGGTCTGGATCAAGCCTCTTTATCTCAACCTTGTGCTTCTGTCAGTCATTTGGAATTATGAGAGTTGGATTTTTTTTTTTTTTTTGACAGGCAGAGTTAGACAGAGAGAGAGAGAGAGAGACAGAGAAAGGTCTTCCTTTTCAGTTGGTTCACCCCCAAAATGGCTGCTATGGCCGGCACACTGCGCCAATCTGAAGCCAGGAGTCAGGTGCTTCCCCTTGGTCGCCCATGCAGGTACAGGGCCCAAGCACCTGGGCCATCCTCCACTGTCTTCCCAGGCCACAGCAGAGAGCTGGACTGGAAGAGGAGCAACCAGGACAGAATCTGGTGCCCCAACTGGGACTAGAACCCGGGGTGCCGGCACCACAGGCAGAGGATTAGCCAAGTGAGCCACGGCACCGGCCAGAGTTGGATTTTGAGCTGAAATTTCTTTATAGTCATTGTACTTAACCACATTCTTCTCTCATATTTTTGGCTACTTTTTACATATCAAAGTAGTTGAATAAAAAGAGAAAAATTTGTTCCCGTTGGATATCAACTTTTTAAACTGTTTTAATGTTAATAAACGCCAACTAAAGGCTCATCATGAATCAAAATAGGCTTCAGGAAAGCAAAGATAAATGTTACAGTGTTCTTTTCTTCAAAAAAACTGACACTACTGTAGAAGGAGTCAAATATATGACCAGTTTAAGTGCAATAAGATTTGGAAGTGTTGATGTATTTGATGGTATCGGGAACAGTGGAGGTGCAAGAGAGGATGATCAAAGATGATTAGGAAGTTTTCTAGAAGATGGAATATGCAGGATAAGCTGGAGATTGAAATGCAAAAATGTGTCTGTGACTGGAGGAGAGGACCACAGAACTGTTGGAGGCAGCAGCTTTAAGGCATAAACAGCACGTTCTGTTGAGAGTCTCTGGGTGCAGGGGTTTGCTCTAACGAAAGTCTCCAAATATGGAGCAGGCTGAGGGTGGACAAGAGCCCACAAAAGATACCATTGGGAGTTAGGTGGGAGCCACATCCTGGAGGGGCTTGTGCTTCCTGCTGAGAAGTTGCAGTTTTATTAAGATAATGGAAATCCATCAAAAACATTTTAACCATGTGAATCATATGATCAATCTACTGGGTGGGTGAGAGGTTGAAAACTGGGAGAGCTGTTATGATTACTGTGCTAGTAAAGTTGACAGGGATGAGGAGCAGGAACAAGGACATAGATGCCATCGATGCAAAAGAATTAGGTTCTGCAGGATAAGGTGGTTGAAGAGATGTGGGAGGCAGTGAAGGAGAAAGAGGACTATGGGATGACAGGTAATTGAGAACATATTAGTGTCATTATTTAAGACCATGCCTGTAGAGAAGGAACAGCTGCACAAGAAAGCTAACGAGTTCACATTTATGTGTCTGGAGCATGGGTTTCCTGAAGGACAATCAGGATGTCTGGTAGGTCATTGTTCATTAGGACTCAGAGCTTGGGGAAAAGGAAGGATTTGTAATTCATCTGTGTACAGCTGCTGATTGAAGTCATTGGAGTGGGTGAGATCACCCATGTCATGAAAAACAACTTTTATCTGAGTGATCCAGCCGCACACGTATAATCAGGAACACTTGGCACTTACAATGGGCACACCACCAAGTACCTGTTCTATCTTGGACCATAGGCCCTAAAAACAAAATAACCCACCATGGAACAGAGGAAAAGAAATAATTTTCTTAGTCTTTCTCTAAACTCTAAACTGTGAAGTCATTTAAACATCAAAAAAATTGTAGAAGTTTTGGTGCTATGTAATAAATACTTTATGCTCCAATTTTATTAAAAATTGTGTAACAGAACTTTTTTCTGAGGTGGAAATAAATTTTAAATTAGTATTTTCATAAGACTCATGTGATCCAGTTTTCTTTTTGTACGTGACAACCAGCGTGGGCAAACTGACCTCATCAAGCATGATCTCTTCTCTGGGAAAAACTTACTGAGATCAACTGAGGTTCTTTCCTTGTCTTTAAATGTCGGTATTTTTAGGGTTTCATGGCCAGTCTACTGCCTTCTCACTCTAAACACTGTTTGCTTGGAGATGATTTCATTCTCAAAAGTTTGACTACCATCATAATGTTCAAGACTCATATTTCTGTACCTTCACCCTGGATCTTGCCTTCAATTCTATCCCATGCACAAAAGCCAGGCTGATAAAACTGTAACACATATCTGCTCATGCCACTTTCTTGATTAAAACCCCATCTCCAGGGGAAGCTACAGCCAAAGCTCTTTAACTTGGATAAACGGATTCTTTGTTAACAATGTCTTATCATTCTCCAGTCTAATCTTTATTATTTTTATTATTACTGAAGTTTTAAATTACAACAACACCAGATTGCCTCTAGTTATTCTTCTTATGTGATATACAAAGGTACTACAACAGGTTCATGGAAAAAATATTAAAAAGTAAATTTGTTTTGGTGCAAAAAATTGAAATCCATGAATATGAGGGAATTTTCAACAAAATTCGTGGAAATGCATGCTATCAAAAATATGTGTGGATTTCAAAAATTTTTTGCACCAAAATAAACTTGTTTTAATTCCATTTTCTACAAACTTTTAGACACCCCCTCATGTGTCTGTACACACACACAAATGCTTTGTTTTTGCTATTCTATCTTTGCTCTTGCTTCTCCCCCAGTATGCAGTTTTCTCCCTCTTCCACATAGCTGTCACCTCCCCAGATAGTTTACCTTGGCCCAGAGTTAATTACCTTACCTCAGTGTTTTCATGATATTGTGTACATATATTTGTCACTTAACACATTGTTCCACAATTATCTGTTTATCTGTTTCCATCACTGTATTGGGAGCACGCTGAGGGTTTGGACTATATCATATTCATTTCTCTGAAAATTAAGAAGCAGAAGAAATATAATTCAAGCCTTTCTTAGTGTCTAGCATATGTTTATAGAATATTCAAATAAACAAGAAAGAAGTGGAGGTCAAAGGCAAGCTCACATGGAAAATGTATCTTTGTACTTCCATGTAATATTTTAGCCATTGAGTAATTCCAGTTACCATGTGCAGATTTGTTTCTCTCAAGTTGCTTTCACTACCAGTTCTAATTATTCGATCCTAATCAGGTGCTGCCTAAGGTAGACATTCCTCTATAGGTTGGACAGGGCTATTTCTTTCCCTCAAGATACCTGTAAGTTTTAGAGAAAAAGAGATTGACTTTCTGGTTCAAGATCTGTAGGTAGGCTATCCGTTCTGGCAGTAAAAACATACCATATTTGCAGCACTCCTTACTTTATCCTTCTAAAGAATTTCCTGAGGAAATGCCAGAGGTTTGCTTTCTAGCCTCATGGGGTGATCAAACAGGTTTTGACCTCAATTCTTGTCTTTTTTTTTAAAAACTTCTTTTCTACCTGCATACATCTCCATGGGAAATAGATATTTTCTGCCTATGTATTCCACTGGAACCTGCAGATTTCTTAGAAAAAGTCACTTGCCATCTTTACTTTTGAAACCAAAGAGGGTTGACAGCTTTTTCCAATACATTAACTCCTGGTGTTTTCTGATTTCTGTAATTTGTGAATGTAAAGCTGCTATTATAATCAGATAGAGACATAGTATTGTCTTACATTTGAAACTCCAAGGAAAAATGTCTTGTACTAATCCCATTACGTTTAGCAATCCCAGACAGCTAATTGTCCCAGTCTGTAAAAAAGAAATAAGATCATTTATTTAGAGATATCTATGTTAAATAGCTTGGCCATTTTTGGACTTGCTAATCTTATCTGTGCATATCTTTAATTGTGTATCTGTGCCTATAACACAAGGTAAATCCTTTCAATAAAATAATAAATTCTATGGACATATAATAGAGAAACTAGAGCATCCAGGTTCCTTGTCTATAGTTTTCTTGGGGGAAAAAGTGTTTTCTGCCATACACAGCATGGTGGCAGCTTCAGGAATTTATGCTTTAGCCATATTTCACAAATAACAGAATCTAAAAACCAAATACTGACTTCAGAGTTTGTTCCCCAGCTCAAACTACCAGTAAGGTTTTTGTTTAACTGATGGGTGTCATCTCTTCTGTCATACAGATGCTGGCTCTATGGGGTGTAGCTGAGAGGAAGTACTTGCAGAACTATTGGAGATTGACATCAGCTTTTTAAAAAAAAGATTTATAGGCAGGGAGAAAGAGAGAGAGAGAGAGAGAGAGAGAGGGAGATAGAGAGAGGGACAGAGAAAGGGAGAGGAATCTTAAGCCAGGCCCAGGAGAGAGAGAGAGAGAGAGAGAGAGAGAGAGAGAGATAGAGAGAGGGACAGAGAAAGGGAGAGGAATCTTAAGCCAGGCCCAGGAACTGCATCTGGGTTTCCCATGTGGGTGGCAGGGGCCAAAGTACTTGGAACATCATCTGCTGCCTTCCTAGTCACATGAGCAGGAAGCTGGATTGAAAACGGAACAGCCGGGATCCAAACTGGCACACTAGTATGGGATGCTGGTGTCATAAATGGCAGCCTACCCCGCTGCACCACAGTGCCAGCTCCTGACACAGGCTCTTTGCGTTGCTGTAACCTTTGTGCCACCTCTGTAATGCAGCTGCTCCTCCTCAGCTTTCTAAATCTCTCCCTTTGGAAAACATCCTTGCGTGAGGAGAGGACAGACACCCCAACAGGCTGCACTGAAAAAAAAAAACAAGTTTGTGTGGCCACATGAGTTTCAAAAAAGTCTTGAGGAGACTTTTAGTCCAAGTTTCAATTAATTCTGATCTCAGCTGGAATAATTTGCACTTCTTTGTAATTTGTGTTTCAGTATGCGTGTGGTTGACAGGAGCTGTCTCGATGCAGCTGATTTTACACATCTGTCAGTAAATCAATGATATATATGAAAGGTAAAAAGCAGCAGCCAGGTGCTCTCTGTGGTGTGTAGCATTCCCTAGCAGATTAAGGACCCACTGGTCTCTGCAAACTTGCAAACAGATACCAGAAAGCAATCCTTTCTGTTTTAGGTATACCCTTACTCCAGGATTTTTACCTGCTTGCAGTAAACTTCTGCCCATTTTTCATGAGCGTGGGTCATGTGGCACAACCCTAACAAGGAAAATCGAAACTTTAAATTTGGCATTGCCTTTAGGTGTTCTCATTTGAGAGGCTACAAAACCACCAGCATTCAGAATCCTTTAGTAATAACATGGCTCTGAAGAGTTATTTGCCCACACATGCACTTTATGTATTGGTAACATGGAAGCCAATAGGGAATTCAGAGCCGAGAAGGCCAAGACCCTGGTCAGTGCTGTTGGATGGATTATGCCTGCTGGTGTTTTCTTCTCTCTGTCCATCCATGACCACTTTTTTTTAATTTTTTATTTGACAGGTAGAGATATAGATAGAGAGAGAGAGACAGAGAGAAAGGTCTTCCTTCCATTGGTTCACCCCCTAAATGGCCACTGCGGCCAGCGCTGTTCCGATCTGAAGCCAGGAGCCAGGAGCCAGGTGCCAGGTGCCAGGTGCTTCCTCCTGGTCTCCCATGCGGGTGCAGGAGCCCAAGCACCTGGGTCATCCTCCACTGCCTGCCACAGCAGAGAGCTGGACTGGAAGAGGAGCAACTGGGACTAGAACCCGGCGCCCATATGGGATGCCAGGACCGCAGGCGGAGGATTAACCAAGTGAGCCACAGTGCCGGCCCCTATCTATGCTCACGTTTTCAGGTACCTATTAACTCTGGTCCTGAGATGTATGGCACACCACCAAGCAGAGATTGTGAAAGGCTGAAGAATCTCCAAAAAGATGTGGTGTTTTCTTTCAGATTATATCTTTTCTGGCCACATAAAGTTCTGTACTTGGAAGCTGGCATCTTTGCTGTCTTAAAGGGAGATTTTCCTTTTGGCCACTCTACAGGTGATAACACGGCTTCTCTCCTATCCTGTTTCTGTCAGTATCTGTGTTGTAAAAGTCCAGCATATTTGGCTTGAATACTGAATATATTACTGGTTTTTGGAGAAGCAGTCCTAAAGTTGCTGTCCTAGGCACATAAAATCTCATCCTCAATCTGAATAGCTGTAGTTGTCCAAGAACCATATCCTTGGAATGTAGGTGATTCTCCTTTTCCTCACATGAGATATGCACAGGGCTGTTCCATTAATGTCATTGCATGGCAAGATATAGTACTTTGCTGGAATCTGTGTTTGTAATTGAGTATTTTGGTGGAGGGTATTATTGTTTTAAAAATGTGGTCATTTCAGCACCAAATTAAGTCCAAAATGAATATTAGGGAAGCATTAATAGGGAAAACGTTTCTGATAATGCAAGAACACCCAACGAAACACAGCTTCATTACCTGGACTTACTAGTGTGTGAGGCCCTTCTTGCATAATTGCCACTGAAATGCATCTGCTGGTAATATACTGGCTGTAAACCATGTGACTGTTGATCTCAAAAGCCCAGCTTGCTTGGAAATAATACACTGATATTTTCTTTTGTCCCCAAACCCCACCCCGGTTGCATTTGTTTGCCAGTCATAGTATATGGCCTTCACCTCTATCTCAGGCTCTCCACCTCAACACAGACCCCAGGGATGTAGGGCTTGTGATCTTTGTCACTTTTTCTTTTCCTTTAAAGCTGTTATATGAGGACAGAGGCTTAGATAGCTTGAGCTCTGGTGCTTTCCCAGAGCAACATTCATCACCTTCAAGTTTATTCAAATCTAAACCTAATAAGGTTCCTGAATGCAACTGTATTTAGTTATTATTCAAATAAGTGAGTCAATTTAATTCTGTCTCCAGTATTTACAGAAAAAAAGGAAATGTGCATCATTTTAAGGATAAGTAAGAGACACAGGCATTTCTCCATAAACTTACTGGTAGGGTGTGTGATTATCACCCTGCGTGGGTGGGTTTGGGTAATGATTACAGATAGCCTGGAATAGCCTTAATGCTCTAAAATCTCAGTACAGTCATCCCCAAACCTTGATGTTTCAGAAGGATCAGGACTTTTGCTAGTACTTGGAAAACCAAGATAAATTAGACCTGAGGCTTGCCTGCAAAATGGGATGCTGGCACTGCAGGCAGCATCTTAACCCACTACAGCGCAGTGCCAGCCCCAGCTTTTGCTTTTTGATATATGTCTGGAGCTGCTGGGAAGCCGTCTCAACTGTGGAACATGACAACGATATGAATTATGGCCGCTGCCGTGGGTAGAAGAAAATAGGACATGGTTAAGAAATGTTTAGGGAGGTTAAGAATTATGTGTAGGTTTGGCACAGTGATTAAGATGCTGCTAGGGATGCCTACATCCCGTGTTGGAGTGCCTCAGTTCAAGTTCTGGCTCCACTCCCTATTGCAGCTTTCTGCTAACCTACACCCTGGGAGGCAGCAGTGATGGCCCAAGTATCTGTGCTCCTGCCGTCTGAGTGGGAGACAGATTGAGTTTCAGGCTCCTGGCTTCAGCATGTGGGAAGTGAACCAGCAGATGAATCATCTCTGTCTTTCTCACCCCCCAACTTTGCTTTTAAAATGAATAACAATGAATAAATACTTTTTTTTTCTAAAAAATCAGCATTTAGATAGTGCTGTGGATGGTCAGTTGGAGGTCAGGGGAAAGAATGCTATGGATTATGGAGGGACGCACTTTCTGCTATGGTTAATGGTGGTGGAACAGACAAAAAGAATGTAGTATCTCCTGGAAATGTTCACGCACTTTTATACAAGAATACACAGCAACCCTGATGGCTGAGGTTCAGTTTTGCCTCCAAAGTTTCTAGCTGTAAAAACAAAGGAAAAATACAATCTTTTAGAAGAGGCACATTATTAAGTGGTATAATAAAACAAAAGCTGTAAAATGCTATAAGCTACAAAATGTCATAAACGTAAATTATGATTCTTATAATCTGATCGGCTTTCCTTAGAGGAGGGAGGGTGCTGGTATGCAGCTATCCCACATGTGTCTAAGCCCCATGGTGCATGGGCAGGTCCCTTCTTCCAGCGCGTTCATCCCTAAAGAGTAGGGATACTTTTGCCCCACTCTGGGTTCCACTTTGTTAACTGGACTCTGAAGTGACACTGCTCTGCCTTCTGCCAGCCCCTGCCTGGTGCACTGCTGTCTATAGCCTGAGACCTGTTTCTTAGAGGCACACTTTAAAAGCTACCCAGCAGTCTGCACTATCACCTTCTGCTTTCTCTTTCTCAGCAAAACCCAAACTTCATGCAGGTGACCCATCTTGGTCCATCTCACTAATTATGTAACATGAGCAGCCTTGCCTGACCCTCACAGGTGCTGGCCAAAGAGGCAGAATGAAATTCTTGCCATGGAGAGTTTTCTACATTTTTAAATCTTCCCAAATTTGACATTCTTCAGGTATTTACCTTCAGGTTCTTAACTAGTAGCTATTGGGTTCTTGTTACATATGAGGGATCTTCAAAAAGTTCATAGTAAATGCATATTATGAAGAAACAGTACATGCTTTTAGAATGTTTTATATCAAAGTAAACTTTCATTCCATTTTCCATGATTTTTTGAAGTCTGCTCATATTTTTGATAAGGCATAAAATGATAGATTAAGAAAGGATCCTAGGCCGGTGCCGCGGCTCACTAGGCTAATCCTCCGCCTAGCGGCGCTGGCACACCAGATTCTGTCCCGGTTGCCCCTCTTCCAGGCCAGCCCTCTGCTGTGGCCAGGGAGTGCAGTGGAGGATGGCCCAGGTGCTTGGGCCCTGCACCCCATGGGAGACCAGGAAAAGCACCTGGCTCCTGGCTCCTGCCATCGGATCAGCGCGGTGCGCTGGCCGCAGTGCGCCGGCCGCGGTGGCCATTGGAGGGTGAACCAACGGCAAAGGAAGACCTTTCTCTCTGTCTCTCTCTCTCACTGTCTACTCTGCCTGTCAAAAAAAAAAAAAAAAAAAAAAAAAAAAAAAAAAAAGAAAGGATCCTAAAGATTACTTTGACCAATTCTGTTATGTGACATTTGAGCTCAGTCTCATGAGTTTTCTTGAGGCCCAGAAAAGTCAAGTGAATTGTTTAGAGCTATGCAGTCAGGGAGAATTTGAGCCCAGTGTACAGCTCAAGCCATGAGTCTCAGATAAGAATTTCTCCCATTCCCATGCTACATCCCAGAGCTCTCCTTAATTAGCATAAGAGGGAAACTGAGACATAGATATGGATAGATGATAGATGATAGATAGATGATAGATAGATAGATAGATAGATAGAAGCTTATGTTTCAAAACATTAGCCCTCGCTGCTGGGAAAAAATAAAGCTGTAGTATGGCTGTGAGATATTCTGTGTTAGACCTCTGAATGTGGAGCTTCTGTCTGCTTTGTATAAATGTGCCAGCCATATGTATACCTATTGTATGCGGTGTGACCATGCTGAAGCATGGCTACATTTAACAGTGTTATTCCACAGCTTTTTTTCTCCCCCTCAAATGGTTGGGAAGTTACAGCCATCATGAAACTTTGAAGAAGCATGGGTACTTAATGTTCTATAGATGACTAAGACTTTGCAAAGGCTATTTTTGCTGCTGCTGGCACCTGGTTATCTTAGAAATGTAGATAAAATTCAGATTTTGATAAACTGTAACAATGCTATCAACATTGGGTAAAAGCATCCTATATTGTGCTGGTATTGTAAAGAAACAGATCAGGAAACTGTATTGATCTAGAACTATTCCAGCTTGTCTTCTTCTTTTGCCTTGATAAGGCCCTATATTGACTGTGTGCATTGTGAGTGACTCTTAGAGCCCATCCTGGGAGGAGGAGGGTGTCTGCAGGGTGCTGGGGACCTGCAGAAGCCAGGCTGCCTGGCTCCTGTGACGGGAGGTTTGCTAAGCAACCGGGGGGAGCTTTCAAACAAGCCTGGAGCTCCGTGCCTGGCCTGGGGCCATTCCCGGAGAAGGCAGGGAGGTGCAGTAAATTAGAATTGGACGGTAATGGCTGACGCGTTACCCTTTCAGGAGTGTTGATGTTTTATGGCAAGAGGTTTGTTTGTACAGAACTAATCAGTCCATGTAGGGGTTTATTAGCTAATTGGTCAGGATCAAAAACTTATAAAAAGCACTTGGAAAACAGTCATCTGTGATTACAGTTAGGAAAAAACTTTTACGATGAAGTCAGAAGTGTTGATCTTTGAGAACGCCTGCCAACTTGCATATAAATTTGTGTGGGAAGAAATACATTTAAAATAGGTCCTTCTATACTAAGCTTAAAAAAAGACTTCTGCAAGTGAGAAAAGAACAGACAGCATAGGTCTTACTGGGTCATAACTAACACTTTAAGACTTGAAATTCCAGACCAGCTCTAAGGCCATCCAAATGTCTGCCGTGACATTTCATTAGAAAGATTAGACGTTACTCCAGACATCTCAGGCCACCCCCACACAGAACAAAGAGAACTTTTCTTTAACTCTTTCATTTGTTTGTTTTATTAACAGCTACTGAGGGACATTATTGCATATATCAGTGTGAACCTATTTTCTAGGTGCTTCAGACCTAGTTATCTTGGGGTACTGTGCAGGCCATGTTTGTATATAAATACAAACATAGTAATACCTAAAGTAACTTCAGAAATCTTGCGTAATTGCTTGTTCTCCTTCATGAGCTAAGCTACATTCCATAGCAATGTGCTCTTATTCTACACTGTTATTGCCTGATTATGGTGCTTATAATGTAATAAACACACTTGTGTAATTAGCAGTTTTCCATAGAAGATTATAAGCTCTGTGATAAAAGAACCGTTTCTATTTTCTTCACTATTTCTTTGCCAGCAATTAGGGAAATGCCCAGACCTTGCCTATATAAAGGAAAAAAGAAAAAAAGAAAGGAAGAGGTAGAGAATGAAAGAGAAAGAGGGAAGAGGAGAGGGAGGAAAGATGGAAGGAAAGAAAGGAGAGAGGGAATGAGCAGAAAGAGGAAGAGAAGCAAAAAACAAAATTCCAGTGTGTTGCCTACTATTTATTTGCCACAAAAATAAAGAACTGACCAATTCTTTGGATCTTTTCAATTTTAGGTGAATAATTTGCTTGGTAATTGAATTATTTATATTTCTAAGTTTATAGAGGCAACAATTAAATGTATGCGTTTTTAAAAATATTTATTTATCTTAAAGGCAGAGTTACATAGAGGCAGAGAGAGAGAGAGAGAGACAGAGAGACTCAGAAAGAGAGAGAGGTCTTCCATCCGCTGGTTCACTCTCCAGATGGCCAAAACGGCCAGAGCTGTGCTGATCCAAAGCTAGGAGCCAGGAGCTTCTTCCTGTCTCCCATATGAGTACAGGGGCCCAAGAGCTTAGGCTTCTTCCACTGCTTTCCCAGGCCATAGCAGAGAGCTGCATCAGAAGTGGAGCAGCCAGGACTTGAACCGGCACCCATATGGGAAGCCAACACTGAAGGCAGTGGCTTTACCCACCACGCCACAGTGCCAGCCCCTAAATGGATGACTTTTAAGAAAATCAAATAGTGTCTCAAAGTTTTAAAGCCATGAAGTCCCATTTTTAAAAAGATGTATTTATTAATATATTTTATGTAAAAGGCAGAGTGACAAACAGGGAGAGAGATGGAGAGAGGTCTTGCAACCACTGGTTTACTCCTCAAATGGCAGCAACAACTGGGGCTGAGCCAGGACAGAGCTAGGTTGCTAAGCAACCGGGGGGTTTCAAACAAGCTTGGCTCTTCCTGACTGGCCTGCTACCATTCCGCAAAAAACCAGGAGCCAGGAACTCCATCCTGGTCTCCCATGTGGGTAGCAGGGACTCAAATACTTGAACCATTATCCACTGCTTCCCAGGAGCATTAGCAGGGAAGATTAGAAGTGAAGTAGCTGGGACTTGAACCATCTGATACAGGATGCGGGTGTCCCAAGTGGCACCACTATGCTCACCTCCAAACCATGAGGTTTCTACTCTCAGTCTTGGCTAATTATATTGGGGTAAAAAAGGAACATTAGAGGTCTTCAAAAATTTAATGGAAGAGTATATTATGAAAAAACCTATGCATGGATTTAAAAATTTTTGCAGCAAAATAAACATCTTTCCTAGAAAACTTTTGAAGTATCCTTTATTGTTTGGTTGTATTTTCCTAAGAAAAAACAAAAGTGGAGAGCTGGCTTTCAGTTTTTTTTTAAAAACATCTTTTTTTATTGAGCAAGCTAGCTCTTTCTTTCTTTTTACTTATTTATTTTTCATTTTGGAAGAAACAGAGATCTCCCATCTGCTGAGTCACTACCCAAATATCTCCAACAGTGGGACTTGGCCAGGCCAGAGCCTGAAGCCCAGAACTCAGTCCAGGTCTCCCACATGGTTGGCAGGGGCCCAACTACTTGAGTTATCGCCTGATGCTTTCCAGAGTGCACGTTGACAGGAAGCTGGAATGGAGAACAGAGCCAAGACTCAAACCCAGGTATTGCTATTACAGGATGCAAGTGTCCCGAACAGCATCCTAACCACTGCACAAAATACCCACCACTTGTGGTTTTTTTTTTTTTTTTTTTTTTTTTTTTTTTTTTTTTGACAGGTAGAATCATAGACAGTGAGAGAGACAGAAAGGTCTTCATTCCATTGGTTCACTCCAAATGGCTGCCATGGCCAGCGCTGTGCCAATCTGAAGCCAGGAGCCAGGTGCTTCCTCCTGGTCTCCCATGCGGGTGCAGGGCCCAAGCACTTGGGCCATCCTCCACTGCCCTCCTGGGCCACAGCAGAGAGCTGGACTAGAAGATAAGCAACCGGGACTAGAACCCGGTGCCCATATGGCATGCCGGCACCACAGGCGGAGGATTAACCAAGTGAGCCATGGCGCCGGCCCCCACCTCTTGGTTTTTAACAGAAGAATTTTTACTTTATTTCTTTCTCAGTTGAATTCTGCCCCAAATCTTCATCTTGCTGTTTGTACAAATAGAGTCCATCACTTATCTCCCAAGGATCTCTAAAATTGCGATAACTTTCCTCTGTGCTATGAATGAAATAAAAAATATATGTATAGTTTTACAATAGAACTAAATAGTGACTATCATATTTCATACATAGATTGATAAGCAATGTCAAACTCCATTAATTACAAGCCTCAGCACACTGATTTGTCTTGGATATGTCTATTTGGTTGCTGATATATTTTCTCCATCCTGCTTTTAGAAGAAAAAGACAGACAACAAAAGCAAATGGCTGGTGTTAATTTAGTAAATCAGAATTACATCTTCAGCATTGAACTGCTGTAATACATGTTTATGATGACAAACATCTTTAGATTAATGTTCATTACAATGGCTCTGTAGACTTGTAACTAAGAATTTCCAGGGAAGCTGCCATGTGTATAACATTGTCTAGGCAGTGAAGCAGAGATGAGATGTGCTGTATATGTGCTACCAGTACTGAAACATTCACTGGGCGTTTATCACAGGCCAGATGTAAAGCTAAACTTTTATATGTGTTTGCCTCATTTAATCCTTACCAAAGTCTTATTAGGAAGACTTCCCCCTCACTTTACAGATCACTTGGAAAAGATCATAATTAGAATTTTAACATAAATTTGATGCTGAGATTTTCATCAGTTGTTCTAGTTACCATATTTTAGCACCTTCTGTCTTCTCCGTTGCTTCCTTTACACCCTTACTTTTAAACTTGATTGGACGTATTTTCCTTCAGCATTTACGTATCTTCAGGGAATAAATTGCAGCTTTAAACAACACCACCACAAATCTTTACCATTCTTACTAGAACACAAGCTGCTTGAAGTCATGGCGCAGGATTTGTTCTATTTGTTGCAAGGGTCTAGCACAGTTCCTGTAATCTAGTGGAATTCAGTAAATATTTATTTGCTAAATGAGTGGATATCTCTGGGTTTATTGCCATTATTAGATTACAGGCACCTCTGAGAGGGAAATGTCTGACTTGTGACTTTTTTTAGAAAACTTTTATTTAATAAATGTAAATTTCAAAATTACAACTTTTGGATTATAGCAGTTTCCCACCCCATAACCTCCCTCTCACCCACAAACCATCCCATCTCCCACTCCCTCTACCATCCCATTCTTCATTAAGATTCATTTTTAATTATCTTTATATACAGAAGATCAACTTAGTATATACTAAGTAAAGATTTCAACAGTTTGCACCCACACAGACACACAAAGTATAAAGTACTGTTTGAAGACTAGTTATACCGTTAATTTGCGTAGTACAACACATTAAAGACAGAGGTCCTACATGGGGAGTAAGTGCACAGTGACTCCTTTTGTTGATTTAATAATTGACACTCTTATTTATGACGTCAGTAATCATCCGAGGCCCCTGTCATGAACTGCCAAGGCTATGGAAGCCTCTTGAGTTCACAAACTCCGACCTTATTTAGACAAGGCCATAATAAAAGTGGAAGTTCTCTCCTTCCTTCAGAGAAAGGTACCTCTTTCTTTGATGGCTGGTTCTTTCCACTGGGATCTCACAGAGATCTTTCATTTAGGTCATGTTTTTTTGCCACAGTGTCTTGGCTTTCCATGTCTGAGAAACTGTCATGGGCTTTTTATCCAGTTCCGAATGCCTTAAGGGCTGATTCTGAGGCCAGAGTACTATTTAGGGCATTTGCCATTCTCTGAGTCTGCTGTGTATCCCGTTTCCCATGTAGGATCATTCTCTCCTTTTTAATTCTATCAATTATTATTAGCAGACACTGGCCTTATTTACATGATCCCTTTGACACTTACACAGATGACTTAAATTGATATTTTTTGAATTAAGGATAAAAATGAAGGTAATTTACATAGAGAATTTTATTATTGTAAGAAGTATTAAATTTGATCTATTATGTAATGTTAATGAGGATACAAGAATAATATTACATCTTAGTTACACAGTCAATATAGATAAATACTTTGTAGAATTTTTCAAGAAAAAACATAGTTTATTGGATTCTCATGATTACCCTGATGAATTAGAAACTCCTAAATAAAGAAATTGGTAATTGAAGAGTTTGTGACTTGTTCACAGAGTATCCATGGTAGAGCTGAGATGAGAACAAAGGTCTTTTGAATGCTAGTTTGGGTCCTTACTCTCATACTTATACTATTACAACAGCTGATATTTCAATTTATGTGAATTCTTAATTCCTCAGTTATCTGGGATCATTATGTCATTATTATTTTTATCAAACAATTAGAAAATGGTAAGTTCCTTTGTGAAAACTATTATAGGTACATAGTGTATTCCCAAGAAGCTTGACTTCTCCTAGGAGGGAAAAAACAATTCAGCATTGAAGTGAATCCATAGCACTCTATAAAGCAAATTGTATGAAGAATTAATCTCTGTTGTGTAGATCAGAATTAGTCTGGAGTAAGTGAGGCATAGAAATTGTGGAAGCAAATCAGGTTCCCAGAAACTAACTCCATACCCACGCGTTAGTATCCACCTCTATACAATTCATCTATTCCCATTCCTTTGGCTTATTGAATCAAGAACTCTGGCTGAGTTTGCCAACAAATGCCTCGGGCTTTTATGCAATGCCTAGTGTAGGGCTACCCCAATACATAATAGAAAAATCAATGAATATTTGTTCACTTCCTAGGTGAAAACTCCTTACTGTATTAGTCATTAATTTAAATTTGGTGAGTTTCAGGTTTTTTGTCCCTGAATTAAATACTTGCCACTGGTCAAAATTTTTACTTGTTATAAAACCATTCTGTTTTTATCACCCATTTTGGAAGCTGTGAACCTAGCAGAATGAAGTGCCAGCTGCTGCAAACCATTTGATTTTGCTGTCTTTTCATTTTTGTCATCTTTCCCCCCAGCAGGTATCTTTTTTTTAACTGAAATGGTGGCATTTCCAAGCACACTTCCAATAATGTGCTTTCAACTATTTTTAAGAACTTTTGCTTCAAAGATCCCAGGATGTTCCAAAATAGATAAGAGCATTTTCTTTGACCTACCTGTGTTCTTAGCGGCACCATTCACCCCACAAAGAAAAAGGAAGGCATTATTTAAGGTGAATTCAAAAGAACATTCTAGTTTGGGAAAGGAAATGTTCTAAAAAGTTTCCTGTCTTCAGAATTAAAGCAGAGTTTTGATCATATAAATTTATATGTATCTGACTAGTTATTGTTAATAATCAAGTAAGATGTTTCATCTTATAAAAATGAGCATCTTGATGTGATTTATCTTCTAGTTGTAAAACTTAAATTACTTAGACTGGTTCTTGTTTACTTTAGCCAACAAATATCCAGATTTAATGCTTTATAGATAATCAAGTCTTTTAACCTGATTAAATAAGAAATCTTCAAAGGAACTCTGCACAGTCTGAATTTCTGATTAATGCCTGCCATAAAATGGTGTTTTGTATGTCAACATTAAGTTGAAATGTAAGAACTCGTATTTAAGAATTTGTATTCAAAACTGGAATAGTTGGCCGGCGCCGCGGCTCACTAGGCTAATCCTCCGCCTAGCGGCGCCAGCACACCAGGTTCTAGTCCCGGTCGGGGCGCCGGATTCTGTCCCGGTTGCCCCTCTTCCAGGCCAGCCCTCTGCTGTGGCCAGGGAGTGCAGTGGAGGATGGCCCAAGTGCTTGGGCCCTGCACCCCATGGGAGACCAGGAAAAGCACCTAGCTCCTGCCATCGGATCAGCGCGGTGCGCCGGCCGCAGCGCGCCGGCCGCGGCGGCCATTGGAGGGTGAACCAACGGCAAAGGAAGACCTTTCTCTCTGTCTCTCTCTCTCTCTCACTGTCCACTCTGCCTGTCAAAAAAAAAAAAAAAAAACAAAAAAACAAAAAACAAAAAACAAAAAACAAAAAAACAAAAAAACAAAAAACTGGAATAGTTAAGTAACTGTTATTAATAAAAGTAGCATATAAGTGGTTCACAGTTCACTGGCATCATCGTATTAAAACAGGAACCCATCGTTTTCTTTTTTATTCATTTATTTGAGAAGCAGAGAGAAACACACACAGAGTTGGAGATAGAGATAGGGAATGCTTTCATCCTTTGATTCACTCCCCAGATGCCTGCAATGGCCAAGCCTGGAGCTGGGAACTGGGGCCAGGTCTCTCCCATGGAAGACAGGAACCCAGTCACTTGATACATTACCTTTACCTCCCAGGGTGTGCTTTAGTAGGAAGCTGGAGCCAGAAGCTAGAGTCAGGAGCTGGAGCTAAGTGTTGAACCCAGGCCCTTGGACATGAGGTGCAGGTATCCTAACTGGTGCTCTAAGTGCTGGATCATTTGACTGTCGCAGTCACCCTTCTTTATAGAATGTCTGTAACAAATTTTCCAAAGACCTTGTGTGATCCTTAAAATAACATTTCCTACTTCTTTTTTAAAAGATTTATTTATTTATTTGAAAGGCAGAATTATAGAGAGGCAGAGGCAGAGGGAGAGAGAGAGAGAGAGAGAGGTCTTCCATCCACTGGTTCACTCCCCAGATGGCTACCATGGCCAGAGCTGTGCTGATCCAAAGGCAGGAGCCAGGAGTTTCTTTCACATCTCACATGCAGGTGCAGGAGCCCAGGAACTTGGGCCATCTTCTACTGCTTTCCCAGGCCATAGCAGAGAGCTGCATCAGAAGTGGAGCAGTCAGGACTCGAACTGGAGCCCATATGGGATGCCGGCACCACAGTGCTAGCCACCATTTCCTGCTTCTCTGTGCTGTGGGAATCTTGTACATGAACATGTTCCCCACTGAAAATTCACAAATTTACTTTTAAATTAGAAAATACTAAAATCTATCTTTTCTTAAAACTGAGTAAAATAATATAAAAATAATTTTTCAAGGGAGACAAGTGAAAACATTTTATGTCAGTGCTGAAAAAAAATAACTTTTGGGTTTTCTTGAATTCTTTGAATTCAAATTCAAAGGGAAGCCTTACCTTCCTTTACTGATATGCTGGGAAGACAGTATTTATTATAGAATTCCAAAGATGGACAATATAAATTTCAATAAAGCAGGAATAAGATAGTACCTTTAAATAGTGGTATTTAGGGTAGTACATTCTGGAAATGAAAATATTTATACAGCATTTTTGGCAAACAGACAAGGCTGCTGCTGCTGTGGGGTCTTGTTCTATCCATGTCCCTGCCCAGCTGCCCTGAAGACTGAGAGGAGAAAAGAAATCAACACCCTCAGCACATCAATGGGCCACAAATCAGCAGCTGGGAGGGTTCTATCCTAGAGGCCAGGTTGATGCTAATGTCTGTGCTCAGTACACCATGTGGTTTTCACTTCTTACTTTAAATCCACAGATAATTGGAGGGTGGTAAAATGTGAACCTAGTTAAGGGTGACTTACTAATGTGGGTCAAATACCAGCTCTATAGAACCAAGATTATGAGAGATTGGAAAAGAGTGTGCAAAATAGTTTATGGCTTTTACAGTTCTAGTGTTGAGAAGTTACCAAAATCTTAAGCAAATCAAGAAATTATTAATGCATTAAATATTGTAAACTCAAAGGTCATTAATATTGTAGGATTTCTAAATTGGTTGTAAGTGCTTTTTCTCACTAACAATAGTCCTGCAAGGAAGAAGACGATTAAGATTATGCAGCTAGGATGGAAAGTTTTCCACAAAACTGTGTTCAGTTTGCTTTAAATCTTTATTAAGTTTTTAGTTGAAGTATTGGTAACATGGTTTGTTCTGAAGGAGATAACTGGTGGCCATGAAAGCCAGTTCTTATCTATAAATTGAGATTTATATGATTCAGAGGTCAGTTTGAGAGGAATCTCTTGGTTGCTAAGTGGAACCCTGCTGCAAAGCACAGCTGATCTTTTTTATTTTCTTTCCAAGGATGGGATATTACTTTATACATATTTGGATAAGAATCAGAGTTTGCATGTGTCAAAATATATTCAACTGCGTAAATCAAAAGGTGATTTCATTGGCTCATATAATTACCAAGTATGTTGGGAGAACTCGCTTAGGCAAGGTCTGATCTGCTGGTTCCCGTCCTGTGACCCACTCTAGTGCTTTTTGTCTTCAGTTCTTTGTTTGGTTTTATTATCGTAAACTTCATTCTAGGCAGGCTTTCTCCCTGTGTTACCAAGATGACTGCCAGTTACTGTAGAGGCTACATGTTTTCCTAGTGATAGCTGGTGGGAGGAAAGCCTATTTGTTCCAGAATTCCCAAGCCATTGGATAAAGAAAGGATGAAGTCATATGTTCACTCCTGACCCAGTCAGGGTGGCCAGAGAAATGGGTACACCAAAACTTAGCCTAGCTTCAACCTCCAGGCCCCCAATGCTCAAAGGAGATGCCAGTGAACTACATGGATGATTAAATGGAAATTGGTGGCTGTTAGGATGCTGAGACTGGATGCTGCAAACATACCCAACCTCCCAGTGAATCTCAGGAATAGAATGAGACTTGACTCTTCAGTCAAATGCCTTTCTCACTGATCAAACCTCACAACACATTAATGCAAATTGGTCATTTAACTGCTTGCAGGTATCACTTGGGACAAGGAGCCTGAGCCGTTCACATCTTCTGGGACAACCTGTTTGAATTTTGAGTGTTTTTCTTTGCAAAGACCTTCCTTACGTGGAGGATACATTTGCTTCCCCTTGCTTGCTTTCTTTCTTTCTCTCTCTCTCTCTCTCTCTCTTTCTTTCTTCTTCTTTTTTTTGACAGGCAGAGTGAACAGTGATAGAGAGAGAGACAGAGAGAAAGGTCTTCCTTTTCCATTGGTTCACCCCCCAATGGCCGCTGTGGCCGGCGCACCGCGCTAATCCGAAGCCAGGAGCCAGGTGCCTCTCCTGGTCTCCCATGCGGGTGCAGGGCCCAAGGACCTTGGCCATCCTCCACTGCCCTCCTGGGCCGCAGCATTAGTTCTTATTTTGTCTTTTTTATCCACCAAAAGTAAATTCAACCCTTCCAAGTTACAGTCTTTCTAAGGTATTATTGAAACAGTTACAATAGTCTTCCTAAAGGCTCTTTTCTGCTGGCTCAACATCCCCATTCTCTCATCTGTTCTTAATATTAAAAGGTATAAAACACTCTCTCACTCTTTTGGCCACTCTGCTTTGTATAAATTCTGGTTAGTCAATTCCAAATTCAGACACACACTTCAATGATCCTGACACAGAGACTCCCAGGGTGGCTGTTGGGAAGTAGTTTATTGCTCTAAGTGTGAGTGGAAAGAGACTGAAGAAAAGGAGGCTAAATCTTGTGCAGAATACCTTTAACAGCAGTCTGCAGAGGAAGCTGTCTCAGAGATGATTACCTAAACCCAAAGATCCATAGCCAGAACATGTGCAAAAAAAATGTGTTTTGAACATCTCTGACATTTAATATGGGGTTTTAATTGCTTATTTTTTAGTTGGAGGTTTCAAACCTGAAATTGTAAAATTTAATGCTTTTGGTATTTTAATCAATAAGTGAAGCATTTTAATTCTTCTTGTATTACTTTTAAAAGTATAATATGGAAATGACCTTGTTCAGATTCTGTTGTAATTTGAACTCTCTAGTTTTCACCCTTCTATGAGTGCAATAGAGGGACACCCTTCCAGGACGCCCAGCTTGAAGCATATTCTAAGGAAAATTTGACAATCAGGTGGTACCACAGCTGTTTTATGGGGGCAGGCCACGTGCTTCCACCTCATTTTCCATTCTCCCCACCAAACCCCATCACTGCCACGTAGAAACACAGAGGAAATGGCTTTCTCCTTACAGCCTAGTATCACTCACAATAACTGGCAAGTTCGTAGTGTTCCTCCCTTTTCCCTTTCGTTGGATATTTATACTGGTGTTAACTCAAAAGGACTGGTACCAGTCAGACAAAGAAGTGGGAAGGAGTTGAGCATTGATTTAAGGAAAGCGTGGAACGAGGTGTCTGACACGCCTCTCTCCATCTGCTCCACCACAAGTGTACTCACACAATGCACTGCAAGCCTCCACCCTCAATGTGACTGTTAGTCTAAGCACCACCATCTGCCCCCTGGAATTCCTGTGGTGGCTTCCAAACTAGGCTTTTCCTACCCTCTAGTCCAGATGACTTTACACTGCAAACAGGGGCATGCCTTTATGTGCTCAAAATTCTTCCATTGTTCTTCACTGCGCTTGGGATGAAATTCAGGCACCTCTCAGACTCTGAGAGGCTCTGCCTATGTACCCAGGCCCATCTTCATTCTCTTGATTGCCTAATGCAGTCCAGATATCCCCATTTCCTTTCATTTCCCGTGCTAGAATACGTCTTTTCTGCGTCAGCACCCTTGCACAGACCCTCTGTTCTGCTTGGAACACTCAGACTGACTAAATCCTACTAATAATTAGTTCTCAGTCAGTGTCACTTACTCTTTAGTCTTTTCTGATGTCCCCTTTGAGGACCCCATGTTATATTCTTTAAAAATATCCCCCAGTTTTCCTTCAGAACAACTATGTGTATACTGTTTGGAGTGTTTGAAGTCTGCCCCTGCAGAAGTGAGTTTGTTCACTACTGAGCCTCCAGGTTGTAGTCAGACTGAATGGGTGTTGGTCTTTGTGCCCGCCCTTGATAGTTCTGGGATGTGGAATGCTTAGTGCCAGTTTCTATACCTGTTTACAGAAAATATGTGTTGAGAAAATATGATTACCTTTTTTCAATGGTTAACCACAATATCCATGTAAAATACTAAATGGAGTACCTGGCACATAGTATGTATTCAACCTATATCATTATTATTTTACTATTATTATTTTAGGATATTTATTTACTGTACATGAAAGTCACTAGGAAATAATACTAGTTTCTTGAATGATCCTAAGACATTTCTAGAAAAGTTGTTATACTAGTCAGAACAGTACTACAAAAATTTGTTTCTAACTGGTAGCCTCACTGTGGTTCTCCCTGAGTGTTTCTTTTAAATTGTTAAGCATTTCAAGGTATCCAAACTAATAAATCACTTGTTCTCTGCTTCAGAGATTCTCTTAAAATATTTGAAATTTTTTTTAATTTACAGAAAATATTTAAGTTCTTACATTCAGATGCCTTGAAAAATAACTCACCATCATTTTGTAATATTTCCCTTGAGATGCTAAGTTGAGCATATTTCAAAAAAGGGCACACTGGATGGGCCTCGTGACAAAGACATTTTGTTTTTATAAACGTCAACTGTGGAGCTAATGATAACCTTGCCTTTCTCCCCCTCTTTACTCACTCATTTCATGATGGGATTTCCACAGGGGAGTTTTTACCTTCGGCAGGATCTATACAGTGAAAGTACTGCTCTGTGTAAAGGGATTATGACACTGTATAGATTTTCACTGTCAGACACCTTCCTTTGCATAAATATTTATGTGAATTGAAGCACAGAATTTAAAATAGCCTTCAAGAAGCTGCACACTCTCCTTGACAACAACAACAACAAAAAAGTTTGTGTATTAACAGTTGGTTTAACAGTGTCTGGCATAGAGAAATAAAGACAAAAATACACTTTGGTCTTGCAGTATTTATAGCATTGCCAGTTTAACCATTGTGCCCTATTTAGGAATATTTTTTGAGTGAGCTTTATTTTCATATCCAAGAACAGAGTCTTAATTTGGTGGCAGTGAAGCTCATGCTAACTGCAAAAGGCATCAGAATATGCTTATAACATGCTCTTCATGGAAGGACAGAGTGGGGCCTCATACTGATAGAAGTCTCCCTGGATTCTTGTACCTCCACATGAAAGACACTCGTGTCAATGAGGGAGCTAAGTGTTGGCAATGTGTTGCTAGCCTTTATATGTTTCTATAAGAAACTTTGTCTTACTAACGAAAAATTAAAATTAAACAAGAAATTTTGTATTTTTGAGTTTATAGGTAGAAAGGAAAGAGATGCCGTTTTGTAATCTTGTGTAATGCCTATACATTTTTAATTTAATAAATAGTGCTATTATTAGCAAATTGTTTAATTTAATAAAGAGTGCTATTATTAGAGAATGGACCAATCTCCATAATGCACATATTCTAGATAAGTGGAAACCAAACTAAAATGCATAATTACTTTATATTTTGAATTTTTCTAAAAGTTGTATGAATCTTTGAACTGAAAAGTAAAAACTATAAATAATTATATATGAATCTATGAAAAATGTACACTCACTCTCTTAACTTTTACTTCATAGAGTTTTATGACTCATGATTTAGCCTCCTTAGAGACTCTTTTCAACAATATTGTGAACATGCTGGCATTACACTAAGGGATACTAGACTGCCACATACAAAAAGCATTTTAACTTCCCTTTTATTTTGAAGCCTTCAGTCCTTCTGTCAGTGTGTATAAGCACATGTCCCTCTCTCTGTCCTCTCTTGTATTTGTATGTGTCAGAAAATAGATTTGTTCCTCAATTAAGAGTGAATTGGTTTCAGGTCGTTACCCAAAGGACTGTCCTGTGACTCCAGCATGAGAACTTTCATTTCTTCATTTCTTTAACAAATACAGTATGTATTAAATATCTACCATGTGCTTGTCGCTGGGCCAGGGAGAGAGTGGTAAGAAAACTGGTGTCGCCATTGAGGAAGAGGTATGTCTCCATATATTTATCTTGATGACTCTAATCCTTCCTCAAGGAAGCTTTTCTGATCACTGACTAGGGTTTCTCTTCTACATGCTACCTGTCTCAATGACTACCTACAGGATTTTAATGTGTAAAGGTGAATAAGTAATACACGGTGAGGCTCATGTCACTGATAGAACATTTTTATTCTATTTCCTGAAGGAGGAGACGTGCCACACCACGAGTGGCCATATGGGAAGGTACCAGTGCCATCCTGAAGGCAGGGAAGAACAAGGGGATGACATAGGTCACAGCCTTTGTTCTATTTTCCATGAATGAACCACGGGAAATAGGGTCTGACTGACTAGTTTGAATAATTCTGGGAGGCTATGGGACGGAGGAGCTGTTCCTAGTTATCTAGGTACCACCTAATGTTGGGTTGACTGAGGGCAGGGGAAATAAAGACTGGCTTGGTGTGTGAGAGTTAGACACAGGAGATAGTTGGGAATATGGATTAAAGATTGGTTGGTTTGCATATGAAAGGAGTACTGGAAGGTGAGTTGTTTATTATTTGTGGAATAAACTAGCTCTGGGAGGGGCATTGTCTCCCCAGTACACAAGCCTCCTCCCAACTCCAGAGATGTCAAAACATCATAAAACATAGAAAATAAAAACTGTGACTAATAGACTGCCCTACCAGCTGTTGTGGTCTGAAGCAAACCCTTGTCTCACTGTATTGTTCACATGTCCCAAACTTGCTAGATCATAGGTTTCTCTACAGCAGCCATCCTGTCTGGTTCTCCACTGTAATCCCAGGGTTCAGCTTGGTGTCTCTGACTGAGTGCACACTCAGTAAATATTAGCAGAGTGAAGTGGACATTTCTGAACCCAGCATGTATCATTAGTGTTTATGCTTCTAAATATAGATTTTTCTATTTTGATTAATTAAATTGGATTTTCATTTGGTTTAAGTGTGAGGGATCTATTTTTTTTTTTTTTATCTAAGTGCAGTTTAATCTGGCTCAGCATAATGTGTATTACTTAAAACCCTACAAAGAGGGCAACGGATCTCCATGTCTTTTGTGTGTCAGTTTAGTGGTTCCTTACAGGGGGCGATTTTGCCCTACAGGAGACATGTGGCTGTGTCTAGAGATGTGTTTGGTTGTCACAACGTGTATCTGTGGATGGAGGCTGTGGGTGCTGCTAAACATTCTAAGTACACAGGACAATCCTCCACCCCCTCCCCCTGGAATTATCCTATCTGGAAGGTCACTTGTGCTGAGGTTAAAAATTCTTTCATTAGAGGATGGTGTGTTTGACAAGTTTACCTTAAAAGACCTCACACAACCAACTATGTGCCCAGACCCTGGCGTGAAGCAGTTCCAAGATAACTGAGATCTTAGAGGTGAAGACAGCAGCCCTGAGGTGAAAAGTAATTTTCAGAGAATATAAGCTATAAGGGAGAGGTCCAGTGTTTAAGCAAATACCAAGAAATGCAACCTATGGGATTGAGACAGCATGGAAATACCAAAGCAAGGGTTTAGAATGAGAACTGGAATTATGGGTGGTTTAGTGGTTTAGTTGATAGATAAAAGGTATGACTATTTTTTTAAAGATTTATTGTTTATTTTGAAAAAACTTACAGAAAGAGAAGGAGAGACAGAGAGAGCAAACTCCCATCCGCTAGTTCACTCCTCAGATGGTCACCATAGCCAGGGCTGGGCCAAGCTGAATCCAGGAGCTTCATCTAGGTCTTCTATATGGGTGGCAGGGACCCAAGCGCTTGGGCCATCCTCCACTGCTTTCCCAGCTTCATTAGCAGGGAGCTGGATCAGAAGTGGAGCAGCCAGGACAAGAAACAGCGCACATATGGGATGCTGGTGTTGCAGGCTGCGACTTTACCTGCCATGCCACAATGCTGGCCTGAAAGTTGTGATTTTAAATTCACATACATTAAGTAGAGAGGGGGAACAAGTATATAGACCTTGTCACTCCAAAGTTGCTGTATTTGAAATTGGAGTTGTCTTCTTATGCCAACATGTTACTGTTGATCAAAGCAATACTTGTAAGGCAGGCATTTGATTTTAGAAAAAAAATTAAGTTAATTGGACCTACATAAGTTGAAGTAAGAAGGTCATTCATGCGCCTAATAGAATTTTCATAAAAATTGAAGGTAAGTTATAAGTTAAATAAATCTGGAGCTCATGTTTTGGCACAGTGGGTAGGCTGCAGTCTGCTTCCCTGGCATCCCATACAAGTACCAGTCCAAGTCCTGGCTGCTCCGCTTCCAATTCAGTTCCTTGTTAATGTACCTGGGAAAGCAGTGAGGGTGGCGTAAGTGCTTGGTTCCCTGCCACTAACTTGGGACACTCAGGTGGAGTTCCAGGCTCCTGGCTTCAGCCTAGCCTGGCCCTGGCCATCGTAGCCATTTGGAACATAAGCAGCAGATGGTTTCTGTCTCTCCTTCTCCCTCTCTCCCTCTCTCTCCCTCTCTCCCTCTCTCTCCCTCTCTCTCCCTCTCCCTCTTTCCCTCTCTCCCTCTCTCTCTCTCTCCCTCTCCCTCTCCCTCCCTCTCCCTCTTCCTCTCCCTCTCCCTACCTCTCTCCTTCTTCCCCCACCTCTCTGAAACTCTGCCTTTCAAATAAATAAGTAAATAATTTTTTAAAAAATCTGACTCTAAAGGAAATTCAGAAAGTAGTTGCCTTAGGCCAAGTCATCACCATTGGGTTAAGTTTATAACCTCTCAAGGTGACTGTTTTCAGGATAAATGCTCATATTGAGGTTTGAGTATTAGCAAAACATTGCTTGATAATCATGTTGCTTTTAGTGCTATGTACATATGTGGAAGTAACACCAAGCTTGTGTGCAACCTAATTTCTGTTAGAGGGAGAATGTTTAGGATAAATATTATTCCTTTTTATATATTAAAGTTTCATTTTTTAAGCTGTGATACCACAATTCAGAATGTAGAAATTCCCAGACTAGAGGAGGGATTTTATCCATCAATTCTTTTCTTAGATGTCAGCTTTACTTTAGCTGCACAGGCCTAATCTAGGATAGCTTTTTCAGTGTGAAATCATACACATCAGGTAGATTGGTATTTTATTGGGAAAATTAAGAAAATAAAGCTTCAAGTCTATTCCTAGAGTACCAATTCATTGCAATTTGCTTGGACCTGTGTTGATTTTAAAACTGAAAGTCGTACTTCCTAGGAAACTCCTTAATCCCATCAAATTGAGTTATCCCAACTTCCAGTTCCAACTCCTCCGAAATCAATGGATCCTCATAATAAGTAAAGGAAATTGAGTGGATGTGGTGGAGCAACTTGAATCAAATGAAAACAGGCAGAGCTTCTCACTAACTTATGTACTGATTCAAGATAGAAATTAGAAATTCTGCTTTATGGTGATGGTTCAGGTTGTGTTTTACCAACCAATGATAACAGTAACAAAAATAATAATATAATTTTATAAATTTAATCCAGCGTGCTTAAAGTAGTTGTTTTGGTTCTGTTAGAAATCTGTTGACAGCTAATGTCCATGGACATGGATAGAATTGTGTTTCATAAAACTAAGCTTTAGTTTATCAGTGACATAGTGGGGTATGTTTAGCAATTTTATACAATGCATGAAAAACATGTTATGGTGGAGTTTAGCTGAGAGACAGAGAGCTTCCATCTTCTGGTTCACTCCCCAAATGCCTACAATGGCCATGGCTGGGCCAGGCTGAAACCAGGAGGCAGGAACTCAAACCAGGTCTCCCACATGGGTGGCAGAGGTGCACGGACTTCAGTGATCACCTGCTATCTCAGGGTACACATTAGTAGGAAGAATTCAAAACATACCACCACAGAGGGAGTATTCAGAATTACACAGTCAGGAGAGAGGATGGTGTAATGGTTAAGCACTGGATTCCAGGGCCCTGTGTTTACATCATGCCTACCACTTCCTTGTCTATGATCTTGGCTAGTTGTTAGCCTCACTTAACCTCAGTACCTTCATAAAACAAACAAGCATACTTACAGTATTTATCTCCTGGCATTGCTATTCCTTAAGTAATAATGATTTATTAGGGCTGGCACTGTGGCACAGTTGGTTAACACCCTGACCTGAAGCACTGGCATCCCATATGGGTGCTGGTTTGAGACCTGGCAGCTCTACTTCTGATCCAGCTCTCTGCTATGGCCTGGGAAAGCAGTGGAGGATGGCCCAAGTCCTTGGGCCTTTGCACCCATGTGGGAGACCTGGAAGAAGCTCCTGGCTCCTGACTTTGGATAGGCGCAGCTCTGGCTGTTGTGGCCAATTGGGGAGTGAACCATCAGATGGAAGACCTCTCTCTCTCTCTCTCTCTCTCTCTCTGTAACTCTGACTTTCAAATAAATAAATAACTCTTTAAAAAATGATGATTTATACTGTTTAACACTATTCCAAGATATAATAATCATTATTACTTACATGAGAAGCTTTTATAGTGATATGTTCTGACTATATTTAAGATTTATGCTGTCCCTTTAACTTATTTCTTGTATTCTTTGCAGAGGGTCATATTTCAAGAAATAGATAAAGAATTTTGACAAAGGATATACGTGAGTCTAGTTCTCAAAAGTCAATAAAACATGGACAGAAAAAAAAATCATCCATGTCATAAAACCCTTTGCAAATGCTCCCAAATCAAGATGAAGTAAGGGGGAAAAAAACCCTAAACATCTAATGACTACATATTGGACAGAAAGAAAAAAAAGGGAAAGGAAGGGACATCCAGCAAGCAAGTTACTTGCATAGAATAAGTAGCTCCAGATGCCATAACCTTAAAGATAATAGTCTGCTGTGTGTGAATGATATTATTTTCTGTGTGAGACCTCCCTTGGAAGGTTTAGAAAGAAAGGTAGAACATCAGGATAAAATAACACTTGCTGCCAAAATGAGGGCTCAAGATGTGCTGTTCCGTGAGCTCTGCAGGTTTGTGAATATAGCTGAGAGATGACTAGGATAGATAAGGGACTTGTTTTTTTTTTTTTTGCTCTCTCTATGACCCAGTTTTAGAAATCTGCTGCCCAAAAAGATAAGAACAACTGTTATTGAAGCTTTGCACAGTGTGGCAGTCATCTTCTGGATTGGTCTCTGCTTTCCTATGTGGTCCCTACATGCTGTTAGCTCATTGTTGATTTCTATCTGTAGCATGAAATCAGTAGTTAAATGCTTATCCTTTTTATGGTTTTTAACCTTTGTAAGAATTGGTATATTTGATGTCTTCATTAAAGTTTTTAGAGATAGTAAAATCCTAGAAAGTTAAAGTATGCAAACTCCTTATAATTGCACTCCAACATTTCAAATCCAAGACAAAATAATTTAGCATGTTCTCTTTTCAAAGTGTCTTATATGAAGTACTTGAGAGAATGCTATGAGCATTTTAAGAGTGAAATTAATTTTTAGAGAAACTTTATTTTTCTGTAAAAATGAGTAGGGTTTAAAGAAATAGATTTAGGTTCAGACATTTGGGTCAACCACTTTGACTGGAGTAGACCAGTTGTTTCAGCGGACTGACTAGTTGCATTTATTTATGTGAAGCTCCAGTTCTTGAACCAAATACTTTTCCTGATCTCTCTGTTCTATCAAGATGAATATTTTTCTGGTGTTTTAGGTTTTACAGGAGATCACACTGTGACTTGGCTTCCAGTCAGTTTAATTCATCTTTAAGCAGATTGAATGCTATGAACTTCAGACTGTCTGGTGATAAACTCTGTGGTCATCTTTGTATTATCTCTTTTACAGCCAGATGGGGGAAATGGTTTACATCAGGCACAATGTATATTTGAACAGTAAGGTCACAAGCGGAGTTCTATTACCTTTTATGGCAGTGAGACGTGGGACGTGGTGCAGCTTTCTCCTGTAAACTGCACAGCAAATGGGACACAGTGCTTTGTTTTTGTGTCTGGATTCCCAGGCAATATTATTTTCTGAGCGTGTTCATGTCAATAGCTTGAGCGGTATTTAAAGCAGCATTTCCTCTTGAAGTGCAGAGGAGGAGGTGACCTTCAGGTCCAGTCCTCTTGTGTTTGATTAAAGCCACCTGAAATAAGTTTATTGCCTCAAATTCTGCTCTTTATCCTCTGTCATCCTCAGCCCTCTTTCTCTCCCTGTAAAGGCAGAATCAGTGTCGTGTTAAGAAAGCTGGTCCAGGAGAGGTAACTGTGACACTGCTGCATTAGAGCCTATGCCCCTGTAAAAGGCAGTTTTGAACCATATGGAAAATTAAAACAGCAGTGAAGACAACTTCAGGGAATGGAGCAATTTAATTCTGGCATGTGGGATGTGTTTTAAATCCTAACAGGAAGTGCTTTCATAGCAGTGTGCGTGTGTGTGTGTGTGTGTGTGTGTGTGTGTGTGTAATTTTAAAAGGACAACTGTAGCTCAGGAATTGACATGATTTAAATAATAATGAGTAGACTGGATGTTGTTATCACTTTAGTTTAAATGACTTTGTTTAATGCTGCCCTAGTTTTAGGGATTTGATTATCTGATATTTCCAGCAAAAGATCAAAATTTTAAATGTTTTCCATAATGATTCAAAAGGAAGCTTCCTTGGTCAGCTCTGTAAGCAAAGGCAAAAAGACAAAACAAAAAAAACAACAACAAAACACTGCTCTTTTCCGTCTTTAGAATTTGTGTCACAAGAGGTTCAGAATAGTGTTGGGGCTGGTGCTGTGACAGTGGTTGAAGCCGCACTCTGGGATGCCAGCATCCCATTTGGGCACTGGTTCAAGACTTGGCTGCTATAGTTTCAAGCTAGTTCCCTGCTAATGAGCCTGGGAAAGCAGCAGAAGATGTCCCAAGTGCTTGGACCCCTGCATCCATGTGGGAGATCCAGGAGAAGCTCCTGACTCCTTGGCTTCAGCCTGGCCCAGCTCTGGTTGTTGTGGCCATCTGGGGAGTGAACCATCTGATGGGAGATCTCTCTCTCTCTCTCTCTCTCTCTCTCTCTCTCTCTCTCTCTTATTCCCTCTGTGTGACTCTGACTTTCAAATAAATAAATGAATCTTTTAAAAAAATTGTTGCTGTTGAGCTCTATCTGAATGAATATTTCTTATAGCAGTTTCTAAAAGATGGAAATTTAAAAAATTAGGAACTCGCACTAATAATAGATTGTTAACATTATGGCTCACCAGGCAGAATGGAAAATAAATTAACCAAGTACAGACTAACAATCAGCAATAGGAATAAAAGGTAAATTTTCTTAAGAAAATCAGTGGTTGTGGCCTAAGATGCATGAGTACCATATTTAAGTACAGGTGATACCCAGACCTGAGCATGCATCAGAACCACCTGGTGGGCTTTGCTAAGCCACGGGTCACTATCCCCACCCCTGCATTTCTGATTCTACAAGTCTGGATTAAGGTCCAAGTATGTCCATATATTTTTCTTTAAAAATTTTTTATTTTACTTATTTAAAAGACAGAGTGACAGAGAGGGAAGAGGGGGAGGGAGGGGAAGAGAGAGAGAGAGAGAGAGAGAGAGAGAGATCTTCCATCTGCTGATTCATTCCCCCAAGTGGCTGCAACAGCCAGCACTGGGCCCACCAAAGCCAGGAGTCTGGAACTCCATCCAGGTGTCCCATGTGGATGGCAGGGGCCCAGGTACTTGAGCCATCTTCTGCTGGTTTCCCAGGCCCATTAGCAGGAAGGTGGATTAGAAGAGGAGCAGCCGGACCAAACTGGCACTACTGTATAGGATGCCGGTGTCACAGGCACTGGCTTAACCTACAGCACCACAAAACTAGCCCCAAGTTACGTACAGTTCTAACAAGTTCTACAGTGATGCTGAGACCAGGAGTCTAGGAACCACATTGTCCTACACCTGGGATCCCAAGTACAAACTGAAGGCTCTAGATGGTCCTGTTAGTCCCAGGTCATGTCCCTCTGCTGCTTCTGAAGTGCAAAGGGCTTCTCTTTCATATTCTGTGTTCCTAGAATCATGTTCTTTGCCCACTTTCCTTTTTATTTTAGAAATGCTTCCTCCAATTAATCCACCTTTCAGTTGTACATGGGAAATCCATATCAACAGACAAGCTTTTGGTACTGTGTGAAAGAACTGATGTATGTCAATTTATAACTAAGGTCGGTTACCTACACAGCCTTTTGTGTTACTTAGTGAACTTGCCACAGGGTTAAAGTTTTGAATTCTCACTTAATGTTGCCCCTCTCTCTGCTCATAATGAGCAATCTTTCTTGATCTAACTCACTGGAGAGTTTTAGAAAAATAAACCCTGAGTCCCAGCCCACACAAATTACATAAAAATCTCTGAGTAGGACCTTGGTATTTAAAAGCTTTCCGGATAGTTCTAATGTGCAGTCAGGGATAAAAAACCACTGGTAATCCCAAGTATGTGTTGTCAGTAAGGGGGATATGGTCCCCCCAACAGCATGAAAATCAATTCATGGAGGAGAGGGGGATGAAAATATTTTTAGTGATTACAATGGTTTGCTGGTCTCCACAGGGCCATAGTACACAACAGGTGTATAGCACAAGGAATTTTAAAAAGTTAATGGAAAGTGCATCATGAAAAAATTATGGATGGACTTCAAACTTTTTGCGCCAAGATGAAATTATCTCATCATTCCATTTGCCACAAACTTCTGAAAGTGCCTGGTGTATGTATAGCAATAGCATCTTGTCGGGTAGGGGGCAGAAGACAGTGCCGTGGTGGGAAGCACCAGGGCGAGGCAGGAGGCAGAAGAAAGGGAGAAAGCGTGTGAAGAAGCCTTATTGTAGTTCACTCAGAAAAGAATGGGTGTGGAAAGCTAAGCAGCTGAGCAGGCTTAGGACTGGATAGTTTGAATAACTTCTTCAGGCTCTGCGCTGCAAGGGGTGGCCCTGCTGTCCCTAACCTCTGGAACAATTGCCTTGCGGAGTGTAAGAGCCTGTAAAAGAGGTGGTGGGGTTATGAACTCAGGGGTGGGTAGTCTACACATGGAAAGTGAGCTAGCAGACCAGTCCTTTTCTATTTCTAGGAATTAGCTAGCTCACCCTGGGAAGGACAGTGCCTCCCCAGAGGGGTTCCAAATCCCAGAGTACCACGAGTACAGAAAATGAACTGTGATTAAATGAGCTCTTACAATTCAAATGCAGTCATGTCCCAGAAAGAGACATAAACTAGATTGGTTATAGAAAAGGAGAAAGATACTCAAATGTGAAAATAACAAAGCTAAAGGCAGGCACTGTGGCACAGTTGATTAAGCTGCTGCTTGGTACATATCAAAGTGCCTGGTTCAAATCTTGGATACTCGACACTTCCAATCCAACTTCCTGTTCATGTGCCTGGGAGGCAGCCAATATGGTCCAAATATTTGAGTTCTAGTCACCCACATGAAAGACCTGACTGGAGTGTCTTGGTTCCTGGCTTCAATCTGGACCGCCCTAGCTGTTACAGATATTTGGAGAGTAAACTCTCAGATGGAAGTTGTCTTCCTCTGTGTCTATCTCTTTCTGTCAATCTGCTTTTCAAGTAATGTTTTTTTTTTTTTAAAGGAAAATATTGTAACTATGCACAACGAAGTCTGGGTTCATTGCTACACAACCAAGTATAAACTTGTTCAAGTTTTCCTGCTAATGTATACTTAACCCGCTCTTTTTTATTTTTTATTTATTGTACTTATTTGAGAGGCAGAGTTACAGGCAGAGAGAGAGAGAGAAATATAGAAAAAGGTCTTCCATCCACTTGTTCACTCCCCAAATGGCCACAATGGCCAGGAGTTTCTTCTAGATCTCCCACATGGGTGTAGGGCCCAAGCATTCGGGCCATCTTCCCCTGATTTTTCAGGCTATAGGCAGAGAGCTTGATTGGAAAAGAACCAGCCAGGACTTGAACTGGTGACCCTATGGGATGCTGGCACTGCAGCTGGAGGGTTAGCCTATCATGCTACAGTGAAAACTTGTTGGGAGGAAGTATACTGAGGCAGGATTGTACTGATATTGTGTCCTTGTTGTTGGTAGCTCCTGTCTTACTCTTATGTGTGCTTTCTCTGTGCAGAGGCAATGTATACCAATGGATGGTCAGAGTAGACACTATGTAGTACCAGATATCTTAGTCCATTTCTACTGCTGTAACAAAACACCATGGGATGGGTAATTTTGAAGGGACAGAAGTGTTCCTCACAGTTACAGAGGCTGGGGGTTTCAAAATCAAAGAACCAGCAGGTTTATTATCTGGTGGGGGCTCAGTTTCAGGTTCCAAGATGGCATCTATTGCAACCTCAGGAAGGGACCAAGACTGTACTCACACTTGGTGGAAGGGGCAGAAAGGGTGAAAGAGACAAACTCACTTCCTTAAGTCCTTTTATAAGGTTACTGATCCTGTTCATAAGAGCTCAGCCCTCGGGAAATAATTCCCACTCCAGGCGCCCTAGGTTTTAATACTATCACATTGGCCGGTGCCGCGGCTCACCAGGCTAATCCTCCACCTGCGGCTCTGGCACCCCGGGTTCTAGTCCCGGTTGGGGCACCGGATTCTGTCCTGGTTGCTCCTCTTCCAGTCCAGCTCTCTGCTGTGGCCTGGGAGTGCAGTGGAGGATGGCCCAGGTCCTTGGGCCCTGCACCCACATGGGAGACCAGGAGGAAGCACCTGGCCCCTGGCTTCGGATTGGCGCAGCACGCCGGCAGCAACGTGCCAGCCTTAGCGGCTGCTTGGGGGGTGAACCAATGGAAAAAGGAAGACCTTTATCTCTGTCTCTCTCTCTCACTTTCTAACTCTGCCTGTCAAAAAAAAAAAAAAAAAAAAGGGCAGAAAAAAATACCATCACATTGGCAATTAAGTTTCAGCATGGGCATTCAGAACATAGCACTAGACACTGCTAGTATTTGAAGAGATAGCAAATTGGAAATATTATTGCTGTAGTTGTTATTTTTGCTGCTCAACAAAAAGAAAAAAAAGGAAGCAGTACTGGTACTGTATCCTGAAAAGAAATTGAATTATAAAGTCAAGTAGGCTGGGACCAAAATTCTGAATCAGCTGTTTACATGTGTACTGGGGTACACATGTGACCTCACCAAGCACAAGCTTTTTCATTATAAGTTGTAAGTTACAATATCAACTCTTGAAATTGGCAACAGTTGAGAAACAAACATAGAATGTGAGTGAAAATTAAAATATAAGCTTAAAAAAGTTTATTTATTTATTTGAAAGGCAGAGTGATGGGAGCTAAAGAGAGGGAGAGAGAGGGAGAGGGAGAGGGAGAGGGAGGGAGGGAGGGAGGGAGGGAGAGAGAGAGAGAGAGAGAGAGAAATATTCCATCTACCTTGTTCATTCCCTGATTATCCCAACAGCTGGGATTGGGCCAGGCTGAGCCAGAAGCCAGGAACTACAGCTGAGTCTCCCACATGGGTGGCAAAGCCCCAAGGACTTGAGCCATCATCTGCCACTTCCCAAACACATTAGCTGGCAGGTGGATTGGAAGCGGAAAAGCCAAGTCCCAAACCGGTGCCCCAGTATAGGATGCAGCTGTCAAAATGGTGGCTCAACCAACCAAGTTACGAACCCTGCCTTGAACTATGAACTTTTTTTTTTTTTTTTTTTTTTTTGACAGGCAGAGTGGACAGTGAGAGAGAGGTCTTCCTTTTGCCGCTGGTTCACCCTCCAATGGCCGCCGCTGCAGCCGGCGCACCGCGCTGATCCGATAGCAGGAGCCAGGAGCCAGGTGCTTTTCCTGGTCTCCCATGGGGTGCAGGGCCCAAGCACCTGGGCCATCCTCCACTGCACTCCCTGGCCATAGCAGAGAGCTGGCCTGGAAGAGGGGCAACCGGGAAAGAATCCGGCGCCCCGACCGGGACTAGAACCCGGTGTGCCGGCGCCGCAAGGTGGAGGATTAGCCTATTGAGCCACGGCGCCGGCCCTGAACTATGAACTTTTTAAAGAAGTAAGTTGAGTTGAATTTGGGAATGTGGCCAACATGTGCAACCAGAGTGAACTTCTCAATATTTCTATCCAGAACCACACTTCTCACCTAGTCTCAAGCAAAGATGCAGAGAGCTTAGTGTCCTGAGTGCATCACGTGGGCTGCATGAGGAGTCTCTGGAGAGACTCTGACTTCAACCACACTTCCTCAGTCCCTTCTGGTCTCGGCAGTCAGGCAAGGCAGTTCTCCTTCAGGAGTGAGTGAAGGGTGCTCGGAGAGGTCCTCTGGATCCCTGCTCTGCAATAGTTAGAAGCAGGGACTGGAAATCCCCTCACACAAGAATTAGGGTGCAGATAGATCACACGGTACATGCAGTTGTCTAGCAGAGCATTTTGGCAATTTAAATAGAAAGATAGGCAAATTCATCAAGTCAGCATTTTAAGTTAAAAATAAATTCACCAAGATTTCACCTATCACATATGAAATTGTTTGTTCTGATACTGAAATTTAGTGAAGTAGCTCTCTGTTTTATCAAATTTTTTTCTTATCTATTATCCAACATTCAACTTTGTAATTTATGAAAAGAAGAGGATGTTCTGTCTGAATCTAAATTACTTATAATTATGTATTTTGAATTAACTCCAGCTGATTTTATAATCAGTTTTCAAATTCTGTTCCAGGAGGACTGGTGAAATCAGTGAAAATGCCAGAAACAATGTAACGTCAAACTGCAAACATGAATAATAAACCTTACTTTTTCAATTGTTACTGTTGGTATTATAGTAATCTTTTTTTTTTTTTTTTTTTGAGAAACAGAGAAAGAGAGTACTCTGGTTCATTCTTTAAATGCTCACAACACCCTTTTTAAATACTCCTTTAAATATTTCACATAGGGTCCAGCGCTGTGGCATAGTGGATAAGGCCACTGCCTGCAGTGCTGGCATCCCATAAGGATATCAGTTCAAGTCCTGGCTGCTTTGTTTCTGATCCAGCTCTCTTTGATGGCCTGGGAAAGCAGTAGAGGATGGCCCAAGTTCTCAGACCCCTGCACCCATGAGGGAGACCTGGAGAAAGTTCCTGGCTCCTGGCTTCAGATCAGTCCAGCTCTGGCCATTGTGGCCATTTGGGGGGGAGTGAACCAGCAAATGGAAGACCTCTCTCTCTGCCTCTGCCTCTCTGTAACTTTGCCTTTCAAATAATAAATAAATCTGTAAAAAGAAAAAAAATATGTCACATAGGTGGTAGGAACCCAGTTACTTGAGTCGTCGCTGTTGATTCCCATTTTCTGCGTTAGCAGGAAGCTAGAGTCAAAAGTGAAGCTGGATACCAAATACAGATACTGTAATGTGGGATTTAGGCATCCTAACCAGTGTCCTAACCACGAGGCAAAATGCTTGCCCCAATTTAGTGCATTTTTCGTTTTTACAAATACCGGCCAACACAAACTCAAGAGGCTTCCATAGCCTTGGCAACTCATGACAAGAGCCTCAGGTGATTACTGACGTCATAAATAATAAGAGTGTCAATTATTAAATCAACAACAGGAGTCACTGTGCACCTACTCCCCATGTAGGATCTTTGTCCTTAATGTGTTATACTATGTGAATTAACGGTATAACTAGTACTCAAACAGTACTTTATACTTTATTTTTCTGTGTGGGTGCAAACTGTTGAAACCTTTACTTAGTATATACTAAGTTGATCTTCTGTATATAAAGATAATTGAAAATGAATCTTGATGAAGAATGGGATGGGAGAAGGAGTGGGAGATGGGATGGTTGTGGGTGGGAGGGAGGTTATGGGGGGAAAAGCTGCTATAATTCAAAAGTTGTACTTTGGAAATTTATATTTATTAAATAAAAGTTAAAAAAAAAAACAAATACAGGCCAACAAATAAGAATTCAGTATTATTCAGTAGTGATAGGAATCCCTGCCCCTGGCTGCTCTCCTTCCACTCTGATTTTAATGTGCCTGAGAAGGGAATGAATGGTGGCTCACAAACTTGGGCCCCTGCCACCAACATGGGAGACCCAGATGGAGTTCCCGACTCCTGACTTCATTCTGGTCCAACCTTGACTCTTGTTGCCACTTTGGCATGAGCCAGAGGTTGGAGGATCTCTCTCTCTGTCCCCCTCCACTTCTCTCCCCACCGCTTTTGCTATGCCTTTCAAATAAATAATCTTCAGAAAAGAAAAAATATGAATATATATCATTTATCAAGTGTTTTCTTGTGTTAGGCTATATGTCAGGTGCTTTAAATAAATAAAAATATTTCTTTTTTTTTTTTGACAGGCAGAGTGGACAGTGAGAGAGAGAGACAGAGAGAAAGGTCTTCCTTTTGCCATTGGTTCACCCTCCAATGGCTGCCGCGGCCGGCGCGCTGTAGCCGGCACACCGCGCTGATCCGAAGCCAGGAGCCAGGTGCTTCTCCTGGTCTCCCATGGGGTGCAGGGCCCAAGCACTTGGGCCATCCTCCACTGCACTCCTTGGCCATAGCAGAGAGCTGGCCTGGAAGGGGGGCTACCGGGACAGAATTCGGCGCCCCAACCGGGACTAGAACCCGGTGTGCGGGCGCCACTAGGTGGAGGATTAGCCTATTGAGCCGCGGCGCCGGCCTAAATATATTTCTAATAGTGTAGCAACCTTGAAAGTAATTATTATCATAATTTTATATAGGAGAAAAGAGAAGGTAAGACAGGCTGAATGATTCCCCCAAAATTATACGGTTTGAAAATAGAGCTGGGATTCTAATCCAGAAAACTGTGAAGCCCATATTCTCTCCTGTAAATATCTCTTTCTGTCTCTTATTGGGAAGTAACATGAAGAGTAAAGGGGAAAAAAAGATTGCAATTTCCTTAGGATATGTAACAGAAGTGACCTTGGAATATCACTTAATTGAAGTACCAGGTTAAAGGGGTAGGAAGACAATGTTTTTTACCCATTGTGTATGAATTTAAACACATTATTCATTTTTCAGCTAAAACATTTGGTGGGTTCACCCAAACTGCATTGAAAAAATGAAGCAAGTTTTCCTGCATGAATTCTATCTTGGTGCTTTTAAAGGACACACCATTATTTCTGTGATTCTAAATTGCTCTGTAATTCTCCTTTCATAGGATTCAGCGCTATCAAATTCTTTGCTAAAGTTTTCGTAAGATTCTGAGTCTTGAGCAGGCCAGTAATGAGTTTGTGTTGCCTCCTATCTATCTACATTGCCCAGCATAGGGGCCAGCATAGGTGTTCATGTGATATTCATGGACTATTTGAATGAATTAATTATTGGCTAAACCAGTGGAAAGAACAGGTCATCAAAGAAGGAGGTACCTTTCTCTGAAGGGAGGAGAGAACTTCCATTCTGACTATGACCTTGTCTAAATATGATCAGAGTCAGTGAACTCAAAAGGCTTCCATAGCCTTGGCAACTCATGAAAAGAGCCTAGGGTGATTACTGATGCCATAAACAAGAGTGTCAATTTGTTAAGTCAACAACAGGAGTCACTGTGCACTTACTCCTCATGTAGGATCTCTGTCCTTAATGTGCTGTACATTGTGATTTAATGCTATAACTAGTACTCAAACAGTATTTTTCATTTTGTGTTTCTGTGTGGGTGCAAACTGTTGAAATCTTTACTTAATATTTGCTAAACTGATCTTCTGTATATAAAGAGAATTGAAAATGAATCCATGTGAATGGAAGGGGAGAGGGAGTGGGAAAGAGGAGGGTTGCAGGTGGGAGGGAAGTTCTGGGGTGGGGAAAGCCATTGTAATCCATAAGCTGTACTTTGGAAATTTATATTCATTAAATAAAAGTTAAAAAAAAATTATTGGCTAAAGCCACTGGCTTCTCCGAAATGAATGGGAGAGGTATTCTCAACTTCAGGCAAGGAAAGTAGGAACTCTTCAGGATCCAGCCCTTCTCCAACTGCAGCCTTTCCTTTTGCTAATTAAAAATACTCATAATTGTGCATACTATAAGGCTTTTAGTACTTTGTGACACATAGAATGTGTTATATTGTCATGTATAACTATTAAGTCACCATACATATTATAGATCCCTAAGACTTAATACAGATCACCAAGGGCAACCAATGTGCAGTTCATAAGCCAATGTGCATTGGGTATTGATGAGCTCTATGGAGAATCTGGGATATTGATCTCCTTTCATCCTCCTCTCCAGTGAATTTTTCTCTAGCAAACCTGGATTCCTTGTTAAAGAATGGATTAGAATGCAAAGGTGGGAGAGAGCCTGTGCCACTCACTGTCTCCTCTCCTCCACCAGAGGGCCATGATTCCTGCAGGCCCTTGTCCATCCCTGCCCTCCTGGCATTTTAAACACACATCTGCCTGCATGGTTCTGCTGTCCCCTCACATTCTGCACCTCACTTATCCTTAGCGTTCCCAATCACTTAGGATCTTCATATATATGCTTTATAATATTATGTTACAAAACAACCATTTCATTTCAGTTTTTTAGAAGGTGTAAATCAGTGAGTTTTCATGCAATGATGTTTTACAATCTCTATATATCTTTACCACAAAAGGCATTTAAAAACTGGCAGTTCGCCTACATATGTGCCTGAAAATGTCTTCATTATTTAACAGGATTTTTTTTCCTTTTTCTCCCCTTCACTTTTTTCTTTAAAGTTGCAGGAAGATTATTCATGGAGAAAGTCCTAGAGCCTTTTTTCAAAGTGAACACAGATTATAATACAAAGCACTCTTTTATATAGGTGCATCATTACCATCTAGGGACCATGTATGCCTCACATTGTGAAAGGATATTCAACCAAAAATGGGCATTTCTATTCTGGTCAAAATCCTGACTGAAAATAAGTGTGCTGCCCATCTCTCTGCTCAGCAAAAACAGTCATTGGCAAGCAGGAAGGGAAGAAAGCTGCTGCAGCAACCCTGGGCTTCATCTAGCTGGAAAACTGAGCTGCAGAGGGAAAAATCCTTCCACGTTCTTCAAACAAATGGTATTCTTGTGCTCCCCAAACCAGCTGGTCAGCTGATCAGTGATCCTTCGTAGACACAAACTTCCCTGGAAACTGTTGTCTAACATGATTTTTATCTCTCTCTTCCCATACCTATATGTGTGTATGTGTGTGAAGAACAGCTAACACTAAGTACCATGTGCCAGCACTGTTTTAAGCACCCCACACACATGTAACTCACTGAATCCTCCTGATGAGAGAGAGGTAATATTACTTTAATATGAGGGAACTGAGGCATAATAAGACACATTACCCAGGGCCACACAGGTGGAAAACAATGGCTAACATGTGGACAGCCCAATTCTAGACTCTGTGTTCTTTAACACCATGGCAAGATGCTGGTTGCTTCACAGAAAGTGCAAGATACAAATGACAACTCAGTTCCCTAATGTCAGACCTCCTACAATGCGGTATACTTAGATGGTGCATGGGCTCAGAGACAGAAACTGCTGCACAAGTAGAGTATGTGCTCTCTCTGCCCATTTTACTGTGGACTGAGGTAACCAGGGAGAGCTTCTTAGAAGGCAGGAATGGAAGTGGGCCTGCTGCTCTAGGGGAATCGCAGGAGAGAAGCAGAAGATAGAAGGCATTCTAGCAAAGGGAAGGGTTGGAGCCAGTATTCGGAGATCAGAACGCACAGAGTGTTATTACAAGGCCAGTCTGCCAGAGAAACAGGCTCAAGTAGAGAAAAGTAGAAGTATTTTGAAAGGTTGCTTAACTCCAGATGTTATAAAGATATGACTGTCAGGCCAAGATCCTGCACTTTATTTCACAGATAAAGCAGAGTTGTCTTAGGAGGTCAAGAACAAGAATGGGAAAATAAAAAATAGTGTTCAAGGATCCTTAATCTGGCAAACATGTGCAAGAGGAACAAAAAGAATAGGGCCTGAGCTTTTGCTGACACGAGGACCTGCAATTTAATAGATTTGTGTTAAATAAATAAAAATGAAAGCAGGAATTCTAGATACACTACCAAGGGAAAAAATCAACAGAAATGGAAGATTAAGGAAAAACATCAGAGATTATTTTAGGTTTAAACTTGGATTACACAGAGTAAGATGAAATCAAAACGAAAAGTAGATAGACCAGAAATGAGTAGAAAGAGTTTGGGGGTGTGAAGCCACTATTTAGAAATTTAACCCTGTAGATGAGGACTAATTTGAAAGAAAGAGTAGGGGACTGATATAATCTTAATAAGATAATAATAATAATAATAATAAGTTAATGTCTGTGGGCAAGGGACAGGAAGTAGAGGAAAAATCCATGAAGGGAAACTGAGGAGATGTAGCCATGAAAGTAGAGGCTGTGGAGAACCAGGACAGTACAAGTGGCCTTCAAAAAGGTCATGAAAAACAGAATTAGAAGATGTATATTTTGGTGCAGAACTTTTGAAATCATGTATATTTTTTCATAGTATGCATTTTCCATAAAATGGATCTTTGGAAAAGTCGTCTCTCACAAACACAAGTGATTTCTTCCAAAAGGAAGTTCATAACAGTCTTCCATGGAGGGGACTCACTGGATGATTCTGATTTGAAAAGCCTCTTGAGAATGAGTGATGAGAAGAGGTGCACTAGATTCTGTCAACACACCCACCCATGCAATTGGGGTCCACATACTACCTCTCTGCTGTTTGACCAGCACAACCTAGTGTGGAAAGATATGTTCTTGGGAATCAGATTTGGATCCAAACTCCAGCTCCTGAATTTACCAGAATTGTGATTCGGATCATCACTTAATCCCCCTCAACTATAACATTATGTCAAAGATTATTTTTAAATATTCTTTCTATATGACACACTAAAAACATGGTATGTACTCCATTATTTTAGGAGTTGTCCTGGTTGATTGTGAGGTGTTAAGTAGTGGCTCAGGTCTCAATCATGACTGCTTTTGGTACATAATAAAATAACTTACATCTTCAGGGTCTGACAAGGCCCTTCCACATCCACTCACACTTGATGGTCTGTCAGTACCCTGAGAGTGGATCCGTGTGCTCATGATAAGTTCTGTTTTGCCAATGGAGAAAGAAGGCCTCAGTGAAGGGCAAGGACCTGTTTCAATCACAAAAGAAGTTCACAGAGGCTGAACTGGAACCCACTGATCCTCACGCCTTTTGGTATCTGATGGGGAAAGCCAAGAATATGCTGCCACTTGTCTTGCCAAAATACCACTCCACTTATGTGCAGAACACAGTGAGCAGAGATGAGCTAATTCTCTAGTCACATAAAAGAGCTGCTTGTTGAACTTCTGACTTTTGGCAACTGGTGCATCATTTCCTGCCCTCAGCAAGTCCTTGACACTTCTGCTCTTCCAGGCACTTTACTCCTAGCATTCTTGAATAGTGGGCATTGTTTTCATCCTTCTCCCATCTCAAAAAATGTGGTTTGTTACATTCCTGTTGGTCCCTCCACATATATATTCAAATCAAAACACTGGTTTGGACATTTGTAGGGTGTGTTTGTTGAGTGTTTGGGGTCAGGATGGGGGGGATTCATCATGAGCAAGATTAAATAGAATTTAATCTCAAATTTCTTGAGACATGTATTAATACTTCAAACTCTTTGATTTTAAGCATCCAATTAATCACATGGCCTGTTTTTAAATATATAATGTACTTGCTTGGGAGGCTCAAGAACCTAGACAGGCAGATGTCAGCCTTAAGTAATTTTACTTACCCCTTAGAGCTTCGTGGTAGGTAGGCATAAAGGTGGGAAATGGAGGAGTGAGGCTTGGCAGTATAGGATGGCAATTTGTGCAGCCATTCCAAGTTGTGCACAGTAGTGTGAGCAAAGGGAAATTGTAGAAAATCCTTTGCACTTGCAGTCTTCAGCCACCTCAGGAAACAGACTGCTCCCTATCATCATTTTCCTTCCAGAAACAAGATGACTTGGTAAGAAGTTGATATGTTTCCCTCAAATTGCTCCTGCTAGACTTTTTTAGGATTAAGTCCTGTAATGTCCCTCCAGTCACTAAGGGGGCAACACTTGATTTTTTAGAGGGGAGAGGAGAACGATATTAGTGCATTTTGAGGGGATGCATTCAGTTTTATTGGATTTAAAATGTGTTTCTCCAAGGTATCAATTTTTATATTACAAGACAAATGACATTGTGACCCTACATGCTACATTTCATTTAAAGGATTTTGGGACATATTTATTGACCAGCAAGTAAGGCTGAAATGTCTGCACTATGAAGTTGTTGGTAACACTGAATCCATTATTTTTGTGAGAAGACAATGAGTGTATTTTCCCCAGGAGTGTAGGAGTAATTGCATCACCAAGCACATTTCCCATCACCATATCAGGGCATAAGAGGAAAGCAGTTGCTTGGAATCGTTACTCTCCATCCCTTCCAATTCACTGACCAATCACAGAGGTTTGGATCCTAAATTTAACGTTGGAAGTTTGCTGCAAATTCCAAAGAATTTGCTAAATAGGTTTCAAATGTTAGCCCTTTGTGGGCTTGAGAATGGAGAATTAAAAGAAGAGTGATGGTTACTGTTAGAGTAAAAACTTGGCACAAAATAAAACAAGTTTTTCCCTCCTGTGTTTTTCCATGTGCTCACCTAAAGCAATAAATGTGTAGATGATTACCTCTGGGTTTTTCCATGATCCCAAGGTAGTTAAATGGCATGGGTAACATGCTTTTTCAGAACATCATTATAAACATTCATTTCACTTTAAGAAGTATTTATTATTCTTACTCTGGGGCAAATTCAGTACAAAAGAAACCTGAGAGATCAGGAAAAAAATAAATGAACCACCAGCCCTCACTGGTCATCTGTGATCCATGACCACTGCACTGCCTGGCCATATTTTCCAAGTCCTCCTCCTCTAACAACTTCTTTCTATCAGAGTCCCCAAGACTCGAACTGTGGCCGTTTTGCGTTGTCTGTGCACTCTGACAAGGTGTAGTGGATTGAATGATGACCCACCAAAAGATATGTCCACATTAGCCTAGTTCTCAGAACTTGTGAATGTTGTCTTACTTGGGAAAACACAACTTTGTAGATGTAATTAAGTTAAGGAACTTCAGATGAAGAAATTCTGGATTATTCAAGTGGTAATAAATCTGACAGGAGTCCTTATAAGAGATTTGATAGATAGAAGAGAAGAGGACAGTGTGCCCACAGAGGTAGAACTTGGAGTGAAAAGACCACTAGGCAAGGATGGCTGACAGCCACTGGAAGCTAGAAGAAACCAGGTCCTCCGCCTTGCGGCTCCGGCACACCAGATTCTAGTCCCAGCCGGGGCGCCGGATTCTGTCCCAGTTGCCCCTCTTCCAGGCCAGCTCTCTGCTGTGGCCAGGGAGTGCAGTGGAGGATGGCCAAGTACTTGGGCCCTGCACCCCATGGGAGACCAGGAGAAGCACCTGGCTCCTGGCTTCGGATCAGCACAGTGTGCCGGCCACAGCGCACTGGCCGCAGCGGCCATTGGAGGGTAAACCAATGGCAAAGGAAGACCTTTCTCTCTGTCTCTCTCTCTCACTGTCCACTCTGCCTGTCAAAAAAAAAAAAAAAAAAAAAAAAAAAGAAGAAGAAGAAGAAGAAAAAGAAGAAACCAGGAATGGATTTCCCCTAAGAGTCTCTGGAATATAGTCCTTCCAGTGCCTTGATTTTCAACTTCTGGCCTTCAGAATTCTGAAAGAATAAAATTCTGTTGTCTTAAGCCCCTCATTTATAGATATTTGTCACAGCAGCCACAGGACACTAAGACCCCAGGCAATTTCACCCAGTCTCTCATCTTCAAATTTCATCAAGAGATGGCTTATTAATTTAAATCTCCAATCCTGACCTGTTGGAGCACCATTCTCTTTCATCTGACTGCCTACTTGACATCTCCATTTGCACATCTAATAAACATCCCAAACTTACTAGGATGAAGAGAATTCTTGATTTCCAATGCCTGGCCTCACAAATTTCCTCCCAAATCGTCCACACCAATAAATGGCATTATCGTTCCAGGCTTTGGGGGCCAAACTACTTCAAGGCTCTAGGAAAGAACTCAGGCATCTTGTCTGGTTCTTTCCTTTCTTTTTTTTTTTTTAAAGATTTATTTATTTTTCACTTAAGAGTCAGAGTTACACATAGAGAGGAGAGGCAGAGAGAGAGAGAGTTCTTCCACCTGATGGTTCACTCCCCAATTGGCCGCAATGGCCAGAGCTGCGCTGATCTGAATCCAGGAGCCAGGAGCTTCTTCTGGATCTCCCACGTGGGTGCAGGGGCCCAAGCACTTGGGCCATCTTCTACTGCTATCCCAGGCCATAGCAGAGAGCTGGATCGGAAGTGGAACAGCCGGGACTAGAACCGATGCCCATATGAGATGCCGGCGCTTCAGGTCAGGGCGTTAACCCACTACACCACAGCAGTGGCCCCTGGTTCTTTCCTTTCTGTCACCATCTCCTACCTTATTCTCAGAAGAATCCTCTTCACTACCATGTTTGTCTGTAACCTCCTACTTGGGTCTCCGTGGTGGTCTTCTCATTTCATCCTACTCTTGTCTCTCCCCACAGAGTCAGCATAAACTTTCTGAAGCACAAATTAAATCTTATCACTACATGCGTAAGGTTGTCTGCTGGCTTCCCATTGCCCTTAGAATCATATCCAACTTTACTACCTTTGCTCACAACACTGATTTTTCAAGTTGCGGGCCCTTTTGCCCCCAGGAGCATTTGCTGGTGTCTGGAGATAATTTTCTTTCTCACCACGAGGGAGAGCTTACTGGCATCTTGTGGATAGAGCCAGGAAAGCTACTGAACATCTTATACTGCACAAAATAGCCTCTGCACCTCCCAGTCAAGAATTACCTGGTGGAGGCTGGAGCGGTGGCAGTAGGCTAAGCCTCCGCCTGCAGTGCCGGCATCCCACATGGGTGCCAGTTCATGCCCAGCTGCTCCTCTACCGATCCAGCTCTCTGCTCTGGCCTGGGAAAGCAGTGCAGGATGGCCCAAGGGCTTGGGCCCTTGCTCCGTGGGAGATCTGGAAGAAGTTCCTGGCTTTTGGCTTCAGATCAGCCTGCCTCCAGCTGTTGCGACCATTAGGGGAGTGAATCAGCAGAAGGAAAACCTTTCTCGCTTTCTCTCCCTCTCTATCTGTAACTCCACCTCTCAAATAAAAAAGAAGAATTACCTGGTGCAAATGTCAATAGGGCTGAGAATGAGAAGTCCTGGCCTACAAACTCTGCGAAAAATGAATTCTGCTTGGTTTTACTGCTTCATTTTCCTTCTACTCTTCCTCTTACCACTTTCTAGTCATACTTGACTTTACTTCATTCCTCATCCAACAATCTGAGCTTATCTAAACTCTGTGCCTTTAGGTATACTCCCCCATTGAGTTCAACCAAACTTTTCCTAAATCTTTGTACCTCTGTATCTTTATTATTTGGCTGTGAACTCAAATTTCTATCTTCAGAGAGGCATTCCCTAATTACCTTTACTAAAGCAGCCTCCACCGTCCTATGCCCAGTTGCTCTAACATGTTAGCCTAATTTTATCTTCTATACACCTCTTACTGGCACTTTATTTTATCCTATGATTATTTGTTTACTGTGAGTTTCCTCTCTATTAAATCATAAGCCTACCTAAGGTCTTTCAAATTCATTGCTTTCTGCCTTCATCTAGTGCTATGTCTACCTGGCAGATTTGCCAAGTCAATTGCATAAAAGTGTAAAGCAACAGAAAATAATTAAATACCCATAAAATGTTTGGTGTCAAAAGCAATGCAATATATCACCACAAAAGTGGGTTTATTTTCTCATTCTTATCAATTTCCAGTATGAGACTCTGTGTCACTCCATTTGAGTCTTTTATTTTTAAATATTTACTTACTTATTTGAAAGGCAGAGATACAGAGAGAGAAGGCAAAAGAGAGAACTGTTCATTGCCCAAATGGCCATAATGGCTGGGGCTGGGCCAGGCAGAAGCCAAGAGCCAGGAGCTTCTTCTGGGTCTCCCACGTGGATGCAGGGGTCCAAGCACTTGACCCATTCTCCTCTGTTTTTCCTGTTGCATTAGCAGGGAGCTGTACTGTAAGTGGAGCAGCCAAGACTCCAACCAGCACCTGTATGAGATGCCAGTGTCACAAGTAGAGACAATCTATGCCACAGCACCAGCCCCTCCACCTGAGTCTTCATTCCAGGGACAGATCTAGCAGGATGTTTCACCCAGCTTATTTGTAGGAAACATGTAATTTTACCTGTAAACCTGTTGTCCTAAAGAGAGAACAGACTTTTAAGTAGCTAGAAACTTGTTCCTGCAGTTTAGATTCTAAAGCATCCACCTGGTAGTAATGGATGAATTCCTGGGAGCAGGTGAGCTCACAGAAGGACCACTTTTGGAGAGAAAAGTCCAGGATTTGCCCTGAGAGAACCAACTCTTATGTATTAGAGGACAGAGCTGAGTCTTCAAAGGAAGTAGAAAGTGACTAGAAAAGTAACAGGAAAATAAAAATGAAGCAAAGCCTCTGAAGCCTCAAGTATAGAGTGGTAGAAGATAGCCAGTTCACATGTACCAATGCCATCTCACTATTCCAAGTGATCAATTTCAGTTCACAATTGATCATAATGAAAGGACTAAGAGTCAAAGGGAGCACATAAACAAGTCTAGTACCTGCTAACACTAACCGATAGAATAAATAAAGGGGAGAGTGATCCAACATGGGAAGTGAGATACTCAGCAGACTCATAGAATGGCAGATGTCCTAAATAGCACTCTGGCCTCAGAATCAGCCCTAAAGGCATTCGGATCTGGCTGAAAAGCCCATGAGAGTATTTCAGGCATGGAAAGCCAAGACACTCTGGCAAAAGATCTCTGTGAGTGAGATCCCAGTGGAAAGAACAGGTCTTCAAAGAAGGAGGTACCTTTCTCTGAAGGGAGGAGAGAACCTCCACTTTGACTATGACCTTGTCTAAACAAGATAAGAATCAGAGAACTCAGAGGGCTTCCATAGCCTTGGAAACTCATGACCGGAGCATAGGGAGATTACTGATGCCATAGACAGGAGTGTCAATTGGTAAAGTCAACAACAGGAGTCACTGTGCACTTACTCCTCATGTAGGATCTCTGTCCTTAATGTGCTGTGCATTGAGATTTAATGCTATAACGAGTACTCAAACAATATATTTCACTTTGTGTTTCTATGGGGGTGCAAACTGTTGAAATCTTTACTTAATGCATACTAAACTGATCCTCTGTAAAAAAAAAAAAAAAGAAATTATCAACTCCCAACTTGACTCTCACTGGGATTAAACATGACAATAGGTCTGATCTGATTTCATCATCATTTAAAAAAAATCATCTATTATTTTTCACTTTATGTTTCTGTGTGGGAGCAAACTGTTGAAATCCTTACATAATGTATACTAAGCTGATCTTCTGTATATTAAGATAATCGAAAATGAATCTTGATGTGAATGGAAGGGGAGAGGGAGTGGGAAAGGGGAGGGTAGTGGGTGGGAGGGACGGTATGGGGGGGAAGCCATTGTAATCCATAAATCGTACTTTGGAAATTTATATTCATTAAATAAAAGTTAAAAAAAAAAAAAAGAAGATAGCCAGTTCATAAAGGAAGTGTTGTTAATGCACCTCTGACATTTTGTACTCTTTTTTTTTTTTTTTTTGACAGGCAGAGTGGACAGTGAGAGAGAGAGAGACAGAGAGAAAGGTCTTCCTTTGCCATTGGTTCACCCTCCAATGGCCGCCGCGGCCGGTGCGCTGCAGCCGGCATGCTGTGCTGATCCGAAGCCAGGAGCCAGGTGCTTCTCCTGGTCTCTCATGCAGGTTTAGGGCCCAAGGACTTGGGCCATCCTCCACTGCACTCCCAGGCCACAGCAGAGAGCTGGCCTGGAAGAGGGGCAACCAGGACAGAATCCGGGGCCCCAACCAGGACTAGAACCTGGTGTGCCGGCGCCGCAGGCGGAGGATTAGCTTATTGAGCCGCGACGCCGGCCCATTTTGTACTTTTGTATTTGGGGCAGATAGTCCTCTCATTACTTACTAAGTAGCTATAAATTTTCTGGCAAAGCAAAAAATAAACTTAGCTATGAAAGGTACCTACAAACTAAGAAAGCAGAGTGGGAACATGTGAGATAATATAGTAATAATGAAAGTATTCACTTAACTGACATCTGACATTCAAAGTTTTAAAATTTTAACCCTGTAGTAAAATTTTTCTAATTATAAAAGACTTAAGGATAATCCTCAGATCCCTAATTTTTATAATTTCTCTTTTACTTGTAAGGAAAACTTGTATCATTTTAGTGGCTCCAAATAATTGGAAATCGGTAATTCTTGTTTCCTTTCATCTTGTGTTGAGTGGTTGAGAAATCAGTTTGGGAAATCTGCAGAATAAACAACTGGGAAAAGCTTCCACCTGTCCCAAAAAGATCTAGTTCCATTTCCTTGTTTGGAAATGAGTTCTTCTTTAAAAGAATTGTTTATTCATTTATTTTTATTTATTTGCTAGGCTGAGATACAGACAGAGACAGACAGACACAGATCTTCTATCTACGGGTTCATTCCCCAGATGCCCACAGCAGCCAGAGTTGAGCCAGGCCAAAGCTAGGAGCCTAGAACTCCATCTGATTCTCCACATGGTTGGCAGGGACCTCAGGAAGCAGGAAGCAGGAATTAAAAGTAGAGCCAGAATTGGAAGTGGAGCTGGGACTCTTACCCAGGTATTCTGATGTAGGATGTGAATTCCCCACATCCCCCTTGCTACTCTGAACATCTGTCCCTGGAAATGGTTTCTTGAGCCATATTTTGTTACAGGTTTAATTTGTTATAGGTTCAATTTGTTATAGGTTCAATTCGTTATAGTTCAGTTTTTTCAAATGATAGTCACTTTTCTCTTTATCACCCATTAGCCATGGTCTTGGCCTTGAGGAATGCAAACCATCTGTAATATCTAGAATCTGAGGGCAAGTAAGCTGAGGACCATGTTAAATGGTTGGTACAGCCACGTGTAAGAACTGCAACACATCAGAGTTTGCCTCATAGGTGTGTCCCATAGTGTGAAGAAAGAAAGGAATAAAGGATCATTTTTAAAATAGGATATAGAATTAGAGTTAACCATATCTGAGAGTGAACTCAATTACTACCTCACATCCTAAAACAGGCACGTCTGTAACACCTTTAGAGAGAGTAAATTTTTGTGCCCAAAGTCAGTTACTTTCCACAAACTCCCTCACAATTATCAGTCCTATTAGATTAGCACAGTGTGTGTGCAGACTGGTAGTTTCTGTCCTATTTAAAACACATGTGCAGGAGCAGGTGTTAACTTAGCAGGTAAGATGTTCACATACCCTATTGGAATATGTAGGTGTGAATTTCTGCTTCCGCTCCTGATTTCAGCTTTTTGCTACTTCAGGTTCTCAGCTGCAGTGGTGAATTTCTTCCACTTATATAAGAGACCTGGATTGTGTCTCTGGCTCCTGGTTTTGGCCCTCAGCCCAGCCCCAGCTGGCCATTACAGATAACTGGGGAGTGAAACCCACGGATGGGAGTGCTTGCTTGCTTTTCCCTCTTCCCTCTTCCCTTTTCTCCATCTCTCTCTCTCTGTCTCTCTCTCCTTAAGTAAATAAATAAAAATTATTTAAAATATGTGTTTTCATCTGGGAAAAATAAATTTCATCCCCATGAACAGTTTTTTTTTTTTTAAGATTTATTTACTTATTTGAAAGTCAGAGTTACAGAGAGAGACAGAGACAGAGATCTTCCATCTGCTGGTTCACTCCCCAAATGGCTGAAACAGGCAGAGCTGGGCCAATCTGAACCCAGGAGCCAGGAACTTCTTCCTTGTCTCCCATGCAGGGGCCCAAGCACTTGGGCCATCTTCTACTGCTTTCCCAGGCCATAGCAGAGAGCTGGATCAGACGTGGAGCAGCTCGGTCTCTGACTGGTGCCCATATGGGATGCCAATACTGCAAGAAGTGGCTTTACCCACTACACACAATGCTGGCCCTTCTCTGCAAATTTTTTGAAGTACCCCTCCACATCTTCAGATCCTCTACCCTAATAATTTGCATTAAGCTTTTTGCTTCAAGGCCTAGGAAACCAATTAGGCAAACATGGGTAGCATAGTGGCCAGAACTGGCCTGGGAACATCCTGTCCTTGACCTGTGAGTACTAATGGAGTGCTGCCCAGGTGATGCCGACTCCCGCTGAGATGGGGTTGCAGTCTTTTAGGACATTCATGGCTTTTGCAGAAGACCACCCATCAGCATCCTTTGCCAGGCTTTAAACTCTGCACAATGTGATTCTACCACATGGAGCAGGTACCAATGGAAATTTTAGAGGATAAGTGAGAAATGATAGGTTAAAAAATGAGGGAAAGGAAAAGAAAGTCGTCTGAGGAAGCCTTCAGGCTTTACAAAGCAGGTTCCATACTTATCCTGTGTGTCTGTCGCTCTTTCCTTCCTTTTCCTCCCTTTCCTTCTCCTCCAGCTCCAGCCAGCCTCCAGCTCCATCTCTCTGTCTCTCTGCTGCCCGTCTCCCATTTGTTTCTCTCAGTCATCCTAGGTGTGTCCTAAGGAAGAAGATCTGTGGGAAAGCCACTCTTTTCTCACTCAACACTCAACGTACAGTAGCTACTGTCAGATACTGCACTGGACATACAGATACTCGGACACATAAGGAAACCCCTGCCTGCCGGGAGCTCACGGTCCAAAAGGCTCCCAGACAAGAAAATTAACCTTTGTGTGGAATGTGGACTGTATCCCAGGTATCAGCCAGGACCTCCCAGGTCCTTGAGATTTGGCTAAGATTGGCACAAAACTTCCATTTCATGTCCTTTTGAAGCCCAGAGCCGGTTCCCCAAACTTGTGTTGAGTTCACGGTTGGCTGGACTCTGATTTCCTGCTTTCTGAGGTACTGTGCATCTTGTGGGGCTGTTCTTTTATCTCTGTTCAGGCATAAACTCAAGCTTGGGACACAACCCTTCTGTTCTTTCCCACACTTCCCCATCTGCTTTTTCTCCTCCCATACAGTGCAATCATGAAAACAAGGCTGATAATGGGTTGCCAAAATTTCAGTGTAGAGTATTTGGGGTCAGGAGAGAGCACCATAATAAATTTCAGATTGGCACAGTGCACATCCCTGTTGTGGATCCAGTTGCACCCCCTGCCTAGTCAGGGCCTTTTCACTGCCTGCTGCACCCCATATAGCACCCAGACTTCTGCCAATCTTCTCTTCCATCCCCCACTTTCCTTCTTCATGCCATCCCTCCTGCATTGCATTCTACCCATGCCCCATGCTCCAACCCTAGAATATTCTTGCTGTCTGGTGTGCAGAGTGCTTCTGTCCTTTTCATTCCCACAGATTCAACTCCAGGCCCATTGTGTTCTTACCTAAATCCATCCTGATGCTGAGGCAAAGGGCCTTTCATGTTCCAAGATACACTCTCCATATGCCATAGAAGGCAATTGGGTTTCTATAATATACTTTCCCCATGCAATAGCATCTGCCTATTCATTAATTAAAAATATTTAGTATGGAATCTGCTATCCATCAAAGCACCATTTGAAGTGTTAGAACATTGTGCGGGTTAGGCACAGATCTTGTCTCTATGGGTTTACTTTCTGTAAATGTAATTTCTTAATGTAATAACAAGTAGGGGAACACCTACCTCATCTGGGATGGGACACTATTACAGATCATGGAAAACTGTGTCTGACAGGCCAAACAGGATTAATCTAGGTGGATCAGAGAACAGCAGTCCAGACAGAAGGGCTCAATGATGAAAGCTGGCTACGAAGCTCTACCATTCATTCAGGCTGCTGGAGTGAAAAAGGAAATAGAAAAGTGGTTTATTTGAGAATTCACCCATCATCTTGTACTCTAGCTCCCATACCTCAACACTCAGGCAATACCTGAGTATACAAATGGCGACCTCATTTGTCACAGGTTATAGAAATGTAGGTTGAAGAGACTGATGCGGCTCTTAGGGTTCCTGCATCCTGCAATGTACATGAAGAATTCCTTCCTTATAAAACTCCTAATGATTAGCTGAAAAAAGGTAGAGTGTTTAAAGAACGATACATCTCTCAGTAGATGTGTGTTTTCCCTCCTTATCTAGTCACTTAAAAACAGCAATACTGATAGTTAACTTGTACTAAGCATACTTGGTATGTTCTAGGCAGTGCACTAAGTAGATTATGGAGAGTAACTCAATGAATTCTTAGGACAGCTCTAAAACATAGATGAGATTATTCCCATGTAATGTCTCAGAAAATAGGTGATTGAACTCAGCTACTACGTTTTTTGTTTGTTTTTTAACAGATTTATTTATTTATTTGAAAGGCGGAGTTAGAGAGGCAGAGGCAGAAAGAGACAAGTCTCACAGTCTTACACCCACTGTTTCACTCTCCAAATGGCCTGGGGCTGGGCCAATCCAAAACCAGGAACCAGGAACTTCCTCCAGGTCTCCCATGTGCCTGCTGCTTTCTTAGGGCATAACAGAGAGCTGGATTGGAAGGGGAGCAACCGGGACTTGAACTAGTGCCCATATAGGTTGCCAGGCACTGCAGGCAGCGGCTTTACCTGCTATACCACAGCGCTGGCCCCAGCTACTAAGTTTTAACTTACAGCGTGTTTGAATGCCCACTCTGTAATGACTATGTTATCTTCACTCCTTCCTCCCTCCTTTCTTCTTTTTTCTTCCTCCCTCTCCCCTGTGAGAAGCAAAACCCTGCATACAGCCCTGTAAGCTGTGTGTTCACTGAGCTTCCCGTTTCTTCTATAGTTGTCCTGTCGGCTCTGGTGTTCCCTGAGAATGGGCTTTCCAAACAGACAACTTCCTCTTGTTGTTGGAGGTGTGCTTTAGAGCCAGGATTCTGAAACTCTGGCTTCAGGTTTCTCAAACTAGCATGTTGCACTCAGAGACTAATCCTTGCTGGATGGTAGTGCATTTCACCACAGGAGAAAACAAAATTCCACTGGGTTTGGTTCTTGGCCTCAGGCTTGATGGCTGCTTTGGCAAACACAACCACAAGTGAACTGGGGAAGTCCCTATTCCTGGTGATTTCCAGAGAACCATTTGCCACTGAGGAAAGCGGTATAGAACAAGACCTTATAATTGCTGTACAAAGAGGTTTCATGTTTTTGCACACACCTTTGGATAATTCCCATTGGTATTAACCATCTCCCCCTCCCCAAGAAACCATAAAATATATAACACTTTAAGTGAAGTTTTTACCTCCAGAGCCTCTACAATAGGCTTGATTTGGCTTCAAAAATAAAATTTTAAAAAATGTGGTCTACTTAAAACATGGACCTATCCATGAACCTTTAAACTTTGCAAGAGAATGGAATACACTGTGTAAAGAAGTTACACAGCTAACCCGTAAAATGTCTAATTTCGGTGAAAAATATGTAGCATCCAGCGAAGTGACTTGCAAGTAAGATAGCTTAGTATTCTTGGTTATTGGTTTCCAAAGAGTCCTTGAGCATTGCCTTGTTTGGCCTTGAAGGAATTTGTTCTGGGATTTCAGCCTGGCCCTTGGCTTGCTGAGAGACTACAGGCTGAGAACAAAGCCAGCAGCAGCGAAGCCAACTAGCAAAAAAGAAAGCAGAAGGTCCTGCCCCAGGCTCACTGTGTATTCTTTCAAGGAGGAAGAAGTCTATGGCAGGGTCAGGAGAATGTCACTGGAGGCCCTTGAACTTGCTAATACCAATCAGAACTCATGATTCCAGATAGATCAGCAAAGTACAGAGGCAAAATATTTCTGTGTAACTTACAGCAATGCCCTAGCTTCACTGAGAGTCCTCTCTGCCAGTGGTTATAGTTTCACCATGAGCCGTTTAGTCCACACATTACCATGGCTAATGTTAACGCTCATAACTCAGAAGGGAAAATAAGTGGCAGATTTTCCAAATCAAAGCTCAGCCTTGAAAGGCCATGGGTAACAGAGCACCCACAAGCCTTTCCAGTGCCATTCAGTAGACTTTCTGATCATGATACAGCATCAGTGTTTTCTAAGAAGGAGAGAGGGCTGGATCTGCATGTGTTGCAGAGGTTAAAGAGCAGTGTTTTCTGCTTGGTTTGAGGTCAGGATAGGGGAATGACAGGGTTTTCTTTTTCAAGAACTTGAATTATATCCTGAACTGCTATATTTGTAGTATAACTGGGTTTCTTTTCTCCTCACCTATGGAAGTCTCTCCTTTCAAAACTGAAAACAAACTTCTGGAGACCTTTTCCAGGTGAAAATTCTTGACCTTTGAACTCTGATAAAAACATCAGAGATCTGCCAACTGCTTAGTGTTATGAGATATGGTAGAGCAATAAATAAACAAACAAAAAACTGAAGAATGAAAGGAGTGAGGAGACCACTATTGTGATGATATCTGAGCCTCTCACTAGTTAAAAGAGATGGTGACCTTTCCAGGTCGATTAAAAAGGCTGTGGATCATTAGCTGGCCACAAAGGGCCCTTGTAGCCGTCCAATTCTATGCTGATAAAAACACAACAGTCAATCGCTAATGGATGAGCATGTTTTAGTTCCTTTTGCACAATGTAGGCCGATTTTAAACCACATTCACAATGTAGCATTATTCCCTAACATATTTTTCTAATGTATTAAATTTAAGTTGTTAAGATGCCTGTAGACGTTTCATTGCACTTTGTAAAAGTACTGTGTGACCCCAAAAATGCATCTGAGACTAAAAATGTGTTTCAGATAGCCGCAGGTATGGTATTGGTTAAAAATGGAAAATACAGTTGTAAGGAAATAAAATGCAGCCCTCCAGATTGTAAAAGATTTATGTTCTCTGTTAAAACAGTGCTTTCACTGCCCTCTGCTGCCCTAAAGACAGCATTGAATTTGAAAAGCAGAGACTTCTGGATCTGACTAGGGAAGGCCAACTTTCATTTATGGTCATTATTATTAATGTTTGCTGGCATATTTCATGTGTTCGCTGGGGCAGTTTGAAAATCCCAACAGAGAAGTAGCCAATAGCCTGGATTTTCTCAAGTCTTCAGGGGGGTTATTAAGTTCTGCAGGTTCTTCCTACCAGATCACTAAAATAGTTGTTTATTTGGAAGTTAGTTACAAGTTTTTTATTTGTAAAATATCAATTACTTTTTAAAACATGAAAAATTAGTAGAAATAGCCCCCAAAGATGATCTTAGATGAGAATCCACCTCTTTAAAAAGTTAAATGTTGCATAGTAGAATTCCTTTGTGGGAATGTTTGCTTTTGAAAATTGCGTGCTTAACATAAGGAAAAAGAGTACTTTCAACATTTCAAGTATATTTACCTGCTATTAATAGTATTAGATGCCATTTGTGTGTATTCTGTGGGACTTCTGTTTAATAATGATAGCAAAAAAAAAATTTATAATCTCACTCATGAACCTTCTTGGAGGCATGCTGGAATTTGTGCTCCCTCTTGCAAAAGCTTCGCCTGAAATCCTGAATTATAAGCAGATTTAATTCTCTTAATAATTATATGTCAAATGCTTACTCTGTACCAGGCAAAAACCCATAGATGAAAAAACCACTGTGCTCCAAGATGCTCACAATTGAATGGGAACAAAACACAACAGACATTTTATGGAGAAATCTCCAAGAGCCCTAGAAGTTTTATTGTCTCTGAGTAGGATCCATGCTGTAGTCACCAGAAGATAAGTCTATCCCTTAGTACTCTTCAGTACTCAATAAAACAGGAATGGGTTTTGTATTCTTCTTTTTTGGTTATGTTCCTTCAAGTAAACTGGTCTCTTCCTGGGATAACATGCCTGCATGCATCTACCTTATTCACCTCATTTACTCTCCAGTCACAAATGTGCCTGTAACATACAGAAAGATAAATACACTTCCAAGTGCAGATAATCTCATTTCATTATTATAGATCTGGAGTGACTATAATAGAAAACTGATCTTGCTATATCCAGTTACTGCCAAAACAAAGAATTACAGGATCAACATCCTGACTTAAGATGGATGTCTTTGACATTTAACTGATTGGGAAGCACTATTTCTATTTGGCAAATTAGTTTATTTAGTTATTGTCGCTCCCCCTCTTCATGGAGGAATGACACTAAACCCTGCCTAGGCTTCATATCCGAGTCACGGCACCATTATGTCGCTCCCCCTCTTCGCGGAGGAACGACACTAGACCCTGCGCTGTTCTTTTGTCTGCTCGGCCCTCCCCGGGTTTGCTGCTGGTTCTTCCCGGGTTGGCTACCGACCCTTCCACCTCCGTGGAAGGGCGGTTCCCCCTGCCACTTTCCCCACTTCCGCGGGGGAGCGGCACACCGCCGGCCAGCTCTCTCAGGGGCTGCTCAGGTGTTCCTTCAGATAGATGTTCCTGGTGCATGTTGTCTCTCTCCTCCTTTATAGTCCTCTTCCACCAATCCCAACTCTGCTACACACACGCCGAGTACGCTGTTCTCCTCCAATCAGGAGCAGGTCCTGCTGTTTATTGGTTGAACTGGAGGCAGCTGTGTAGAAGCTGTTTCCTCCTCTCCCAGCGCCATATTGTGGGAGAGCAGATGCATAGAATAAGTCTTAATTCCAGTAACAGTCTAGTCCGAGTTGCTCCCCACAGTTATCAAGAGTATATTTTGAAGAGTATGATTTGCGCAAGGAATATACAGGAGACTTCAAATCTCCAAGTGCCACATAAGAAAAATGCAAGGACATTATTGCTCACTATTAATTGCTTTAATACAATTTTTTTTCATTTTGTTGTGGCTAAGGCAGGCATTTAGTTAATTTTGCTTCAAATTTTTTCTAGGATTAACTTATTGAAGTCATACTATGCAGCATGCAACTTGTGGCCTTGTTTGTTTTTCTGTACGGACCCTGAAGGAAGCCCCAAACTTCTCAAGAGTCTTAGCTGGCCCCGTGTGCCTCACTGGCTGTTTCTGTGCGGGTGCAGAGTAGTCTTCTCCTCAAGCAGCTTCTCTCGGTCTCCTGGGTCCTGTGGCCAGCGTGGTTCTTCAGCCAGTGGTCCCACCAGAACCCGACAGGGAGTAACATCCAACACTGTCCATCCGTGCTTGCCAGCGTTTTAGTTGATAGAAACTTGTCTATACTACAAGAGTGTTTTTTTTTTAAAGATTTGTTTATTTACTTGAAATTCAGAGTTACACAGAGAGAGAGGAGAGGCAGAGAGAGAGAGAGAGAGAGAGAGAAAGGTCTTCCATCCGATAGTTCACTCCCCAGTTGGCCGCAATGGCAGGAGCTGCGCCGATCCAAAGCCAGGAGCCAGGAGCTTCTTTCAGGTCTCCCAGGTAGGTGCAGGGCCATCCTCTTCTGCTTTCCCAGGCCATAGCAGAGAAATGGATCAGAAGAGGAGCAGCCAGGACTAGAACCGGCGCCCATATGGGATGCTGGCGTTTCATGCCAGGGCTTTAACCCACTGCGCCACAGCGCCAGCCCCTACAAGAGTGTTTTAAGAATGAATCCTGGGCCTAGCAGGTTAAGTCACCATATGCGATGCTGGCATCCCGTAGCAGAGTACTGGTTTGAGTCCTGGTTGCTTGGCTCCCAGTTCAGCTCCTTGCTAATGCACCTGGGAAAACAGTGGATGATGTCCCAATCACTTGGGTCTCTGTCGTACACGGAAGAGGGAGTCCAGGATGAGGTTCCTGGCTCTTGGCTTTGGCCTGGCCTCAAGCTGGCTGTTGCAGCCATTTGGAGAGTGAACCAGTGGATGAAAGATCTCTGTCTCTGTCTCTCTTTCCCTTGCTCCTCTCTTTTCTCTCTGTCACCCTGCCTTTTGTATAAATAAATAAATAAATCTTTAAACACAATAAATTCTATAACATTAATTGCTTTCTTTATAGTAAGCATGTTGTTAAATTTTGGAAGAAAATTATTAATTTTCCTCTTTTCTCTCTCTCTCTTTCAACTCCAAATCACCTGAGAAACAGGCTAGAGTTAGCGAAAAGGTGCTAAAAATAAATCACCTTTATTGCTAAGTTGTTTTGGGATTGTGGTCTGATCTATGACCACATTAGGCTTTGCAGATGTTCCTTTCATCTCAAGAGTGTTTGCATATGCAGAGCAGACTGTTCACCTAGAATTCCTGCACACAGTAGATGCTTTATAACTTCTTGTCAACAAATGTATGAATGAAGCAATCACTCAAAAGACCCCTTCTGCTTCTCTCAAAGAAGCTTCCATATGCATCCAGAGGACATGGAGTCTTTTCACTTGTTTTGACCCGCGTGACCCTATGCCACCTCAGACTTGTCAGCTGTGAGCATGGCACTCTGTGCAGTGCCAGAAACCTGGAGTGGCTTTGGGAGTGAGTGCGTTCTAGCACCAGTGAAAGGCCCCATCAGCCCCTTTCTTCTTCCTCCGCTCTCTCCTTCTTAAAATACAAGTTGTTATTCTTTGATGTGAGGACAGATCTGTGTGGTTTCTGAGATTTGCTCAGTGCCTTATGGCAGCTGTTGTGGCCCAAGTAAGGGTCATTTAAATACCAGCTGCTGTTTAGACTCTTACTCTAATCCATCAACAGATGTTTATTATGTGTCTTTTAACTGAAAGAGAAAAAGAAAAAAGTTAACTGTGATTAAGAATATGTAAGGAAGGAGGGGAAAAAGGATATTTATGATGGGTTCTTTCTGCCCCCTTTATCCCCTCCAAAAACATAGGAACTAATTTGTCTAAACTAATTCATAAGGGGACCTAGCAAATTTGTGTCTTAAGTGCTGATTTCAGTTTTATCCATAACTTCTAAAATTCTCCTAGAGTTGTTGTCAGGTTTAAAGGGATGTCATGAAACGTTTCGTCCATCGCCTACCCTTCAGTAGTCACTCACCTCTGAGCTGGAATCCTGGCTCTCCATGACCTTGGGCAAGCTACAAAAATGTCCCTGAGGCCCAATTTATTTTTCATCATACGGTAGGTGCTAATAATTTCAGTGCCTTTCCTTTGAAGGTTAGAAATTTATTAGATATTATGGGACCAGAAATTCATATTTTGGAAGTTGGCTGGTCTCTCCTCTCTTGCCAGTCTTTTGTCAGGCAGCAGATAGAGTAGAAAATATTTGAACTTCTGAGCAGAATAGTCCTGAGTTTGAATTTCTCTTCTACTGTTCATTAGCTGTGTGACCATGAGTAAATTATCTAAGAAGTATCAGTCTTTCACCGTGCTAGAAATATCATCATAATGAAATCAAAGATTTATGTACATATATACCTCTCAAGGGGAATTATAGACATTAGCTTTTCTCTGCATTTTAGAAATTGGCTTATAGATAATAGGAAGTCTTCATTTATTTATCAGTTCATTCACTGAGAGTAAGGCAAACATGTGCAACACACACTGCTTTCACGCAGAGGTTGGCTTCCTTTCAGAGTGGTGTCAATTTATATGAGAAAACCACTGCATGGGGGCCAGTGCCGAGGTGTAGCAGGTAAAGCCTCCTCCTGCAGTGCCACTATCCCATATGGGCATTGGTTCAAGTCCTAGCTGCTCTACTTCTGATCCAGCTCTCTGCTATGGCCTGAGAAAACAATAGTAGATGGCCCAAGTCCTTGGGCCCCTGCACCCATGTGGGAGACCTTGAAAAAGCTCCAGGATTCAGATCAGCATAGGTCCAGCAATTGAAGCCATTTGGGAAGTGAACCAGCAGATGGAAGACCTCTCTCTCTGCCTCTGCCTCTTTGTAACTCTGCCTTTCAAATAAATAGATAAATAAATCCTTATTAAAAAATGTATGATACCAGTGGTTAATACGATGAGTGACGATGGGTTAAACCCTGTGCGTATCAGTTTTGGCCAACCCCCATAAAATTCCCCTTCATCAAATGTAAATATGTGTTTGCCAAGTACTTTCCACTGACTTTTTAAGCTTCATGTTTTTCATTGGAAATTTAATCCATGTGTGTTGAGTATTTTACCGAATTCAGAATACTATTGGGCAAGTGCCAGTTCATATTCAAAAAGTCTCCTCCCCCTCAAAAGAACCCACCATAAATATCCTTTTTTTTCTTTCTTCATTCCTTGTATCGTCTTAACCATAATTTTCAGTTTTCATTAAGGTCCAAAATAAATGAGGCCCTGTTCTGGTCCTGAAGTTACATAAACTTTTAAAAAAGATTTTGCTTATTTATTTACTTGAAAGTCAGTTACAGGGGCTAGCATCGTGGCACAGCAGGTAAAGCCACCATTGTGACACCGGCATCCCATATGAGCACTGGTTTGAGACCCGACTGCTCTGCTTCTGATGCAGCTACCTGCTAGTGGACCTGGGAAAGAGCAAGAGAATGGCCCAACTGCTTGGGCCCCTGCACCCCTGTGGGAGACCTCAAAGAGACTCCAGGCTCCTGATTTTGGCCTGGCCCAGCCATTGCAGCTATTTGGGGAGTGAACCAATGGATGGAAGATCTCTCTGTCTCTCTCTCTGTCTCTGTCTCTGTCTCTCTGTCTGTCTGTCTCTCCCCCTTTGTGTGTAACTCTGCCTTTCAAACAAATATATCTTTTTCAAAAAAAAAAAATCAGTTATATAGAAAGAGACCTTCCATCAATTGGTTTACTCCCCAGATGACTGCAACAGACAGAGCTAAGCCAGTCCGGGTCTCCTGCTTGGGTGGTATGGGCCCAAACACTTGGATCATCTTCTGCTGCTTTTCCTAGTTCCTTGGATCGAAGCTGGATTAGAAGTGGAGCAGCCAGCCCATGAACCAGTGCCCATCTGGGATGCCGGCATTGCGGACTTTACCTGCTGTGCCAAAACATCAGCCCCTACATAAATGTGGGGTTTTTTTAATTTATTTATTTGAAAGACAGAGTTAAGAGAGAGGTAGAGACAGAGAGAGTCTTCCATCTGCTGGTTCACTTCCCAAATGGCCACAACAGCCAGAGCTGGGCCAATCTGAAGCCAGGAGCCAGGAGCTTCGTCTGGGTGTCCCATGTGTGTGCAGGGGCCCAAGGACTTGGGCCATCTTCTACTGCTTTCTCAGGCCATAGCAGAGAGCTGGATCAGAAGTGGAGCAGCTGGGTCTTGAACTGGTGTCCATATGGGATGCTGGCGCTTCAGGCCAGGGCTTTAACCTACTGTACCACAGCGCCAGCCACCAACATAAATGTTTTATCAGTTACAATCATCTGTAGCTGCTGAACATACAAATATATGGGACCACACTGAAAAAACAGTCCAAGATCACTCAGAACATTTAAAAAGTTAATTAATTTCACAACAACTTGTTTTAAAATTCTTCTTTCTTTACAAAAAGCTAAGTTAGGTATTACTGTTCCCATTTTATGGCTGAGGCCACAGACTTAAACCAGCCACCTGTTTTTTATTACTGATGGTTGCCATGGAGTCAACAGACATAGTTGCATGCACAATGCAGTGAAAAGTTTCCATTTTTCTGGAAATTTTGATTTTTCAACTCGTTTTGAGCTGTCTTTCTGTTGGGGGCCCACTCGGTCTATACAGTGTGATCTGTGATGTCTTCTTGAGACACAGTGGTGAGTGTTACTTTGCTTTTGCTCCTTTGCACTTTCTCCAGAGTATCCCTCCACTGTGACCTTCCCCAGTCTCGTAGGGTGCAGCTACCCGGATGCCCATTTCCTCATCCCAGGAACTGTCTGGTTTGCCTGGTGAGTTCTGCCTGGTGCTATCCATGACACAGTCTCCAGTGGGACACAGTCACATTCCTCCCCTTCCCCCCAGAACATGCGTGCACACACACACACACACACACACACCGTCATTCCAGAATCAGACTGAACTCACTTTATGGGTATCTGAACTCATACCATAACAAGACCATTTGTGACTTCACAAAAGATTCTTTAAAAGGAAGCACTTCACTAATAGTGTTGCCACCACCATCCCAGGGTCTGTCCCTTTCATAGGATAACGAAACTAGAAAGAAAGGACTCTAAGAACTTCTAATCCAGTGGTTTCCAAATTCCACATTACAGAATGGATAGAAGTGGGTCTGTATTGGTCAAAAAGAGGAGGGAAAATGCACCCTGCCTCTTGGGTTTTCCTGTCTGCAGGCTGTGTGGCCACCCCTTCTACGTGAACCACTGATCTGACCTCTAGGTCTTACTTTACAAATGAGGAAACTGAGCCAGAAAGGAGATGTGGCTCACTTGAGGCCACATCTCTGGTCTTTGCAAAGCTGATTGTCTAGGGCAGATTTCTACACATGGTATCCTTTTCAGGGTTTTCCCCATGGCGTGATAGTCACCAGATAAAGAACTCATTTCTCCTCATTGGACTGGCCCAATTCAACTCTTCACTCAAGAGCCGTTCAGGAGAATTAGCGTTTTTCTTGATCAAAAACTTTTTTATAATTGAGGCAGATTCATGATTAACAAAAATCATCCCCAAATACCAGAAACAGTGTAACAAACCACCAAGGACAAGACCACATGTGCTTTTCTCTGAGTAGCCTCACAGCCCTGCAGCCAACCTCCCTCCAAGCCTTGCCCTGAACAGAACACCCCAGCAGAAGCAGCAGGCTGCTCATGGCTTTGATTGGTGGTCTCCTCCTCCCTCATAAGCAGTGGGGGAAGTAAATCATGGTCATTAGAGGGTCTGATGGTGGCCAATTAGGGCAGAGCGCCCACAGAGCTCCATTATGGGTCATCACATCAACACCCTCTCCCTGTAGCAGAACTGTGATTACCACAATCACCTTAATTATCGACCTCCCTTTGTAAAGGCTTGGCCACGTGGGAAGAGTTGAATGTTTTGCTCTGAAGGCCTTGTTTCCAAATAACTGTGTTATGGAACATGAGGTCATGAGTTCTAATGAGGACTTAACCCCAGAGGAGCCAAGGCCCGGCCCCAAAGGCACAGGGAGCCGGTTCAGTTCCAAGTTCCGTCCCCACAGCCACATATAGGCAGCCTGGTACTCCATAATTAACACAGACAAACTGTGGTGGTTGCTGGATTTTTGGTGTCATATTGGGAAGTAAAGTCCTTCTTTGCCTTTCTTCTTCTCATTATTATGTTCTCAGAATTGGCCCATAATAATAATTATTATTATTATTTTTAAGATCAAGAATTAATTCTTCAAACAGGTCTGGATGGAAAATGCAGTTTGCCTCCAGAAGAAAATACAAGTAGTTGGCTATTCTCAAGCTGCACCACTTGAGGGCAGCATAGGCTCAGAAGCATGAGTTTTGTCCAAATGCTGTGTAGCCCAAGGAGTAGCCAGGCAGTGTGGGGTTTGCAGACACATCACTAGAACTCAGGGAATAAAATCACAAATCATGAGAAAATTCCCAAGTTACTTACTTTCATTTCAGGAATGAAGGAATAAATGTCAGTGCGCTTTCATATGTAACACAATTGCTTGAGGCAGCATGATGTGAACTTTTTATAGGGAGAGATCTACCCATGAACTGGAGTGTAATTAAGAACAAAGACAGCCGGCGCCGCGGCTCACAAGGCTAGTCCTCCGCCTTGCAGTGCCGGCACACCGGGTTCTAGTCCCGGTCGGGGCGCCAGATTCTGTCCTGGTAGCCCCTCTTCCAGGCCAGCTCTCTGCTGTGACCAGGGAGTGCAGTGGAGGATGGCCAAGTACTTGGGCCCTGCACCCCATGGGAGACCAGGAGAAGTACCTGGCTCCTGCCATAGGATCAGCGCGGTGCGCCGGCCGCAGCGGGCCGGTCACTGCGGCCATTGGAGGGTGAACCAAGGCAAAGGAAGACCTTTCTCTCTGTCTCTCTCTCTCACTGTCCACTCTGCCTGTCAAAAAAAAAAAAAAAAAAAAAAAAAAAAAAAGACAAAAGACAAAAAGAGACCCAGGACAGTGTAGCCACAAAAGCCAAATGAAAATATATCCCACAACGAAGTTTGGGAGCAATATTGAGAGTGTTTGCGGGGTTCCCCGCTCTTCCAGGGAACACACAGCCACCACTGATATGTCCACGTGACAGCCGCCTCTGATCTAAGCAGGGGGGTGTCTGCCATTCTTCCATTTGGGGGAGGTAGGGAAGTCTAGGATGGGCGAGTGCAGATAAAGGGAGGGGTCTAGGAGGAAAGGGAGGAGCAGGACAGCCTGTGGCTGTGTTGTGGGAGAATCCCGGGTAGTGATGTCCATGCAGGGAGACCTGCTGTCTCTTTTCATCTCCCAGCCTGTGAATGCCATTTGGAGTTTCCCCAGAGTGCTAATAAGCAAATCACAATTGGACAATTGATAGATAAGTGAGAGAACTTCAAAAAGTTCATGGAAAAATGGAATTAAAAGATTTTATTTTGATTCAAAATTTTTTTTGAAATGCATGCATGCAAGGGATCTTTGTAAAGGTCAAGGGGGATGCATATTATGGAAAAACTATCATGGATTTTTTTTTTTATTTTAGATATGTACCTCTTTACAGTACCAAACATGCTATTTCTTTTTCTTCCTTCCTCCCTCTCCTTCTTTTCTTTCTTCCTTCCCTCCCTCCCTCCTTCATTCCTTCCTATAGGCCCCAACCACTTGTTCATTCAAATGGAGGGGAATTGGGAACTCAACCAGGGTTTCTTACATGGGTGACAGAGCACAACTACTTGAGCCACTACCTGCTGCCTGCAGGGTGCACATTAGCAGGAAGCTGGAATTGGGAGCAGAGCCATATCTCAAACCCAGGTACTCTGATATAGGATGCTGGACCACTAAACCAAATGCTTACCCTCAGATTTCAAAAAGGTTTTTGCACCAAAATAAACATTCATTCAATTTTTCCATGAACTTTTTGAAGTTGCTTTGTATTTAAATTCTCTTTCAAACTATCACTTCATAAGCTGTCTAAATAAAAAAGATTGGGAATTAATATGCAGAGACCTGTTTGGGAGACATTCTGTGTTCCTCTCTCCACTTCTGTGGCGCTCTGAAAGAACACAGTAGTTCTGGAACACAGTTTACAGATTATCTAAAGAAGCCAAATTCTTAAACTTCAGTTCTTTTAAGATTGCGGTTGTGGAGGGGAAAGTGGAAGAAAGGTCTAGGCATGACTGGAAGCTTCTCCAAGGGGTAACTTCTTCAGTCCCACCTCAGGTGGATCTTTTGTGTCTCTTGAAAATTCCTCCTTTCACATCATGTCAGTATCCTATCAAATTTCTTCCTTTCTCTCTCTCTCTCTGTCTCTCTCTCGTCTCTGTCTTTCTCTCTCTCTCTCTCTCCTCTCTCTTTCTTCCTTTCTTTCCAAACTTCCTAATAGAAACACATTCTCCCAGAACACACAGGTGACCTCAGCTGCTTTGCTGAGATGACCGGGGTGATCAGATACAAATCCCGCGGCTTACTTCCCTTCATTGCTACTTTTGCTCTTACTCATTCCCGTCTAGTCAACCTTTCCCTTATATTTGTGAAGAAAGTCCTTTACTATATTTCCCTTTCCGGTTCCTATGCTCTGTGCCTCTCTTCACCCCAGATTTCTTCAAAGAAGGGTCCCCCACATCCTTGCCCCCCTTCATCTGTCCTGCCCTTGGGGGCTCATCAGTGACCTGCTCATTTCCAGGTGGCCCAGTGGTTTCTGCTGTGCTCTGCTCTTTCTTACTGAACCACAAGCCTCCTACCATGATGATGATATTGACCTGAAGTACTCCCACCCCTCTCCCCCTTTTTTTTTTTTTTTTTTTTTTTTGGACAGGCAGAGTGGACAGTGAGAGAGAGAGAGACAGAGAGAAAGGTCTTCCTTTTTGCCCTTTGTTCACCCTCCAATGGCCGCATCGCGCTGATCCGAAGCCAGGAGCCAGGTGCTTCTCCTGGTCTCCCATGCGGGTGCAGGGCCCAAGCACTTGGGCCATCCTCCACTGCACTCCCTGGCCACAGCAGAGAGCTGGGCTGGAAGAGGGGCAACGGGGACAGAATCCGGCGCCCCAACCGAGACTAGAACCCAGTGTGCCGGCGCCGCAAGGCGGAGGACTAGCCTAGTGAGCCACGGCGCCGGCCCCCTTCTCCCTTTGAGATTCTTTCTTCACCTCCCTTCCACCATTGCTGCCCAGTCTCTGCTGCCCCACTTCTAGTTCCTCCTTACATGCGGGGATTTTTGGCACTTGGCCTCTTTATCTTCTATGCATTCTTCACTGAGTTCATCTAATCCTGCAGCTTTAATGACCACTGTCCCTTTGCTATTGACTCCCCACTATATATTTCACCTCCATTCCAAGCTGTGTGCCCTTCCCCTCCCCCCAGTGCAATATTTGACACTTAGGCGTCTATTTGCATTACCTCAAGCAAAAATTCCCAAAATAGGAGCAGGAATTGTGGTTCAGCAGATTAAACTGCTGCCTGGAATGCGTAGTTCCCACATTAGGATGCCTGGGATCAAGTCCTGCCTCTGCCCCCTGGATGCCTGATTAATGCACCTGGAGGGCAGTAGATGATGACCAAGTGCTGAGTTCCTGCCATTCACGTGGGAGACCCTGATGAAGTTTTTAACTCCTGATTTCAGCCTGGCCCAGCCCTAGCTGTTGTAGGCAGCTGGGGAATGAACCAGTGGGTGAAAAATTTCTTTCTCTCTCAGTCCCTGTGCCTTTCAAATAAATAAAAATGAATAAACGGTTTTTTAATTTTCCAAAATAGAGTTCATCTTTCCTGCACAGCCTCCCCATCTCTGTGTCCCAAACTAACTTCCCCCTCCTAACCATTCCTAAAGTCTAGGATCAAGTCATCTTGGACTCCTGCTTTTGTATGTATGTGGTTTGGGCATTGAAAGTGAAGGACTATGAAATGTCCGTTCAGGATCTGCTTTATGTATACGCCCACAGTGCTCTGCTTCAAACTTTCCTTCCATCAGCTAGACGTTTGAAATGATCACCAAACTCAAGCCTCTGTCATTAATCTCTCTCTTCCCCACCCCAGTCCAACCAATATTTGGCCCTCGGCTATTTTTGCAAGTGATCCTTCCTATTCAAAAGAAGTTGGTGACATTAGTTGCTTCCAAAATAAATGGCTAGAAGACAGAAATGGAACGAAGCAGAAATTTACCTTATGCACCATCTTGTCCTTTTAAAATTTTGTATCCTATGAAAATGTTAGCTGTTATTAATAATGTTTGAGGTAAGCATTAAATATTAACTATTCAGTTAAAAATTAAAACGTTGCCTTAAGAGCAAAGTCTGACGTCTTCATCCTGTCATTCAAAGTCCCCTAAGCAGTGGCCAGAGCCCACTTTTCTAGCCTTCTCTTTTGCTCTCTCTGCCTCCTGTCTCCATTCTAACACGTTCCATAGGCAACTCTTATGCCATCACTCTGGATTCTTAGACTGCTTGTCTTCCAGGGGTGGGGAATGTAAGGCCTGTGGGTCTTACAAGGTCTGTAGAATCATTTGGTCAGGCCCTGAGAAGGCAACTGCAGGAGGTAGTTGAAATTCAATAAATCTGTAGCAGACTGATTTTTAAGTTGATCATTGTGTATGGCCCGTGAATGATGTTATAAATAAACAAATGGGAGCCTGCGCTGTGGCTTAGTGGGTTAAGCTGCCATCTATAACACCAGCATCCCATATGGGCACCGGTTCAAGTCCCAGATGCTCCCCTTCTGATCCAGCTCCCTGCTAATGTGTCTGGTAATGCGTTGGAAGATGGCCCAAGTGCTTGGATGCTGGCTTCAGCCTCCATCCATTTGGAGAGTGAACCAGCGATAGAAGACCTTTCTCTCTCTCTCTCTCTCTCTCTCTCTCTCTCCCTCTCTCCATAACTCTGCCTTTTAAATAAGTAGATCAGTCTTTTAAAAAAATCCAAATGAACCTTGGTAGGAAAAGACTCCCTACCTCTGGGCCATCATGTCTACCTGTGGTACCCTTCTACATCACAAATGCAGTCCTAGCTTCCTTCCAAATTCACTGCATATAGCACCAATGCCAAAGTGCTTTCTCTCAGCTCATAGCATTTAGAACCACTCCTTCCCTCCTAAGCCCTTGATGATCCAAGTCAGCCTGTTTTGTAGTTCCTTGTGCACATAACTGTTCTTATCCTTGTCTATTTTGCATCCATTAGGTCAATGCTTTTCACAGGATGAACACTCAGGAAGTGGTTTCTGAATGTTTGGTCCCAGAGACACTGAGAAATCCAAATTAGAGCAGTTTGGATATAAAATCCAGTGTCATCTTTGGGCCATCACTGGTGTCTGTCATTGCCGTTACCATGTACAGAGCTTGATGGTCTCCCTTTACGTCAATACTTCTCTGGGTGTGGTGCTAGACTTCTTGCTACAGGAACCTGTGGCTAGCTTGCTAAGATACAGGTTCCTGGCTCCAGCTGTGACCTACTAGTTCAGAGTCTGGGGGGTAGGATTTGGCACTCTATGTACAAATCAAATGTCCTAGTGATCCTTATGCACACTAGAGTTTGAGAGCCGCTGCTCCAAGGGGGGTTGCAGGGTTTAGGGGAAAGATTTTAAAGACAGAAAATTCCTGAGGTTTCTTCATCCTGATTCCATTTGTCTGCTCAGCGTTCCTCAGCTTCTGCCAGTCCTCCAGCCCTGCTGCCCAGCCTGTCCCCTGCGCCTGGCCGTGCCTCATGCTCCTGGAACGTGGTTTGCCCTCTGTCTCTCCTTTCAGGAGACTGACAGCTGAGCTGTCAAGCTTTGGCTCCTTGCAAAAGCTGTCGTTGGCTCCTCTTGATTGGAGAAGGGAACCTCAGACTTCACCGGTAATCTTGTCTTTTCTTTCAGTCTTCTCTTCTTCTTTGTGACTACTACAGGAAGGTGATTATCCACTGTGTGGTAGAAATGACGATCCTGTGGCAGGAAAATTTTGAGACTTGCCTAAGCTGCTGACATATTAATAGAGTTAATGTCAAAGCCCTGCCATTCAACTTGGCGTGCCCAGTGACTGCTTTGTCAATCAGTAAGTCAATCAATTAATCAACAAGTATTTACTGAATGCTGGGTACATATCCAGAGTGTCTTATTTAACATCTGCTGCCTGGGCTGAGCCCTGTGCACAAGTCTGTTCAGTGTCCTTATGTTATCCCTGATCTAGGATCTAATTCTGTGCCATGTCATCCACATTTGGCTATCTGTGGTCAAGGCAGGTTGTTGAGCTGTTTTTCACATGAACACCATTGTTTACTACATAATTCTGTAGCCGTTCATAAAGTGGGGGGGAACAGGGAATAAGCCAGCTGTTCAGCCTGCCTGTGAGACTGGCTATTTAGCAATCTTAGCTTGATGGTGCACCTCCAACTGTTGGGTTTTCCTTGTTTGTCCATTGAATCAGGATTAGAAATTCTACAGACAAGTGTGTGATTTGAGACACAATCTTTCTTCCCCTCTGCTTGTCCATATACAGATAAAAACCCTGACCCAAGGTATAAAAGACCTTTGTTCTTAAAATTTGAGGTCTTTTCAAAGCTTAACATTATTATTTAAACCCACCATATGACCCCAACCCTTTCTAAAACTGACTCAGCCTATAAAATACTCTCACACCACATGACACATTTTCTCACACTATATTTTCAAACAGTCACAGTGGAAACTATAACCATAAATGTACAACCCAGAAATCCAGTTCAGTCTTTTGCTTCTTTTCTGCTCATTTACTCTTTTATGAGCTCAAGATTGTAAAATAAGTTCGGCATGTTTAAAAATGTCAACTCAAACTGGAGTTTGGAGGCCAAGGTTCCTGGAGGTTAGCACACATTCTGCTAGGTCACCCTGAGTAAGACAAACAGGAACTCCGGCAACACAGATAACCAACAGAGAGCAAGTGTCTGTGCAACACCACCATGGAGAAGATCTAAACATTTTTTGGCCTTCTTTATTTCTAAGATTTCATGTGGTTTTAAAAAGTCAACGGAAACTTGACCCTCATTGGCATTGATGATAATAAAGGTGTCTCTGGAAATGTCACTGGCCCATTCCCAGCTTTATAGATGACAAGAAGCATCTGTGAACAATTGCACTATCTTCCACTCGGTGATTTAGTCCAGGATTCAGACTTCCAGGTTTTATTTGGGATTAATTTAAACCACTATGGGTGGCAGAGAACAGTTCTGTACTGAGAAGGATTCTGGCTGGGAATTTTACTTCCCACATTGTTCCACGTTCTATTTCAGGTTGAGTGGTGCACATGCTCTTCCTTTTCCCATCTCAGCTCCCGTTAAATAAGTGCTCTGGCTTCATGAGAGGAACCAGGAAGCAGAATGTTACCCATGTGCTGTTACTGCTGCCCCCAGAGCTCCCAACAACTTCTCCTAGGAACATCTATGAATGGGCCAGAAACCTCCAGTGGATTACTGGTGTCCATTCATGTGTATTGCAAATATTTTGTATGTCTCACTTAATAAAACCAACAGAATTCGCTGAGTTTGCCAAGTCAAAGTCTTTTTTAGATATCTCATTAGCTTTAGCACTGGTGTAGGTGAAATTACAGTTAAATAAAATCTGTAATGAGTTGTCTTTGGACATCTCAATGGACATGGGAAAGAAATGGACTAAATCAAGTTCACAGCACAACTTGATGAAAGTGAAATAAATGAACAAAGATCTAATAATTTGCTCCTATGCCTCTAATAGGTTATTTTCTCTCAAAACATAGAATGTCCCATTGAAATAACATCAAGGAGAAACTGGATAATACGCTTTTCATTCTTTAGAATTTCACTCTGATGCAAAGACAGTGTTGCATTACTTGTTGTTAGTTTTATTTCCTTTATTTATTAAAATGTCTCAGGGCCCAGAATCAGTGCTTTGAGATTCTATCCTTCACTTACTATTGAAACATAGAACAAGGGTTCTGTTGCTCTTCAAATACATTAGTGGTGCTTTTGCTACTGTGTTCCACTCTATTTTGAAAATAACCTTTTATATAATCACCTATTCCATGTGTGGTTCTTTTTTGTAAAGGTATATTTGAAAATCAGAGCAATGGGGGGGGGGGGGCTTCCATCCACTAATTTAGTCCCTGAATGGCCACAATATGTGGGGCTGGGTCAAGATGAAGCCAAGAGCCTTGAACTCCATCTGGGTCTCCCACATGTGTGGCAGGGGTCCAAACACTTGAGCCATTCTCTGCTGCTTTCTCAGGAGCATTATCAGGGAGCTGGATCAGAAGTAGGACAGCTGGGACTTGAACTGGTGCTCTTATGGGATACCAGTGTCACAGGGGCTGGCTTAATCCACTGTGCCACAACACTGGCCCCTGGGACTCTGTCTAGTTCTTTTATATGCCTTTTCTACCTTCTTTACAACCAATAAGGAGTAAATTATCATCATAGTCCTGCAGAAATGGAAAATGACTCAGAAAACATGTAATAGGAGAAGTACTCAGTGCCTGACGTGTAATAATTTCTCAACAAATGTCAGCTGAAGTTATCACTATTTTTCCTAAAGTCATACAGTGACTAAAAGGGAAAATCTGAGTTCAAACTCAAATATAACAGAATATTTTTGCTATTATACACATTGGATCGATTTCATGAGATGAAAAGTTATTTTAATTCCATTTGTTTAAACAACAAGAGCAAATACTGCCTAAACTGAATTTATTTGCCAATATTTCTGACAAATCAGTTAATTTTCATGAATGTCCACCTGTGTGTCTTTTTGTTTCATTTGTTCTATGTTAGTTTTGATTTTAGGTTTCATATTGTACGGTTTTTTTTTTTTTTTTTTTTATCTTTACACTAAGAGTTCGGCCTTTTTGTTCTGGGCACAGGGAGAAGGTGTTCCCTGCGAGGCAGATAAATGTGAGATGAAACAGTCTTGCTCCACAGGAGACTGGGAAACTTCCGTAAAAGCAGAGGTTCCCAGCATAGCCTTATACAGCAGATTGAGTGAAACCGAAGGCTAAAAATGGGGCTTGCTTGCTTCAGCCTCCAGGACCAGACATTTGGATTCTGTTTTATTTCTAAATGAAGTTTTGGAAAGTACACCCAACATTTCCTTTTGAAGGGCTCCAAGGACAGTTTATCCATGAATTATTCTGCAAAAAATTGATGAGAATTTGGACTTTTATTTGCAAGTTATTAAGTGACTATAGTTTTTATTTTGAGAGAAGGAAAGGGTTCAATTCATCCTGTAATGACGGTTTTCAGGTCTACACATCCTGTGCTCTTCTTTCCCTAAGAATAGCTGTCAGGGGCTGGTGTTGTGCTGCAGTGGTTAAATTGCTGCTTGTGATACTTAGCATGATCTGAGTGCTTGATGGAGACCCAGCTGTTCTGCTTCTGACCCAGCTGCTTGACAGTGTGCCTGGAAAAGCAGCAGAAGATGATTACTTGGGTCCCTTCTACCCATTTGGGAGACTCAGATGGAGTTCTGGGCTCCTGGCTTTGGCCTGACCTAGCCGTGGCCATTGGGCATTTGGGGAGTAAACCAGCAGATAGAAGACTCCCTCCTTTCTCTGTCATGCTGATTTTCTTTTTTTCTTTCCTTTTTTGTTAAGATTTATTTTATTTATTTGAAAGAGTTACAGAGAGAGGTAGAGACAGAGAGAGAGAGAGAGGACTTCCTTCCACTGGTTCACTCCCCAGATGACTGCAACGGCTGGAGCTGCGCCAATCTGAAGCCAGGAGCCAGGAGTTTCTTCAGGGTCTCCCACGTGGGTGCAGGGGCCTAAGGACTTGGGCCATTCTCCACTGCTATCCCAGGCCATAGCAGAGAGCTGGATTGAAAGAGGAGCAGCCAGGACTCGAACCGGTGCCCATATAGGATGCCGGCGCTTCAGACCAGGGCTTTACCCCACTGAGCACCGGCCCCAATGCTGATTTTCAAATTAATTAATTAATTAATTAAATATTAAAAAAGATTCTCTGTTAGAGCTATAGCAGAGTTGCTTCTCTCCAAGCACCTTCAGGCATCTCTGCAGAGGCCAGTGGCTAAGAATCCTTAGTAAGCACCATACACCTCTCCCCTTCCCCTAAAAGCATCTAAATACTTTAGTCTTAAGGGTCTCCACACCTTTATAGAAGGCTCAGCTTTGAGGAAACTCTGCAAGGGCCCTCAACTGATGTTTATGACAAGCAACATCATGCTTTACAATTCCCTTCTTGGTTTTACCCCCATAAAAAATAGTCACGCAACAAAAGGATCATTACATTAACTAGAACTAGGTTTTGAAAATTGAATTTGAATTCCTGGAAACAATGATCTTAGTAGCCTGTCAGGGGAGTTTGTTGGGGAAGTCATCTTGAGCGGGTTCAGGCTGTAGCACAGGCTGCTTTAGGCTGGTGCTGTTGCCAGAAGACTGAATGCATCTGAAAAAGTCAGTCCCTGGATCCTGATTATATGTGTGACACCTTGTGCCCACAGCTAAAGAATAGACTGTCAACTTCTTGGGGGTGTGAACAGCTTATGCAGAAATTTCTGGAGTGCTACTGGGAAGAGTGAAGATCATGGCTAGCTCAAGTCCAAGAGTCAGGGCCTCAAATTGTAATTAAATTTGGCCTGGGATTCTCAGCTTGGTTGCGCCACTTGCTGATTACTTCATGTGTGATCACATCTCCTCGGCAAGCCTGAAAGCATCTGAAGACAGGGAGCAGGCCATTTTTGACTTCCCCAGAGAATCTTCCAGAGTCATTAGCTCACCTTGTTGACTGACAGCTACTGCTAGCAGTGACTTCAGCTGCAAATAAAGAAAGCAGGTTTATGTTCCAAGTAATAAAGAGGTGTGTCATGGTCATGCTTCCACGGTATTTCATTGATTCGCTAAGATAGAAATATCTCTTGGGGTAGACATGAGCCAGATGTACTCAGTGGTTGTAAATGTTGTGGCAGAGACCAAAAGATATAAATGGCTAAATCAGGAGTTGGTGTGTGTTGGGGGCAACTTGTATTTAGCCAGGAATACAAGCAGAAGCTGTCCTGGGGAGACATCAACAACAAGAATCCCTGAGAGTAAACCTTGAGGCTGGAAGTTACCTATCCATCTCTAGACTGACCCATAATCATTCATGTATTCTATAATTCAGTGTTAAGTATGGTATAGCAGGTGCCATCCTCAGTGTTATGAATATAAAGATGAATACATATTGACTTTGTCCCCAAAGTCAAGACAACCTATAAACTGATAAATAGGACCTCAAGTACATTGTCATTTGCCAGTGTGTTTTAATGAAAAGGGGTTTTACAAAAGAGGGAAATGGAGCTGACTTTGAATACAAGTGTTGCCACATGTGAGTGGCTACATGACTTGGGTTTTTGACTCTGTTCATCTGTAAATACAAGTAAAGATGTCTTTCACAGGGTGTTGTTGAATGAGTGAGATGAAAAAAGCATATAAATATCAGCTCACAGTGCATGTGACAGATCATTGGGAAATACTTCCTTCATCTCTAGCAGAGGAATGTGCAGTGTTGCAGGTGCTCAGAGGCCGGAGCGATGGCTGTCCAAGAAAGGGAAGAGGGGTGTTACCCAGGAAATGACATTTTTGCTTGATCCTGGGAATAAGTGAAGTTCTTTGTTCAATCATTTATGCAGAAAATGTTTACACAGCACTGATATGTAGACTGTGCCAGATACTGGAGATAAGTGATGAACAAAACAGACAAGATCCTGGTTTTTGTAGAGATTATCACCCAGGGAGAGGGAAGGAAACAGACACAGTGGTGTTGAGAAGGGAGGCTGAGATGGAGACTTGAGACTCTCAGCTGTGTTCGGGGAATGAGATTCAACCTCTTAGGAAAAACTTTCCAGATCAACTTCCCTGTGTTAACACAGACTGATGCAACAAAGATAATAGGTTCTAAGACTTGAAGTTCAATTTCCAAAGCCTAGTCTTTCTTAACTCAATGACTCTTTTTGTGTGTGTGACCATCCTGCTTCTTTATTTATTTTAATCAATGGAGGGAACTGTAAGACTTGCTGCAAACACAGACATCATTTGAGTGCTTTTCCAAAGTTTTCATCAAAGCTGAGCCAGAATATTGATGTGTTTAGATTTTTTAAAATTTATTTATTGACTTGAAAGTCAGAGTTTCAGAGAGGGAGAGGGAGAGAGAGAGAATCATCCATCCACTGGTTCATTCTCCAAATAGCTACAAAGGCCAGGGCTGTGCCAGGTTGAAGCAAGAGCCAGGAGCTTCATCCAGGTCTCCCATATGGGTACAGAGGCCCAAGCACTTGGGCCATCTTCCTCAGTTTTCCCAGGCACATTAACAGGGAGCTGGGTCAAAAGTGGAGCAGCCTTGGGGCCAGCGCTCTGGCACAGTGGGTTAAAACCCTAGCCTGAAGTGCAGGCATCCCATATGGGTGCCAGTTCTAGTCCCGGCTGGTCCTCTTCTCATCCAGCTCTCTGTTATGGCCTGGGAAAGCAGTAGAAGATGGCCCATGTCCTTGGGCCCCTGCACCCATGTGGGAGATCCGGAATCAAAGAAGACAATGAAGTTTCCAGTTTAGGTGGCTCACATTACTGTGGGGAGCTACTAAGACTAGACTAAGTTACTGGAATTAAGACTTATTCTATGCATCTGCTCTCCCACAATATGGCGCTGGGGAGGAGTAAACTTCTACGCAGCTGCCTCTCGCCAACTTGACTGATAAGCTGCAGGAGCTGATCCTGCTCCTGATTGGAGGAGAGCAGCGTGCTCGGCGTGTGGGTAGCAGAGCATGGATTGGTGGAAGAAGACTATAAAGGAGGAGAGAGACAACATGCACCAGGAACATCTGAAGGAACACCTGAGCAGCCCCTGAGATAACTGGCCGGCAGTGTGCCGCTCCTCCGCGGAAGCGGGGAAAGTGGCAGGGGGTGACGCCCCTCCACGGAGGTGGAGGGGTCGGCAGCCAACCCGGGAAGGACCAGCAGCAAACCCAGGAAGAGCCGAGCAGACAAAAGAACAGCGCAGGGTCCTGTGTCATTCCTCCGTGAATGGGGGAGCGACACATTACATTATCTATCAAAGTGAGGGTGCCATCACATGTCCTGTAGCCTCTCAAAATCTTCCCAAATATGCATAATATTTAAAAGGACAGATAAATGCCTTACTATTATTATGAGATTGCTTTGACCCCTCAACCCCTTAGAAGGGTCTCTGATAACCTCTAAGGTCTTTAGGCTGTACTATACTCTTCTAAGCAATTGCTTAAGGTGCCTCTCCCTATTGCTGACCTCTTTCTATGACCTGCTCACCAACCTCCTAAATGCACTTAATCTGGAATTATTTGCTCTTGGATTTGCTATTGTCTCTTAGGTTTGGGATTGCTGACCTGGCCCAGTAGCCCATGCCCAACCTTTTAAGCTGGTCTCTGAGCCCTCCTATTTCAGCTGCTTTCTTAACCATCCACCAGCTTTGAGCCCTGACTCTGCATCTATCTCTGGCTTCTCTTGCTTCTCAGATCTGATGCATCTTCTGTTATCTGGAAGAAAGTTCTAATCCAACTCTGACCATAAAGAAAGCCTTCTCCACTCTGGAAACTGGGAAGGTAGTTAAGCGAAGGTCAACAACTTTCTTATGAAAACCACTGAAACCAAACGAAGCAGAACTATAAGGCAGTAGGAGTAGATATGAAAGTTAGCAGGAAGTGAATATTTGTTCTGAGTATTTGAAAAACATGAGACAAATATTTAATCCATTTAACTGATTTGCAGAATTGATAAAGAAGGAGGAACTAAAGGGAAGAAATCAAATTGTGTGTATGTGTTCTCTTTAAAAGGAAAAAGTCCATTACAAGGTGAAAATGAAGTAGCAAACACAATAGAGAATGTCAGACTGGCCGTGTGGAGAAACATAATTTTAGTGGATTAAAAATTATTGGGAAACTTTTTTCCTTTGGATACTTTACCTCATTTTATGGGGTCTTTTTTATTTCAACTGGTTGAAAACTCAAAAGCAAAATCATGTCTCATTGGATTCAGTTGTCAGTAGCAGCTTGGTGACATGTCAGCATGAGTTTCTGAGATTCGCTAACATCTCACCACTGAAGTCTTGGATCACCCACTTGCTGAATACTTGTGTGGAGTCAGTACCTCCCTATCTCTGTCTCCAGTTTGCTCTTTAGGCCTGATTCTCTTAGTCTGCAAGTGTCATAGCCTGGAGAGTCTCAGGACATAGTTTTCCCCTTTATAAGCTCTGCCTTATTAGTGTGTTTCTATATATCTGCTGCTTGACTGATATCAGGGTGTATTTCCTTTCGTCATATTTTCCCTCATTTTCTTTTTTATTATTATTTGACATATTTTTCTGAATTTCCTAAATTTTAAAGAGTCTCCAGTGGATATCCATTTAAATTCTGATAGTCTCAGTATGTATACCAGGTTTCATCCTTGGACTTCCAATAATGGAAGCTGGAGTGAGTCAGCACTTCACTTTGTCTTACCCAGGAAGCCAGAAGAGACACAGGCGTAGGCCTGTCCTGCTGCCTTATCCCATGCACTGTCCCTGAGGTGATTAATATTTCCTTTGATTCTTATTGAACATTTGGTTCTACAGTAGAAATTCTAGGTCAGTCTCTGCCACGTTAGTCTGTCCTCTGTTGAGTAGTTCTGTTCCTTCTGAGAGTCTAATTTCCTTTTCTGGAGTGTGGCCTCCTCACACCATTGGACCCTGCTGGTGATGTTTGAACTGCCCAGGGGATGAGGTTGCTAGCCAAAAATACATCAATTTTAGCTGAAAACACTGACATCAGTGACAGCTGGAGCACCACAAAATCTATAAACACACTTGTTACTCATCTGCTGTGACTGCTGGGCAAGCCAGGTACATGGCCCCTGGAACATCTTGTAGAGGGGAGGGCTGCTAGGTCTCCTGACAGAACTTGGCACTCACAGCATCAAGTGAGTAATTGGTTCAGTCCCAGTTTGGAGGAACAGACCTGCTGTCTAAATGCAATTTGAAGAGTTGAGGAATGGAATGACACTTAGATTCAGTACATCAATATGAGCACTGTGGAGTCAACGTAGGAGCTGGGGGATTATGAGTGTTTGGATACTAATTCGTGACTGAAGGACTTTCTTAGAAACTACTTAAGAAACTGTGTACCCAGTGTCTCATCATCCAGGAAAAAGCAAAGTTTTGGTTAACTGTGACCTCAGTTACAATGTAAAGTTAGATTACATGACCACAGGCATGGTGGGAAGTGACATGAAATTCTCTTATATCTTAGAAATCTAAAGTTAAAAACCCTAGGATTTGTAGAGCAAGATGTTCCCTGCTTATGGTTTTTGGCTATTTATTTTTTTAAAGATTTATTTATTAATTTACTTTAAATCAAGATTACATGGAGAAAGGGAGAAGGATGGAGAGGGGTGAGAGAGAGAAAGAGAGTGAGAGAGAGAGAGATATTCTATCCACTGGTTCACTCCCCAAATGGCTGCAATGACCAGGGCTGGGCCAAGCTAAAGCAAGGAGTTAGGAGCTTCATCTGGATCTCCCACATGAGTGCAGGGCTCAAGCACTTGAGCCATCCTCCACTGCTTTCTCAGGCACATAGGTAGGGAGCTGGATGGGAAGTGGAGCAGCTGGAACTCAAACTGGCACCCATATAGGATGCTGGCAATGAAGAAGGTAGCTAAACCCACTACACCACAGGCTGACCCCTGCCTATTTAATTTTTGAAATGTTGGCTTCCATTATCTTATCCAAATGTCTTCCCATGCAAGAATGAGATTATCTGAACTGGATATAAAATATTCAGACTTTGAAATTAAATTTTCTTGGAATTGGGGCAAATGACCATGGAGCCTTGTTTGATGAATAATTTTTATTTGTCATTTTTTGAAATCTTAAATGAATGCAAAATATATCAACAAATGAGCTCTCATAATATATTTATCTGATCTTTTAGATTCTTGAAAGTAAATAAAGATATTTTACTCCTAATGTAATTCTCCATGTATATGAAAGCTCTGAACACTCAGCTGTACTGTGTCATGATCTAAATGGTCACAACTGTTTGAGCTACTGATTTAGGATAATCTCTAACTACAGCTCTCATCTGTGCAGTTCTTTATAAACATTTGCCCTTGGAATGCATTCAAGCTATTGCTTCAAAAAGCAGAACTTTGGCCAGCATTGCAGCTCCATAGGCTAATCCTCCAACTGCGGCGCCGGCACCCTGGGTTCTTGTCCCGGACGGGGGGCCGGTTCTGTCCCAGTTGCTCCTTTTCCAGTCCAGCTCTCTGCTGTGGCCCGGGAGTGCAGTGGAGGATGGCCCAGGTGCTTGGGCCCTGCACCTGCATAGGAGACCAGGAGAAGCACCTGGCTCCGGGCTTCGGATAGGCACAGTGCGCCGGCCACAGAGGCCATTGAGGGGTGAACCAACGGAAAAGGAAGACCTTTGTCTCTCTCACTGTCCACTCTGCCTGTCAAAAAAAAAAAAAAAAAAAAAAAAAAAAAAGCAGACTTGACCATATACTGTGTGAGGTATCTGAAGGAAAATAAATATTCCAATTTGGATAGTCTTCACTGCCAACTCCATATATGAGTGTATAATAATAAGGATGACAGCTGCTACTTGGTATTTGTTGTATGTCTATCACTATGATGAGCCTTGTATATATATTATGTCAACTATTTTATGAATGAGAAAACTGGAGGTTGGTAATTAAAGAACTTACCCAAAGTCACACAACCAGTAAGTGGAGGAGTTATTTGAACTGGCATTTTTCTGATTCCATAGACTCCGTTTAGAGCAGCAGTGTCCAGTGTTTTTAAGCTCCAGCGTCCATGAGCTTTAATTTAGGAGCCAGACCACCCAGTTTGAAGCGTTAGCTATTCTCCCTGACAACCATGAAACAAATGACGTAGTCTCTCTATACCTCAGGTTTTTTTTTTTTTTTTGAAAGCTTTTATTTAATAAATATAAATTTCATAGGTACAACTTTTGGAATATAGCAGTTCTTCCCTCCATACCCACCCTCCCACTCTCCCGTCCCACCTTCTAGTCCCTCTCCCATCCCATTCTTCATTAAGATTCATTTTTAATTAACTTTATATACAAAAGATCAACTCTATAGTAAGTAAAGATGTCAACAGTTTGTACCCACACAGACACACAAAGTATAAAGTACTGTTTGAAAACAACTTTTACCGTTAATTCTCATGGTGCAACTCATTAAGGACAGAGGTCCTACATGGGGAGTAAGTGCACTGTGACTCCTGTTGTTGATTTAACAACTGACACTCTTATTTATGATGTCAGTGATCACCCGAAGCTCTTGCCATGAGCTGCTGAGGCTATGGAAGCTTTTTGAGTCCACAAACTCCATCATTATTTAGACAAGGCCATAAGCAAAGTGGAAGTTCTCACCTCCATTCAGAGAAAAGTACCTCCTTCTTTGATGACCCCTTCTTTCCACTGGAATCTCACTCAAAGAGATCTTTCATGTAGGCCATTTTGATATGCTCTCATTATACCTCAGTTTTACAATTTGTAATGTCAGCAGTAAGAGAACCTAACTCAGAGTGTTGAAGAATAAATATATTCATTACAAAAAAGTATTTGGAAGACTGATAAGCATATATCAAATGTTATCTGTGTCTGCTGTTGGTATTATTATATTCAATAGGCATGTTCACACACACACACACACACACACACCTGAAATCCAACTCAATTTCATCATATTATTTTCTCTAAACTCGTTTCCTTAGCTTAGTTCTTAGAACTATCATCCAGCAAGTTTTCTAAAGTAAAAAACTATATTCAGCTAGTATTTCTTTGTTGATATAATCAGTTACTAACCAATTTCTGTCCAGTTCATTTTATGTATTTATTTTTTTATTATTTTTTGACAGGCAGAGTGGACAGTGAGAGAGCAAGACAGAGAGAAATGGTCTTCCTTTTGCCGTTGGTTCACCCTCCAATGGCTGCCGCGGCCGGCGCACCACGCTGATCCGATGGCAGGAGCCAGGTACTTCTCCTGGTCTCCTATGGGGTGCAGGGCCCAAGCACTTGGGCCATCCTCCACTGCACTCCCTGGCCACAGCAGAGAGCTGGCCTGGAAGAGGGGCAACCGGAACAGAATTCGGTGCCCTGACCAGGACTAGAACCCGGTGTGCCAGCGCCACAAGGCGGAGGATTAGCCTAGTGAGCCGCGGCACCGGCCTCCAGTTCATTTTATAAATATATTAGAAAGGTATACCCTCCTTCTTGTCCTACATCCAATGCCTCATTTTTTTTATTGTCTGTACCTGAGCTATTCTGAATTGAAATGTGCCATAAGTAGAAAATACACATCAGATTTCAAAAACTTAAGTCATGTTCCTATCTCGTTAATAATTTTATTATGGTCATGTGTTGGAAAGATATTTTTGATATATTGGAATAAATATATATTCTTTTTATTTTATTTTTTTTATTTTTTTTTATTTTTGACAGGCAGAGTGGACAGTGAGAGAGAGAGACAGAGAGAAAGGTCTTCCTTTTGCCGTTGGTTCACCCTCCAATGGCTGCCGCGGCCGGCGCGCTGCGGCCGGTGCACCGCGCTGATCCGATGGCAGGAGCCAGGAGCCAGGTGCTTTTCCTGGTCTCCCATGGGGTGCAGGGCCCAAGCACCTGGGCCATCCTCCACTGCACTCCCTGGCCACAGCAGAGGGCTGGCCTGGAAGAGGGGCAACTGGGACAGAATCCGGCGCCCCGACCGGGACTAGAACCCGGTGTGCCGGCGCCGCTAGGCGGAGGATTAGCCTATTGAGCCGCGGCACCGGCCAATTCTTAAAATATATTTCACCCATTTCTTTTTCCATTTTTAACGTTGCTACTATAAAGTTTAAAATAATATATGTCTTACATTTGTGGTTTGTGTATTGGACAGTGTAGGTCTGGACTTTTCTAGACACCTTCTTTCATATCTACCTGTGTGTCTCTTTACCTAGCTGTCTACTGCTTTCTCTGTCTCCATTTCTGTCAGTACTGGTAGTAAAGATGCCTTTCTAAAAGTAAAGCTGATCCTTACCCTTTTGCACTTAAAAAGCTTTGAACCTCTCTGAGCTCCTAGCACCTACAAGGGCAAGTCCAGACTCCACCCAGCGCATCCACAGACTTCATGCACTCCCCATCAGTCCAGTCTTATACCTCTCATGACCCTCTCTCTGCCACTTCACAGTTTAGAAACTTTGAGCTGTGTTGTGGTTCCCAGTTCATTTACACATGTTTGTCTTTCCACATATTGTTCCCCTTGCTTTGAATATCCTCTCCCTTTTGGTCATAATGGTGGGTTTTATAGATCTTGAAAAATCTACTTCGGGCATCGCCTACTCTAAGGAGACCCCCCAACTGAATTCATCTCCCCCACTTTTACAATGCTTGTGTTCTTTAGGATACTTGTATTATTGCCTCTACCACATGTGCAAGGAGACTTCAAAATGGTTGTGGGGGAAAAATGGAATTAAAAGGTAAAAACATGGGGCTGGCGCTGTGGTGTAGTGGGTAAAGCCGCTGCTCGCAGTGCCAGCATCACATATAGGCACCGGTTCGAGTCCCAACTGCTTCACTTCCAATCCAGCTCTCTGATATGACCTGGGGAAAGTGGTAGAAGATGGCCCAAGTCCTTGGGTCCCTGCACCTGCTTGGGAGACCTGGAAGAAGCTTCTCCCTCCTGGCTTTAGATTGGCACAGCTCTGGCCGTTGTGGCCAATTGGTGAGTGAACCAGCAGATGGAAGACACATACTCTCTCTCTCTCTTTCTCTCTGCCTCTCCTTCTCTCTGTGTGTAACTCTGACTTTCAAATAAATAAATAAATCTTACAAAAAACAAGCAAACCAAAAAAACCCTGGGGCTGGCACTCTAGCATAGTGGGTTAAAGCCCTGGCCTGAAGCGTTGGCATCCCATATGGACACTGATTCTAGCCCTGGCTGCTCCTGTTTCAATCTGGCTCTCGGCTGTGGCCTGGGAAGGCGGTGGAGGATGGCCCAAGTCCTTGGGCCCCTGCACCCACGTGGGAGACCTGGAGGAAGCTCCTGGCTCCAGGCTTCTGATCGGTGCAGCTCCAGCTATTGCGGCCATCTGGGGAGTGAGCCAATGGATGGAAGACCTCTCTCTCTCTGTCTCTACCTCCTTCTGTAACTCTTTCAAATAAAACCCCTAGATATTAAAAAAGGTAAAAAAAAAAAAAAAACCCTTTATTTCTCAGCATAAGCTCCATCAAGTGTATACACTTTTGTAAGTGACAATACCAGCAATGTAGTGAGGATCCTGGGAATTTAACCATGCTAAAACAGACTTTGTTACATTGTTGACTGAGGAATAACAGATACCCTTTAAAGGTTTTTAAGATCAAGAAACAGAAAGAAGTGAAAAGGACCATACGGTGGATTCCTAATGATTCCCCAGCAAACCACTTCCCAAATTGCTCTTGTTTGATGAAGGGATTGAACAGGAACTTTGTCGTGGTTGAGAAGAACTCTATGGTGAGCTTTCCTGGGAGTTTTTCTGTTAAAGCTTTGGCTCAAATTTCTCAAGACACTCTTCAAAGAAGCAAATATTATTGTTCTTTGGGCCTCCAAAATGCCTTCCACTTACCCCCAAACTATTGCCATTTTTTTCCTGTGACCAGTCTGCTTTTGCCTTGACTGGGCCACTTCCACCTCTTGGTAGCCATTGCTTTGATGGTACTGTTGTCTTCTGGATCACGCTGGTAAGTCTGTATTCTTCTTCCTGTTACAATTCTTTAAAGAAATGTTTCTGGACCTTGATCCCACTGGTTGAAAATGTTGTTGAAATCTCTGCTGTTGCTTGCAGTTGATCTGGACACAAAAATGTTGACACCCATCAAGCAGAAAGTTTACTCCACTTTGATTTTTCAGTCAGAATTGTGTAAGCTGAACCAATGGAGATGTCTGGTGTTGGCCATTGTTTTTGTGTTCATTGCCCTTCCATTGGTCCTTCAGGTAGAATACATACAAGTTGATGTGGATGGTCTGCTGTTGTGGACTTCCTCTTCAGCATAGTCTCTTCTTAAAATGATTTATCAGTTAATAAACTGCTGTTGGGGGGTCATTTTCCACATAAACAGGGTGTTTTGTTCTTGCTTCAATTTTAGCAAAGTTTGTAATGCTCTGATAGGGACTTATCTTTCTTAGTGCCTCCAACTAGAATATGTTGAAACGTGATATAACAAGTTAGTGTATGTATCTTGGTGCAAAATATTTTTAAATCCAGATAGTGAACTGTTTGAACCCCTGCTATAACTTGCTTTTCTGTCTGCCAACCCAACCCTGAGCATATAGAGGATACAGTTGCCTTTTATTCTCTTTCTATATTGACATGAAACAGTGATTAAATAAAATAGGGCAATGTGTACTTTTGAAAAGAGAGATATACTTTAGTAGAAAGAAAATAAATGTAACCCAGGCATGATGTGATAGTAAAATGGTGCAGTCTTATCTGTGGCGCAATCTATGCTCCGGATACCACTGGAAGCCAGATCGCCATATGGCCCAACCACTGGTGTCAGCCCCACCCCCATCCTAATGAGATTTGCTATTTCTACTTCCCTGGCCACCTCCCACTTCCATCCCCCTACCCTCTAACACCCCCTCACCCCTGCAAAGTTTTAAGAGGACTTGTTCTTGAACATATGGCTCTCTTTCTCTCTGTCTCCTGATCTCTCTCCCTCTCTGTCTCTCTGTCTCTGACTCTCTCTCTCTCTGTCTCTCTCTCTCCCCTCTCCATCTCTCTGACACTCTCTCAGTCTTTCTCTCTCTGTGTCTCTTGATCTTTCTCATTCTCTCTCTTGATATCTCTCTTACACTCTCCTTCTCCCTCTTTTTCCCTCTTCGCCCCTTCCCTGTCGGGTTTCCCCCAATAAACCCTTTCCTTTACTCTGATGTTTGGAGTGTTTTGTGGCAGCCTTACAGGGTGTTTGCAAAAAAAAAAAAAAAAAAAAAAAAAAGGAAAAGGAAAAGAATGTTGACTTGCAAGCTGAGAAAAAGTCAATGAATTTGATTGGAATTAAAAAAACATTAGAAAAAGTTGGGATGTGGAAAAGTTGACTCAACTAGCTGATAATAAAAGGTCTCTTAATTTGGCCTTAGCTTTGTATATGTAGCAAGTCCAGGCAGGGCAGGCCCTCAGCTAAGCATATTGGTAACTAATCTTGTGTTATTCAAGCTGTAATTGGGTGAGGGATACTAACTCATGCTTCCTGAAGACAAAGAAGCCCCAGGTTAAATTGGATTTCTGTTTGCTTTCTTTAGAGAAAGGGAAACAGCATTAACAAGAAGATTGGACATGTGCGATCTTCTGGCCAATGCTGTATCTTCCCTTAAAAACCAAACCAGTTCTGCTGTGTTTACCTCCCCCACTGAACACACCTGTAGTTCTTATGGGACAGAGCAAGTCTCCTGGGCTGTGCTTTTGAAGGCATTGCTGATCTCTGATTATTTCTAAATTTCTGTTTCTGGACAATGCATTCAGAAAAACACATTCTTTCCTTAGATATGTTAATACCCTCCATTAGTCTGCTGGATGTGGGCTCAGTCCATTTAAATGGAGTATTTCTGTTCTCCCACGTTACTTCTTTACTTTAGAGTTAACCCTGGGAGGAAGGTCCCCTTGTTGCCAAGATCTTTATGTCCATGCTTCCTGGCATAGTGCTCTGGGGGATTTGGGGAGAAGAGGAGAGAATTTTGGAGGAGACAGCACTAGAATTTTGGTAGTGGGAGGGCATGAGAGCTATTGGCATGGAACTATGAAAGCATAGGGTTCTGCTTTTTAGATTTGGGAGTCATCTAGGACTTGGTTAACTGCCCTTCTTGACAATCACATTTTTCTGAAAATAGATAGCAGTTAATCAGGGGCATTACAAAGCCCTGAGCTGACTCATACCTTTTTAATTCTTCTACCTCATTGGCTTGGTCATATTCTAAACATCACCACCTTTGTGTAGTTCAGAAGTATGAATTCGCAGCTTGTTTATGGATGAGGCATTATTCAAAAATGCTTGGACTGTCAGAAGTGCTTCAAATAGTGGAGTTGCTCAGATTTGATGAAATCTATATGGACTTTATACCAGTTGGGCATCCCTGTTCCTAAAATGTGAAGTCCACACTGCTCAGAAATCCAAAACATTTTGGATTTTCTGTTTGTGAGTGTGGATGTTCAGTTGGTGAGGTTATAGCTGTTTAGCAGAGAAGCACATTTTAAGGCAAACTTTCCTTCTTGGTGAATAAACAAAAGAGAATTATGTTATCTTACGTATTTTAGATATCATTCTGTGTGTTTAGAGTGAGAAAATTCAGCAAGTAAACTTTTTTTTTTTTATCTTTTATTTAATGAATATAAATTTCCAAAGTACGACTCATGGGTTACAATGGCTTCCCCCCCATACCGTCCCTCCCACCCACAACCCCCCCCTTCCCACTCCCTCTCCCCCTCCATTCATGTCAAGATTCATTTTCGATTATCTTAATATACAGAAGATCAGCCTAGCATACCTTAAGTAAGTATTTCAACAGTTTGCTCCCACACAGAAACATAAAGTGAAAAATAATAGATGATTTTTTTTAAATGATGATGAAATCAGATCAGACCTATTGTCATGTTTAATCCCAGTGAGAGTCAAGTTGGGAATTGATAATTTTTTTTTTTTTTTTACAGAAGATCAGTTTAGTGTACATTAAGTAAAGATTTCAATCGTTTGCACCCCCATAGAAACACAAAGTGAAATATACTGTTTGAGTACTCGTTATAGCATTAAGCCTCAGTGTACAGCACGTTAAGGACAGAGATCCTACATGAGGAGTAAGTGCACAGTGACTCCTGCCGTTGACTTCACAAATTGACACTCCTGTTTATGGCATCAGTAATCTCCCTATGCACCAGTTATGAGTTTCCAAGGCTATGGAAGCCCCCTGAGTTCTTCGACTCATCTTGTTTAGACACGGTCATAGTCAAAGTGGAGGTTCTCTCCTCCCTTCAGAGAAAGGCACCTCCCTCTTTGAAGACCTGTCTTCAAAGAGGAAAGAACAGCAAGTAAACTTTTATAAAGTGTAGTTTTTGCTTTTCAGGAGCCTGAGGACTTTAGTAAACAAAAGTTGAAGCCAACAAATAAATTTGAATGTGTGTTACTTGCCGTTCTCTTTTAAATGCGTATTAACATTTTGGTGCCTGACTCAAAACTGATATCTTACAGAGAAAGGAAAGTAGAATAATTGTCCTGGTTCTCGATGCATCCCTGGCTGTGTGACCTTGAACAGGGTCCTAACCGCTGTTATTCTCCCTGAAAAACCAAGTGGGTAATACTAACTTCTCAAGGCTCTCACAACTCCTGAAACTCAGGGAATCTGCAAGTGTTTTTTATTTTTGTTTTTGTTTAGAAAGATTTGTTTTATATATCTGACCAGGCAGAGTGACAGTGAGAGAGGGAGAGACAGAGAAAGAGAAAGATCTTGCATCTGCTGGTCCACTCCCCAAATGCATACAGCACCAGGACTGGGCTAGGCCAAAATCAGGAGCCTGGAACTCTATCTGGGTCTGCCATGTGGGAGGCAGGGGCTCAAACACTTAGGCCATCTTCTGCTGCTTTCTCAAGTGCATTAGCAGGAAGCTGGATCAGAAGTGGAGCAGCCGGGACTCAAACCAGTGCTCATGTGAGATGCTGGTGCTGCAGGTGGCAGCTTTACCTGCTATGCCATAGCACCAGCCTCCCAGAGTAATTTTTAACAGGTTCACAGACTGAAAAAAAAACCTTTGCCTGGAGAATAGCAAAGTATCATCAGGGAGGGCTTCAGGGAGGAGGTGCCATATGCCCTGGGTGTGAAGCGTGAATCAGATTTGAAGACTGAGTGGACATCCTGGGGAAGGCAGGGAAGAGTTGAAGCATGGACAGTAGTTTCCTTCTGCCCTTCCTCTGTCTTCAGGGGTTTGCACTTATGCTGGTACTTTAAAAAAAAAAAGTTTTGAATTAAAGATCCCATCAAGTTTTGGCCCAAGAAATCATTTTTCACCTGAAGGAACTAGCGAAAGAGAAGTTGAAGAGCTTTCAGGAAGGGCTCTTCCACTCCAGAGCATGATCTCCCTGGGAGAAAGGTGAGCAGAGGGAGAGGCAGGGAGCAGGCCAGGTCCCAGCCATCAGTCTTTCCTGCCAGGCAGCAAGGTTTGGTGACTTAAGGAGGTGATAAGGAACAAGGAGCTAACACAGGAAGTGATGTGAGGAATTGCCCCCTTGCTTAGGAAGATCACCTGTAACCCACAGAGATGCCTGCCTTCCCTTCCCAGCTCGGAAAAGATCATTCCCCTTTCATCCTTTCTTTGCATTAAATGTCAGGGACTTTGCTAATAGGTGAGAATCCAGAGTGAGGCTTGTTACCAAGTTATCTGTCTCCACACCCTTGGACTGTCTGAGCTGAGGAAGACTTCTTTTTTAAAAAAATTTTTTTAAAATTATTTATCTGAAAGAATTACACAGAGAGAGAAGGAGAGGCAGAGAGAGAGAGAGAGGTTTTCCATCTGCTGGTTCACTCCCCAGTTGGCTGCAACGGCCTGAGCTGTGCTGATCCGAAGCCAGGAGCCAGGAGCTTCTTCCGGGTCTCCCATGTGGGTGCAGGGTCCCAAGGACTTGGGCCATCTTCTACTGCTTTCCCAGGCCATAGCAGAGAGCTGGATCGGAGGTGGAACAGCTGGGTCTCGAACTGGCACCCATATAGGATGGTAGCACTGCAGACGGCAGCCTTACCCGCTGTGCCACAGCATCAGCCCCGAGGAAGACTTCTTGATAACTGCCATATAGAATAGGAAACTGAAGTACACACACACACACACACACACGCACGCACACACACACGTAATTCAAGCCCAGGGGTCATCACCCTGGATTAATAAAATGACATGAGCTATACTTGCTCACATTACACAAGTCTCCCTTCTCGGCAGTGTGGTGTGGTGCTGAAATGTTGTTCAAAAATTTATGCTGCCACCTTCATACCATGGCCATATTTTGGAGCCTATGACCTCATCATGGTCTGAGTTGCCAGGGCTGGATTCCAGGAGCAAGGGGAAGGGAGGTGGACAGGAGAGAAAGGAAGCAAAGATTAGCAAATTAAAAGCAATAAAAATAGGTAATTTCACTTTCTGGGGTTAAATCCTGTCATTTGCACAGATGGTCCATGTCTTTTTGTTCTTTCTTACTTTTCTGTCTCTCAACTTCTGTTGAGACATAGAAAAATCTTGAAGCATCCAAAATCCGTCACTGGGGCCCAAGTGTGTTAGTCTAGATTTTCAAGGGAGTGAAGTGGAATGGAATTGTGTGCTAACATTGTTGAATTTTATTCCACACTGCTGTTTCTGTCCTCACACTTTCATACCCGCCATTTGCTTTGTCCTTGGCTTTATGTGCCACTCACATGTGTCCAGTGTGCTCACACCCCCATGAAGTTGGGTGGTATGTAGGTGCCCTAGCCCTAGGGTCCTGCCATGGATTAGTTAAAATAAGAATAGACCAACTGATAGAAAAGGTTCATTCTGATACACTCCCCAAATGTCCACGATAGTCAGAGCTGGGCCAGCAAAAAGGCAGAAACTTGGAACTCCATCTGGGTCTCCCACACGGGTGGCAGAACGCAAATACTTGGACCATTGTTACCATTTCTCTAGATACCTTAGCAGGAAGCTGGATCCAAAGATGAGTAGCCAGGACTCAAACTAGTACTCCAGTAAGGGATATGGGAATTGCTTAACTCACTGTGCCAAAATACCTACCCCATAAGTCTTCCTTTTTCTTGCTTTTCTGCCTCTTTTTCTCAGCACTTTTCTCCATGGGTAATGAGTGCTAAATTTTTGGAAACCTACAGTATATGATGATATCATTATGCTCACAGTTAATTGATAATTTAATGAGGTATCTAATTCTAGCCTGAAACAAAATGTTTTCAGAATTTTGAAGATACTGGTCTAAACGTTAGCTCCTAGCATTGTTGTTTAGAAGTCAAAAGTCACCAGCACTGTGGTGCATTGGGTTAATGCCCTGTCCTGAAGCACCAGCATCCAATTTGGGTGCCAATTTGAGACCCGGCTGCTCCACTTCTGATCCAGCTCTCTGCTGTGGTCTGGGAAAGCAGTGGAAGATGGCCCAAGTCCTTGGGCCTCTGCACCCACGTGGGAGACCCTGAAGAAGCTCCTGCCTCCTGGGTTCAGATTGGCGCAGCTCCAGCCATTGTGGCTAATTGGGGAGTGAACCATCGGATGGAAGACCTCTCTCTCTCTCTCTCTCTCTCTCTCTGCCTCTCCTCCGTGTAACTCTGACTTTCAAATAAAATAAATAAATCTTTAAAAAAAAGTCAAAAGTCATTTGATTCTTGATCTTTTGCATGTAACTTATTCTTCTGGAAATTTATAAGACCTTTTAATGCAACTTAATGATGATATGCCTTGTTTTGAGCGTTCTTTTCATCTAATGTGTGTCCTTTTAATTGAGAAATCCTGCTCTTTGAATTATGGGAAATTTTCTTGGATTGTAATATATGAATTATATATATATGAATAATTCATATATATGAATTATAATACTGATGATTTCTTTATTTCACTTACTGCTTCCTTTTTCTGAAATTTCTATTATTCATATAAGGACAACTTGTGTGCATCCTGTGTAAATTTTTTAGCCCTATTCCTCTATTTTTGGTCTCTTTGTCTTGTTACTCAGACATGTTAGGTTATGGGAAACTCTAGCAACTGACCTCAACATTGTCTTCCAGATTCTCTACTAACATAGTTTTAATTGCCCAGAGCTGTCCATATTCTTTTTTACATCATCATATTTGTATTTCATGAATTGGACATTGCTCTGGAGACATTAGTGAGAATAGTTACAATGGCTTCATCTCTCGGCAGAGTATCTGTGTTTGTTTTCTAGTTTTTTTTTTTTTTCCTTTGGACTCTGGCTTTTACAGTAGAGACTTTACTTTAGATGAGAAGACTGATTTCCTTGGCAGTCTGTTTACTGTAGAGTGACCAGGCTGGGCCATTATTTGGCAAAGCTGTAATATCACTATTTTTATTCACTGACTAAAGAGTGTCTTCCAGTCACCTTCCTAAAGTGTATCAAGTCCAGCTGTGGAGTCCTCGGAGCCCAGATAGAGGTGACTTGGGGTCGGGGTAGGTGTCTCACCCATCCAATAGTTAATCATTCAGTTAAGCCCCTCTATCATAAGGTACACTCACCCTCAGCTGTGGCTGGTGTGCAGTAGGGTGAATAAAGGTCATTCACTTGGCCGTGAGGGAAAGGAAATGATACTGGGAGGATCTAATGTCTTAAACAGACATTGAGCTAACATTCCTGTTTTCAGCCTTACTCTCATCCTTGTATTAAGAGGGAACTGTTGCTACAAATTATTGAGACTTTCGGGACTTCTGTAGGGCAAGTTGTGTTGCTTTTTGGCTTTCTGTGTTCCTGACTTAGGGTTCAACATTCCCAGGTCTAAGATTTGTTCACAATTAGCTTTCTTTATAACTGAGCAAAGTTTTAACATGGCAAATACATATCTATTGTTGGAAAACAATGTGTGCAAGTAGTTACTGAGAACAACCAACTGGTTAATTTGAAAGAGCTTTAATATCAAGCTAGTCTAGGAATATCTATATCCACTTGGAACATTCAGCACCTATAACTATTATATTCTACACAGAGAATAAATTGGTAATTAAAAGAAAACAGTATTGGCCCTCTGTATGTCCCTAGAGAGAAACTGAGGTGTCCAAGCTCCAGCCAGAACCACCTGGATGGGAGAAAGGCAGAGATGTGGGCTTCCTTAGTAAGAAGAAGCTGCAGTCCACTGGGCCACATTTCCGCTGATGTATTTCTTGCTACCAGATGCATCTGTAAAGAAACCTTAAAGAAAAACTTGAACATGAGGGTGTGAATTTTGGTGTTCTTTGTGGCTTTACTTTACAATATGGAAAGAGAAAAGGAGATTCTGATACAGAAGTGGTGTAAGATGGAATCCGAGCAGTCAATGAAGAAGAAGCGCAACTAACATTTCAGGAACAGAGTGGACTACACTGGTCTTTTCCTAGAACACTAATTATCCAGTGAATTTGTCTTCAGAAACCCAACTCCAAGCGTCTTCTGGCTGCGGGGATAGCTTTGCTATGTGGGCTGTGAGCACCAGCGCTGCTCACGGGTGCCTTGGGGCTTCCTTAGAGAATCAGTGGCCGTCAGCTTCTTAGAATTTATAAGCTACAGCTGCTGCAAAGAAAATAAAAGAATGTATTTTGCTGACAAAAATAATGAAAGCCTCTCAATCTGTGGTACTCATCCCATAAAGCTAAACAAAAGACAAGGCCAACAACAAGGAAAGTATCAATATAGAGGAGGAACTTGCTAAAGAGCTAGTGTACATCACTGCTATCTGTATACCAGATAATGAACTTCAGGCAGTCCCCAAAGGAACATGCATCTTGGTTGTTTCTTTATTTTCTTTGTAAAACTTGTAATACTTCATTTCTGTAGTACATATATCTGGGAGTGACTTCTCCCTCATGTTCACAGCTTTGCCATTTAGCTGTGAGAGCCAGGGTCACTGCTGTGGCTAAGGTATTGGCACCTACAGACATGGTCTCCCAAAACCATTTATCTTCCCATCTACATTTATTAGCAACCAAAGTCATCTTTACTGTGCACTTGTAACAATTTTTGAGGCCATTCTAAATTGTCTCATATTTTTCAGGTTCACTTAATATATTGCCTTGTGGCTTCATTATTTTACTGCTATCTTTGTAACTTATGGGGATTTCTGAGGGTAATGGACATCACAGTAAGCAATGTAGCTCTTCATGTGAGACGAAAGAGATGGTCTCTAGTGTCCAGAGGATCATAAACATTTCTATTGTACCACTCAACACACACATACTCACACACAGCAAAATAGAAGCCAGACAATTCCTTCATTGAAAAGAAAAAGTATGTAAGAAGGCAAACTAGCTCCTCTTGCTAAGGAAGTGGGCATCTCATCTCACCCTTTCTCCCACTCAGGCAACCCTACTTGGAGCCTGGATACCTCAGTTACTAGACTCAAGCTCAAAAGAACCTTTAAGTTGTACATTCTTGTTTTCCACAGAGGAGGAAGGGAGGAAAGGAGCCCAAACAAATGAAACAATTTTCCTGTCCCAGAGGCTTTGTTTAGGAGTTCTGTGATCTTCCTTGTCACAGTTTTCACAAGATACTAATTTTCACATACTAGGAGCTTAAAATCTATTTGTTGTTGGGTTGTCAGTTCTGATGGGTTCAGTGCCCCTCTCGCTGTGAGTCCTTGTGATTTCCTGTGACCATAGGACCTGCCATAGAATTAGCCTTTCCAGATAGAGGTCAACTGTCAAGTCCTTCTTGGGTTCATTCTAGGACGATGCCCAGAACAGTACCTGTGTCTGAGGCACACATACCTGTGGACAAATGAATGCCTTCAACACTGAGCTGAAATGAGCTGTGCAAACTTGCCAGCATGTTGGTTTAAATTACCTAGGCTTTCTATTTCTTCCCAAAGCAAGCTTTGAATGAGATGTTTTAGCAAATGTAAATGATGTTATAATAGCAGTAGAGTTTTTGCTGCATTATTTTGAGAGATGGGTACCAAACCAATGATTTGAAAAAATGTGGTAATTGGAGGATTTCATTCAAATCCAAGTTGTTTTTATGCCAAGAAAAGGCTCAGCATTACTTAATTTTTAAATTATGAATGTCTTATCTCGACAAATTAATATGGTTTATTTTTTTCTTTAAGAGCCTAATTATGTAGAGTGCTGTTTGTTTGATTTAAATAAAATGTTTTTATTCTGAACTTTAATTCTTATTAAACTATTTTAATATATTTATGTGCCGTTTGATAGTTCAGTTTCCTTCAAATATTAGAAGATGTCGTATTATTTATAACTAAATTAGTGTGGAGATTTTTTTAACAGAACAAGAATATGGTAATTCCATTTCTTTGCTTTGGGTTTATGTACTAATAAGGAGGAGACTTAAATTTCATCATAATTAGCTTCAAAGGAAAATCAAGAACAGATAGAAATTCCTTATCTTCAACAAGTTAAATTTTGTGATCAGGTAGAGAATAAAAATTTATAATTAAAGTAAATCATGATTTGAATGTCAGGGCTGGCACTGTGGCATAGTGGGTAAAGCGCCTTCTGCAGTGCAGGCATCCCATATGGGTGCCTGTTCAAGTCCTGGTTACTCAACTTCTGATCCAGCTTTCTGCTAATGGCCTGGGAAAGCTAGAAGATGGCTCATGTCCTTGGGCCCCTGCACCCACGTGGGAGACCTGGAAGAAGCTCCTGGCTCCTACCTTCAGATCAGCACAGCTCTAGCCATTGAGGCCATCTGGGGAGTGAACCAGCAGATGGAAGACCTCTCTCTCTGCCTCTGCCTCTCTGTAACTCTGCCTTTCAAATAAATAAATAAATAAATAAATAAATCTTTTTAAAATATTTATTTAGAAGACAGAGTGATAGAGAGTGAGATCTTCCATCTTCTGTTTCACTTCCCAAATGGCTACAACAGCTAGAGCTGGGCCAGGCTGAAGCCAAGAGCCAGGGATTTCATCTGGGTCTCCCACAGAGTTGGGACCCAAGTACTTAAGCCATTACTGTTGCCTTCCCAGGGACATAAACAGGAAGCTGGACTGTGAGAGGAGCAGCCAGGACTTGAATCTGTGCTCTCATATGGGACAAAGTTGTTGCAAGCAGTAGCTTAACCACTGTGGCCACAACACCTTGCCTCATATAAAATGTTTTTGAAGAGCTAGTTATTTTGCAAACATGATTTACTAACAAATGGAATTTGAGTGGCAGTATTTCCACATTGGTGGTAATCTTCAGCCGTACACTAGCTTACATTGTCTGTACTTCTGATCCAGAGAGTCTTAGCTTCATAACATCTTTGTTTACAGAGTAATAAAAATCCTATAATTAAAATAAAGACAGGCTAAAAATCTTAAAATAATAATTATAGATTTGTCTTTTAGTTTCCTTGGAAAGTATGGTTATTTGAAACTTAATAAAGATTGGGCCACTGCTTGTTATGTTGGTATCCCGTATCCAAGTGTCAGTTCAAGTCCTGACTGCTCTGCTTCTAATCCTGCTCCCTGCTAATGTTCCTGGGGAGGTAGTGGAAGATGGAACAACTACCTGGGCCCTGTCTTCCATGTAGGAGACCCGGATTGAGTTTCAGGCTCCTGGCTGCAGCCTGGCCTAGTACTGGTTTTCACAGCCATTTGAGGAATGAACCAGCAAATGAAAAATCTCTCCCCCACCCTTTCTTGCTCTGCCTTTCATATAAATAACTAAATCTTAAAACACAGAATAAACATAATAGAATTAATGATGTAGTTCCTTGGAGGAAAATCAAATAAAAATCTGCCTATTTGTCACATGCATAAACACACACACACACACACAGTTCGTTGGCTCCTAACATATTTCTCTAAAGTATTTTATAGGAAAAAGGTAGATAATAATATGATGTTTTATCAAACAATTAGCCTAAGAATCACCTGGGGAAGCACATTAAAAATTAGATGCATGGGTTCCAGCCTCAGAGGTTCTGTTTTCAGGAAGGTAGATGAATAAAACTGGATTTCTGTACTTTGAAATTCCTCCCCAGGAAAGCCTAATGGTCACCATAAGTTGCAAACCACTCTCCGAGAAGGTTATTATTGGTTTGTGAGCCTTTATACAGCACAGTCTCAAGCCCTAATGTGCATAAAAATCACCTGAAGCTCTTGTTAAAAGGCCAATGTTGATTTCATAAGTCTGGGTTCTTGGATTCTGTACTTCTAACAAGCCTCAAAGTGATCCAAAACTGTTGGTCTGTGAACCTCACTCACATTACATAGCAAGAAGGAGGTTTTCTTCCTAACCATTTTATAGGGTACACCTGTACCCTCACCTACACAATAAGTGTTTTGAGTACTCCAGCCTATATTACAGCGTTAATATGAGGCAACATTGTGTTGTGAAAAGATGGCTCTTCCCACAAGCAGTGGCTGAGCATTCACCGTGTGCTGGGCCCTATGCGTTTGTCACTTCAGCTTCCTTCACCCCACTTCATGAGGCTAATGCTTGTCTTTTAGCAGAAATTATTTCTTTCAAGAAGCTTCCTCGATGGCCCTGCTATGTGCTCCCATGCCATGCTGTTTACTCATAAAGGTTAGCGTATTGGGTTGCAGTTTATCTACTTTTTTAAATCAATCATAGAATATTATACTCTGAATTTAAAAAATTATTTGAGAAGAAGAGAGAGTGAGTGTGTGTGTGTATGTATGTATGTATGTATGTATATGTGAGAAAGAGAGAGAGAGAAACTCTGCCATCCATTGGTTAACTCTTCAAATGCCTGAGGCAGATGGGGCTGGAACAAGGTTAAATCCAGGATCTGGGAGTTCAGTCCAGGTCTCCCATGTGAGCATCAGTGGTAAAGATACCAGTTAGAGTGCCTGTGTCTTATATCAGAGTACCTGGGTTCCATGCCTGCCTCCAGCTCCTGACTCCAGCTTCCTGCTAACAAAGGCCCTGGGAGGCAGTGACAATAACTTAAGAATATGAGACTCTTGAGAACATTATTTGTTACTGTATTCTGGAGCCCATGCCATTGTCTGTCACATAAAAGGCATCAGTTAATATGTAATATAATTACTTGCTCAACTGATCATTCAAATGAGGTATCATAAGCAAAACCTCAGGTTCCAAGTCCAGGTCCTTAAATAAACTGAACACAGACCTCTGGCTGGGTGATGAAGGAGAACGGCTAAGGGTTCTTCCAAGGCTTTCCTTGGCTGGCTGTGCTCCGGGATCTTGTTGGCAAGTTGATGACATTCACAAAGGCTACAATCAGAAATAAATAGGAGAACTGTGAGTCAAACATAGCAGGGAGCATGACCGGTTTGAAAGTGCATCGACAGTACACATACATGGACACAGAAGACATTTGGCATGAGCCTCGTTTCCCTTCTTGAAGTACAGGATTTGGAAATCACTCCCCCAGCCCAGTTCAGCTCACATGGACCTGCCAAGACAAACAGGGCACATAGGAAATGCAGCAGCACTGCACTAGCACCTCAGCTCTAGCACCTCCTCTGCTGCCAGGCATGTGTTTATCCCCATGAATTGCAACCAATCCTATACATAGTGAATGTTTTCAAGCTTTACGGATTGCCTTGGGATTTTACCTCTCATGGGGCCGGAGGAATGATGGTGAAATGGAATGATTGGCAGGGACAGCTGTGGAGTTGCTTATTGAGTCATGGTATAACCATTGCCCTTACTGGGGAAGATTCAGTGCCTGAGTTTATTTCTGACATCTAATATTCAATGGGGCCAGTTATGAGCACACTAGGAATTCCCTATTTATCATATGATAGTCTGTAATAATCTTGTACCTAAAAGGGACTAAGAAAAAATAAATAGGAAGTAGTAGGTTTGGGAGTGCCTGTTGAGCCACATCCTAGGAAACTGAAGACAAACTTTTGGGTAAAGTTCCAGTTTCTGATAGTGTCATTTAATTGGCACTTATCTATTGCAGGCTTACTGCATGCAAGACGTATTTCAGTTTCTAAGAGATACAAACATCTTTGTGTTGCAACCTCAGCTCTCAAGGAATTTCAGCTAGCCAGTGATTTGGAAACTCAATGGAGTGCTTTCCAAAGCAACCTTGACTTTCCAGCCCAGTAAAGATTTTCTTCTTCTCTTTGACTTTTATCTCCACAAAGGACATTGAGTTCCTAGAACTGGGCTGAAACTGTTTGCCTCTCCATCTCCCTTGATCAGAGTGATCTTTAGATGGATTTCATGGTTTTTCCGTGTGCTCTTTCAGTACACAGCCCTTAATTGACTTCTTTTCCTGGCTTCTGCCAGCCTTTCTTCCCTAGGTCAGACCATTCTTGCTTGCCCATGCATTGCTCCTTTCCCCCTCAGATACTCAAGAGGCTAAGGATGTTTGTCACATAGAATCCCTGCCCCTTTAAGTCAGTGGTTCTCAAAGCATGGTCTGCAGACATCTGGTGGTCTTAGATGTTTTTAGGCACAATCACTTTTCATAATAATAATAATAAGATGCTATTTGCGTTTTTCACCATATTGACATTTGTGTTAATAGTGCAAAAGCAATGGTGGATGACACAGTTTCCCCGTAGCATTCAAGGCATTGACACTGAACTGTACTAGTAGCCATTATAATCCTCATTGTCATGCATTTGACTTAAAAAAAAAACAAGATGCCTGTTTCACACAAGGATGTCCTCGATGAAGCAGTACAAGTTTGAATTTTATTAAATCTTTAATATTCTGTATGACAACATGGAAAGCACTTTGGCTGATTAGTAAAATACAGCGTTTATCTTGAGGAAGCATTTGTATAGTTGTTTGAATTGCAAGCAAAACCAGCTATCTTTCTCAAGGGATGTAATATTTACTTTAGAGTTATTGACAAACTATGGTTATTCAGACTTGGGTATCAATATTGTCTAGAAAATGGGCAAAGCAGGCCCATCACTTCCAGGAAAACAGCTGACAGTTTAAGCTTTCAGGGAAAAAAAACCTGAATTTTAAGAAACTCTTGTCTACTATTGTGAATTTGACATCTTCTCAACACTTAAGATTTTTATGTTGAAATTGATGATATTGTCTTTCCCCAGTTCTCTTTTACAGTAAATGTTCAGTGTAATCAACATAACTTTTCTGAATGAAAACTATGCAAAATATTTATAAATTTGTAAAATCTCGTTAATGATTTTTTGTGATTTTTTTTTCCAAAATGGAAGCACCATGATGTACCTTATATGTGCATTTTTAAGAGAATACCAACAAGTTCATGGAAAATGTAATTAAAAGATTAATTTCTTTTGGTCTAATTTCTTTGAAATCCAAACATAACCTTTTTTAAAAAATTTATTTATTTATTTGAAAATCAGAGTTACACAGAGAGAGGACAGCAGAGAGAGAGAGAGGTCTTCCATCCGATGGTTCACTCCCCAATTGGCCACAACGGCCGGAGCTGCACCCAACCAAAGCCAGGAGGCAGGAGCGAGGAGCTTTTTCCGAGTCTCCCACTTGGGTGCAGGGGCCCAAGCACTTGGGCCATCTTCTACTGCTTTCCCAGGCCATAGCAGAGAGCTAGATTGGAAGTGGAGCAGCCAGGACTCAAACTGGTGCCCATATAGGATGCCGATGTTTCAGGCCAAGGTGTTAACCTGCTGCGCCACAGTGCCGGCTCCCAAAGTATAATCATTAATACTACACATTTCTCATGAACTTTTTGAAGGCCGTGTATTGCAAAAATTTTGCACATGAAAATAAATTTATCTTTTAATCCTATTTTCCTGTTGCACATGAGAGAGTCTCTCACACCTTCATCTAATGACCCTGATTCTGAGTCTTCTCAGTTGCTGCTAAGACGATTGTGTTTTTAAATTTAGACTTTTACTCTCTGACTTTGGCACGAATATTAGCTGTAATATCTTCCTGCATAGAGGATGCATGCTTCTTTTCTGTTCCTAATATTCTGCAAGCCAAACAAAGAACTTTATCAGAATCTTATAAAATAGATTCAGAAAATGACCCAGACAGTGTCTCTAAATGCACAGTTTCAATGAGCTTTATTTTTTACTATATTTTGAACACCTGAATGATAGTTGGGAGCTGATAGATTATTTAAATAACTGCATTCTTGTTATCATAATAATTATCTAGTTGCTAGTTGTATGTCCAGCTAATAAAAATAAACAGAGATCTGGGAAATCCAAATAGTTCAGTTCTGCTCTCTCTTCTTAGTAATGCTGATTAAGTAAACTACTTATTTATCTAATCTTTTTGATGTTTACTTGTGCTTTTTTATGAGCTCTTTAAAATAGTTTTTTCATATTTTACATAAATGTTTATAAAGAGAACCTTCCTATAGTTCAGAAATCTCTGTGTGATCTTTCACAATTTAACCCCATAAAAAAATAGAAAGGATATGGCATGTCCTCCATAGGCCCTGGTCCATCCATGTTTTTCTGAAAGAGCTGAGATGTTTACATTCTTAAGAACGAAAGGAAAGCAGAGAATACCATTCCATATTTGTCCTTGTTGATTTTCTAGCATCATGGTGGCTGCTTTATAACAGCTCCTACTGATTCTGCCTGTGGAATCACTGTGGTATGCAGATTCTGAAGTATGTAGCCCCATGGATTAGGGACCTCATTCCTGTCAAAGATAGTTATTAGCCCGGGAATCTTTCCAAAGTTGCTACCAGAAATGCTTTTTACTTTTATGGTGACTTGATCCCTCAGGGTAAAGACAACCATCGAAGAGGAGATTTTTTTGGGGGGGTTCAGTATCTGGATATGTAAGAGGGTACCTGAAAAAGTTTATTTTAGTGCAAAAACTTGTTGAAATCCATGCATTTGAGGGGTCTTCAAAAAGTTTATGGAAAATGCATGTTATGAAAAGACTGCACAGATTTCAAAATGTTTTTGCAACAAAATAAAGTTATCTTTTATTCCATTTTCTACTACTTTTTGAATTACCCTCATATGATTAGTGACAGAAACACTCATAATCTTTAAATGAAAATCTGATATGAGAATAGACTTTTGAGCTTGAATTGAGGTGTTGAATGTAGAATAATCAAAAAAATCCTAGTGTCCATGTCCATTTGCACCCAAGGTCTAATTTGAATATACAGTTTAATATTTATTCATTATTTAGACAATTTATAGAACTGAATCCCTTATTCAGTTCTCTTTTTAGGATTTATTTTATTTGTGTGGCACCGTGGCTCACTTGGCTAATCCTCCACCTGTGGCGCTGGCATCCCATGTGGGCGCCGGGTTCTGGTCCCAGTTGTTCCTCTTCCAGTCCAGCTCTCTGCTGTGGCCCGGGAGGGCGGTGGAGGATGTCCGGGTGTTTGGGTTCCTGCACCCGCATGGGAGACCAGGAAGAAGCACCTGGCTCCTAGCTCCTGGTTCCTGGCTTTGGATCGGTGTGACTGCGGCCACACCGGCCATTTGGGGGGTGAGCCAACGGAGGGGAGACCTTTCTCTTTGTCTGTCTCTCACTGTCTAACTCTGTCAAATAAAAAAAAAAAGATTTATTTTATTTGTTTGAAAGAGTGACAGAGAAGAAAAGACAAAGAGAAAAAGAGATTTCTACCTGCTGATTCACTCTGCCAGTGGCCTAAATGGCCAGGGCAGAGCCAGGCCAAAGCCAGGTCTCCCACACGGGTGACAGGGGCCCAAGTTCTTAAGCAATCTTCTAATGCTTTCCCAGGATTATTAGTAGGGAGCTGGATCTGAAGCAGTACAGCCAGGACTTGAACCAGTGCTCCAATATGGGACGCTGGTGTCACAAGTGATGGCTTAACCTGCTGCACCACAGTGCCAGCCCCATCGTATTCGGTTTTTATGCACTTGCCAATCGGTGCTGTAATGGAGAAAAGCCTTGTTACCTTTTAGGAAGCATCTGCTCTTCTCCGAGAGCACTGGTCTAAAACAACTCTGCATGTTGATCATCATCTCACTTTTCTTCCTTGTAAGGTCTTCACAACATTTTTGCTTCTGTCATCATCAATTTCTTAGTATGAACTTGACAATGATCTTTCTAAACATCCTTTCTTGTCCTCCCATTTTAATTCCCTCTGTGCCCTTCCTCTTCAATTCTGAGAAGATGATGACATCATATAATTATGTGGCATAAGTTTCTGAATTATCTGTTACTGCCATGAAATATTAACCCCCAAATGCTTTTTATTCCAAATTTCTAATTTGAGAAACAGTTGCTCCTCCTCTTTTTTCTTCTGTTTGCCCTTAATTCTGTAATCAATTCAAGGTTGATTTGCAATAAATAGAATCATTTAAATATCTAGAAGCACAGACTTTAGGAAGGGCCTCTGGGAATTATTTCAAACAACACTGTAGAACTGCTACCTAGGGGATGAGCAGCATTTGACACAATTGAGAAACTGGAGTAGGGATTGGGGAGGGTAGGTGTTTCACCTAGAGGTTAAGACTCCAATTAAACTTTCTGCATCCCATATCACAGTACCTGATTTTTATACCTACTTCCGGTTCCTGGGAAGCAGTGGTGATGGCTCAAGTAATTGGGTTCCTACAACTCATGTGGAATTGAGTTCCAGGCTCCCTACTTTGGCCCAGCCCAGTCTAGGTCATTGTAGGCATTTAGGGAATGGAACAGTGGGAGTGCTCTCTCTCCCCCTGCCTTCATAAATAAATAAATAAATAAATAAAAGTTGGGGAGCCAGGAAGCCACAAGCTCACTACTGAGTCTCGGGTTATATACTTTTATTTATTATTTTATTTTATTTTTGAAAGAGTTACAGAGAGGTAGAGACTTAAAGAGAGAGAGAAAGAGGTCTTCCATCTGCTGCTTCACTCCCCAAATGGCCACAACGACTGGAGTCAGGAACCATGAGCTTCTTTTGGGTCTCCCATGTGGGTACAGGGGTTCAAGTACGTGGGCTATCTTCTACTGCTTTCTCAGGCCATAGCAGAGAGCTGAGTAGGAAGTGGAGCAGCCAGGACTTGAACTAGCACCCATATGGGATGCTAGCATTGCGAGTGGAGGGATTTAACCTCCTGTGCCACAGTGCCGGTCCTTTGGGTTATATATTTTTAAACTGTGCTCTGGGATTAAGAGGCTCCCAGCAGAACTGCTGAATCCAAGTAAAATCATCTACTAGATCTGTTCCAGTCTAATGTCTCACAGTCTAATATCTTTCTGCATTCAACTGAATCCCAAAAACAAGTTTCTTGCAAGGCACACCTGCTGTGTTGAAACTGTGTCACCCCTACAATTCTAGCTATGGGAGAGTCTGTGAAATATTATTTTATTTTCTCATCCTCTGCCACACACAACAAACAGTAGAAGTAGCCTGGGAAAGAGGCTGAACAGTCCTTTCAAAGCAGTTGCCATTGTGTTCCCCAATGATAGCTAATTTACTCAATTAATATTTACATTTTTTATTTTTAACCTCATATTCTAGATATTTTCTCAAGGCTTTTTTCTTTTTTGCATTTTACTGCTTGACATTCTGCACTATTCAGGATACAGTTTTGCTTGTTTCAATAAAGATTTTAGTTAGGTTTTTTTGTTTTTATTCTGTTGTATACTGATTTTGTTTTCTTGTCCCAAAAATATCATAAAGCCATTTGTTGTGTGATTTGTAGAAGTAATGTGTCACTGTAAACATGAGTTCCCAACAGCTTGTGAACTCAACTTTTACACTAGGAAACATCCCCTTTAAGGGATAGTAAGCCTCACCCCCTTTTTCTCAAGATGTATTAGTTTATTTGAAAGTCAGAGGTGCAGAGAGAGGGATAGACAGAAAGAGGGAAAGAGTTCTTCCATCTGCTGGTTCACTCCCCAGATGCCTGGAACAGCCATGGCTGAGGCAGGCTGAAGCCAGGAGCTTCATATGGGTCTCCCACATTTGTGCCACCTTCCTCTGCTTTTCCCAGGCCATCAGCAAGGAGTTGGGTAGGAAGTGGGGCAGCTAGGACACAGATATGGGATGCCAGCGTTGCAGACGGTGGTGGGTTTACCTGCTACGCCACAATGCTGGCACTGGGATACCAAATCCTTATAAAGTAGAATTATGTACTTATTTCTAAAGCTTCAACTGCCATTATCTTTGCTTCTGCTTTGCCTCCCACTGACTATTTCACTGTCAATTAATTGAAGAATATTCTACCAAGGGCTTCTGTTTCAGAGGCCTCTGGGGTGAGGGAATGCTTATTAAATTTTGTCTCACAGACACAAGGAAATTTACTCAAATGCTCAAAGTGGAAAACTGAGGAAGGTCTGCAGTTACAAAAGAGCTGCCAAATCACAGACTAGTTTTGGTTTTTATTAAAATATCTTAATCTCTAAAATTGTAGTTGTTGTCTGCGATCCACACTGTCTCCCTCTCTCAGTTACTGCCGGGTCCCTGGAATTTCATGGTATGGATTGAGAATAGTCCCACATATGATAGGCTAGACTCCTGCTAATTTTCCCTTTCTTTTTCCTATATTTCAAGTGATTATGGTAGGGAAATTAAAGGCAGAAATTGTCTTGGTTCTACTCTTAACTCTGACATTTTCCAAAAGGACTTGTCAGTAAATTGTACATGAAAATGTAGCTTCTGAGGTAAAATTGTAGTTCTTCTGACTCCAGGCTGACATAATTGACATTATCCACAGTGCAAAAAAGCTTAAATGCAAGGCTTTACATGAATTCAAATTTTATACCTGCTTTCCAATCAGTCCTGGATGATTTGGAAATAAAGATATAGAAACAGAAGAGGAAAAGGAGCTATTTTTTTTTTCCATTTTGCCAAGGAATTTTTCTCCCTAAGACTAAATTAACATAGCTAAAACTCTTGGATTTATGCTATGAAACACAAATAATGTTTTCAGTTTTCCAGGAAAGTCTTAACCTTCCATTTTCCCTTGGTTGCAGTAAAAAAAAATTTTCCTTGAATGGATCAAGAAGTGATAAGCAGTGGAACATGGAATTCAGTAAATGTTTACATTGCCAATATCTCTTAGTTATGTGGCCTCATTAAACTGAGAGATACTGAAAGCAAATACAGTATTTCATGGATAAGAACTCATGTTGGATGTATTAGGTGTGGAATGAGTGTTGGGGTCTTAAGCCTGAGGCTGTCCCCTGACCAGTAGGAGCAGTATAAGCACTCCCTGACAAGGCGAACGGGAAAGATAAGGTCGATGGGTCAAGATCAAAGCAGGAACTACTTTATTGAGGAAGTGTACAGGCTTATAAAGCTTACAAAAGACATGCGCAGTAGGGGAGCCAATCAGCGAAAAGGTCATGCAGGCATGGGTGGACCACGCACAGGGGCATCTTAAGCAAAGTATAGGGATCATGCACTGTCCACGTGTCCGGAACCAAAGAGGACCTATCCCTGCCTGTGGTCTGACCTTACATAGCTTAACCACAGCAGCCGCAAACACGCCCCTCAAACATCCACCAGGCGCCATATTGTAATGGAGATTTTAGGCAATGCCCAACAAATGAGGTCACTGAAAGATCTTTCTCAAGGGAAAGGAATTACATTGTGTGCTCACATAGGTATATTGTGTCAAATCACAGTTTGCAAATGATAATTGTTCTCAATTTTGAATTTGTGATGCATTGAATCATGGTATTACCTATATTTCAGTCTTTAGATAGAACTTTGTATATAACTTAAAATATTAAGAGGATGACAAAGAAGGGAAACAAGACACAACAAAACCAAACCTGTCTTTCCTAACCGTTAGTTCATGGCCTAACCAGGTAAATGTTTATCACCTCTGCCAAGTCCCTCTGCTTTTTTCCCTGAGTTTACTTCCCATGCCAGTTGTTCTCACAGTACTTTTCTCCTTTTTCTTTCCTCATTCTAGGGTTTATGGTAGAAATTTTAGACTGTTGACTTAAAATGACAATTTGTGTAGTGATTAAAGACATAAGCTTTGGAGTCAGATTCCCTGGGTTTAATTTCTGTACAATTTTAGGCAAAGTATCTAACTTTTCTAATTCTCAGTTTTCTTATCTGTACAATAATGGTAAGGCAAGTCCATCAGTCCATGTTCAAGTGCAAGCATATTTACATTTCTCATACAGGTTTTGTAAGGATAAGTGATATAAGGATGAAAAAGACTAACCAAAGTAAATGTTCAATGAAAATAAATTATCTATTTAGTTATTTATATTGTTTAATTATGTTATTATTCATGCTGGGAAACATAATGAACAAGCTTGCCTTCATCCATTGGTCAGTTATGCAGTGCATATTTACTAAAGGAAAGAGATAAAACATTAGCTTAGATTATGATGAGATAATGCCAAAGATCAGAATAAAAACTGAAAATAAATGGCAGACGTTCTCACACATCTGGTAGACTAAGCAGTAACGTTTTCACAGTTTTTCTTCACTTGGCATGTTCGGTGGAGGCTGGGGAGTGGCGGCAGGAAAGCAGCACACATGTATTCACTATTCCTTTCTTAAGCACTCAGTAAGCTATGGCCTATATGTACACCATGGAGCTTTCTTCGTTTCTATTCTTCATTAACTGTATAGACACAAAAATTTACTAGTCCTATCTTGCACTTTATAAAATTAAAGCACAGGGTGGTATTCAGACAGCTAGTAAGCATTGGAGCTGCAACACTGAGACGCAGGGCTTGTCCCCTCAAGAGCAGATACTCTTTCCCACTATCACATACATTTTATGACTGTAGGACTAATGACCAAGGAGAAGATTCTTTTCACTGACAGAGAATTGCATTGTCAATGCCAAACAATTTGTATATCCAAACTTGCTGTTGACAGTGTCTCTGTCTCATTTTCTCTTTTTAATGTATTTTTAATAGAAAACTTTTATTTAATAAATATAAATATAAATTTCAAAAGTACAACTTTTGGATTATAGCAGTTTTTCCCCCATAGCCTCCCTCCCACCTGCAAACCATCCCATTTCCTACTCTCTCTCCCATCCCATTCTTCATCAAGATTCATTTTTAATTATCATTATATACAGAAGATCAACTTAGTATATACTAAGTAAAGATTTCAACAGTTTTTACTCACACAGACAAAGTATTAAGTACTGTTTGAATACTAGTTTTACTGTTAATTCTCTTAGTACAACACAGTAAGAACAGAGGTCCTACATGGGGAGCAAGTGCACAGTGACTCCTGTTGTTGATTTAACAGTTGACATGCTTATTTATGATGTCAGTAATCACCCGAGGTTCCTGTCATGAGCTGCCAAGGCTATGGAAGCCTCTTGAGTTCACCGACTCCAATCTTATTTAGACAAGCCCATAATCAAAGTGGAAGTTCTCTCCTCCCTTCAGAGAAAGGTACTTCCTTCTTTGATGGCCCCTTGTTTCCACCGGGATCTCACTCGCTGAGATCTTTCATTTAGGTCATTTTTTTGCCAGAGCGTCTTGGCTTTCCATGCCTGAGAAACTCTCATGGGCTTTTTAGCCAGATCTGAATGCCTTAAGGGCTGATTCTGAGGCCAGAGTGCTGTTTAGGGCATTTGTCATTCTCTGAGTCTGCTGTGTATCCCTCTTCCCATGTTGGATCATTCTCTCCTTTTTAATTCTATCAATTATTATTAGCAGATGACAGTGTCTCATTTTCACAGGTGAGAATATTTTCAAGAGATGGAGTTTTTACTCATACACATAATGTACAATTATACAAATTATAAAAATATATACAAATTATACAAAAATAAAAATTACATATAACATATACATAAATAATAAAAATTATACAAAACATAAGGAAAGAACCTTATAAACACTGGTAGATGTTTATCCTTTAGAACACCCCTATGAACAGCACCTGATTGATGACATTGGTGATTGCAAGGGACACGTCTGGGCATCAGGGACTCTGTCACACCATATTTATTTGAAGTAGTGGTTTTATGAAAAATGAAGATTAAACGTTTGGAAAAGTTTTTGTAGCAAGGCAGGTCTCACCCTATTTAACATGGTTCTTAAGGGAAAAATATTTCCTGCTGTTCAGACAAATGTAAAAGGGCAGCGAACACAATGGCAGCAGTTGATTCTAACTGTTGACCTTAGAATGTGTGCTGTGAAGGAATGCTAACGACTCGCACCATGATACATTGGCTTGTTTGGATACCATGAAAAGCTCCACTTGACAAGCATAATGATGAACTGCACTTTTCCCAGCAAGCAACACATGTTTGGATGATAGACAGCTCTGTTAAGGTTAGGATTTATTTATTCTCCAAGAATGAATTTTTCATCTGGTTCTGCAACCCTATGAAGCTGTTCAAAACTCAGACAATTCATTGCTGGTGAAGAGAACCCTCCTCCACAAGGCTGGGACTTGGTGGGTACAGAGTATAAGACGTATCTGTTTTGTCAACATAAAACTTCTTTGGTCCTCTAAAGGATGAATTTTCCATTTGGCTTCTAGTACATCTAACCCCATTATTTAATGCTTCAAAGTAACCTTACTTTTAAAATAAAATTCAGATTTATATGTAAGCAAAAATCTCCAACTCTCACTTAAATGGTTATTGTTGGATATTTTCTTATCCTTGACAGATTAACAACTCTTTCTGATCCTTTATTTTAAATATTTTATACAAAACAAAACAAAACAAATATGCTTGGCAATAAAGTGAATGTTTCCAGAATCATGTGAATATTCTTTTTCATTGTATTCTTTGTTTCCATGTATATAGCTTGGGAAATACTGAGTTCATTTAATATTTCCTAATAAATCAATATATCCTTCCTCCAAAAAGGTAATGAGAATGATTCATCAGAAAAGATTAAGTCCTTCCACAGATTATAATTTATGACTAGAAATGGTGGTCCATCCCAGAACAAAACTAACTGAATTGCTTCAAATTTTAGAAGTGCCATTTCTTGGGCTCTTAAAGATATCCTTTGGCTTTCAAAAATGCCATTTAAAATGTAAACACACTTGCAGATGTACACTTTAACCCTATATCAGTTAACATATTAATTATTAACCAAGATCTTAGCAGGAACTAATGGGCAGCTATGAAAGATAAGTTGAAATATATTTCATGCTTAATCAGAAATAAACCTGGCTATGGAGACATTCTTTAAGATGTGATGTTTACCTCTGAACTCCGAATTTGAATTTTAATAGGCAGATAGGTAGAAAATGTCTAGAAAAGTATCTGAAAGTTTTGTAAATTTGAGATTTTATGATCACAAAACAAAGCTCATTGAGAACTAGTAAGCTTTTAAAATATAAAACGTAATCTAAGCACATTAGTATCAGTATCCCAGCAAGAAGTAGGTGGCATGCTCAAAGAGATAATTCAAGATAATGTAACGCAGGCACCCAAAGCAGACTTGAGAGAACTAACTAAAGATAACGAAGGACCCAGAAACCAAGAGCATGAAGCTGTTATTATCCTTAGGCCAGAAGATGCGAAGGGATAGTGTGTGTCATTGGAACACAGTGAGAGTTAAGGGGCAGACTGGCTGGAGTTACGACTCTCCAGACAGGACGGATCCATTGCCCAACAACCGCCCAGCAGGTCCTGCAGGGAAAACATACATACTCGGGTCTTTCATTGCCCTTGCTCTTTGATGTGTTACTCTTGCTTCCTATTGACCAAATCCAACCAGGAGCCAGATTACAAGGAAACTCAGCCAGTGTGTTTGTGAGAGGCCAGACCTCCACACTCCTGTAAGTGGAAGACAGAGATTGGGCCTGGAAGGGCAGGTGAAGAATAACTCATTTTACACTTATAATTAATTACATGGGCTATCAACCTCTCCTTAAGCCTCTGAGGAGCTAGAGGGAACCATCTGCCATTATTCTACTCCACTGAATTTCTCATCTCCCATGGTATACAGTCCTCATTTAGGTTTTTATTCATTTGTTGTTCTACGTCATTCTGTACTAGAGTATGATGCAGTCCTTACAGCAAGCCTATTTTTATTTTTTGCATAGTAATCTTCATCTGTCTTTTTTGTTGAAGTTTGCTTGGTACCATGTCTTAAGTAGTTGATTTCAAGCAAGGATTTCTCTCTTTGTCATACTCCCTACCATCCTGGCTACCTGATTTTCTCAGGGAACTGGGATAGTTCTCCTGTCTGCATCTCCTTACTGTCACAGTGCTTCACCTTTCTCGGCAATGCAAGGGACTTTCTGAATTCTTGGTAATGAGAGAAGTCACTTTCTGACTGGGATAAAACTTCACAATGTGGAATAATTATTTTAAATGTATAATCAAACATCTCATGTCTTTCCCTAAGCTTCCCTATGCTTTATTTTTGGTTCCTTTAAATTGACTTAGTTTCCTTTGTTTGCATCTATCTACGTGCAATGTCTTGACTTAAATATTGACATTTTGGTACATAATGAATTTTGTGTGTGTTTGGTTGCAGGGGCTTGGGGAGAAGTGTCTAAGATGGTCTTGTAGGTTAACAGGTGAATAAAAGTCGGGGTTTGTTTTAAAGTTTGCAGATCCTGTTTCTCGGGAATGGTGGGATGGATTTCAGAAGCTGTATGATTTAACTCTGCCTCCTTTTTTCCTTCAGATTCGAAGCCAGAGCAAAGCCTCTGGGTCTGGGCTGTGTGAAGGGGATGAAGTGGTTTCTATCAATGGCAACCCTTGCGCAGATCTCACCTATCCTGAAGTCATCAAACTCATGGAAAGTATAACAGACTCTCTCCAAATGCTCATCAAAAGGTACAACAGAGTCGTTGGCATATATTTTTTTCTTGTTAGTGGATAGAAACAATAACTTCTAGTGCATACTATGTGATATTTGTCCTTTAAGGGGAAATTGGTGGTGTTTTGTAGAAAGTCAGTATGTTTTAACAGAAACACTCAAGTGCATGAAAAATGAGCCATTCTCTTCTATTGAACTTTTTGGTTAATTGAGAATTAACTTTAAAATCTTATGCATTTTAGAGTACTCAGTCTCCTTACAAGACTCAGTGAAGTGAGCCTTACAGGGGTCAGAATTTTGCCGTGGGTCAAGATCACTCAATTATGATTCCCAGATGAATTAAAGTGGTGGCTGAAATCTGTGACAGCAGAGGAAATCTAGCATTATTCTTGGTATTTCTCATCTCAGTATTTATTCATCAAGCCCAATGTGTAAGGCTGTTGGATCCCACTTGTTTGTAAAGCTGCTTGCCTTTTTTCTATTATTTAACAAAATATTTATTTAATTGAGAGAGAAAGAAAGAACAAGCCCTGATCTTCTGGTTCACTCCCCAGAAGTCCACAACAGCTGAAGCAGGGCTGAGGCTGAAGTCAGAAGCTGGAAACTCAATCCAGGTCTTCATTGTGGGTGGTAGGGACCCAGTGTCCGAGCCTGCATTACTGCCTCCCAGGGTGTGCATTTAGCAGGAAGCAAGAGTGAGGAGCAGGAGCTGGGAATTGAACTCAAGCATTTCGATGTGGGATGTTAGCATTTTATCACTAGGCCAAAATAGGAATATTGCCAAGTGTAGTTACAATGTTTGCCATTAACAGGAACAAGCCTATGAGGTATTTGAAAATGTCCTTCTTCGGGAATGTGTAATCATTTCCAAAATGGGGTAAAACATCTTTTCTAATTTATTTACTTCTTAGTGTCTTTAGTGACGTAATGAGGTCAAGTTCACTGAAATACCTTTGTCATCTGGGACTTCCCCTGCTGATCCTTGTTTTGATTCTGATGGCTATCATGGGGGAAAATCCTTGCAAGTTTAAAGCTGAATCTTAGGTACATATTTACTCTCAGAAATAGGCTGGTGACTAGTTCTCTGCTGCTTTTAATAACTGGAATCATGCTTTTTACTATTTTCTCTTGAGTATGTTGACTTTTTACAAAATATCTAATTACTTGATGGGATTCATAACAGAATCCCAAATTAAAATGAGTCCTGTGGCCACAGCAGCAGCAGCATTGTCGTCACCACCATCACCACCGCTCTGGGTGCCTGAATATGGTTTCTGCAACTAACTATTTCTCCTACTCCTATTCCCATCAGCTATCACTAGAGGACAGATGTTTTACTTTCCTTGGACTGTTGTCTAGATTATTATTTGTTAAAGCTCCTTTCAGGTTAGGTCTCTGTTATCTTAAATTGTATTAAAATAAGATAAAAATAAATGATTATATAATTAGAACACATTAGTTGTGGAATTGAGTACCCAAATAGACAAGGAAAATGCTTTGAGGTATACAGCTTTAATCTCTCTCTTTCTGTCTCTCTGTCTCTCTTACTGCTCTGTCCTGCTTTCATGATTTTTATCCACGTATATACATTATGTTTTATCTATTGATAAATGTTAATGTTTTTCTGGCCCATTTGCCTGTATTCCAGTCTCTTCTCAGCTTCACAATTGACTGCTAACATAACTCAAAGTGATTTAATCTGCTTCAATCCCAAGGCTTTGTAAATTAAAACTCTCTGACCTTTTGATACCTTCAAACTCAATTTCCTAGCATATATTCATCATTTCCTATATCAGAATGATCTAATTTGCTGTCATTATGTTTTTAAATACTATATCATAATGTTTTTATAAATACGATTTTATCAAAAAGATTTTCAGGTTACTTGCATGAATAAAACAGCAATTTGTTTATTTTTGTTTGTTTTGTTAATGTAGTCAAAAGCCAAGTTACAAGTAAATATTTGGGACCTTCGTCTGAAATTTTACTATGGCATGAATTATACGGTAGAAAGAAGTAGGAGCACACGTCCTTCAGTGGATGTTCTCTGCATGAGTCAGGGTGCATTTTGAAGGAGGAGATAGCCATTTCTGCTTAAAAAAAAAAAAAAAAAAAAAAAAAAAACCTTTTTTTAAAAAGCCCTGTAACGATTCTATGCTGTTCTATGAATGGCGCTTCTCTTCTGAAAGCATGTAGAGTTTAGAGGTTTAGAGATGTTGTTCAATTCTAAATTGACATGACTTCTTGTCACAGACCCAGATTTGCACAGCCAGCTGGGAATGGTAAAGGTCAAAAATCAAAAGGCTGTGGCCAACAGCTCTGGGGTCCCTGGTTGAGAGATAAAGGAGCAGTATGACTTCCAAGATTCCAAAAGGAAAATGCTGCAAGAGGCAGGTTCAGCTGGGAGAAGGGGAGACATCTCAAATTATAAATACTCCATGACTTCATGATTCACTGCAGCATGGAAAGGATTTCTCTTTACACAAGAACACCGGGCTGGGGTCCATTATTACAAAACACATTCTCACCAGAGCTTAAAACACAGCTTGCATTTCATTCCTTTCAAGAAAACACAGCCTCCAGAGGGGTAACCTGAATCATCTGTAATTCAAGATTGACATGAAGCTGCTAGATATGTTTATGTGACTTTGTGATGTCTAGACATTGAAACGTTTTGTCACATGATAGCAAACATGGTTATTTGGAAATACCCAAATTATTACAGATCGTAGGCATCCATGTAATTACAGCGTGTACTTTTCAAAACAAAAGCTGAATTTAAGATGGATTTAGGTTTCAAAATCTTTTGTAAGCCTTTTGTTGTGCTGCCCCAAAAGCATATATGGACATTCTTTAAATAACAATATGAATATGTTGCCAATTTTAGTTTTTAAACATGTGGCTGTTGACATTTTGGAGGGAATATCTTGATTGTACCACACACGGCTTAGACATCATGAATGTCAAAAAGTTGTGTGGCAGGTGTAGCATGCTCCAGTTTAACTGCCTGGATTTGTTTTTCTGTGTGCAGACCATCCAGTGGGATGAGTGAGGCTTTGAGCTCTGAAACCGAAAACAAAAGCCATGAGCATCTCACACAAGAGGAGTATGTGGAAAGCACCACTCTCCAGATTCGCCCAGCCACAAACACCCAGCACAGAGAGCTCTTCGTGGTACCAGCCAAGGTGGCAGTTAACCCAGCTGAGGACCAAAGAAGTGGTCCCGGTTGTTCAGGGAACTCTGAAGAAGAAACAGGCCTCAGCTACCGCGGGGCCCCCCGAGTGCTTGACTCCCAAGGGGGAGACTTGGCAGAAGAAATTATCCTCCGGGAAGGAGCAGGCGCTGGGCAGCCAAGCCCTGTGGTGGAGCTACAACTGTCCCTTTCACAGCAGAGATCCGAGGGCCCCGTGCTGGCTCTCTTGGGAGCTGAAAAATCTAAGTCTCCTGACCCACACCCTACTTCACAGCACGACAAGATTATCCACATAAATTCAGTCGCTACTTATGAGAAGCCAGACCCTTCTCTGAGGTCCAGCAAGATAATCCAGATCTCCAGTGGCAGCGAGCTGCGAGTGACCCAGGGAAGTGGAGCAGGAGACGCGGGGCTGCCCCGAGTGGAAGTGATCCTCGACTGCTCTGACAGGCAGAAGACGGAAGGGTGCAGGCTTCAGCCAGGGAAGGGGTGTGTGGATTCCCCAGTGGAAGGAGGGCAGTCAGAAGCACCTCCTTCTCTGGTATCCTTTGCCGTCTCATCAGAAGGCACAGAGCAGGGAGACGCTGCGCGCTCGGAAAAGGATCACAGCCGACCTCACAAGCACAGAGCAAGGCACGCGCGTAAGTCCGGGCTGTCAGCAGGGGCTCGGGAGGGTAGGGCGTTTTGCTGCTGCTTTGCCTGCATGACACTTGCTTGTATAAAAGCTGACTTTTATGTCTCCCATTGCATTTTTTTTAAAAAAGAGTGATTAATGCACAAAATAACAATTGTGAAATTGTTAAGTATACTTCACAAATTCTGCCTGGGAAGCAGTGTGTTTGAACTTCATAGCAGATATAAAGATTTTTCATGAATTTCTTTTTCATTACAAAGATACAGGCACAGTCCAAGAAAATAATGCTGTCAGAGTGTCTTTTCAATTTGTCTCCCAATGCTGTACTATTTCATGCTGCCATAGCATAAGAGAGTGTTGTGGGAGATCACGTGGTGTCTGAGTTTAAAGAGCTGTCTTTAAAATACAGGCTCCACCGCTAATATTAAAAGCAGATCCTCCTTTTGAAAAAAGTCGTTCTGCAGCTTGATGATGCTTGCAGAAGTGCGTTTGACAGACAAGGACACGTGTCAGGCTGAGCAGTTACATGATCCCCTCCGTTTTGCCAGTCTTCACTAGACGGCAAGTGTTTCATCCACCTTCTAGACACAGAAGTCTGCCTTCCGGGCCACAGGGACGCATCTCGGTGTCCCCCAACAGAAAATAAACTTACATTCAAGGCTCTGAACAGCATTTTGGTTTTATTCAGAGAAGTGTGCACAGAAAAGAGAAGGTGAATAAGAATTGCAGTTGGGTATTACGACTTTTGTGGTTTTCTTTCGTATTTATATTATGCAAATATGTATATAAATATATATATTTTACAAATTTGGGAATTTCATTTGAGGATATAAAGGCTGACTGGAAAAGGCACTTGACTGTGTGAATGATTCTCAGGAACTGTGAACTCCATTATTCAAAGTCATATCCTAAGTTTTCTAAACTATTGTTATTCCTTTCAAAGCTTATTTTTAGCATAGCCATTTGTAGCCTTATTGGCAAGTGCTGTTAATCATCCCTTATACTTTAAGCGTCTGTGTGCCATCTTCACATTTATAGCATATTGAACAGGAGTATTAAGACGGCATTCACATACTTTACGTGTTGGCACTGAAGTTAGCAACAACTGTGGCTGTCAGTTTAATAATAAGTTGTATAACACTAGTCAAAAAAGGAGTCACATTTAGTAGTGACCACATTCTGAACTATTTTTTCTCTATAAAACTTGATCACCAGTGAATAGCTATAATTTCATTACTCAATTATTTCATCAGATTTTTTTTCATTAACCATTAAATGTGATGCTTTTTCCAGTGACCAAAATAGCTAGTATAAAGTATTCTAATTTTTTTATGGGATTTGCATTTAGCTGCTTTGAGGAATTAAAAACTTTGTGATTCACTGAAAACATGATTATGATTAACTGCTGATATAAATTAATTAGTCATCAAGTTATTTTTAATAAAAATTTTAAATATAATTTTTCCTGTATCATTCTTTATACACTCTAAAAAAGGGTCCAAGTCATGTAATTTAAACATTTCCCCCAAGATTTACACTTATTCTTGCTGCAATTAATAGAGTATTATATTTCCAAAAAAGCAATATATTTATGAGCAAATTTATCTGGACAACTTTGTACCTAAAGTTGATTACATGTACTCACAATGATCTAGTTTTCTGAATTATAAATAGTTACTCAATAAATTATTAGTTCAGTGTTTTGAGTTGATATTAATTCTATAGCTATAAATGGAAAAATTTGAGATGGTTGTCAAAATTTAAAGAAAAAGAGGAAGAAACCCCAAATATCTAAATTCTTTACATTTTGAAAGATTTAAAAATTTTTGTTGAGACACCTTCTCCCCTTTTTAGAATGCTTGGAAACAATTTTATATTGACATTTTATTTTTTAAATATGGAAGTACAAAGAATGTCTTGTCATGTTTTTTAAAAATCATTTTCTTAAATTATGCCCTTTAAAGTTTTAATTTATACTACTAATTGGCATTTACTAGCCAATTTTACTGTGGAAGCATAAGGACCCATGGAGAAACAAAGGTACGAAACGTCTATTGTAATCAGCATAGATAAAAATATATTTATATAAGCAAATGGAACAGAGGGCTGATTGTATATTATTGTAGAAGTATGCGCTTCTTCAAAATTCAGTCCAATTGCTAGAATTTTTCCCATGCTCCTTTTCCCCAATGGGAGTCAGATTCTGGGTTGCTGAGGAATCTGCCTTGAGCTCATCAACTGACTACTGTTTCTATTCTTTCCCTAGGGCTCAGGAGGAGTGAAAGCCTGTCAGAAAAGCAGGTGAAAGAAGCCAAATCTAAATGCAAAAGCATTGCCCTTCTTCTAACAGATGCCCCCAACCCCAACTCCAAGGGGGTGTTGATGTTTAAGAAGCGCCGGCGGAGGGCCAGGAAATACACACTAGTCAGCTACGGTACTGGCGAGCTTGAGCGAGAGGCAGACGAGGAGGAGGAAGAAGGGGACAGGGAGGAGACTTGTGAAGTTGCATTTCTGGGCACTAGCGAGTCGGAGGTGGATGAAGAGTTACTCTCTGACGTTGACGACAACACACAAGTTGTGAACTTTGACTGGGATTCTGGACTGGTGGACTTTGAAAAGAAACTGAACAGAGACGACAAGATGGAGATGTTGCCAGACACGACGGGAAAGGGAGCCCTCATGTTTGCCAAGAGGAGGGAGAGAATGGATCAGATCACAGCCCAGAAAGAAGAGGAGAGGGTGAGCGGAATGCCAGGCAGAGAACCAGATGCTGCCCAGACGGATGGCCTGAGAACCACGACTTCTTACCAAAGAAAGGAAGAGGAATCCGTGAGGGTGCAGAGCTCTGTGAGCAGGAGCTACATCCAGATGGGCCCTGGTCCCGGCCATGTGCCGCAGCAGAATGGCTTCAGTGGGGTGTCTGAGACGGCAGAGGCGCAGAGGATGAACCCGATGAACAGAACAGCCAAGCCCTTCCCAGGGTCTGTGAACCAGCCAGCAACCCCCTTCTCTCCAACCCGCAACATGACAAGTCCCATCTCCGACTTTCCTGCGCCACCACCCTATTCTGCGGTCACTCCTCCACCTGAAGCCTTCTCCAGAGGGGTGTCAAGTCCGACTGCTGGCCCCGCACAGCCCCCGCCATGGCCGCAGCCTGCTCCGTGGTCCCATACAGCCTTTTACGATTCATCTGAGCGAATAGCTTCCCGGGATGAGAGGATCGCAGTGCCAGCGAAAAGAACAGGAATATTGCAGGAAGCCAAGAGGAGAAGCACAACAAAACCCATGTTTACTTTTAAGGAGCCCAAAGTCAGCCCGAATCCTGAACTCCTGTCCCTTCTTCAAAATTCAGAAGGCAAACGGGGCACTGGAGGCGATTCCGGACCTGAAGAAGACTATCTCAGCCTAGGGGCAGAAGCTTGCAACTTCATGCAAAGCTCCTCTGCTAAGCAAAAGACCCCACCTCCTGTTGCTCCAAAACCTGCAGTCAAGTCCTCCTCCTCCCAGCCTGTCACTCCTGTTTCTCCTGTCTGGTCTCCAGGGGTGACTCCAGCCCAACCTCCTGCCTTCCCTATGTCAAGTGCATCGCAGGGCCCGATGGTTTCCTCCATCAAAATAGCTCAGCCTGCTTATCCTGCCCGGCCTGCGAGTGCACTGAACCTATCTGGTCCCTTCAAAGGACCACAAGCAGCAGTAGCCAGTCAGCATTATACACCGAAGCCAGCAGCTCCCACACCAACAGTGAATGCCCATGCAGGTGCAGTGGGACCATCCAATGAGCTTCCTGGAATGAGTGGGAAAGGAGCCCAGCTCTTCGCCAAAAGGCAGTCAAGAATGGAGAAGTATGTGGTTGATTCAGACACAGTGCAAGCCCATGCTGCCCGAGCTCAGTCTCCCACTCCATCTCTTCCAGCCAGTTGGAAGTACTCCTCCAATGTCCGAGCCCCTCCTCCTGTGGCCTACAATCCTATCCACTCCCCCTCCTACCCACCGGCTGCTGTCAAGTCTCAGCCATCAGCCCCACAAGCCTCTAAAGTGAGCAAGAAAAAGGGCAAGAAACCCCTCAATGCTCTGGATGTCATGAAGCACCAACCATATCAGCTCAATGCATCCTTGTTTACTTTCCAACCTCCCGATGCAAAGGATGGCCTCCCCCAGAAGGCATCAGCCAAGGTCAACTCCAACCCGGCCATAAAGCAAGCTCTTCCTCCCCGACCAGTGAATGTTGGCTCACCCACAAATGTGCAGGCTTCCTCAGTGTACTCAGTGCCAGCCTATACCTCTCAGCCTCCCTACTTTGCAGAGGCCAGCTCACCAGTCAGCGCATCCCCCGTGCCCGTGGGCGTCCCCACTTCTCCAAAGCAAGGATCAGCCTCCTCATCTTATTTTGTGGCGCCGAGGCCGAAGTTCTCAGCCAAGAAAAGTGGTGTCACAGTCCAGGTGTGGAAACCATCCATTGTGGAAGAGTAATCTTGTAGCTGAAGCTGAGTGTCCACTTTGCTTGAAATGAATTGTTTGCAGTGTTACCTGAATCCCTGAGAATGCCAAGCAAGTCCTCAACTTACTTAATTTCAGATATGTCACCTCCCAATCTGGGTCCAAGGAGTATAATATTTGTAATGAGTCAAAAATCCAACTCAGATTGACTTAACGCACGCACACACACATATATCTACTTTGCACACTTAAAAAAATCTGGGAGCACCCCAAAATAGACATGTGCCATATGTTAAGTAAGCAGGATACTTAGGACTTATGCGTTAGCCACTTGACAGACAGTGATCAGTGTTATCAGACATTGGAACACGGCCTTTATGTAACAGAACTGCTGTGAGCCTATGGTGAAAAGGTTCAAACGTAGTGAAAATAGGACATGTATTTACTGAGACTTTCTTTTTCTATTGCTAGTGTTATGGGAGTGGGAAATCTGTAGAGGACAGGGGTCAGCTCTGGTCTGGCAACCTCGGCCACCTGTTTGATGTCACAGAGGAGAGCCTCTGGGGATTGTGGGGATGCACGTAGTTTAGCGGGTGGTGAGTAAGAAAGAGGGTCTTGGTCATTACTAAGCACTCATGACATGTTAGGCTCTCTAAAGAGCCCAGTGTTTTCACGCCTGTTAACTCATTTCAGAAGACCTATTTGAAGTAAATGGGATAGGGCAAGAGGATCCTTGTCTCCGGAGATCGAGTCCCATCTTTCTTCCCCTGTTACTTAAGGAACTCAGTGAGTGCATCTCCAGTTGCCCATGAAAGCATCAGTTTGTTTTCCGCAGCCGAGGCAACTGGTAAAGTACAGGATAACAAAGTCACATAGTCAAAGAAGGAAGCTCAAAGAGCTGTGAATGGCTGGCTGTCATTTTCCCTTGGGAAGCCACACGATTGGGACCTGAAGGGTTCCTGACTGCAGAGGCTGGTGGTGAAGCATGAGGAGCCCGTGTGCATGGAGACTGTAGGGTGAGAACACACGGTCAGTAGCACCGTGTCTGAGTGACCTCACAGATTTTCTTCCTGTGTTCGTTTTGCTTCTTGACAGCTGCTTCTCCCACTGTTCCTTGCCATTTCTATTCTCGCACCTTCACTTTATTATTTGATGGACCAGGATAATCCAGGCAAGGTTACCTTGTATATTTGGATTGGTCATACAGCATGTCATCATCCAACTGGCTATGAAGTTAATAGTGTTACTGAAAGCAAACCTGAAGACCTTTCTCATTTCTATTTTAAGTCTGAGTCTGACCAACCATGGAAAATATTCAACAGGAATTAATGTAGAGAACTATAAAGCACTTAGGGCAGTTCCAAAGAATACCGTCTACTCTAAGCAGGAGATACATTTACAGACTTCGCATAAAAACTTGCCTGGTTTGAGGGTACATGGTACCATTTAATCCTCTGAAAATATCTGTAATCCTGTTCTTTTTCTGCTGACACTGTCAATCTGCTATATTTTTCACTACCCTATTAAAATATTACTTTCTTCTTTCTCTGTTCAATGTGTGTATTTTAAAAAAAAGTTTTCTTTATATGACCTGTTCTAAGTCATTTTTCGTAACATCTGAATTTCCTTTTTCAAGTGTACCCGTGTCTCTATACATTATAAAACTGCAGGCTTTAGGTATTTCTAAAACACAACACACTAAGAGGAGGAATGATGGAGCTGATTCTTCTGCTTTTTCTCTGGAAAATGTTCCATTGTCTTTGGTGGCAGTTTACCAGTAGGTTACAAACACAGGCTGTAGTTCCATCTTTTATTTGCCTTTTTGGGAAATCAGTTAAGAAGATCAATAGAGGATAAAGGAAAAAGTGTTCTTTTTATCATATAACACAATTGTTTGTATTATTTATTTTCTGCAAAGGAAGTCTGTTGAGTGCTGTGGATTTTGTATTTTTTTAACTAAAAAAAGTCTTTTTAAGGTGAAACAGGAAGGGAGATAATTTTCATAATGTTGCATTCTTAACATAGCATTTAAAGAACAGCATATGCTAGAGGAAAGGCATGGAACACACAGGTAGTCAATTTAAGACCATCCATTCAAAGTATGCTAGGATGGTAATGACCTAGAAATATTCCCAGTTGTCCAGTGGTTTGCGGTATGCAGGAATGAGAAGTGTTTTCAGTCCATTTCCTGTTGGACAGGTGGCAGTCTTAGCAGAGTCCCTATTTGGAGTTGATGACTAAAGACACAGTTAACATGAATGTGTCTTCCAGTCATCCTGGCACTGTTTGGGTTTCCAAAAAGCTTCTTAGAGACATGCCAGGCATGCGGTCAAAGCATGTACAACCTCAACTGGGAACTGGTAGTATAGGTCTCATCTTGGACCATGTAATCCCTCTTTATAGAAGAGAAAACTCTAAAACAATATCCACAACAGAGAGCCTGACCTCTGAGGCATATGGAAGTGGGAGGGAGGACTAAGGCAGTTCCCTGGCGTAAGAGAGATTTCCTTTCCCTCTTCCCTCCAGGGAGCTGTATGTACCACATTTCAGGTTGAGGCTATGAAAGTGACATCATTGTATCAGGTGGGAGGGTTAGAACCCAGGGCATCAGCCTCTCTCCAGGCACCATTTGTAGTCTGAGCATTGCTGGTTTTTGTTGTAATGATGGTTGGTTGAGTAGTTGGTTGGCTGGTTATGGGACTTGGAGAGGCAGTTTTTGCTTTGTTTTTAACAACTTGCATCTTCCTCTGTCCTTTGTTAGCTTTATTTCTATGTAAAGCACCCATGAAGTCCGTTTTCGTTGTCAGCATAATGGCAGCAGTCATTTACTGAGTGCCTGTGTTGTGTTAGACGCCCTGTGGGCATCATCCTAAGGACTCCACTGCATGGTTTATACTGGCACTGAAATATCGACTACAGTGTGATCATAATCACTGACTTTATGCAGTTTTGTAAACAAATTTCTTTTTCCATGACTTTCCCCTTATTAATGTTTCCAACCTCTCTTCCTGGTGAGGATGGTGTGCCATAGTGAGAATGCATGCTTGAGATTCGAGCAGGAAGAAAGGTTAATGCAAGTTTAGCACACACACCACCCCCCTTACAGGAGGGCACACTGGATCACAGAACTGGTGAGGTTGCCACTTTAATCTTGGACTATTTGCGGTTTTATTTCTAACGTTTTAATAATAGACACACTCTGTTTTGAGAGAAGATATACATTGTTTCTGCATGTGGATAGTAGATAGCATATACAGCATACACTTATAGGATTATATGTTATAAGACATATGTGGGCTGTTACTCTAGAGCATGTGAAACTTTGCATTTCAAAATACATCTTGTATGAGTTAGTAACATGTATCATGCCTTTGCATTAACTATTTCATTTAATCTTCACAAGAAGTAACTCAATTTTAACCATAGCAAAATCAATCCGAGTTACAAACAGTTCCTTAAAATAAGCCAGGGCCACTGAACTGCTCTGGGGTAGTGCTGACTTTCAGGAAGCAGGCCTCGTGGGACAGCTGGGATATCACACAACCTGAATTCTAGCCTGGTGCCAAGAGTCGCATCTGAGACATGGAAAACTATTGATTTCCATTTACTGATCTACATTAAAGGAGTGAGGTGGAGTAAGGAGGATTTTCCCAAATGCAGCAGTGCGGTTAGACCTTTGAAGGTTGGTTTGCTGCTGCCAGGCATGCCAAGCCTTCTATGTGGTTCTTTCTCAGTGAAGCCACTTGAGAGCAGAAGACACGTGGCTGCTAAGTGTCTCAGTCTGGAATTTTTATTTTATTTTATTTTTTGACAGGCAGAGTGGACAGTGAGAGAGAGAGACAGAGAGAAAGGTCCTCCCCCTGCCGTTGGTTCACCCTCCAATGGCCGCTGCAGCCAGCGCACCGCGCTGATCCGAAGCCAGGAGCCAGGTACTTATCCTGGTCTCCCATGGGGTGCAGGGCCAAAGCACTTGGGCCATCCTCCACTGCACTCCCTGGCCACAGCAGAGAGCTGGCCTGGAAGAGGGGCAACCGGGACAGAATCCAGCGCCCCGACCAGGACTACAACCCGGTGTGCTGGCGCCGCAAGGCGGAGGATTAGCCTAGTGAGCCGCGGTGCCAGCCTCAGTTTGGAATTAATCTTCCAAATAAAACCTTCATTGCTGTGTATAGTTTTATATACTTACAAATTAGAGACCCTGTAAGCACCTACATTCTAAGAGTGAATTCCTGAGATCAGTGGTGCTGTTTGATGAGTCACCACCAACTCGGCAGGAAGCATATTTGAAGTCACCATCATCAAAAAGAATTGTTTTCTGAACAGCTAAATGCTTAAAATGCTTCCCAAGGGAAGTGGTGGGGTGTGTGCTCATTCTCTACTGAAGTCAGGGCTGTTGAGTTTGTTTTTAGACTTTTTTGATAAGTTCATGAGAAAAGGATGTAAATTCTAAGAACCCACATTGTATTCCCAGAGGTACTGACCCTCGCTGGTCTTATGTCCCCAGTCTCATTGGACTCGGGGGGACTCAAAGACCCATGCGACACTTTGGTGCTGCTGAGTTCATCAACAAGTGTTCTGGGAAAAACAGAACTGAATTCTTCTCTAGACTTCCCACCAGGGTTGGCATAGGGCCACAGGCAAACTAACAAATTCCCACAGGACCCAAACTCCAGGCAGAATTGGTGGAAGAGGTCAGTCTCTTGTTTATCCTGCTATGGTTCTCAAAAATATGTACAGAAATTAGAGGTCAGTCATCTGTGACTGTCAGGTCCATGACAGCCCACCGTCCACAGGAGCCTATGAATCACAATCCCCCTTTCCTTGGTATAGCAGGTGCTGATCATTCCTGAACTTTTAAAAAATAGAATGTTTCTAGGTATGCACATGTGTACACTAAACTACCACTGGGCATTGGAAATTTTAGAACTACTCACAGGCAATTGAACTGAAACTTAATTAAAAATACTGATGCCTGCCAAACATTTCCCAGTTTCTTGATGTAATCAATGTTTTATCAACTAATAAAATGCATCTAAAATATAAAAAGTGAAAGGCCTATATAGGATTCTACAGTTAAGTGATTTTTTGGTTACTGATATATATATAATTTTTCAAGTTTTCTTTTGTTTTTATTGAAAGGCAGAGAGGAGAGCAGACAGAGAGAGCTCCCGTCTGCTGATTCACTCCCTGCGATGTCCACAAAGGCTGGGAGTTGGCCGAGCAATCCATGAGTTAAGAAGCTCAAGCCAGGTCTCCCAAGTAGGCAGTGGGGACCCAACTACTTGAACCACCCACCTTTCAGAATGTGTTTTAGCAGAAAGCTGGAATCAGGAGTTGCACTAGGACTCAAACAAAGACACTCTAATAAGGGACTTTGGCATCTTAACTGGCAAATTAACAAACAGACCAAATACCCACCTCTCGTTTTTGTTTTTTATTTAAAGCTCCTTACCATTTCCTTTGTATTAGTATTTTTTTAAAAAAGGTGTATTTATTTATTTGAGAGACAGAGTTACAGAGAGAGGGAGAAAGAGAGAGAGAGAAAGAACTTTCATCCACTGGTGCACTCCCCAAATGGCTGCAATGGCTGGAGCTGAGCCAGGAGCCAGGAGCTTCCTTTGGGTTTCCCACGTGGGTGGAAGGGCCCAAGCACTTGGGCCATCTTCCACTGCTTTCCCAGGCCATAGCAGAGAGCTGGATTGAAAGTGGAGCAGCAGGGGACTCCAACCAGCACCCATATGGGATGCCAGGTGCTGCAGGCAGAGGCTTAGCCCAGTACACCACAGCACCAACCCCTGTTTTTATCATTCTTGATGTATTTATCTTAGGTACATGTGCTTCATGACTGATGAAACAAATTCAAGATCCTTCATCCAAAGAGCACAAAGACCCTGCTTCCAGAGTACTCTCCTTCCTCTACCTGACAATAATACTCAAAATAATAGTGCTCAAGCGGCCATGGAGAAATCTGTGTTCACTGCTCCTACTTCTTGTGCCTTTTAACAACTATTAATGAATGGTTTCTTCATGAAAGAAATTTTAAAAACAAGAGATGCACATTCTAGGAATAAACAGAAAAATGTTCTCGAAAGTACCTAAAAAAAAAAAGCACATTGTTTTTTGTTGTCTTCCGGATACATTTTAGAAGTCAGGGCATCTTTGGTAGTTTTATTTAGTGGAATAATCTCTTTGTAAGGCCATCCAACAGACCTGAGCCAAGCTTTTGGGTCCAAGTCAGGATGACATGGGTGGGAAGGAAGCTGTGACAGTAATTCAAGCAACCTCACGAGGACTGAGGAAAAGATAAGAGGTGGGTTTGGGGAGCTCTTGTATTAATTTTCTATTGTATGCTGAGAACTGTGTTAAATATTTCACATAATAATAAGTACCTAAAGTGAGCTCAAATCTAGCCCCAGATTGTGCCAAAGTATCTTTCATAGATCACTGCTTTTTATCAATGGTCCTCATGAAATAGGAATCATTACTATCCCCATTTTCCTGATTAGAAATGGGATTCTAAGTACAATGACACTGAATAACTTGCTCATACAGTCATACAATATTAAGTATGAACCCTGGATTTAGTATGCAACATGCAGTTTTAAATACATATTTATCTATTTATTTGAAAGAGAGCAAGATCTTCCACTGCTTCACGCCCCAAATGGCTGCAATGGCCAAAGCTTGGCAGATAGGAAGCCAGGAGCCAGGAGCTTCATCTATGTCTCCCATGTGGGTACAGGGGTCCAAGTACTTGAGTCATCTTCCTTTGCTTTTTCAGGCACATTAGCAGGGAGATGGATAGGAAGTGGAGCAGCCAAGACATTACCAACTACGCCACAGCGCCAGCTCTGCAACCTGCATTTTTAATTTTGCACTGTGATTTCATTTCTCAGAATTATGCTGAAAAGAAAGATATTACTCCAGTTTTACAGAAAGGTATAAAGAGTTAAAAGAATCTAAGCTACTTGCCTAACAATTACTAAGCAATATATAAGTAGCAGATGAGGTTAGGCTTAGACTTTTGTGTGACATCCAAGCCATACTTCCTAGGGTACCGCCTGGTTTCCAGCCTTGTTAGACCCTCTGTAATCCCGCTTCCTGAAACTTCTTCACTGTTGAGTTGCCGGACTGAGCTACCACGAGAGTTCTGTGTTTGCTTTGTTGATGACTTTGACCACACTGAGTGACAGTAGGAAGGACCCCCCCTTTCCTAAGATTGCTCGTAAACTCACTTGCTCTGACAGCATGTTGGAGTGGAAAGCGATCTGAGGAAGCATCTATTTTCTAAGTTGAAAAGATGAATTTAACAGTGATTTGGAATGAGCTCCCAAAAGTCCCTCATTTTTTTAAATTTCAGGATGAATCGGTGATATCCAGGGTCTGGAAGTGGAGAGGAATAGAACTTAGAAAACTCAAGCAAAATCTTTTTTTTTTTTTTTAAGATTTATTTTATTTATTTGAAAGGGTTACAGAGAGAGGTAAAGACAGAGAGAGATCTTCCACCTGATGGTTCACTCCCCAGTTGGCCACAACAGCTGGAGCTGTGCTGATCCGAAGCCAGAAGCCAGAAGTTTCTTCCAAGTCTCCCACGTGGGTGCAGGGGCCCAAGCACTTGGGCCATCTTCTACTACTTTCCCAGGCCATAGCAGAGAGCTGGATCGGAAGTGGAGCAGCTGGGACTAGAACTGGCGCCCATAGGGGATGCCGGCGCTTCAGGCCAGGGCTTTAACCTGCTGCACCACAGCACCGGCCCTATTCAAAATCTTAAGTCTACAGAAAGGGAAATGTTCCCCTGGCTCTATGCCATTCAGACTAAATGGAATCCAGGCAGCTTTCCTGTTAAGCAGTCAATTAGCACTCAGCTTGGCCGGCTACAAAGCCATAGTGACTTGAGGCATTGTGGTAAGAATAAGCCCGCACAGAGTAATGCTGAGGGAAGCACATATTCTCAGCTATCTTGACCTTGCCTCCACTGCTGTCTTACAGCTGGGGAGCTAGCAGGCACCTGGATGTGCAGGAGGCAGCACACCCTTCCTGTCCCACAGTGCCCTCACTGGAGGATTTCTCAACAGTTATTTCTGTCAACTGCTTCCCAGCAAGGACATTTTTACACATCGTGTGCTTTCCAATCTTTGTTTCCCCTTAAACTCTGTTTCGTTGTTATTTTGAACCCATCTCCTGGGGAGCTAGTGTAACGCCTTCTAAACTTAGGGTTTTGAACATCCGCTTCACTAACTTGAAGGTAAAAAAAGATGTGAGCACGTGGATTAATGTAAAAACCCTTTAGATGAGTATTTGTTGACCTTCATGGCCTTAAATTCATTGAGCCCCTAATTAGGGAGTGATGGTGGAGAACAAATCAAGGGCCACACCAAGTCCGAGCGTTAACTTTCTCAGACACTGCAAAATTAGTAAAGTGTGAAATAGCTCGAAAGTGACTTTGAACCTTCTAACTCAGAGTAAGACATGCTGAAAAGTCTTCTTAGTTTGGTAGCTCCAACCATAGGCACTTTCAAGTAGGGTACACTGTAGGTAAGCTGTAGCTTTCATTTCCTTTGACCTATTTGCTCAGACACCCACTTTATCCAGCCACCTAACATCATATATTAGCAGAGCTGTGATAATTTTATGCCATGCAAATTAAGGAAAAATAGAATGATGATGAGAAAAATCTATCAAATTTTAGTCACAATAATGTGGAAAAATATTCCCCCAATTTTTTAATTAAAAAGAAAAAGATGGGATTTGGTTTAGGAGAAGCAGAAGGTAACCATTTCTTAAATGAACTTCATGTATGATCAGGTGAGAAATGCATGTGAACACTAAACACACAGGGGCCTATTTCTATAAGCCGGTAGAGTGTGAGCCCTGAGGCCAAATTGCCCGTGTCTTTATTGCCAGGCCTGCTTCTTGCTAGTTGGGAGACCTTTGGTAAAAGATCCAGCTGTGGCCGGCGCTGTGGCTCACTAGGCTAATCCTCTGCCTGCAGCACCCGGGTTCTAGTCCCGGTTGGGGCACCGGATTCTGTCCCAGTTGCCCCTCTTCCAGTCCAGCTCTCTGCTGTGGCCCGGGAGTGCAGTGGAGGATGGCCCAAGTGCTTGGGCCCTGCACCCCATGGGAGACCAGGAGGAAGCACCTGGCTCCTGGCTTTGGATCAGCGCGGTGCGCTGGCCGTGGTGCGCCGGCAGCAGCGGCCATTGGAGGATGAACCAACGGTAAAGGAAGACCTTTCTCTCTGTCTCTCTCACTGTCCACTCTGCCTGTCAAAAAAAAAAAAAAAAAAAAAAAGAAAAAGAAAAAAGAAAAAAAATCCAGCTGCTCTGTGCCCCAGTAGCTCAGCTGTGAATTAGGAACAGTGATAGGTGCACCACCAAGCTGTTGTGAACATGAAATGAGTCCATCTGAGTTACATGTGTGGAACAGCACCTGGCACAGAGAGAGTATTCAGCAAATAGCAAATGTTTGCTATTAATGTAAAGGGCATGCCATGAACAATAGATGGGTTGCTAGTTAAAAAAAAAAAAAGCATCAGCTGAGAGACTCCACCATGAAGACAGTGTGCAACTGAAAGTATCAATAATACCTAGAACAAATGTAATGTATTTAGCAATTTAAAAAGAACTGTCCTGGGGAAATGCTTATAAATCAAACATATTCTCAAAATAGGGTAGTTGGTAGCCTGAAGTAAGATCCTAGTAGGATAGCTGAAGCCTAAATAGGCCCGGCGCACAGAAAGTGGAACAGTTGGCAACCCTGTCGCTGAGCCTACCCCACTTCAGACCTGCGACAGTTGGGCTCTCACAGAAGTGGCTGACCTGTGCGGGCACAGCGCACAGCTGTCCTTCTCCCTCCTCTCCAACTCTGTCCTAGGACAAAGGGTCAGGAGCCTGGCCTGTTGAGAGTAATTGATCCCCTTGCCTGAGAAGCGTGATCACTTTCCAAAAACAGAAAGAGTGAACCCTCCGCCTGAACAGAGCAAACTCCCAGCTCACAGGCCAGTGATGAAAAACAATTCAAAGCAGAGTGACCGATGGAGGGAGGAACTTGACATTCCAGCTGCCTTTCAAACCCGGGGAATTTTTGTGGCTTTTCTGGTACTTCTAGAATCCTTCTGAGTCATGAGCAGAAGTTGGGACTGAACTTGAGGGAAAAAACAAAATCAAAACAAGCTGAGACTCTGAAAATTTCATCCAAATCCAAAATACTGTTTGTTTTGAGCACAATTAATTTAGTTTCCCTTTTGTGCTACTTAATTTCATCTCAAAACAAAAGTATGGCTTTTTCTTGCTTTGGAGACCTTTTGGTCCTTTTTCTTCTAGAGTATCTCAAATGGGTAAAGTCCACAAAACCATCCTCTGGAGCTAAGAATCACTAAGGAATAGGTTAGGTTGATAGAAAATAAAGGATTTATTTCAGGTACCAGAGCAATCTTCCCACAGTTGTATTTTTTTGTCTGGTTTGTTTTTAGGATTTATTTATTTATTTATTTGAAAGGCAGAGTGACAGAGAGAGAGAGATCTTCCATATACTGGTTCACTCTCCAAACGACTGCAACACTTGGGGCCCAGCCAGGCCAAATCAGGTGCCTGGTACTCTATCCAGGTCTCCCACATGGGCTGCAGAGGCCCGAGCACCTGGACAGTCCTCTGCTGCTTTCCCAGGTGCATTAGCAGGGAGCTGGATCAGAAGTGGAACAGCTGGGACTGAAGCCTGTGCTCTGAACTAATACAACTTCTTTATATACATAACATTTGTTTGAGCAAACTATCGTCTCCATAGTGTTTTTTTTTTTAAGTTTATTTATTTATTTGCAAGTCAGAGTTACATAGAGAGAGGAGAGGTAAAGAGAGAGAGAGGTCTTCCATCCAATGGTTCACTCCCCAAGTGGCTGCAATGGCCAGAGCTGCACCGATCCAAAGCCAGGAGCCAGGAGCTTCTTAGTCTCCCATGAGGGTGCAGGGGCCCAAGGACCTGGGCCATCTTCTACTGCTTTCCCAGGCCATAGGAGGGAGCTGGATTGGACAGTGAAGCAGCCGGGTCTTGAACTGGTGCCCATATGGGATGCTGGCGCTTCAGGCCAGGGTGTTAACCCGCTGCGCTACAGCACCAGCCCCCGCTGGCCTCGCCAATGTGTTCTAATGCAGTTTTACAACTTTTGTTCCCAGGCAGAAGTTTAGATTCCCCTGGCTCCACCTTAGAGGCTCCGAGTCACTGGATCTGGTTGGGGATCAGGAATTCTTTATTTTTTATAATACATGAAGGTCTTCAAACATTCATGGAAAATGCATATTATGAAAAACATAAGCATGGACTTCACTTTGGGGGGTGGGGGAGAAGAAAATTAAGCTTATCTTTTAGTTCCATCTTCTCATGCATGTTTTGAAGTACCCTTCTACACCCCAGGTGATTCTGCTACTAATGGGTTGTGAACCACACTAAGGAAAGTCCTTTCCTAATGCCAAAAACACTAAGTCAGCTTTATTCTATTCTGCTCGCCTGGTCCGGGCCAGCCAGGCTTGCAAACTGCCGGCTGCTGGTGCCTTGTCTGAAGCGGGAGGAACAGGCCCTGGAGCGCACATCTTGCTGCGTTTTCAAACATCCAGGAGAGGGCAGCAAACTCTTCCCGGCTCTGAAGGTGCTTCTCAAGCTTGTTGCGTTGTAATTTGCTTTGCATGTGCTTTTTCTTAAGCAGAAGAACGAAAAAGACCTTGAGATGTGTTTGATGTCTGACCCCTGCCTCTAATCAACGACGAGCATAAATATTTCCAGAAACAGAAAGACACAGGTTAATCATTAGAATAAGGGACTGTCGCAAGTTCCTTGCTGCTCTTTCTGATCTCTGGCAAAAGGGATTGTTATGCCTTCCCTTGGCTGCAGTTATTGTCAATCAAAGTTGGCCTTTCTAATCACTAACTTAAATCTCTCTGGCAGTAAGCAAAACATTCTTATTTGGGGATCTAGGATCAAGGAGAGTTTTGAAACATTTGGCATGAACATAAATAGGATTGTAGAATTTTCAAACGTAAAACAAAGTTCATGAACTTTACTTGTCTCAGAGAGAGATCCTAGTTATTTCTGTTTTAACTTAGCATTTTAATTTGAGCAAATAATGTTATGGGTCGACAAAAAGCAAAGTCGGTCCTGGCCTAGATATTAGAAGTGTGAGCAGCACAAAGTAACAGGTAGGCCTACACTGTAGCAACTTTGACCCCAACAGGCCCATTGTTTTCAGCCTTTAATCCAGGAAGGTTTATTTCTATAACAAAAATGATGATGATGTGTCTGCAAGTTCTGTAATATGAGATGTATGTTTGTGCATTTGCCAGTGGGAGGAGAAAAGACTAACAGGAGAGAGCTGGAGATTTGTGGAGAGGGAGTAAAGTTGTATGGAGCACAATAAATGATGATCTACTTAGGTGTTTATAGGAACTCACCTGTATTAGACTTGCCAATCAATACTGAAGTGGGCAAGATTTGGAATAACAGTGAAAGTGCATACCACTATCTTAGAGTGTGTAACGATTTCTAAGACACAGATCAAAACAGGTTAGGGAGGAACTTTGTGACTGATATCAGTTGGGACTCTTTTTTTTTTTTTACGATTTATTTTTATTTATTTGAAAGAGGTATAGAGAGAGGTAGAGACAGAGAGAGAGGTCTTCCTTCCACTGGTTCACTCCCCAATTGGCCGCAACAGCCTGAGCTGTGCCAATCCGAAGCCAGGAGCCAGGAGTTTCTTCAGGGTCTCCCACGTGGGTGTAGGGGCCCAAGGCCTTGGGCCATCTTCTACTGCTTTCCCAGGCCATAACAGAGAGTTGGATGGGAAGAGGAGCAGCCAGGACTCTAACTGGCGCCTATTTGAGATGCCGGCGCTTCAGGCCAGGGCTTTAACCCACTGTGCCACAGCACTGGCCCCAGGACTCTTTTTACAAATAGACAAGCCCTGGTTATTTTTCATGCTTTTCTAGAAATTTTTTTTTCAATGGATAGTTGGTTGTATTAGAGTTTCAGACAAGTATTGCTTGCTGAGGGCTCCCTCTTCCTCTAGCTTTCAAAAGTGTAATTATGAGAATCTATACATTGTGCTGCCTCCAGGAGTTATCCTTTATATTAGGCTAAGACTATATATCCAAAACAGCTAAGTGATTGATGCAATGTTTGGGGCTAATTCATAAGTATTCTGTAAATTTATGAGTGCATTTACACAAATTAATACTGCAAATGAGAAAATTGTTTAGCACTTGAAGAGTCACGTATATATCTAGCATCATCTCAAAATGAGGGCAAATGTGAAAGTGAGGAGAAGTCAAGGGAATGCAAAGAATGAGATACGTTTGATAAAGTGTAGCTCCCACAGTCCCAAATGTGCAAAGCTGTGTCAAGATAACTACATGTTACAGTTTTGTGAGCACATGAAGGAAACTATGCCAAAGGAAAACAGCTCTATTAACAGCTAGTATCAGGGGCAAAATTAAGTATTTGATCTCTTATTTTTAAAAGTTTGATAAGTAGGCAAGCATTCTAATACCTTCCCTTGAACCGTTAAAGGTTCAACTACAAATAGATCGAGGATTCATGTTTTCAAATGGGATAAATGCCTCTGATTTTGAAAAATTATACTTGGTGTTTCCAGATTTCCTGTTGTACTTGAAAAGTACATGATCATGGCTTTCATGGTATACTCTCTAATAATCTTGTTTCCCCCTTGGGGTTCTTCCATCTATTCCAGCAAAGCAACCATTCACTTGAAAATTCCACATACTTACGGCATTGCCTTGTGTCTCTAACATGAAATGTTCGAATAAGGATCTTCAAAAAATTCATGGAAAATGAATATTATAAAAAAGTGTGGATTTCAAAAAATTTTTTGTACCAAAATAATTTGATTTTGTTTTCTATGAACATTTTGAAATCACTTCATACATTATTATTGTGTAAGTTCCTTCAAACAAGAGAGATATAAGTATACATAACTTAGCACTTGGACCAGAGAGATATGGGAAGGGAATTAAGCACAATTTTTTCTACTCTGAGCTTAAGAAAGCAAGTTGTTGACTTCTCTGATAGAGAGTTGCATTTATTTTTCCTAATTTTAAACATCACTCTGGAGCCATGTTTTAGATGAGGGAACCATAAATGCAATTTGGCAATATATCTTAAGTTTCTTTTTTTTAAAAAAAGATTTATTTATTTATTTGAAAGTCATAGTTACACAGAGAGAGGAGAGGCAGAGAGAGAGACAGGTCTTCTATCCCCAATTGGCTGCAATGGCCGAAGCTGAGCCAATCTGAAGCCAGGAGCCAGAAGCTTCCTCCAGGTCTCCCACGCAGGTGCAGGGGCCGGAGGCCTTGGGCCATCTTCTACTGCTTTCCCGGGCCACAACAGAGAGCTGGATTGGAAGTGGAGCAGCCAGGTCTCGAACCGGCATCCTTATGGGATGCTGGCGCTTCAGGCCAGGGCATTAACCCGCTGCGCTACAGTGCCAGCCCCAAATCTTAAGTTATTAAGTTATTAAAGAGTGGTAAGTTAAGCAATTTCCCCAAGGCCTGGGATATAAACCCAGGGATCTACTTAATGAACTCTGGGATAAAATAGATGGAAGAACAATTGCATAGACATTGTAAGTCACTTTCCTCATACTGTATTCTACGCATCTTTGAAATTATGTTGTCATATGTTGTGTGGTTGTCAACAAGCTTTGTTTTGTCAGTTTTTTTAATATAATGAGGAATTTTTAATGTAATGAAGCATTATGATAAAGTGGTGGCTTAGAAACACACCAGTGGGAAGTTTTGAGACTATTATCAGGCAAAGGGCAATCCAAGCTTGTCAACTGCATGTACACATTTCTTAAAAATACTTGTTCTTAAAATCTTAGCTGAGCCGGCGCCGCGGCTCACTAAGCTAATCCTCCACCTTGCAGCGCCGGCACACCGGGTTCTAGTACCGGTCGGGGCGCCGGATTCTGTCCCGGTTGCCCCTCTTCCAGGCCAGCTCTCTGCTGTGGCCAGGGAGTGCAGTGGAGGATGGCCCAAGTCCTTGGGCCCTGCACCCCATGGGAGACCAGGATAAGTACCTGGCTCCTGGCTTCGGATCAGCGTGGTGCGCCAGCCGTGGCGGCCATTGGAGGGTGAACCAACGGCAAAGGAAGACCTTTCTCTATGTCTCTCTCTCTCATTGTCCACTCTGCCTGTCAAAAAAAAAAAAAAAAAAAATCTTAGCTGGTAAAATTCTCCTCTAAGAAACAAAAGCCATTCTACTTGGAAAATGAGTTTGCTTAAGGAATATTAGCTCTATTTCAAATAGCAAGCACGTAATCTATAAAACATCGTCTCAACCCATCCTCACTTCCTTTCCAGGGCTAAAACCATGTACACATTAGTTTTTCTTTTTGTGAATGAGGAGAGAAAACACATTTGTTTGATTTGGCCTAGGAAAGAAATATTTTTAGGATATCATGGACAGCTAAAGCTATATTCACATAGTTAAACACATTTTAAGTTGGTTTTATAACTAATCATAATTATAACTCAAATAAAGTGTATAGTGTGTTAATTTTCTAATTTTTTTATTTACTTTTATTTATTTGAAAGGTAGAGTCAGATCTTCCATCCACTGGTTCACTGCCCAAATGCCCATAACAGCCAGAGCTGTGCCAAGCCAAAGCCAGGAGCCAGAAACTCAACCCAGGTCTCTCAAATGGGTGACAGGAACTTAAATATTTGAAGCATCATCTGCTACCTCCCAGTGATCACTTCAGTAGGAAGCTAGAATCAGAAGTGCTGCCAGGACTCAAATACATGTAGCCCAATATGGCATGCAGGCATTCAAGGTTAGTATCTTTAAGCCTGTGCCAATGCCCACCCAATCATGTTAATTTTTATGCTAACAATGATGACCACCCTTTATTAAGTGTTTAGAATGTGCCAAACACTGTATTTTTTCTCTATCAAAACTTCCCACAAGGTCAAAAGCTAATTGATTTTAAGGTGAGCATTCAACTCAGCATCTTTGCTGCTTGGGACACCTGCATCCCATATGAAAGTGCTTGGTTCAAGCCCTAGATAGTCCACTTCTGATCCAGCTTCCTGCTAATACATGCCCTGGGAGACATTGGATCATGTCCCAAGGTGCTGGGCCCTTGAAACACATGTGAGAGACCCAGAAGGAGTTCTGGGCTCCTGGCTTCTGCCTTGCCCAACTCTGGCCATTGTAGCCATTGGTGAGGGAACCAGTGGATGGGAGGTCTTTCTCTCTCTCTCTCTCTCTCTCTCTCTCTCTCTCTCCTTTTCAAATGAACAAATAAACCTCTAAAAGAATGAAAAAATTTTCATAGTATATCAACATAATTAATTTAGAAATTTAACCTTTTTTCTATAGAAAATGATGGAATTAGAACTTTTGACATCTATTATTTTTTTCTATTGTGGGACTCTATATGAATGACTTTTACTATTTAAATCTTGAGGAGAATACAACTTTTGACGAAATATTTGAAAATGTGTTCAAAGATTTATTTTTATGTTCAAACCAGTTAGAGTTACATAAAAATACACTTAAGTAGGGTTTTCTCCCAAAAATTACAAAAAATTAAAATGGTAGTCCTAGCTATTTAAACAGAAAAGTCATATTAATAGGAGTATTTTTAGAGGCTATAAGTTGTAGAGGGACATAGTTGTTTTTTTTTTTTTTTTGAAAGAAGATAACAGGATAAAATTTGCTACTGCCACAATTTTTTTCTGCTGACAGATTCAATGCCCCAAAATACATTATTCAAATTAAATTTTGTTACCTGTGGCTTTAAAGGTCCAATTTTCCTTGTACAAACACGTAAAGTATAACCTGTGTGACCTAGGGTAGATGTCTAATTTCTACCTCTTAGTTTTCTTATTGGCAATATAAAGATTGTAGGGTTATTGAAAGAACTAAATGAGGTAATAGTTATTGTTATTGTTTGTTGGCCTTTTGGCCAAGATCAGGTATAAATGAGGTCATAGAAATACAATTCTTAGAACTGTGCCTACAGGAAAAATTCTATACAGTTCAGTTATTGTTGTTACCACTACTTCTAGGAGGAAAGGGACCCCAGAAATATAAGAACAAATTCCTCCCTATTATCAATCTCCATGACCTCAAATTGAGTGTGGTTATTTTTATTCTTTTATAACAGAAGTTTAAAAAAAATCCAGAAGTTTATTCTTTGGCCCACTGTGGCCTAGCAGGGAGGTGAGGTCAGTGGCAATGTTCCTGGCCAGCCTAGCTGCCTGCGTTCTGTTGCGGGGAGGCGGGCAGGGGCTGGCACTGCGGTATCTCAGGCGTGCGCTGCTAATGCCACTTCAAAGGCAAGTCTGTCCTATTTTTATCCCAGGTCGGCAGCCTGCCTATGCAGTTGCCTTGTGAACAAAAGGTCCTGTCAGGTCTCTGACACCTTCAGAACCACGGTTTCTTCTCATAGTAACAAAAATCATCACTATTTGTTATGCTACGTGGCGTTCAGTCTTGAAGTGCAATCTCTACAGTAGACAGCATTAGTCCCATTTTACAGCTACGGAAGGTAAGGCTTGGAGAGATTGACTCCTGGGTAACAAGAGGCAAAGGCAGAACACCCAGGTCAGTGTGATATCCACACTCCTGTCCCTTCTAATACAACATGCCTGCAGTTTCCCCTGTCATTTACCACCCTTAAGTATCCTCACAAGAGAAATTCCTTCAAACATACAACTTTTAGAAAGCCTATTGTTTCAGAACAGAAAATTTAATCCACAATTAATCTAAGATAATAGTGATGGAACCAAGATGAGATACTCTGTATCTCTTACTTACTTCACGTGTAAGTGTGTTGGTTACATTCACTGAACTGTTTTTTTTTTTAATTTTATGCAAAATCATTTTTTAAAAAAGATTTATTTATTTGAAAGGCAGAGTTACACAGAGGCACAGAGAGAGAGAGAGAGAGAGAGAGAGAGTCTTCCATCTGCTGGTTCACTCCCCAGTTAGCCACAATGGCCACGAAGCCAGGAGCCAGGAGCTTCTTCCAGATATCCCATGCGTGTTCAGGGGCCCAAGGACTTGGGCCATCTTCTACTGCTTTCCAAGGCCATAGCAGAGAGCTGGATCAAAAGTGAAGCAGCCAAGACTTGAACTGGTGCCATATGGGATGCCAGCCTGCAGTGCCGGCCCCCATAGAACTGTTTTTAAAATGTGTGGTTACTTGGCTACTTTTCTATTTTAAAATTCAGGTTATTAGTCCTGATTCTCTGCCCTGCTCTTCACAGGCAGAATACTACTGTGAACTTCTTCCTAATAAGAGGTCATTCTCCTCCCTTTTCTAGATAGGAGGAGGCTACAACAGAATTTCCCAACACTCCACTTGGAGGATGCATTTTAAGTTTAAGGGAATGTGAGGAAGAGAATTTTATTAAGAGACTAGAAGAGAAGTGACCTTAAAGATGTCCTCATGCACTCTGCCTTCAAGCTTGATTGTATTGAAATCACCTAAGGGGAGTATTTGTCCTATACTTATGGCCTCTGGATAAAAGGATTCTATCTGTATGCAGAAACGTCTTCCAATGTTGGATTGCTTCTGCTGTCAAGAAAATTGTCACGGAAGACTCACTACAGTTGGGAGTGATCCTATGAGATTGGTTAGCAGGAGCTGCCATTTTGTAAAATCTGCTTGCAATGTCATGATAAAAGGGAAGACAACACTCAGTTTTCTCTTCTCCAGTCCTAATTAATTTCAGTGTCCATTATCTTTCTCTTCTTAGCTCTTATTTTTTTAAGTCTTGCTCTCTTCAAAATTCATGCCTAATTCTCTAAGGTTTTTCTTATTTGTAAGATCAAAGCAAACTCTCAAACTTCCATGGATCTGAATGAAAATCAATTTAATTGCATTTAAAAAAATCACATCTATTTATAAAATTGATTTATTCATAAATATTTATTCAACCTAATTTACCTGCTAAGGATGATTTGGAGTGTACACATATATATAGGATATGGTAGGGAGGAGTCTAGTAGTATGAATCCCATTATCTGAACCCTGTGTGGGAAGGGTTGCACCTTTCAAACTGCCCAAAAGTTTTAGTGAAGATAGCCAAATTTTTGATTTATGGCAGCCAGATATAGAAATGATCATTCATTCATTTAACAAATATTTTACTAAGCACCTACTATTCTGACACCAGTCACTGGTCTAGGGATGTCTTAACAAAAAAAAAAAAAAAAACAAACCAAAAACCAAAAACCAAACAAACAAAAAAACCTTCATCCTTAGATGAAACTTAATTTCACAAAGAAAAAGACTTTAAAAAAAAAAAAAGTCAAAAATTGATCAGTTAGGAGGATGTAAACCTAAGGGAAGGGAGGTGGAGAATTCTGAGAGTGAAGGAATAGCCAAATAGAGTGATGGGATGATGTTGGGGTAGGGCCTGAAGGAAAGGAGGTGGGGGTTGCATCCAGGGTTTTGTGTTCAGACAGAGGGATCAGCAGGTGTAAAGTCCTGAGGTGTGCAGCATTCCTGTCTGTGTGTTCAAGGAAGAGCAGAAGGCTGCTAACTGGCTGGAGCACAGTTAGAGGGAGAGAGTGTAAGGAGATGAAGTCAGATGGAAGGAGCTGCTCAAGGCCAGCACTGTGGCCTAAAAGGTTAAGCCTCCACCTGCATTCCATAGGGGTGCCATTTGGCATCCCGGCTGCTCCACTTCGTTCCAGCTGCCTGCTAATGTGACTGGGAGAGCAGAGGATGGCCCAAGTACTCAGGCCCCTGCATCCACATGGGAGACCCAGAATTTCCTGGCTCCTAGCTTTGGCCTGGCCCAGCCCTGCCTGTTGTGGCCATTTGGGGAGTGAACTAGTGGATGGAAGATAGATATCTCTCTTGATCCTTTCAAATAAATAAATAAATAAATAAATATTTACGGAAAAAGGGAGTTGCTCAGGAGATTTTGTGGTGTCTTATGGGTCAATGAAAACACTGATTTTTCCTTTTAAAAATAAGCCAATGGAAAGTGATTTTTAAGATTTGTTTATTTATTTTAAAGGCAGAGTTACACAGAGAGAAAGAGAGAGAGAGAGAGAGAGAGGTCTTCCATCCGCTGTTTCACTCCTCAAATGACCACAACAGCCAGAGCTGGGTCAGGCTGAATCCAGGAGCCAGGAGCTTCTTCTGGGTCTTCCACGTGGGTGGCAGAGGCCCAAGAAATTGGGTTGCCCTCTGCTGCTTTCCCATTCACATTAGCAGGGAGCTGGATTGTAAGTGGAGCAGCCAGATCATGACCAGCACACATACAGGATTCTGGCATTGCAGGCTGTGGCTTAATCTGCCGTACCATGATGCTGGCCCCCAATGGAAAGTTTTAATCAGAGGACTGGGTGACATAATCTGATGTAGAGATTCACAGGATTATTTTGGCTGGCATATTAAGAATAGACTGAGTGAGGCAAGGATGGAACTGGGAAAACCAATCAGGAGACAATGTCAATAATTTAGGCAAGAGTATTTGGCAATTTAGTCCAAAATGGTACCCATGGAGGTGATGAGAAATGTCAGATACTAGATGTATTGTATGGTCAGTGCTAACAGACCAGGCGTAGAGTGTAAGATGGGGGATAGTCCACACTGACTCTAAAGACTTTGATCTGAGCAAGTGGGAATTTGGAAAATGCCTGTGCTTCCTGAGTGCTTTCTTCTCTTTGAGTGTCTCTTCTAGGATCTCTGCTTTTCAGAAATTCCAATCAATGGTTATAAGGTCAAAAGATATACCATTTGCTCTTTTTACTTTTCTTGGGCCTTTGGGAATAGCCGTGCTGGGTAATTAATGATTATGTGTTTAAGAAGTCAAATGAGTTGGACTAATAGTTACCAGTTGAAGATCCTTGCTCTACACTGCATGTATAAGCAGGATTTCAGCCAAGGGAACCTTATAGCTTTCAAGGTGTATGACATAATACAGTTGAACTTCAAGGCATTAAACTCTTTTGGCTTCTAGGACTATTTACATTGCTTTAGAAACGTAAACCTCAAAGAATCTTTCGTTTTCAAGTGTCAAGTGCTCCTGGCCAGTTAAGTTGGTTACCAGACAGTTCAACAAGGAAGCTAACTAAACTACTTTGTTAATGAGCTGTATGGCTAAATCAACATTCAATTGGCATAAAAAGATGATTTTTATTAAGCCAAGAAAGACCCTCAGCTGCTCTGAGCTTTGCTCCTAAATGCAGAGCCCCATATTTGTTTCTCCTCAAGGGGCCAAAGTGCATCTAAATCTGATGTACTCTGCTTCCTTTACACTGGCCACCTGCTTGTTCTCGTGACACATGGCAAACTGCCAAATATTCACTCATCACAATGTAAATGACCCTTGCCAAAATTTCTTTATTTTTAATTGCTATACTTCCTTTTTTAAAATTTTATTTAAGTAATACAAACTTCTTGCATTTTATATACACAAATTTAGGAACACAGTGATTCTTCTCACCCTACCTTTCCAAAATTTCTAAGATCTCATTCCATTTAGTTTGCATGAACTTGACTGTTTTTAAAGAGGATGTTCTCTCAAAAGAATCTCATTGCAAGTACAGTCCAATCTTAGATTCACAGCTCTAGTATGAGACGCTTATGTTCAACTCTCTATTCTACTGCTTATTAGCTTTCTACCCCTGGCTAAGTTGTTTATCCTCTTCAAGAATTGTCATCTGCAGGATAGTGATAGTGTCTACTTTGTAGGATTGTTGCGAGGATATATGAAATATGCCACATAAAGCAAGAATACCAATTTCCTACACACAGTAAGTAATGTATCAGTGTTGGCTACTACTAAAGGCAGAGGTAGGAAAATGCTTCTTTAGTCTTTTAGGGCGATATAGAACATCCAGTGATTCATGAGTTCAGTGGAAGTCTTACACCCTTCACTACATGAATTGTATTGGATTGGCTAAATATTGGTATGTTCTCTCATGGGTTGAAGTTCTAAAGGACAGACTGCTCTAGAAACACACTGACTGAATGTTGCAGGTGCAATATGAACTATGCCAACTGCCGAATGCCACAGTCCTCAGGGGAGTTTGAAGGATGTCTTCACTCAGCACATGGGTGTGTCTGGGGTGTAAGTGCACACATCTGCTTAAGATCATCATAGCTGTGTTGGCCTTATCCAACAAACGGGAGGAAAAGGGATGCAGAAAACTTGAGGGAATAAATACTGGGTATTATTTCTTCCTAGTATGGAAAATGAAAGATAGCAACAGGATGGTGAAAGTATTCAAAAAGGGTGAAAGAAACTGGGAATATGTTAAAGAATGACTGAATGTGCAGTAAAGATAGTTCCTTGTAGGGAAGAATTTCTCCCAAACCAGAACCTAAGCACTGACCAAGATGCCCTGGTAACAAGTAAGATTCTGCCCAGAGCAGGGCCTCAGGGCAGACTGAGGTTTCAACCCTTTACAACTATTGGAAGTTATTAGAGAAGTTCCTTAGAATTAATTAGTAGGAAAAAAAATTCCATCCAAGTTTAGCCTATATTTCATTTTAAGACATTTATTTATTGGAGAAACAGAAAGAGAGAGATCCCATCTGTTGGTTCACTCCCCAAATGCCTGCTACAGTCAGGGCTGGGCTAGGCTGAAGCCAGGAGCCAGGAATTCAATCCCCGCTTTGGATAGCAGGAATCCAACTACTTGAGATGTTACCTGCTGTCTCCCAAGGCTGTGCATTAGCAGGAAGCGCACACTGAGAGTGGGGATGTGGGCATTCCAAGCAACTTCTTTTTTTTTTATTTTTTATTTATTTTTTTATTTTTTGACAGGCAAAGTGGACAGTGAGAGCGAGAGACAGAGAGAAAGGTCTTCCTTTGCCGTTGGTTCACCCTCCAGTGGCCGCCGCGGCCGGCGCGCTGCGGCCAGCGCATCACGCTGATCCGATGGCAGGAGCCAGGTGCTTCTCCTGGTCTCCCATGGGGTGCAGGGCCCAAGCACTTGGGTCATCCTCCACTGCACTCCCTGGCCACAGCAGAGAGCTGGCCTGGAAGAGGGGCAACCGGGACAGAATCCAGCGCCCTGACTGGGACTAGAACCCGATGTGCCGGCGCTGCAAGGTGGAGGATTAGCCTAGTGAGCCGCTGCGCTGGCTCCCAAGCAACTTCTTAACTACTAGACTATATACCCACCCCTATTTTATTTTAGAAAGACAAACAAGAGAACTTAATGCTCTACCGAAAATGGTATGTTAGCCTAACAGAATATTGAGGCTGAAGTTTCACCTAAAGCCCGCATTGGACATTACACACTGAAGTAAGAGTCCAGACTAAAATGCATACTTTACAAAGGAAATGGTAGCAAGCTACTTACTTAACTCTTGAACCTTTCAGCCAGGTCCAGGTAACTAAAGGGCACCTGATACACCAAGGAAAGCGGATTTTGTGAAGTGTCGTAGATGTGTGTGTTGGGAGTAGCTGGAGTGAAGGTTCCATCCCTATATCTCAAGTCTTGTGGGAGTATCAAGGTGGCTTCTTAGATCACACATGAGAGGCCAGCATGGGGATGGGCAGGAGGTCAGAGTGGACTGGGATCTGATGCCCTCTTGGGAAAGCTGGGGGTGAAGTACAGGCTAACAAACTATTATGGAGAAAAAAAAAAAACACGAAAAACAGGAAATGTGCTGCCACATCCTCACAGGCAAATGATGGAATTGTTACCCATGGACCAGTACAGGCCAGGAGCAAGGGAGGGATGGAGGGTGTCATCATGGGGCCTCTCCAGAGGGGCAATGGATCCTGGTAGCTACAAGCCATAAATAGACAGCTGCTTAAGGCAGTACAGACAAGTCACGTTACCCCCTAGAACAAAGACAGATTGGGATGGATCAAAGCCTACAGGTAAAATGTACCTAGTGATGGGAATCTTCCAGTATCCCAGGAAAGTGTCCCTCTCTGGGTCTGACTGGTCCTAAAAGGAAAAAGCCAGAAGAGAAGGTTATCAAAGTAAGGAAAAGCTTCCTCTGGCCTCGTTCTTCTCCATCCTTGCCCTTCAACCCAGGGTGCCAGCAGGCAGAGTTAGCAAGCTGGAGAGACAGGGGAGGGAGCAAGTGAAGATGCCAACAGTGAGGCCTTCCCTAAAGGAACTGAACCTCATGAAACTGGCTCCACTGGGGAAGCAGAAGAGATCTCACTTGAAGTTGGAGCTTGTGATTACAGGTGATGGAACCTTCTCTTTCAAAATAAGACTGGTTTGGGAGACTTAAAGTCACCCTAGAATTACTCGTAAAGGTAAGCAGAATGTCAAGGACCTGTTTCATCATCACCCAGTGGTGGTGGAAGAGCTTCTGTTATTTAATACAATTTAAATGGTGGTAGGAGAGAAAAAGAAGGAAGCAATTGGATGAAATGCTATGGGTAAAGCCAGTTTAGCATATTGGTTACAGTTAAGTGTTCTCATATACAACATTTAAATTCCTCAGATAATAATTCAGTCCACAGTGGGAGTGACAACTCAGGCTGATACACTGGGTGCTGGCATCAGACGTTCAAACCTCAAAATAGAAGAAACACCTCTGTTATTTTCAGATCCCTTGGGTCATTGCTGGCTCAGGGGCTATCACGTGGCTTCCTTTGGTCAGCCAGGCAGAGAACAGCCTGAGCCTAGGGACAGAGCTGGACAGAAGGAAATGACATCAGAGAATAAGACGTGAAGTTGCTTTGTGTGTTAAGATTAGGGTTTGGATTTAAGCAGAGACCAGAGGTCTGCAATATTTTGGGCATAAACAGAAATAACTATATGCCTAAAGGCTGATTTATTTATATCACAGTTGAATCTCTCATCTAGGATAATTGATAATTTTCTTCTCTATTGTTAGCCCTGGAAGGAAAGTGTTCAGCAGTCTGAATAAGACATGGAAGAGCAATAACCATTGTGCACTGAGCTGATTGCTTTTCTTTTCTCACAATCAACACTGCTGCTGAAATTGTCATATGCGGACTCTGCATGGGATTTTGTTTTAAACCTCCATGCTATTTTTAATTTCTCTTTAGAAAGCTTTAACCTACTCTTCCAAATCATGCTTCAAAATTTCACTCTTCTCCTGACACATTCAATTGATTGACATTTATACCATAGCTAAAAGAAAAAAAAAATCCTCTAATCTCATTATTAGGATATTACTCACCAATGTTTTAACTTTCTAATTTCTGCTACATTTCAGTTCTGAAGGTTTTCAAGCAAAGTGGGTGGGAAAAAGAACAGAAAATAAATTCCTATCTTTCATCTATCATTTTGGATATCTTGTCACTATCATATAAGCATTCACACAGTACTTAATACTTTCAAATATTGATAATTATTTCTTTTTCCAGTTATTAGCCATACAGAGATCTGTGGAGCCTTAGATCTCTCTATCTATTGCCATACTCTCAACTCTCTGTTGTTTTAAAGACCTGATAAAGCAAGCCCTTGATGTTTTACATCTGATCAAAGACCACATCAGGCAGTTATCAATGGGACGGGAAAATCGTCCCAGGGATCCTGTAGAAAACTGTTGTTCTCACTTTTCCATTAGCAGGGATAAAAGGGAGGTACAGACATATACTACAGAAAATAGCTCAATTTTTCTTCATCACACTGAATCTTAATACTACTCACAAGTTAGAAAATTCTTCCTTTTCTTGTCAAGACAGAGTCTCTTCCTCTATGACTGACTAACTTGCCCCCATGGAGGTAAAAATAGGCCTGAACTTTGTGCTTCTTGAGAGCAAGAACTTCTTCATCTTTGTATCTTTAGCTTATAGGAAAGTGCCTGGAAATATTATGTGTTCAAAAAGTTTTTCAGGGGCCAGCGCTGTGGTGCAGCGGGTTAACACCCTGGCCTGAAGCATCGGCATCCCATATGGGCGCCGGTTCTAGTCCCAGCTGCTCCTCTTCCGATCCAGCTCTCTGCTATGGCCTGGGAAAGCAGTAGAAGGTGGCCCAAGTCCTTGGGCCCCTGCACCCATGTGGGAGACCTGGAGGAAGCTCCTGGCTCCTGACTTCAGATCAGCGCAGCTCTGGCCGTTGTGGTCATCTAGGGAGTGAACCAGCGGATGGAAGACCTCTCTCTCTCTGTCTCTACCTCTCTCTGTTAAAAGAAAAAAAGTTTTTCTTGAATGATTTTTAAGGCAACACTTAAATAATGTAGAATAGAAACCAAGCCTTAAATAATGGTGACAAGTGTCTGGTCTCTACCCCCATCAACTTAATGGTGAAGGGGATTTATGACTAGTTCTGGGATTAAGGTAAAGAAATGAGTTAAAACAAGATTTTTGCTAGGATTCCATCATTATTGGTAAAGTTTTAATGATTAAAAACAGAGTACTCACTTCCATTATATTTACCCCCTTAATTTTCATCTGTGAACCAAGAATGTATCATCTACCTTCTCTGTTTGCCTAATAGGGAAAACAAACAAACAAAAAATTTGCATTTTAGATATTTTGCTTAAGTCCAGGTGTTGCTATTCACTTTAAAGTTAAGAATTTGATTAAGCTTAAACCTGTGGAAACTGTTTATGAAATCTGAACACAATTTTGAAGCAGGGGCCTTTTGTTCAAAAACACAATGTTTTGATACTTTCAAAGTTGACTCATTTCCCCCAGGTGTGCCCTTGCTAACCCACAATTAAGAATACAGAAAGAAGTAATGTGGATAGCCAGGAATCAGGGTCCCTGGAAATGCAAAATCTGCAATGGGAGAGAACACAAGAACTTTCAATAAATTCAGCTGCTGTGTATTAGTCAAGCAGAACATCTAGCAGGGTGTTGCAGGGACACTAAGTCTTAAAGAAACGGGAATGTAATAAATGAAAAGGAAGGAAACAAGCACAAATGAAATAAACAAAATGATATCCTCAGAGACGTGGGCAATGCACCATGGTTATGAAATAAAGATCCGTGTCATCTTTGAGAAGTCAAAGGCCAACCACTCTATCATTCCTGGTCTAAGTAGCTCTTGTTTGTGTTTGCTACACTCACTGGACCAAAATGAGATGGCTTTAAAGTCACAAGGGAAAAGTAAAAGGCACAGTAGCTTATGGCCCATTTCTAAGGTAATCAACATGCTTTATTTATTTTGTGCCAGGAAGACAGAACTGGAATGAGGGTGAGCTGAGGGAATAGATATGAATGTGTTTGGGACGGGCAGAAGCTAAGGCGGTTCTCACCCATGACAGGGCTCCAGCCGTGAATTGTGCTTCAGAAAGATGGCAGCGATTGGTGTCATGGGTTCAGAGAGGGAGAGCAGCTAGGAGGCCAAGTGAGGACAAGGAGTCAAGTGGCAGACCAGAGCTAGTAAGACACGACAGCCATCTCCTGTGCGGGCTCTAAGACTAAGCATTGTGGGAGGTTGATTCGTGCAGAAGGTGGAAATGGTACCAGGAATATTTTGGGATAATAATCAGCACAAATGCATGAATGAGCTATATTAATATTTTTATTATTTTTAGGAGATTGGGCGCTCCCTTTCTGTTCCCGGAAGATTTATGCCACCCACCATTTCTACAACATCTCCCTGGGGATACCAACCTGCTTATAACTACTCTAGCAAGTCAGCTGATGGGATGGACAAACCAAGCAAGAGACCAACCCCTTGGGAAGCGGCTGCAAAGTCTCCCCTTGGTCTAGTGGATGATGCCTTCGGACCTAGAAACATCCAGGAATCCATTGTGGCAAATGTGGTCTCAGCAGCTCGGAGGAAGGTGCTTCCAGGGCCTCCACAAGATTGGAATGAGAGATTCCCCTATGTTCCTCAAACCCAGAAGGCCAACACCAGCTCATTTAGAAAGCAAGAATATAATGTCACATCCCTAGCCAATAATAATAATAAGTCCAGCAGTTCTCAATATGGTTCCCAGTTGCCATATGCATGTTATAGGCCAGTCTCCAGAAATGATTCTGAAATAATGTCCTTGGAAACCAGGTCTGATTACTGTCTTCCAGTAGCTGATTACAACTATAACCCACACCCAAGGGGCTGGAGACGCCAAACATGAAAGTTACAAGAACTGATCATGTGCCAACTATGATTTTTCTTAATGCTCCTTTGTAGAGTTTTTGACTTTTCTGGTAGATTTTGATTCACTTCTGGCCTCTTCTTGTTCTTATAGGTTATTGATCTGCATTTGTGTGTTTATGTGTGTATAGGGGTTTGTGAGCATGAATCACTTCCTTATCTGGTGATGCACTGAGAATTTCTCTGAAAAAAATTTATTTTTTGCATTGATGTGCTGGCACTTAAAAGTAACTCATAATCTTAATTACATTTATATGAGTGGTCTGATCAACTAAACTCTACTGAATTTAGATGAAATTAAGTGTTTTCTTGAATGTGCTTTAGTCCAGAAAGGAATGAATGGAATATGGTGTGCTCATTATCATCAGCTGTAATAACAATGAATATAATTCTGGAGAAATTTTCATTGGGAACCTGCTAATGAGTAATGATTATGAAAAAGTGACTTCTTTAGTGTTATTTCAAGCATTTGTCTGAGACACTTTATGTCTAGTAAAATTAAGATTTTCTTTTTGAAATATAGGAGTTCTCAGAAAAAATCAATGTAATCAATGTAAATGAATATGATTATTAGGCACTTCAGAAGGGTTTGGGGGGTAAATGATGTAATGTGTGGAGAATTGAAAGGTTTATGTATAGGATTTATTTTTAATCTAATTTAGAGCCAGCAGCCTGAGACAGGAGTAGCTATGAGTTTGGATATCCCAATTTATCAAATGAGAAAATTGGATTATCTGATATCTTAGTTCCTTATCAACTTGGATATTCTGGGATGCTCTCGTTAGTAAAATGACCTTTGATGCATTGTCCATATTTTGTTGTTCATTTTACAAATGTCAGATTAAGTTTAGGAATGAATTAGGTAACTAGTGTCACTGCCTGTGTCATCAAAGGTCCCAAAAGGAATTGCTGGGCAGCAGGTTTTATGTTACGTGTTACATGGAGGGAGGACTGATGTGAAAAAAATCTATTAATGAGTTTAAGGAAATGATAGATGAATATGCCTGTTATTATGAAAGTATAGGTCATGACCACTTATTTGATTAGAAGAAACATGCCACGGAAGCCTATGTAACTAGTGGTGCTAGTGGGATGTTCAAAGGAAGTTAGACAGCTGTGTCATCAATCCCCTAACCCATGACTCTGTAGCTTGATAATAAACAATCAGATCCAACACCACTTCTTACTACTACACCCACAAAGCACTAAATATAAGGACATTCAAAATTTTACACAGTAAGCAAGTATCTAGAATATTTTTAAATAAAATCTTGAGTATTCAAAACTTGCTCAAGTTTTTAAATACGATAATTTTGCTTTGTTTGCTTTTGTAACTCGAATTTATCATTATGATGTTCTCTTTCATTGAATAAAATTTAAAAGATTCCAGGGTGCAAGTAATCCCTTACCTTCAAGGCTAGAAAAAATAATTTTTTTTAAAGGTAACCTTAGTGGTAGAACCAGCCAAATAGTACTTTGTTCAGTTATGGAAGAAAAAAAACATAAATATTTTCTATATTGTTAAATCATCTTAAATTGATATAGTGTTAATTCCCTCAAGGTGTAAAATATTGTTAGTGACTCCACAAATTTCCATGAAATCTTAAAAGATAATATCTGGTATATGGATCAGTCTGTCAGCATATTCTCAGAAATCCTTCACCTAAAATCCTTACTTGGTTCAAAGTTTATTATAGTGGTTGAATCATTCTAGGTTTGAAAGTTTTAACAAATGGAGGATTTAGTGGAAAAGATTTTGCTTGTTAGGACCATATTCCATTTTATTGCTTTCTCTTACAAGTGTTAGTGTTATTTCCATCAGTTGATACACATTATACTTGTCGTGTTCACTAGAACTTTCACTAGACTCAAAATAGAGAGAAGTAGATGTTTTAAACTTAAATATTATTATAAAACACTCTTCTTCCTTTGCATTAGATCAAAATTATTTGCATTATCTGAATCTATTCTATACATCACAGAAAAGATAATACATGGTAGGAAAGCTGCTCATTTTTCACTCACAAGGAAATGAACTTCCCCTATTTTATTAAAAATGAATGCTTCAAGAAACTCTACTTTGCAGATGAAAATTCTGAAAAAGCAAAAATACCAGTGTCAAACTCAGATTATTTTTCTCTAGCCTACCTGCAAATGGACAAAGTTAGATTGCTTCCACTTAAGCTAATGGTTGAGACAGGACACCTACCACACTGAGATCTAATTCCTATACATATAGAAGATCTAGATGACTCAGCACAAAAAAAGTAAAATAAGCTGGTCTGTCTTCTCAGTAATACCAGGAAGAGTTGTTGCTTTGTAAATAGAGGACATGTTTTTCACAAGACGTTTTTCTCATAGTAGCAATCACATGAGTAGGAAGAGGTCACGCTTTATTGTGGATTAAAAGAACTTTCTGTAAAAGTAAAGTATACCAGTCATAGAGGCACTAATTTGGCACTTTTTCTACATCTTGAGCTTAAGTATATCATTGCATGTGTGAGTCCATTATTAAGTTGACTTACAATTTGTACTGTATTTTGAATTTTATTAATGCACAGATTCAAGTCCATTTATTTCTGAATATGTCTCTTATATTTGGGCACTGTCACACACATTGGAAAGGGTCACCCTATTAGGGTTTAAGTGTATACACATATAAATTGAGACTTAAATTTATCAAATGGCTTAGTTATAATAATTAGAGAGGAATTATAGAAATGTTTGTTTTAAAAAGAGGGTAGATTTTCACACTTTGTTCTATTCAAAGCGGAAGTAACTCCACTGTCCACACTTCTACTAAAAAGCAGACTATGTTCTCCTGATAATTAAATAGATATTTCAACCTCTGTTTATCCAGACTGTATATGAAAGATGCATACTGAAAATCAAAATTATGTTAGTAATAAATGTAACTTGAACATCAAGTCAAGAAACCTTTCATTTTTCCTTATTAAAAATTATTGTAAATTGTTCTTTATACCAAAGAAGATTCACTGTTATCCACTACATATTTTTAAATTTTATTTTCCATAGTAGCTTCCAGATACATCAAAATAATTTCATGCTAGGTGGAAACCTTTAAACTGTTGTTAAAGAAAGAAAGTGTTCATTGACCCCTGTTACAGCATGGTGGGGAAGACTTTATTCAGGACCACTGCAATGGGGTCTTGTGGTAACGGGGTAGAGATTGGATTTGACTCTGAACAAAACATAGACAAGAGGGAGTTCAGAGCCAAGGAGCAGGGTGTGTGGGGGGGACTGGTCAATAGATGGAAAGTTACCAAGACAAAACACCAGGGGTAGGGAGCATTCTGGCTGAAACAACCTAATAGGGTTCTTACTAAAGAGAGGTCAGGGTGACCAGCCTTAATAGGTGGTAGTGGTGGTGGGGGCTGCATGAGGAGCTACTGAGATTGGAGGGTCATCAGATATTGGAGAAGGGGAGGAAGTATTCTTGGCAAACTGACTTAGCAAGGCTCTTTGCCAAAATAAGATTTTACGTGGAAGTACAGATGGGTCTAGCAGAAGACTCAGAAGCCTGATTAAAGTTTGACCAAGCAAAAAATTCTTTGTTACTGTGACATTTAAAAATTTCTTTGAAACCTTATCTGAAAAATAGGATCAATTTAACAAGTAAGGTATGAAGTTTAGAATCCAAACTTATTTAGATATTCATGTTAACTAATTCTTTCCTTACTAGTATACTGAAAATCGGTCCTAAGTCCAGGTACAGACAATGGTAACATGGTTGACAAACGCTGGTTGAATTTCTAAAGCCATGCTTGTCATTCTAGTATTTCCAATTATTTGTCCCCATTAGGCTGGCCCAAGATTACCCTCTGTAGACTCAAGTCCTCACCATAAAAAGGCATTTTTAAGCAAAACATTTTGAAAAATGACTTTGGCTCTTTTACAGAATATTAAAACTATCAGCCGGAATGTGAACTCCCTGGTTAACTGGAATCACACAGCACAGCTTTTTAATACTGTTTTTCCATGGAAAAAGCCCCTTTACTCTGAGGAATTCCTGGTGTCCAGTAACTTATGAAGTTCAAAGCATTACTAAGAGGTGGGTAATATCATCTCCATATGGAGCCAACAGGCAGCCTGAGGCAAGGAGAGTTCAATTCCCTGGCAAGATTCTCAGGCAGACAGCAACAGCAAAGCCTCAAGACCTGGCAGTTTGTCCGTAGTCCACATAACAGAGGTGTTCAGAACATAGGGCTCCCTTCTCCTAAGCAGTTTTGGCAAATCACAAGATAAAGGACATCTCAAATTTAATACATCAGTATTTTTCATGAAGGGGCATTTCATTATTTATAAACACTTTCAATCACGCCCTCCTATGAAAATTGACATAAGAAATGCCATCAGGACTGGGCCGACATTGTGGTGCAATGGGTTAAGCCACCGCCTGTGACTCTGGCATCCCATATTAGTGCAGTTTATGTCCCAGGTGCTCCTCTTATAATCCAGCTTCCTACTCAAGCACCTGGGAAAGCTTGGGAAGATGGCCTAGGTTCTTAGGCGCCTGCCACCCACTTGGGAGACTCAGATTGAGTTCCATGCTCCTGGCTTCCGCCTGGCCTAGCCCTATCCGTTGAGGCTGTTTGGTGAGTGAACCAGCAGAAGGAAGATCTCTATCTCTCTCCCTCTGCCTTTCAAATAAATAAATAAATATTTTGAAAGAAATAAGAGGGAATACCATCAGTATATGTTCCTGTGGGGTGGGATTCATTTGCTTTAAAGGTGTCCAGAAGGCTTGCTGGAGTGTTCTTTCCTTCCTTCTGTAACCTTCTTCATCAAATTCCCTCTGCTCCCAGCCCCTCTACCAGGAAAAAACTCAGCTCACCTCAGCATTTTTCACTCTGTATTTTTTATGTGAGGGGACGAAAAGCCTTCATAAAAGTGGGACTGCCATACCATGATGGTTTAAATAAGTGTGAGATTTGTCCTAAACTACCCAACAAATTACAATGGTCCATATGTAGGCAAAGGCACAATCTTACTTAAGCCCAGATTTTTCCAGAGAGGCTTGTCCACATAGCTATCCACATACAGAGGTAGAGACAGGATCTTCTGCATGGCCTTTTCTTAGCATCACCTTTACTAGAAAAGGAAGATTCTTTATTTAGATAATTGAGCTAAAAATGGATTCTCCAGGGATAATTCTTCAACACAGAGGTATTTCTAGAGCCCATGTTTGAAAGTAAAGTGCTACGCTTTCTTCCATCCCTGCCCTCACTCGGATAGAGCAACCAATTTTAGAGCAGCAAAGGAAACCTCAACCCAGGAGTCTGCAGAAGCTTCACAGCTCTCAAAGCTGCTCCCTGACCTGTCGGGACGAGCCTCATTTCAAGAGGCTGCTGGCTTGGTGGTTTTTCTTGTTAAACTACATGTCATTCATACCGCAGTTTTCTGCAGGTCCAGTACATAGGACACAGAGGCATCCTAGTTTAAAAACAATAAATAGATAAATAAGGGGGAAAGTATTTCCTAGAGCTTGTTACTACACAAGCAGAAAGGTGTGATCCCTTCTCTCACCCTTCATAAGGGTTGCAGCTACCACTGCTCTAACAAAAGGCAGGTTCACAAGAGAAATGTGTAACGAATTTATGTAATCAGTTTTACAGACATGTAAGCCTTCGGAAATGAAGACTCAGAGGCCCCAGGGGGAAACTGTGTTCACGCCTACATTTGGTAAAGACTGGACAGATGTATAGACATGTGACTGGACAGAAGGTCGTAGATTCAGCAGGGAAACCCAGTGAGGTCGTCCGTTGGGATTCTTCCTGGCCTTTCTGTGTTGCATTGCTTCCTCCTGGGAGTGGGACACTCCTATACCAAAAGGCAGCTTAGCAACAGTATTGGATGACAAGTTTATTAATGGAGTCAAGAACTCCATCCAGGTCTCCCACATGGGTAGAGGAGTACTTGGAGCTTCCCAGGCGGTTTAGCAGGTAGCTGGACCATAGAGAGACTAGCAGTGACTTGAACAGGCATTCCTGATGCCATTATCGCAAGTCAGGGCTTATTCTGCTACACCATAAAACCCACCCCTGGGATTCCACTTTCTGTGTCTCACTCTAGGAGGGAAGGAGGGATGGGAGACAGAAGGATGGGAGAAGCTCAGGTAGAGTTGTCTGTGAGGCCTTGCTGTCTGCTGCTGTTGGAAGCGCTCAGCATGCCAGAGCAGGAGCACCACACTCTGGAGTGCCTTGCTCTGAGCCCAGACATAATTACTTGGGCCTTTATGCCAGTTGAATGCTACTTTACCCTTGGAGTCAGATGATCTCTCTGGTTTCTCTCTATGGTAACTAGGGCTGTGACTAGTAGCATCACAAAATAGCTATGATTTATTGAAAGTTTTAGAGGGTTAAGAAGAAAAACAACCCTAATTTTGTGATAAAATAGCCAAAGTTCAATGCACAGTTAAGCATGAACTTGACAAAGAAAATAACCAAACAGAAAAAAAAAGTTGGGGAGGTGGATAAGGGTTGAGAGGTTTTATGTCCAGCAGTATTTTCCTGTTGTAGTTTTTGAAAATCTTATATTTCTCATTATGATTCAACCAGTTCATTCATACAATGTTTGACTAAGACATGTATCTGTATTTCTCATTTTGCACAAAAAGGGAGACATTGATAAATAAGATGTAACTATTCAAGGTCTAAAATACTATGATGTAGAAAAAAATCAGAGGTATGAATAAATCCTACAATATTTTGCCTAAGGAAGTTGCCAATGAAGAATACATTTAACTGTCACTTTTTATAGTGTGAATAAATATTTTTCTTTCAAAAATAAGCCTCATATCGTTCATTAAATGTTTTTATTTTGTCATTACCAGTTATAGAATTGTCTTAATCTGTTTCTGCTGCAATAACAAAATGCTTGAACCTAGATCATTTATAAGGAACAGAGTGTATTTTCTCCTGGTCCTGTGAGCTGGGAAGTCTAAGATCCAGGCACTGGCAGGTGTGGTTTCTTGTGAGAGCTGCTCCCTGCGTCCAAGATGGCGCCTGTTGCTGTCGCTACACTCAGAGAAGGGAACGGAAGGAGAAACTTGCCCCCTCCAGCCCCTGTATAAGGCATTGGTCTCATTATGAGGGCAAAGTCCTGAAGGCCTATTCACCTCTGAAAGGTTCTAGCTTTCATTCTGTTGCACTGCAGATTAAGTTTCAACACGAATCCTAGCAAGGATGACTATTACTATTACACAAAGCACATTTTAAAAAGAGTCGTTCTAGGGTTGGAGTTGTGGCACAGCAGATTAAGCCACTGCTTGTGACATATGCATCCCATAGGGGAGCATTGGTTGGAGTCCTGACTGCCCCACTTCCAATCTGACTCCCTGCTGATGTGCCTGGGAAGGCAGCAGAGAATGGCTCAAGTACTTGGACCACTGCAACCCATGTGGAAGACTTAGCTGAACTTCTAGGGTCCTGGCTTTAGCCTGGCCTAGCTCTGGTTGTTGTGGCCATTTGGGGAGTGAGCCAGCAGATGGAAGGTCTCTTTTTCCCTCTCTCCTTGTTATTTAAAAAATTTATATTTTTTAAAAAGGGTCATTGTATAAGTAAAGATGAATGGAGATAGGGCAACCTGAGGAATAGTGAATTTTAGTCATAAGTATTAAACATTTTTATTACAATGAAATCATTGATTATTACATCACAAATATTTCCATAAAACATGAATATTGCATTCACATACCAAAAAAATCCCTTCAAGCATAAATTATCCAAGTTTAGCATTTTCCCTAGCTTATTATTACTCGGTTATAATTGCAAGATTTGATTTTAATCTAAGAATATTGAGGCTCTCATGAAAGTCATCAAAATTAAAGGCCAGAAGGTAATGTTCATTCTGGTTTTTAATTTCTCAACAAAGAGAAACAAGCAATGTGGATGAGTCATCCACAGATTTAATAATATTGAATGATATTTCTATTTTTCCCTAGACGTTTTTCTGTTTCTCTTTAAAAAAAAAAGTTTTATTTATGTACCTAAAAGGCAAAGAAATACAGAGAGAGGCAGACACAGAGAAATCTTCCATCTGCTGGTTCACTCCCCAAATGCCCACAGAAGCTGAAACCGAACCAGATCAAATCCAGGAGCCAGGAGCTCCATCTGGGTCTTCTGCATGGGTGGCAGGGACCGAAGTATATAAGTCATCACCTACTACCTCCCATGATGTGGGTTAGCAGGAAGCTGGATAGGAAGCAGAGCCAGGACTTTAACTCAAGCCCTCTGACATGGAATGTGGGCATTCCAAGTCGCAGGTTAACAACTGCACTCAATGCCGGCACCAAGACTTTTTTCTTCATAATGAATATACCTGGAATTTTCTTAAAGGCACCAAATAAATTCAAATCCTCTCCCTGATTGGAAAACTAATATTAATGGGCTCACCACAGTCCGTAGCTACAGACTCTTACGTGGAGTTTAAGAATAAAGCCCAAGAAAGAAAATGGAAGGCCGCAGTCTGTGGATGCTTAGTAACTCTTCTAGAATCTATTACTCTGACAAAGGCACATGAAGCACTTCCATCTGGTGGCAGCCTAGAAACTACTGTCATGGGGAGGTGGAGTCATTCATTTATTGAGACACTCAGAAATCCTTTATCATTTAGCTAGTCTGTGCCACGCACTGTGTTCAGTGCTGGATACACTGATAAGTAAGCTGTGATCTCTGTCCCAAGGCAGCTGACAGTTCTGAGGGTATGATGCAAGGAGGCAAGAACAAGCATGCATGAACTATTACAAGAACACAGTAGAGCAGACACCCACCCATGGCGGGTGGGAGGTTCCTCACAGAACTTTTTCTAGAGGAATTTATGGCAGAGTCTTAAAGGCTGGGTAGGTAGGGGTGAGCACAGCCCAGAGGGAAGCCATCTCAAGTAGGGAACAGCATGGTCATGATAAATTCCAGGCCAGCCTGTGTTTTCACTACATGAAAAAGTAAGAATCAGAAAACAAAGGATTTTATCCTTTAGACCGAAGTAAACAGCCATAAAAGGCCAGATAGTAAACATTTTAGGTTTATGGAACTATTAAATGTTAGCTCAGCTCTGCCTCTGTAGTATAGTGTAGCCACGGCCACTAAGAAGATGAATGAGTGTGGCTCTACAAAACTTCATTTTTGTGAACATGGAAATTCTAATTTCAGATGGCTTTCACAAGTCATGAAATAGAATTCTCTAAAAACCAGTTGTGACTCACCATCCGTACAAAAACAGCCTTCAGTTAAATTGGGCCCACTGGCCATAGTTTGCTCATCTTTTACAGAGCAATAAGGACAGTCATTAAAGGATTTTAAACAAGGCATTGGCATGATCACGTCTGTGTTGTGGGATGTGTGTTCTGGCAGCACTGGGGAAGACAGATTTGGGGGAAGAGGAAGTCACAAGGGGATGTCAGGTCTTTCGAAATGAGATCAACTTTCTTAATAAAGTTGCAAGTAAAACAGTGATAGCCAGAGGCTGCAGAGGGGTGAGGAGGGGGAGGACTCGAGAGAAGTTGGTCAGGAGGTGCAATGACACAAATCCCTAGGAAGAGCAAGTTCTAGTCTTTTATTGCACCATAGGCTGACCAAATTTAACAATAATATATTATATATTTTGAAATAACTAGAAAATCCACAAAGAAATGATAAACATTTAAGGAGGGCCGGCACCGCGGTTCACTAGGCTAATCCTCCGCCTTGCGGCGCCGGCACAACAGGTTCTAGTCCCGGTCGGGGCGCCAGATTCTGTCCCGGTTGCTCCTCTTCCAGGCCAGCTCTCTGCTGTGGCCTGGGAGTGCAGTGGAGGATGGCCCAAGTGCTTGGGCCCTGCACCCCATGGGAGACCAGGATAAGCACCTGGCTCCTGCCATCGGATCAGCGCGGTGCGCCGGCCGCAGCGTACTGGCCGCGGCGGCCATTGGAGGGTGAAGCAACGGCAAAAGAAGACCTTTCTCTCTGTCTCTCTCTCTCACTGTCCACTCTGCCTGAAAAAAAAAAAATTTAAGGAGATCAATATACTTATTACCCTGATTTGATCAGTGTACGTTGTATGCGGATTTTCCAATAGCATGTTATACTTCATAAAAATGTGCAATTATTATACGTCAATCAAAGGAAATAAAGGTCTTTTCATGTGAAAAGGCAATCATGTTGCCTTTCCTCTGAGAATATTTTACTAAATTGCCAAACATCAGAATATCCCCAAAGTGGCATGTCCCTCTCCATTACTGCCCAGCCTTCTCTGCCACTGTACTACCTCCTCTTACCTGAACATCCTCCCCATCCCAAACACATGCCTTCACGGTCAGCTGCCTCTTCCTCTTAACTCCTTCACCAGATGAAGAACAGAGACCTGTGGTGAGTGACCGTTGCCAGTCCACTTTCCTGATTTCTGGGAAGATGGTAATGCCTGAGTGAACACCAGGATGACTGACCTTCTCCAAGCCACCAATACATGGAACAGATGTGGTTGCAGCTTTGGAACATTTACTTTCTGGCTTACAGGAATAGCAGTCTTTTTTAGAAAACTTACGTTTGGCACACATAAAGTTATGTAGTCTTGGGAAAATGAAATAATTAGATTCTTTTCCTGCACCATGATCCAAGACCTCATCCTTGCAAAATAATCTCGAATATATATTTCAATGTATTTAAAATTGAATATGCCACGAAAATGCTTTGAAACCAAAAAATTATTTTTGAAAGATTAAGAACTAAAACAAATATCTTTGGTAGGTTTTCAGACCTCACAGACCATTCAGCTAGAAGGGAATCTACAAAGTATGTAATGAAATACAAGGAGGGATTTTAAAAGCCAGAATGAGATCAAGTTTCCTTTCCCTTCAACCTTGTGTTCTTTCTTCAAACAACTGGTCAGAGAACTTTTTTTTAAAAGTTCAACATCAAGATTTAAAATGGCAATATTATCCCATCATTGGTACAATGCAATTTTCAAACACTGGTGTTATTGCACTATTGAATTCATTTTTGGATCTTAAGGAACCTGATGTGTGTAGAGCTGAGTCAATGCTGTTCCAGACATGGCCATGTTAACATTGCTCCTCCCTTCCGACTTTACAGACAGAGGTGATGTCATTGGCAATTGAAGGGATAGCTATATGTAGTGCTATGTAATTATCTCCATTCTGAAATTCTCCCCAAGTGGAGAAACATAAAATGAAGGAAAACACAGTACAGAAGTTGTATAATAATCTGTGCTTGCAAAAGAGTGTAACAGAAAAAGCCAGTAATTCAGTCTAACTAAAGCAGCTCTGTAATCTGAAAATTGCCAGTCTATGACACACACATAAATAGCTTAAGTTCAAAAATGGTGTGAAAATCTTTCAATAGGATATGTGAACATTTATGGCAAACAGAAATTCGCAGGAGTTTATTTATTATGCATTTTCAAAAACAAATAGAAATTATTGGGAAAAGTGTCACATACACACACACACATACACACAAAAGCCAATTTCATCACATATATCATTTCAAATGGCAAGGTGAAGATTTCTACTAGAGACTTTGCTGTTACTTATATACTTTTATATAATTAACAAATATCTTATTTAAACAATTAAGGAAAAGTGGGCATAATTTACCTGAATCGTTACTCTCCTTTACTACAATCATCTGATCACTCATTATGAAGTATTAAGTATTTTCCAGGTGTTAAATACTCTACTAAGCAGAAAGAGTGATGATATGATGATGATGATGATGATGATGAGCCATTCTTTATAGACAATCACAATGTTTCTAACCCTACACTAAAAACTCAGCTCTGTTATCTCATTTAATATTTTAAATACCTTAAAATTGGTATTGTTATCTCCATTTTTACAGATGAAGAAACTAAGTCACAGAAGGCATAACTGACTAGGTCATGCTGGAAAGTGAAATTCTTGGGATTTGAATTTGGGACTTCCTCTTTTGCAGCCTACTCAAAATGTACTTGTTTATATAAATACGCGTTATAGAAGATGTAGATGACATTACCTCCTCATGTTTGGGAAGCCAGACAGACAAACTTACTATAAAGGAAATCCTAAGGTGTGTTAACATATGGGATCATCACACCGAAAATAATCATAGACAGTATCTAGTCAAACTCCTGTTTTACAGAACGGGCATGGAGACTTAGCAAGCACAAAATGCACAGGGTCACCCACTAAGTGTATAAGCACTTTCCTCCTTGTTTTACTACCCAATTCTAGGCTGCCATTATTTATTACCCAAACTATTTTTTTAAAGATTTATTTATTTATTTATTTGAAAGGCAGAGTTATAGAGAGGTAGAGGCTGAGGAAGAGAGAGAGATCTTCCATCCACTGGCTTACTCCCTAAATGGCCGCAATGGCTGAAGCTGTGCCAGTCTGAAGCCAGGAGCTTCTGGTATTACCCAAACTATTAAAATAGAGTCATACTATGACTGTTTGCCCCTAGTTCTTTTTTTTTCTAAAATAATTATATTCTGAAACTCAGATCTGTTCATGCCGAGTCACTTAAGCTTTTCAAATGGTTTTCTTTTCCTTCTTCCTGAAGGCTTATAGCTCTGCCTTATCAAGCACTAATCTCTCTCTTTACCTCTTTTTTGAAAAGGTTTATTTATTTTATTTGAAAGGCAGAGTTACAGGGAGAGAGAGAGAAAGAGAAAGACAGAGAGATTTTCCATCCATTGGTTCACCCCAAAAATGGCCACAATGGCCAGTACTGGGCCAGACCAAGGCCAGGAGCCAGGAGCCAGGAGCTTCTTGCAAGTCTCCCACATGGGTACAGGGGCCCAAGCACTTCGGTCATTCTCCACTGCTTTCTCAGGCACATTAGCAGGGAGCTGGATTGGAAGTGGATCATCCAGTTCTTGAACCAATGCGCATATGGGATGCTGGCACTACAGTCAGCAGCTTCACCTACTATGCTGCAGCATCTACCCCACCAATTTCTCTTTCCAACTCTAATTTCTACCACCATTCCAAATAGTCAACAATCCATTTATCCAGTCCTGTTGTTCATGTTCCCTTTCTTTTGTCTTTGAAAAACCCTTTCCTTTTTCTGAAATGCCCTCCTCCTTCCCTAGCTGGTGAACTTGTTCATTCTCCAAGAACAACTTAAACATTGTTCATTAAACATTTCATTCATTATAACATTTTAGTCACTTCTTTGCATTTTCATAACGCAGAAGTGAGAAATGTCCAGCCCATGGGCCATATAAAGCTTGCAAAATTGTTTGATCTGGTCGTGCCAAGGCAACCTCACACAGGACTTGAAATTGAATAAATCTAATTTTAAACTGATAATTTTGTAAGGTCCACCATGAATGATGTTATAAATATCCAAATAGCCCTTGTCAGAAAAAAAGTTTCCCTACCCTTGCCATAATGACTCATATATACCTGATATTAGAGACAATGGTTTTTCTTACTCTTACTTTCCAACAGGGAACAGGCAACAGTCCAACAGTCCAGCAGTCAACAGGAGTGACTGCATGGAATGTCCTCAATACATGGTTGTTGAGTGAATGAATAAACTGAGAGTGCTATAGTTTCTTGATCTCAAAATCAACTTTTGCCACAACAGGTTTCATTCCTCCAACAAATAGTTATTGGGTGCCTACTTGTTGCAGGGCCTCTGCAAGGCACAAAAGCTACAGTGCTGAACAAGGTAGGGAAGGTTTCTGCTCTCATGGAGCTACCAATTCCACTATAGCACGAAATGCAGATAACAAAAACCAATAAACAAACAAGCTCCAAGAAAACAATAAGCCATAGGTAAAAGTGAGATTAATTGAGAGAGGCCATTGTGTTAGTTGGTTTTCTCTTGCTAATAATATTAATACCATAGGCAGGGTAAGTTACCAAAAAAAAAAAAAAATACATTTTAACTCATGGTTCTGGGGTTCCAAAGTTAAGGGTCCATAATTGGTGATTATGTTTGATGATTATGGTGATTATAGTGATTATACTGGCACAGTCCCTGTGCAGTTCAGGGCATCACATGTCAAGAGACAGGGAGCATACGTGTGTGTGTGTGTGTGTGTGTGTGTTCTCATAAAGCCACTAGCATTCAATAGTATACTATATTAGTAACTCCATGTGATGACACTATCTAATTCTAGTCATCTCCCAAAGGTTCATGTTTGAACACCAGAAGTGAATCAAGTTTCTACCCTCTGAATATCTCACGATGGTGATAAAACTCCAATATGAGTTTCAGAAGAGACAAATTAGCTTCAAACTGTAGCAGTCATTTTATAAAGAGGTATCGGAAAACCTTCTCAAAGCACTTGATATTTTAAGGATTTTATTAAGGTCAAGGATGAGATGTGTAGCTTTGTAAGGAGTTGGGAAAGAGCATTTCAAGCAAAGAGAACTGCAAGGCTTACAGAAAACAGGGGGCTCACTATGATCAAAGTACAGAAAGAGGCCTATATGGCTACAGCCACAGTAGCTGAGAGGGCAAACTCAGAGGAAGAAAAGTTGGAGAGGCTGGCAAACCAGAGCTCATGAGTGGCTTTGTTTGCCTTGTAGGACCTTATGAGGAATCTGAATTTTCCCCTAAAAGAAAGAGAAAGCCATAGGAGGATTTCTGCTCTGATTTATATTTTTAGAATTGGAAAAGTGTATTGAAAACTTCTAGGAAGAAAAGTATAAAGACCAATTAGAAGTCCAGGCTTAAAGTGGAGTTGTCAGATTTGAGAGAACGATAGAAAGATTTTAATGCTATTTGGGAGATACGAACTGGCTCTTGACAATGTATTATATTTGAGAGTTAAAAGAAAAGGAGGAGTTGTAGTTGAATTTTAGATTTTTATATGTTGATCCGGTAGATTGATAGCATTTTTAAAAAGATTTATTTATTTGAAAGAGTTACACAGAGAGAGGAGAGGCAGAGAGAGAGAGAGAGAGGTCTTCCATCTGCTGGTTCACTCCTCAGATGGCCGCAATGGCTGAAGCTGTGCCAATCTGAAGCCAGGAGCCAGGAGCTTCTTTCAGGTCTCCCACATGGGTGCAGGGGCCCAAGGACTTGGGCCATCTTCTACTGTTTTCCCAGGCCATAGCAGAGAGCTGGATCAGAAGTGGAACATCCAGGACTCAAACCGGCACCCATATGGGCTGCCAGCACTGCAGGCAGTGGCTTTACCCACTATGACATAGCAACAGCCCCTAGCTTTTTTTTTTTTTTTTTACTGAGATGAGGAAGACTAAGGTGAAAGATAAATTTAAGAGAGGAAAAAAAAGTTGCATGTTGTGTGGGGAGCAACTCAGACTATACTGTTACTGGAATTAAGACTTATTCTAAGCATCTGCTCTCCCACAGTATGGCGCTGGGAGAGAAGAAAACAGCTTCTACACAGCTGCCTCCAGTTCAGCCAATAAACTGTAGGACTTGCTCCTGATTGGAGGAGAGCAGCGTACTCGGCGTGTGGGCAGCCGAGTTAGGATTGGCGGAGGAGGACTATAAAGGAGGAGAGAGACGGCATGCACCAGGAACATCTAAGGGGAACATCTAAGGGAACACCTGTGCAGCCCCCGAGAGAGCCGGCCGGCGGTGTGCCGCTCCCCTGCGGAAGTGGGGAATGTGGCCAGGGGGAACTGCCCTTCCACGGAGGTGGAAGGGACAGTAGCCAACCCGGGAAGAACCAGCAGCAAACCCGGGGAGGGCCGAGCAGACGAAAGAACAGTGCAGGGTCCTATGTCGTTCCTCCACGAAGAGGGGGAGCGACATAATGGTGCCGTGACTCGGATAGGAAACCTAGGACGGATAGGAAACTTAGGAGGGAAGAAACGGGAAGAAGTGGAAAATACTGGAGAGAGAGACTAGCAAACAGCCTAGGGAAAAGCCGGACGAAAAAGGTGCCGGAAGAAGCTATTGAAAGCCTAGGCATAGATTCAGATATGGACTACAGGGGGAAGCTGGGAGAAATCTCTAAGGTCGAAAGCGAAAGTGAAAGCTAGAACAAACAGACTCGGATACGGACTGTGGGGAGAAGCCACGAGAAATGAGGGAGGAGTATTGTTGGAGGAAAGCTTGGGGAAACATACCGGGTAGAGAAAAATGTTAGGGAAATTGAAGCCGCGGGGGGCAGGCCAAGGCGGAGACGAAAGCCACTTTGGGATTCTCAAGTTAGCCCGGGAATAGGGGGCGAAAAGTTAAAACCAGAAGCGGAAACGTAAGCCCGGTTGGGATCCGTCTGATTAGCCCGGGGAGCAAAGGACGGGAAGCCAAATCGTGGGGCGGAGACGTGAGCTGGGTTGAATTCGCCAGGTTAGCCCGGGGAACTTAGATTGAATGCTAGTGGCGGAGACGTAAGCTACGCTGTGTGACTTGTGGAGGCTGCCGTGTGCAGAGAGAGCGTGCGGGGCACAAGTAGATAGGGAACGCTGGGCTAGTGCGAGACCACGGAGTGTGCGCGCAAAGCCGAGCCGCGCAGATGAGAGAGAAGCGGGCTGAAGCGGCTCAGCCGGGAAGCCGCCAAGAAGCAGCCTCGGGGCGGGCGCCGGGAAGCCGCGGGGATAAGAGAAACAGAAGTTTAGAAGTAAAGTGAGAGAAATAGGAATGTTGGCAGACAGAAGTAAAATGGGAGAAATAGGAATGCCCGGAGATAGAGAAATAGAGAAATAGAAAGGCCTCCCCACAATACTGCAATGAGAAGGCTTGGATTCGGTCTGCCTGATTAGTGAGGCGATGAGCACCTGCGGGCGGCTAGCAGCTTATGCACCGCAGGTCACCGAAGACGGGCACGTTATTAACATCAATAGTCTCCCCACAACATGGCAATGAGAGAGCTTGGATTCGGTCTGCCTGATTAGTAAGGCGGTAAGCACCAGCAGGCAGCTCGACCAGAGTATGAGCTGCAGGTCACCGAAGATAGGCACGAATCAACACCAATAGGCCTCCCCACAATATGGCAATGAGAAGGCTTGGATTCGGTCTGCCTGATTAGTAGGGCGGTAAGCACCAGCAGGCGGCTCGACCAGAGTATGAGCCGCAGGTCACCGAAGACAGGCACGCATCAGCGCCTAAAAACCTCCTCACAACATGGCGAAGAGAGGACCCGGATTCGGTTTGCCTGATTGATAGGACTTGTAAGAACCTGTGGCAACTCTAGCAAGCAGAGCAGAGTGTGTGCCGCGGGACACCGAAGACAGGCGCGTATCAATGCCAAAAAATAAAAAGAAAGGGGGATCTGTGGGGAGCAACTCAGACTATACTGTTACTGGAATTAAGACTTATTCTAAGCATCTGCTCCCCCACAGTATGGTGCTGGGAGAGAAGAAAACAGCTTTTACACAGCTGCCTCCAGTTCAGCCAATAAACTGTAGGACTTGCTCCTGATTGAAGGAGAGCAGCGTACTCGGCGTGTGGGCAGCCGAGTTAGGATTGGCGGAGGAGGACTATAAAGGAGGAGAGAGACGGCATGCACCAGGAACATCTAAGGGGAACATCTAAGGGAACACCTGTGCAGCCCCCGAGAGAGCCGGCCAGCGGTGTGCCGCTCCCCCGCGGAAGTGGGGAATGTGGCCAGGGGGAACTGCCCTTCCACGGAGGTGGAAGGGACAGTAGCCAACCCGGGAAGAACCAGCAGCAAACCCGGGGAGGGCCGAGCAGACGAAAGAACAGTGCAGGGTCCTGTGTCGTTCCTCCATGAAGAGGGGGAGCGACAATGTTGCACACAATGTACTACTATCAAGATGGGTATTTTTAACTTTGTGGAAAATTACCAAGTGAAAGAGAGCAGTAATCATAGCTAATAATTAGTGGGATGCTTCCCACACGTCAGATTTTGTTTACATGTTAATTTATTTGGTTCCCACAATCACCCTGTACGGAAGTTGCCATTTTACAGATAAGGAAAGTGAGGTAAGTAACAGTGAACTTCCCTCTGCAAGAACTTACGTTTCTAAGTGACAGATTCAGGTTTCAAATCCAGGCAGCTGACTCCAGAAACTGGCCTTTTCATATCTGTTTCATAAAAATCAATGACCTGCTGCCAAGAAAGAAATTAAATCCTCCTCACTTCTAAATAAAACCCACAGGAAGCAAACATGGATCTCCATACATCACATGACAGGATTTATCAAACACCAATTTTAATACACAACAATTCTGTAGCTGAAATAAAGCCACTTTTCTTATCATGGATGCCATTGGGAACCACATTATATACTGAACACCAAGTCAAGGGCAAATACATATTGCTCAGCCATGACTGCTCCCAGGGGAAGTAAGTGGATTTCCACTTAGCTCTTCCTGGAGGCAGTCACCTGCAGACACCCACTCAAACGCACAGCTACCACTTCAGAAGCTGTTTACTGACTGCTTATAATGAGTGGCACTCATGACACCTCAACTGCTTGCCCTCAGAGTTTGCAAGTAATGAGAGAGAAAAATCAATCCATCTAGCCATCCATCAATCGATAAAGCCAAGTGAAATAAACGCTGAGATGTGCTAAATGCTGGGCATGCGGCAGGGACATCTAGCCCTGTGTGGAGACAGCTGAGCTGCCACTGAGACCTGCAAAGGAAGGCAGTGTTTAATCCAGAGGTAGGCCAGTATCTACTACCCGGAGAAGAGGGGACTCACAGAGCACTTTCAGTGGCATTGGACACAGGCGGCAGGATCCAACACTTCCAGAGGAGCAAATGTGGAACTTGGCTGTCCTTATCTTTAGCATTCCATCCCCGGTCTCTGCTCTGTGGTTCCTCTCCCTGGGTACCCTAATTAACTAACAGTCCCTTCGATTGCTACCATTTACATGGTGGTGACAGATAATTCATAGCCAAACCTGATACCTGATTCCAAATATCTCTTTGGCTCCAGCTTTAAGTCTATTTGCTCACTGTTTGAGTGATTCTCAAACACCTCATATCCAACACCTCCAGAAGACACCTTTTCCCTTCTAGCTTGCTCTTCCTCCTATATTCTCTACTCATTGCCAGAAATCTCCTCCAGCCACCCTAGAAGCATTACCCTAATGTTCTTCATTAACTCAGCCCTTATTGAACCCGTCAATCAACAAACTCTATGAATGCCATCTTCCCAGCATCTCTCACGATCCTCCAGTCCCTGTGACCACCATTATCACAACAATTGGATCAGACACTCGCTACCTTTTACTTGGACATTTACAACAAGGCCCTAATGTCTTGCTGCCTGTATTGTCAGCCTTCTGCACACAAGGGTAAAAATAATATTACAAAAACACATACCATTTTGTTCCCTTGCTTGAAAGCTATCAGTGGCTTCCTACAGTGCACAGGCTGAAGGTCAAACTCCAATAAGTCTTTTAATATTTCATCTTTTCCTGCCTTTCATCCTTACCTCTTGCTTATAACCATTCTTTTTCCTCTTGTACTACGTACTTCCCCTCTTTCAAGCTTCTAGTGATCCCTGAACTCTTTACATGGTTTCAAACCTCTTAATTTCAGCTCACACTGTTCTTTGTGCTTGAAATACCTTTCAACACCTCAGGCTACAGATCGTCTTGTCTCTGAAGCTTTTCTTCTGATTGCCCATCCTCTGCCACAAATAGAACTGAACTTCTCCCTGTTTATGCACCACTGTTTCCACTGCAGCCTCTTTCCTTAGCACTTCTGTTACATTAACCTCACCTGTCTGGTACATGGCCTTCTTACCTGATTCTTCATAGACACAGACACATCATCCATGGGCCAGTACTAATGACCAGCCACCAGTAGGTGCTGTAGCTAAATGTTGACAAACCAGAAAGGGTGATCCTTGCCCTCATAACTTATTTATGAGCACAAAGTATATTTTCAAGTCCTACAGTTAAGAGCCCTCCCATGTTCATTCATGGATGTCACAGACAATAATGAATTTACCTTGCTGCTCACATAGTTTGAGGGACCTGATTTATTGAGTCCTCATCATTTCTTTTTTTTTTTTTTTAATTTTTATTGTTTAAAGAAGGGGAGAGAGAATGAGGGAGAGAGATCTTCCATCTGCTGGTTCACTCCTCAAAATAGCCACAATAGCAGGAGCTGGGTTGATCCAAAGCCAGAAGCCAGGAGCTTCTTCGGGGTCTCCCATATGAGTGCAGGGGCCCAAGTACTTGGGCCGTCTTTTGCTGCTTTTTCCAGTTAGCAGTTGGATTGGAAGTGGAGCAGCTGGGACTTGAACCAGCGCCCATATGGGATGCCGACAGTGCAGGCTGTGGCTTTAACCCACTGCACCACAATGCCAGCCCCTATTGAGGGCTCTTCTAAAGTCCTGTGCTCATTTTATATTTTGGAAACTGCAATTATATTTTACATGGTTTTTCTTCATATAGAGGGCCCAAAATTGTGTTCACTTTAGGCCCTCTAAAACCTGCATTCACCTCTGGTTCCAGGACTTGGATCACTTGTCTCTGGTCACACATTTTTGTAAACAAAGTCTAAGAAAAAGTCAATAGTTATTCAGGGTGGGTTCGCAGGTAGCAGCATGGGCCTCCTCCTGGGCTGGCTGGACTCAGTGTTGAGTTTGAGTGGGACTGGGTCAACACCATCCCCGCAGTGAGCCACTGGAATAAAGCACAAGGGTCTTATTGTCTCCCTCCTCTCCTACCACCCACAACTGCTAAAAGAGGGTGAATTCAAAAACAATGAAGGAAAAGAATGCTGACAAATACTTCAGGAGCAGCAGAATACCATGGTCCGGAGCCACCAGCAGAAAATGTATCACCATGGCCTACTCAGTGTCATTAGACTCACAGCAATCTTATAACACGATTAAAATTTCAGAGTAGAATGCTTTTGCTGCAGCCAGGAAGTGAGGGGACAAGGGATGTTAGAAGCAAGAGGGAAGAGGGAAGAAGGACATGTGACAAGGGTAAGGAATGTGAGCAATGAGCCCAATTCTTCCTTGTGTTGCTTGTGGCCTCCCTGTGCTTTGAAAAAGGCATGATGGGCTGGGATGTGATTATCCACATTCCTGCTCCCTACCACACCCCTCCCTCAGTGTTTCCTTCAGAATCAAGGCAGCACAGTAACTCCCTGGGGTAAAAGGGAGAGACAGCAACATGTGGCTGATAGTCAGGGAGTCAGTTCAGTTCCTGGTTCTGGCCACATGTTGCGAGGGTAAGCACAGGTACCTGGGAGATTCCTGTCCCATAGATTTGTGAATTTCTACAATGTCAGATAACGGACGCAAATCAATTAATCATAGCAAATGCACAAGGAGACTCAGTGATGCACATCACTCACATGGAGCAAGGAGAAGGAATGAAAAGCAGAGTCTATTCTCTGGGATATTCCAGTCACCAGGCAGGTAGATGTCAAGTTTGTTGAGGAGGAGGAGGTCCCTTCGGACTGACTTGCTTGCTGGGTCACTTAGCCAGAATGCTTCCAGGCAGCTCTAGTTGCCAAAAGTGGGCACCTCCATGCCCTAGGATCAGGGCGGGCCTGGTGCGCTGAGCTGAAGTTTCTTCTCTTCTTTTAGAGGCCATGTTGGGTGGAGTTGTCTCCTTAACCTTAAGTTCATGAGTTCTGTGCCATTTGATATATCTCTTAGGTTATTCTTGGCACTGCGTCTTTGTTCTGTGTGTGTACCATTGATAAGTCCTTCAATGATGTCATTTGGCTTAGCCAGAGCTACACTATTTCACATTTGAAAATAGAGCCACTCTGGTCAACCTTATTCATACTCCATATACTGGAGCAGAAATTCAGATTTTTTGAGGACTCAATGAGCACAGGAAACATTACCTCTTCCATTATGTAATTCAGGCATCACTAATATTCTAGTGATATAAGTTACATGTAAATCAGGAAAACTATCTGTCTAGATTTTGTGATTTTTACATTTTGGACAAGCTGGCTGCAACTGAACTTCAAACACACACACTCTCTCTCTCTTTCTCCTCTCTCTCTTTCTATCTTTATCTCTATCTCCTTCTCATTGTTTGCCTATCTGACATCATCCTAGCCTTTATGATGACATGACCTTAGGAGAGTCCTTTAACACTTAGTGTCGTGTGTTCATTCATAAAATTGATTTGTCATATTTCTTTAATCCCTACAGGTTTATTAGTGACCAATCTCTTTCATCCTCCAAAATTAAGCAATTTAAAACACCTCAGCTCTGGCTTGTCTATCCCTCACAGAGTAGAGAATTCCAGCCTGGATTAGAGGGGGCATCCTATGCATGCAGTGATACATCTGATTTTACTCATTCTACAACTATTTACTACATACCTATGGTGCAACACCTACAGGTGTACAGTGATGAACAAAGAATTATACTCCTTACCTTGTCTGGTAGAACATGTCCACGTGGCTTGCAATCTGCATACAGTGGGTGAAGCCTGGCATTGGCTCAGCAGTCTAACTCCCAAATCTATCCGCTTAATCACAGTCCAGTATGATGAGAACCTTGACTCTGCAGTCACGTGGCTGGGATTCAAATTCCAGTTTTGACACTTCCTGGAGCACCTCTCTTAACCTCTCTGTACTGCTATTTCCTTGCCTTTAAAACCAGGGCTAACTATAGCAAGTCCACAAGTCCAAGGTGTGTCTTCTGACACGCCCAAGTTGTTGGCACGACTCTTCTACTGCCAAATGTTGTGCTGTTGTTCAGAAGCCAAGACTGTGGACACAGAAGGACTGCAGTGAGCTGGCTCCATGGCACACATGCTCAGCTGTAGGTCAGCACGGGGGGATGACTCTCTCCTAGTTTCTCTCTGTAGACTAAGCAGTACTAGCCTACAACACACTGGGATTGTGGAGAAGTCAGACTTTCTAGTTGTAACTCAAGGCCCATTTTATCTTCACTGCCCTGTCTCCTGTGGTTCAAACAGTATCCTTGGGGGCTTAAATCAGGAGAGCGTGTGTAAGTACAGCTCAGATTTCTTCTGGCCCTTTGGCCTTTTCTTTGAGAGGACACATTTCTTCTCTCCCCAGAATTTGCTCCCCCACCCCACCACACCAATAATGAATCTATTTCACACACACACACACACACACACACACATATGAACTTACACAAGATTTTTCAGTGATGGGGAATAATCTTTTTTTTTTTTTTTTTTTGCGTGGGGTCATTTGGGTGTTTATAACACCACTCATGGGTCATACAAAATTATCAACTTAAAAATTAGCCTGCTGGGCCGGCGCCGCGGCTCACTAGGCTAATCCTCCGCCTTGTGGCGCCGACACACCGGGTTCTAGTCCCGGTTGGGGCGCCAGATTCTGTCCTGGTTGCCCCTCTTTCAGACCAGCTCTCTGCTGTGGCCAGGCAGTGCAGTGGAGGATGGCCCAAGTGCTTGGGCCCTGCACCCCATGGGAGACCAGGATAAGTGCCTGGCTCCTGCCATCGGATCAGCGCGGTGTGCTGGCCGCAGCGTGCTGGCCACGGCGGCCATTGGAGGGTGAACCAATGGTAAAGGAAGACCTTTCTCTCTGTCTCTCTCTCTCTCACTGTCCACTCTGCCTGTCAAAAAAAAAAAAAATTAGCCTGCTATACAGACTTACTGAATTAGAAGTCCTGCCTGCGATTGCCTTGGCAGGGCCAGACTAAATGATTTTGGAAGCCTTATATATGGCCCAGGGGCAGGCACCCCCCCACCCCATATTTTATGGAAACAAAAGAAGAGAAAGTTTATACCACCTATTCCACACCTAACCCCTGAAAAATTCCACTGAAGGATTCCTGTTTCCCTTCTCCAGAGTCCTCTTTCCTGCCCTGTCCCTACCAATGGCCTCATTCTCTCCTTTCTCAGCAGTGCCCAACTTCATTTTTCTTCTCATACTGCAGAGGCCCAATCTCCTTAGAAGGGGGTGGTAGTTATAAACACCAACAAAAATCTCTGGGTCACAAATAGCAGTTGCCTCCTCATATTCAGAAAGCTTACCAGCCCAGCACCAGCAAAGCTTTGTCATTGGGGGCATCTGTCTATTGTCTGCCTCTTTTCTTAGGATCATTCTTTTGCGGAGAGACTCATGCAAATAGCCTCCAGGAGGCAGCCCCGTTCCCACCAGACGCCACTGGAGGACTGGTGACACAAAGCTCTGGCTTTGGTTGAGGTAAAGATGCTGTGTAAAGACGCTACATTCTCTTCCCATCTTACCCTCCAAACAGCCTTGCAGTTTGAAACACAAACCAAAGTTGTGCTAACTGCTTTTAATTTTCACAACTCTCCTTTAGGTTTAATCCTTCCCTGGTCTTATGCTCCATTATACCTCTAGCTAAACTTCTGCTTTGTAGCTGGTGCCGCGGCTCACTAGGCTAATCCTCCACCTTGCGGCGCCGGCACACCGGGTTCTAGTCCCAGTCGGGGCGCCGGATTCTGTCCCGGTTGCCCCTCTTCCAGGCCAGCTCTCTGCTGTGGCCAGGCAGTGCAGTGGAGGATGGCCCAAGTGCTTGGGCCCTGCACCCCATGGGAGACCAGGATAAGTACCTGGCTCCTGCCTTTGGATCAGCGTGGTGCGCTGGCCGCGGCGGCCATTGGAGGATGAACCAATGGCAAAGGAAGACCTTTCTCTCTGTCCCTCTCTCTCACTGTCCACTCTGCCTGTCAAAATAAATAAATAAATAAATAAATAAACTTCTGCTTTGTACCCTTTACTTGGCACTCCCCCTTGCCCCTACCTAGCACTCAACATAATATACAAGGAATCGCACATTATGAAAAAAACCATATGTGGGTTTCAATGTTTGCTTTATTTGAAACATGGAGAGACAGATGCACAGAGACAGAATGACACACAGAGAAGGTCAGACATAGACACAAGCAGAGAGAGATTGTCCATCTGCTGTTTCACTCCCCAATTGCCTACAACAGTTCGGTCTTTGTTTTTCACATAATTTTTTTTGACAGGCAGAGTGGACAGTGAGAGAGAGAGACAGAGAGAAAGGTCTTCCTTTGCCACTGGTTCACCCTCCAATGGCCACAGCGGCCGGCGCACCACGCTGATCCGATGGCAGGAGCCAAGTACTTATCCTGGTCTCCCATGGGGTGCAGGGCCCAAGCACTTGGGCCATCCTGCATTGCACTCTCAGGCCATAGCAGAGAGCTGGCCTGGAAGAGGGGCAACCGGGACAGAATCCGCGCCCCGACCGGGACTAGAACCCGGTGTGCCGGCGCCGCAAGGCGGAGGATTAGCCTAGTGAGCCGCGGTGCCGGCCTTCACTTATAATTTTAAGACTTATTTTAGCTTTTAAACCATGTAATCCATAGCTCTTTTTAATATTTGTGTATCTATTCCAAAATGTGTGTTGATTTTTCTGTCTCTTCTTTGTTGGCTCTTACTCTTTGTTACTCTTACTCTTATGTGTGTTGCATTTATGTTTACATATAATTTTGATAAATTGCTTATCTGCTTTGGGTCTTTATTGATGTGGACTCTTGAAAACCTGGAGAAAAGATGGATTCTCTTTTTTTTTAAGATAAAGATTTATTTATTTATATGAAAGTCAGAGTTATACAGAGAGAGGCGAGGCAGAGAGAGAAAAAGAAGATGGATTCTTATAGTTGGGACTTCCATTTATTTCTGTCACGTGCCTTTATGCTATCAGTCTAGGATCACTTGAAACTGACTTTTAGCTTAAGGTTTTTTTAGGCCATCACAGGTAGCTGGGATTAGATCTCCAAACATAAATGAAGGCTAATGAATGGCTAGAAGTTCTCAGGGACTTTGTTTTTTTATAACCTTGCTTATCACCAAGGTTTAATGCAGGTAGTTTTCCATGAAATATGAAGGGAGCAGCAATGGGCATGATACATGCAGAATTATTTCTGGTTCATCCTCACAGTAAGAGTATAGCCCTTTAGTGTTCTGACTTTATAGAGGGTGTGTCTCTAATTAAGCTTCCATTATTAGACAAGCCCTTGGCTTTGTTTTCCATTCCCATAAAAGAAGCACAAATAAATACTCAAGTATATCCAGGTCAGGAAACACCCTCAACAGATTTATCCTAATATTCTGCTTACTGTCTGAATTCCTACCTCCATTAATTCATAGTGTGAGTGTCCCAGCTCGTGGAAACAATAAAGATTTTCTTATAGAGCTAGCATTTTTAACCTGTTTTCAGCAGTAGGTTTACTTCCAACACCCTACACACCAGGTTGTTCTTAACAGTGTTCAGCGTGGTACTGGGTCAAGTTGCCTGATTGCCTAACACAAAGCCAGAGTGTTTAAGTCATTATGCTGAGATCGGTATCTCAGTGTGTCACTTGCATGATCTTTATTCACTCTTCTTGCCTTAAGCAACAAAACATTGCTGTGAAAGCAAGAGAAATTAAGAAGATAAAGTTAACGGAGGATGCTAATTTTGGACATCTTAAAGGCCCCAAGCCACTGCTTGCACTGTTTTCTTTGCCTTGCCCTGTTTAGGATTCTGCTGAGTTGGCCTTCACATTAAGAAAGCTGATTGTTTACAAATGTTTGAACATTTTCTCACTGAACCCATGGTTGGGTGTGCCTTTAGGATAACAAAAGTATTAAGTAAGCTTAATACATTTCAAATTTTATTCTTCCTTTTAAGGAAATGTTGAAAGTAAGCAATCAAAAAATAGAAATAAAAATGTTACCTGTATTTCAGCTTTAGAGTTTGTTTTCATAACACACAACCAGAAGTCCTAAAAGAGTGAGCCTTTTTAAAAAAATTATTTATTATCATTTTAAAGGCAGAATGAAGAGAAAAAGGAAGGGTGTGGAGACTGATCTTCCATCCACTGATTCCCTCTTCAGATGGCTTAGCCAGGTCAGAGCCTTGAGCCTAGATCCCTCTGGATCTCCTATGTGGGTGCAGGGCTCAAGCACTTGGGTCATCTTCTCCTGCTTTCCCGGCACATTAGCAGAGAGCTTGATTGGAAGTGGAGAAGTCAGAACTCCAACTCGTGCTTGGATGAGATGCCAGGCTCACAGGTGGCAGCCCAACCTGCTGTGCCACAAAGCTGGTCCCAAAGTGAGACTATTAACACTGGAATGGAAGGAGTTCACCTCATTTAACCTCATTCCTGTCACTGATGAGAAAACCAAATTCCAGAGAAGTTATGTGCCTGTTTAATATCACACATTAGAACCATTCCCAGGATACATTTCCCAATTCCTTGGAACCAATTTCTTTCAACCCTATGATGTTGTCAGGTAGTACACAGCTTCCATTTCACCAAAAAAAATGGTGAACATGATAAAAAAAACTTGGTAGATTTACTGAATTTAGTTTATTTTGAGCACTTAGTGATAGAGATTTTTTTAAAAAAAAGCAAGCAGAATCTCTTATAACTCAAAAGCAAAACAAAAAGCAATAGTTTTAAAAAAATTTTTCACTATATGATGTAGAATTAATCTTTTAACTTTCCAATATCTTACTTTCCTTTACAGTCAGTAATTTAAAACTAGCATATATCAGTTATTTAGGGCTGCCATGGTTATTAAATAGAAAACTTTTATTATTTACATATTTTCATTTTGAAAGAAATTTAAACCATTACTTACAAATAAATTTATTAATCAGGAGCATCTTCTCTGCTCTTGGCACTAAGTATAAGACCTATGTAAGTTATAACTAAGGGGCTATAGCGCTTTAGGTGAGGTTGAGTGCGAACTGGAGATCTGTCAGGGGGTAAATCTCAGAAGTTGATGAAACAAATGAGGTTGGAACTGGAGAGAGAAAACAGTCAAGTTTTCCAATTATTACCCATAATGAAGCAGCAACAAGTCACTCAGGAATCATGAAGGTCCCTTATGTATTACAATCAAAACATGGAAGGGATCATGTCAGGACATCTCAGATGGATTTGCTTTGATACATCCACTTGAAGCACATAAATAATAGTCTATTCAAAGTCAAATATTATTGCTTTTATCAGATGCTATGCGACTGTGAATATCCCTCGAAGGGAGCAATAATAACCCACACTTGAGGTTATTTTTGGACACATTAGAGCTATCACCTTCTATTTCAAAAACAGAATTCAAGTTTCAAGTAGATAACTCGGGCTCCTCGGTGCCAGTACATTCCAGACACAGCAGGTTCACAGAATTTTTACTCACCTAAAATTAATCAGATCCAGCAGCGATTTTTGTTTGTTTTCTTTTGTTTTTAGTATGGACATAGAAAATTCAATTATCTAGCTACAACTACAAGAGATCAAAGTTAGCACGGAAAGAATCTCCTGCATGGATAACTTGTTACATCAAAAGAACTATGTGTGTCCATAGAGTTTAGTTTGGGGATAAAGTCTCAGCAGAAGTTGAATATGGGTTAAGTATAATACACATCAAGAATAAAAACTAGTCAGTCAAACAAAGCATAAAGTGGGATAACTCCATAGAAATCAAACTGAAAGAATTGACATAATTAGTACAAATTACCTACAGTTTCAAACACTACATTAGATAACTAGTTGTGAAAATAAACGATTATAAGTGTTACCATTTTTTGACACAATTTTTGCTCCAAAAATATCTACTATGACACAAATACTAGAAAAGAAAAGGTGGACCCATGAATCTAACTCAAGCTTCATCTTTCCAAATTTTTTAGCTGTTTTCAGGGCTTTTCTTAAATTTGTTGAGCATCCAGATCAAAGGCAATGGAAGAAACAACTTGGAAGAGAGAATTTATAGAAAATGAAAGAGAATGAGAATAGAGGAATGCTGACATCAGAGAGAGTAAAGAACAAGATGATGACAGGGACAATCCGTCTCTCATTCTTGTTTTGCTTTCCTCTTTCACCAAGTATTTATTGAGTCTCTAAGTTCAGGGTATTCTAGGCACTAGAAATACAGCAGAGAACAAAACAAAGTACTTTCCTTTGTTTATATTCTAGTGTGTAGGAGCAGGCCAAGTTTGTCTATAAAAAGGTCAGATAGTAAATATTTTAGCCTTTAAGGGCCATGTAGTCTCTGTCATGAATTTTCAACTCTACCATTGTAATGCAAAAGTTGACACAGAAAGACAAGCAAATGATCATGATTGTGTCCCAATAAAGCTTTGTCAAAACAGATGGCAGACCAATTTGGCCCAAAGCCATAGTTTGCCAGACTCTGATCCAAATGGAAGGAGACAAGTAAATATACAACAAAAGCATTTCACGTTCAGGCAAGCACCTTGAAAAAAACTAAAACTGACTAGAGAAACTGAAGGCAAGGAAGTGGGGGGAAAAGGTGACAATGATGAGAACTGCCTGGGGAAGTAAGTGCATTTCAGAAAGAAGGCGTGGTGAGTAGAAGGCCTGAGATGGGAACGTGTGTGGAGAGGAAAAGGAGAAGCAAGAATCCAGACGGATGACAGCAGAGTTAAAGGGAGAGAGCAGGGGAGCGAGGAGGCCTGAGGCTTGATGACACAGAGCCTCCTCAGAGCCACGGTAAGGTCTCCAGACTTACTCAGTGTGCTGGAAGTTACTGGAGAGCACTAGGGAATGAGAAGGAAGGAGTCCACTGTATGGAGAATGGCTTGTGAGGGACCGAGAGTGGAGTCCAGTGTCGAGGCAGGAGGCTAGCGCAGTAAGTGGTCCAGGAGAGGGGCGATGAGCAGTGACCAAGGTGCTTGCACATGGATGACAGTGGACTAAGGAAGAGTTAGTGAGAAGCTGCAGGCCTAGGGTTCTATCTGGAAGGCAGGATTTGCTGATTGTTTTTGATGTGGAGTACAGAGGAAAGAAAGAAATCAAAGACAACTTTCAAGATTTTGGTGTAGGCAATTCATGACCCTAACAAAACCAGTTTCCATTGGAGAAGCTGAGAGAAACAGAAGGCAGCAAGCGTGGACAAGTTTTAATGTAAAAGAGGAAGTCTGAATTAGGCAATAGCAACAGAGGCATATGAGGCAAGGGATGTATTTTTGTTTTGTTTTGTTTCTCCTTGTGAGTTCTTTTGGTTTGTTTTCATTTTTGCTTGATGTGATATGTAGCACAGCATGTGTGTATGATTATGGAGAAAATCCAGTAGAAACTAAAAAAAAAAAAAAAAACAGTGGTGAAGAAAGGAGAGGGGATAATTGCAGAAATTATACCCTTGAATTTTGGGTAATGAAGAGTGGAGGAGATCCAGTGCTCAAGTGGAGGCTGGATATGCAATGACTGTTCTTATGGAAGGAAGGCATGATATGATCCAAAAAATTGAGAAAATATTGTTTAAAGTTCAATGGTATTTAAGTCCGTGATGCAGGCATGCAAGGCTCTGTGAAGGGAAAGTGAAAGATGATACTTATGAAAGATGAAACTTTCTATTAATATCTGCTTTACTACAAGATACCAACAAAGAGGTCTGGTGATCCAGCCAGTTGGGATCATCTCCAGATTGTCTCACAAACAATTGTAAAGTGTAAGTTAATAAGGCCAATATTTCGTAAGCAAAGCTCATGGAAAAAATTTTGATAGAGAACCACTATACAGAAAATGATATGGTAATATGATATAGTTGAGAAAAAACCTGATAATTCAGCATAATCATTTCATTGGTAGAATTAATTTCAAAGCTTTAATGCACTACAAAGAAAAACTTATTTCATGAGAAATGAATTCAGAGTCAATCACTCATGTTCAGACAGTAGTGATACCTGTTGAGGTCAGAGCTAACAGTGCCTCTCCTGAAATATTACATCATACCAAGTACATACCAAGTGGGTGTAAACTGTTTCAAAACAAAAAAGCAATGGGTCAGAATGTATTCATTGCTCATACCTTCAACTTGACTCAAGACTGCCTGGTGTTCAATGCCTTTGTTTTTCAGGAACAATGAACTCTTACGGCAAAGTCTGTCCCAAGAAATTAGCAACCATCATGTAATCTCTGCTTTTAGACTGAACATTGCAAAATAAAACTATGCCAACCATCAAAACAAATCCTAACTCAAGTTGAGGTCTTCCCAGAGAGTAGAATGGTGGACACACTCAAGAACAAACCCCTCTGCCCTTCACAGAAACCCCATAGTTTGAAACATAGGGGAACAATTAAGAAAAGGCCGATTGAGTCCCCAGTGTATATAACACAACCAGGAAGTTTCTGCCTCTCTTTTTAACTGAGTAAATGACTCACTGTTGTAATCTTGATTAAGTCACTTAAATTCCAAGCACTCAACTTCCTTCCATCTACTAACAATGACCCAGTACTAAGAAATCCTGGAAATATGAGACAAGATGATTTCTTCTCTGCAATTACCAGCAATTAGCAGCAATAGGCGACTAAGGAAGAAAAATAATGCACAAAGCAAAAGTAATCCATTCTTTATCATAGCATCTCTACCAATAAGTCCTTAATATTTCCTTTAGAAATGCTGTTTTTGAGCTTCTTCAACATGGGTACTGGAGTAACAAAGAGATAAGGTTTAATTTTTTCCACATATATGAATTTCCAAACTATGATCCTTTGCCTAGATAAGGATACATGTGCAGTATTTTTTTTTTTAAATTGTTTTATACCATGTGTTCATGAACTTGTGTCCTATCTCTCAGTTTAGTTCAAGTCTCACCAACTATAATAAGCTCCTACCATTAGTTTAGGAAGAATGGCATAACTTACTAGATTCAGATTAGTGATTAGAAAGAATGAGGGGACAGGTGTTGTGGTGCAGTGGGTTAAGCCACCACTTACCACGCCAGCATCTCATATCAGAGTGTTGGTTTGAGTCCTGGCTACTTTATTTTTGATCCAGTTCACTGTTAATGCACACCCTCAGAGGTAAAAAATTTTTGGCTTAAATACTTGAGTTTCTGCCACCCCCATGGGAGACCCTGAGGAAGTTCTTGGTTCCTGATTTCAGCCTGGCCCAATCCTGGGGAATGAACAAGTTGCTGTTATTCCAAAGTGTAGAACTGTGCCAGCCATGTAATGGCTTATCAGTAAATACTCACTGAATGAATTAATGGCTAATTTTACCCAAATTCTTATGTATAATTCAAGTCTTGTGTTAAATTCAGACTAATAGTAAAAAGAGTCTCTACCTTGGTGAACACAGGAAAGATACTTCAGGGTCAGGAGGGTTTAAGGTAACCTCAGGTGACACGGTGGGCTTGATTTTTGTGTCTGGGGAGTTTTATTCTATGACCTGGCCCAGATTGGTTGTTGTGCACATTTGAGGAGTGAACCAGCGGATGGAAGTTTCTATCTTTCTGTCTGTCTCTCCCTCTCTCTCTCTAACTCTGCCTTTCAAATAAAAATTAGAATAAATCTTTAAAAAATTATTTTATTACTTTTAAATTAAATCCAAAAAGTAAAGAGTATAGCATAAAATTAAGTGCATATATTTTAGAATCTAATAGTCCTAGCTTCAAATCGGTTTTGTTTACCAATTATGGAATGAAGAAAAGCTACTTACCTTAAAATTAAACTCAAAATCTTTGCTTTCTTGTTTGCAAATGGTCATGGTGCTGCCTGATTCATGCACGTTGCTGTGAAACAAACAAACAAACAAAACCCCACATATATAAAAAGTTACATGTAGGGGCAGGGCCTTATGGTGCAGCTGTTTGGGCTGCCACTTTCAATGCTGGTATCCCATATGAATGTCACTTTGAGTCCTGGCTGCTCCACTTCTGATCCAGCTCCCTGCTAATGCACCTCAGAAAGGAGTGGAAGATGGCCCAAGTGCTTGGGTTGGGTCCCTGCCACCTGTGTGAGAGATCCAGGCAGGGTTCCAAGCTCCTAGCTTCAGCCCAGACCCGGCTGCTGTGGCCATGTGGGAAGTGAACCAGCAGGTGGAAGATCTCATTCTCTTTTTCCCCCTCTCTGTAACCCTGCCTTTCAAATGAATAAATAAGTCTTTTTAAAAAATACATGTAAAATACATAAATAACAATGTAGTGTGATATATAATTAATTTTTATTTTTTATAAGTGAGAATAAAGTTGATTCACATAATATAGTAGTTGAGAGTAATTTTATTCTTTTGTTTCACATGTTCAGAACAAATTTTTTTTTTGACAGGCAGAGTGAACAGTGAGAGAGAGAGACAGAGAGAAAGGTCTTCCTTTGCCGTTGGTGTACCCCCCCCCCCCATGGCTTCTGTGGCGCACCGCACTGATCCGAAGCCAGGAGCCAGGTGCTTCTCCTGGTCTCCCATGCAGGTGCAGGGCCCAAGCACTTGGGGCATCCTCCACTGCACTTCAGGGCCACAGCAGAGAGCTGGACTGGAAGAGAAGCAGCCGGGACAGAATCCGGCTAGAACCCAGTGTGCCAGTGCCACAGGTGGAGGATTAGCCTATTGAGCTGCGGCGCCGGCCAGAACAAATTATTTAAAGAGAGATGATTTCTCAAATTCTTCACAATCATCTACCAAGTTTAGAGTAGGTATCACACCCAATGTTTTGCTTCTTTATAGGACAAATGTGAATTCCACACCAAATCTTATAGTTTATCTCCATGTATTAGTTCATATCCAAAAATATTGCTGAAATTTTTCTGTTATTTTGGAGAGATTATTTGTACATCAAATGTCAAGATGTAGATCATTATTCTGGTAAATAATATCTTGAAACCTAAGCATTGAGCAAAGCAGAAATGCTATAAGCAAAATAAGAACAAAAACAATAGAAGACTATTCCCTAACTTCCTTAGCCTCAGAGTATAAATAAGCAAGCATTGTAATTACAAGGCACTTTATGCTTTCTGCATTTAAAATAAAACAAAGGACACTGGTAACAAAGTTCTCTATGATCTAGTGGCATGTGTCCCTGCCTATCACATTCCCTAAGACTTGAGAAATCAGGTGACTTGGCAAAGAGAAATAAATAACACATATTCATAGAAAGCCCATGAACCAGGACAAATATGTTACTTAAAAACTCAGGCAAGAGTCTACTACCCTTGGATTATTTTTGCCTTTTGTCTCTCTATTGCCTTTTATTGCCTCCCTTGATGGCAGTAAAAGCTATGAATGTGGCAAGGATACAAGAGGCTGCTAAAATGGACTTGGCACTGAGTCCTGTCACACAACATTGCAGGTTAATGAGAACACAAATAGAATTGGACCCTCCCCTTTCAAAATCTTCACTATAACCATAGTTGGTCTCTCAGCTGAGTTTATGAATATCAGGTTACTTTGGTCTTTGCTACTCTCATTGAATATTTATATCATGGGCATTTGTGTCATTATCATTGTTACTGCTGCTTTGCCAATTAGTTCAATGAAAACAGCCATAATCAAATGGCCAAAAACAACCCAGCAGAGATTTTGTTCCTTGTTATAAATGATACATTTCATGAGCATATTACTTTCTGATGTAAATTATGTAGTCCTCTTTTAATGAATTTCTTAATCTCCAAAATTGAATAGCAGTTAAAAGGACTTATTATCACAAAGAGTTATTATAAAGACTATAATTAGAATTACAGGACTTGGAAAAGATTATTTAATTCAGTGTCTTATTGCTATGCAAAAAAATCTTCGTAATTTATGAAAAACAAAGTCCATATTAATTATACTTATGGTGTATATGTGTACATAAATCCTTTTTTGTTTTTACACGTATTTCTAATTTTATGGTGGTGATTTACTTTAAGTCACATTGTTTGGGAATAAAGAATCAGTGTGAAGGATTTTATCATATTGAAATTACTGAGATGTTGCATGAAACAAACTGTATGGATGAGAGAACACTTTAAAAGATGTTGGCATATGCAATGGTAGTCCACTCATTCATGAGGACTTAACCATTCTATCCTAGTGAATAAGGTAAAGAAAGGATTCAGGGAAACAAAATAAACTCTCTATATTAAATTGCATATTTGAAAAAATTCCTGCACATTTTCACTTATTTGACTTTGATTACTCAAAGGGGAGAAAATAAGATCGGAGGTCTAACTACAGAGTTCCAAGTTCTAAATGTGCAAGATTTTCCACATGAAGATTTAACTAAGCCTGAGTGTACCTGGATGTTCATCTTTTCTTACCAGAAATACCAGTCTGGAATGATCAGGAGACATAAATTAGGATAACCAAGGGAGACAGCCAGAAAATTGCAGCTGGCACAATGTTAATAACCATGACAGGTTGATTCCAGTAAGACCTGAGTAGCCCAGAGTAGAAGCTGCATAGATATGTGGTTTGGTGTGAACTGCATGCAAAATGGGGTAAGAGAACTCATGTGAGCCGGCGCCGCAGCTCACTAGGCTAATCCTCTGCCTTGCGGCGCCGGCATACCGGGTTCTAGTCCCGGTCGGGACGCTGGATTTTGTCCTGGTTGCCCCTCTTCCAGGCCAGCTCTCTGCTGTGGCCACGGAGTGCAGTGGAGGATGGCCCGAGTACTTGAGCCCTGCACCCCATGGGAGACCAGGATAAGTACCTGGCTCCTGGCTTCAGATCAGCGCGGTGCGCCGGCTGGCCGTGGCGTCCATTGGAGGGTGAAGCAACAGCAAAGGAAGACCTTTCTCTCTGTCTCTCTCTCTCACTGTCCACTTTGCCTGTCAAAAAAAAAAAAAATTCATTTGAATTCTGTTTCTGCCTCTTTTCAGTTGTGTGTAGATTATGACTCTTTTGATGAAAGTTGAAGGAACCCAACTAGAACTAGTTCAGGCAAAGGAAGAGAAGGCATTTCTTGACTCAGGAAATAAAACTAGCAGAAGGATAAAAACCCAGTTGTTAACAGGAACAACTGGATCAGGGATGGGAATGCTGCCAGGTCTCTCCTTTCATCTCTGTTTCTGTTTGTGTGTCTGCTTCCTTGTTTTGAACCAAAGTTTTCAATGTGCCTATCACAACCTTCAGGGGCCTCTGGCTCCCATATGAAGTCTCCCAACCAGCAGAGGAAGTTCTCTCTATACCCTCCCTCATCTTCTTCCATCTTTCTTTTCATCCAAGTTTATATATATATATATATACACACACACACATATATACATACATATATGTACATATATATATAACATTCCAATTAGACCAATTGTTGGAGGCTGGGATCAAGGAGCAGCTTCCTACAAGAAGGAGGTCAGCATAATCACGGTCCCCTTGCTCAAGGCACCTTAGTGACTCGACAGTACTATTACTATTAGCGGCCTCTGGTCCTCAAATTACTTTCTTTAACTTCTTAAATTTCCTACATTGTGAAATGAGTGAAACTAAAACACTTCAGTCACAGAATTATAGAGAGGAGTTATCATGATATATGACAGAGTATCCTAAAAACAAAATGCAAACAAATAAATTTCTAGTATTATCCTCAAACGCATTAATTTCTGGAATCTGGGGGAAGCCAGTGAAGGACTCTATTTCTCTTGATCCCATCTTTTTTCAACTTTTATTTAATAAATATAAATTTCCAAAGTATAACTTTTGGATTATAGAGGCTTTTCCCCCCATAACCTCCCTCCCATCTGCAACCATCCCATCTCCCACTCCCTCTCCCATCCCATTCTTCATCAAGATTCATTTTCAACTATCTTTGTATACAGAAGATCAACTTAGTATATACTAAGTAAAGATTTCAACAGACTGCACCCTCACAGACGCACAAAGTATAGAGCACTGTTTGAATAGTAGTTTTACCATTAATTCGTTTATTACAACACATTAAGGACGGAGGTCCTACATGAGGAGTAAGTGCACAGTGATTCAAGTTGTTGATTTAACAATTGACACTCTTATTTATGACGTCAGTAATCACCTGAAGCTCTTGTCATGAGTTGCCAAGACTATGGAAGCCTTTTGAGTTAACAAACTCCGATCTTATTTAGACAAGGCCATAGTCCAAGTGGAAGTTCTCTCCTCCCTTTAGAGAAAGGTACCTCCTTCTTTGATGTCCCATTCTTTCCACTGGGATCTCACTCACAGAGATCTTTCTTTTTTTTTAAATAATTTTTTTTTATTTGACAGGTAGAGTTATAGACAGTGAGAGAGAGAGAGACAGAGAGAAAGGTCTTCCTTTTTCCGTTGGTTCACCCCCGAAATGGCCGCTAGGGCCGGTGCTGCACCGACCCGAAGCCAGGGGCCAGATGCTTCTTTCTGGTCTCCCATGCAGGTGCAGGTGCCCAAGCATGTGGGCCATCCTCCACTGCCCTCCTGGGCCACAGCAGAGAGCTGGACTGGAAGAGGGGCAACCAGGACTAGAACCTGGCGACCATATGGGATGCCGGCACCGCAAGGCAGAGGATTAACCAAGTGAGCCATGGTGCCGGCCCCACAGAACCATAGAGATCTTTCATTTGGTGTTTTTTTTTTTGTTTTTTTTTTTTTTGTTTTTTTGTTTTTTTTTTTTTTTGCCACAATGTCTTGGCTTTCCATGCCTGGGAAACTCTCATGGGCTTTTTAGCAGGTTGATCACATTTTAAATACCAGATACTGACTAATGAATTCACAAGTTAATTCATTTGGAAAATTCTAATAATTAGTTGGTTATTTGTAGAAAGTACACCAGATCAGATGTAAAAAGACACAGTAGCAATAAATAGTATAGCAATTTAAAACAATAAGCCTAAAGGAACAAGTTAAATTTTATTTCATCAGAAAAATATTGCTACTTTTGCTCTGTAACCTAATAGCTAAATTGTGAAATAGTACAATGGAATTTGTTTTCTGGAAAATATAGCTGCATATTTATCTTGAATAGGAAAATAATGACTCAAGTATTTGTGTGCGTGCCACCCACATAGGAGACTGGAATTGAGGTCCTGGCTCCTGTTTTCAGCCAGAGCATTTGGGGAGTCAGTTAGTGGATGGGAATTCTTTCTCAGGCTACTTGTCTGTCTATGTCTCTATACTGCTCAAATATGTTCTTTAAAAAATTATCACACACACAATAAAAGAAATATGAGGCTTCTGTGCCTAGCCAGAGCTAGCTACTGAAACTGGTAGTCAACAAATAATAGGTTTTCTTCTAGATGCACCAATGAGGTTCATTAGTACCTGCTTCTGGTCTGATTCTGAAAGTCTCTCAAGAGCTTGCTGATAGCTGACCGCAACAAGAAAGGAATGATTTAGGAATTTGTACATTCTTCTTCAAATTACAGGTTATAATTATTTTTCTTAAAAAACTAATAGATAAGAATATGTGCAGTGTAAAAAAAAGTAGAGAAAATATATTGAAATAGCAATGTCATTGCTTCCTTCTCCATTTATTGACTATCTACTAGGTACAAGGAGTGATTTTACTAGATATTGGAGACACAATATGCAGTTGAATATAATACAGTGCCAAATTGCAAGCAGCAGAGATAAACATAAATATATATTAGATAAGAAATTCCATATCAGAAGGATGCATTAAGATGAGAAACAAAATTGAACAAAAGGCCTTTTTTTTTTTTAAAGGAATAGATAGAAGGAAAGGGGTAAGAAAGTGTTGGTTTCCCATTACTATCCACTATATGCCCTCTCGGCTCCCCCTCCTTAATTATAATTACTGCACAGATATATAACAAGCATCAAAGACAGCCATTAGCACCCCTTTCCCCAAACATACTGGCCAATGCTGAGAAGTGTGTATGAAAGGGAGATTGTCCCATTCACTTCACAAAGTGAAGAACTTTACATGATGATTACATGGGCACAAGGCCACCATCTAGCAAAGCCACTGGTACTCCTTATTACATGTATTCCAGTGAAGGAGTGTGGCCCCACACTCAAACTTTATTTCCTATAAGATTGCTCTAGCTCTCAGTACACTAGGAACAACTCCAGGGTAATTAAAGCAGAAAACAAATAGACTCAATGTATATGACTCCATTAACCAACCTTTTTTCATTTTCTGGTCTGCTTCAGTGTAGGCAAAATGCACCTTGAATTGAGGAGAAGCCGGCCGGCGCTGCGGCTCACTAGGTTAATCCTCTGCCTGCAGCGCCGGCACCCCGGGTTCTAGTCCCGATCGGGGCGCCGGATTCTGTCCCGGTTGCCCCTCTTCCAGTCCAGCTCTCTGCTGTGGCCAGGGAGTGCAGTGGAGGATGGCCCAAGTGCTTGGGCCCTGCACCCCATGAGAGGCCAGGAGAAGCACCTGGCTCCTGGCTTCAGATCAGCGTGGTGCGCTGGCCCCAGCAGCCATTGGGGGGTGAACCAACGGCAGAGGAAGACCTTTCTCTCTGTTTCTCTCTCTCTCACTGTCCACTCTGCCTGTCAAAAAAAAAAAAAAAAAAAAAAAAAATGAGGAGAAGCCGATGTCTATCCATGGCTGCCAGCCAGAGCATACTTTTAAGACCTGTGAGAGCAAAATAGCTCAACTCTTCTTACTGAAAGAAAAAAAAAACAGCAAAATAGAAGTTGTTCTGATTTGTTAACTACTCTCTCTTCCCCCCATTCCCTTAATTTATTTGCTTTTCTGTATATCTCCTTCATAAATTTTCTCCTATTGTTATTTTTCAGAATTATAAAAAAAGCCAGGACATATCTGTTGTCCTCACATTCGGAGAAACTCAGAAGAAGCACTGTGCCTGAAGCAAATGTGTTCCAACAGCACATACCTCATAGGACTGCTGAGCATTTAACAACACTGAAATACACAAGGAGCTGCAACAACGGCTGTTACACAATAAACACTCAAAAATGTTAATTATTCCAAAAGCAAGAAAAATATGAAAAATATGTGAATCACTGTGGCACTTTAACATTTGAAGAGGGAGACGTTTACATAATCAGATGCTATGATTCATTTACTCTCATGAAGAAAAATAAGACCTTTTCTACTTGTCTCTTTTAAAACCTACTAATTTCTTACATTAAGGAAAACAATTACTGAAACTTTGAAAGCCCAAGTGTCTATTTCTTTACTTGCTCTTAAGAAAGAAAAAGGAAATAACCATTATGAATCACTAGTAAGTGAGAGAACATAGCCAAACAACATCATTCTTTAGGCTTCCACATCCCTTTGGTGGATAACTTCTAGATCTGACAATGCTTAATCACAAGAAAAATGAGGCAATGGTTAAGGATATTAAATAAGAAAATATTTTCATATTATTGAATGTGGAGATCCAAAATGATTTGCCATGCCCTAGAAAGAGCAAGATAATGTCAGGGTCAAGACGGACACCATAGGGTGGAGAAACAACCCACAGATTTGTTCTTTGTCTTATATTATGCTTTTGAGAAACTGTTGGGGTCAGCGCAATGGCTCAGTAGGTTAATTCTCCGCCTGCAGCTCCGGCATCCCATTTGGGCGCTGGTTCTAGTCCCGGCTACTGCTCTTCCAATCCGGCTCTCTGCTGTGGCCTGGGAAAGCAGTGGAAGATGGCCCAAGTCCTTGGGCTCCTGCACCCACATGGGAGACCCAGAAGAAGCACCTGGCGCCTGGCTTCAGATTGGCACAGTTATGGCTGTTGCGGCCATTTGGGGAGTGAACCAATGGAAGGAAGACTTTTCTGTCTCTCTCACTGTCTGTAAATCTACCTTTCAAATAAATAAATAAAATCTTTTTTAAAAAAAGAAAGAAAAACTGTCAACTAAATTTCAAAGACTTTTCTGGGGTGTCAGTCACGTGTCTAGTGAAAAACTTGGTGTAGCATGCATCATTTTGATCCATGGATAGAAAAGTGACCTTCACTATAGTAACTAAGCAATCTTTGTTGCTTCATTTTGTTCTTCCTAGAAGAAGTATTTCATACAACTACATTTTTAAACATTTGAGACTAAGATTCTTCCATTTTTTTCTTAAATAATCCAAATAAAAGACCAATCTAACATAATTGTGCTCCACAAATCACTTTTAGTCCACTCCATAAACTGTCTTGTTTAATCTTCACAAAAAACCTGTGGATTAAGAACAAATATGGATTCTGTTATGCAGATGAGAAATCTAAGCCTCATTGAGGTTAAATAATTCTCTCACTGAATGAGAAGGCTGGAATTTGAACCAGGTAGTTTAAACTGAGAGTTCATTCCATAGTCACTCTGCCATATGGTGTTCAGTAATTTTATTTTATTTATTTATTTTTTTTACAGGCAGAGTGGACAGTGAGAGAGAGAGACAGAGAGAAAGGTCTTCCTTTTTCTGTTGGTTCACCCCCTCAAATGGCCGCTAGGGCCGGCGCACCACGCTGATCCGAAGCCAGGAGCCAGGAGCCAGGTGCCTCTCTTGGTCTCCCACGCGGATGCAGGACCCAAGCACCTGGGCCATCCTCCACTGCACTCCCGGGCCACAGCAGAGAGCTGGACTGGAAGAGGGGCAACCGGGACAGAATCCGGCGCCCTGACCGGGACTAGAACCCGGGGTGCCGGCGCCGCAGGCGGAGGATTAGCCTAGTGAGCCGTGGCCAGATTGTTCAATAATTTGTAACATGTCCAAGATCAAATGCATTATTTTCCTCCTCTCCAACTACTTCATCATCCTTTGTCTTATATTTGAATATCTCACAGCTACTCCCTCCAACCACATCTAAGAAATCATGCTAGTTTTAAAAACTCTTTATCTTTTTCCTGATGTCCACACTTATGTATGCATATGTCTACTAAAATTTTCACCTTTGATAAATCCATATGTACCTCAAACTCACAATAATTTCTCACCAGTTTCTTAATCAGGTTTTTCATATTATGGATAATTACATTATTAGCCACTCATATAAAAACTAACCTGAAAGGCATCATAAATTCTTTGTGTTCCTTTGAGCATCTACCCACCACACTTATATACTCACAACATACAAACACACACTGCCCAATCAATCAAATTGCTGAGACCAGTTAATTCTTGCCTAAACTATTTCAAGTGATTATCTGCTTTCCTGACTGCATCTAATCTCATTGTATGGTTCACAATGTCTCAGTCTAACTTCTGTACTGCTGCCAGCCTGGTACTGTAGAACAAACATTTGCTTATTTTTTTCCTGCTTGCATTTTTATAATGGACTGTAAGATAAATTCTAAGCACTTTCTCAGAATCTGACACCTGTTTGCCACTCAGATTATTCTTCCAGTACTGTTCCCATTGCCTGGAGTATCTCTTCTCTCGAACTGCCACAAAAATCAAAACTTCAACGAAAATGGTGTTGCTTTCACAATGCTGTCCCCGACTCTTGAAGCCATGCTTAGATGCTACTTCAAGGTGTTTTCAGTTTTTCAGCACATCTCTATTTTATTGCAATATAAGGTTTGCTCACATATTTATCTTTACACCAGAATTGTGGGAAGCAAAATCACATATATTCATATTTTAAAGTTATAAATAATTTAAAATGTAGTAGAATCCATATCATTCAGAATTCAATAATGTCTATTATTTACATTGCTTTCATGAAGAGGATATCACTATTTAAAAATACTTCTAGTCATGTACATGCATTCATCCATCCATACATATAAGAGTACTTCAAAAAGTATATGGAAAGTGGAATTGAAAGGTACTTATTTTGGTGCAAAACAATTTGAAATTCATAAAAATTTTTAATGAAATGCATTTTCTGAGAATTCTCTAAAGTATCCTTGTATACTGCATATTTTCATTTGTCTTAGAATATTTGTGGTTTAATTTTAGTTTTTCCCAGCTGCTATCACAAGACCCACCATGTTCAAATAGTCATGAAATATTTGTGGAGTAAATGAATCATCCCCAATCTAACTTTGTTTTTTATGAACATCCTCAGCTACTGCTTTAAAAATCTTTCTTCTGAGTTATTCTAATGATCATGGTCTCATTAATCTGAATTTCTTCTATCTTGAGTTCACTTTGTTACAGCAATTATATTATAAAATGAAAAGCTTACCACATTATTGCCATATATATGAATCTATTGATGGCTTTCATTGTCTATGAAATAAAATGGAGTTTTTTACCACTCAGGGCTTTCACACTCATCCCAGTCTGCCTTTCAGACCCATCTTCGGTGACTTCTACTTCTACTCCCATCTTAGGTCAGGCACCTTTCTGGCCATACTGGGCCACTTTGAGCTCTTCAGAACAAGCCATGGAGTATGATCTTGCCTCTGCTCATGCTGATGCCTGACTGAAATATCCTGCCCCAGCCTTCTCCATCATGCAGATATTTGATCCATGCTGTAAAGATAAATCAGAAATTAAAACTCTTCTGACAAGCCTTCTGCAAACCTTGTCCCCATTTTCCAGCCAAATTGTTCTCTCTTGTGTTTCCAGAGTAGTTGTCCCCAGTAATGAAACCACAGTTTTGTAAAACCACGTATTTTCTGACCCCCATTCACAGAAGTTCAAATTCAGTATGACTGGGTTGGAGACAGGAACATGTCTTATTAGAATCTGACTACGTCCCGGCCTGCGCTGTGGCTCACTTGGCTAATCCTCTGTCTGCGGCGCTGGCACCCTGGGGGTTCTAGTCCCAGTTGGGGCACTGGATTCTGTCCCGGTCGGACTCTTCCAGTCCAGCTCTCTGCTGTGGCCTGGGAAGGCAGCAGAGGATGGCCCAAAGTGCTTGGGTTCCTGCACCAGCATGGGAGACCGGGAGGAAGTACCAGGAAGTATCCTGGATTTGGATCGACACAGCGCCGGCCGTAGCGGCCATTGGGGGAGTGAACCAACGGAAGAAGACCTTTCTCTCTGTCTTTCTCTCACTGTTGTAACTCTCTGTCTCTCTTACTGTCTAACTCTGCCTGGCAAAAAAATAAAAAAATACAAAAAAGAATCTGACTACATCCCAACCTAAACAATGCTTCTTAAGAGCCAGTCTGAACTCTGGGCAGCTGGCTCGTAAACATTCTCCCCTAAAATCTCACTCAGAATCATGCTAGAAATAACCAGAAGAACACAGTGAACCCATACTTTCAGGTGTTAGCAAAAGAAATCATTGTTTTCAATAGATTTTATGGGTATGAGTTCTTGGAAAGTGAAATCAGACTTTCTGTATTCAAACTGTTCAAAATAGAAACAGAAGAACGTTTCAAATTATTGTTTCAAATAAATCAACACAAAGGCACACAGTATTAGAAATAAACAAAAAGAAAGGAAAGGACATAAGGCCACTTACACTGACCTCTAAATTGCCTCTATAATATTGTACTCATGGAAATGAAGTGAGGTGAACAAACACAATGAGACTACTGATGAGAAAATACAATTTGTATCCAAGGAGTCGTGAAGGCCTTGGCTGACAGTCTTGGCTGCTTCAAATCATCAGAACCATTTTCCTAGAATGACATGACTGGCTCTAAACAAGTCATTCTGAACCAAATTCTTGAGATGTTCCTCATTGCAAAGATGGGCAACTCCTTTTGAAGTTTTCAGTTCAAAGCAACTCTACACAAAACCCACAGCTCCTCTCTTAAATACAATATGCACATTCAATGTCAAAGTACCCCAAGAAGAACAATGCCTTAATATTTGACTTTTAGAATCAAGATCATTAGAGACAAAAGAACTGTTAAAATATCTTCTAGATCATTATTCTTAGCCTATTTCACAACAATACACATGGAAAATGATATTTAATGGTCCAGTGGGGTGAATAGATGAGACTTCTACAGACTAAAAGGGCCTGATGGGATCTCCAGCTGCCCCAAGTGTGCTTGAGAGTCATAGAGATCCTAAATCCTAGAACAGGGGCCAGCACTGTGGCATAGCAGATAAGGCCACCACCTGCAGTGCAGGAATCCCATATGGGCGCTGGTTTGAGTCCCGGTTGCTCCACTTCTGATCCAGCTCTATGCTATAGCCTGGGAAAGCAGTGAAGATGGCCCAAGTTCGTGGGTCTCTGCACCCATGTGGGAGACCCGGAAGAAGCTTCTGGCTCCTGACTTCGGATCGGTGCAGCTCTGGCTGTTGCGGCCATTTGGGGAGTGAACCAGCAGATGGAAGACCTCTCTCTCACTCTCTCTCTCTGCCTCTGTGTCTCTGTAACTCTGCCTATCAAATAAATAAGCCTTTAAAATAAAAAAAGAAATCCTAGAACATCTGTAACACAAAATGCTTGAAAAGTACATTTTAGAGATGAGAAAAACTAAGCTCTAAAGGCTGACTTAGCATCTTAGAAGTTAACAAAGCAAGATCTAGTGCGGCATTTTCACAGGCCTGTGAACTGCGCGCCATTCAGAATTCATCAAATCTGACAATTGTTGGAGTCATTACAAGGGATCTGTAATCCATTGAGGCACTCAGAATTATCAATGGACTGAAAAAAAAAGATGATTTCTCTTGCAAAAGTCGAATCCATTTTTCAGTTATATTTAAATAAGGCAAACTGAAAAAATAAAAGAGAAATTCTTTAAAAGGTCACTTGTTGAAAAAAATGATAAATAAAACATTTAAAACTCTTTAAAATGAATGGAAAAAGCCACCAGGAGTGAAAGCAAGAGTGAAAGTCTAGGGAAATAGATGAAAAGTGAAACAGTGGGGTTCCCTGGCAGTACCTATGCATCTACAGTGTTAGAATTTTATATCCTCACAAAGCAATTCCATTAGTAACTATCCAGTTCAAGAAAGTCTATCCAATAGGAAAAGGATTCATTTAACATAAATAACACTTCATGATGGCGAGTACCAAGGAAGAAACTTGGCAATGGAGAAGAAAACACTCTTCTGAGGACTTGTAGCCACTTAAAGATCTACAGAGGCCAGTGCTATGGTGTAGTGGGTAAAGCCACTGCCTGCAGTGCTGGCATCCCATATGGGTGCTGGTTGGAGTCCTGGATGCTCCACTTCTAATCCAGCTCTCTGTTATGGCCTGGCAAAGCAGTGCAAGATGGCCCAAGTCCTTGGGCCTCTACACCAGTGTGGGAAGACCCAGAGGGAGCTCCTGGTTCCTGGCTTCAGATTGGCTCAGTTACAGCTGTTGTGGCCAGTTGTGGAGTGAACTAACAGATGGAAGGCCTCTCTCTCTCTCTCTCTCTCTCTCTCTCTGCCTCTACTTCTCTCTCTGTGTAACTCTGACTCTCAGATAAATAAATCTTTAAAAAACTTTACAAGGATTTAGGATCAAAATCTGCACTGTTAACATGGCAAGAAAATAATTATATAGATGTACATATATATCTGGACCCATCTTAAACTCAATCCAGATCTGTAATGTCCCCACAGTTGTGGCAGAAAGAAACACAAATCCTCCCTGGAGGAATGAACCCACAATCTGGGCATTAGAAAAGTCCACAAGATTGTGTTCTGTTGTGAATTAATGAAGAGACACACAACACTTGGGAAAACACATGTAAGCAGGTATCCCAGAAATCATCAACAATAGGAATTTGGATATTGGAAATATATTTGGATTTTTAAGGTAGAATTTATTTATATGAATAAGGAAAAGAAAGTTTAAAGGAGAGAGTTAGATTGGTGGCTAATCAGCCTGAGATTAGTAGAATTTGGGGGGAAAACCTAGAAACAAAATGTAGAATAATTAAAAGTAAAAACTCAGTGTAAGGATAAAACAACAGATAGATGCAAAGGAGAAGAAAATTAATTAATAAAATTAAAAATTCTTATATAAAGGTGAAATTACACAGAGCAAACCAATATCAATAAAAACATGGAAAATGTTTTAAAAACCTGAAGAAAGAAAGAAGGTCCAAAATATGTCTAATGAATTTCAGAAGGAGAACCAGACACATTTAACCAGAAGAAAGTAATATAACTATAATTAATATTGGACAAAATACAGTCATGTGCCACATGGTGACATATGGTCAACAAAGGGCTGCCTATACAATGGTGGTCCCATAGGGTTATATTGCCAAGTGTGTGTAAGCACACACCATGATGTCCATACAACAGCAAAATTGCCCAACAACACATTTCTCAGAAAGCATCTCCACCGTATGAATGCATGACGATTTTTTAAAGAAAAAAACCTACTACTGATAAAAAAAGAGAACCCTAACAAAAAAAGATAACCAAAAGGATATCACATTTATATATTTATATTAACACTGTGGACTCAAATACATATACATTAAAAGAACTATAAAAACAAATTGACCAATCCACCAGCACTGTGGGAAATTTCTAATACATCTATCTTAGTCATTTATACTTAAAGCAAATAGGAAAAACAATAATGATGTGAATAATTTGATCAATAAAGTCAGCAATTTTGATTTAATTAAAATATACATAGAAGCCTGAACCTAGTAATTGGAAAATATACATTTTCTACATAAAAACATTTATTAAAATTAACTGTCTTAAATTTTTTAAAAAGTTATTTATTTATTTGAGAGGCCAAGAGACAGAGAACTCCCATTTGCTGATTCACCCTGAAAGTGCCAACAATTATGAAGGCTGGATTAGGACCAAAGCTGGGAGCTGGCAATGCAATCCTGGTCTTCCAGATGGGTGGCAGTCACCCAATTACTTAAGCCATCATCCTGGCCCCCTAGGATCTAAATTTGCAGGAAGCTGGAGTCAGAAGCTGGAGATGGGTATGGAATCCAGGCACTCTAATACAGGATGCAGTCATCTTAACCCACCTGTTAAATATGAGACCAAATAAATGCCAATCCACATGTCTTAAATTTTTCAGAAAGTTAGTACCATACAAAACACACATTCTAACCGAAATATAATTACATTAGAAACTGTGGCAGGTACTCTGATTCTCCTCTTTGTCCCAAGCCTTTCCAGACCCCCTATATTTAGGAAACTTAAGTCTTGCTAATAAAGTTGGCAGAAGTGATACACATATTTTCAGGCCTAATAGAAGAACATCTGTGCAAGCTTCCATGATCTTCCTTCTTTTTCATCAAACATATAGGACTACTTGTTGAGAATGCTGGCCATCTAGAAGAGACGATTCTAGCTTTCTGTGTCATATAAAGAAACATTCATGTTGGATTTTGAATGCACAAGCAATAAACTTTCATTACGCTAGCCTTCTGAAATTTGGAACACAAATAATAAGAATAATTATCTAAATATAAACCCATCTGTTCACAAGTTTTTAAGCATAATTCTGGAGACTCAAGATTTAAGTGGAGAATATAATAAACATTTTTAAATACTAGAAATAAGTATTAAATAAACCCAAAGAAAGTTGGAAGAAGAAAATAATACATGAAAGATCAGGAAATTATAAAACAGAAGCAAATGCATAATAAGGAATCAACAAAAGAAAATGTTGGTATTTGAAAAAACAAATTAAGTTAAACAAATCTCTGACAAAGTTGATGAAAAGTGATAAAAGTGATAAAATAAAATCAATAATATTAAAGATGAAGTACTGCAGATATAACAGAAAAATTTTAAAAAGACTTATTTACTTATTTATTTGAAAAGCATAGCAACATGGCGGGAGGGGAGGGAGGGAAAGAGAGAGAGAGAGATCTGCTGATCCACTCCCCAGATGCCACAATAGCCAGCTCTGGGCCATGTCAAAGCCAGGAGGGAGGAATTCCATGCTAGTTTTCCACATGGGTGGCAGGGCTCAAATATTTGGGTCATCGTTGGCTGCCTTCCAGGCACATTAGCAGAAAACTGGAACAGAAGTGGAGCAGCTGGGACTAGAACCTGTACTTCAACATGGGATGAAGTGTCACAAACAACGACTCAACCTGCTGCACCACAACAGGAGTTCCAGAAACTTAAAAAATAATAATAGCATACTTTAAAAATTAAAAGGTAAGACAGACTTGCTGTCCTGTGTTCTAGACTACTTTGTCAGGGATATTTGTGCACAACCCTGGATTGTAGGGTATTTCTCTCTGGAGCAAAGGGAAGTCGTGCTGATTGTCCAGTGTAATGAAGACGGTATCTCTCTCTGGAGTAAAAAGCAGGCATATTTACCACTAAACAAAAGAGATGGGTACCCAAAGCTCTGGGTTTCTTTCCTATAATGGAATCCAGTACATCTGTTGGCACCTATCTGAGTCTGTCTGTGTCACCCCCAAGGAACTTGAGACCAGAATTGAATCTCTGGGGCTGACATCATGCGCAGCAGGTTGAGCTTCTGCCTATGACACTGGCTTCCCAAATGAGCAACATTTTGAGTCTAGGATTCTCCACTTCCAATCCAGCTCCCTGCTAATGTGCCTGGGAAGGCAGAACAGAAAATGGCCCAAGTTCCTGGGCCCCTGCCACCCATGTGAGAGACTTGGATGGAGATCCAGTCTCTTGGCAGGTCTCTCTCTCTCTCTCTCTCTCTCTCTCTCTCTCTCTCTAACTCTGCCTTTCAAATAAACATAAAGCTCACATGAGCCTCATGTTGTTTGCCAGACCTTAAGTAAATTCTTTTGTCTCTGACCCAGTTCATGTGTTTGGCTGGCATCTGTGAAACTGTTTCAAGTTAATCTGTGTGCTTCCCAAGTAGAGTAAAATCACAGCACCTTCACAATTCTTGGTCTTGACAAGATGACTCTCAAAAGTATACAGAAGAGTTTTCATGCCAAGACTTTCATAAAGAGGAAGAAAAAGGAGAATGTACTGCCCTTCCAGATACAGGATTATTATAAGGTTATAAAATGAAAAGAGTGTGATATATGATACAGAAATAGACTAATAGGCTCATGGAACATGATATATGTCATAGAAACAGACCTAAGCATGCATGGAAACTAATATATAACAGAGTTAAATTTATTTTTATGCATAATTTTCTTTTTTTAATGTATACTGTTAATATTTTTTTCTTTTTTTAAAAAAATTTTATTTCTTTATTTGAGAGGTAGAGACAGCGAGAGGGAGAGACAGAGAGGTCTCCCATCTGCTGGTTCACTCCCCGAAGGGCTGCAACAACTGGAGCTGAGCTGAGCTGAAGGCAGGAGCCAGAAGCTTCTTCTGGGTCTTCCACGTGGTGCAGGGGCCCAAACACCTGGGCCATCTTCCACTGCTTTCCCAGTCCATAGTAGATAGCTGAATCAGAAGAGGAGCAGCTGGGACTAGAACTGGTGCCCATATGGGATATTGGCGCTACAGGTAGAAGCCTAGTGCACTATGTCACAGCACAGGCCCCCAGATGTCAATTTTTAGGTCATTTGGGAGAGATATACTGCTCAATAATTGAACCTAGGAAAGTGTTATACATGTGTCTAAAATAAAATTGGATAACTACTTCATACCCTACAAAAAGTTATTTTTGATAAAATAGAGTATTAAAAAAAGGAAAAAGTAAATCTTTGTAAATTTTAGAAGAAAATAGAATACATTTATTACTTCAGGAAAGGCAGAAAAATCATGTCATAAAGTTAAATGTTGATATATTCAAACATATGAAAGGTTAAACTTTCGTTTAACCCAGCAATTTTAATAATACATAGTAAAACAAAATTCACAGCAAAACTGAAAAAGGTTATTTGCCTTATAATAGTTAATGAAAGATTCATAACCAGATTATTTAGCAGTTTCTGAAAAATGAAGATGAGACATGTAAGTAATCTCATAGAGAATTAGATATTTATGAACAGATATTTCACAGAAGGAAAATAAGGATGAATGTCCTATAAACATTGGGGAAGAGTATGATCTCACTGTGCTAATCAGAGAGATACAAATCAAACTGGAAGATACCATTTCATACCCACTTCATTGGTAACAAGTTAAAGTCTAACCTACTCGGCTAGTGAGAAAACAAGTTGGTAAAATCACCATAACCTACAAATATAACTCCTAGGTTTATTCTTTGCAAAAACGCCTGTCCAAGTACCCAAGAGACATGTACAAGAGTTGCTGTTGTTTGGCTATGGCTTGAGTGTGTCGCTCAGGGTTCACGTTCTGGAAGCTCGGTGTTCTGCGTGCCAGAGTCCAGGTGGTAGAACCTGTAAGAGGTGGAACCCTATGGGAGATGAGTAGGTCATGGCAGCACCTGCCTCAGATGGCAGCACCCGCCTTAGATGGGATAATGCAGTTGTTAGTAAACTGTCGTAAAAAGAGCAAACCTGGCTTTGAATACCTCTTGCTTCCTGTACTGCTGTGTGACTGTTGCCTTCCTCTTACAAGTGCCCCACCATGCTCCATACAGCATGCTGCCACGTAGCGAGGAGGCCTCCAGCAGAGACTGAACAGAGCGGGTGACAGATCTTGGACTTTCTGTTTCCAAAATGTGAGCTAAGTAAACCTCTTTTCATATTTTTAGTAATAAAATTGGGGAAATAAACTGTGGAAAGAGAAAGATGGCTCTAAGTACATAGATTATTTACTAAATAACTATTTTTTTCTTTTCTGTTATTGTTTAGTAAAATTGGGCAAATGGCAAACTCTTAAGAGAAATATTTTCATATTGTTGCTTTAGGGGCATAGCCAGATTTATGTGGGTCTTTCTTCACACAGAGGACAAGTTCAATTGCTGTAGTTTGTGGTAGGGGTGGCCACGTATAAGCAAAGACTTGGCCGTCAGGAGAAGAGTGTCTTATGCCTTACAAGTCTTCCTAACTTTGCTTTCTTAACTATTTCTCCTGGAACGACCTCCTCACTGCTAGCTGAGCAGGTCACCTTTTGGTGCAAGATGGCCAACATTGGCAGCATTTCTGCATGTGCAGTACAGTGCATACCCAGGGTGAAGAACTTGAGGGGGCAAGTTGAGCTGAAACTAGTTGATTAAGGCTACATCACTCCACAGCAAAGGTCTTTTCTTTCAAACTCATCTGCCTTGAGGAATGTCTTTCTGTTAGCAGCTGTATTTTCTTCACAATAGTTTCAGTAATCTTGCAATTATGAGACAGTGCATTCCTTTCTAGAACATAATCTGTACCCTTGATTTGCAAGAGATCAAAGGTAGAACTTATTTTCTTTTATATACTCCATTTGTCTATTGTCTGACCCAGAGTATATTGAGGAACTTTGTCCAGAGGGGTGGAGAGCTAGTATCTATGGGTTTTATATTTAGCTAATAGCTTTACAAGATGGTTCCAGAGGTTCATGGCTACTTTGTAAATTGTCTGCACAAAGGAAGTAGAATCTGTTACAGAATCCGCTAAGTTGGTTTTTCAGGACTTTTCTCTTTCCCATGCTAACAGTTTCAGTTCTAAACCATATTCATTTGTTTTTACAGCATATACTAACTGTCCATCCAGCATGCATAAGGCATTCCAGTGGGAGTAAGAGACATGTCTGACATAAGGAGTTTAAACTTAATGGGGAGATCTGGATTACCCAATAATAGTAGTATAAGGTTTGGATACTTATTATCACTAGAGACAGTGAAAAGAGCATATTTATAAAGCCAGACTAACGGGGTAGAGTCTTAGCAGAATTACTCATGAGCTATATAACCTAAGACAAGTTCCTTAGTGCTCTATGTCTCCATGTCCTTACCTGTACAATGGATAGGAAAAGAAATAATACTTACCTGGGCTGATGTGAGGAGGAAATGAGCTAACGTATATAGAACACCTAGAAAAGTCTACATATCATAACTGATATAGAAATGACAACTGCTAGAAGGAAAAAAGCAATATGATAGTAATGGTGGTGGTGATGGTGATGGTTCCCTCTTTATATGCACATCTCTCTGTACTTAGAGTCAATTGGGATCTCTATTTCCACAGTGTTCCCAGAACCCCAGTATTCTAGTCTATTCAATGGAGTGAATTTCAATTAAGAAATTATCAGAGTGAATTGAGGATTCTTTTTTACAACATATCTTCACTGATTAACTTATCCAATGGTAATCTATTTATAGTATACAGAAATTCCATACTTAGAGATCCCCTTACAAAAAAGTAGAGAAATAACCTTCTAATCCTTTTTTGAGCCAGCTTATCAGTGAGCTAGACCCTGCATAAAGTAATGGAAAATAAAGGGAAAGATATCAAGTATTAATAAAATTTTACAATGTTAATGGTATAAAAATGATGTGCACTAGGCAGAGAGTGAGGGACTAGGAGCTAAGAACTGCCAACACCCAAGTCATACATACTGCCCTAGTCCCATCACCATCCAGGCTGGCACACATTCTTCCTATCATGCAGCTAAGCCTCACTTTACATCATGCATTAAGCATCAGAATACTTTTTTTTTTGACAGGCAGAGTGGACAGTGAGAGAGAGAGACAGAGAGAAAGGTCTTCCTTTGCTGTTGGTTCACCCTCCAATGGCCGCTGCGGCCGGTGCACTGTGACCTGTGCACTGCGCTGATCCGAAGCCAGGAGTCAGGTGCTTTCTCCTGGTCTCCCATGTGGGTGCAGGGCCGAAGCACTTGGGCCATCCTCCACTGCACTCCCGGGCCACAGCAGAGATCTGGCCTGGAAGAGGGGCAACCGGGACAGAATCCGGGGCCCCAACCGGGACTAGAACCTGGTGTGCCGGTGCCGCAGGTGGAGGATTAGCCTAGTGAGCCACAGCGCCGGCCCAGAATACTTTCTTAGAGATCACTATCTGCATTGCAGCCCCATCCCTTATCCCACAAAAAGCAAATCCAAGTGGGTAGTGTTGTCCTGCAGGGGTAAAGCTCCTACCTGCATCACCAGCATCCCACATGGGTGCTGGTTCCTGTGCTGATTGCTCCATTTCTGATCCAGCTCTCTGCTAACCACTTGAGAAAGCATTGAAAGATGGCTCTAGTGCTTGGGACCCCTGATGCCCTGATGCCCATGTGGGAGACCGGGATGAAGCTTCTGGCTCCTGGCCTAGTCCTGGCCCTTGCGGTCAACTGGGGAGTGAACCAGCAGATGGAAAATCTCTCTCTCTCTCTCTCTCTCTCTCTCTCTCTCTCACTCTCCCTCTCTGTAACTGCGCCTTCCAAATAAATAAATTTTGCAGCTGGGGTGAGGGCGGGGTAGGGGGGTGACTCTAGCCTGAGTGGGGGCAATTCTCCCTCATGAAATTGCTTTCACTCAAGTCTAGAGTGTTTAAAATTCTTTCACCTTTCAATAAATCCTGTTTTTCTTCTTATCTGTATCTATATCTCCTGGTGGTATTCTTATATGTTGGAAGACAAGAACCTGGACTAAGTCTAGCAAGCGGTCTCTCCAAGCCCAGCCAGTCCCTACAACATAATTTGGGGCCAAGTTTAAGTAAAAAATAAAATTAAAAAGGAAAACAACACAAGAGAAAAAACAGAAAAGCATTAATTATTGAAAGTACAAATGCAGTATCTACTAGATAAATCAGATTCCTGTATAGATTCATAGATTTCATTTGTAAAATACCATTACAATCGATCCCTTGATATAACTGCTCTGGTTGATGACATGCTTTGATAAAAGCCAGGAATAGCATTTAGCCTCTGATCTTTGCTGCTTGTAGTCCTACAACGGCAACCTGGTTTGGCATGTAAACAAATTGAAAGCAGAATTTAGTACTTCTGGAACAAACAGCTATGTTTCAAACAATCACAGTGCCAAGCTTCCAGCCAATCATAGGTTGACAGCTGATCAGACCATGTCCACATAAGGCAAAATAAGCTATTATCAATTAACCTATGTCAATTTTTCTGCCTGTAAATGCTGCCTGCCCAGTTTAGTTCTCTGAATCTCTGGTGGTTCTGAGAGCTTCCTTATTTGGGAAACATTGCTTACTCAATCAAACTGTTAAATTTAATTTATCTGAAGCTTTTCTTTTAGCAGATGAACTGTTGCTATATTATTAGAAAAATTAAATTATCATTTTGAAATAAAACATTTTTTAACAAATACAACACTTAATTAACTCACTCAAATTCTTAGTAAAGAAGCTCCTATAACTAAGATATTCTGGAGAAAAGAAAATGCAGTTTCATTGCTTTGCCTGTAGGTATGCTAAGGCTTCTCTGTGTCCAGTCAGTTCCCTCTGATTCTTATGGAAACTGGTCCAAAATCTTTCTTTCCCCCTTCCCACCCCCATCCCCTGGCACTTCATTTCCAAAACCCAAGCCCACATTTACTTGTAAATCATACTCTTTCCTTCTGAGGTCCTCAGTGCAACTCAACTCCTTCCTTTCTGAGCTGACCTTTCTTTTTCCAGAAGAAAAACTTTGAGACTCTCTTTCTCCTTTTTAATGTGAATTAATGAACGCTGCCCAGCTTTTTTCAAATTTGGAGCCCTCCTCACTACCTTTCTCAGTCCAACAAAAGCACAGACCCAACAGCTACCCAAGGCTCAAAAAAGCTCCCATCTCTTCAGTAATTTGCAGTTAAAGGAAAAGTTGTGACTATGTAATCTGAAAACTTTTCTATTTATGCAACTCACATACTTTTACACAACTTACTCCCCCGTTGGATTATAAATTCCTCAAAAACCAAACTACATTTGACTCAGTTTTATCAATGTCTGCTATAAGAATGATCTAAAGAAGCCTTTTGAATGTTTACTGCTCTACCTTCTACGTGTATTTTGACATTTCACGTAGGAGGAGACTAAAGGGAGATTTGAGAGCAGAGGATCTAGGAGATCAGTCTTGAAGCAACACTGGCATAGCAAGCAGATTGCAATTCTGGAGTACTATGCACACAATTCATGCATCCATTCTTCCATTTCTTAAGAAAGTATTAAGTGCCAACTGTGTGTTAGCCACTTTGCTTGGTGCCAGGAAGACAGCAGAGAACAAAACAGGCAATATTCTGTGCTTTCAAGGGGTTGATCGCAATATGTTAGAGAGTGATACACATTATGGAGAAAGATAATTCAAGGAAGGATAGGAAGTTCTGGGGGAGCAAGTGTTGAGTTTTTTGAAGAGGAGTATCAAGGAATGCAGCACCAAGAAAGTGGTGTTGAAAAGAAGCCCTTGGGCCGGTGCCATGGCTCACTTGGTTGATCCTCTGCCTGCGGTGGCAGCATCCCATGTGGGCGCCGGGTTCTGGTCCCGGTTGCTCCTCTTCCAATCCAGCTCTCTGCTGTGGCCCGGGAGGGCAGTGAAGGATGGCCCAAGTGCTTGGGCCCCTGCACCCACGTGGGAGACTTCGGATCGGCGTAGCTCCAGCAGTGGCGGCCATTTGAGGGGTGAACCAACCGAGGGAGGACCTTTCTCTCCGTCTCTCTCTCTCACTGTCTAACTCTATCTGTCAAATAAATAAAAAGAAAAGAAAAGTAGCCCTTAAGGTGACTTGGGAGAGAGCCTTGCAGATATGGGGGTGAGGGGAACAAGGTGGGTGGAGTTTCAGGTGGAGGGAATAAACAAGGATATTTCAGAAAAGTAAAGAAGCCAGGGAGGTTACAGAAGCATTAGCAAGAGAGAAAAGAAGATGTGGCTTAAGTCAGGAGCCAGGAACTCCGTCTGAGTCTTGCATTTGGGTGGCAGGGCCTACACACTTGGGTCATCTTCCCCTGCTTTCCAAGGCACATTAGCAGGAAACTGAATCAGAAGCTCTGAAATGGGATGCCAGCCTCGCAAGTGGCAGCTTAACTTATTGTACCACAATGCAAACCATTACAAACGGAATATTCTGATATATTTTCACACTAAATTTCTTGACTTTACAGTCTTTTTGAGTTTTTTTTTAATGAACTTCAGTTGGGTCATGCTAAACTTGTACGTAGAGATGGAGTAGATTTTTTTGAAGGTGAGAAAAATGGTTAAAAAAAATCCTCTTTCGAAAGTATTTTGTGTCTGTAAAGGAAAAACCCAGGCTGGCTAGAATTGTGAAAGGAAATGTGATGAAGTTCTGAATAAATGCTGGGATGATGCAAGCAAAGGAAAAAAAATGATTTGCAAGTTTGCTTTGGCAACTTGTTTCTTAATATTCCTGTATATGAAGTTTTAATTTCTTTCCAGGTTCCCAGTTCTATTCTGTTAGCTTCTGTCCTTGATGAACTGGTGACTGAGATTTCCATATCCCTTCTTCTCTCCCCAGTTTCCCTTGTCTTAATTTAAGAACTGAGAAGACAATGTTTAAGTAAAAGAAATAAATTTGAAAGAAAAAAAAAGACAAGTAAAATCAGGGCTTCCCTATAAATGCAGTATTTTGAAGAGGAGGATTTGGTCCTTTTTGCTGCCAGTGGAGACAGTGCATGTGTTTGCACTGGTGTGGTACACAGGCCAGGAAAGCAAGGAGGACTGCCCAGCCAAGTGCACAGGCTTCCATCTGTTTATGTTAAGCATTTTAATAACCTTAGTATTTGCACAGCTGAAGGAAAGCAAAGCACCCTGAGAAAAGACACCATGAGGAACTCTAGAGGTTTGCGACCCAGAAAAACATGAGTTGGAAAAGAGCCACCAATACTATAAAGAAGCACCTCCGCCAAAATAAACCTAGTGGTAGGATGTTAAGTTCCAAAGGAAATCAATAAAGATCACATTGCAATAATTATTCGGACTGTTCTCAACTCTGCTTCTTTACTTTTCTCATCTAGATACAGAAATATTCAGAAAGGACTAAGAAAAATGAAGATTTCTGTACAAAACAGTGAAAAGGAAAAAGCCTTTGGATTATTAAACAGAACCAGTTTTTAATTTCATTTCCGTAATTTACAACTATGCAGCTTTGAGGACCAGAACCTCAGTTTCCTCATCTGTAGAACAGAACTAACAAGGCCTTGCAAAGAATAACTCCTCTGAATTAATTATTCCTGTGAACACTCTTGTTGCCCCAAGACCTTTAGTATAATGAGACCAGTGGCACTCACCTGTTTTTTTTTGTGCTGTTCCACTCGGGCCTGCAGTATGATCAATATGGCACTACTCATTACTATTCCACCCTGGCTATGGCCTGTTAAGGAGGTTAACTGTAGACTGGAACCTCTTCACTATAGAAAAATAGAAACTATAGAAGACAGGGCCAGTGCTGTAGCGCAGCGGGTGAAGCACTGTCCGCAGTGTCACCACTCCATATGGGCACAGGCTGGAGTTCTGGCTGCTCCACTTCCAATCCAGCTCCCTGCTGATGTGCCTGGGAAAGCAATCAAAGACATTTCAAGACCTTGGGCCCCTGCATCCATGTGGGAGACCAGGAAGAAGCTCCTGGCTCCTGGCTTTGGCCTGGCCCATCCCTGGCTATTGTGGTCATTTGTGGAGTTAACTGCCAGATGGAAGATCTCTGTCTCTGTCTCTCCTTCTCTCTCTGTAACTCTGCCTTTCAAACAAATAAATAAATCTTAAAAAAAAAAGAAAGAAAGAAAAGAAAACTATGGAAGACACAGCAAGCCAATTAGGCATCAAGGAGAAAGACTAAGACATTAGGCACAAACTAAAGCCCATGCTTCCATCAGCAGCCTCACCAGAAGTGCGTTGTTTACACCACATTTGTTTTCCTTTTAAGCAGATTCTTTCTTCCCAAAGTTAGCATGGTAACTGTACTTTCAGACCCATCACTTAACACTGGTCTGGCAGCTGTCCTGCTTGGGTTATGTGTGCATCAATCCAGAATTGAGGCTCAATAACAGTGATGTGTTGTCTGCCCACCTAGCAAACAGTCAGTTCCCACATCCTACTTCCTCTCAATCCTGTCCTAATCTCTAACTGCCCACAGTCAACTAAATAGACTAAATGGGGCAAGGAGAAACAGAATTTAACAATAAGGGCTCAGTGAGGGAGAGCAAGCAATGCAGACTTTGTTTACCAGTTGGCTAAAGTGCTCATGTTTACTACTGGCTGGATAAAGTTGCCTTTCACAGGTCTTCATGGTGCAGATTTTAGTTAGTAGTAATATGGCAGAAAAAGTGACCTTACTTAATCTTTCCCCTCTTTTTAGAAAATGGTGAAGTAGTTGGAAATGCAACTGTGATGTCGTAGCAGCAGAAACAGTTTGGTTACAAGGATATTGAAAAATCTCTCACAAAAATCCTTCCTAAGACACAAAATTCTACCATTCGAATCTCATTATTTGGCTTATAAGCAAAGATCTTTTGTCTTTAGCACCAATTAGTTTAAACCATTTAAGACCTTGAGAGAAAGACAAAGTATTATTCTGCTTAAATTGGAGTTAGGAATATGCCCCAAGGACAGGCAGAATTAGAAGGACAAGGGCTGATTCTGAGTCCTTGGAGGTAGGAGATAGCCTTTCCAGCTTTTAGTGGGAGGGGAGGTGGAGGGGAATGTCCCAGCACACAGGAATGGGAGGGTGGGACTGAGAACACAAGGGAGACATCTTTGGGGGAAGATTTAATGTGTTGTCTAGTACCAGATCTTTGTACAGGTGAAATAGAAACACACTAACTGTGACTTGACTTAAAGCTAAAAGGCATTGGCTTCCTGAATAGAGCATCTGAATAATAACTATTAAAGGTCAGTTTAAATTTCAGCACTTGTGTTAAGAAGCAGGTTGATAGCATGTACCATCTTTTTTTTTTTTTTTTTTTTTTGACAGGCAGAGTGGACAGTGAGAGAGAGAGACACAGAGAGAAAGGTCTTCCTTTGCCGTTGGTTCACCCTCCAATGGCCGCCGCGGTCTCTGTGGCCGGCGCACCGCGCTGATCCGATGGCAGGAGCCAGGTACTTCTCCTGGTCTCCCATGGAGTGCAGGGCCCAAGCACTTGGGCCATCCTCCACTGCACTCCCTGGCCACAGCAGAGAGCTGGGCTGGAAGAGGGGCAACCGGGACAGAATCCAGCGCCCCAACCAGGACTAGAACCCGGTGTACCGGTGCCGCAAGGCAGAGGATTAGCCTAGTGAGCCGCGGCACTGGCCGCATGTACCATCTTAAAACTGCAATGCTAATGATTTGTTGTTCTTATTTTCCAGAACAAATAATAATTTAGAAACCAGAAAGTTTATATGCATAAATGAGCTTAAAAAAATAAGGCCACACAATTTTAAATTCAATAGGTGTGAAAAAATAACAAAAGCAAGTAAGATACTATATTTTATAAGACCTTAAAATATCTACTGTCATTTTGAAAACCAAAATTAACATAACAATTATTGTTTTCTGGGGATAGTGTTGTACATAATACAAAGTTAGAAACATGAAGATGATCAAATTGGAAATCTGGAGCTTTTAAAATCTATTTTTATTTTTTACTAAATAATGTAACTGATTGTTCTAAGGGTTTAAATCCTTTCATATTGCAGACAAATAAAGGCAGACATAATAATGGTAAAAGGAAAAATAAACATTGGTTATACTTTTACTAAGTATAAGGAATTCCTAAAATTGCTGTATGTAAAGTGACCATGGCTCCATGTGATAGATAACTGTAATCTCTGTTTTGCCAATGCAAAAATCACAGTGGGGCCAACATTGTGGTGCAGTGTGTTAAGCTGCTTCCTGCAACACCAGCAACTCATGTGGGTGCCAGTTCAAGCCCCAGTTGTTCCACTATCAATCCAGCTCTCTGCTAATGGGCCTGGGAAAGCAGCAGAGGATGGCCCATGTAATTGGGCCTATGCATCCACATGGGAGAGCTTGAAGAAGCACCTGGCTCCTGGCTTCGGATTGGAGCAGCGCCAGCTGTAGCAGCCATTTGGGGAGTGAACCAATGGAAGGAAGACCTTTTTCTCTGTCTCTTTCTCACTGTCTATAACTCCACCTGTCAAATAAATAAATAAATAAATAAATAAAATCAACTTGAAGTCAATGGCTTCGGCTACATGGTTTTTCCTTGGTATATACTTAAACATTTCATGTAAATGTTTGCTTAGAAGCAATTGCAATAGGTTAGCTTAAACCTACTATCTACAACCTTAAAGTTTTAATCTCATGATCAGGTACTGAAATGTATAATCCATTTCAATCTCATACAATACTACTTCTCCTCTAAATGACCACCACTTTCTTATATTCCACTGATTGTTCATTTATTACAGTCCCATTTCCCAACAGCTGTTTAACATTGTAGGAAGAGGGCTCAAAAATCATGCCAAATCTTTAATACACTACAATTATTTTCCAAATCACTCATTAATTAAATAAATATTGAGAGACCAGCACTGTGGTGTAGTGGGTAAAGCTGCTGACTGCAGTGACAGCATCCCATATGGGTGCCAGTTTGAGTTCTGGCTGCTCTTTCTTTCTTTCTTTCTTTCTTTCTTTCTTTCTTTCTTTCTTTCTTTCTTTCTTTCTTTCTTTCTTTCTTTTTTTCACAGGCAGAGTGGACAGTGAGAGAGAGAGACAGAGAAAGGTCTTCCTTTTAACTGTTGGTTCACCCCTCAATGGCCGCTGCGGCCGGTGTGCTACGGCCGGCGCACCACACTGATCTGAAGCCAGGTGCCAGGTGCTTCTGCTGGTCTCCCATGCGGGTGCAGGGGCCCAAGCACTTGGGCCATCCTCCACTGCACTCCTGGGCCACAGCAGAGAGCTGGACTGGAAGAGAAGCAGCCGGGACAGAATTCGGTGCCCCAACCAGGACTAGAACCCAGGGTGCTGGCACCTCAGGCAGAGGATTAGCCTATTGAGCCGCGGCGCCGGCCTCCATTGAACTTTAATTTTAACTAGAAAAAAAAAAAAAAAGCACAGTAGAGAACTAAAGAGTGGCAGTGTGTGACTTTTTTTTAAACAGAGTGATGGGAGAAGAACTTTGTGAGGAGTGGTGTCTGAGTGGAGTCATGAATGCATGAAGGAGTAAGCCATCTGGGGAGGGGAAGTCATATTCCAAAAGTGAGGAATGGTAAAAGGGAAATCCCAAAGATGGGTCATGCTTCTGTGCTTATAGACCAGCAAGGAGGACAGCACAGCTTACCTTTCAAATCTTGTATCCTGTCACTCCCCCAGATAGAAATCCTGATGCCCAGACATTCTAGAGATGGGTAACTGCCTGTGAGTGTCAGTTCCAGTCCCAGCTGCTCCACCTCAGATCCAGCCCTCTGCTAATGCACCTGGGAAAGCAGTGGAAGATTGAGTTCTTGGGCCTCTGCCACCCATGTGGGAAACCTGATGGAGTTTCAGACCCCAGGTTTCATCCTGGGTCAGCCCCAGTTATTGCAGCCATTTGGGAAGTGAGCCAGAAGACTGAAGATCTCTCTCCCTCTCTCTTTACCTCGACCTTTCAAATAAACAATAAAATAAACCTTTCAAAAAACAAAAACAAAACAAAAAGCAAAAGAACCCTATCTAGTCATGAATCCAAGCTTTTCTATAGTTTCATGGCTCAAATTACTAAGCTCTATTTCAAAATCTCCGCCACTTTACCATTCAAAGATCATCTTTTTTTTTTTTTAAAAAAAAGGATTATATTTATATATTTAAGAGGTAGAGTTACAGACAGTGAGAGGGAGAGATAGAGAGAAAGGTCTTCCTTCCATTGGTTCACTCCCCAAATGGCTGCAACAGCCAGAGCTGCACTGATCCAAAGCAAGGAGCCAGGTGTCTCTTCCTGGTCCTCCCATGTGGGTGCAGGGGCCCAGGCACTCAGGCCATCCTCCACTGCCTTCCCCAGGCCACAGCAGAGAGCTGGACTGGAAGAGGAGCAGCCAGGACTAAAAGCAGCACCCATATGAGATGCTGGCACTGTAGGCAGAGGATTAACTTACTCTGCCAGGGTACTGACTCTGATCACCTACTTTTTTAGAAAGATTTATTTATTTACTTGAAAGGCAGAGTTAAAGAGAGAGAGAGAGAAAGAGAGAGAGAGAGAGAGAGAGAGAGAGAGAGAGAGAGAGAAAGGTCTTCCATCTGCTGGTTTACTCCCCAAATGACCACAATGACCAGAATTGGACCAATCCAAAGCCAGGAGCCAGGACCCTGGGAACCAAGAGCTTCTTTTGGGTCTCTCATGCGGGTGCAAGGGCCCAAGCACTTGGGGCATCTTTTACTGCTTTTCCAGGCTATAGCAGAGAGCTGGATTGGAAGTGGAGCAGTCAGAACTCGAACTGGCGCCCAAATGTGATGCCCACACTGCAGGTGGCAGCTTTACCCACTATGCCACACCTGAGCCAGCCTCAGGTCACCTATTTTTCTGAACCTTGTCTAAATTCCAATACAGGCTTAAGAGCTGGCTCTGTTGATCAACTTCACATTGCTTTCTTTCTTGTTTAATCTCCACTGATATTAACCATACTGCTCATTTTAATTATGATTAATCCAACATTCTGTTCTAAATCATGTATATGTCTCTTGTCACTTCAGCTAAGATGGATCAGAACTACATCTTTAAAAATGTTTTAAAGTCCCTCTTTATTATTATCTCTTCAAACAGAAGGTATTCAGTAAAAGCTTTCTGGGTGTCCAAAGAATGAACATTTCATGCAACCATCTCACAAACTAGAAACACAATGTAGAGAACCTAATCTTTCCCTGTTCCTCCCTTTCGCCAGGAAGATATGAGTAGCTAAAGTATTTGGTGCTATATATAGTCAGTTGATGTCAGCTGGATGCCAGTCTCTTCAGAAAGGCTCAGTCCCCAGTTTGAGGCAGAGCTAGGGACCATGCTGTCCCAGGTTCAAGGATAAAAACCATTGGGCCCAAGTGCCATCCATAGTCCATCTGCAGAGTCCTCTTCCACAGCTGGGATTCATCCTTGCTGAAAAGCGCAGTTTAAAAGCAAGGTGAGTACACTGTTTCCTAAAAGGTTTTATTGGTCAGTTGTGCAAGGAGATTCAGAATTGTGACTCACAAATGGGCGTTCTTTGCTCTAAAGGACAGCTGTTGATGCCAATATTAAACTGCCACCACCAGAGAGTTCTGGTTTAATGTGCTGTCTCCTTCATTCCTGCAGTTTGCTGGAATTGATGTGTTGTGATGCTGGTACAAACGAAGGCCAGTAAGGAAACAATGACAGATTAAAATAAACCATGGAAAAGAGAAAGGGAGGAGATAGGAGGCCAGCTCTTTCATTGTTCTTCATTGCCTGGTGATCATTGTACTCATGTACAACTAAGACTGGGCCTAACTGTATCATCCTGTGTTCACTGCTATATGGTCTGTCACCATCCAAGGAATGTATATGTAGGTCTCTCAGTGGGAAACAATAACGGATTCTTAATAAAGAACAAAAATATTCTCTTTCAGAAGGACGATGATACAGCACTTCAAATGAGTTTATGTTGCCTCAATAATGTCCTTTGTTTCCCACAGGGAACAGAACACCATGCTATCACACAGCACTTTGGTGAAGCAGCGGAAACAGCAAGCATCTGCCATCATGAAGGAGATCCATGGAAATGGTATTAATACAAATCTCTCGTAGAGTTGAAGTAGCTCCTTCCTGAAGCTATGTAATGTTCTAGAGTTTACTGCCTTGAAATTTTTGCCTTTCTGTCCACAACAAACTTGGGGCTCTGGGAGTATAGCAAGCCTATGGTAACTGAGCCTTTTGTAGTCATCCTTTCTCATTTGAAAGCTATTTTCAGATGTGCAACTGCTGTAAAAGGAATGAAGAAATCTGACAACTGATGTACATTCTACTTGGCTTGCCTTTCACATTATAAGCTATTAGCTCTCTCTTTTATTTGGGGGAGGGGGAACAGATCTCATACCCTCTTGTCTTCACTGTCTATCCCACATGGTCTACCTAGATTTATTTTACCTTGTATTGCATAAGCCACTCAAAATACATTCTATAGCTCTTTTTGAAAGCAAAAGTTATTGGTTAGGTTGGAATTTATGTGCATTGCTTATTTGCTTAACCCTGAAACCAGTCCCCATATTTAATAACTGATTTTATAAGGTATTTTTGTGTGCAAAACTACTTTCAATTATAATTTTTGAGAAAATGAAGTATTGGCTCAAAAAATTTTAATATGTATTAGATGCAAGGTAGTATTCCACTGTGTTCTTTTTAAAAAAATTCTAGCAAGTTAAGTCTAGAAAGCAACGCTTTATACCTTGCATTTTGGTTGTTATAAAGGAAATTCAATTTTGTTTATAAAAAATGGAAAGCATCAATTTGAAAAGTTGAGAAGTAAAATATCTAAATCCTTTTAAGGATATATTTTGGCCACTACAGGCATATTTGTGAAATTCCAGAGAGCCTCCTTATTTCTCTCTATTGACAAGGAATGTGGCCTTTCACCATAACCACTTTGGGAGGCAGAGGCATGAAACCTGGTGGGGGCAGCTGGAAATAGAATTAAGCTATGTGTTTTCATGTTGCAGCTCCCACAAAGCAAGCTCAGTGGATCCGATCAAAGACTTTCGGATGCTTCCCACTCCCACTTCTCTAAAGGGTCCTGTTGTTCAGTTTTGTTTTCTAGTTTTCACACTATATAATTATTATATTGTGCTAAATTTGGTTCCCATGTTTTAATACATTAGTTTGTAATAAAATGAGAACATTTTTGAGTAAGATACTGGAAATGAGTTGTACCAATCCAAAGTTCCAAAATTCATGCTTCTATTAAATGCTTATGCATCTTTGTATTTCCTGTTTTAGGTAGTTTACTCGAAATTGCAAGTTTTCCTGATCAACAAGGCAAAAATTTGATAATCACTTGAATTTGAGACTAAATTGTGTACCTTAAAACTAGACTGTGAATGGGTCATCATTTTCTAATTGCATTATAATCAAATTAAACAATCTATTTAGTGTATTCCCAGTCTAAATCATATGTTGAATTCTACTGCACATTAGCACTGACACAGACCGTTGAGGACAAGTGTGTATTTTTCTTTTTTATAAACATCACTGTTGTGATATTTTATGAAACATAGAAAAAGTAAAATTTCATCCCAAGAGGAGAAAACTACTGTCTCACCACCAGTAAACAATAGCCATGTAAAGTCAGCCGGAGCCCTCCCTGCCATCATTGGGACAAGTCCAGCCCCTTGAAGAGGAGTCACATGTTCTGCCTTTGTTTGGATGTCAAGCATTCCAGATAACACAGGCATAATCAGACTGTTTCTTAACCACCTCAGATTAAACAGCTGCAGTACCATATGAAACAGCTCAAATATTTAATTTTCCTTTCTTATTTCCTCCAACACCCTAAATGAAAGTTGATTTTAAACTGCATGATGTTTAGATATCTGAAGCTAGGGAAGAATCACTTTTTCTAAGGATACAGAAATCAGACACGGACTTCAGAGGAATCTTTCTATGAAAATAATCCTCCAGGGGCCGGCGCCATGGCTCACTTGGTTAATCCTTCACCTGCAGCGCCGGCATCCCATATGGGCGCCGGGTTCTAGTCCCGGTTGCTCTTCTTCCAGTCCAGCTCTCTGCTGTGGCCCGGGAGGGCAGTGGAGGATGGCCCTAGTGCTTGGGCCCCTATGCCCGCATGGGAGACTAGGAGGAAGCACCTGGATCCTGGCTTCGGATCGGTGCAGCTCCGGCCATTGGGGCCATTTGAGGAGTGAACCAATGGAAGGAAGACCTTTCTCTCTGTCTCTCTCTCTCTCACTGTCTATAACTCTACCTGTCAAATAAAAAAAATTTAAAAAATAAAGAAAATAATCCTCCAAACTTTCAAACATTTCACAGTAGTCAAAATCTGGATATTTTAAGATAATGCATGCAACTATTTTGATCTTAATTATAAGACCAAATGCACCAAATTTGGAATGGATAAGCCTTTATGAAAAGAAGGATGTTTGCAAACCAATATGCTGCCTCCTTCTCTATTGGCATCAGGATTTTTCCTTCAGTATTGTATTCATTTATTTTTTATTATCACTTTCTTAAAACACCTAGCCTGGAGAAGGAAATGTGGCAATGAATTGGCTAACCCAGTTGTCCTCTAAACCTGAAGTGGAAATTCAGTTCAGTTCTTGTAGGGAGAGAGACTGCAGCTGGCGCATCTTTGAGTACTTAAGGTGATTCAGTAGGAACATACAAGAACAAAGATGGAGGATTTACATCCAGCTTGTTCATCAGAAGGAGAAGCAACCTCAAAGAATTACTGCAAAACCCATTCATATAGACTACAGTGTTAACTAGATGGGCTGAATTTTAGAAAGGTAGGTAATTCCCACCTTCTACTAATAACATCCCAAATGATGGCTCTTGTGAATCCATTATGACGTAGTGTCAAATTAAGTACCAAAAACAAATATACTACACTCCTACCAAAGAACTGATACAAAGGATCCGCCCACACCAAGGCCATCTACGCTCAGATTGACCTCCCTCGTTGTAATATGACCTTCCTCCTTGTCATGGCATCATCCTAATCACATTGGCATCATTGTACTGGCAGTATGAGAACAGATGGCGAAGTTGTCTGAGGTCATTGTTGTGAAACAAACCTCTGTGCTTTCTAAAAAATATTCCAGCCATGATTGCTACCATCTAGCAATGCCTATTGGAAAAGAAAGACAAAAACACTGCCATTATCCGTGCATGAGTTACTTGTGGACAAGAAAAGTAACCTGTAATAGGCTCCTGACCACAACCCTGTGCAATTTATCTCTGGATCTGCACCTGCTTCCCAGTACTAATCATGTTCCTCTCTCACTCTGTAACTCATTTAAAAACTTGTGGACTGAAGAGAGAGAGAGACAGGGAGGGATAGAAGGGTAGGAAGTAATACACAAATTGATAGAGGCAGAGAAGGGGAATCAAAATGGAAAAAGGAGAGTCACTCTGGAGCAACTGGCATTTGTTTAGAAATGATAGTGGCAAGGAATTGCCAGGAAAGCAACCATACCAATTGGGAGGATGATGTTGCCTGAATTTTTGCACAGATCTTTTGTGACAGTTCAGAATAAGAGCCTCACAAATGGGGAAGACCACAGTCCCACATAAGACTGCTTCTGTCACCGTTCACTTTCCTCATCTGGGCTCAGGGAGGGCTTTTTTTGTTGTTGTTGTTATGTTTTTGTTTGCTTTTTTCTCCTCATGACGGGCAAACAGCTCATGCACAGCAGAGCACTGGGCAGATTATTTTTGTAACTTCAGGAAGGGACTTAAGCTTTTGTGGTCTGAAAACAGGAAGGCCAGGTTTTAAATGGAGTGCTGTTTTGATAGAACACCAGGAACCCTGGGTTCCAGACTAGACATCAAATTTCTCATCGGTAAATGAGGAAGGGTGGATTTGCCTAGGTATTTCATTTTATGATTCTATGAGCAATGTGCTGAATTCAAACTTCAGTGTTTTTGACTTTCTCTACCAGTAACAAAGGAAATGATAGCAGTGAGAGAAACTACATGTACCTTTTGCTAAAGCACAGAGTCCAGAATTTCAGGTGAAAGATTCTAGATCCCTTTTACTTTTATGAGTATACCTTAAATTCTAATTTTTCAAATCTGACAGGAAGTTCTTAATTAAATCATATAAGATATTAAAGGTTTTTGGGAAAAAGAATTCAACTTAATGGTTCAGTGTACAAGTTTGTTAGCTTTCTTTTGTTTAACTTTTCACAGTAGCAGTCTGATAAAGCCAAGAAAAACCAGAGCTAGGAAGGTTTGCATGTTTTACTTTGAAAACTGATAAGCAGCCGTATTTTGTGAATTCATAAATTTTCTGAGCATCTAACCTCTGACAAGGCGTCCCAGGAACTGCTACCTGAGAGCTAGGTACTAGTAAAACCATGTTTTACACCGAAGCTGAAATTGCAGAGTCTAATGCTGGCCACAATATTTGATCCTAGTTTTCTTTCATGTCTTTTCACTCCAATATGCTCTGGGTATACATTCTTTGAACAATACTAGATTATTATGTTTGTGTAATTCAATGTTAGTCATCTCATTTCTTAAATATTTATAGATTTACACAGAACTTAAATGATAATATTTTCATTAATGATAAATTTGTGAAAACTGTAAAACAGTCTTAGAATTAAAATTGAGGCAAAGATACATGAAATAGCAAAGTGAATAATCCCAGATTGGTTTAAAAATGATTTTTCATGTAATGATAATTATCAATAAAGTTTTTTAAGCAACTGGAGTCTTTTCAGGCATTATTCGTAATTATAGTGTAGACTATGATCTTTCATGTTATATGTAATATATGTAACATTACATAATAATATATTTTATATAGACTACTATTCAATCCACATAGGCTAACTGTAATCAGATAGATGAGCCCTGTGCAAAGGCATGGAAAATCTCTTTGCCTTCATAAGGCTTTAAACTAAATCAATAAACCCACCCTGAAGCAAATAAGCTTCAGTCAGGTCCCCTCCTGTGGTTTGCCCTTTATATCAGAACTGCGGTTTTTAGTCAATCCTGGGGAAATAGTTTTAAAACCTCTGTATCTTTATAAACTATGCGTTGGATTCACTGATCTAATTGAAGTTCTGCATCACTATAAATGACAGCAACAGGAAAGTATGCCTTGCAATATTATTTTCAATAGATGATCTAATGCTACAAAGACAACCTTCTAAGCCATGAGAGCAAGGATACCCTGAATAAGACAGATCATTTATCAGGCAGCAAGATTAAACACACTATTAAGACCCTGTGCAGGGGTTTGCAAAACAGGACAGGGAACAGCTGAACTTGGAATCAGTGTTCAGTTGACAGCATTCCTCACTCTGAAAGTCTGAGTAATGAGAGGGATCATAGGTTAGATTCCCCAACTCACAAATGGTCCTGGAATTCCTGTTCCAGTGACATCACAATTTTAACTATTAGAAGGGAAGGGAAGGAAACCTTGAATAATTTAGCTTACATCTTTCATTATTTGTTTATGCAAAGTATATTGATTTAACATATTCCTGATGCTGATAGATGTGGACAGTAGTACTTATGTAAATATTTAACAAAGTGTTCTCCAATGGGAGGAAAATGCCTTGATTAGTTGAGTTTGCTGATTTCTGTGGTATAAATGCTTCCGCCATGCCTCCCATCATGGTGGCACTAAATGCAGAGTTGGGAAGAGATGAACGGTAGTACGACATCACATGGTATTTCCCCCCCACAGATACAATAGATACAAATAACCTCAGAAGCATAGATGGTAACAAGAAGTATTAAAAGAATTATAAACTTACACTTTGGAGTATTTACAGCTTTGTTTTTAATATACTTTATATAATGTGTAAGTTTATATATTTTAATAATGTGTGATCACTAAGTTTAATTATTGGCTTACAGAATTCCTGAAAATTTATCCGTTGACTCCTGTGAACCAGTATAAACTGGCTCCAGCACAAAACTAGACTTATTATCCATTGCTTCTGGTTATAGACATCTAAAATACCTTCAGACAATAATTTAAAGCCAATTCACCATTGTCTATCACCTATGAAGTAGAAGGGACAAACCTAAGTATAAAGAAGATGAATTGAAATAGAAAGAATAAGAAAAGAGGTTCAGTGTTGGCCAATTATTTTGTGTGCCTGCCCCTCTTTTCCATTTTTGTCTTTTAGTTCTTCTCTCTGGTGGAATACATGTGCTAGTAACAATGGTTTGTGCCAGCTGATTCTGTCTTTGTGTGCCCAGGCCATTGAGGACAGGTTAAGTTCCCCATGGCTGTTGTGGCACATCTACTCCTGCTGGCAGTTTGAGTAGTGATGGCTGTAGTGTCTCTACTAAACCCATTTGAGACTGTGACAAGGGGTACATCCACATTTATTCCTCTGCTATCTTCTCTCTTTCCTTTCTGATCCCCCAGGCAATGGGCTTCTAGGTCAGCATTCCTCACCCTTCCCTGTGACACCAATCTTAATATACTTTTGGAACTAACGTCAGTGAAAAGACCTAGAGAGAATAACTATATCAATTAGTGTGCTTTTAGTTGCAAATAACAGGAAATCAGAAAACAACTAGCTTAAACAGTAAAGGAAATTTATTTGCTCTCCTATTGGAAAAGTTCAGAGGTGACCAGAGGTTTGATCCAATGGCTCAAGCTTGCCACCAAGGATATTGTTCCTTTTTCTGTCTCTACTCTGATTTCCTTGGGGTAATCTCCATCCCAAGGCTGGCTCTGTCATTCCACTAAGTACTTGCCAACAGTTTCCCAGGCAATACACCTCCTGTTTATATCCATCAGGAAATGAGGATCTTTGGCACAATATTTGCATATCAAGTCCCGATATCCACACTCAGTGGCCTAGTCAGTTCACCTGTCTGTTCCTGGGTCAATCACAAAGGTGATTATTCCCCATCATACATATTCTACATCTATTGTAAATCTCAAGAGCCAGAGTGGGGCTGCATTGTGGCACAGTGGGTAAAGCTGCTGCCTGTGACACCAGCATCCCATATGGTTTCTGGTTTTTGTCTTGGCTGCTGGACTTCTGATCCAACTCCATACTAATGGCTTGAGAAAAGCAGCAGAAGATGGCCCAAGTACTTGGGGCCCTGCCACTTGCATGGGAGACCCAGATGAAGCTCTTGACTCCTGGCTTCAGCTTGGGCCAACCCTGGCCATTGTGGCCAACTGGGGAGTAAACCAGCAAAGGGAAGATTCCACCCCACTCTTTCAAATGCATAAATAAATCTTAAAAAACAAAAGAGCCAGAGTGATGAAATTCGCTTAGGTCACATGGTTATTTCAGGAATGTTAGTGGAGTCACTGATATTGGGTCTGTTAGAAAGAAGATGAAAGCATGTTTTCAAATTGTGTTTTGGCATCTCCAAATTAAACTTATTCTATAACTTGACATTTAGAATTTACAGAAATCAACACGATATGTTATTCCTGCTTTCTAGTCCTTCTATTTTTACTTAACTGTTTATGATGACTCACATTGCTCCTACTGATAGCAGAAAGAAGGAAGAGAAGAAAAGAAATGATGTTCCTGATCTTGTCCCTTGTTGAAAACTTTTGTTAACTTAATTACAAGAAGATAGATTCCAATGCTATGAAGTCTGTTATTCTGCATTATCTAATAAGAGCCTGCTTTGGAGTCTTTCCTATTTCTTGAAAGTATCCCATTAGAAAGGTTTTTCAGGAAAAAAAAAAAAGCTAAATTTTTAAAAAGCATTATTTGGGGCTTGGTGTGTAGTGCAGCAGTTAAGATTTTACTGATGGGCCCAGAACTGTGGCGTAGCAGGCTAAGCCCCCTCCTGCGATGCCGGCCCTTCAATTGGGCACTGGTTCATATCCCAGCGCTCCTCTTCCAGTATAGCTCCCCCTTCCAATCTAGCTCCCTGCTAATGTCCTGGGAAGGCAGTGGAATATGGCCCATGTGGGAGAACTGGAGGGAGCTCCAGTCTCCTGGCTTTGGCCTGGCCCAGCCTTAGCAGTTGCAGCCATCTGGGGGAATGAACCAGTGGATGGAAGGTCTCTCTCTCTCTCTCTCTGTCTCTCCCTCTCACTCTCTCTCTGTAACTCTGACTTTCAAATAAAATCTTAAAAAAAAAAAAAAAAAAGATATCACTGATGACACCTGTATCCCATATTAGAATGCTTGGATGAAAGTCCCAGCTCTGCTTCTAATTCTAGCTTCCTGCCAATGAGTACCCTAGGAAATAGCTGGTAATGATTCGAGTAGTTGGGTCCCTGCTGCCCATGTGAGAGACTCAAACTGAGGACCTAGATTCTGGCTTAGGCCTTCCCCAGCCCAGCTGTAGCCATCATTTAGGGAGTGAATCAGAGGATGGAGGACCCATCTCAGTCTCTCTCTCTCTCTCTCTTTTTCTCTCTCTCCCTCCCTTTCAAAAACCATTATTTGTAATATAATTACATAGCACAGACTGTGTAATTTTTAAAAATTTGATGAACAAAATCTGTGGGTCTCAACTTTCTGTGTTAATATTCTGTTCTTTCTCTTTGTTAATTGAATGCTTTTCAGACACATGTAAAGATGGAGATTCCCTGTTCTTCTAGGGTTATACCAGATATATAAGCAATGCTGTGTCTCCTCTATCTCTTGTGATTTAAAAGACAGTGCTATTTGTATTCCAAAATAAAAAGTTGAGATAACCTACGCCTGTCATACTGCATAGTATATGGAGGATTATACATAGACTAAAAACTAACCCAGCTGTTCCTTCCTCCATGTTCCAAACACGCAGTGGAAAAGACTCCAATCACTTGCAGATAAACAAAGGTGAATATTCCCTGTAGTGTTCAGCGGGGCTGGTAAGCAGTCCCAGGAACCTATGAAATACTTATGTATTTGGCCCTGTTCCTCATAGTCCTCTTCCATGAGCTATTTTTGCCATCCTTGGTGACTGATTTTTGTCTTGCTTTGGTATACCAGAAAGTCAGAAAAAGCTGCCCTGCATTGCATTAGGAAGGTGTAGAAGTCTGGATTCCCTACTTAAAATTTGAGGGGATCCTCCTTGTTAGTGCTGGGAATGGATGGGAGTTTTGTTTCCCACAAGGTCACCACTAACCCTGCTGGGAGGAAGAGTTTATTCCTGGCCTGCAAAGGTGAAAGTCTGAGCTTCCTACTTGGCCTTTCTGACACCACCCTATGTGCATATTAGGAACCTGTGCTACCACCTCACAGGGTATCACATTCTGGGCTCCCCATATGATCTGTGTTGGTGTGTGTAGAAGTTAGTCCGATGTTTCCCCTGTGATGCTTGGCTAAAGCAGAGGGACTGTTGTCTAAATGTTTTCTGTCTTGCTCAGCTGCTCCTTTCCTGGTCCTTGGTCAGAAGAGGAGCCTTTTGTCAGAGCTTTGTCCACACCTGTTATTGTTCCTGGGTTACCAGCATCTTCAAGTTCCAGATATACAAGGCTGAAGAAAACCCAGAGAACTCCCCAGCATGTTATTCTTTGGTTCTTGGGCTCCCTGGCTGGTCTATCGTCTATCTACTTTTCAGAATCTTCTTATTTTTCTTTTAAGATTTAGTTATTTATTTGCAAGTTGGAGTTAAAGAGAGAGATAGAGAGATGGAGATCTTCCATCTGCTGGTTCACTCCTCAGATAGCTGCAATGACTAGCACTGAGCCAGGCCAAAGGCAGGAGCCGGGAGCTTTCTCTGGGTCTCCAACTTGGGTGGTGGGGCCCAAGCACTTGGGCCATCTTCTTCTGCATTAGCAGGAGCATTAACAGGAAGCTGGATGGGAAGCAGAGCAGCCAGGACTCAGAACCACTACTCCTGAGATGGAATGTGGGTGTTGCAAGTGGTGGCTTAACCCACTATGCCATTATGCCAGCCCTGAAGTGGGAGTCTTGATATGATATTTATAATTAGTGGAGCTCCTCTCAATGTAATCATGTAAACAAATTGAATTTTGGAAAGCAAAATGGGGAGAAAATTTAAGAAGTAATTCTATTGTTTTATCCTAAACACTCCAAATAGACTAATTACTATGGTTATTTTATCATATTATCCAAGAACATTGCCTCAATCAATCAAAATAATTACTTGTTTTCCTAATGGCCAAATTTTTCTTCCTTTGCATTTAACAGCTGTCAACAGTGGCAAAATGTCTCTGTGGGTTATAGAGAAATATCCTGATTAAATAAGCAAGGAAAGGAGTTTCATCTCTTTAGGATTTTGAAAAGGCCCTTCAGTACTAAATATGGAAAATAACAATCATTTACTGAACACCTCTAATGCTTAAGACACAAGGGGTACAAAGACTAAACCCTAAAGAGAATATAAGACATTAAAAAAAAACAAGTGTATGTGATCTGGTGCAACAGAAATACGGAGAAGGCATCAATAATTATGAATAGGGATTTTGAAGAAGGGATTCACAGAAATGGTAGGCTAGATTTGAGAGGATGTGTGGTCTATAATTATGGTCTGTCTACGTCATGCAGGTTCCTCAGTACTGGATGCAGAATAGTATTTTCACTGAGACCGGGAAACAGGATGGGGTAGGAGGTTTAGCATTTCAGTAACTATGGACAATTCAAGCCAATGCGTTAAACTGTGGGGAGAATACTGTAGCTCCTTAAAATCACTATGAAGCAATGCTGTTTGAAAAGTCACCAAATATTGAAAGATCAAATTGCACTACTAGTGAAGTGAAATTTTTTTTCATTCTTTCTGTGTGCTAGGTACCATGCTAAGTACTTTATTTGAAGCATTTTATTTAATTCTCTTAGCAACTTTTTATAGTGGACATTATTGATATCATTAACCACGGTTCAGAGATGAGGCTTAGAGAAAGTAAGCAACACATCTGTGATCATGTAGTTAGAAAGCTGTAGTGCCAGGATTCAGCCTAAGACAGTATAATCAAGGAGCTTGTATCTTAATCATCCCATAGCAGATAAAAATTATGGATTATAAAAGCATTAAAAAGTGCTTGCTTTGAAGTTTTCATGCATGTGAATATTGTTTTACAGATGTGGAGGG